>NC_054402.1:24456539-25891285 GCF_017976425.1 Toxotes jaculatrix | reverse complement strand
AGTATAGTATGGCGTCAAAATGGGCCAAAAAAAGTCATATTTTAGTATGGCCTCAAAATGTGTCAAAAAACGTCATAGTATAGTATGGCGTCAAAATGGGCCAAAAAAAGTCATACTTTAGTATGGCCTCAAAAAGTCATAAAAAACGTCATAGTATAGTATGGAGTCAAAATGGGCCAAAAAAAGTCATACTTTAGTATGGCCTCAAAAAGTCATAAAAAACGTCATAGTATAGTATGGCGTCAAAATGGGCCAAAAAAGTCATACTTTAGTATGGCCTCAAAAAGTCATAAAAAACGTCATAGTATAGTATGGCGTCAAAAAAAGTCATACTTTAGTATGGCCTCAAAAAGTCATAAAAAACGTCATAGTATAGTATGGCGTCAAAAAAAGTCATACTTTAGTATGGTCTCAAAAAGTCATAAAAAAACGTCATAGTATAGTATGGCGTCAAAATGGGCCAAAAAAAGTCATATTTTAGTATGGCCTCAAAAAGTCATAAAAAACGTCATAGTATAGTATGGCGTCAAAATGGGCCAAAAAAAGTCATACTTTAGTATGGCCTCAAAAAGTCATAAAAAACGTCATAGTATATTATGGCGTCAAATGGGCCAAAAAAAGTCATACTTTAGTATGGCCTCAAAAAGTCATAAAAAACGTCATAGTATAGTATGGCGTCAAAACAAATCATACTTTAGTATGGTCTCAAAAAGTCATAAAAAACGTCATAGTATAGTATGGCCTCAAAATGGGCCAAAAAAGTCATACTTTAGTATGGCCTCAAAAAGTCATAAAAAACGTCATAGTATAGTATGGCGTCAAAATGGGCCAAAAAAAGTCATATTTTAGTATGGCCTCAAAATGTGTCAAAAAACGTCATAGTATAGTATGGCGTCAAAATGGGCCAAAAAAAGTCATACTTTAGTATGGCCTCAAAAAGTCATAAAAAACGTCATAGTATAGTATGGCGTCAAAAAAAGTCATACTTTAGTATGGTCTCAAAAAGTCATAAAAAACGTCATAGTATAGTATGGCGTCAAAATGGGCCAAAAAAAGTCATACTTTAGTATGGCCTCAAAAAGTCATAAAAAACGTCATAGTATAGTATGGCGTCAAAAAAAGTCATACTTTAGTATGGCCTCAAAAAGTCATAAAAAACGTCATAGTATAGTATGGCGTCAAAATGGGCCAAAAAAAGTCATACTTTAGTATGGCCTCAAAATGTGTCAAAAAACGTCATAGTATAGTATGGCGTCAAAATGGGCCAAAAAAAGTCATACTTTAGTATGGCCTCAAAAAGTCATAAAAAACGTCATAGTATAGTATGGCGTCAAAATGGGCCAAAAAAAGTCATACTTTAGTATGGCCTCAAAAAGTCATAAAAAACGTCATAGTATATTATGGCGTCAAAATGGGCCAAAAAAAGTCATACTTTAGTATGGCCTCAAAAAGTCATAAAAAACGTCATAGTATAGTATGGCGTCAAAACAAATCATACTTTAGTATGGTCTCAAAAAGTCATAAAAAACGTCATAGTATAGTATGGCCTCAAAATGGGCCAAAAAAAGTCATACTTTAGTATGGCCTCAAAAAGTCATAAAAAACGTCATAGTATAGTATGGCGTCAAAATGGGCCAAAAAAAGTCATATTTTAGTATGGCCTCAAAATGTGTCAAAAAACGTCATAGTATAGTATGGCGTCAAAATGGGCCAAAAAAAGTCATACTTTAGTATGGCCTCAAAAAGTCATAAAAAACGTCATAGTATAGTATGGCGTCAAAAAAAGTCATACTTTAGTATGGTCTCAAAAAGTCATAAAAAACGTCATAGTATAGTATGGCGTCAAAATGGGCCAAAAAAAGTCATACTTTAGTATGGCCTCAAAAAGTCATAAAAAACGTCATAGTATAGTATGGCGTCAAAAAAAGTCATACTTTAGTATGGCCTCAAAAAGTCATAAAAAACGTCATAGTATAGTATGGCGTCAAAATGGGCCAAAAAAAGTCATATTTTAGTATGGCCTCAAAAAGTCATAAAAAACGTCATAGTATAGTATGGCGTCAAAATGGGCCAAAAAAAGTCATACTTTAGTATGGCCTCAAAAAGTCATAAAAAAACGTCATAGTATAGTATGGCATCAAAATGGGCCAAAAAAAGTCATACTTTAGTATGGCCTCAAAAAGTCATAAAAAACGTCATAGTATAGTATGGCGTCAAAATGGGCCAAAAAAAGTCATACTTTAGTATGGCCTCAAAATGTGTCAAAAAACGTCATAGTATAGTATGGCGTCAAAATGGGCCAAAAAAAGTCATACTTTAGTATGGCCTCAAAAAGTCATAAAAAACGTCATAGTATAGTATGGCGTCAAAAAAAGTCATACTTTAGTATGGTCTCAAAAAGTCATAAAAAACGTCATAGTATAGTATGGCGTCAAAAAAAGTCATACTTTAGTATGGCCTCAAAAAGTCATAAAAAACGTCATAGTATAGTATGGCGTCAAAATGGGCCAAAAAAAGTCATACTTTAGTATGGCCTCAAAAAGTCATAAAAAAACGTCATAGTATAGTATGGCATCAAAATGGGCCAAAAAAAGTCATACTTTAGTATGGCCTCAAAAAGTCATAAAAAACGTCATAGTATAGTATGGCGTCAAAATGGGCCAAAAAAAGTCATACTTTAGTATGGCCTCAAAATGTGTCAAAAAACGTCATAGCATAGTATGGCGTCAAAATGGGCCAAAAAAAGTCATACTTTAGTATGGCCTCAAAATGTGTCAAAAAACGTCATAGTATAGTATGGCGTCAAAATGGGCCAAAAAAAGTCATACTTTAGTATGGCCTCAAAAAGTCATAAAAAACGTCATAGTATAGTATGGCGTCAAAATGGGCCAAAAAAAGTCATACTTTAGTATGGCCTCAAAAAGTCATAAAAAACGTCATAGTATAGTATGGCGTCAAAATGGGCCAAAAAAAGTCATACTTTAGTATGGCCTCAAAATGTGTCAAAAAACGTCATAGTATAGTATGGCGTCAAAATGGGCCAAAAAAAGTCATACTTTAGTATGGCCTCAAAAAGTCATAAAAAACGTCATAGTATAGTATGGCGTCAAAAAAAGTCATACTTTAGTATGGTCTCAAAAAGTCATAAAAAACGTCATAGTATAGTATGGCGTCAAAATGGGCCAAAAAAAGTCATACTTTAGTATGGCCTCAAAAAGTCATAAAAAACGTCATAGTATAGTATGGCGTCAAAAAAAGTCATACTTTAGTATGGCCTCAAAAAGTCATAAAAAACGTCATAGTATAGTATGGCGTCAAAATGGGCCAAAAAAAGTCATACTTTAGTATGGCCTCAAAAAGTCATAAAAAAACGTCATAGTATAGTATGGCGTCAAAATGGGCCAAAAAAAAGTCATACTTTAGTATGGCCTCAAAATGTGTCAAAAAACGTCATAGTATAGTATGGCGTCAAAATGGGCCAAAAAAAGTCATACTTTAGTATGGCCTCAAAATGTGTCAAAAAACGTCATAGTATAGTATGGCGTCAAAATGGGCCAAAAAAAGTCATACTTTAGTATGGCCTCAAAAAGTCATAAAAAACGTCATAGTATAGTATGGCGTCAAAATGGGCCAAAAAAAATCATACTTTAGTATGGCCTCAAAAAGTCATAAAAAACGTCATAGTATAGTATGGCGTCAAAATGGGCCAAAAAAAGTCATACTTTAGTATGGCCTCAAAATGTGTCAAAAAACGTCATAGTATAGTATGGCGTCAAAATGGGCCAAAAAAAGTCATACTTTAGTATGGCCTCAAAAAAGTCATAAAAAACGTCATAGTATAGTATGGAGTCAAAATGGGCCAAAAAAAGTCATACTTTAGTATGGCCTCAAAAAGTCATAAAAAACGTCATAGTATAGTATGGCGTCAAAATGGGCCAAAAAAAGTCATACTTTAGTATGGCCTCAAAAAGTCATAAAAAACGTCATAGTATAGTATGGCGTCAAAATGGGCCAAAAAAAGTCATACTTTAGTATGGCCTCAAAAAGTCATAAAAAACGTCATAGTATAGTATGGCGTCAAAATGGGCCAAAAAAAGTCATACTTTAGTATGGCCTCAAAAAGTCATAAAAAACGTCATAGTATAGTATGGCGTCAAAATGGGCCAAAAAAAGTCATACTTTAGTATGGCCTCAAAAAGTCATAAAAAAACGTCATAGTATAGTATGGCGTCAAAATGGGCCAAAAAAAGTCATACTTTAGTATGGCCTCAAAAAGTCATAAAAAACGTCATAGTATAGTATGGCGTCAAAATGGGCCAAAAAAAGTCATACTTTAGTATGGCCTCAAAATGTGTCAAAAAACGTCATAGTATAGTATGGCGTCAAAATGGGCCAAAAAAAGTCATACTTTAGTATGGCCTCAAAAAGTCATAAAAAACGTCATAGTATAGTATGGCGTCAAAAAAAGTCATACTTTAGTATGGTCTCAAAAAGTCATAAAAAACGTCATAGTATAGTATGGCGTCAAAAAAAGTCATACTTTAGTATGGTCTCAAAAAGTCATAAAAAACGTCATAGTATGGCGTCAAAAAAAGTCATACTTTAGTATGGTCTCAAAAAGTCATAAAAAATGTCATAGTATAGTATGGTGTCAAAATGGGCCAAAAAAAGTCATACTTTAGTATGGCCTCAAAAAGTCATAAAAAACGTCATAGTATAGTATGGCGTCAAAATGGGCCAAAAAAAGTCATACTTTAGTATGGCCTCAAAATGTGTCAAAAAACGTCATAGTATAGTATGGCGTCAAAATGGGCCAAAAAAAGTCATACTTTAGTATGGCCTCAAAAAGTCATAAAAAACGTCATAGTATAGTATGGCGTCAAAATGGGCCAAAAAAAGTCATACTTTAGTATGGCCTCAAAAAGTCATAAAAAACGTCATAGTATAGTATGGCGTCAAAATGGGCCAAAAAAAGTCATACTTTAGTATGACCTCAAAATGTGTCAAAAAACGTCATAGTATAGTATGGCGTCAAAATGGGCCAAAAAAAGTCATACTTTAGTATGGCCTCAAAAAGTCATAAAAAACGTCATAGTATAGTATGGCGTCAAAATGGGCCAAAAAAAGTCATACTTTAGTATGGCCTCAAAAAGTCATAAAAAACGTCATAGTATAGTATGGCGTCAAAATGGGCCAAAAAAAGTCATACTTTAGTATGGCCTCAAAAAGTCATAAAAAACGTCATAGTATAGTATGGCGTCAAAATGGGCCAAAAAAAGTCATACTTTAGTATGGCCTCAAAAAGTCATAAAAAACGTCATAGTATAGTATGGCGTCAAAAAAAGTCATACTTTAGTATGGTCTCAAAAACTCATAAAAAACGTCATAGTATAGTATGGCGTCAAAATGGGCCAAAAAAAGTCATACTTTAGTATGGCCTCAAAAAGTCATAAAAAACGTCATAGTATAGTATGGCGTCAAAATGGGCCAAAAAAAGTCATACTTTAGTATGGCCTCAAAAAGTCATAAAAAACGTCATAGTATAGTATGGCGTCAAAATGGGCCAAAAAAAGTCATACTTTAGTATGGCCTCAAAAAGTCATAAAAAACGTCATAGTATAGTATGGCGTCAAAATGGGCCAAAAAAAGTCATACTTTAGTATGGCCTCAAAATGTGTCAAAAAACGTCATAGTATAGTATGGCGTCAAAATGGGCCAAAAAAAGTCATACTTTAGTATGGCCTCAAAAAGTCATAAAAAACGTCATAGTATAGTATGGCGTCAAAAAAAGTCATACTTTAGTATGGTCTCAAAAACTCATAAAAAACGTCATAGTATAGTATGGCGTCAAAATGGGCCAAAAAAAGTCATACTTTAGTATGGCCTCAAAAAGTCATAAAAAACGTCATAGTATAGTATGGCGTCAAAAAAAGTCATACTTTAGTATGGCCTCAAAAAGTCATAAAAAACGTCATAGTATAGTATGGCGTCAAAATGGGCCAAAAAAAGTCATACTTTAGTATGGCCTCAAAAAGTCATAAAAAACGTCATAGTATAGTATGGCGTCAAAATGGGCCAAAAAAAGTCATACTTTAGTATGGCCTCAAAAAGTCATAAAAAACGTCATAGTATAGTATGGCGTCAAAAAAAGTCATACTTTAGTATGGTCTCAAAAAGTCATAAAAAACGTCATAGTATAGTATGGCGTCAAAAAAAGTCATACTTTAGTATGGTCTCAAAAAGTCATAAAAAACGTCATAGTATAGTATGGCGTCAAAATGGGCCAAAAAAAGTCATACTTTAGTATGGCGTCAAAATGGGCCAAAAAAAGTCATATTTTAGTATGGCCTCAAAAAGTCATAAAAAACGTCATAGTATAGTATGGCGTCAAAATGGGCCAAAAAAAGTCATACTTTAGTATGGCCTCAAAAAGTCATAAAAAACGTCATAGTATAGTATGGCGTCAAAATGGGCCAAAAAAAGTCATACTTTAGTATGGCCTCAAAAAGTCATAAAAAAACGTCATAGTATAGTATGGCGTCAAAAAAAGTCATACTTTAGTATGGTCTCAAAAAGTCATAAAAAACGTCATAGTATAGTATGGCGTCAAAAAAAGTCATACTTTAGTATGGTCTCAAAAAGTCATAAAAAACGTCATAGTATAGTATGGCGTCAAAATGGGCCAAAAAAAGTCATACTTTAGTATGGCCTCAAAAAGTCATAAAAAACGTCATAGTATAGTATGGCGTCAAAATGGGCCAAAAAAAGTCATACTTTAGTATGGCCTCAAAAAGTCATAAAAAACGTCATAGTATAGTATGGCGTCAAAATGGGCCAAAAAAAGTCATACTTTAGTATGGCCTCAAAAAGTCATAAAAAACGTCATAGTATAGTATGGCGTCAAAATGGGCCAAAAAAAGTCATACTTTAGTATGGCCTCAAAAAGTCATAAAAAACGTCATAGTATAGTATGGCGTCAAAAAAAGTCATACTTTAGTATGGTCTCAAAAACTCATAAAAAACGTCATAGTATAGTATGGCGTCAAAATGGGCCAAAAAAAGTCATACTTTAGTATGGCCTCAAAAAGTCATAAAAAACGTCATAGTATAGTATGGCGTCAAAAAAAGTCATACTTTAGTATGGCCTCAAAAAGTCATAAAAAACGTCATAGTATAGTATGGCGTCAAAAAAAGTCATACTTTAGTATGGTCTCAAAAACTCATAAAAAACGTCATAGTATAGTATGGCGTCAAAATGGGCCAAAAAAAGTCATACTTTAGTATGGCCTCAAAAAGTCATAAAAAACGTCATAGTATAGTATGGCGTCAAAAAAAGTCATACTTTAGTATGGCCTCAAAAAGTCATAAAAAACGTCATAGTATAGTATGGCGTCAAAATGGGCCAAAAAAAGTCATACTTTAGTATGGCCTCAAAAAGTCATAAAAAACGTCATAGTATAGTATGGCGTCAAAAAAAGTCATATTTTAGTATGGTCTCAAAAAGTCATAAAAAACGTCATAGTATAGTATGGCGTCAAAATGGGCCAAAAAAAGTCATACTTTAGTATGGCCTCAAAAAGTCATAAAAAACGTCATAGTATAGTATGGCGTCAAAAAAAGTCATATTTTAGTATGGTCTCAAAAAGTCATAAAAAACGTCATAGTATAGTATGGCGTCAAAATGGGCCAAAAAAAGTCATACTTTAGTAAGGCCTCAAAATGTGTCAAAAAACGTCATAGTATAGTATGGCGTCAAAATGGGCCAAAAAAAGTCATACTTTAGTATGGCCTCAAAAAGTCATAAAAAACGTCATAGTATAGTATGGCGTCAAAATGGGCCAAAAAAAGTCATACTTTAGTATGGCCTCAAAAAGTCATAAAAAACGTCATAGTATAGTATGGCGTCAAAATGGGCCAAAAAAAGTCATACTTTAGTATGGCCTCAAAAAGTCATAAAAAACGTCATAGTATAGTATGGCGTCAAAAAAAGTCATACTTTAGTATGGTCTCAAAAAGTCATAAAAAACGTCATAGTATAGTATGGCGTCAAAAAAAGTCATACTTTAGTATGGTCTCAAAAAGTCATAAAAAACGTCATAGTATAGTATGGCGTCAAAAAAAGTCATACTTTAGTATGGTCTCAAAAAGTCATAAAAAACGTCATAGTATAGTATGGCGTCAAAATGGGCCAAAAAAAGTCATACTTTAGTATGGCGTCAAAATGGGCCAAAAAAAGTCATACTTTAGTATGGCCTCAAAAAGTCATAAAAAACGTCATAGTACAGTATGGCGTCAAAATGGGCCAAAAAAAGTCATACTTTAGTATGGCCTCAAAATGTGTCAAAAAACGTCATAGTATAGTATGGCGTCAAAATGGGCCAAAAAAAGTCATACTTTAGTATGGCCTCAAAAAGTCATAAAAAACGTCATAGTATAGTATGGCGTCAAAATGGGCCAAAAAAAGTAATACTTTAATATGGCCTCAAAAAGTCATAAAAAACGTCATAGTATAGTATGGCGTCAAAATGGGCCAAAAAAAGTCATACTTTAGTATGGCCTCAAAAAGTCATAAAAAACGTCATAGTACAGTATGACGTCAAAATGGGCCAAAAAAAGTCATACTTTAGTATGGCCTCAAAATGTGTCAAAAAACGTCATAGTATAGTATGGCGTCAAAATGGGCCAAAAAAAGTCATACTTTAGTATGGCCTCAAAAAGTCATAAAAAACGTCATAGTATAGTATGGCGTCAAAATGGGCCAAAAAAAGTCATACTTTAGTATGGCCTCAAAAAGTCATAAAAAACGTCATAGTATAGTATGGCGTCAAAATGGGCCAAAAAAAGTCATACTTTAGTATGAAAAAGTCATAAAAAACGTCATAGTATAGTATGGCGTCAAAATGGGCCAAAAAAAGTCATACTTTAGTATGGCCTCAAAAAGTCATAAAAAACGTCATAGTATAGTATGGCGTCAAAATGGGCCAAAAAAAGTCATACTTTAGTATGGCCTCAAAAAGTCATAAAAAACGTCATAGTATAGTATGGCGTCAAAATGGGCCAAAAAAAGTCATACTTTAGTATGGCCTCAAAAAGTCATAAAAAACGTCATAGTATAGTATGGCGTCAAAATGGGCCAAAAAAAGTCATACTTTAGTATGGCCTCAAAAAGTCATAAAAAACGTCATAGTATAGTATGGCGTCAAAATGGGCCAAAAAAAGTCATACTTTAGTATGGCCTCAAAAAGTCATAAAAAACGTCATATTATAGTATGGCGTCAAAAAAAGTCATACTTTAGTATGGTCTCAAAAAGTCATAAAAAACGTCATAGTATAGTATGGCGTCAAAATGGGCCAAAAAAAGTCATACTTTAGTATGGCCTCAAAAAGTCATAAAAAACGTCATAGTATAGTATGGCGTCAAAATGGGCCAAAAAAAGTCATACTTTAGTATGGCCTCAAAAAGTCATAAAAAACGTCATATTATAGTATGGCGTCAAAAAAAGTCATACTTTAGTATGGTCTCAAAAAGTCATAAAAAACGTCATAGTATAGTATGGCGTCAAAAAAAGTCATACTTTAGTATGGTCTCAAAAAGTCATAAAAAACGTCATAGTATAGTATGGCGTCAAAAAAAGTCATACTTTAGTATGGTCTCAAAAAGTCATAAAAAACGTCATAGTATAGTATGGCGTCAAAATGGGCCAAAAAAAGTCATACTTTAGTATGGCGTCAAAATGGGCCAAAAAAAGTCATACTTTAGTATGGCCTCAAAAAGTCATAAAAAACGTCATAGTACAGTATGGCGTCAAAATGGGCCAAAAAAAGTCATACTTTAGTATGGCCTCAAAATGTGTCAAAAAACGTCATAGTATAGTATGGCGTCAAAATGGGCCAAAAAAAGTCATACTTTAGTATGGCCTCAAAAAGTCATAAAAAACGTCATAGTATAGTATGGCGTCAAAATGGGCCAAAAAAAGTAATACTTTAGTATGGCCTCAAAAAGTCATAAAAAACGTCATATTATAGTATGGCGTCAAAAAAAGTCATACTTTAGTATGGTCTCAAAAAGTCATAAAAAACGTCATAGTACAGTATGACGTCAAAATGGGCCAAAAAAAGTCATACTTTAGTATGGCCTCAAAATGTGTCAAAAAACGTCATAGTATAGTATGGCGTCAAAATGGGCCAAAAAAAGTCATACTTTAGTATGGCCTCAAAAAGTCATAAAAAACGTCATAGTACAGTATGGCGTCAAAATGGGACAAAAAAAGTCATACTTTAGTATGGCCTCAAAATGTGTCAAAAAACGTCATAGTATAGTATGGCGTCAAAATGGGCCAAAAAAAGTCATACTTTAGTATGGTCTTAAAAAGTCATAAAAAACGTCATAGTATGGCGTCAAAAAAAGTCATACTTTAGTATGGTCTCAAAAAGTCATAAAAAACGTCATAGTACAGTATGACGTCAAAATGGGCCAAAAAAAGTCATACTTTAGTATGGCCTCAAAATGTGTCAAAAAACGTCATAGTATAGTATGGCGTCAAAATGGGCCAAAAAAAGTCATACTTTAGTATGGCCTCAAAAAGTCATAAAAAACGTCATAGTACAGTATGGCGTCAAAATGGGACAAAAAAAGTCATACTTTAGTATGGCCTCAAAATGTGTCAAAAAACGTCATAGTATAGTATGGCGTCAAAATGGGCCAAAAAAAGTCATACTTTAGTATGGTCTTAAAAAGTCATAAAAAACGTCATAGTATGGCGTCAAAAAAAGTCATACTTTAGTATGGTCTCAAAAAGTCATAAAAAACGTCATAGTATAGTATGGCGTTAAAATGGGCCAAAAAAAGTCATACTTTAGTATGGCCTCAAAAAGTCATAAAAAACGTCATAGTATAGTATGGCGTCGAAATGGGCCAAAAAAAGTCATACTTTAGTATGAAAAAGTCATAAAAAACGTCATAGTATAGTATGGCGTCAAAATGGGCCAAAAAAAGTCATACTTTAGTATGGCCTCAAAAAGTCATAAAAAACGTCATAGTATAGTATGGCGTCAAAATGGGCCAAAAAAAGTCATACTTTAGTATGGCCTCAAAAAGTCATAAAAAACGTCATAGTATAGTATGGCGTCAAAATGGGCCAAAAAAAGTCATACTTTAGTATGGCCTCAAAAAGTCATAAAAAACGTCATAGTATAGTATGGCGTCAAAATGGGCCAAAAAAAGTCATACTTTAGTATGGTCTCAAAAAGTCATAAAAAACGTCATAGTACAGTATGACGTCAAAATGGGCCAAAAAAAGTCATACTTTAGTATGGCCTCAAAATGTGTCAAAAAACGTCATAGTATAGTATGGCGTCAAAATGGGCCAAAAAAAGTCATACTTTAGTATGGCCTCAAAAAGTCATAAAAAACGTCATAGTACAGTATGGCGTCAAAATGGGCCAAAAAAAGTCATACTTTAGTATGGCCTCAAAATGTGTCAAAAAACGTCATAGTATAGTATGGCGTCAAAATGGGCCAAAAAAAGTCATACTTTAGTATGGTCTTAAAAAGTCATAAAAAACGTCATAGTATGGCGTCAAAAAAAGTCATACTTTAGTATGGTCTCAAAAAGTCATAAAAAACGTCATAGTATAGTATGGCGTTAAAATGGGCCAAAAAAAGTCATACTTTAGTATGGCCTCAAAAAGTCATAAAAAACGTCATAGTATAGTATGGCGTCGAAATGGGCCAAAAAAAGTCATACTTTAGTATGAAAAAGTCATAAAAAACGTCATAGTATAGTATGGCGTCAAAATGGGCCAAAAAAAGTCATACTTTAGTATGGCCTCAAAAAGTCATAAAAAACGTCATAGTATAGTATGGCGTCAAAATGGGCCAAAAAAAGTCATACTTTAGTATGGCCTCAAAAAGTCATAAAAAACGTCATAGTATAGTATGGCGTCAAAATGGGCCAAAAAAAGTCATACTTTAGTATGGCCTCAAAAAGTCATAAAAAACGTCATAGTATAGTATGGCGTCAAAATGGGCCAAAAAAAGTCATACTTTAGTATGGCCTCAAAAAGTCATAAAAAACGTCATAGTATAGTATGGCGTCAAAAAAAGTCATACTTTAGTATGGTCTCAAAAACTCATAAAAAACGTCATAGTATAGTATGGCGTCAAAATGGGCCAAAAAAAGTCATACTTTAGTATGGCCTCAAAAAGTCATAAAAAACGTCATAGTATAGTATGGCGTCAAAAAAAGTCATACTTTAGTATGGTCTCAAAAAGTCATAAAAAACGTCATAGTATAGTATGGCGTCAAAAAAAGTCATACTTTAGTATGGTCTCAAAAAGTCATAAAAAACGTCATAGTATAGTATGGCGTCAAAAAAAGTCATACTTTAGTATGGCCTCAAAAAGTCATAAAAAACGTCATAGTATAGTATGGCGTCAAAATGGGCCAAAAAAAGTCATACTTTAGTATGGCCTCAAAAAGTCATAAAAAACGTCATAGTACAGTATGACGTCAAAATGGGCCAAAAAAAGTCATACTTTAGTATGGCCTCAAAATGTGTCAAAAAACGTCATAGTATAGTATGGCGTCAAAATGGGCCAAAAAAAGTCATACTTTAGTATGGCCTCAAAAAGTCATAAAAAACGTCATAGTACAGTATGGCGTCAAAATGGGCCAAAAAAAGTCATACTTTAGTATGGCCTCAAAATGTGTCAAAAAACGTCATAGTATAGTATGGCGTCAAAATGGGCCAAAAAAAGTCATACTTTAGTATGGCCTCAAAAAGTCATAAAAAACGTCATAGTATAGTATGGCGTCAAAAAAAGTCATACTTTAGTATGGCCTCAAAAAGTCATAAAAAACGTCATAGTATAGTATGGCGTCAAAATGGGCCAAAAAAAGTCATACTTTAGTATGGCCTCAAAAAGTCATAAAAAACGTCATAGTATAGTATGGCGTCAAAATGGGCCAAAAAAAGTCATACTTTAGTATGGCCTCAAAAAGTCATAAAAAACGTCATAGTATAGTATGGCGTCAAAATGGGCCAAAAAAAGTAATACTTTAATATGGCCTCAAAAAGTCATAAAAAACGTCATAGTATAGTATGGCGTCAAAATGGGCCAAAAAAAGTCATACTTTAGTATGGCCTCAAAAAGTCATAAAAAACGTCATAGTACAGTATGACGTCAAAATGGGCCAAAAAAAGTCATACTTTAGTATGGCCTCAAAATGTGTCAAAAAACGTCATAGTATAGTATGGCGTCAAAATGGGCCAAAAAAAGTCATACTTTAGTATGGCCTAAAAAAGTCATAAAAAACGTCATAGTACAGTATGGCGTCAAAATGGGCCAAAAAAAGTCATACTTTAGTATGGCCTCAAAATGTGTCAAAAAACGTCATAGTATAGTATGGCGTCAAAATGGGCCAAAAAAAGTCATACTTTAGTATGGCCTCAAAAAGTCATAAAAAACGTCATAGTATAGTATGGCGTCAAAATGGGCCAAAAAAAGTAATACTTTAATATGGCCTCAAAAAGTCATAAAAAACGTCATAGTATAGTATGGCGTCAAAATGGGCCAAAAAAAGTCATACTTTAGTATGGCCTCAAAAAGTCATAAAAAACGTCATAGTACAGTATGACGTCAAAATGGGCCAAAAAAAGTCATACTTTAGTATGGCCTCAAAATGTGTCAAAAAACGTCATAGTATAGTATGGCGTCAAAATGGGCCAAAAAAAGTCATACTTTAGTATGGCCTCAAAAAGTCATAAAAAACGTCATAGTACAGTATGGCGTCAAAATGGGCCAAAAAAAGTCATACTTTAGTATGGCCTCAAAATGTGTCAAAAAACGTCATAGTATAGTATGGCGTCAAAATGGGCCAAAAAAAGTCATACTTTAGTATGGTCTTAAAAAGTCATAAAAAACGTCATAGTATGGCGTCAAAAAAAGTCATACTTTAGTATGGTCTCAAAAAGTCATAAAAAACGTCATAGTATAGTATGGCGTTAAAATGGGCCAAAAAAAGTCATACTTTAGTATGGCCTCAAAAAGTCATAAAAAACGTCATAGTATAGTATGGCGTCGAAATGGGCCAAAAAAAGTCATACTTTAGTATGAAAAAGTCATAAAAAACGTCATAGTATAGTATGGCGTCAAAATGGGCCAAAAAAAGTCATACTTTAGTATGGCCTCAAAAAGTCATAAAAAACGTCATAGTATAGTATGGCGTCAAAATGGGCCAAAAAAAGTCATACTTTAGTATGGCCTCAAAAAGTCATAAAAAACGTCATAGTATAGTATGGCGTCAAAATGGGCCAAAAAAAGTCATACTTTAGTATGGCCTCAAAAAGTCATAAAAAACGTCATAGTATAGTATGGCGTCAAAATGGGCCAAAAAAAGTCATACTTTAGTATGGCCTCAAAAAGTCATAAAAAACGTCATAGTATAGTATGGCGTCAAAAAAAGTCATACTTTAGTATGGTCTCAAAAACTCATAAAAAACGTCATAGTATAGTATGGCGTCAAAATGGGCCAAAAAAAGTCATACTTTAGTATGGCCTCAAAAAGTCATAAAAAACGTCATAGTATAGTATGGCGTCAAAAAAAGTCATACTTTAGTATGGCCTCAAAAAGTCATAAAAAACGTCATAGTATAGTATGGCGTCAAAATGGGCCAAAAAAAGTCATACTTTAGTATGGCCTCAAAAAGTCATAAAAAACGTCATAGTATAGTATGGCGTCAAAAAAAGTCATATTTTAGTATGGTCTCAAAAAGTCATAAAAAACGTCATAGTATAGTATGGCGTCAAAATGGGCCAAAAAAAGTCATACTTTAGTAAGGCCTCAAAATGTGTCAAAAAACGTCATAGTATAGTATGGCGTCAAAATGGGCCAAAAAAAGTCATACTTTAGTATGGCCTCAAAAAGTCATAAAAAACGTCATAGTATAGTATGGCGTCAAAATGGGCCAAAAAAAGTCATACTTTAATATGGCCTCAAAAAGTCATAAAAAACGTCATAGTATAGTATGGCGTCAAAATGGGCCAAAAAAAGTCATACTTTAGTATGGCCTCAAAAAGTCATAAAAAACGTCATAGTACAGTATGACGTCAAAATGGGCCAAAAAAAGTCATACTTTAGTATGGCCTCAAAATGTGTCAAAAAACGTCATAGTATAGTATGGCGTCAAAATGGGCCAAAAAAAGTCATACTTTAGTATGGCCTCAAAAAGTCATAAAAAACGTCATAGTATAGTATGGCGTCAAAAAAAGTCATATTTTAGTATGGTCTCAAAAAGTCATAAAAAACGTCATAGTATAGTATGGCGTCAAAATGGGCCAAAAAAAGTCATACTTTAGTATGGCCTCAAAAAGTCATAAAAAACGTCATAGTATAGTATGGCGTCAAAAAAAGTCATATTTTAGTATGGTCTCAAAAAGTCATAAAAAACGTCATAGTATAGTATGGCGTCAAAATGGGCCAAAAAAAGTCATACTTTAGTAAGGCCTCAAAATGTGTCAAAAAACGTCATAGTATAGTATGGCGTCAAAATGGGCCAAAAAAAGTCATACTTTAGTATGGCCTCAAAAAGTCATAAAAAACGTCATAGTATAGTATGGCGTCAAAATGGGCCAAAAAAAGTCATACTTTAGTATGGCCTCAAAAAGTCATAAAAAACGTCATAGTATAGTATGGCGTCAAAATGGGCCAAAAAAAGTCATACTTTAGTATGGCCTCAAAAAGTCATAAAAAACGTCATAGTATAGTATGGCGTCAAAAAAAGTCATACTTTAGTATGGTCTCAAAAAGTCATAAAAAACGTCATAGTATAGTATGGCGTCAAAAAAAGTCATACTTTAGTATGGTCTCAAAAAGTCATAAAAAACGTCATAGTATAGTATGGCGTCAAAAAAAGTCATACTTTAGTATGGTCTCAAAAAGTCATAAAAAACGTCATAGTATAGTATGGCGTCAAAATGGGCCAAAAAAAGTCATACTTTAGTATGGCGTCAAAATGGGCCAAAAAAAGTCATACTTTAGTATGGCCTCAAAAAGTCATAAAAAACGTCATAGTACAGTATGGCGTCAAAATGGGCCAAAAAAAGTCATACTTTAGTATGGCCTCAAAATGTGTCAAAAAACGTCATAGTATAGTATGGCGTCAAAATGGGCCAAAAAAAGTCATACTTTAGTATGGCCTCAAAAAGTCATAAAAAACGTCATAGTATAGTATGGCGTCAAAATGGGCCAAAAAAAGTAATACTTTAGTATGGCCTCAAAAAGTCATAAAAAACGTCATATTATAGTATGGCGTCAAAAAAAGTCATACTTTAGTATGGTCTCAAAAAGTCATAAAAAACGTCATAGTACAGTATGACGTCAAAATGGGCCAAAAAAAGTCATACTTTAGTATGGCCTCAAAATGTGTCAAAAAACGTCATAGTATAGTATGGCGTCAAAATGGGCCAAAAAAAGTCATACTTTAGTATGGCCTCAAAAAGTCATAAAAAACGTCATAGTACAGTATGGCGTCAAAATGGGCCAAAAAAAGTCATACTTTAGTATGGCCTCAAAATGTGTCAAAAAACGTCATAGTATAGTATGGCGTCAAAATGGGCCAAAAAAAGTCATACTTTAGTATGGTCTTAAAAAGTCATAAAAAACGTCATAGTATGGCGTCAAAAAAAGTCATACTTTAGTATGGTCTCAAAAAGTCATAAAAAACGTCATAGTATAGTATGGCGTCAAAATGGGACAAAAAAAGTCATACTTTAGTATGGCCTCAAAAAGTCATAAAAAACGTCATAGTATAGTATGGCGTCAAAATGGGCCAAAAAAAGTCATACTTTAGTATGGCCTCAAAAAGTCATAAAAAACGTCATATTATAGTATGGCGTCAAAAAAAGTCATACTTTAGTATGGTCTCAAAAAGTCATAAAAAACGTCATAGTATAGTATGGCGTCAAAATGGGCCAAAAAAAGTCATACTTTAGTATGGCCTCAAAAAGTCATAAAAAACGTCATAGTATAGTATGGCGTCAAAATGGGCCAAAAAAAGTAATACTTTAATATGGCCTCAAAAAGTCATAAAAAACGTCATAGTATAGTATGGCGTCAAAATGGGCCAAAAAAAGTCATACTTTAGTATGGCCTCAAAAAGTCATAAAAAACGTCATAGTACAGTATGACGTCAAAATGGGCCAAAAAAAGTCATACTTTAGTATGGCCTCAAAATGTGTCAAAAAACGTCATAGTATAGTATGGCGTCAAAATGGGCCAAAAAAAGTCATACTTTAGTATGGCCTCAAAAAGTCATAAAAAACGTCATAGTACAGTATGGCGTCAAAATGGGCCAAAAAAAGTCATACTTTAGTATGGCCTCAAAATGTGTCAAAAAACGTCATAGTATAGTATGGCGTCAAAATGGGCCAAAAAAAGTCATACTTTAGTATGGCCTCAAAAAGTCATAAAAAACGTCATAGTATAGTATGGCGTCAAAAAAAGTCATACTTTAGTATGGCCTCAAAAAGTCATAAAAAACGTCATAGTATAGTATGGCGTCAAAATGGGCCAAAAAAAGTCATACTTTAGTATGGCCTCAAAAAGTCATAAAAAACGTCATAGTATAGTATGGCGTCAAAATGGGCCAAAAAAAGTCATACTTTAGTATGGCCTCAAAAAGTCATAAAAAACGTCATAGTATAGTATGGCGTCAAAATGGGCCAAAAAAAGTAATACTTTAATATGGCCTCAAAAAGTCATAAAAAACGTCATAGTATAGTATGGCGTCAAAATGGGCCAAAAAAAGTCATACTTTAGTATGGCCTCAAAAAGTCATAAAAAACGTCATAGTACAGTATGACGTCAAAATGGGCCAAAAAAAGTCATACTTTAGTATGGCCTCAAAATGTGTCAAAAAACGTCATAGTATAGTATGGCGTCAAAATGGGCCAAAAAAAGTCATACTTTAGTATGGCCTCAAAAAGTCATAAAAAACGTCATAGTACAGTATGGCGTCAAAATGGGCCAAAAAAAGTCATACTTTAGTATGGCCTCAAAATGTGTCAAAAAACGTCATAGTATAGTATGGCGTCAAAATGGGCCAAAAAAAGTCATACTTTAGTATGGCCTCAAAAAGTCATAAAAAACGTCATAGTATAGTATGGCGTCAAAATGGGCCAAAAAAAGTAATACTTTAATATGGCCTCAAAAAGTCATAAAAAACGTCATAGTATAGTATGGCGTCAAAATGGGCCAAAAAAAGTCATACTTTAGTATGGCCTCAAAAAGTCATAAAAAACGTCATAGTACAGTATGACGTCAAAATGGGCCAAAAAAAGTCATACTTTAGTATGGCCTCAAAATGTGTCAAAAAACGTCATAGTATAGTATGGCGTCAAAATGGGCCAAAAAAAGTCATACTTTAGTATGGCCTCAAAAAGTCATAAAAAACGTCATAGTACAGTATGGCGTCAAAATGGGCCAAAAAAAGTCATACTTTAGTATGGCCTCAAAATGTGTCAAAAAACGTCATAGTATAGTATGGCGTCGAAATGGGCCAAAAAAAGTCATACTTTAGTATGAAAAAGTCATAAAAAACGTCATAGTATAGTATGGCGTCAAAATGGGCCAAAAAAAGTCATACTTTAGTATGGCCTCAAAAAGTCATAAAAAACGTCATAGTATAGTATGGCGTCAAAATGGGCCAAAAAAAGTCATACTTTAGTATGGCCTCAAAAAGTCATAAAAAACGTCATAGTATAGTATGGCGTCAAAATGGGCCAAAAAAAGTCATACTTTAGTATGGCCTCAAAAAGTCATAAAAAACGTCATAGTATAGTATGGCGTCAAAATGGGCCAAAAAAAGTCATACTTTAGTATGGCCTCAAAAAGTCATAAAAAACGTCATAGTATAGTATGGCGTCAAAAAAAGTCATACTTTAGTATGGTCTCAAAAACTCATAAAAAACGTCATAGTATAGTATGGCGTCAAAATGGGCCAAAAAAAGTCATACTTTAGTATGGCCTCAAAAAGTCATAAAAAACGTCATAGTATAGTATGGCGTCAAAAAAAGTCATACTTTAGTATGGCCTCAAAAAGTCATAAAAAACGTCATAGTATAGTATGGCGTCAAAATGGGCCAAAAAAAGTCATACTTTAGTATGGCCTCAAAAAGTCATAAAAAACGTCATAGTATAGTATGGCGTCAAAAAAAGTCATATTTTAGTATGGCCTCAAAAAGTCATAAAAAACGTCATAGTATAGTATGGCGTCAAAATGGGCCAAAAAAAGTCATACTTTAGTAAGGCCTCAAAATGTGTCAAAAAACGTCATAGTATAGTATGGCGTCAAAATGGGCCAAAAAAAGTCATACTTTAGTATGGCCTCAAAAAGTCATAAAAAACGTCATAGTATAGTATGGCGTCAAAATGGGCCAAAAAAAGTCATACTTTAATATGGCCTCAAAAAGTCATAAAAAACGTCATAGTATAGTATGGCGTCAAAATGGGCCAAAAAAAGTCATACTTTAGTATGGCCTCAAAAAGTCATAAAAAACGTCATAGTACAGTATGACGTCAAAATGGGCCAAAAAAGTCATACTTTAGTATGGCCTCAAAATGTGTCAAAAAACGTCATAGTATAGTATGGCGTCAAAATGGGCCAAAAAAAGTCATACTTTAGTATGGCCTCAAAAAGTCATAAAAAACGTCATAGTATAGTATGGCGTCAAAAAAAGTCATATTTTAGTATGGTCTCAAAAAGTCATAAAAAACGTCATAGTATAGTATGGCGTCAAAATGGGCCAAAAAAAGTCATACTTTAGTATGGCCTCAAAAAGTCATAAAAAACGTCATAGTATAGTATGGCGTCAAAAAAAGTCATATTTTAGTATGGTCTCAAAAAGTCATAAAAAACGTCATAGTATAGTATGGCGTCAAAATGGGCCAAAAAAAGTCATACTTTAGTAAGGCCTCAAAATGTGTCAAAAAACGTCATAGTATAGTATGGCGTCAAAATGGGCCAAAAAAAGTCATACTTTAGTATGGCCTCAAAAAGTCATAAAAAACGTCATAGTATAGTATGGCGTCAAATGGGCCAAAAAAAGTCATACTTTAGTATGGCCTCAAAAAGTCATAAAAAACGTCATAGTATAGTATGGCGTCAAATGGGCCAAAAAAGTCATACTTTAGTATGGCCTCAAAAAGTCATAAAAAACGAAAAACGTCATAGTATAGTATGGCGTCAAAAAAAGTCATACTTTAGTATGGTCTCAAAAAGTCATAAAAAACGTCATAGTATAGTATGGCGTCA
Source organism: Toxotes jaculatrix (assembly GCF_017976425.1). Lineage (NCBI taxonomy): Eukaryota > Metazoa > Chordata > Actinopteri > Toxotidae > Toxotes > Toxotes jaculatrix. Next base: position 25,870,969 of record NC_054402.1, on the reverse strand, counting down.
AAAAAGTCATACTTTAGTATGGTCTCAAAAAGTCATAAAAAACGTCATAGTATAGTATGGCGTCAAAAAAAGTCATACTTTAGTATGGTCTCAAAAAGTCATAAAAAACGTCATAGTATAGTATGGCGTCAAAATGGGCCAAAAAAAGTCATACTTTAGTATGGCGTCAAAATGGGCCAAAAAAAGTCATACTTTAGTATGGCCTCAAAAAGTCATAAAAAACGTCATAGTACAGTATGGCGTCAAAATGGGCCAAAAAAAGTCATACTTTAGTATGGCCTCAAAATGTGTCAAAAAACGTCATAGTATAGTATGGCGTCAAAATGGGCCAAAAAAAGTCATACTTTAGTATGGCCTCAAAAAGTCATAAAAAACGTCATAGTATAGTATGGCGTCAAAATGGGCCAAAAAAAGTAATACTTTAGTATGGCCTCAAAAAGTCATAAAAAACGTCATATTATAGTATGGCGTCAAAAAAAGTCATACTTTAGTATGGTCTCAAAAAGTCATAAAAAACGTCATAGTACAGTATGACGTCAAAATGGGCCAAAAAAAGTCATACTTTAGTATGGCCTCAAAATGTGTCAAAAAACGTCATAGTATAGTATGGCGTCAAAATGGGCCAAAAAAAGTCATACTTTAGTATGGCCTCAAAAAAGTCATAAAAAACGTCATAGTACAGTATGGCGTCAAAATGGGCCAAAAAAAGTCATACTTTAGTATGGCCTCAAAATGTGTCAAAAAACGTCATAGTATAGTATGGCGTCAAAATGGGCCAAAAAAAGTCATACTTTAGTATGGTCTTAAAAAGTCATAAAAAACGTCATAGTATGGCGTCAAAAAAAGTCATACTTTAGTATGGTCTCAAAAAGTCATAAAAAACGTCATAGTATAGTATGGGCGTCAAAATGGGACAAAAAAAGTCATACTTTAGTATGGCCTCAAAAAGTCATAAAAAACGTCATAGTATAGTATGGCGTCAAAATGGGCCAAAAAAAGTCATACTTTAGTATGGCCTCAAAAAGTCATAAAAAACGTCATATTATAGTATGGCGTCAAAAAAAGTCATACTTTAGTATGGTCTCAAAAAGTCATAAAAAACGTCATAGTATAGTATGGCGTCAAAATGGGCCAAAAAAAAAGTCATACTTTAGTATGGCCTCAAAAAGTCATAAAAAACGTCATAGTATAGTATGGCGTCAAAATGGGCCAAAAAAAGTAATACTTTAATATGGCCTCAAAAAGTCATAAAAAAACGTCATAGTATAGTATGGCGTCAAAATGGGCCAAAAAAAGTCATACTTTAGTATGGCCTCAAAAAGTCATAAAAAACGTCATAGTACAGTATGACGTCAAAATGGGCCAAAAAAAGTCATACTTTAGTATGGCCTCAAAATGTGTCAAAAAACGTCATAGTATAGTATGGCGTCAAAATGGGCCAAAAAAAGTCATACTTTAGTATGGCCTCAAAAAGTCATAAAAAACGTCATAGTACAGTATGGCGTCAAAATGGGCCAAAAAAAGTCATACTTTAGTATGGCCTCAAAATGTGTCAAAAAACGTCATAGTATAGTATGGCGTCAAAATGGGCCAAAAAAAGTCATACTTTAGTATGGCCTCAAAAAGTCATAAAAAACGTCATAGTATAGTATGGCGTCAAAAAAAGTCATACTTTAGTATGGCCTCAAAAAGTCATAAAAAAACGTCATAGTATAGTATGGCGTCAAAATGGGCCAAAAAAAGTCATACTTTAGTATGGCCTCAAAAAGTCATAAAAAACGTCATAGTATAGTATGGCGTCAAAATGGGCCAAAAAAAAGTCATACTTTAGTATGGCCTCAAAAAGTCATAAAAAACGTCATAGTATAGTATGGCGTCAAAATGGGCCAAAAAAAGTAATACTTTAATATGGCCTCAAAAAGTCATAAAAAAACGTCATAGTATAGTATGGCGTCAAAATGGGCCAAAAAAAAGTCATACTTTAGTATGGCCTCAAAAAGTCATAAAAAACGTCATAGTACAGTATGACGTCAAAATGGGCCAAAAAAAGTCATACTTTAGTATGGCCTCAAAATGTGTCAAAAAAACGTCATAGTATAGTATGGCGTCAAAATGGGCCAAAAAAAGTCATACTTTAGTATGGCCTCAAAAAGTCATAAAAAACGTCATAGTACAGTATGGCGTCAAAATGGGCCAAAAAAAGTCATACTTTAGTATGGCCTCAAAATGTGTCAAAAAACGTCATAGTATAGTATGGCGTCAAAATGGGCCAAAAAAAGTCATACTTTAGTATGGCCTCAAAAAGTCATAAAAAACGTCATAGTATAGTATGGCGTCAAAATGGGCCAAAAAAAGTAATACTTTAATATGGCCTCAAAAAGTCATAAAAAACGTCATAGTATAGTATGGCGTCAAAATGGGCCAAAAAAAGTCATACTTTAGTATGGCCTCAAAAAGTCATAAAAAACGTCATAGTACAGTATGACGTCAAAATGGGCCAAAAAAAGTCATACTTTAGTATGGCCTCAAAATGTGTCAAAAAACGTCATAGTATAGTATGGCGTCAAAATGGGCCAAAAAAAGTCATACTTTAGTATGGCCTCAAAAAGTCATAAAAAACGTCATAGTACAGTATGGCGTCAAAATGGGCCAAAAAAAGTCATACTTTAGTATGGCCTCAAAATGTGTCAAAAAACGTCATAGTATAGTATGGCGTCAAAATGGGCCAAAAAAAGTCATACTTTAGTATGGTCTTAAAAAGTCATAAAAAACGTCATAGTATGGCGTCAAAAAAAGTCATACTTTAGTATGGTCTCAAAAAGTCATAAAAAACGTCATAGTATAGTATGGCGTTAAAATGGGCCAAAAAAAGTCATACTTTAGTATGGCCTCAAAAAGTCATAAAAAACGTCATAGTATAGTATGGCGTCGAAATGGGCCAAAAAAAGTCATACTTTAGTATGAAAAAGTCATAAAAAACGTCATAGTATAGTATGGCGTCAAAATGGGCCAAAAAAAAAGTCATACTTTAGTATGGCCTCAAAAAGTCATAAAAAACGTCATAGTATAGTATGGCGTCAAAATGGGCCAAAAAAAGTCATACTTTAGTATGGCCTCAAAAAGTCATAAAAAACGTCATAGTATAGTATGGCGTCAAAATGGGCCAAAAAAAGTCATACTTTAGTATGGCCTCAAAAAGTCATAAAAAACGTCATAGTATAGTATGGCGTCAAAATGGGCCAAAAAAAAGTCATACTTTAGTATGGCCTCAAAAAGTCATAAAAAACGTCATAGTATAGTATGGCGTCAAAAAAAGTCATACTTTAGTATGGTCCTCAAAAACTCATAAAAAACGTCATAGTATAGTATGGCGTCAAAATGGGCCAAAAAAAAGTCATACTTTAGTATGGCCTCAAAAAGTCATAAAAAACGTCATAGTATAGTATGGCGTCAAAAAAGTCATACTTTAGTATGGCCTCAAAAAGTCATAAAAAACGTCATAGTATAGTATGGCGTCAAAATGGGCCAAAAAAAGTCATACTTTAGTATGGCCTCAAAAAAGTCATAAAAAACGTCATAGTATAGTATGGCGTCAAAAAAAGTCATATTTTAGTATGGTCTCAAAAAGTCATAAAAAACGTCATAGTATAGTATGGCGTCAAAATGGGCCAAAAAAAGTCATACTTTAGTAAGGCCTCAAAATGTGTCAAAAAACGTCATAGTATAGTATGGCGTCAAAATGGGCCAAAAAAAGTCATACTTTAGTATGGCCTCAAAAAGTCATAAAAAAACGTCATAGTATAGTATGGCGTCAAAATGGGCCAAAAAAAGTAATACTTTAATATGGCCTCAAAAAGTCATAAAAAACGTCATAGTATAGTATGGCGTCAAAATGGGCCCAAAAAAAGTCATACTTTAGTATGGCCTCAAAAAGTCATAAAAAACGTCATAGTATAGTATGGCGTCAAAAAAAGTCATACTTTAGTATGGCCTCAAAAAGTCATAAAAAACGTCATAGTATAGTATGGCGTCAAAATGGGCCCAAAAAAAGTCATACTTTAGTATGGCCTCAAAAAGTCATAAAAAACGTCATAGTATAGTATGGCGTCAAAATGGGCCAAAAAAAGTCATACTTTAGTATGGCCTCAAAAAGTCATAAAAAACGTCATAGTATAGTATGGCGTCAAAATGGGCCAAAAAAAGTCATACTTTAGTATGGCCTCAAAAAGTCATAAAAAACGTCATAGTATAGTATGGCGTCAAAAAAAGTCATACTTTAGTATGAAAAAGTCATAAAAAACGTCATAGTATAGTATGGCGTCAAAATGGGCCAAAAAAAGTCATACTTTAGTATGGCCTCAAAAAGTCATAAAAAACGTCATAGTATAGTATGGCGTCAAAATGGGCCAAAAAAAGTCATACTTTAGTATGGCCTCAAAAAGTCATAAAAAACGTCATAGTACAGTATGGCGTCAAAATGGGCCAAAAAAAGTCATACTTTAGTATGGCCTCAAAATGTGTCAAAAAACGTCATAGTATAGTATGGCGTCAAAATGGGCCAAAAAAAGTCATACTTTAGTATGGTCTTAAAAAGTCATAAAAAACGTCATAGTATGGCGTCAAAAAAAGTCATACTTTAGTATGGTCTCAAAAAGTCATAAAAAACGTCATAGTATAGTATGGCGTCAAAATGGGACAAAAAAAGTCATACTTTAGTATGGCCTCAAAAAGTCATAAAAAACGTCATAGTATAGTATGGCGTCAAAATGGGCCAAAAAAAGTCATACTTTAGTATGGCCTCAAAAAGTCATAAAAAACGTCATATTATAGTATGGCGTCAAAAAAAGTCATACTTTAGTATGGTCTCAAAAAGTCATAAAAAACGTCATAGTATAGTATGGCGTCAAAATGGGCCAAAAAAAGTCATACTTTAGTATGGCCTCAAAAAGTCATAAAAAACGTCATAGTATAGTATGGCGTCAAAATGGGCCAAAAAAAGTAATACTTTAGTATGGCCTCAAAAAGTCATAAAAAACGTCATATTATAGTATGGCGTCAAAAAAAGTCATACTTTAGTATGGTCTCAAAAAGTCATAAAAAACGTCATAGTATAGTATGGCGTCAAAAAAAGTCATACTTTAGTATGGTCTCAAAAAGTCATAAAAAACGTCATAGTATAGTATGGCGTCAAAAAAAGTCATACTTTAGTATGGTCTCAAAAAGTCATAAAAAACGTCATAGTATAGTATGGCGTCAAAATGGGCCAAAAAAAGTCATACTTTAGTATGGCGTCAAAATGGGCCAAAAAAAGTCATACTTTAGTATGGCCTCAAAAAGTCATAAAAAACGTCATAGTACAGTATGGCGTCAAAATGGGCCAAAAAAAGTCATACTTTAGTATGGCCTCAAAATGTGTCAAAAAACGTCATAGTATAGTATGGCGTCAAAATGGGCCAAAAAAAGTCATACTTTAGTATGGCCTCAAAAAGTCATAAAAAACGTCATAGTATAGTATGGCGTCAAAATGGGCCAAAAAAAGTAATACTTTAGTATGGCCTCAAAAAGTCATAAAAAACGTCATATTATAGTATGGCGTCAAAAAAAGTCATACTTTAGTATGGTCTCAAAAAGTCATAAAAAACGTCATAGTACAGTATGACGTCAAAATGGGCCAAAAAAAGTCATACTTTAGTATGGCCTCAAAATGTGTCAAAAAACGTCATAGTATAGTATGGCGTCAAAATGGGCCAAAAAAAGTCATACTTTAGTATGGCCTCAAAAAGTCATAAAAAACGTCATAGTACAGTATGGCGTCAAAATGGGCCAAAAAAAGTCATACTTTAGTATGGCCTCAAAATGTGTCAAAAAACGTCATAGTATAGTATGGCGTCAAAATGGGCCAAAAAAAGTCATACTTTAGTATGGTCTTAAAAAGTCATAAAAAACGTCATAGTATGGCGTCAAAAAAAGTCATACTTTAGTATGGTCTCAAAAAGTCATAAAAAACGTCATAGTATAGTATGGCGTCAAAATGGGCCAAAAAAAGTCATACTTTAGTATGGTCTTAAAAAGTCATAAAAAAACGTCATAGTATGGCGTCAAAAAAAGTCATACTTTAGTATGGTCTCAAAAAGTCATAAAAAACGTCATAGTATAGTATGGCGTCAAAATGGGACAAAAAAAGTCATACTTTAGTATGGCCTCAAAAAGTCATAAAAAACGTCATAGTATAGTATGGCGTCAAAATGGGCCAAAAAAAGTCATACTTTAGTATGGCCTCAAAAAGTCATAAAAAACGTCATATTATAGTATGGCGTCAAAAAAAGTCATACTTTAGTATGGTCTCAAAAAGTCATAAAAAACGTCATAGTATAGTATGGCGTCAAAAAAAGTCATACTTTAGTATGGTCTCAAAAAGTCATAAAAAACGTCATAGTATAGTATGGCGTCAAAAAAAGTCATACTTTAGTATGGTCTCAAAAAGTCATAAAAAACGTCATAGTATAGTATGGCGTCAAAATGGGCCAAAAAAAGTCATACTTTAGTATGGCGTCAAAATGGGCCAAAAAAAGTCATACTTTAGTATGGCCTCAAAAAGTCATAAAAAACGTCATAGTACAGTATGGCGTCAAAATGGGCCAAAAAAAGTCATACTTTAGTATGGCCTCAAAATGTGTCAAAAAACGTCATAGTATAGTATGGCGTCAAAATGGGCCAAAAAAAGTCATACTTTAGTATGGCCTCAAAAAGTCATAAAAAACGTCATAGTATAGTATGGCGTCAAAATGGGCCAAAAAAAGTAATACTTTAGTATGGCCTCAAAAAGTCATAAAAAACGTCATATTATAGTATGGCGTCAAAAAAAGTCATACTTTAGTATGGTCTCAAAAAGTCATAAAAAACGTCATAGTACAGTATGACGTCAAAATGGGCCAAAAAAAGTCATACTTTAGTATGGCCTCAAAATGTGTCAAAAAACGTCATAGTATAGTATGGCGTCAAAATGGGCCAAAAAAAGTCATACTTTAGTATGGCCTCAAAAAGTCATAAAAAACGTCATAGTACAGTATGGCGTCAAAATGGGCCAAAAAAAGTCATACTTTAGTATGGCCTCAAAATGTGTCAAAAAACGTCATAGTATAGTATGGCGTCAAAATGGGCCAAAAAAAAGTCATACTTTAGTATGGTCTTAAAAAGTCATAAAAAACGTCATAGTATGGCGTCAAAAAAAGTCATACTTTAGTATGGTCTCAAAAAGTCATAAAAAACGTCATAGTATAGTATGGCGTCAAAATGGGCCAAAAAAAGTCATACTTTAGTATGGCCTCAAAAAGTCATAAAAAACGTCATAGTATAGTATGGCGTCAAAATGGGCCAAAAAAAGTCATACTTTAGTATGGCCTCAAAAAGTCATAAAAAACGTCATATTATAGTATGGCGTCAAAAAAAGTCATACTTTAGTATGGTCTCAAAAAGTCATAAAAAACGTCATAGTATAGTATGGCGTCAAAAAAAGTCATACTTTAGTATGGTCTCAAAAAGTCATAAAAAACGTCATAGTATAGTATGGCGTCAAAAAAAGTCATACTTTAGTATGGTCTCAAAAAGTCATAAAAAAACGTCATAGTATAGTATGGCGTCAAAATGGGCCAAAAAAAGTCATACTTTAGTATGGCGTCAAAATGGGCCAAAAAAAGTCATACTTTAGTATGGCCTCAAAAAGTCATAAAAAACGTCATAGTACAGTATGGCGTCAAAATGGGCCAAAAAAAGTCATACTTTAGTATGGCCTCAAAATGTGTCAAAAAACGTCATAGTATAGTATGGCGTCAAAATGGGCCAAAAAAAGTCATACTTTAGTATGGCCTCAAAAAGTCATAAAAAACGTCATAGTATAGTATGGCGTCAAAATGGGCCAAAAAAAGTAATACTTTAGTATGGCCTCAAAAAGTCATAAAAAACGTCATATTATAGTATGGCGTCAAAAAAAGTCATACTTTAGTATGGTCTCAAAAAGTCATAAAAAACGTCATAGTACAGTATGACGTCAAAATGGGCCAAAAAAAGTCATACTTTAGTATGGCCTCAAAATGTGTCAAAAAACGTCATAGTATAGTATGGCGTCAAAATGGGCCAAAAAAAGTCATACTTTAGTATGGCCTCAAAAAGTCATAAAAAACGTCATAGTACAGTATGGCGTCAAAATGGGCCAAAAAAAGTCATACTTTAGTATGGCCTCAAAATGTGTCAAAAAACGTCATAGTATAGTATGGCGTCAAAATGGGCCAAAAAAAGTCATACTTTAGTATGGTCTTAAAAAGTCATAAAAAACGTCATAGTATGGCGTCAAAAAAAGTCATACTTTAGTATGGTCTCAAAAAGTCATAAAAAACGTCATAGTATAGTATGGCGTCAAAATGGGACAAAAAAAGTCATACTTTAGTATGGCCTCAAAAAGTCATAAAAAACATCATAGTATAGTATGGCGTCAAAATGGGCCAAAAAAAGTCATACTTTAGTATGGCCTCAAAAAGTCATAAAAAACGTCATATTATAGTATGGCGTCAAAAAAAGTCATACTTTAGTATGGTCTCAAAAAGTCATAAAAAACGTCATAGTATAGTATGGCGTCAAAATGGGCCAAAAAAAGTCATACTTTAGTATGGCCTCAAAAAGTCATAAAAAACGTCATAGTATAGTATGGCGTCAAAATGGGCCAAAAAAAGTAATACTTTAATATGGCCTCAAAAAGTCATAAAAAACGTCATAGTATAGTATGGCGTCAAAATGGGCCAAAAAAAGTCATACTTTAGTATGGCCTCAAAAAGTCATAAAAAACGTCATAGTACAGTATGACGTCAAAATGGGCCAAAAAAAGTCATACTTTAGTATGGCCTCAAAATGTGTCAAAAAACGTCATAGTATAGTATGGCGTCAAAATGGGCCAAAAAAAGTCATACTTTAGTATGGCCTCAAAAAGTCATAAAAAACGTCATAGTACAGTATGGCGTCAAAATGGGCCAAAAAAAGTCATACTTTAGTATGGCCTCAAAATGTGTCAAAAAACGTCATAGTATAGTATGGCGTCAAAATGGGCCAAAAAAAGTCATACTTTAGTATGGCCTCAAAAAGTCATAAAAAACGTCATAGTATAGTATGGCGTCAAAAAAAGTCATACTTTAGTATGGCCTCAAAAAGTCATAAAAAACGTCATAGTATAGTATGGCGTCAAAATGGGCCAAAAAAAGTCATACTTTAGTATGGCCTCAAAAAGTCATAAAAAACGTCATAGTATAGTATGGCGTCAAAATGGGCCAAAAAAAGTCATACTTTAGTATGGCCTCAAAAAGTCATAAAAAACGTCATAGTATAGTATGGCGTCAAAATGGGCCAAAAAAAGTAATACTTTAATATGGCCTCAAAAAGTCATAAAAAACGTCATAGTATAGTATGGCGTCAAAATGGGCCAAAAAAAGTCATACTTTAGTATGGCCTCAAAAAGTCATAAAAAACGTCATAGTACAGTATGACGTCAAAATGGGCCAAAAAAAGTCATACTTTAGTATGGCCTCAAAATGTGTCAAAAAACGTCATAGTATAGTATGGCGTCAAAATGGGCCAAAAAAAGTCATACTTTAGTATGGCCTCAAAAAGTCATAAAAAACGTCATAGTACAGTATGGCGTCAAAATGGGCCAAAAAAAGTCATACTTTAGTATGGCCTCAAAATGTGTCAAAAAACGTCATAGTATAGTATGGCGTCAAAATGGGCCAAAAAAAGTCATACTTTAGTATGGCCTCAAAAAGTCATAAAAAACGTCATAGTATAGTATGGCGTCAAAAAAAGTCATACTTTAGTATGGCCTCAAAAAGTCATAAAAAACGTCATAGTATAGTATGGCGTCAAAATGGGCCAAAAAAAGTCATACTTTAGTATGGCCTCAAAAAGTCATAAAAAACGTCATAGTATAGTATGGCGTCAAAATGGGCCAAAAAAAGTCATACTTTAGTATGGCCTCAAAAAGTCATAAAAAACGTCATAGTATAGTATGGCGTCAAAATGGGCCAAAAAAAGTCATACTTTAGTATGGCCTCAAAAAGTCATAAAAAACGTCATAGTATAGTATGGCGTCAAAATGGGCCAAAAAAAGTCATACTTTAGTATGGTCTCAAAAAGTCATAAAAAACGTCATAGTACAGTATGACGTCAAAATGGGCCAAAAAAAGTCATACTTTAGTATGGCCTCAAAATGTGTCAAAAAACGTCATAGTATAGTATGGCGTCAAAATGGGCCAAAAAAAGTCATACTTTAGTATGGCCTCAAAAAGTCATAAAAAACGTCATAGTACAGTATGGCGTCAAAATGGGCCAAAAAAAGTCATACTTTAGTATGGCCTCAAAATGTGTCAAAAAACGTCATAGTATAGTATGGCGTCAAAATGGGCCAAAAAAAGTCATACTTTAGTATGGTCTTAAAAAGTCATAAAAAACGTCATAGTATGGCGTCAAAAAAAGTCATACTTTAGTATGGTCTCAAAAAGTCATAAAAAACGTCATAGTATAGTATGGCGTTAAAATGGGCCAAAAAAAGTCATACTTTAGTATGGCCTCAAAAAGTCATAAAAAACGTCATAGTATAGTATGGCGTCGAAATGGGCCAAAAAAAGTCATACTTTAGTATGAAAAAGTCATAAAAAACGTCATAGTATAGTATGGCGTCAAAATGGGCCAAAAAAAGTCATACTTTAGTATGGCCTCAAAAAGTCATAAAAAACGTCATAGTATAGTATGGCGTCAAAATGGGCCAAAAAAAGTCATACTTTAGTATGGCCTCAAAAAGTCATAAAAAACGTCATAGTATAGTATGGCGTCAAAATGGGCCAAAAAAAGTCATACTTTAGTATGGCCTCAAAAAGTCATAAAAAACGTCATAGTATAGTATGGCGTCAAAATGGGCCAAAAAAAGTCATACTTTAGTATGGCCTCAAAAAGTCATAAAAAACGTCATAGTATAGTATGGCGTCAAAAAAAGTCATACTTTAGTATGGTCTCAAAAACTCATAAAAAACGTCATAGTATAGTATGGCGTCAAAATGGGCCAAAAAAAGTCATACTTTAGTATGGCCTCAAAAAGTCATAAAAAACGTCATAGTATAGTATGGCGTCAAAAAAAGTCATACTTTAGTATGGCCTCAAAAAGTCATAAAAAACGTCATAGTATAGTATGGCGTCAAAATGGGCCAAAAAAAGTCATACTTTAGTATGGCCTCAAAAAGTCATAAAAAACGTCATAGTATAGTATGGCGTCAAAAAAAGTCATATTTTAGTATGGTCTCAAAAAGTCATAAAAAACGTCATAGTATAGTATGGCGTCAAAATGGGCCAAAAAAAGTCATACTTTAGTAAGGCCTCAAAATGTGTCAAAAAACGTCATAGTATAGTATGGCGTCAAAATGGGCCAAAAAAAGTCATACTTTAGTATGGCCTCAAAAAGTCATAAAAAACGTCATAGTATAGTATGGCGTCAAAATGGGCCAAAAAAAGTCATACTTTAGTATGGCCTCAAAAAGTCATAAAAAACGTCATAGTATAGTATGGCGTCAAAATGGGCCAAAAAAAGTCATACTTTAGTATGGCCTCAAAAAGTCATAAAAAACGTCATAGTATAGTATGGCGTCAAAAAAAGTCATACTTTAGTATGGTCTCAAAAAGTCATAAAAAACGTCATAGTATAGTATGGCGTCAAAAAAAGTCATACTTTAGTATGGTCTCAAAAAGTCATAAAAAACGTCATAGTATAGTATGGCGTCAAAATGGGCCAAAAAAAGTCATACTTTAGTATGGCGTCAAAATGGGCCAAAAAAAGTCATATTTTAGTATGGCCTCAAAAAGTCATAAAAAACGTCATAGTATAGTATGGCGTCAAAATGGGCCAAAAAAAGTCATACTTTAGTATGGCCTCAAAAAGTCATAAAAAACGTCATAGTATAGTATGGCGTCAAAATGGGCCAAAAAAAGTCATACTTTAGTATGGCCTCAAAAAGTCATAAAAAAACGTCATAGTATAGTATGGCGTCAAAAAAAGTCATACTTTAGTATGGTCTCAAAAAGTCATAAAAAACGTCATAGTATAGTATGGCGTCAAAAAAAGTCATACTTTAGTATGGTCTCAAAAAGTCATAAAAAACGTCATAGTATAGTATGGCGTCAAAATGGGCCAAAAAAAGTCATACTTTAGTATGGCCTCAAAAAGTCATAAAAAACGTCATAGTATAGTATGGCGTCAAAATGGGCCAAAAAAAGTCATACTTTAGTATGGCCTCAAAAAGTCATAAAAAACGTCATAGTATAGTATGGCGTCAAAATGGGCCAAAAAAAGTCATACTTTAGTATGGCCTCAAAAAGTCATAAAAAACGTCATAGTATAGTATGGCGTCAAAAAAAGTCATACTTTAGTATGGTCTCAAAAAGTCATAAAAAACGTCATAGTATAGTATGGCGTTAAAATGGGCCAAAAAAAGTCATACTTTAGTATGGCCTCAAAAAGTCATAAAAAACGTCATAGTATAGTATGGCGTCAAAATGGGCCAAAAAAAGTCATACTTTAGTATGGCCTCAAAAAGTCATAAAAAACGTCATAGTATAGTATGGCGTCAAAAAAAGTCATACTTTAGTATGGTCTCAAAAACTCATAAAAAACGTCATAGTATAGTATGGCGTCAAAATGGGCCAAAAAAAGTCATACTTTAGTATGGCCTCAAAAAGTCATAAAAAACGTCATAGTATAGTATGGCGTCAAAAAAAGTCATACTTTAGTATGGCCTCAAAAAGTCATAAAAAACGTCATAGTATAGTATGGCGTCAAAATGGGCCAAAAAAAGTCATACTTTAGTATGGCCTCAAAAAGTCATAAAAAACGTCATAGTATAGTATGGCGTCAAAAAAAGTCATATTTTAGTATGGTCTCAAAAAGTCATAAAAAACGTCATAGTATAGTATGGCGTCAAAATGGGCCAAAAAAAGTCATACTTTAGTATGGCCTCAAAAAGTCATAAAAAACGTCATAGTATAGTATGGCGTCAAAAAAAGTCATATTTTAGTATGGTCTCAAAAAGTCATAAAAAACGTCATAGTATAGTATGGCGTCAAAATGGGCCAAAAAAAGTCATACTTTAGTAAGGCCTCAAAATGTGTCAAAAAACGTCATAGTACAGTATGACGTCAAAATGGGCCAAAAAAAGTCATACTTTAGTATGGCCTCAAAATGTGTCAAAAAACGTCATAGTATAGTATGGCGTCAAAATGGGCCAAAAAAAGTCATACTTTAGTATGGCCTCAAAAAGTCATAAAAAACGTCATAGTACAGTATGGCGTCAAAATGGGCCAAAAAAAGTCATACTTTAGTATGGCCTCAAAATGTGTCAAAAAACGTCATAGTATAGTATGGCGTCAAAATGGGCCAAAAAAAGTCATACTTTAGTATGGTCTTAAAAAGTCATAAAAAACGTCATAGTATGGCGTCAAAAAAAGTCATACTTTAGTATGGTCTCAAAAAGTCATAAAAAACGTCATAGTATAGTATGGCGTTAAAATGGGCCAAAAAAAGTCATACTTTAGTATGGCCTCAAAAAGTCATAAAAAACGTCATAGTATAGTATGGCGTCGAAATGGGCCAAAAAAAGTCATACTTTAGTATGAAAAAGTCATAAAAAACGTCATAGTATAGTATGGCGTCAAAATGGGCCAAAAAAAGTCATACTTTAGTATGGCCTCAAAAAGTCATAAAAAACGTCATAGTATAGTATGGCGTCAAAATGGGCCAAAAAAAGTCATACTTTAGTATGGCCTCAAAAAGTCATAAAAAACGTCATAGTATAGTATGGCGTCAAAATGGGCCAAAAAAAGTCATACTTTAGTATGGCCTCAAAAAGTCATAAAAAACGTCATAGTATAGTATGGCGTCAAAATGGGCCAAAAAAAGTCATACTTTAGTATGGCCTCAAAAAGTCATAAAAAACGTCATAGTATAGTATGGCGTCAAAAAAAGTCATACTTTAGTATGGTCTCAAAAACTCATAAAAAACGTCATAGTATAGTATGGCGTCAAAATGGGCCAAAAAAAGTCATACTTTAGTATGGCCTCAAAAAGTCATAAAAAACGTCATAGTATAGTATGGCGTCAAAAAAAGTCATACTTTAGTATGGCCTCAAAAAGTCATAAAAAACGTCATAGTATAGTATGGCGTCAAAATGGGCCAAAAAAAGTCATACTTTAGTATGGCCTCAAAAAGTCATAAAAAACGTCATAGTATAGTATGGCGTCAAAAAAAGTCATATTTTAGTATGGTCTCAAAAAGTCATAAAAAACGTCATAGTATAGTATGGCGTCAAAATGGGCCAAAAAAAGTCATACTTTAGTAAGGCCTCAAAATGTGTCAAAAAACGTCATAGTATAGTATGGCGTCAAAATGGGCCAAAAAAAGTCATACTTTAGTATGGCCTCAAAAAGTCATAAAAAACGTCATAGTATAGTATGGCGTCAAAATGGGCCAAAAAAAGTAATACTTTAATATGGCCTCAAAAAGTCATAAAAAACGTCATAGTATAGTATGGCGTCAAAATGGGCCAAAAAAAGTCATACTTTAGTATGGCCTCAAAAAGTCATAAAAAACGTCATAGTACAGTATGACGTCAAAATGGGCCAAAAAAAGTCATACTTTAGTATGGCCTCAAAATGTGTCAAAAAACGTCATAGTATAGTATGGCGTCAAAATGGGCCAAAAAAAGTCATACTTTAGTATGGCCTCAAAAAGTCATAAAAAACGTCATAGTACAGTATGGCGTCAAAATGGGCCAAAAAAAGTCATACTTTAGTATGGCCTCAAAATGTGTCAAAAAACGTCATAGTATAGTATGGCGTCAAAATGGGCCAAAAAAAGTCATACTTTAGTATGGCCTCAAAAAGTCATAAAAAACGTCATAGTATAGTATGGCGTCAAAATGGGCCAAAAAAAGTCATACTTTAGTATGGTCTTAAAAAGTCATAAAAAACG
This sequence comes from Toxotes jaculatrix, assembly GCF_017976425.1. Classification (NCBI taxonomy): domain Eukaryota; kingdom Metazoa; phylum Chordata; class Actinopteri; family Toxotidae; genus Toxotes; species Toxotes jaculatrix. The sequence continues at coordinate 25,855,916 of NC_054402.1, read as the reverse complement.
TCATAGTATGGCGTCAAAAAAAGTCATACTTTAGTATGGTCTCAAAAAGTCATAAAAAACGTCATAGTATAGTATGGCGTTAAAATGGGCCAAAAAAAGTCATACTTTAGTATGGCCTCAAAAAGTCATAAAAAACGTCATAGTATAGTATGGCGTCGAAATGGGCCAAAAAAAGTCATACTTTAGTATGAAAAAGTCATAAAAAACGTCATAGTATAGTATGGCGTCAAAATGGGCCAAAAAAAGTCATACTTTAGTATGGCCTCAAAAAGTCATAAAAAACGTCATAGTATAGTATGGCGTCAAAATGGGCCAAAAAAAGTCATACTTTAGTATGGCCTCAAAAAGTCATAAAAAACGTCATAGTATAGTATGGCGTCAAAATGGGCCAAAAAAAGTCATACTTTAGTATGGCCTCAAAAAGTCATAAAAAACGTCATAGTATAGTATGGCGTCAAAATGGGCCAAAAAAAGTCATACTTTAGTATGGCCTCAAAAAGTCATAAAAAACGTCATAGTATAGTATGGCGTCAAAAAAAGTCATACTTTAGTATGGTCTCAAAAACTCATAAAAAACGTCATAGTATAGTATGGCGTCAAAATGGGCCAAAAAAAGTCATACTTTAGTATGGCCTCAAAAAGTCATAAAAAACGTCATAGTATAGTATGGCGTCAAAAAAAGTCATACTTTAGTATGGCCTCAAAAAGTCATAAAAAACGTCATAGTATAGTATGGCGTCAAAATGGGCCAAAAAAAGTCATACTTTAGTATGGCCTCAAAAAGTCATAAAAAACGTCATAGTATAGTATGGCGTCAAAAAAAGTCATATTTTAGTATGGTCTCAAAAAGTCATAAAAAACGTCATAGTATAGTATGGCGTCAAAATGGGCCAAAAAAAGTCATACTTTAGTATGGCGTCAAAATGGGCCAAAAAAAGTCATATTTTAGTATGGCCTCAAAAAGTCATAAAAAACGTCATAGTATAGTATGGCGTCAAAATGGGCCAAAAAAAGTCATACTTTAGTATGGCCTCAAAAAGTCATAAAAAACGTCATAGTATAGTATGGCGTCAAAATGGGCCAAAAAAAGTCATACTTTAGTATGGCCTCAAAAAGTCATAAAAAAACGTCATAGTATAGTATGGCGTCAAAAAAAGTCATACTTTAGTATGGTCTCAAAAAGTCATAAAAAACGTCATAGTATAGTATGGCGTCAAAAAAAGTCATACTTTAGTATGGTCTCAAAAAGTCATAAAAAACGTCATAGTATAGTATGGCGTCAAAATGGGCCAAAAAAAGTCATACTTTAGTATGGCCTCAAAAAGTCATAAAAAACGTCATAGTATAGTATGGCGTCAAAATGGGCCAAAAAAAGTCATACTTTAGTATGGCCTCAAAAAGTCATAAAAAACGTCATAGTATAGTATGGCGTCAAAATGGGCCAAAAAAAGTCATACTTTAGTATGGCCTCAAAAAGTCATAAAAAACGTCATAGTATAGTATGGCGTCAAAAAAAGTCATACTTTAGTATGGTCTCAAAAAGTCATAAAAAACGTCATAGTATAGTATGGCGTTAAAATGGGCCAAAAAAAGTCATACTTTAGTATGGCCTCAAAAAGTCATAAAAAACGTCATAGTATAGTATGGCGTCAAAATGGGCCAAAAAAAGTCATACTTTAGTATGGCCTCAAAAAGTCATAAAAAACGTCATAGTATAGTATGGCGTCAAAAAAAGTCATACTTTAGTATGGTCTCAAAAACTCATAAAAAACGTCATAGTATAGTATGGCGTCAAAATGGGCCAAAAAAAGTCATACTTTAGTATGGCCTCAAAAAGTCATAAAAAACGTCATAGTATAGTATGGCGTCAAAAAAAGTCATACTTTAGTATGGCCTCAAAAAGTCATAAAAAACGTCATAGTATAGTATGGCGTCAAAATGGGCCAAAAAAAGTCATACTTTAGTATGGCCTCAAAAAGTCATAAAAAACGTCATAGTATAGTATGGCGTCAAAAAAAGTCATATTTTAGTATGGTCTCAAAAAGTCATAAAAAACGTCATAGTATAGTATGGCGTCAAAATGGGCCAAAAAAAGTCATACTTTAGTATGGCCTCAAAAAGTCATAAAAAACGTCATAGTATAGTATGGCGTCAAAAAAAGTCATATTTTAGTATGGTCTCAAAAAGTCATAAAAAACGTCATAGTATAGTATGGCGTCAAAATGGGCCAAAAAAAGTCATACTTTAGTAAGGCCTCAAAATGTGTCAAAAAACGTCATAGTATAGTATGGCGTCAAAATGGGCCAAAAAAAGTCATACTTTAGTATGGCCTCAAAAAGTCATAAAAAACGTCATAGTATAGTATGGCGTCAAAATGGGCCAAAAAAAGTCATACTTTAGTATGGCCTCAAAAAGTCATAAAAAACGTCATAGTATAGTATGGCGTCAAAATGGGCCAAAAAAAGTCATACTTTAGTATGGCCTCAAAAAGTCATAAAAAACGTCATAGTATAGTATGGCGTCAAAAAAAGTCATACTTTAGTATGGTCTCAAAAAGTCATAAAAAACGTCATAGTATAGTATGGCGTCAAAAAAAGTCATACTTTAGTATGGTCTCAAAAAGTCATAAAAAACGTCATAGTATAGTATGGCGTCAAAAAAAGTCATACTTTAGTATGGTCTCAAAAAGTCATAAAAAACGTCATAGTATAGTATGGCGTCAAAATGGGCCAAAAAAAGTCATACTTTAGTATGGCGTCAAAATGGGCCAAAAAAAGTCATACTTTAGTATGGCCTCAAAAAGTCATAAAAAACGTCATAGTACAGTATGGCGTCAAAATGGGCCAAAAAAAGTCATACTTTAGTATGGCCTCAAAATGTGTCAAAAAACGTCATAGTATAGTATGGCGTCAAAATGGGCCAAAAAAAGTCATACTTTAGTATGGCCTCAAAAAGTCATAAAAAACGTCATAGTATAGTATGGCGTCAAAATGGGCCAAAAAAAGTAATACTTTAATATGGCCTCAAAAAGTCATAAAAAACGTCATAGTATAGTATGGCGTCAAAATGGGCCAAAAAAAGTCATACTTTAGTATGGCCTCAAAAAGTCATAAAAAACGTCATAGTACAGTATGACGTCAAAATGGGCCAAAAAAAGTCATACTTTAGTATGGCCTCAAAATGTGTCAAAAAACGTCATAGTATAGTATGGCGTCAAAATGGGCCAAAAAAAGTCATACTTTAGTATGGCCTCAAAAAGTCATAAAAAACGTCATAGTACAGTATGGCGTCAAAATGGGCCAAAAAAAGTCATACTTTAGTATGGCCTCAAAATGTGTCAAAAAACGTCATAGTATAGTATGGCGTCAAAATGGGCCAAAAAAAGTCATACTTTAGTATGGTCTTAAAAAGTCATAAAAAACGTCATAGTATGGCGTCAAAAAAAGTCATACTTTAGTATGGTCTCAAAAAGTCATAAAAAACGTCATAGTATAGTATGGCGTCAAAATGGGACAAAAAAAGTCATACTTTAGTATGGCCTCAAAAAGTCATAAAAAACGTCATAGTATAGTATGGCGTCAAAATGGGCCAAAAAAAGTCATACTTTAGTATGGCCTCAAAAAGTCATAAAAAACGTCATATTATAGTATGGCGTCAAAAAAAGTCATACTTTAGTATGGTCTCAAAAAGTCATAAAAAACGTCATAGTATAGTATGGCGTCAAAATGGGCCAAAAAAAGTCATACTTTAGTATGGCCTCAAAAAGTCATAAAAAACGTCATAGTATAGTATGGCGTCAAAATGGGCCAAAAAAAGTAATACTTTAATATGGCCTCAAAAAGTCATAAAAAACGTCATAGTATAGTATGGCGTCAAAATGGGCCAAAAAAAGTCATACTTTAGTATGGCCTCAAAAAGTCATAAAAAACGTCATAGTACAGTATGACGTCAAAATGGGCCAAAAAAAGTCATACTTTAGTATGGCCTCAAAATGTGTCAAAAAACGTCATAGTATAGTATGGCGTCAAAATGGGCCAAAAAAAGTCATACTTTAGTATGGCCTCAAAAAGTCATAAAAAACGTCATAGTACAGTATGGCGTCAAAATGGGCCAAAAAAAGTCATACTTTAGTATGGCCTCAAAATGTGTCAAAAAACGTCATAGTATAGTATGGCGTCAAAATGGGCCAAAAAAAGTCATACTTTAGTATGGCCTCAAAAAGTCATAAAAAACGTCATAGTATAGTATGGCGTCAAAAAAAGTCATACTTTAGTATGGCCTCAAAAAGTCATAAAAAACGTCATAGTATAGTATGGCGTCAAAATGGGCCAAAAAAAGTCATACTTTAGTATGGCCTCAAAAAGTCATAAAAAACGTCATAGTATAGTATGGCGTCAAAATGGGCCAAAAAAAGTCATACTTTAGTATGGCCTCAAAAAGTCATAAAAAACGTCATAGTATAGTATGGCGTCAAAATGGGCCAAAAAAAGTAATACTTTAATATGGCCTCAAAAAGTCATAAAAAACGTCATAGTATAGTATGGCGTCAAAATGGGCCAAAAAAAGTCATACTTTAGTATGGCCTCAAAAAGTCATAAAAAACGTCATAGTACAGTATGACGTCAAAATGGGCCAAAAAAAGTCATACTTTAGTATGGCCTCAAAATGTGTCAAAAAACGTCATAGTATAGTATGGCGTCAAAATGGGCCAAAAAAAGTCATACTTTAGTATGGCCTCAAAAAGTCATAAAAAACGTCATAGTACAGTATGGCGTCAAAATGGGCCAAAAAAAGTCATACTTTAGTATGGCCTCAAAATGTGTCAAAAAACGTCATAGTATAGTATGGCGTCAAAATGGGCCAAAAAAAGTCATACTTTAGTATGGCCTCAAAAAGTCATAAAAAACGTCATAGTATAGTATGGCGTCAAAATGGGCCAAAAAAAGTAATACTTTAATATGGCCTCAAAAAGTCATAAAAAACGTCATAGTATAGTATGGCGTCAAAATGGGCCAAAAAAAGTCATACTTTAGTATGGCCTCAAAAAGTCATAAAAAACGTCATAGTACAGTATGACGTCAAAATGGGCCAAAAAAAGTCATACTTTAGTATGGCCTCAAAATGTGTCAAAAAACGTCATAGTATAGTATGGCGTCAAAATGGGCCAAAAAAAGTCATACTTTAGTATGGCCTCAAAAAGTCATAAAAAACGTCATAGTACAGTATGGCGTCAAAATGGGCCAAAAAAAGTCATACTTTAGTATGGCCTCAAAATGTGTCAAAAAACGTCATAGTATAGTATGGCGTCAAAATGGGCCAAAAAAAGTCATACTTTAGTATGGTCTTAAAAAGTCATAAAAAACGTCATAGTATGGCGTCAAAAAAAGTCATACTTTAGTATGGTCTCAAAAAGTCATAAAAAACGTCATAGTATAGTATGGCGTTAAAATGGGCCAAAAAAAGTCATACTTTAGTTTGGCCTCAAAAAGTCATAAAAAACGTCATAGTATAGTATGGCGTCGAAATGGGCCAAAAAAAGTCATACTTTAGTATGAAAAAGTCATAAAAAACGTCATAGTATAGTATGGCGTCAAAATGGGCCAAAAAAAGTCATACTTTAGTATGGCCTCAAAAAGTCATAAAAAACGTCATAGTATAGTATGGCGTCAAAATGGGCCAAAAAAAGTCATACTTTAGTATGGCCTCAAAAAGTCATAAAAAACGTCATAGTATAGTATGGCGTCAAAATGGGCCAAAAAAAGTCATACTTTAGTATGGCCTCAAAAAGTCATAAAAAACGTCATAGTATAGTATGGCGTCAAAATGGGCCAAAAAAAGTCATACTTTAGTATGGCCTCAAAAAGTCATAAAAAACGTCATAGTATAGTATGGCGTCAAAAAAAGTCATACTTTAGTATGGTCTCAAAAACTCATAAAAAACGTCATAGTATAGTATGGCGTCAAAATGGGCCAAAAAAAGTCATACTTTAGTATGGCCTCAAAAAGTCATAAAAAACGTCATAGTATAGTATGGCGTCAAAAAAAGTCATACTTTAGTATGGCCTCAAAAAGTCATAAAAAACGTCATAGTATAGTATGGCGTCAAAATGGGCCAAAAAAAGTCATACTTTAGTATGGCCTCAAAAAGTCATAAAAAACGTCATAGTATAGTATGGCGTCAAAATGGGCCAAAAAAAGTCATACTTTAGTATGGCCTCAAAAAGTCATAAAAAACGTCATAGTATAGTATGGCGTCAAAATGGGCCAAAAAAAGTCATACTTTAGTATGGCCTCAAAAAGTCATAAAAAACGTCATAGTATAGTATGGCGTCAAAATGGGCCAAAAAAAGTCATACTTTAGTATGGCCTCAAAAAGTCATAAAAAACGTCATAGTATAGTATGGCGTCAAAAAAAGTCATACTTTAGTATGGTCTCAAAAACTCATAAAAAACGTCATAGTATAGTATGGCGTCAAAATGGGCCAAAAAAAGTCATACTTTAGTATGGCCTCAAAAAGTCATAAAAAACGTCATAGTATAGTATGGCGTCAAAATGGGCCAAAAAAAGTCATACTTTAGTATGGCCTCAAAAAGTCATAAAAAACGTCATAGTATAGTATGGCGTCAAAATGGGCCAAAAAAAGTCATACTTTAGTAAGGCCTCAAAATGTGTCAAAAAACGTCATAGTATAGTATGGCGTCAAAATGGGCCAAAAAAAGTCATACTTTAGTATGGCCTCAAAAAGTCATAAAAAACGTCATAGTATAGTATGGCGTCAAAATGGGCCAAAAAAAGTCATACTTTAGTATGGCCTCAAAAAGTCATAAAAAACGTCATAGTATAGTATGGCGTCAAAATGGGCCAAAAAAAGTCATACTTTAGTATGGCCTCAAAAAGTCATAAAAAACGTCATAGTATAGTATGGCGTCAAAAAAAGTCATACTTTAGTATGGTCTCAAAAAGTCATAAAAAACGTCATAGTATAGTATGGCGTCAAAAAAAGTCATACTTTAGTATGGTCTCAAAAACTCATAAAAAACGTCATAGTATAGTATGGCGTCAAAAAAAGTCATACTTTAGTATGGCCTCAAAAAGTCATAAAAAACGTCATAGTATAGTATGGCGTCAAAAAAAGTCATACTTTAGTATGGCCTCAAAAAGTCATAAAAAACGTCATAGTATAGTATGGCGTCAAAATGGGCCAAAAAAAGTCATACTTTAGTATGGCCTCAAAAAGTCATAAAAAACGTCATAGTATAGTATGGCGTCAAAAAAAGTCATATTTTAGTATGGTCTCAAAAAGTCATAAAAAACGTCATAGTATAGTATGGCGTCAAAATGGGCCAAAAAAAGTCATACTTTAGTAAGGCCTCAAAATGTGTCAAAAAACGTCATAGTATAGTATGGCGTCAAAATGGGCCAAAAAAAGTCATACTTTAGTATGGCCTCAAAATGTGTCAAAAAACGTCATAGTATAGTATGGCGTCAAAATGGGACAAAAAAAGTCATACTTTAGTATGGCCTCAAAAAGTCATAAAAAACGTCATAGTATAGTATGGCGTCAAAATGGGCCAAAAAAAGTCATACTTTAGTATGGCCTCAAAAAGTCATAAAAAACGTCATATTATAGTATGGCGTCAAAAAAAGTCATACTTTAGTATGGTCTCAAAAAGTCATAAAAAACGTCATAGTATAGTATGGCGTCAAAATGGGCCAAAAAAAGTCATACTTTAGTATGGCCTCAAAAAGTCATAAAAAACGTCATAGTATAGTATGGCGTCAAAATGGGCCAAAAAAAGTCATACTTTAGTATGGCCTCAAAAAGTCATAAAAAACGTCATAGTATAGTATGGCGTCAAAAAAAGTCATACTTTAGTATGGTCTCAAAAAGTCATAAAAAACGTCATAGTATAGTATGGCGTCAAAAAAAGTCATACTTTAGTATGGTCTCAAAAAGTCATAAAAAACGTCATAGTATAGTATGGCGTCAAAAAAAGTCATACTTTAGTATGGCCTCAAAAAGTCATAAAAAACGTCATAGTATAGTATGGCGTCAAAAAAAGTCATACTTTAGTATGGCCTCAAAAAGTCATAAAAAACGTCATAGTATAGTATGGCGTCAAAATGGGCCAAAAAAAGTCATACTTTAGTATGGCCTCAAAAAGTCATAAAAAACGTCATAGTATAGTATGGCGTCAAAAAAAGTCATATTTTAGTATGGTCTCAAAAAGTCATAAAAAACGTCATAGTATAGTATGGCGTCAAAATGGGCCAAAAAAAGTCATACTTTAGTAAGGCCTCAAAATGTGTCAAAAAACGTCATAGTATAGTATGGCGTCAAAATGGGCCAAAAAAAGTCATACTTTAGTATGGCCTCAAAATGTGTCAAAAAACGTCATAGTATAGTATGGCGTCAAAATGGGACAAAAAAAGTCATACTTTAGTATGGCCTCAAAAAGTCATAAAAAACGTCATAGTATAGTATGGCGTCAAAATGGGCCAAAAAAAGTCATACTTTAGTATGGCCTCAAAAAGTCATAAAAAACGTCATATTATAGTATGGCGTCAAAAAAAGTCATACTTTAGTATGGTCTCAAAAAGTCATAAAAAACGTCATAGTATAGTATGGCGTCAAAATGGGCCAAAAAAAGTCATACTTTAGTATGGCCTCAAAAAGTCATAAAAAACGTCATAGTATAGTATGGCGTCAAAATGGGCCAAAAAAAGTCATACTTTAGTATGGCCTCAAAAAGTCATAAAAAACGTCATAGTACAGTATGACGTCAAAATGGGCCAAAAAAAGTCATACTTTAGTATGGCCTCAAAATGTGTCAAAAAACGTCATAGTATAGTATGGCGTCAAAATGGGCCAAAAAAAGTCATACTTTAGTATGGCCTCAAAAAGTCATAAAAAACGTCATAGTACAGTATGGCGTCAAAATGGGCCAAAAAAAGTCATACTTTAGTATGGCCTCAAAATGTGTCAAAAAACGTCATAGTATAGTATGGCGTCAAAATGGGCCAAAAAAAGTCATACTTTAGTATGGCCTCAAAAAGTCATAAAAAACGTCATAGTATAGTATGGCGTCAAAAAAAGTCATACTTTAGTATGGCCTCAAAAAGTCATAAAAAACGTCATAGTATAGTATGGCGTCAAAATGGGCCAAAAAAAGTCATACTTTAGTATGGCCTCAAAAAGTCATAAAAAACGTCATAGTATAGTATGGCGTCAAAATGGGCCAAAAAAAGTCATACTTTAGTATGGCCTCAAAAAGTCATAAAAAACGTCATAGTACAGTATGACGTCAAAATGGGCCAAAAAAAGTCATACTTTAGTATGGCCTCAAAATGTGTCAAAAAACGTCATAGTATAGTATGGCGTCAAAAAAAGTCATACTTTAGTATGGCCTCAAAAAGTCATAAAAAACGTCATAGTATAGTATGGCGTCAAAATGGGCCAAAAAAAGTCATACTTTAGTATGGCCTCAAAAAGTCATAAAAAACGTCATAGTATAGTATGGCGTCAAAAAAAGTCATATTTTAGTATGGTCTCAAAAAGTCATAAAAAACGTCATAGTATAGTATGGCGTCAAAATGGGCCAAAAAAAGTCATACTTTAGTATGGCCTCAAAAAGTCATAAAAAACGTCATAGTATAGTATGGCGTCAAAATGGGCCAAAAAAAGTCATACTTTAGTATGGCCTCAAAAAGTCATAAAAAACGTCATAGTATAGTATGGCGTCAAAATGGGCCAAAAAAAGTAATACTTTAATATGGCCTCAAAAAGTCATAAAAAACGTCATAGTATAGTATGGCGTCAAAATGGGCCAAAAAAAGTCATACTTTAGTATGGCCTCAAAAAGTCATAAAAAACGTCATAGTACAGTATGACGTCAAAATGGGCCAAAAAAAGTCATACTTTAGTATGGCCTCAAAATGTGTCAAAAAACGTCATAGTATAGTATGGCGTCAAAATGGGCCAAAAAAAGTCATACTTTAGTATGGCCTCAAAAAGTCATAAAAAACGTCATAGTACAGTATGGCGTCAAAATGGGCCAAAAAAAGTCATACTTTAGTATGGCCTCAAAATGTGTCAAAAAACGTCATAGTATAGTATGGCGTCAAAATGGGCCAAAAAAAGTCATACTTTAGTATGGCCTCAAAAAGTCATAAAAAACGTCATAGTATAGTATGGCGTCAAAATGGGCCAAAAAAAGTCATACTTTAGTATGGTCTTAAAAAGTCATAAAAAACGTCATAGTATGGCGTCAAAAAAAGTCATACTTTAGTATGGTCTCAAAAAGTCATAAAAAACGTCATAGTATAGTATGGCGTTAAAATGGGCCAAAAAAAGTCATACTTTAGTATGGCCTCAAAAAGTCATAAAAAACGTCATAGTATAGTATGGCGTCGAAATGGGCCAAAAAAAGTCATACTTTAGTATGAAAAAGTCATAAAAAACGTCATAGTATAGTATGGCGTCAAAATGGGCCAAAAAAAGTCATACTTTAGTATGGCCTCAAAAAGTCATAAAAAACGTCATAGTATAGTATGGCGTCAAAATGGGCCAAAAAAAGTCATACTTTAGTATGGCCTCAAAAAGTCATAAAAAACGTCATAGTATAGTATGGCGTCAAAATGGGCCAAAAAAAGTCATACTTTAGTATGGCCTCAAAAAGTCATAAAAAACGTCATAGTATAGTATGGCGTCAAAATGGGCCAAAAAAAGTCATACTTTAGTATGGCCTCAAAAAGTCATAAAAAACGTCATAGTATAGTATGGCGTCAAAAAAAGTCATACTTTAGTATGGTCTCAAAAACTCATAAAAAACGTCATAGTATAGTATGGCGTCAAAATGGGCCAAAAAAAGTCATACTTTAGTATGGCCTCAAAAAGTCATAAAAAACGTCATAGTATAGTATGGCGTCAAAAAAAGTCATACTTTAGTATGGCCTCAAAAAGTCATAAAAAACGTCATAGTATAGTATGGCGTCAAAATGGGCCAAAAAAAGTCATACTTTAGTATGGCCTCAAAAAGTCATAAAAAACGTCATAGTATAGTATGGCGTCAAAAAAAGTCATATTTTAGTATGGTCTCAAAAAGTCATAAAAAACGTCATAGTATAGTATGGCGTCAAAATGGGCCAAAAAAAGTCATACTTTAGTAAGGCCTCAAAATGTGTCAAAAAACGTCATAGTATAGTATGGCGTCAAAATGGGCCAAAAAAAGTCATACTTTAGTATGGCCTCAAAAAGTCATAAAAAACGTCATAGTATAGTATGGCGTCAAAATGGGCCAAAAAAAGTCATACTTTAGTATGGCCTCAAAAAGTCATAAAAAACGTCATAGTATAGTATGGCGTCAAAATGGGCCAAAAAAAGTCATACTTTAGTATGGCCTCAAAAAGTCATAAAAAACGTCATAGTATAGTATGGCGTCAAAAAAAGTCATACTTTAGTATGGTCTCAAAAAGTCATAAAAAACGTCATAGTATAGTATGGCGTCAAAAAAAGTCATACTTTAGTATGGTCTCAAAAAGTCATAAAAAACGTCATAGTATAGTATGGCGTCAAAAAAAGTCATACTTTAGTATGGCCTCAAAAAGTCATAAAAAACGTCATAGTATAGTATGGCGTCAAAAAAAGTCATACTTTAGTATGGCCTCAAAAAGTCATAAAAAACGTCATAGTATAGTATGGCGTCAAAATGGGCCAAAAAAAGTCATACTTTAGTATGGCCTCAAAAAGTCATAAAAAACGTCATAGTATAGTATGGCGTCAAAAAAAGTCATATTTTAGTATGGTCTCAAAAAGTCATAAAAAACGTCATAGTATAGTATGGCGTCAAAATGGGCCAAAAAAAGTCATACTTTAGTAAGGCCTCAAAATGTGTCAAAAAACGTCATAGTATAGTATGGCGTCAAAATGGGCCAAAAAAAGTCATACTTTAGTATGGCCTCAAAATGTGTCAAAAAACGTCATAGTATAGTATGGCGTCAAAATGGGACAAAAAAAGTCATACTTTAGTATGGCCTCAAAAAGTCATAAAAAACGTCATAGTATAGTATGGCGTCAAAATGGGCCAAAAAAAGTCATACTTTAGTATGGCCTCAAAAAGTCATAAAAAACGTCATATTATAGTATGGCGTCAAAAAAAGTCATACTTTAGTATGGTCTCAAAAAGTCATAAAAAACGTCATAGTATAGTATGGCGTCAAAATGGGCCAAAAAAAGTCATACTTTAGTATGGCCTCAAAAAGTCATAAAAAACGTCATAGTATAGTATGGCGTCAAAATGGGCCAAAAAAAGTCATACTTTAGTATGGCCTCAAAAAGTCATAAAAAACGTCATAGTATAGTATGGCGTCAAAAAAAGTCATACTTTAGTATGGTCTCAAAAAGTCATAAAAAACGTCATAGTATAGTATGGCGTCAAAAAAAGTCATACTTTAGTATGGTCTCAAAAAGTCATAAAAAACGTCATAGTATAGTATGGCGTCAAAAAAAGTCATACTTTAGTATGGCCTCAAAAAGTCATAAAAAACGTCATAGTATAGTATGGCGTCAAAAAAAGTCATACTTTAGTATGGCCTCAAAAAGTCATAAAAAACGTCATAGTATAGTATGGCGTCAAAATGGGCCAAAAAAAGTCATACTTTAGTATGGCCTCAAAAAGTCATAAAAAACGTCATAGTATAGTATGGCGTCAAAAAAAGTCATATTTTAGTATGGTCTCAAAAAGTCATAAAAAACGTCATAGTATAGTATGGCGTCAAAATGGGCCAAAAAAAGTCATACTTTAGTAAGGCCTCAAAATGTGTCAAAAAACGTCATAGTATAGTATGGCGTCAAAATGGGCCAAAAAAAGTCATACTTTAGTATGGCCTCAAAATGTGTCAAAAAACGTCATAGTATAGTATGGCGTCAAAATGGGACAAAAAAAGTCATACTTTAGTATGGCCTCAAAAAGTCATAAAAAACGTCATAGTATAGTATGGCGTCAAAAAAAGTCATACTTTAGTATGGCCTCAAAAAGTCATAAAAAACGTCATAGTATAGTATGGCGTCAAAATGGGCCAAAAAAAGTCATACTTTAGTATGGCCTCAAAAAGTCATAAAAAACGTCATAGTATAGTATGGCGTCAAAAAAAGTCATATTTTAGTATGGTCTCAAAAAGTCATAAAAAACGTCATAGTATAGTATGGCGTCAAAATGGGCCAAAAAAAGTCATACTTTAGTAAGGCCTCAAAATGTGTCAAAAAACGTCATAGTATAGTATGGCGTCAAAATGGGCCAAAAAAAGTCATACTTTAGTATGGCCTCAAAAAGTCATAAAAAACGTCATAGTATAGTATGGCGTCAAAATGGGCCAAAAAAAGTAATACTTTAATATGGCCTCAAAAAGTCATAAAAAACGTCATAGTATAGTATGGCGTCAAAATGGGCCAAAAAAAGTCATACTTTAGTATGGCCTCAAAAAGTCATAAAAAACGTCATAGTACAGTATGACGTCAAAATGGGCCAAAAAAAGTCATACTTTAGTATGGCCTCAAAATGTGTCAAAAAACGTCATAGTATAGTATGGCGTCAAAATGGGCCAAAAAAAGTCATACTTTAGTATGGCCTCAAAAAGTCATAAAAAACGTCATAGTACAGTATGGCGTCAAAATGGGCCAAAAAAAGTCATACTTTAGTATGGCCTCAAAATGTGTCAAAAAACGTCATAGTATAGTATGGCGTCAAAATGGGCCAAAAAAAGTCATACTTTAGTATGGCCTCAAAAAGTCATAAAAAACGTCATAGTATAGTATGGCGTCAAAATGGGCCAAAAAAAGTCATACTTTAGTATGGTCTTAAAAAGTCATAAAAAACGTCATAGTATGGCGTCAAAAAAAGTCATACTTTAGTATGGTCTCAAAAAGTCATAAAAAAACGTCATAGTATAGTATGGCGTTAAAATGGGCCAAAAAAAGTCATACTTTAGTATGGCCTCAAAAAGTCATAAAAAACGTCATAGTATAGTATGGCGTCGAAATGGGCCAAAAAAAGTCATACTTTAGTATGAAAAAGTCATAAAAAACGTCATAGTATAGTATGGCGTCAAAATGGGCCAAAAAAAGTCATACTTTAGTATGGCCTCAAAAAGTCATAAAAAACGTCATAGTATAGTATGGCGTCAAAATGGGCCAAAAAAAGTCATACTTTAGTATGGCCTCAAAAAGTCATAAAAAACGTCATAGTATAGTATGGCGTCAAAATGGGCCAAAAAAAGTCATACTTTAGTATGGCCTCAAAAAGTCATAAAAAACGTCATAGTATAGTATGGCGTCAAAATGGGCCAAAAAAAGTCATACTTTAGTATGGCCTCAAAAAGTCATAAAAAACGTCATAGTATAGTATGGCGTCAAAAAAAGTCATACTTTAGTATGGTCTCAAAAACTCATAAAAAACGTCATAGTATAGTATGGCGTCAAAATGGGCCAAAAAAAGTCATACTTTAGTATGGCCTCAAAAAGTCATAAAAAACGTCATAGTATAGTATGGCGTCAAAAAAAGTCATACTTTAGTATGGCCTCAAAAAGTCATAAAAAACGTCATAGTATAGTATGGCGTCAAAATGGGCCAAAAAAAGTCATACTTTAGTATGGCCTCAAAAAGTCATAAAAAACGTCATAGTATAGTATGGCGTCAAAAAAAGTCATATTTTAGTATGGTCTCAAAAAGTCATAAAAAACGTCATAGTATAGTATGGCGTCAAAATGGGCCAAAAAAAGTCATACTTTAGTAAGGCCTCAAAATGTGTCAAAAAACGTCATAGTATAGTATGGCGTCAAAATGGGCCAAAAAAAGTCATACTTTAGTATGGCCTCAAAAAGTCATAAAAAACGTCATAGTATAGTATGGCGTCAAAATGGGCCAAAAAAAGTCATACTTTAGTATGGCCTCAAAAAGTCATAAAAAACGTCATAGTATAGTATGGCGTCAAAATGGGCCAAAAAAAGTAATACTTTAATATGGCCTCAAAAAGTCATAAAAAACGTCATAGTATAGTATGGCGTCAAAATGGGCCAAAAAAAGTCATACTTTAGTATGGCCTCAAAAAGTCATAAAAAACGTCATAGTACAGTATGACGTCAAAATGGGCCAAAAAAAGTCATACTTTAGTAAGGCCTCAAAATGTGTCAAAAAACGTCATAGTATAGTATGGCGTCAAAATGGGCCAAAAAAAGTCATACTTTAGTAAGGCCTCAAAATGTGTCAAAAAACGTCATAGTATAGTATGGCGTCAAAATGGGCCAAAAAAAGTCATACTTTAGTATGGCCTCAAAAAGTCATAAAAAACGTCATAGTATAGTATGGCGTCAAAAAAAGTCATACTTTAGTATGGTCTCAAAAACTCATAAAAAACGTCATAGTATAGTATGGCGTCAAAATGGGCCAAAAAAAGTCATACTTTAGTATGGCCTCAAAAAGTCATAAAAAACGTCATAGTATAGTATGGCGTCAAAAAAAGTCATACTTTAGTATGGCCTCAAAAAGTCATAAAAAACGTCATAGTATAGTATGGCGTCAAAATGGGCCAAAAAAAGTCATACTTTAGTATGGCCTCAAAAAGTCATAAAAAACGTCATAGTATAGTATGGCGTCAAAAAAAGTCATATTTTAGTATGGTCTCAAAAAGTCATAAAAAACGTCATAGTATAGTATGGCGTCAAAATGGGCCAAAAAAAGTCATACTTTAGTAAGGCCTCAAAATGTGTCAAAAAACGTCATAGTATAGTATGGCGTCAAAATGGGCCAAAAAAAGTCATACTTTAGTATGGCCTCAAAAAGTCATAAAAAACGTCATAGTATAGTATGGCGTCAAAATGGGCCAAAAAAAGTCATACTTTAGTATGGCCTCAAAAAGTCATAAAAAACGTCATAGTATAGTATGGCGTCAAAATGGGCCAAAAAAAGTCATACTTTAGTATGGCCTCAAAAAGTCATAAAAAACGTCATAGTATAGTATGGCGTCAAAAAAAGTCATACTTTAGTATGGTCTCAAAAAGTCATAAAAAACGTCATAGTATAGTATGGCGTCAAAAAAAGTCATACTTTAGTATGGTCTCAAAAAGTCATAAAAAACGTCATAGTATAGTATGGCGTCAAAATGGGCCAAAAAAAGTCATACTTTAGTATGGCGTCAAAATGGGCCAAAAAAAGTCATATTTTAGTATGGCCTCAAAAAGTCATAAAAAACGTCATAGTATAGTATGGCGTCAAAATGGGCCAAAAAAAGTCATACTTTAGTATGGCCTCAAAAAGTCATAAAAAACGTCATAGTATAGTATGGCGTCAAAATGGGCCAAAAAAAGTCATACTTTAGTATGGCCTCAAAAAGTCATAAAAAAACGTCATAGTATAGTATGGCGTCAAAAAAAGTCATACTTTAGTATGGTCTCAAAAAGTCATAAAAAACGTCATAGTATAGTATGGCGTCAAAAAAAGTCATACTTTAGTATGGTCTCAAAAAGTCATAAAAAACGTCATAGTATAGTATGGCGTCAAAATGGGCCAAAAAAAGTCATACTTTAGTATGGCCTCAAAAAGTCATAAAAAACGTCATAGTATAGTATGGCGTCAAAATGGGCCAAAAAAAGTCATACTTTAGTATGGCCTCAAAAAGTCATAAAAAACGTCATAGTATAGTATGGCGTCAAAATGGGCCAAAAAAAGTCATACTTTAGTATGGCCTCAAAAAGTCATAAAAAACGTCATAGTATAGTATGGCGTCAAAAAAAGTCATACTTTAGTATGGTCTCAAAAAGTCATAAAAAACGTCATAGTATAGTATGGCGTTAAAATGGGCCAAAAAAAGTCATACTTTAGTATGGCCTCAAAAAGTCATAAAAAACGTCATAGTATAGTATGGCGTCAAAATGGGCCAAAAAAAGTCATACTTTAGTATGGCCTCAAAAAGTCATAAAAAACGTCATAGTATAGTATGGCGTCAAAAAAAGTCATACTTTAGTATGGTCTCAAAAACTCATAAAAAACGTCATAGTATAGTATGGCGTCAAAATGGGCCAAAAAAAGTCATACTTTAGTATGGCCTCAAAAAGTCATAAAAAACGTCATAGTATAGTATGGCGTCAAAAAAAGTCATACTTTAGTATGGCCTCAAAAAGTCATAAAAAACGTCATAGTATAGTATGGCGTCAAAATGGGCCAAAAAAAGTCATACTTTAGTATGGCCTCAAAAAGTCATAAAAAACGTCATAGTATAGTATGGCGTCAAAAAAAGTCATATTTTAGTATGGTCTCAAAAAGTCATAAAAAACGTCATAGTATAGTATGGCGTCAAAATGGGCCAAAAAAAGTCATACTTTAGTATGGCCTCAAAAAGTCATAAAAAACGTCATAGTATAGTATGGCGTCAAAAAAAGTCATATTTTAGTATGGTCTCAAAAAGTCATAAAAAACGTCATAGTATAGTATGGCGTCAAAATGGGCCAAAAAAAGTCATACTTTAGTAAGGCCTCAAAATGTGTCAAAAAACGTCATAGTATAGTATGGCGTCAAAATGGGCCAAAAAAAGTCATACTTTAGTATGGCCTCAAAAAGTCATAAAAAACGTCATAGTATAGTATGGCGTCAAAATGGGCCAAAAAAAGTCATACTTTAGTATGGCCTCAAAAAGTCATAAAAAACGTCATAGTATAGTATGGCGTCAAAATGGGCCAAAAAAAGTCATACTTTAGTATGGCCTCAAAAAGTCATAAAAAACGTCATAGTATAGTATGGCGTCAAAAAAAGTCATACTTTAGTATGGTCTCAAAAAGTCATAAAAAACGTCATAGTATAGTATGGCGTCAAAAAAAGTCATACTTTAGTATGGTCTCAAAAAGTCATAAAAAACGTCATAGTATAGTATGGCGTCAAAAAAAGTCATACTTTAGTATGGTCTCAAAAAGTCATAAAAAACGTCATAGTATAGTATGGCGTCAAAATGGGCCAAAAAAAGTCATACTTTAGTATGGCGTCAAAATGGGCCAAAAAAAGTCATACTTTAGTATGGCCTCAAAAAGTCATAAAAAACGTCATAGTACAGTATGGCGTCAAAATGGGCCAAAAAAAGTCATACTTTAGTATGGCCTCAAAATGTGTCAAAAAACGTCATAGTATAGTATGGCGTCAAAATGGGCCAAAAAAAGTCATACTTTAGTATGGCCTCAAAAAGTCATAAAAAACGTCATAGTATAGTATGGCGTCAAAATGGGCCAAAAAAAGTAATACTTTAATATGGCCTCAAAAAGTCATAAAAAACGTCATAGTATAGTATGGCGTCAAAATGGGCCAAAAAAAGTCATACTTTAGTATGGCCTCAAAAAGTCATAAAAAACGTCATAGTATAGTATGGCGTCAAAATGGGCCAAAAAAAGTCATACTTTAGTATGGCCTCAAAAAGTCATAAAAAACGTCATAGTATAGTATGGCGTCAAAATGGGCCAAAAAAAGTCATACTTTAGTATGGCCTCAAAAAGTCATAAAAAACGTCATAGTATAGTATGGCGTCAAAAAAAGTCATACTTTAGTATGGTCTCAAAAAGTCATAAAAAACGTCATAGTATAGTATGGCGTCAAAAAAAGTCATACTTTAGTATGGTCTCAAAAAGTCATAAAAAACGTCATAGTATAGTATGGCGTCAAAATGGGCCAAAAAAAGTCATACTTTAGTATGGCGTCAAAATGGGCCAAAAAAAGTCATATTTTAGTATGGCCTCAAAAAGTCATAAAAAACGTCATAGTATAGTATGGCGTCAAAATGGGCCAAAAAAAGTCATACTTTAGTATGGCCTCAAAAAGTCATAAAAAACGTCATAGTATAGTATGGCGTCAAAATGGGCCAAAAAAAGTCATACTTTAGTATGGCCTCAAAAAGTCATAAAAAAACGTCATAGTATAGTATGGCGTCAAAAAAAGTCATACTTTAGTATGGTCTCAAAAAGTCATAAAAAACGTCATAGTATAGTATGGCGTCAAAAAAAGTCATACTTTAGTATGGTCTCAAAAAGTCATAAAAAACGTCATAGTATAGTATGGCGTCAAAATGGGCCAAAAAAAGTCATACTTTAGTATGGCCTCAAAAAGTCATAAAAAACGTCATAGTATAGTATGGCGTCAAAATGGGCCAAAAAAAGTCATACTTTAGTATGGCCTCAAAAAGTCATAAAAAACGTCATAGTATAGTATGGCGTCAAAATGGGCCAAAAAAAGTCATACTTTAGTATGGCCTCAAAAAGTCATAAAAAACGTCATAGTATAGTATGGCGTCAAAAAAAGTCATACTTTAGTATGGTCTCAAAAAGTCATAAAAAACGTCATAGTATAGTATGGCGTTAAAATGGGCCAAAAAAAGTCATACTTTAGTATGGCCTCAAAAAGTCATAAAAAACGTCATAGTATAGTATGGCGTCAAAATGGGCCAAAAAAAGTCATACTTTAGTATGGCCTCAAAAAGTCATAAAAAACGTCATAGTATAGTATGGCGTCAAAAAAAGTCATACTTTAGTATGGTCTCAAAAACTCATAAAAAACGTCATAGTATAGTATGGCGTCAAAATGGGCCAAAAAAAGTCATACTTTAGTATGGCCTCAAAAAGTCATAAAAAACGTCATAGTATAGTATGGCGTCAAAAAAAGTCATACTTTAGTATGGCCTCAAAAAGTCATAAAAAACGTCATAGTATAGTATGGCGTCAAAATGGGCCAAAAAAAGTCATACTTTAGTATGGCCTCAAAAAGTCATAAAAAACGTCATAGTATAGTATGGCGTCAAAAAAAGTCATATTTTAGTATGGTCTCAAAAAGTCATAAAAAACGTCATAGTATAGTATGGCGTCAAAATGGGCCAAAAAAAGTCATACTTTAGTATGGCCTCAAAAAGTCATAAAAAACGTCATAGTATAGTATGGCGTCAAAAAAAGTCATATTTTAGTATGGTCTCAAAAAGTCATAAAAAACGTCATAGTATAGTATGGCGTCAAAATGGGCCAAAAAAAGTCATACTTTAGTAAGGCCTCAAAATGTGTCAAAAAACGTCATAGTATAGTATGGCGTCAAAATGGGCCAAAAAAAGTCATACTTTAGTATGGCCTCAAAAAGTCATAAAAAACGTCATAGTATAGTATGGCGTCAAAATGGGCCAAAAAAAGTCATACTTTAGTATGGCCTCAAAAAGTCATAAAAAACGTCATAGTATAGTATGGCGTCAAAATGGGCCAAAAAAAGTCATACTTTAGTATGGCCTCAAAAAGTCATAAAAAACGTCATAGTATAGTATGGCGTCAAAAAAAGTCATACTTTAGTATGGTCTCAAAAAGTCATAAAAAACGTCATAGTATAGTATGGCGTCAAAAAAAGTCATACTTTAGTATGGTCTCAAAAAGTCATAAAAAACGTCATAGTATAGTATGGCGTCAAAAAAAGTCATACTTTAGTATGGTCTCAAAAAGTCATAAAAAACGTCATAGTATAGTATGGCGTCAAAATGGGCCAAAAAAAGTCATACTTTAGTATGGCCTCAAAAAGTCATAAAAAACGTCATAGTATAGTATGGCGTCAAAATGGGCCAAAAAAAGTCATACTTTAGTATGGCCTCAAAAAGTCATAAAAAAACGTCATAGTATAGTATGGCGTCAAAAAAAGTCATACTTTAGTATGGTCTCAAAAAGTCATAAAAAACGTCATAGTATAGTATGGCGTCAAAAAAAGTCATACTTTAGTATGGTCTCAAAAAGTCATAAAAAACGTCATAGTATAGTATGGCGTCAAAATGGGCCAAAAAAAGTCATACTTTAGTATGGCCTCAAAAAGTCATAAAAAACGTCATAGTATAGTATGGCGTCAAAATGGGCCAAAAAAAGTCATACTTTAGTATGGCCTCAAAAAGTCATAAAAAACGTCATAGTATAGTATGGCGTCAAAATGGGCCAAAAAAAGTCATACTTTAGTATGGCCTCAAAAAGTCATAAAAAACGTCATAGTATAGTATGGCGTCAAAAAAAGTCATACTTTAGTATGGTCTCAAAAAGTCATAAAAAACGTCATAGTATAGTATGGCGTTAAAATGGGCCAAAAAAAGTCATACTTTAGTATGGCCTCAAAAAGTCATAAAAAACGTCATAGTATAGTATGGCGTCAAAATGGGCCAAAAAAAGTCATACTTTAGTATGGCCTCAAAAAGTCATAAAAAACGTCATAGTATAGTATGGCGTCAAAAAAAGTCATACTTTAGTATGGTCTCAAAAACTCATAAAAAACGTCATAGTATAGTATGGCGTCAAAATGGGCCAAAAAAAGTCATACTTTAGTATGGCCTCAAAAAGTCATAAAAAACGTCATAGTATAGTATGGCGTCAAAAAAAGTCATACTTTAGTATGGCCTCAAAAAGTCATAAAAAACGTCATAGTATAGTATGGCGTCAAAATGGGCCAAAAAAAGTCATACTTTAGTATGGCCTCAAAAAGTCATAAAAAACGTCATAGTATAGTATGGCGTCAAAAAAAGTCATATTTTAGTATGGTCTCAAAAAGTCATAAAAAACGTCATAGTATAGTATGGCGTCAAAATGGGCCAAAAAAAGTCATACTTTAGTATGGCCTCAAAAAGTCATAAAAAACGTCATAGTATAGTATGGCGTCAAAAAAAGTCATATTTTAGTATGGTCTCAAAAAGTCATAAAAAACGTCATAGTATAGTATGGCGTCAAAATGGGCCAAAAAAAGTCATACTTTAGTAAGGCCTCAAAATGTGTCAAAAAACGTCATAGTATAGTATGGCGTCAAAATGGGCCAAAAAAAGTCATACTTTAGTATGGCCTCAAAAAGTCATAAAAAACGTCATAGTATAGTATGGCGTCAAAATGGGCCAAAAAAAGTCATACTTTAGTATGGCCTCAAAAAGTCATAAAAAACGTCATAGTATAGTATGGCGTCAAAATGGGCCAAAAAAAGTCATACTTTAGTATGGCCTCAAAAAGTCATAAAAAACGTCATAGTATAGTATGGCGTCAAAAAAAGTCATACTTTAGTATGGTCTCAAAAAGTCATAAAAAACGTCATAGTATAGTATGGCGTCAAAAAAAGTCATACTTTAGTATGGTCTCAAAAAGTCATAAAAAACGTCATAGTATAGTATGGCGTCAAAAAAAGTCATACTTTAGTATGGTCTCAAAAAGTCATAAAAAACGTCATAGTATAGTATGGCGTCAAAATGGGCCAAAAAAAGTCATACTTTAGTATGGCGTCAAAATGGGCCAAAAAAAGTCATATTTTAGTATGGCCTCAAAAAGTCATAAAAAACGTCATAGTATAGTATGGCGTCAAAATGGGACAAAAAAAGTCATACTTTAGTATGGCCTCAAAAAGTCATAAAAAACGTCATAGTATAGTATGGCGTCAAAATGGGCCAAAAAAAGTCATACTTTAGTATGGCCTCAAAAAGTCATAAAAAACGTCATATTATAGTATGGCGTCAAAAAAAGTCATACTTTAGTATGGTCTCAAAAAGTCATAAAAAACGTCATAGTATAGTATGGCGTCAAAATGGGCCAAAAAAAGTCATACTTTAGTATGGCCTCAAAAAGTCATAAAAAACGTCATAGTATAGTATGGCGTCAAAATGGGCCAAAAAAAGTAATACTTTAATATGGCCTCAAAAAGTCATAAAAAACGTCATAGTATAGTATGGCGTCAAAATGGGCCAAAAAAAGTCATACTTTAGTATGGCCTCAAAAAGTCATAAAAAACGTCATAGTACAGTATGACGTCAAAATGGGCCAAAAAAAGTCATACTTTAGTATGGCCTCAAAATGTGTCAAAAAACGTCATAGTATAGTATGGCGTCAAAATGGGCCAAAAAAAGTCATACTTTAGTATGGCCTCAAAAAGTCATAAAAAACGTCATAGTACAGTATGGCGTCAAAATGGGCCAAAAAAAGTCATACTTTAGTATGGCCTCAAAATGTGTCAAAAAACGTCATAGTATAGTATGGCGTCAAAATGGGCCAAAAAAAGTCATACTTTAGTATGGCCTCAAAAAGTCATAAAAAACGTCATAGTATAGTATGGCGTCAAAATGGGCCAAAAAAAGTAATACTTTAATATGGCCTCAAAAAGTCATAAAAAACGTCATAGTATAGTATGGCGTCAAAATGGGCCAAAAAAAGTCATACTTTAGTATGGCCTCAAAAAGTCATAAAAAACGTCATAGTACAGTATGACGTCAAAATGGGCCAAAAAAAGTCATACTTTAGTATGGCCTCAAAATGTGTCAAAAAACGTCATAGTATAGTATGGCGTCAAAATGGGCCAAAAAAAGTCATACTTTAGTATGGCCTCAAAAAGTCATAAAAAACGTCATAGTACAGTATGGCGTCAAAATGGGCCAAAAAAAGTCATACTTTAGTATGGCCTCAAAATGTGTCAAAAAACGTCATAGTATAGTATGGCGTCAAAATGGGCCAAAAAAAGTCATACTTTAGTATGGTCTTAAAAAGTCATAAAAAACGTCATAGTATGGCGTCAAAAAAAGTCATACTTTAGTATGGTCTCAAAAAGTCATAAAAAACGTCATAGTATAGTATGGCGTCAAAATGGGACAAAAAAAGTCATACTTTAGTATGGCCTCAAAAAGTCATAAAAAACGTCATAGTATAGTATGGCGTCAAAATGGGCCAAAAAAAGTCATACTTTAGTATGGCCTCAAAAAGTCATAAAAAACGTCATATTATAGTATGGCGTCAAAAAAAGTCATACTTTAGTATGGTCTCAAAAAGTCATAAAAAACGTCATAGTATAGTATGGCGTCAAAATGGGCCAAAAAAAGTCATACTTTAGTATGGCCTCAAAAAGTCATAAAAAACGTCATAGTATAGTATGGCGTCAAAATGGGCCAAAAAAAGTAATACTTTAATATGGCCTCAAAAAGTCATAAAAAACGTCATAGTATAGTATGGCGTCAAAATGGGCCAAAAAAAGTCATACTTTAGTATGGCCTCAAAAAGTCATAAAAAACGTCATAGTACAGTATGACGTCAAAATGGGCCAAAAAAAGTCATACTTTAGTATGGCCTCAAAATGTGTCAAAAAACGTCATAGTATAGTATGGCGTCAAAATGGGCCAAAAAAAGTCATACTTTAGTATGGCCTCAAAAAGTCATAAAAAACGTCATAGTACAGTATGGCGTCAAAATGGGCCAAAAAAAGTCATACTTTAGTATGGCCTCAAAATGTGTCAAAAAACGTCATAGTATAGTATGGCGTCAAAATGGGCCAAAAAAAGTCATACTTTAGTATGGCCTCAAAAAGTCATAAAAAACGTCATAGTATAGTATGGCGTCAAAAAAAGTCATACTTTAGTATGGCCTCAAAAAGTCATAAAAAACGTCATAGTATAGTATGGCGTCAAAATGGGCCAAAAAAAGTCATACTTTAGTATGGCCTCAAAAAGTCATAAAAAACGTCATAGTATAGTATGGCGTCAAAATGGGCCAAAAAAAGTCATACTTTAGTATGGCCTCAAAAAGTCATAAAAAACGTCATAGTATAGTATGGCGTCAAAATGGGCCAAAAAAAGTAATACTTTAATATGGCCTCAAAAAGTCATAAAAAACGTCATAGTATAGTATGGCGTCAAAATGGGCCAAAAAAAGTCATACTTTAGTATGGCCTCAAAAAGTCATAAAAAACGTCATAGTACAGTATGACGTCAAAATGGGCCAAAAAAAGTCATACTTTAGTATGGCCTCAAAATGTGTCAAAAAACGTCATAGTATAGTATGGCGTCAAAATGGGCCAAAAAAAGTCATACTTTAGTATGGCCTCAAAAAGTCATAAAAAACGTCATAGTACAGTATGGCGTCAAAATGGGCCAAAAAAAGTCATACTTTAGTATGGCCTCAAAATGTGTCAAAAAACGTCATAGTATAGTATGGCGTCAAAATGGGCCAAAAAAAGTCATACTTTAGTATGGCCTCAAAAAGTCATAAAAAACGTCATAGTATAGTATGGCGTCAAAATGGGCCAAAAAAAGTAATACTTTAATATGGCCTCAAAAAGTCATAAAAAACGTCATAGTATAGTATGGCGTCAAAATGGGCCAAAAAAAGTCATACTTTAGTATGGCCTCAAAAAGTCATAAAAAACGTCATAGTACAGTATGACGTCAAAATGGGCCAAAAAAAGTCATACTTTAGTATGGCCTCAAAATGTGTCAAAAAACGTCATAGTATAGTATGGCGTCAAAATGGGCCAAAAAAAGTCATACTTTAGTATGGCCTCAAAAAGTCATAAAAAACGTCATAGTACAGTATGGCGTCAAAATGGGCCAAAAAAAGTCATACTTTAGTATGGCCTCAAAATGTGTCAAAAAACGTCATAGTATAGTATGGCGTCAAAATGGGCCAAAAAAAGTCATACTTTAGTATGGTCTTAAAAAGTCATAAAAAACGTC
Source organism: Toxotes jaculatrix (assembly GCF_017976425.1). Classification (NCBI taxonomy): domain Eukaryota; kingdom Metazoa; phylum Chordata; class Actinopteri; family Toxotidae; genus Toxotes; species Toxotes jaculatrix. The sequence continues at coordinate 25,830,415 of NC_054402.1, read as the reverse complement.
ATAGTATGGCGTCAAAAAAAGTCATACTTTAGTATGGTCTCAAAAAGTCATAAAAAACGTCATAGTATAGTATGGCGTTAAAATGGGCCAAAAAAAGTCATACTTTAGTATGGCCTCAAAAAGTCATAAAAAACGTCATAGTATAGTATGGCGTCGAAATGGGCCAAAAAAAGTCATACTTTAGTATGAAAAAGTCATAAAAAACGTCATAGTATAGTATGGCGTCAAAATGGGCCAAAAAAAGTCATACTTTAGTATGGCCTCAAAAAGTCATAAAAAACGTCATAGTATAGTATGGCGTCAAAATGGGCCAAAAAAAGTCATACTTTAGTATGGCCTCAAAAAGTCATAAAAAACGTCATAGTATAGTATGGCGTCAAAATGGGCCAAAAAAAGTCATACTTTAGTATGGCCTCAAAAAGTCATAAAAAACGTCATAGTATAGTATGGCGTCAAAATGGGCCAAAAAAAGTCATACTTTAGTATGGCCTCAAAAAGTCATAAAAAACGTCATAGTATAGTATGGCGTCAAAAAAAGTCATACTTTAGTATGGTCTCAAAAACTCATAAAAAACGTCATAGTATAGTATGGCGTCAAAATGGGCCAAAAAAAGTCATACTTTAGTATGGCCTCAAAAAGTCATAAAAAACGTCATAGTATAGTATGGCGTCAAAAAAAGTCATACTTTAGTATGGCCTCAAAAAGTCATAAAAAACGTCATAGTATAGTATGGCGTCAAAATGGGCCAAAAAAAGTCATACTTTAGTATGGCCTCAAAAAGTCATAAAAAACGTCATAGTATAGTATGGCGTCAAAAAAAGTCATATTTTAGTATGGTCTCAAAAAGTCATAAAAAACGTCATAGTATAGTATGGCGTCAAAATGGGCCAAAAAAAGTCATACTTTAGTAAGGCCTCAAAATGTGTCAAAAAACGTCATAGTATAGTATGGCGTCAAAATGGGCCAAAAAAAGTCATACTTTAGTATGGCCTCAAAAAGTCATAAAAAACGTCATAGTATAGTATGGCGTCAAAATGGGCCAAAAAAAGTAATACTTTAATATGGCCTCAAAAAGTCATAAAAAACGTCATAGTATAGTATGGCGTCAAAATGGGCCAAAAAAAGTCATACTTTAGTATGGCCTCAAAAAGTCATAAAAAACGTCATAGTACAGTATGACGTCAAAATGGGCCAAAAAAAGTCATACTTTAGTATGGCCTCAAAATGTGTCAAAAAACGTCATAGTATAGTATGGCGTCAAAATGGGCCAAAAAAAGTCATACTTTAGTATGGCCTCAAAAAGTCATAAAAAACGTCATAGTACAGTATGGCGTCAAAATGGGCCAAAAAAAGTCATACTTTAGTATGGCCTCAAAATGTGTCAAAAAACGTCATAGTATAGTATGGCGTCAAAATGGGCCAAAAAAAGTCATACTTTAGTATGGTCTTAAAAAGTCATAAAAAACGTCATAGTATGGCGTCAAAAAAAGTCATACTTTAGTATGGTCTCAAAAAGTCATAAAAAACGTCATAGTATAGTATGGCGTTAAAATGGGCCAAAAAAAGTCATACTTTAGTATGGCCTCAAAAAGTCATAAAAAACGTCATAGTATAGTATGGCGTCGAAATGGGCCAAAAAAAGTCATACTTTAGTATGAAAAAGTCATAAAAAACGTCATAGTATAGTATGGCGTCAAAATGGGCCAAAAAAAGTCATACTTTAGTATGGCCTCAAAAAGTCATAAAAAACGTCATAGTATAGTATGGCGTCAAAATGGGCCAAAAAAAGTCATACTTTAGTATGGCCTCAAAAAGTCATAAAAAACGTCATAGTATAGTATGGCGTCAAAATGGGCCAAAAAAAGTCATACTTTAGTATGGCCTCAAAAAGTCATAAAAAACGTCATAGTATAGTATGGCGTCAAAATGGGCCAAAAAAAGTCATACTTTAGTATGGCCTCAAAAAGTCATAAAAAACGTCATAGTATAGTATGGCGTCAAAAAAAGTCATACTTTAGTATGGTCTCAAAAACTCATAAAAAACGTCATAGTATAGTATGGCGTCAAAATGGGCCAAAAAAAGTCATACTTTAGTATGGCCTCAAAAAGTCATAAAAAACGTCATAGTATAGTATGGCGTCAAAAAAAGTCATACTTTAGTATGGCCTCAAAAAGTCATAAAAAACGTCATAGTATAGTATGGCGTCAAAATGGGCCAAAAAAAGTCATACTTTAGTATGGCCTCAAAAAGTCATAAAAAACGTCATAGTATAGTATGGCGTCAAAAAAAGTCATATTTTAGTATGGTCTCAAAAAGTCATAAAAAACGTCATAGTATAGTATGGCGTCAAAATGGGCCAAAAAAAGTCATACTTTAGTAAGGCCTCAAAATGTGTCAAAAAACGTCATAGTATAGTATGGCGTCAAAATGGGCCAAAAAAAGTCATACTTTAGTATGGCCTCAAAAAGTCATAAAAAACGTCATAGTATAGTATGGCGTCAAAATGGGCCAAAAAAAGTCATACTTTAGTATGGCCTCAAAAAGTCATAAAAAACGTCATAGTATAGTATGGCGTCAAAATGGGCCAAAAAAAGTCATACTTTAGTATGGCCTCAAAAAGTCATAAAAAACGTCATAGTATAGTATGGCGTCAAAAAAAGTCATACTTTAGTATGGTCTCAAAAAGTCATAAAAAACGTCATAGTATAGTATGGCGTCAAAAAAAGTCATACTTTAGTATGGTCTCAAAAAGTCATAAAAAACGTCATAGTATAGTATGGCGTCAAAAAAAGTCATACTTTAGTATGGCCTCAAAAAGTCATAAAAAAACGTCATAGTATAGTATGGCGTCAAAATGGGCCAAAAAAAGTCATACTTTAGTATGGCCTCAAAAAGTCATAAAAAACGTCATAGTATAGTATGGCGTCAAAATGGGCCAAAAAAAGTCATACTTTAGTATGGCCTCAAAAAGTCATAAAAAAACGTCATAGTATAGTATGGCGTCAAAAAAAGTCATACTTTAGTATGGTCTCAAAAAGTCATAAAAAACGTCATAGTATAGTATGGCGTCAAAAAAAGTCATACTTTAGTATGGTCTCAAAAAGTCATAAAAAACGTCATAGTATAGTATGGCGTCAAAATGGGCCAAAAAAAGTCATACTTTAGTATGGCCTCAAAAAGTCATAAAAAACGTCATAGTATAGTATGGCGTCAAAATGGGCCAAAAAAAGTCATACTTTAGTATGGCCTCAAAAAGTCATAAAAAACGTCATAGTATAGTATGGCGTCAAAAAAAGTCATACTTTAGTATGGTCTCAAAAAGTCATAAAAAACGTCATAGTATAGTATGGCGTTAAAATGGGCCAAAAAAAGTCATACTTTAGTATGGCCTCAAAAAGTCATAAAAAACGTCATAGTATAGTATGGCGTCAAAATGGGCCAAAAAAAGTCATACTTTAGTATGGCCTCAAAAAGTCATAAAAAACGTCATAGTATAGTATGGCGTCAAAAAAAGTCATACTTTAGTATGGTCTCAAAAACTCATAAAAAACGTCATAGTATAGTATGGCGTCAAAATGGGCCAAAAAAAGTCATACTTTAGTATGGCCTCAAAAAGTCATAAAAAACGTCATAGTATAGTATGGCGTCAAAAAAAGTCATACTTTAGTATGGCCTCAAAAAGTCATAAAAAACGTCATAGTATAGTATGGCGTCAAAATGGGCCAAAAAAAGTCATACTTTAGTATGGCCTCAAAAAGTCATAAAAAACGTCATAGTATAGTATGGCGTCAAAAAAAGTCATATTTTAGTATGGTCTCAAAAAGTCATAAAAAACGTCATAGTATAGTATGGCGTCAAAATGGGCCAAAAAAAGTCATACTTTAGTATGGCCTCAAAAAGTCATAAAAAACGTCATAGTATAGTATGGCGTCAAAAAAAGTCATATTTTAGTATGGTCTCAAAAAGTCATAAAAAACGTCATAGTATAGTATGGCGTCAAAATGGGCCAAAAAAAGTCATACTTTAGTAAGGCCTCAAAATGTGTCAAAAAACGTCATAGTATAGTATGGCGTCAAAATGGGCCAAAAAAAGTCATACTTTAGTATGGCCTCAAAAAGTCATAAAAAACGTCATAGTATAGTATGGCGTCAAAATGGGCCAAAAAAAGTCATACTTTAGTATGGCCTCAAAAAGTCATAAAAAACGTCATAGTATAGTATGGCGTCAAAATGGGCCAAAAAAAGTCATACTTTAGTATGGCCTCAAAAAGTCATAAAAAACGTCATAGTATAGTATGGCGTCAAAATGGGCCAAAAAAAGTCATACTTTAGTATGGCCTCAAAAAGTCATAAAAAACGTCATAGTATAGTATGGCGTCAAAAAAAGTCATACTTTAGTATGGTCTCAAAAAGTCATAAAAAACGTCATAGTATAGTATGGCGTCAAAAAAAGTCATACTTTAGTATGGTCTCAAAAAGTCATAAAAAACGTCATAGTATAGTATGGCGTCAAAAAAAGTCATACTTTAGTATGGTCTCAAAAAGTCATAAAAAACGTCATAGTATAGTATGGCGTCAAAATGGGCCAAAAAAAGTCATACTTTAGTATGGCGTCAAAATGGGCCAAAAAAAGTCATACTTTAGTATGGCCTCAAAAAGTCATAAAAAACGTCATAGTACAGTATGGCGTCAAAATGGGCCAAAAAAAGTCATACTTTAGTATGGCCTCAAAATGTGTCAAAAAACGTCATAGTATAGTATGGCGTCAAAATGGGCCAAAAAAAGTCATACTTTAGTATGGCCTCAAAAAGTCATAAAAAACGTCATAGTATAGTATGGCGTCAAAATGGGCCAAAAAAAGTAATACTTTAATATGGCCTCAAAAAGTCATAAAAAACGTCATAGTATAGTATGGCGTCAAAATGGGCCAAAAAAAGTCATACTTTAGTATGGCCTCAAAAAGTCATAAAAAACGTCATAGTATAGTATGGCGTCAAAATGGGCCAAAAAAAGTCATACTTTAGTATGGCCTCAAAAAGTCATAAAAAACGTCATAGTATAGTATGGCGTCAAAAAAAGTCATACTTTAGTATGGTCTCAAAAAGTCATAAAAAACGTCATAGTATAGTATGGCGTCAAAAAAAGTCATACTTTAGTATGGTCTCAAAAAGTCATAAAAAACGTCATAGTATAGTATGGCGTCAAAAAAAGTCATACTTTAGTATGGTCTCAAAAAGTCATAAAAAACGTCATAGTATAGTATGGCGTCAAAATGGGCCAAAAAAAGTCATACTTTAGTATGGCGTCAAAATGGGCCAAAAAAAGTCATACTTTAGTATGGCCTCAAAAAGTCATAAAAAACGTCATAGTACAGTATGGCGTCAAAATGGGCCAAAAAAAGTCATACTTTAGTATGGCCTCAAAATGTGTCAAAAAACGTCATAGTATAGTATGGCGTCAAAATGGGCCAAAAAAAGTCATACTTTAGTATGGCCTCAAAAAGTCATAAAAAACGTCATAGTATAGTATGGCGTCAAAATGGGCCAAAAAAAGTAATACTTTAGTATGGCCTCAAAAAGTCATAAAAAACGTCATATTATAGTATGGCGTCAAAAAAAGTCATACTTTAGTATGGCCTCAAAAAGTCATAAAAAACGTCATATTATAGTATGGCGTCAAAAAAAGTCATACTTTAGTATGGTCTCAAAAAGTCATAAAAAACGTCATAGTATAGTATGGCGTCAAAAAAAGTCATACTTTAGTATGGTCTCAAAAAGTCATAAAAAACGTCATAGTATAGTATGGCGTCAAAAAAAGTCATACTTTAGTATGGTCTCAAAAAGTCATAAAAAACGTCATAGTATAGTATGGCGTCAAAATGGGCCAAAAAAAGTCATACTTTAGTATGGCGTCAAAATGGGCCAAAAAAAGTCATACTTTAGTATGGCCTCAAAAAGTCATAAAAAACGTCATAGTACAGTATGGCGTCAAAATGGGCCAAAAAAAGTCATACTTTAGTATGGCCTCAAAATGTGTCAAAAAACGTCATAGTATAGTATGGCGTCAAAATGGGCCAAAAAAAGTCATACTTTAGTATGGCCTCAAAAAGTCATAAAAAACGTCATAGTATAGTATGGCGTCAAAATGGGCCAAAAAAAGTCATACTTTAGTATGGCCTCAAAAAGTCATAAAAAACGTCATAGTATAGTATGGCGTCAAAATGGGCCAAAAAAAGTCATACTTTAGTATGGCCTCAAAAAGTCATAAAAAACGTCATAGTATAGTATGGCGTCAAAATGGGCCAAAAAAAGTCATACTTTAGTATGGCCTCAAAAAGTCATAAAAAACGTCATAGTATAGTATGGCGTCAAAAAAAGTCATACTTTAGTATGGTCTCAAAAAGTCATAAAAAACGTCATAGTATAGTATGGCGTCAAAAAAAGTCATACTTTAGTATGGTCTCAAAAAGTCATAAAAAACGTCATAGTATAGTATGGCGTCAAAAAAAGTCATACTTTAGTATGGTCTCAAAAAGTCATAAAAAACGTCATAGTATAGTATGGCGTCAAAATGGGCCAAAAAAAGTCATACTTTAGTATGGCGTCAAAATGGGCCAAAAAAAGTCATACTTTAGTATGGCCTCAAAAAGTCATAAAAAACGTCATAGTACAGTATGGCGTCAAAATGGGCCAAAAAAAGTCATACTTTAGTATGGCCTCAAAATGTGTCAAAAAACGTCATAGTATAGTATGGCGTCAAAATGGGCCAAAAAAAGTCATACTTTAGTATGGCCTCAAAAAGTCATAAAAAACGTCATAGTATAGTATGGCGTCAAAATGGGCCAAAAAAAGTAATACTTTAGTATGGCCTCAAAAAGTCATAAAAAACGTCATATTATAGTATGGCGTCAAAAAAAGTCATACTTTAGTATGGCCTCAAAATGTGTCAAAAAACGTCATAGTATAGTATGGCGTCAAAATGGGCCAAAAAAAGTCATACTTTAGTATGGTCTCAAAAAGTCATAAAAAACGTCATAGTATAGTATGGCGTCAAAATGGGCCAAAAAAAGTCATACTTTAGTATGGCGTCAAAATGGGCCAAAAAAAGTCATACTTTAGTATGGCCTCAAAAAGTCATTAAAAAACGTCATAGTATAGTATGGCGTCAAAAAAAGTCATACTTTAGTATGGTCTCAAAAAGTCATAAAAAACGTCATAGTATAGTATGGCGTCAAAAAAAGTCATACTTTAGTATGGTCTCAAAAAGTCATAAAAAACGTCATAGTATAGTATGGCGTCAAAATGGGCCAAAAAAAGTCATACTTTAGTATGGCCTCAAAAAGTCATAAAAAACGTCATAGTATAGTATGGCGTCAAAATGGGCCAAAAAAAGTCATACTTTAGTATGGCCTCAAAAAGTCATAAAAAACGTCATAGTATAGTATGGCGTCAAAATGGGCCAAAAAAAGTCATACTTTAGTATGGCCTCAAAAAGTCATAAAAAACGTCATAGTATAGTATGGCGTCAAAAAAAGTCATACTTTAGTATGGTCTCAAAAAGTCATAAAAAACGTCATAGTATAGTATGGCGTTAAAATGGGCCAAAAAAAGTCATACTTTAGTATGGCCTCAAAAAGTCATAAAAAACGTCATAGTATAGTATGGCGTCAAAATGGGCCAAAAAAAGTCATACTTTAGTATGGCCTCAAAAAGTCATAAAAAACGTCATAGTATAGTATGGCGTCAAAAAAAGTCATACTTTAGTATGGTCTCAAAAACTCATAAAAAACGTCATAGTATAGTATGGCGTCAAAATGGGCCAAAAAAAGTCATACTTTAGTATGGCCTCAAAAAGTCATAAAAAACGTCATAGTATAGTATGGCGTCAAAAAAAGTCATACTTTAGTATGGCCTCAAAAAGTCATAAAAAACGTCATAGTATAGTATGGCGTCAAAATGGGCCAAAAAAAGTCATACTTTAGTATGGCCTCAAAAAGTCATAAAAAACGTCATAGTATAGTATGGCGTCAAAAAAAGTCATATTTTAGTATGGTCTCAAAAAGTCATAAAAAACGTCATAGTATAGTATGGCGTCAAAATGGGCCAAAAAAAGTCATACTTTAGTATGGCCTCAAAAAGTCATAAAAAACGTCATAGTATAGTATGGCGTCAAAAAAAGTCATATTTTAGTATGGTCTCAAAAAGTCATAAAAAACGTCATAGTATAGTATGGCGTCAAAATGGGCCAAAAAAAGTCATACTTTAGTAAGGCCTCAAAATGTGTCAAAAAACGTCATAGTATAGTATGGCGTCAAAATGGGCCAAAAAAAGTCATACTTTAGTATGGCCTCAAAAAGTCATAAAAAACGTCATAGTATAGTATGGCGTCAAAATGGGCCAAAAAAAGTCATACTTTAGTATGGCCTCAAAAAGTCATAAAAAACGTCATAGTATAGTATGGCGTCAAAATGGGCCAAAAAAAGTCATACTTTAGTATGGCCTCAAAAAGTCATAAAAAACGTCATAGTATAGTATGGCGTCAAAAAAAGTCATACTTTAGTATGGTCTCAAAAAGTCATAAAAAACGTCATAGTATAGTATGGCGTCAAAAAAAGTCATACTTTAGTATGGTCTCAAAAAGTCATAAAAAACGTCATAGTATAGTATGGCGTCAAAAAAAGTCATACTTTAGTATGGTCTCAAAAAGTCATAAAAAACGTCATAGTATAGTATGGCGTCAAAATGGGCCAAAAAAAGTCATACTTTAGTATGGCGTCAAAATGGGCCAAAAAAAGTCATACTTTAGTATGGCCTCAAAAAGTCATAAAAAACGTCATAGTACAGTATGGCGTCAAAATGGGCCAAAAAAAGTCATACTTTAGTATGGCCTCAAAATGTGTCAAAAAACGTCATAGTATAGTATGGCGTCAAAATGGGCCAAAAAAAGTCATACTTTAGTATGGCCTCAAAAAGTCATAAAAAACGTCATAGTATAGTATGGCGTCAAAATGGGCCAAAAAAAGTCATACTTTAGTATGGCCTCAAAAAGTCATAAAAAACGTCATAGTATAGTATGGCGTCAAAAAAAGTCATACTTTAGTATGGTCTCAAAAACTCATAAAAAACGTCATAGTATAGTATGGCGTCAAAATGGGCCAAAAAAAGTCATACTTTAGTATGGCCTCAAAAAGTCATAAAAAACGTCATAGTATAGTATGGCGTCAAAAAAAGTCATACTTTAGTATGGCCTCAAAAAGTCATAAAAAACGTCATAGTATAGTATGGCGTCAAAATGGGCCAAAAAAAGTCATACTTTAGTATGGCCTCAAAAAGTCATAAAAAACGTCATAGTATAGTATGGCGTCAAAAAAAGTCATATTTTAGTATGGTCTCAAAAAGTCATAAAAAACGTCATAGTATAGTATGGCGTCAAAATGGGCCAAAAAAAGTCATACTTTAGTATGGCCTCAAAAAGTCATAAAAAACGTCATAGTATAGTATGGCGTCAAAAAAAGTCATATTTTAGTATGGTCTCAAAAAGTCATAAAAAACGTCATAGTATAGTATGGCGTCAAAATGGGCCAAAAAAAGTCATACTTTAGTAAGGCCTCAAAATGTGTCAAAAAACGTCATAGTATAGTATGGCGTCAAAATGGGCCAAAAAAAGTCATACTTTAGTATGGCCTCAAAAAGTCATAAAAAACGTCATAGTATAGTATGGCGTCAAAATGGGCCAAAAAAAGTCATACTTTAGTATGGCCTCAAAAAGTCATAAAAAACGTCATAGTATAGTATGGCGTCAAAATGGTCCCAAAAAAAGTCATACTTTAGTATGGCCTCAAAAAGTCATAAAAAACGTCATAGTATAGTATGGCGTCAAAAAAAGTCATACTTTAGTATGGTCTCAAAAAGTCATAAAAAACGTCATAGTATAGTATGGCGTCAAAAAAAGTCATACTTTAGTATGGTCTCAAAAAGTCATAAAAAACGTCATAGTATAGTATGGCGTCAAAAAAAGTCATACTTTAGTATGGTCTCAAAAAGTCATAAAAAACGTCATAGTATAGTATGGCGTCAAAATGGGCCAAAAAAAGTCATACTTTAGTATGGCGTCAAAATGGGCCAAAAAAAGTCATACTTTAGTATGGCCTCAAAAAGTCATAAAAAACGTCATAGTACAGTATGGCGTCAAAATGGGCCAAAAAAAGTCATACTTTAGTATGGCCTCAAAATGTGTCAAAAAACGTCATAGTATAGTATGGCGTCAAAATGGGCCAAAAAAAGTCATACTTTAGTATGGCCTCAAAAAGTCATAAAAAACGTCATAGTATAGTATGGCGTCAAAATGGGCCAAAAAAAGTCATACTTTAGTATGGCCTCAAAAAGTCATAAAAAACGTCATAGTATAGTATGGCGTCAAAATGGGCCAAAAAAAGTCATACTTTAGTATGGCCTCAAAAAGTCATAAAAAACGTCATAGTATAGTATGGCGTCAAAATGGGCCAAAAAAAGTCATACTTTAGTATGGCCTCAAAAAGTCATAAAAAACGTCATAGTATAGTATGGCGTCAAAAAAAGTCATACTTTAGTATGGTCTCAAAAAGTCATAAAAAACGTCATAGTATAGTATGGCGTCAAAAAAAGTCATACTTTAGTATGGCCTCAAAATGGGCCAAAAAAAGTCATACTTTAGTATGGCCTCAAAAAGTCATAAAAAACGTCATAGTATAGTATGGCGTCAAAAAAAGTCATACTTTAGTATGGCCTCAAAAAGTCATAAAAAACGTCATAGTATAGTATGGCGTCAAAATGGGCCAAAAAAAGTCATACTTTAGTATGGCGTCAAAATGGGCCAAAAAAAGTCATACTTTAGTATGGCCTCAAAAAGTCATAAAAAACGTCATAGTACAGTATGGCGTCAAAATGGGCCAAAAAAAGTCATACTTTAGTATGGCCTCAAAATGTGTCAAAAAACGTCATAGTATAGTATGGCGTCAAAATGGGCCAAAAAAAGTCATACTTTAGTATGGCCTCAAAAAGTCATAAAAAACGTCATAGTATAGTATGGCGTCAAAATGGGCCAAAAAAAGTAATACTTTAGTATGGCCTCAAAAAGTCATAAAAAACGTCATATTATAGTATGGCGTCAAAAAAAGTCATACTTTAGTATGGTCTCAAAAAGTCATAAAAAACGTCATAGTACAGTATGACGTCAAAATGGGCCAAAAAAAGTCATACTTTAGTATGGCCTCAAAATGTGTCAAAAAACGTCATAGTATAGTATGGCGTCAAAATGGGCCAAAAAAAGTCATACTTTAGTATGGCCTCAAAAAGTCATAAAAAACGTCATAGTACAGTATGGCGTCAAAATGGGCCAAAAAAAGTCATACTTTAGTATGGCCTCAAAATGTGTCAAAAAACGTCATAGTATAGTATGGCGTCAAAATGGGCCAAAAAAAGTCATACTTTAGTATGGTCTTAAAAAGTCATAAAAAACGTCATAGTATGGCGTCAAAAAAAGTTATACTTTAGTATGGTCTCAAAAAGTCATAAAAAACGTCATAGTATAGTATGGCGTCAAAATGGGACAAAAAAAGTCATACTTTAGTATGGCCTCAAAAAGTCATAAAAAACGTCATAGTATAGTATGGCGTCAAAATGGGCCAAAAAAAGTCATACTTTAGTATGGCCTCAAAAAGTCATAAAAAACGTCATATTATAGTATGGCGTCAAAAAAAGTCATACTTTAGTATGGTCTCAAAAAGTCATAAAAAACGTCATAGTATAGTATGGCGTCAAAATGGGCCAAAAAAAGTCATACTTTAGTATGGCCTCAAAAAGTCATAAAAAACGTCATAGTATAGTATGGCGTCAAAATGGGCCAAAAAAAGTAATACTTTAATATGGCCTCAAAAAGTCATAAAAAACGTCATAGTATAGTATGGCGTCAAAATGGGCCAAAAAAAGTCATACTTTAGTATGGCCTCAAAAAGTCATAAAAAACGTCATAGTACAGTATGACGTCAAAATGGGCCAAAAAAAGTCATACTTTAGTATGGCCTCAAAATGTGTCAAAAAACGTCATAGTATAGTATGGCGTCAAAATGGGCCAAAAAAAGTCATACTTTAGTATGGCCTCAAAAAGTCATAAAAAACGTCATAGTACAGTATGGCGTCAAAATGGGCCAAAAAAAGTCATACTTTAGTATGGCCTCAAAATGTGTCAAAAAACGTCATAGTATAGTATGGCGTCAAAATGGGCCAAAAAAAGTCATACTTTAGTATGGCCTCAAAAAGTCATAAAAAACGTCATAGTATAGTATGGCGTCAAAAAAAGTCATACTTTAGTATGGCCTCAAAAAGTCATAAAAAACGTCATAGTATAGTATGGCGTCAAAATGGGCCAAAAAAAGTCATACTTTAGTATGGCCTCAAAAAGTCATAAAAAACGTCATAGTATAGTATGGCGTCAAAATGGGCCAAAAAAAGTCATACTTTAGTATGGCCTCAAAAAGTCATAAAAAACGTCATAGTATAGTATGGCGTCAAAATGGGCCAAAAAAAGTAATACTTTAATATGGCCTCAAAAAGTCATAAAAAACGTCATAGTATAGTATGGCGTCAAAATGGGCCAAAAAAAGTCATACTTTAGTATGGCCTCAAAAAGTCATAAAAAACGTCATAGTACAGTATGACGTCAAAATGGGCCAAAAAAAGTCATACTTTAGTATGGCCTCAAAATGTGTCAAAAAACGTCATAGTATAGTATGGCGTCAAAATGGGCCAAAAAAAGTCATACTTTAGTATGGCCTCAAAAAGTCATAAAAAACGTCATAGTACAGTATGGCGTCAAAATGGGCCAAAAAAAGTCATACTTTAGTATGGCCTCAAAATGTGTCAAAAAACGTCATAGTATAGTATGGCGTCAAAATGGGCCAAAAAAAGTCATACTTTAGTATGGCCTCAAAAAGTCATAAAAAACGTCATAGTATAGTATGGCGTCAAAAAAAGTCATACTTTAGTATGGCCTCAAAAAGTCATAAAAAACGTCATAGTATAGTATGGCGTCAAAATGGGCCAAAAAAAGTCATACTTTAGTATGGCCTCAAAAAGTCATAAAAAACGTCATAGTATAGTATGGCGTCAAAATGGGCCAAAAAAAGTCATACTTTAGTATGGCCTCAAAAAGTCATAAAAAACGTCATAGTATAGTATGGCGTCAAAATGGGCCAAAAAAAGTCATACTTTAGTATGGCCTCAAAATGTGTCAAAAAACGTCATAGTATAGTATGGCGTCAAAATGGGCCAAAAAAAGTCATACTTTAGTATGGCCTCAAAAAGTCATAAAAAACGTCATAGTATAGTATGGCGTCAAAAAAAGTCATACTTTAGTATGGTCTCAAAAAGTCATAAAAAACGTCATAGTATAGTATGGCGTCAAAAAAAGTCATACTTTAGTATGGTCTTAAAAAGTCATAAAAAACGTCATAGTATGGCGTCAAAAAAAGTCATACTTTAGTATGGTCTCAAAAAGTCATAAAAAATGTCATAGTATAGTATGGCGTCAAAATGGGCCAAAAAAAGTCATACTTTAGTATGGCCTCAAAATGTGCCAAAAAACGTCATAGTATAGTATGGCGTCAAAATGGGCCAAAAAAAGTCATACTTTAGTATGGCCTCAAAAAGTCATAAAAAACGTCATAGTATAGTATGGAGTCAAAATGGGCCAAAAAAAGTCATACTTTAGTATGGCCTCAAAAAGTCATAAAAAACGTCATAGTATAGTATGGCGTCAAAAAAAGTCATACTTTAGTATGGCCTCAAAAAGTCATAAAAAACGTCATAGTATAGTATGGCGTCAAAATGGGCCAAAAAAAGTCATACTTTAGTATGGCCTCAAAAAGTCATAAAAAACGTCATAGTATAGTATGGCGTCAAAATGGGCCAAAAAAAGTCATACTTTAGTATGGCCTCAAAAAGTCATAAAAAACGTCATAGTATAGTATGGCGTCAAAATGGGCCAAAAAAAGTCATACTTTAGTATGAAAAAGTCATAAAAAACGTCATAGTATAGTATGGCGTCAAAATGGGCCAAAAAAAGTCATACTTTAGTATGGCCTCAAAAAGTCATAAAAAACGTCATAGTATAGTATGGCGTCAAAATGGGCCAAAAAAAGTCATACTTTAGTATGGCCTCAAAAAGTCATAAAAAACGTCATAGTATAGTATGGCGTCAAAATGGGCCAAAAAAAGTCATACTTTAGTATGGCCTCAAAAAGTCATAAAAAACGTCATAGTATAGTATGGCGTCAAAATGGGCCAAAAAAAGTCATACTTTAGTATGGCCTCAAAAAGTCATAAAAAACGTCATAGTATAGTATGGCGTCAAAAAAAGTCATACTTTAGTATGGTCTCAAAAACTCATAAAAAACGTCATAGTATAGTATGGCGTCAAAATGGGCCAAAAAAAGTCATACTTTAGTATGGCCTCAAAAAGTCATAAAAAACGTCATAGTATAGTATGGCGTCAAAATGGGCCAAAAAAAGTCATACTTTAGTATGGCCTCAAAAAGTCATAAAAAACGTCATAGTATAGTATGGCGTCAAAATGGGCCAAAAAAAGTCATACTTTAGTATGGCCTCAAAAAGTCATAAAAAACGTCATAGTATAGTATGGCGTCAAAATGGGCCAAAAAAAGTCATACTTTAGTATGGCCTCAAAATGTGTCAAAAAACGTCATAGTATAGTATGGCGTCAAAATGGGCCAAAAAAAGTCATACTTTAGTATGGCCTCAAAAAGTCATAAAAAACGTCATAGTATAGTATGGCGTCAAAAAAAGTCATACTTTAGTATGGCCTCAAAATGTGTCAAAAAACGTCATAGTATAGTATGGCGTCAAAATGGGCCAAAAAAAGTCATACTTTAGTATGGCCTCAAAATGTGTCAAAAAACGTCATAGTATAGTATGGCGTCAAAATGGGCCAAAAAAAGTCATACTTTAGTATGGCCTCAAAAAGTCATAAAAAACGTCATAGTATAGTATGGCGTCAAAAAAAGTCATACTTTAGTATGGTCTCAAAAAGTCATAAAAAACGTCATAGTATAGTATGGCGTCAAAAAAAGTCATACTTTAGTATGGTCTTAAAAAGTCATAAAAAACGTCATAGTATGGCGTCAAAAAAAGTCATACTTTAGTATGGTCTCAAAAAGTCATAAAAAATGTCATAGTATAGTATGGCGTCAAAATGGGCCAAAAAAAGTCATACTTTAGTATGGCCTCAAAATGTGCCAAAAAACGTCATAGTATAGTATGGCGTCAAAATGGGCCAAAAAAAGTCATACTTTAGTATGGCCTCAAAAAGTCATAAAAAACGTCATAGTATAGTATGGTGTCAAAATGGGCCAAAAAAAGTCATACTTTAGTATGGCCTCAAAAAGTCATAAAAAACGTCATAGTATAGTATGGCGTCAAAATGGGCCAAAAAAAGTCATACTTTAGTATGGCCTCAAAATGTGTCAAAAAACGTCATAGTATAGTATGGCGTCAAAATGGGCCAAAAAAAGTCATACTTTAGTATGGCCTCAAAAAGTCATAAAAAACGTCATAGTATAGTATGGAGTCAAAATGGGCCAAAAAAAGTCATACTTTAGTATGGCCTCAAAAAGTCATAAAAAACGTCATAGTATAGTATGGCGTCAAAATGGGCCAAAAAAAGTCATACTTTAGTATGGCCTCAAAAAGTCATAAAAAACGTCATAGTATAGTATGGCGTCAAAAAAAGTCATACTTTAGTATGGCCTCAAAAAGTCATAAAAAACGTCATAGTATAGTATGGCGTCAAAAAAAGTCATACTTTAGTATGGTCTCAAAAAGTCATAAAAAACGTCATAGTATAGTATGGCGTCAAAATGGGCCAAAAAAAGTCATATTTTAGTATGGCCTCAAAATGTGTCAAAAAACGTCATAGTATAGTATGGCGTCAAAATGGGCCAAAAAAAGTCATACTTTAGTATGGCCTCAAAAAGTCATAAAAAACGTCATAGTATAGTATGGAGTCAAAATGGGCCAAAAAAAGTCATACTTTAGTATGGCCTCAAAAAGTCATAAAAAACGTCATAGTATAGTATGGCGTCAAAATGGGCCAAAAAAAGTCATACTTTAGTATGGCCTCAAAAAGTCATAAAAAACGTCATAGTATAGTATGGCGTCAAAAAAAGTCATACTTTAGTATGGCCTCAAAAAGTCATAAAAAACGTCATAGTATAGTATGGCGTCAAAAAAAGTCATACTTTAGTATGGTCTCAAAAAGTCATAAAAAACGTCATAGTATAGTATGGCGTCAAAATGGGCCAAAAAAAGTCATATTTTAGTATGGCCTCAAAAAGTCATAAAAAACGTCATAGTATAGTATGGCGTCAAAATGGGCCAAAAAAAGTCATACTTTAGTATGGCCTCAAAAAGTCATAAAAAACGTCATAGTATATTATGGCGTCAAAATGGGCCAAAAAAAGTCATACTTTAGTATGGCCTCAAAAAGTCATAAAAAACGTCATAGTATAGTATGGCGTCAAAAAAAATCATACTTTAGTATGGTCTCAAAAAGTCATAAAAAACGTCATAGTATAGTATGGCCTCAAAATGGGCCAAAAAAAGTCATACTTTAGTATGGCCTCAAAAAGTCATAAAAAACGTCATAGTATAGTATGGCGTCAAAAAAAGTCATACTTTAGTATGGTCTCAAAAAGTCATAAAAAACGTCATAGTATAGTATGGCGTCAAAATGGGCCAAAAAAAGTCATACTTTAGTATGGCCTCAAAAAGTCATAAAAAACGTCATAGTATAGTATGGCATCAAAATGGGCCAAAAAAAGTCATACTTTAGTATGGCCTCAAAAAGTCATAAAAAACGTCATAGTATAGTATGGCGTCAAAATGGGCCAAAAAAAGTCATACTTTAGTATGGCCTCAAAATGTGTCAAAAAACGTCATAGTATAGTATGGCGTCAAAATGGGCCAAAAAAAGTCATACTTTAGTATGGCCTCAAAATGTGTCAAAAAACGTCATAGTATAGTATGGCGTCAAAATGGGCCAAAAAAAGTCATACTTTAGTATGGCCTCAAAAAGTCATAAAAAACGTCATAGTATAGTATGGCGTCAAAATGGGCCAAAAAAAGTCATACTTTAGTATGGCCTCAAAAAGTCATAAAAAACGTCATAGTATAGTATGGCGTCAAAATGGGCCAAAAAAAGTCATACTTTAGTATGGCCTCAAAATGTGTCAAAAAACGTCATAGTATAGTATGGCGTCAAAATGGGCCAAAAAAAGTCATACTTTAGTATGGCCTCAAAAAGTCATAAAAAAACGTCATAGTATAGTATGGCATCAAAATGGGCCAAAAAAAGTCATACTTTAGTATGGCCTCAAAAAGTCATAAAAAACGTCATAGTATAGTATGGCGTCAAAATGGGCCAAAAAAAGTCATACTTTAGTATGGCCTCAAAATGTGTCAAAAAACGTCATAGTATAGTATGGCGTCAAAATGGGCCAAAAAAAGTCATACTTTAGTATGGCCTCAAAATGTGTCAAAAAACGTCATAGTATAGTATGGCGTCAAAATGGGCCAAAAAAAGTCATACTTTAGTATGGCCTCAAAAAGTCATAAAAAACGTCATAGTATAGTATGGCGTCAAAATGGGCCAAAAAAAATCATACTTTAGTATGGCCTCAAAAAGTCATAAAAAACGTCATAGTATAGTATGGCGTCAAAATGGGCCAAAAAAAGTCATACTTTAGTATGGCCTCAAAATGTGTCAAAAAACGTCATAGTATAGTATGGCGTCAAAATGGGCCAAAAAAAGTCATACTTTAGTATGGCCTCAAAAAGTCATAAAAAACGTCATAGTATAGTATGGAGTCAAAATGGGCCAAAAAAAGTCATACTTTAGTATGGCCTCAAAAAGTCATAAAAAACGTCATAGTATAGTATGGCGTCAAAATGGGCCAAAAAAAGTCATACTTTAGTATGGCCTCAAAAAGTCATAAAAAACGTCATAGTATAGTATGGCGTCAAAATGGGCCAAAAAAAGTCATACTTTAGTATGGCCTCAAAAAGTCATAAAAAACGTCATAGTATAGTATGGCGTCAAAATGGGCCAAAAAAAGTCATACTTTAGTATGGCCTCAAAATGTGTCAAAAAACGTCATAGTATAGTATGGCGTCAAAATGGGCCAAAAAAAGTCATACTTTAGTATGGCCTCAAAAAGTCATAAAAAACGTCATAGTATAGTATGGCGTCAAAAAAAGTCATACTTTAGTATGGTCTCAAAAAGTCATAAAAAACGTCATAGTATAGTATGGCGTCAAAATGGGCCAAAAAAAGTCATACTTTAGTATGGCGTCAAAATGGGCCAAAAAAAGTCATATTTTAGTATGGCCTCAAAAAGTCATAAAAAACGTCATAGTATAGTATGGCGTCAAAAAAAGTCATACTTTAGTATGGTCTCAAAAAGTCATAAAAAATGTCATAGTATAGTATGGCGTCAAAATGGGCCAAAAAAAGTCATACTTTAGTATGGCCTCAAAATGTGTCAAAAAACGTCATAGTATAGTATGGCGTCAAAATGGGCCAAAAAAAGTCATATTTTAGTATGGCCTCAAAAAGTCATAAAAAACGTCATAGTATAGTATGGCGTCAAAATGGGCCAAAAAAAGTCATACTTTAGTATGGCCTCAAAAAGTCATAAAAAACGTCATAGTATAGTATGGCGTCAAAATGGGCCAAAAAAAGTCATACTTTAGTATGGCCTCAAAAAGTCATAAAAAACGTCATAGTATAGTATGGCGTCAAAATGGGCCAAAAAAAGTCATACTTTAGTATGACCTCAAAATGTGTCAAAAAACGTCATAGTATAGTATGGCGTCAAAATGGGCCAAAAAAAGTCATACTTTAGTATGGCCTCAAAAAGTCATAAAAAACGTCATAGTATAGTATGGCGTCAAAATGGGCCAAAAAAAGTCATACTTTAGTATGGCCTCAAAAAGTCATAAAAAACGTCATAGTATAGTATGGCGTCAAAAAAAGTCATATTTTAGTATGGTCTCAAAAAGTCATAAAAAACGTCATAGTATAGTATGGCGTCAAAATGGGCCAAAAAAAGTCATACTTTAGTATGGCCTCAAAAAGTCATAAAAAACGTCATAGTATAGTATGGCGTCAAAAAAAGTCATACTTTAGTATGGTCTCAAAAAGTCATAAAAAACATCATAGTATAGTATGGCGTTAAAATGGGCCAAAAAAAGTCATACTTTAGTATGGCCTCAAAAAGTCATAAAAAACGTCATAGTATAGTATGGCGTCAAAATGGGCCAAAAAAAGTCATACTTTAGTATGGCCTCAAAAAGTCATAAAAAACGTCATAGTATAGTATGGCGTCAAAATGGGCCAAAAAAAGTCATACTTTAGTATGGCCTCAAAAAGTCATAAAAAACGTCATAGTATAGTATGGCGTCAAAAAAAGTCATACTTTAGTATGGTCTCAAAAAGTCATAAAAAACGTCATAGTATAGTATGGCGTCAAAATGGGCCAAAAAAAGTCATACTTTAGTATGGCGTCAAAATGGGCCAAAAAAAGTCATATTTTAGTATGGCCTCAAAAAGTCATAAAAAACGTCATAGTATAGTATTGCGTCAAAATGGGCCAAAAAAGAAGTCATACTTTAGTATGGCCTCAAAAAGTCATAAAAAACGTCATAGTATAGTATGGCGTCAAAATGGGCCAAAAAAAGTCATACTTTAGTATGGCCTCAAAATGTGTCAAAAAACGTCATAGTATAGTATGGCGTCAAAATGGGCCAAAAAAAGTCATACTTTAGTATGGCCTCAAAAAGTCATAAAAAACGTCATAGTATAGTATGGCGTCAAAATGGGCCAAAAAAAGTCATACTTTAGTATGGCCTCAAAAAGTCATAAAAAACGTCATAGTATAGTATGGCGTCAAAAAAAGTCATACTTTAGTATGGTCTCAAAAAGTCATAAAAAACGTCATAGTATAGTATGGCGTCAAAATGGGCCAAAAAAAGTCATACTTTAGTATGGCCTCAAAAAGTCATAAAAAACGTCATAGTATAGTATGGCATCAAAATGGGCCAAAAAAAGTCATACTTTAGTATGACCTCAAAATGTGTCAAAAAACGTCATAGTATAGTATGGCGTCAAAATGGGCCAAAAAAAGTCATACTTTAGTATGGCCTCAAAAAGTCATAAAAAACGTCATAGTATAGTATGGCGTCAAAATGGGCCAAAAAAAGTCATACTTTAGTATGGCCTCAAAAAGTCATAAAAAACGTCATAGTATAGTATGGCGTCAAAATGGGCCAAAAAAAGTCATACTTTAGTATGGCCTCAAAAAGTCATAAAAAACGTCATAGTATAGTGTGGCGTCAAAATGGGCCAAAAAAAGTCATACTTTAGTATGACCTCAAAATGTGTCAAAAAACGTCATAGTATAGTATGGCGTCAAAATGGGCCAAAAAAAGTCATACTTTAGTATGGCCTCAAAAAGTCAAAAAAAACGTCATAGTATAGTATGGCGTCAAAATGGGCCAAAAAAAGTCATACTTTAGTATGGCCTCAAAATGTGTCAAAAAACGTCATAGTATAGTATGGCGTCAAAATGGGCCAAAAAAAGTCATACTTTAGTATGGCCTCAAAAAGTCATAAAAAACGTCATAGTATAGTATGGAGTCAAAATGGGCCAAAAAAAGTCATACTTTAGTATGGCCTCAAAAAGTCATAAAAAACGTCATAGTATAGTATGGCGTCAAAATGGGCCAAAAAAAGTCATACTTTAGTATGGCCTCAAAAAGTCATAAAAAACGTCATAGTATAGTATGGCGTCAAAATGGGCCAAAAAAAGTCATACTTTAGTATGGCCTCAAAAAGTCATAAAAAACGTCATAGTATAGTATAGCGTCAAAATGGGCCAAAAAAAGTCATACTTTAGTATGGCCTCAAAAAGTCATAAAAAACGTCATAGTATAGTATGGCGTCAAAATGGGCCAAAAAAAGTCATACTTTAGTATGACCTCAAAATGTGTCAAAAAACGTCATAGTATAGTATGGCGTCAAAATGGGCCAAAAAAAGTCATACTTTAGTATGGCCTCAAAAAGTCATAAAAAACGTCATAGTATAGTATGGCGTCAAAATGGGCCAAAAAAAGTCATACTTTAGTATGGCCTCAAAAAGTCATAAAAAACGTCATAGTATAGTATGGCGTCAAAAAAAGTCATACTTTAGTATGGTCTCAAAAAGTCATAAAAAACGTCATAGTATAGTATGGCGTCAAAAAAAGTCATACTTTAGTATGGCCTCAAAAAGTCATAAAAAACGTCATAGTATAGTATGGCGTCAAAATGGGCCAAAAAAAGTCATACTTTAGTATGGCCTCAAAAAGTCATAAAAAACGTCATAGTATAGTATGGCGTCAAAATGGGCCAAAAAAAGTCATACTTTAGTATGGCCTCAAAAAGTCATAAAAAACGTCATAGTATAGTATGGCGTCAAAATGGGCCAAAAAAAGTCATACTTTAGTATGACCTCAAAATGTGTCAAAAATCGTCATAGTATAGTATGGCGTCAAAATGGGCCAAAAAAAGTCATACTTTAGTATGGCCTCAAAAAGTCATAAAAAACGTCATAGTATAGTATGGCGTCAAAATGGGCCAAAAAAAGTCATACTTTAGTATGGCCTCAAAAAGTCATAAAAAACGTCATAGTATAGTATGGCATCAAAAAAAGTCATATTTTAGTATGGTCTCAAAAAGTCATAAAAAACGTCATAGTATAGTATGGCGTCAAAATGGGCCAAAAAAAGTCATACTTTAGTATGGCCTCAAAAAGTCATAAAAAACGTCATAGTATAGTATGGCGTCAAAAAAAGTCATACTTTAGTATGGCCTCAAAATGTGTCAAAAAACGTCATAGTATAGTATGGCGTCAAAATGGGCCAAAAAAAGTCATACTTTAGTATGGCGTCAAAATGGGCCAAAAAAAGTCATATTTTAGTATGGCCTCAAAAAGTCATAAAAAACGTCATAGTATAGTATGGCGTCAAAATGGGCCAAAAAAAGTCATACTTTAGTATGGCCTCAAAAAGTCATAAAAAACGTCATAGTATAGTATGGCGTCAAAATGGGCCAAAAAAAGTCATACTTTAGTATGGCCTCAAAATGTGTCAAAAAACGTCATAGTATAGTATGGCGTCAAAATGGGCCAAAAAAAGTCATACTTTAGTATGGCCTCAAAAAGTCATAAAAAACGTCATAGTATAGTATGGCGTCAAAATGGGCCAAAAAAAGTCATACTTTAGTATGGCCTCAAAATGTGTCAAAAAACGTCATAGTATAGTATGGCGTCAAAATGGGCCAAAAAAAGTCATACTTTAGTATGGCCTCAAAAAGTCATAAAAAACGTCATAGTATAGTATGGCGTCAAAATGGGCCAAAAAAAGTCATACTTTAGTATGGCCTCAAAATGTGTCAAAAAACGTCATAGTATAGTATGGCGTCAAAATGGGCCAAAAAAAGTCATACTTTAGTATGGCCTCAAAAAGTCATAAAAAACGTCATAGTATAGTATGGCGTCAAAATGGGCCAAAAAAAGTCATACTTTAGTATGGCCTCAAAATGTGTCAAAAAACGTCATAGTATAGTATGGCGTCAAAATGGGCCAAAAAAAGTCATACTTTAGTATGGCCTCAAAAAGTCATAAAAAACGTCATAGTATAGTATGGCGTCAAAATGGGCCAAAAAAAGTCATACTTTAGTATGGCCTCAAAAAGTCATAAAAAACGTCATAGTATAGTATGGCGTCAAAAAAAGTCATACTTTAGTATGGTCTCAAAAAGTCATAAAAAACGTCATAGTATAGTATGGCGTCAAAAAAAGTCATACTTTAGTATGGTCTCAAAAAGTCATAAAAAACGTCATAGTATAGTATGGCGTCAAAATGGGCCAAAAAAAGTCATACTTTAGTATGGCCTCAAAAAGTCATAAAAAACGTCATAGTATAGTATGGCATCAAAATGGGCCAAAAAAAGTCATACTTTAGTATGACCTCAAAATGTGTCAAAAAACGTCATAGTATAGTATGGCGTCAAAATGGGCCAAAAAAAGTCATACTTTAGTATGGCCTCAAAAAGTCATAAAAAACGTCATAGTATAGTATGGCGTCAAAATGGGCCAAAAAAAGTCATACTTTAGTATGGCCTCAAAAAGTCATAAAAAACGTCATAGTATAGTATGGCGTCAAAAAAAGTCATATTTTAGTATGGTCTCAAAAAGTCATAAAAAACGTCATAGTATAGTATTGCGTCAAAAAAAGTCATATTTTAGTATGGTCTCAAAAAGTCATAAAAAACGTCATAGTATAGTATGGCGTCAAAATGGGCCAAAAAAAGTCATACTTTAGTATGGCCTCAAAAAGTCATAAAAAACGTCATAGTATAGTATGGCGTCAAAAAAAGTCATACTTTAGTATGGCCTCAAAATGTGTCAAAAAACGTCATAGTATAGTATGGCGTCAAAATGGGCCAAAAAAAGTCATACTTTAGTATGGCCTCAAAAAGTCATAAAAAACGTCATAGTATAGTATGGCGTCAAAATGGGCCAAAAAAAGTCATACTTTAGTATGGCCTCAAAAAGTCATAAAAAAAAACATAGTATAGTATGGCGTCAAAAAAAGTCATACTTTAGTATGGTCTCAAAAAGTCATAAAAAACGTCATAGTATAGTATGGCGTCAAAATGGGCCAAAAAAAGTCATACTTTAGTATGGCGTCAAAATGGGCCAAAAAAAGTCATATTTTAGTATGGCCTCAAAAAGTCATAAAAAACGTCATAGTATAGTATGGCGTCAAAATGGGCCAAAAAAAGTCATACTTTAGTATGGCCTCAAAAAGTCATAAAAAACGTCATAGTATAGTATGGCGTCAAAATGGGCCAAAAAAAGTCATACTTTAGTATGGCCTCAAAATGTGTCAAAAAACGTCATAGTATAGTATGGCGTCAAAATGGGCCAAAAAAAGTCATACTTTAGTATGGCCTCAAAAAGTCATAAAAAACGTCATAGTATAGTATGGCGTCAAAATGGGCCAAAAAAAGTCATACTTTAGTATGGCCTCAAAATGTGTCAAAAAACGTCATAGTATAGTATGGCGTCAAAATGGGCCAAAAAAAGTCATACTTTAGTATGGCCTCAAAAAGTCATAAAAAACGTCATAGTATAGTATGGCGTCAAAATGGGCCAAAAAAAGTCATACTTTAGTATGGCCTCAAAATGTGTCAAAAAACGTCATAGTATAGTATGGCGTCAAAATGGGCCAAAAAAAGTCATACTTTAGTATGGCGTCAAAATGGGCCAAAAAAAGTCATATTTTAGTATGGCCTCAAAAAGTCATAAAAAACGTCATAGTATAGTATGGCGTCAAAATGGGCCAAAAAAAGTCATACTTTAGTATGGCCTCAAAAAGTCATAAAAAACGTCATAGTATAGTATGGCGTCAAAATGGGCCAAAAAAAGTCATACTTTAGTATGGCCTCAAAAAGTCATAAAAAACGTCATAGTATAGTATGGCGTCAAAATGGGCCAAAAAAAGTCATACTTTAGTATGGCCTCAAAATGTGTCAAAAAACGTCATAGTATAGTATGGCGTCAAAATGGGCCAAAAAAAGTCATACTTTAGTATGGCCTCAAAAAGTCATAAAAAACGTCATAGTATAGTATGGCGTCAAAATGGGCCAAAAAAAGTCATACTTTAGTATGGCCTCAAAATGTGCCAAAAAACGTCATAGTATAGTATGGCGTCAAAATGGGCCAAAAAAAGTCATACTTTAGTATGGCCTCAAAAAGTCATAAAAAACGTCATAGTATAGTATGGCGTCAAAAAAAGTCATACTTTAGTATGGCCTCAAAAAGTCATAAAAAACGTCATAGTATAGTATGGCGTCAAAATGGGCCAAAAAAAGTCATACTTTAGTATGGCCTCAAAAAGTCATAAAAAACGTCATAGTATAGTATGGCGTCAAAATGGGCCAAAAAAAGTCATACTTTAGTATGGCCTCAAAAAGTCATAAAAAACGTCATAGTATAGTATGGCGTCAAAATGGGCCAAAAAAAGTCATACTTTAGTATGACCTCAAAATGTGTCAAAAATCGTCATAGTATAGTATGGCGTCAAAATGGGCCAAAAAAAGTCATACTTTAGTATGGCCTCAAAAAGTCATAAAAAACGTCATAGTATAGTATGGCGTCAAAATGGGCCAAAAAAAGTCATACTTTAGTATGGCCTCAAAAAGTCATAAAAAACGTCATAGTATAGTATGGCGTCAAAAAAAGTCATATTTTAGTATGGTCTCAAAAAGTCATAAAAAACGTCATAGTATAGTATGGCGTCAAAATGGGCCAAAAAAAGTCATACTTTAGTATGGCCTCAAAAAGTCACAAAAAACGTCATAGTATAGTATGGCGTCAAAAAAAGTCATACTTTAGTATGGCCTCAAAATGTGTCAAAAAACGTCATAGTATAGTATGGCGTCAAAATGGGCCAAAAAAAGTCATACTTTAGTATGGCGTCAAAATGGGCCAAAAAAAGTCATATTTTAGTATGGCCTCAAAAAGTCATAAAAAACGTCATAGTATAGTATGGCGTCAAAATGGGCCAAAAAAAGTCATACTTTAGTATGGCCTCAAAAAGTCATAAAAAACGTCATAGTATAGTATGGCGTCAAAAAAAGTCATACTTTAGTATGGTCTCAAAAAGTCATAAAAAACGTCATAGTATAGTATGGCGTCAAAAAACGTCATACTTTAGTATGGTCTCAAAAAGTCATAAAAAATATCATAGTATAGTATGGCGTCAAAATGGGCCAAAAAAAGTCATACTTTAGTATGGCCTCAAAATGTGCCAAAAAACGTCATAGTATAGTATGGCGTCAAAATGGGCCAAAAAAAGTCATACTTTAGTATGGCCTCAAAAAGTCATAAAAAACGTCATAGTATAGTATGGTGTCAAAATGGGCCAAAAAAAGTCATACTTTAGTATGGCCTCAAAAAGTCATAAAAAACGTCATAGTATAGTATGGCGTCAAAATGGGCCAAAAAAAGTCATACTTTAGTATGGCCTCAAAATGTGTCAAAAAACGTCATAGTATAGTATGGCGTCAAAATGGGCCAAAAAAAGTCATACTTTAGTATGGCCTCAAAAAGTCATAAAAAACGTCATAGTATAGTATGGCGTCAAAATGGGCCAAAAAAAGTCATACTTTAGTATGGCCTCAAAATGTGCCAAAAAACGTCATAGTATAGTATGGCGTCAAAATGGGCCAAAAAAAGTCATACTTTAGTATGGCCTCAAAAAGTCATAAAAAACGTCATAGTATAGTATGGCGTCAAAAAAAGTCATACTTTAGTATGGTCTCAAAAAGTCATAAAAAACGTCATAGTATAGTATGGCGTCAAAAAAAGTCATACTTTAGTATGGCCTCAAAAAGTCATAAAAAACGTCATAGTATAGTATGGCGTCAAAATGGGCCAAAAAAAGTCATACTTTAGTATGGCCTCAAAAAGTCATAAAAAACGTCATAGTATAGTATGGCGTCAAAATGGGCCAAAAAAAGTCATACTTTAGTATGGCCTCAAAAAGTCATAAAAAACGTCATAGTATAGTATGGCGTCAAAATGGGCCAAAAAAAGTCATACTTTAGTATGACCTCAAAATGTGTCAAAAATCGTCATAGTATAGTATGGCGTCAAAATGGGCCAAAAAAAGTCATACTTTAGTATGGCCTCAAAAAGTCATAAAAAACGTCATAGTATAGTATGGCGTCAAAATGGGCCAAAAAAAGTCATACTTTAGTATGGCCTCAAAAAGTCATAAAAAACGTCATAGTATAGTATGGCGTCAAAAAAAGTCATATTTTAGTATGGTCTCAAAAAGTCATAAAAAACGTCATAGTATAGTATGGCGTCAAAATGGGCCAAAAAAAGTCATACTTTAGTATGGCCTCAAAAAGTCACAAAAAACGTCATAGTATAGTATGGCGTCAAAAAAAGTCATACTTTAGTATGGCCTCAAAATGTGTCAAAAAACGTCATAGTATAGTATGGCGTCAAAATGGGCCAAAAAAAGTCATACTTTAGTATGGCGTCAAAATGGGCCAAAAAAAGTCATATTTTAGTATGGCCTCAAAAAGTCATAAAAAACGTCATAGTATAGTATGGCGTCAAAATGGGCCAAAAAAAGTCATACTTTAGTATGGCCTCAAAAAGTCATAAAAAACGTCATAGTATAGTATGGCGTCAAAATGGGCCAAAAAAAGTCATACTTTAGTATGGCCTCAAAAAGTCATAAAAAACGTCATACTATAGTATGGCGTCAAAATGGGCCAAAAAAAGTCATACTTTAGTATGGCCTCAAAAAGTCATAAAAAAACGTCATAGTATAGTATGGCGTCAAAATGGGCCAAAAAAAGTCATACTTTAGTATGGCCTCAAAAAGTCATAAAAAACGTCATAGTATAGTATGGCGTCAAAATGGGCCAAAAAAAGTCATACTTTAGTATGGCCTCAAAATGTGTCAAAAAACGTCATAGTATAGTATGGCGTCAAAATGGGCCAAAAAAAGTCATACTTTAGTATGGCCTCAAAAAGTCATAAAAAACGTCATAGTATAGTATGGCGTCAAAAAAAGTCATACTTTAGTATGGTCTCAAAAAGTCATAAAAAACGTCATAGTATAGTATGGCGTCAAAAAACGTCATACTTTAGTATGGTCTCAAAAAGTCATAAAAAATGTCATAGTATAGTATGGCGTCAAAATGGGCCAAAAAAAGTCATACTTTAGTATGGCCTCAAAATGTGCCAAAAAACGTCATAGTATAGTATGGCGTCAAAATGGGCCAAAAAAAGTCATACTTTAGTATGGCCTCAAAAAGTCATAAAAAACGTCATAGTATAGTATGGTGTCAAAATGGGCCAAAAAAAGTCATACTTTAGTATGGCCTCAAAAAGTCATAAAAAACGTCATAGTATAGTATGGCGTCAAAATGGGCCAAAAAAAGTCATACTTTAGTATGGCCTCAAAATGTGTCAAAAAACGTCATAGTATAGTATGGCGTCAAAATGGGCCAAAAAAAGTCATACTTTAGTATGGCCTCAAAAAGTCATAAAAAACGTCATAGTATAGTATGGCGTCAAAATGGGCCAAAAAAAGTCATACTTTAGTATGGCCTCAAAATGTGCCAAAAAACGTCATAGTATAGTATGGCGTCAAAATGGGCCAAAAAAAGTCATACTTTAGTATGGCCTCAAAAAGTCATAAAAAACGTCATAGTATAGTATGGCGTCAAAAAAAGTCATACTTTAGTATGGTCTCAAAAAGTCATAAAAAACGTCATAGTATAGTATGGCGTCAAAAAAAGTCATACTTTAGTATGGCCTCAAAAAGTCATAAAAAACGTCATAGTATAGTATGGCGTCAAAATGGGCCAAAAAAAGTCATACTTTAGTATGGCCTCAAAAAGTCATAAAAAACGTCATAGTATAGTATGGCGTCAAAATGGGCCAAAAAAAGTCGTACTTTAGTATGGCCTCAAAAAGTCATAAAAAACGTCATAGTATAGTATGGCGTCAAAATGGGCCAAAAAAAGTCATACTTTAGTATGACCTCAAAATGTGTCAAAAATCGTCATAGTATAGTATGGCGTCAAAATGGGCCAAAAAAAGTCATACTTTAGTATGGCCTCAAAAAGTCATAAAAAACGTCATAGTATAGTATGGCGTCAAAATGGGCCAAAAAAAGTCATACTTTAGTATGGCCTCAAAAAGTCATAAAAAACGTCATAGTATAGTATGGCGTCAAAAAAAGTCATATTTTAGTATGGTCTCAAAAAGTCATAAAAAACGTCATAGTATAGTATGGCGTCAAAATGGGCCAAAAAAAGTCATACTTTAGTATGGCCTCAAAAAGTCACAAAAAACGTCATAGTATAGTATGGCGTCAAAAAAAGTCATACTTTAGTATGGCCTCAAAATGTGTCAAAAAACGTCATAGTATAGTATGGCGTCAAAATGGGCCAAAAAAAGTCATACTTTAGTATGGCGTCAAAATGGGCCAAAAAAAGTCATATTTTAGTATGGCCTCAAAAAGTCATAAAAAACGTCATAGTATAGTATGGCGTCAAAATGGGCCAAAAAAAGTCATACTTTAGTATGGCCTCAAAAAGTCATAAAAAACGTCATAGTATAGTATGGCGTCAAAATGGGCCAAAAAAAGTCATACTTTAGTATGGCCTCAAAAAGTCATAAAAAACGTCATACTATAGTATGGCGTCAAAATGGGCCAAAAAAAGTCATACTTTAGTATGGCCTCAAAAAGTCATAAAAAAACGTCATAGTATAGTATGGCGTCAAAATGGGCCAAAAAAAGTCATACTTTAGTATGGCCTCAAAAAGTCATAAAAAACGTCATAGTATAGTATGGCGTCAAAATGGGCCAAAAAAAGTCATACTTTAGTATGGCCTCAAAATGTGTCAAAAAACGTCATAGTATAGTATGGCGTCAAAATGGGCCAAAAAAAGTCATACTTTAGTATGGCCTCAAAAAGTCATAAAAAACGTCATAGTATAGTATGGCGTCAAAAAAAGTCATACTTTAGTATGGTCTCAAAAAGTCATAAAAAACGTCATAGTATAGTATGGCGTCAAAAAACGTCATACTTTAGTATGGTCTCAAAAAGTCATAAAAAATGTCATAGTATAGTATGGCGTCAAAATGGGCCAAAAAAAGTCATACTTTAGTATGGCCTCAAAATGTGCCAAAAAACGTCATAGTATAGTATGGCGTCAAAATGGGCCAAAAAAAGTCATACTTTAGTATGGCCTCAAAAAGTCATAAAAAACGTCATAGTATAGTATGGTGTCAAAATGGGCCAAAAAAAGTCATACTTTAGTATGGCCTCAAAAAGTCATAAAAAACGTCATAGTATAGTATGGCGTCAAAATGGGCCAAAAAAAGTCATACTTTAGTATGGCCTCAAAATGTGTCAAAAAACGTCATAGTATAGTATGGCGTCAAAATGGGCCAAAAAAAGTCATACTTTAGTATGGCCTCAAAAAGTCATAAAAAACGTCATAGTATAGTATGGCGTCAAAAAAAGTCATATTTTAGTATGGTCTCAAAAAGTCATAAAAAACGTCATAGTATAGTATGGCGTCAAAATGGGCCAAAAATAGTCATACTTTAGTATGGCCTCAAAAAGTCATAAAAAACGTCATAGTATAGTATGGCGTCAAAAAAAGTCATACTTTAGTATGGCCTCAAAATGTGTCAAAAAACGTCATAGTATAGTATGGCGTCAAAATGGGCCAAAAAAAGTCATACTTTAGTATGGCGTCAAAATGGGCCAAAAAAAGTCATATTTTAGTATGGCCTCAAAAAGTCATAAAAAACGTCATAGTATAGTATGGCGTCAAAATGGGCCAAAAAAAGTCATACTTTAGTATGGCCTCAAAAAGTCATAAAAAACGTCATAGTATAGTATGGCGTCAAAATGGGCCAAAAAAAGTCATACTTTAGTATGGCCTCAAAATGTGTCAAAAAACGTCATAGTATAGTATGGCGTCAAAATGGGCCAAAAAAAGTCATACTTTAGTATGGCCTCAAAAAGTCATAAAAAACGTCATAGTATAGTATGGCGTCAAAATGGGCCAAAAAAAGTCATACTTTAGTATGGCCTCAAAATGTGCCAAAAAACGTCATAGTATAGTATGGCGTCAAAATGGGCCAAAAAAAGTCATACTTTAGTATGGCCTCAAAAAGTCATAAAAAACGTCATAGTATAGTATGGCGTCAAAAAAAGTCATACTTTAGTATGGTCTCAAAAAGTCATAAAAAACGTCATAGTATAGTATGGCGTCAAAAAAAGTCATACTTTAGTATGGCCTCAAAAAGTCATAAAAAACGTCATAGTATAGTATGGCGTCAAAATGGGCCAAAAAAAGTCATACTTTAGTATGGCCTCAAAAAGTCATAAAAAACGTCATAGTATAGTATGGCGTCAAAATGGGCCAAAAAAAGTCATACTTTAGTATGGCCTCAAAAAGTCATAAAAAACGTCATAGTATAGTATGGCGTCAAAATGGGCCAAAAAAAGTCATACTTTAGTATGACCTCAAAATGTGTCAAAAATCGTCATAGTATAGTATGGCGTCAAAATGGGCCAAAAAAAGTCATACTTTAGTATGGCCTCAAAAAGTCATAAAAAACGTCATAGTATAGTATGGCGTCAAAATGGGCCAAAAAAAGTCATACTTTAGTATGGCCTCAAAAAGTCATAAAAAACGTCATAGTATAGTATGGCGTCAAAAAAAGTCATACTTTAGTATGGCCTCAAAATGTGTCAAAAAACGTCATAGTATAGTATGGCGTCAAAATGGGCCAAAAAAAGTCATACTTTAGTATGGCGTCAAAATGGGCCAAAAAAAGTCATATTTTAGTATGGCCTCAAAAAGTCATAAAAAACGTCATAGTATAGTATGGCGTCAAAATGGGCCAAAAAAAGTCATACTTTAGTATGGCCTCAAAAAGTCATAAAAAACGTCATAGTATAGTATGGCGTCAAAATGGGCCAAAAAAAGTCATACTTTAGTATGGCCTCAAAAAGTCATAAAAAACGTCATAGTATAGTATGGCGTCAAAATGGGCCAAAAAAAGTCATACTTTAGTATGGCCTCAAAAAGTCATAAAAAACGTCATAGTATAGTATGGCGTCAAAATGGGCCAAAAAAAGTCATACTTTAGTATGGCCTCAAAATGTGTCAAAAAACGTCATAGTATAGTATGGCGTCAAAATGGGCCAAAAAAAGTCATACTTTAGTATGGCCTCAAAAAGTCATAAAAAACGTCATAGTATAGTATGGCGTCAAAATGGGCCAAAAAAAGTCATACTTTAGTATGGCCTCAAAATGTGTCAAAAAACGTCATAGTATAGTATGGCGTCAAAATGGGCCAAAAAAAGTCATACTTTAGTATGGCCTCAAAAAGTCATAAAAAACGTCATAGTATAGTATGGCGTCAAAAAAAGTCATACTTTAGTATGGTCTCAAAAAGTCATAAAAAACGTCATAGTATAGTATGGCGTCAAAAAACGTCATACTTTAGTATGGTCTCAAAAAGTCATAAAAAATGTCATAGTATAGTATGGCGTCAAAATGGGCCAAAAAAAGTCATACTTTAGTATGGCCTCAAAATGTGCCAAAAAACGTCATAGTATAGTATGGCGTCAAAATGGGCCAAAAAAAGTCATACTTTAGTATGGCCTCAAAAAGTCATAAAAAACGTCATAGTATAGTATGGTGTCAAAATGGGCCAAAAAAAGTCATACTTTAGTATGGCCTCAAAAAGTCATAAAAAACGTCATAGTATAGTATGGCGTCAAAATGGGCCAAAAAAAGTCATACTTTAGTATGGCCTCAAAAAGTCATAAAAAACGTCATACTATAGTATGGCGTCAAAATGGGCCAAAAAAAGTCATACTTTAGTATGGCCTCAAAAAGTCATAAAAAAACGTCATAGTATAGTATGGCGTCAAAATGGGCCAAAAAAAGTCATACTTTAGTATGGCCTCAAAAAGTCATAAAAAACGTCATAGTATAGTATGGCGTCAAAATGGGCCAAAAAAAGTCATACTTTAGTATGGCCTCAAAATGTGTCAAAAAACGTCATAGTATAGTATGGCGTCAAAATGGGCCAAAAAAAGTCATACTTTAGTATGGCCTCAAAAAGTCATAAAAAACGTCATAGTATAGTATGGCGTCAAAAAAAGTCATACTTTAGTATGGCCTCAAAAAGTCATAAAAAACGTCATAGTATAGTATGGCGTCAAAAAAAGTCATACTTTAGTATGGCCTCAAAATGTGTCAAAAAACGTCATAGTATAGTATGGCGTCAAAATGGGCCAAAAAAAGTCATACTTTAGTATGGCGTCAAAATGGGCCAAAAAAAGTCATATTTTAGTATGGCCTCAAAAAGTCATAAAAAACGTCATAGTATAGTATGGCGTCAAAATGGGCCAAAAAAAGTCATACTTTAGTATGGCCTCAAAAAGTCATAAAAAACGTCATAGTATAGTATGGCGTCAAAATGGGCCAAAAAAAGTCATACTTTAGTATGGCCTCAAAAAGTCATAAAAAACGTCATAGTATAGTATGGCGTCAAAATGGGCCAAAAAAAGTCATACTTTAGTATGGCCTCAAAAAGTCATAAAAAACGTCATAGTATAGTATGGCGTCAAAATGGGCCAAAAAAAGTCATACTTTAGTATGGCCTCAAAATGTGTCAAAAAACGTCATAGTATAGTATGGCGTCAAAATGGGCCAAAAAAAGTCATACTTTAGTATGGCCTCAAAAAGTCATAAAAAACGTCATAGTATAGTATGGCGTCAAAATGGGCCAAAAAAAGTCATACTTTAGTATGGCCTCAAAATGTGTCAAAAAACGTCATAGTATAGTATGGCGTCAAAATGGGCCAAAAAAAGTCATACTTTAGTATGGCCTCAAAAAGTCATAAAAAACGTCATAGTATAGTATGGCGTCAAAATGGGCCAAAAAAAGTCATACTTTAGTATGGCCTCAAAATGTGCCAAAAAACGTCATAGTATAGTATGGCGTCAAAATGGGCCAAAAAAAGTCATACTTTAGTATGGCCTCAAAAAGTCATAAAAAACGTCATAGTATAGTATGGCGTCAAAAAAAGTCATACTTTAGTATGGTCTCAAAAAGTCATAAAAAACGTCATAGTATAGTATGGCGTCAAAAAAAGTCATACTTTAGTATGGCCTCAAAAAGTCATAAAAAACGTCATAGTATAGTATGGCGTCAAAATGGGCCAAAAAAAGTCATACTTTAGTATGGCCTCAAAAAGTCATAAAAAACGTCATAGTATAGTATGGCGTCAAAATGGGCCAAAAAAAGTCATACTTTAGTATGGCCTCAAAAAGTCATAAAAAACGTCATAGTATAGTATGGCGTCAAAATGGGCCAAAAAAAGTCATACTTTAGTATGACCTCAAAATGTGTCAAAAATCGTCATAGTATAGTATGGCGTCAAAATGGGCCAAAAAAAGTCATACTTTAGTATGGCCTCAAAAAGTCATAAAAAACGTCATAGTATAGTATGGCGTCAAAATGGGCCAAAAAAAGTCATACTTTAGTATGGCCTCAAAAAGTCATAAAAAACGTCATAGTATAGTATGGCGTCAAAAAAAGTCATATTTTAGTATGGTCTCAAAAAGTCATAAAAAACGTCATAGTATAGTATGGCGTCAAAATGGGCCAAAAAAAGTCATACTTTAGTATGGCCTCAAAAAGTCACAAAAAACGTCATAGTATAGTATGGCGTCAAAAAAAGTCATACTTTAGTATGGCCTCAAAATGTGTCAAAAAACGTCATAGTATAGTATGGCGTCAAAATGGGCCAAAAAAAGTCATACTTTAGTATGGCGTCAAAATGGGCCAAAAAAAGTCATATTTTAGTATGGCCTCAAAAAGTCATAAAAAACGTCATAGTATAGTATGGCGTCAAAATGGGCCAAAAAAAGTCATACTTTAGTATGGCCTCAAAAAGTCATAAAAAACGTCATAGTATAGTATGGCGTCAAAATGGGCCAAAAAAAGTCATACTTTAGTATGGCCTCAAAAAGTCATAAAAAACGTCATAGTATAGTATGGCGTCAAAATGGGCCAAAAAAAGTCATACTTTAGTATGGCCTCAAAATGTGTCAAAAAACGTCATAGTATAGTATGGCGTCAAAATGGGCCAAAAAAAGTCATACTTTAGTATGGCCTCAAAAAGTCATAAAAAACGTCATAGTATAGTATGGCGTCAAAATGGGCCAAAAAAAGTCATACTTTAGTATGGCCTCAAAATGTGCCAAAAAACGTCATAGTATAGTATGGCGTCAAAATGGGCCAAAAAAAGTCATACTTTAGTATGGCCTCAAAAAGTCATAAAAAACGTCATAGTATAGTATGGCGTCAAAAAAAGTCATACTTTAGTATGGTCTCAAAAAGTCATAAAAAACGTCATAGTATAGTATGGCGTCAAAAAAAGTCATACTTTAGTATGGCCTCAAAAAGTCATAAAAAACGTCATAGTATAGTATGGCGTCAAAATGGGCCAAAAAAAGTCATACTTTAGTATGGCCTCAAAAAGTCATAAAAAACGTCATAGTATAGTATGGCGTCAAAATGGGCCAAAAAAAGTCATACTTTAGTATGGCCTCAAAAAGTCATAAAAAACGTCATAGTATAGTATGGCGTCAAAATGGGCCAAAAAAAGTCATACTTTAGTATGACCTCAAAATGTGTCAAAAATCGTCATAGTATAGTATGGCGTCAAAATGGGCCAAAAAAAGTCATACTTTAGTATGGCCTCAAAAAGTCATAAAAAACGTCATAGTATAGTATGGCGTCAAAATGGGCCAAAAAAAGTCATACTTTAGTATGGCCTCAAAAAGTCATAAAAAACGTCATAGTATAGTATGGCGTCAAAAAAAGTCATATTTTAGTATGGTCTCAAAAAGTCATAAAAAACGTCATAGTATAGTATGGCGTCAAAATGGGCCAAAAAAAGTCATACTTTAGTATGGCCTCAAAAAGTCACAAAAAACGTCATAGTATAGTATGGCGTCAAAAAAAGTCATACTTTAGTATGGCCTCAAAATGTGTCAAAAAACGTCATAGTATAGTATGGCGTCAAAATGGGCCAAAAAAAGTCATACTTTAGTATGGCGTCAAAATGGGCCAAAAAAAGTCATATTTTAGTATGGCCTCAAAAAGTCATAAAAAACGTCATAGTATAGTATGGCGTCAAAATGGGCCAAAAAAAGTCATACTTTAGTATGGCCTCAAAAAGTCATAAAAAACGTCATAGTATAGTATGGCGTCAAAATGGGCCAAAAAAAGTCATACTTTAGTATGGCCTCAAAAAGTCATAAAAAACGTCATACTATAGTATGGCGTCAAAATGGGCCAAAAAAAGTCATACTTTAGTATGGCCTCAAAAAGTCATAAAAAAACGTCATAGTATAGTATGGCGTCAAAATGGGCCAAAAAAAGTCATACTTTAGTATGGCCTCAAAAAGTCATAAAAAACGTCATAGTATAGTATGGCGTCAAAATGGGCCAAAAAAAGTCATACTTTAGTATGGCCTCAAAATGTGTCAAAAAACGTCATAGTATAGTATGGCGTCAAAATGGGCCAAAAAAAGTCATACTTTAGTATGGCCTCAAAAAGTCATAAAAAACGTCATAGTATAGTATGGCGTCAAAAAAAGTCATACTTTAGTATGGTCTCAAAAAGTCATAAAAAACGTCATAGTATAGTATGGCGTCAAAAAACGTCATACTTTAGTATGGTCTCAAAAAGTCATAAAAAATGTCATAGTATAGTATGGCGTCAAAATGGGCCAAAAAAAGTCATACTTTAGTATGGCCTCAAAATGTGCCAAAAAACGTCATAGTATAGTATGGCGTCAAAATGGGCCAAAAAAAGTCATACTTTAGTATGGCCTCAAAAAGTCATAAAAAACGTCATAGTATAGTATGGTGTCAAAATGGGCCAAAAAAAGTCATACTTTAGTATGGCCTCAAAAAGTCATAAAAAACGTCATAGTATAGTATGGCGTCAAAATGGGCCAAAAAAAGTCATACTTTAGTATGGCCTCAAAATGTGTCAAAAAACGTCATAGTATAGTATGGCGTCAAAATGGGCCAAAAAAAGTCATACTTTAGTATGGCCTCAAAAAGTCATAAAAAACGTCATAGTATAGTATGGCGTCAAAAAAAGTCATATTTTAGTATGGTCTCAAAAAGTCATAAAAAACGTCATAGTATAGTATGGCGTCAAAATGGGCCAAAAATAGTCATACTTTAGTATGGCCTCAAAAAGTCATAAAAAACGTCATAGTATAGTATGGCGTCAAAAAAAGTCATACTTTAGTATGGCCTCAAAATGTGTCAAAAAACGTCATAGTATAGTATGGCGTCAAAATGGGCCAAAAAAAGTCATACTTTAGTATGGCGTCAAAATGGGCCAAAAAAAGTCATATTTTAGTATGGCCTCAAAAAGTCATAAAAAACGTCATAGTATAGTATGGCGTCAAAATGGGCCAAAAAAAGTCATACTTTAGTATGGCCTCAAAAAGTCATAAAAAACGTCATAGTATAGTATGGCGTCAAAAAAAGTCATACTTTAGTATGGTCTCAAAAAGTCATAAAAAACGTCATAGTATAGTATGGTGTCAAAAAAAGTCATACTTTAGTATGGCCTCAAAAAGTCATAAAAAACGTCATAGTATAGTATGGCGTCAAAATGGGCCAAAAAAAGTCATACTTTAGTATGGCCTCAAAAAGTCATAAAAAACGTCATAGTATAGTATGGCGTCAAAATGGGCCAAAAAAAGTCATACTTTAGTATGGCCTCAAAAAGTCATAAAAAACGTCATAGTATAGTATGGCGTCAAAATGGGCCAAAAAAAGTCATACTTTAGTATGACCTCAAAATGTGTCAAAAATCGTCATAGTATAGTATGGCGTCAAAATGGGCCAAAAAAAGTCATACTTTAGTATGGCCTCAAAAAGTCATAAAAAACGTCATAGTATAGTATGGCGTCAAAATGGGCCAAAAAAAGTCATACTTTAGTATGGCCTCAAAAAGTCATAAAAAACGTCATAGTATAGTATGGCGTCAAAAAAAGTCATATTTTAGTATGGTCTCAAAAAGTCATAAAAAACGTCATAGTATAGTATGGCGTCAAAATGGGCCAAAAAAAGTCATACTTTAGTATGGCCTCAAAAAGTCACAAAAAACGTCATAGTATAGTATGGCGTCAAAAAAAGTCATACTTTAGTATGGTCTCAAAAAGTCATAAAAAACGTCATAGTATGGCGTCAAAAAAAGTCATACTTTAGTATGGTCTCAAAAAGTCATAAAAAAACGTCATAGTATAGTATGGCGTCAAAATGGGCCAAAAAAAGTCATACTTTAGTATGGCCTCAAAAAGTCATAAAAAACGTCATAGTATAGTATGGCGTCAAAATGGGCCAAAAAAAGTCATACTTTAGTATGGCCTCAAAATGTGTCAAAAAACGTCATAGTATAGTATGGCGTCAAAATGGGCCAAAAAAAGTCATACTTTAGTATGGCCTCAAAAAGTCATAAAAAACGTCATAGTATAGTATGGCGTCAAAAAAAGTCATACTTTAGTATGGTCTCAAAAAGTCATAAAAAACGTCATAGTATAGTATGGCGTCAAAAAACGTCATACTTTAGTATGGTCTCAAAAAGTCATAAAAAACGTCATAGTATGGCGTCAAAAAAAGTCATACTTTAGTATGGTCTCAAAAAGTCATAAAAAACGTCATAGTATAGTATGGCGTCAAAATGGGCCAAAAAAAGTCATACTTTAGTATGGCCTCAAAAAGTCACAAAAAACGTCATAGTATAGTATGGCGTCAAAAAAAGTCATACTTTAGTATGGCCTCAAAAAGTCATAAAAAACGTCATAGTATAGTATGGCGTCAAAATGGGCCAAAAAAAGTCATACTTTAGTATGGCCTCAAAAAGTCATAAAAAACGTCATAGTATAGTATGGCGTCAAAATGGGCCAAAAAAAGTCATACTTTAGTATGGCCTCAAAAAGTCATAAAAAACGTCATAGTATAGTATGGCGTCAAAATGGGCCAAAAAAAGTCATACTTTAGTATGACCTCAAAATGTGTCAAAAATCGTCATAGTATAGTATGGCGTCAAAATGGGCCAAAAAAAGTCATACTTTAGTATGGCCTCAAAAAGTCATAAAAAACGTCATAGTATAGTATGGCGTCAAAATGGGCCAAAAAAAGTCATACTTTAGTATGGCCTCAAAAAGTCATAAAAAACGTCATAGTATAGTATGGCGTCAAAAAAAGTCATACTTTAGTATGGCCTCAAAATGTGTCAAAAAACGTCATAGTATAGTATGGCGTCAAAATGGGCCAAAAAAAGTCATACTTTAGTATGGCGTCAAAATGGGCCAAAAAAAGTCATATTTTAGTATGGCCTCAAAAAGTCATAAAAAACGTCATAGTATAGTATGGCGTCAAAATGGGCCAAAAAAAGTCATACTTTAGTATGGCCTCAAAAAGTCATAAAAAACGTCATAGTATAGTATGGCGTCAAAATGGGCCAAAAAAAGTCATACTTTAGTATGGCCTCAAAAAGTCATAAAAAACGTCATAGTATAGTATGGCGTCAAAATGGGCCAAAAAAAGTCATACTTTAGTATGGCCTCAAAAAGTCATAAAAAACGTCATAGTATAGTATGGCGTCAAAATGGGCCAAAAAAAGTCATACTTTAGTATGGCCTCAAAATGTGTCAAAAAACGTCATAGTATAGTATGGCGTCAAAATGGGCCAAAAAAAGTCATACTTTAGTATGGCCTCAAAAAGTCATAAAAAACGTCATAGTATAGTATGGCGTCAAAATGGGCCAAAAAAAGTCATACTTTAGTATGGCCTCAAAATGTGTCAAAAAACGTCATAGTATAGTATGGCGTCAAAATGGGCCAAAAAAAGTCATACTTTAGTATGGCCTCAAAAAGTCATAAAAAACGTCATAGTATAGTATGGCGTCAAAATGGGCCAAAAAAAGTCATACTTTAGTATGGCCTCAAAATGTGCCAAAAAACGTCATAGTATAGTATGGCGTCAAAATGGGCCAAAAAAAGTCATACTTTAGTATGGCCTCAAAAAGTCATAAAAAACGTCATAGTATAGTATGGCGTCAAAAAAAGTCATACTTTAGTATGGTCTCAAAAAGTCATAAAAAACGTCATAGTATAGTATGGCGTCAAAAAAAGTCATACTTTAGTATGGCCTCAAAAAGTCATAAAAAACGTCATAGTATAGTATGGCGTCAAAATGGGCCAAAAAAAGTCATACTTTAGTATGGCCTCAAAAAGTCATAAAAAACGTCATAGTATAGTATGGCGTCAAAATGGGCCAAAAAAAGTCATACTTTAGTATGGCCTCAAAAAGTCATAAAAAACGTCATAGTATAGTATGGCGTCAAAATGGGCCAAAAAAAGTCATACTTTAGTATGACCTCAAAATGTGTCAAAAATCGTCATAGTATAGTATGGCGTCAAAATGGGCCAAAAAAAGTCATACTTTAGTATGGCCTCAAAAAGTCATAAAAAACGTCATAGTATAGTATGGCGTCAAAATGGGCCAAAAAAAGTCATACTTTAGTATGGCCTCAAAAAGTCATAAAAAACGTCATAGTATAGTATGGCGTCAAAAAAAGTCATATTTTAGTATGGTCTCAAAAAGTCATAAAAAACGTCATAGTATAGTATGGCGTCAAAATGGGCCAAAAAAAGTCATACTTTAGTATGGCCTCAAAAAGTCACAAAAAACGTCATAGTATAGTATGGCGTCAAAAAAAGTCATACTTTAGTATGGCCTCAAAATGTGTCAAAAAACGTCATAGTATAGTATGGCGTCAAAATGGGCCAAAAAAAGTCATACTTTAGTATGGCGTCAAAATGGGCCAAAAAAAGTCATATTTTAGTATGGCCTCAAAAAGTCATAAAAAACGTCATAGTATAGTATGGCGTCAAAATGGGCCAAAAAAAGTCATACTTTAGTATGGCCTCAAAAAGTCATAAAAAACGTCATAGTATAGTATGGCGTCAAAATGGGCCAAAAAAAGTCATACTTTAGTATGGCCTCAAAAAGTCATAAAAAACGTCATAGTATAGTATGGCGTCAAAATGGGCCAAAAAAAGTCATACTTTAGTATGGCCTCAAAATGTGTCAAAAAACGTCATAGTATAGTATGGCGTCAAAATGGGCCAAAAAAAGTCATACTTTAGTATGGCCTCAAAAAGTCATAAAAAACGTCATAGTATAGTATGGCGTCAAAATGGGCCAAAAAAAGTCATACTTTAGTATGGCCTCAAAATGTGCCAAAAAACGTCATAGTATAGTATGGCGTCAAAATGGGCCAAAAAAAGTCATACTTTAGTATGGCCTCAAAAAGTCATAAAAAACGTCATAGTATAGTATGGCGTCAAAAAAAGTCATACTTTAGTATGGTCTCAAAAAGTCATAAAAAACGTCATAGTATAGTATGGCGTCAAAAAAAGTCATACTTTAGTATGGCCTCAAAAAGTCATAAAAAACGTCATAGTATAGTATGGCGTCAAAATGGGCCAAAAAAAGTCATACTTTAGTATGGCCTCAAAAAGTCATAAAAAACGTCATAGTATAGTATGGCGTCAAAATGGGCCAAAAAAAGTCATACTTTAGTATGGCCTCAAAAAGTCATAAAAAACGTCATAGTATAGTATGGCGTCAAAATG
Organism: Toxotes jaculatrix; assembly: GCF_017976425.1. Taxonomy (NCBI): domain Eukaryota; kingdom Metazoa; phylum Chordata; class Actinopteri; family Toxotidae; genus Toxotes; species Toxotes jaculatrix. The sequence goes on along the minus strand of NC_054402.1, from coordinate 25,788,947 downwards.
GGCCAAAAAAAGTCATACTTTAGTATGACCTCAAAATGTGTCAAAAATCGTCATAGTATAGTATGGCGTCAAAATGGGCCAAAAAAAGTCATACTTTAGTATGGCCTCAAAAAGTCATAAAAAACGTCATAGTATAGTATGGCGTCAAAATGGGCCAAAAAAAGTCATACTTTAGTATGGCCTCAAAAAGTCATAAAAAACGTCATAGTATAGTATGGCGTCAAAAAAAGTCATATTTTAGTATGGTCTCAAAAAGTCATAAAAAACGTCATAGTATAGTATGGCGTCAAAATGGGCCAAAAAAAGTCATACTTTAGTATGGCCTCAAAAAGTCACAAAAAACGTCATAGTATAGTATGGCGTCAAAAAAAGTCATACTTTAGTATGGCCTCAAAATGTGTCAAAAAACGTCATAGTATAGTATGGCGTCAAAATGGGCCAAAAAAAGTCATACTTTAGTATGGCGTCAAAATGGGCCAAAAAAAGTCATATTTTAGTATGGCCTCAAAAAGTCATAAAAAACGTCATAGTATAGTATGGCGTCAAAATGGGCCAAAAAAAGTCATACTTTAGTATGGCCTCAAAAAGTCATAAAAAACGTCATAGTATAGTATGGCGTCAAAATGGGCCAAAAAAAGTCATACTTTAGTATGGCCTCAAAAAGTCATAAAAAACGTCATACTATAGTATGGCGTCAAAATGGGCCAAAAAAAGTCATACTTTAGTATGGCCTCAAAAAGTCATAAAAAAACGTCATAGTATAGTATGGCGTCAAAATGGGCCAAAAAAAGTCATACTTTAGTATGGCCTCAAAAAGTCATAAAAAACGTCATAGTATAGTATGGCGTCAAAATGGGCCAAAAAAAGTCATACTTTAGTATGGCCTCAAAATGTGTCAAAAAACGTCATAGTATAGTATGGCGTCAAAATGGGCCAAAAAAAGTCATACTTTAGTATGGCCTCAAAAAGTCATAAAAAACGTCATAGTATAGTATGGCGTCAAAAAAAGTCATACTTTAGTATGGTCTCAAAAAGTCATAAAAAACGTCATAGTATAGTATGGCGTCAAAAAACGTCATACTTTAGTATGGTCTCAAAAAGTCATAAAAAATGTCATAGTATAGTATGGCGTCAAAATGGGCCAAAAAAAGTCATACTTTAGTATGGCCTCAAAATGTGCCAAAAAACGTCATAGTATAGTATGGCGTCAAAATGGGCCAAAAAAAGTCATACTTTAGTATGGCCTCAAAAAGTCATAAAAAACGTCATAGTATAGTATGGTGTCAAAATGGGCCAAAAAAAGTCATACTTTAGTATGGCCTCAAAAAGTCATAAAAAACGTCATAGTATAGTATGGCGTCAAAATGGGCCAAAAAAAGTCATACTTTAGTATGGCCTCAAAATGTGTCAAAAAACGTCATAGTATAGTATGGCGTCAAAATGGGCCAAAAAAAGTCATACTTTAGTATGGCCTCAAAAAGTCATAAAAAACGTCATAGTATAGTATGGCGTCAAAAAAAGTCATATTTTAGTATGGTCTCAAAAAGTCATAAAAAACGTCATAGTATAGTATGGCGTCAAAATGGGCCAAAAATAGTCATACTTTAGTATGGCCTCAAAAAGTCATAAAAAACGTCATAGTATAGTATGGCGTCAAAAAAAGTCATACTTTAGTATGGCCTCAAAATGTGTCAAAAAACGTCATAGTATAGTATGGCGTCAAAATGGGCCAAAAAAAGTCATACTTTAGTATGGCGTCAAAATGGGCCAAAAAAAGTCATATTTTAGTATGGCCTCAAAAAGTCATAAAAAACGTCATAGTATAGTATGGCGTCAAAATGGGCCAAAAAAAGTCATACTTTAGTATGGCCTCAAAAAGTCATAAAAAACGTCATAGTATAGTATGGCGTCAAAAAAAGTCATACTTTAGTATGGTCTCAAAAAGTCATAAAAAACGTCATAGTATAGTATGGCGTCAAAAAAAGTCATACTTTAGTATGGCCTCAAAAAGTCATAAAAAACGTCATAGTATAGTATGGCGTCAAAATGGGCCAAAAAAAGTCATACTTTAGTATGGCCTCAAAAAGTCATAAAAAACGTCATAGTATAGTATGGCGTCAAAATGGGCCAAAAAAAGTCATACTTTAGTATGGCCTCAAAAAGTCATAAAAAACGTCATAGTATAGTATGGCGTCAAAATGGGCCAAAAAAAGTCATACTTTAGTATGACCTCAAAATGTGTCAAAAATCGTCATAGTATAGTATGGCGTCAAAATGGGCCAAAAAAAGTCATACTTTAGTATGGCCTCAAAAAGTCATAAAAAACGTCATAGTATAGTATGGCGTCAAAATGGGCCAAAAAAAGTCATACTTTAGTATGGCCTCAAAAAGTCATAAAAAACGTCATAGTATAGTATGGCGTCAAAAAAAGTCATATTTTAGTATGGTCTCAAAAAGTCATAAAAAACGTCATAGTATAGTATGGCGTCAAAATGGGCCAAAAAAAGTCATACTTTAGTATGGCCTCAAAAAGTCACAAAAAACGTCATAGTATAGTATGGCGTCAAAAAAAGTCATACTTTAGTATGGTCTCAAAAAGTCATAAAAAACGTCATAGTATGGCGTCAAAAAAAGTCATACTTTAGTATGGTCTCAAAAAGTCATAAAAAAACGTCATAGTATAGTATGGCGTCAAAATGGGCCAAAAAAAGTCATACTTTAGTATGGCCTCAAAAAGTCATAAAAAACGTCATAGTATAGTATGGCGTCAAAATGGGCCAAAAAAAGTCATACTTTAGTATGGCCTCAAAATGTGTCAAAAAACGTCATAGTATAGTATGGCGTCAAAATGGGCCAAAAAAAGTCATACTTTAGTATGGCCTCAAAAAGTCATAAAAAACGTCATAGTATAGTATGGCGTCAAAAAAAGTCATACTTTAGTATGGTCTCAAAAAGTCATAAAAAACGTCATAGTATAGTATGGCGTCAAAAAACGTCATACTTTAGTATGGTCTCAAAAAGTCATAAAAAACGTCATAGTATGGCGTCAAAAAAAGTCATACTTTAGTATGGTCTCAAAAAGTCATAAAAAATGTCATAGTATAGTATGGCGTCAAAATGGGCCAAAAAAAGTCATACTTTAGTATGGCCTCAAAATGTGCCAAAAAACGTCATAGTATAGTATGGCGTCAAAATGGGCCAAAAAAAGTCATACTTTAGTATGGCCTCAAAAAGTCATAAAAAACGTCATAGTATAGTATGGTGTCAAAATGGGCCAAAAAAAGTCATACTTTAGTATGGCCTCAAAAAGTCATAAAAAACGTCATAGTATAGTATGGCGTCAAAATGGGCCAAAAAAAGTCATACTTTAGTATGGCCTCAAAATGTGTCAAAAAACGTCATAGTATAGTATGGCGTCAAAATGGGCCAAAAAAAGTCATACTTTAGTATGGCCTCAAAAAGTCATAAAAAACGTCATAGTATAGTATGGCGTCAAAAAAAGTCATATTTTAGTATGGTCTCAAAAAGTCATAAAAAACGTCATAGTATAGTATGGCGTCAAAATGGGCCAAAAATAGTCATACTTTAGTATGGCCTCAAAAAGTCATAAAAAACGTCATAGTATAGTATGGCGTCAAAAAAAGTCATACTTTAGTATGGCCTCAAAATGTGTCAAAAAACGTCATAGTATAGTATGGCGTCAAAATGGGCCAAAAAAAGTCATACTTTAGTATGGCGTCAAAATGGGCCAAAAAAAGTCATACTTTAGTATGGCCTCAAAAAGTCATAAAAAACGTCATAGTATAGTATGGCGTCAAAATGGGCCAAAAAAAGTCATACTTTAGTATGGCCTCAAAATGTGCCAAAAAACGTCATAGTATAGTATGGCGTCAAAATGGGCCAAAAAAAGTCATACTTTAGTATGGCCTCAAAAAGTCATAAAAAACGTCATAGTATAGTATGGCGTCAAAAAAAGTCATACTTTAGTATGGTCTCAAAAAGTCATAAAAAACGTCATAGTATAGTATGGCGTCAAAAAAAGTCATACTTTAGTATGGCCTCAAAAAGTCATAAAAAACGTCATAGTATAGTATGGCGTCAAAATGGGCCAAAAAAAGTCATACTTTAGTATGGCCTCAAAAAGTCATAAAAAACGTCATAGTATAGTATGGCGTCAAAATGGGCCAAAAAAAGTCATACTTTAGTATGGCCTCAAAAAGTCATAAAAAACGTCATAGTATAGTATGGCGTCAAAATGGGCCAAAAAAAGTCATACTTTAGTATGGCCTCAAAATGTGTCAAAAAACGTCATAGTATAGTATGGCGTCAAAATGGGCCAAAAAAAGTCATACTTTAGTATGGCCTCAAAAAGTCATAAAAAACGTCATAGTATAGTATGGCGTCAAAATGGGCCAAAAAAAGTCATACTTTAGTATGGCCTCAAAATGTGCCAAAAAACGTCATAGTATAGTATGGCGTCAAAATGGGCCAAAAAAAGTCATACTTTAGTATGGCCTCAAAAAGTCATAAAAAACGTCATAGTATAGTATGGCGTCAAAAAAAGTCATACTTTAGTATGGTCTCAAAAAGTCATAAAAAACGTCATAGTATAGTATGGCGTCAAAAAAAGTCATACTTTAGTATGGCCTCAAAAAGTCATAAAAAACGTCATAGTATAGTATGGCGTCAAAATGGGCCAAAAAAAGTCATACTTTAGTATGGCCTCAAAAAGTCATAAAAAACGTCATAGTATAGTATGGCGTCAAAATGGGCCAAAAAAAGTCATACTTTAGTATGGCCTCAAAAAGTCATAAAAAACGTCATAGTATAGTATGGCGTCAAAATGGGCCAAAAAAAGTCATACTTTAGTATGACCTCAAAATGTGTCAAAAATCGTCATAGTATAGTATGGCGTCAAAATGGGCCAAAAAAAGTCATACTTTAGTATGGCCTCAAAAAGTCATAAAAAACGTCATAGTATAGTATGGCGTCAAAATGGGCCAAAAAAAGTCATACTTTAGTATGGCCTCAAAAAGTCATAAAAAACGTCATAGTATAGTATGGCGTCAAAAAAAGTCATATTTTAGTATGGTCTCAAAAAGTCATAAAAAACGTCATAGTATAGTATGGCGTCAAAATGGGCCAAAAAAAGTCATACTTTAGTATGGCCTCAAAAAGTCACAAAAAACGTCATAGTATAGTATGGCGTCAAAAAAAGTCATACTTTAGTATGGCCTCAAAATGTGTCAAAAAACGTCATAGTATAGTATGGCGTCAAAATGGGCCAAAAAAAGTCATACTTTAGTATGGCGTCAAAATGGGCCAAAAAAAGTCATATTTTAGTATGGCCTCAAAAAGTCATAAAAAACGTCATAGTATAGTATGGCGTCAAAATGGGCCAAAAAAAGTCATACTTTAGTATGGCCTCAAAAAGTCATAAAAAACGTCATAGTATAGTATGGCGTCAAAATGGGCCAAAAAAAGTCATACTTTAGTATGGCCTCAAAAAGTCATAAAAAACGTCATACTATAGTATGGCGTCAAAATGGGCCAAAAAAAGTCATACTTTAGTATGGCCTCAAAAAGTCATAAAAAAACGTCATAGTATAGTATGGCGTCAAAATGGGCCAAAAAAAGTCATACTTTAGTATGGCCTCAAAAAGTCATAAAAAACGTCATAGTATAGTATGGCGTCAAAATGGGCCAAAAAAAGTCATACTTTAGTATGGCCTCAAAATGTGTCAAAAAACGTCATAGTATAGTATGGCGTCAAAATGGGCCAAAAAAAGTCATACTTTAGTATGGCCTCAAAAAGTCATAAAAAACGTCATAGTATAGTATGGCGTCAAAAAAAGTCATACTTTAGTATGGTCTCAAAAAGTCATAAAAAACGTCATAGTATAGTATGGCGTCAAAAAACGTCATACTTTAGTATGGTCTCAAAAAGTCATAAAAAATGTCATAGTATAGTATGGCGTCAAAATGGGCCAAAAAAAGTCATACTTTAGTATGGCCTCAAAATGTGCCAAAAAACGTCATAGTATAGTATGGCGTCAAAATGGGCCAAAAAAAGTCATACTTTAGTATGGCCTCAAAAAGTCATAAAAAACGTCATAGTATAGTATGGTGTCAAAATGGGCCAAAAAAAGTCATACTTTAGTATGGCCTCAAAAAGTCATAAAAAACGTCATAGTATAGTATGGCGTCAAAATGGGCCAAAAAAAGTCATACTTTAGTATGGCCTCAAAATGTGTCAAAAAACGTCATAGTATAGTATGGCGTCAAAATGGGCCAAAAAAAGTCATACTTTAGTATGGCCTCAAAAAGTCATAAAAAACGTCATAGTATAGTATGGCGTCAAAAAAAGTCATATTTTAGTATGGTCTCAAAAAGTCATAAAAAACGTCATAGTATAGTATGGCGTCAAAATGGGCCAAAAATAGTCATACTTTAGTATGGCCTCAAAAAGTCATAAAAAACGTCATAGTATAGTATGGCGTCAAAAAAAGTCATACTTTAGTATGGCCTCAAAATGTGTCAAAAAACGTCATAGTATAGTATGGCGTCAAAATGGGCCAAAAAAAGTCATACTTTAGTATGGCGTCAAAATGGGCCAAAAAAAGTCATATTTTAGTATGGCCTCAAAAAGTCATAAAAAACGTCATAGTATAGTATGGCGTCAAAATGGGCCAAAAAAAGTCATACTTTAGTATGGCCTCAAAAAGTCATAAAAAACGTCATAGTATAGTATGGCGTCAAAAAAAGTCATACTTTAGTATGGTCTCAAAAAGTCATAAAAAACGTCATAGTATAGTATGGCGTCAAAAAAAGTCATACTTTAGTATGGCCTCAAAAAGTCATAAAAAACGTCATAGTATAGTATGGCGTCAAAATGGGCCAAAAAAAGTCATACTTTAGTATGGCCTCAAAAAGTCATAAAAAACGTCATAGTATAGTATGGCGTCAAAATGGGCCAAAAAAAGTCATACTTTAGTATGGCCTCAAAAAGTCATAAAAAACGTCATAGTATAGTATGGCGTCAAAATGGGCCAAAAAAAGTCATACTTTAGTATGACCTCAAAATGTGTCAAAAATCGTCATAGTATAGTATGGCGTCAAAATGGGCCAAAAAAAGTCATACTTTAGTATGGCCTCAAAAAGTCATAAAAAACGTCATAGTATAGTATGGCGTCAAAATGGGCCAAAAAAAGTCATACTTTAGTATGGCCTCAAAAAGTCATAAAAAACGTCATAGTATAGTATGGCGTCAAAAAAAGTCATATTTTAGTATGGTCTCAAAAAGTCATAAAAAACGTCATAGTATAGTATGGCGTCAAAATGGGCCAAAAAAAGTCATACTTTAGTATGGCCTCAAAAAGTCACAAAAAACGTCATAGTATAGTATGGCGTCAAAAAAAGTCATACTTTAGTATGGTCTCAAAAAGTCATAAAAAACGTCATAGTATGGCGTCAAAAAAAGTCATACTTTAGTATGGTCTCAAAAAGTCATAAAAAAACGTCATAGTATAGTATGGCGTCAAAATGGGCCAAAAAAAGTCATACTTTAGTATGGCCTCAAAAAGTCATAAAAAACGTCATAGTATAGTATGGCGTCAAAATGGGCCAAAAAAAGTCATACTTTAGTATGGCCTCAAAATGTGTCAAAAAACGTCATAGTATAGTATGGCGTCAAAATGGGCCAAAAAAAGTCATACTTTAGTATGGCCTCAAAAAGTCATAAAAAACGTCATAGTATAGTATGGCGTCAAAAAAAGTCATACTTTAGTATGGTCTCAAAAAGTCATAAAAAACGTCATAGTATAGTATGGCGTCAAAAAACGTCATACTTTAGTATGGTCTCAAAAAGTCATAAAAAACGTCATAGTATGGCGTCAAAAAAAGTCATACTTTAGTATGGTCTCAAAAAGTCATAAAAAATGTCATAGTATAGTATGGCGTCAAAATGGGCCAAAAAAAGTCATACTTTAGTATGGCCTCAAAATGTGCCAAAAAACGTCATAGTATAGTATGGCGTCAAAATGGGCCAAAAAAAGTCATACTTTAGTATGGCCTCAAAAAGTCATAAAAAACGTCATAGTATAGTATGGTGTCAAAATGGGCCAAAAAAAGTCATACTTTAGTATGGCCTCAAAAAGTCATAAAAAACGTCATAGTATAGTATGGCGTCAAAATGGGCCAAAAAAAGTCATACTTTAGTATGGCCTCAAAATGTGTCAAAAAACGTCATAGTATAGTATGGCGTCAAAATGGGCCAAAAAAAGTCATATTTTAGTATGGTCTCAAAAAGTCATAAAAAACGTCATAGTATAGTATGGCGTCAAAATGGGCCAAAAATAGTCATACTTTAGTATGGCCTCAAAAAGTCATAAAAAACGTCATAGTATAGTATGGCGTCAAAAAAAGTCATACTTTAGTATGGCCTCAAAATGTGTCAAAAAACGTCATAGTATAGTATGGCGTCAAAATGGGCCAAAAAAAGTCATACTTTAGTATGGCGTCAAAATGGGCCAAAAAAAGTCATATTTTAGTATGGCCTCAAAAAGTCATAAAAAACGTCATAGTATAGTATGGCGTCAAAATGGGCCAAAAAAAGTCATACTTTAGTATGGCCTCAAAAAGTCATAAAAAACGTCATAGTATAGTATGGCGTCAAAATGGGCCAAAAAAAGTCATACTTTAGTATGGCCTCAAAAAGTCATAAAAAACGTCATAGTATAGTATGGCGTCAAAATGGGCCAAAAAAAGTCATACTTTAGTATGGCCTCAAAAAGTCATAAAAAACGTCATAGTATAGTATGGCGTCAAAAAAAGTCATACTTTAGTATGGTCTCAAAAAGTCATAAAAAACGTCATAGTATAGTATGGCGTTAAAATGGGCCAAAAAAAGTCATACTTTAGTATGGCCTCAAAAAGTCATAAAAAACGTCATAGTATAGTATGGCGTCAAAATGGGCCAAAAAAAGTCATACTTTAGTATGAAAAAGTTATAAAAAACGTCATAGTATAGTATGGCGTCAAAATGGGCCAAAAAAAGTCATACTTTAGTATGGCCTCAAAAAGTCATAAAAAACGTCATAGTATAGTATGGCGTCAAAATGGGCCAAAAAAAGTCATACTTTAGTATGGCCTCAAAAAGTCATAAAAAACGTCATAGTATAGTATGGCGTCAAAATGGGCCAAAAAAAGTCATACTTTAGTATGGCCTCAAAAAGTCATAAAAAACGTCATAGTATAGTATGGCGTCAAAATGGGCCAAAAAAAGTCATACTTTAGTATGGCCTCAAAAAGTCATAAAAAACGTCATAGTATAGTATGGCGTCAAAAAAAGTCATACTTTAGTATGGTCTCAAAAAGTCATAAAAAACATCATAGTATAGTATGGCGTCAAAAAAAGTCATACTTTAGTATGGTCTCAAAAAGTCATAAAAAACGTCATAGTATAGTATGGCGTCAAAATGGGCCAAAAAAAGTCATACTTTAGTATGGCGTCAAAATGGGCCAAAAAAAGTCATATTTTAGTATGGCCTCAAAAAGTCATAAAAAACGTCATAGTATAGTATGGCGTCAAAAAAAGTCATACTTTAGTATGGTCTCAAAAAGTCATAAAAAACGTCATAGTATAGTATGGCGTCAAAATGGGCCAAAAAAAGTCATACTTTAGTATGGCCTCAAAATGTGTCAAAAAACGTCATAGTATAGTATGGCGTCAAAATGGGCCAAAAAAAGTCATACTTTAGTATGGCCTCAAAAAGTCATAAAAAACGTCATAGTATAGTATGGGGTCAAAATGGGCCAAAAAAAGTCATACTTTAGTATGGCCTCAAAAAGTCATAAAAAACGTCATAGTATAGTATGGCGTCAAAATGGGCCAAAAAAAGTCATACTTTAGTATGGCCTCAAAAAGTCATAAAAAACGTCATAGTATAGTATGGCGTCAAAAAAAGTCATACTTTAGTATGGTCTCAAAAAGTCATAAAAAACGTCATAGTATAGTATGGCGTTAAAATGGGCCAAAAAAAGTCATACTTTAGTATGGCCTCAAAAAGTCATAAAAAACGTCATAGTATAGTATGGCGTCAAAATGGGCCAAAAAAAGTCATACTTTAGTATGAAAAAGTCATAAAAAACGTCATAGTATAGTATGGCGTCAAAATGGGCCAAAAAAAGTCATACTTTAGTATGGCCTCAAAAAGTCATAAAAAACGTCATAGTATAGTATGGCGTCAAAATGGGCCAAAAAAAGTCATACTTTAGTATGGCCTCAAAAAGTCATAAAAAACGTCATAGTATAGTATGGCGTCAAAATGGGCCAAAAAAAGTCATACTTTAGTATGGCCTCAAAAAGTCATAAAAAACGTCATAGTATAGTATGGCGTCAAAATGGGCCAAAAAAAGTCATACTTTAGTATGGCCTCAAAAAGTCATAAAAAACGTCATAGTATAGTATGGCGTCAAAAAAAGTCATACTTTAGTATGGTCTCAAAAACTCATAAAAAACGTCATAGTATAGTATGGCGTCAAAATGGGCCAAAAAAAGTCATACTTTAGTATGGCCTCAAAAAGTCATAAAAAACGTCATAGTATAGTATGGCGTCAAAATGGGCCAAAAAAAGTCATACTTTAGAATGGCCTCAAAAAGTCATAAAAAACGTCATAGTATAGTATGGCGTCAAAATGGGCCAAAAAAAGTCATACTTTAGTATGGCCTCAAAAAGTCATAAAAAACGTCATAGTATAGTATGGCGTCAAAAAAAGTCATACTTTAGTATGGCCTCAAAAAGTCATAAAAAACGTCATAGTATAGTATGGCGTCAAAATGGGCCAAAAAAAGTCATACTTTAGTATGGCCTCAAAAAGTCATAAAAAAACGTCATAGTATAGTATGGCATCAAAATGGGCCAAAAAAAGTCATACTTTAGTATGGCCTCAAAAAGTCATAAAAAACGTCATAGTATAGTATGGCGTCAAAATGGGCCAAAAAAAGTCATACTTTAGTATGGCCTCAAAATGTGTCAAAAAACGTCATAGTATAGTATGGCGTCAAAATGGGCCAAAAAAAGTCATACTTTAGTATGGCCTCAAAAAGTCATAAAAAACGTCATAGTATAGTATGGCGTCAAAATGGGCCAAAAAAAGTCATACTTTAGTATGGCCTCAAAAAGTCATAAAAAACGTCATAGTATAGTATGGCGTCAAAAAAAGTCATATTTTAGTATGGTCTCAAAAAGTCATAAAAAACGTCATAGTATAGTATGGCGTCAAAATGGGCCAAAAAAAGTCATACTTTAGTATGGCCTCAAAAAGTCACAAAAAACGTCATAGTATAGTATGGCGTCAAAAAAAGTCATACTTTAGTATGGCCTCAAAATGTGTCAAAAAACGTCATAGTATAGTATGGCGTCAAAATGGGCCAAAAAAAGTCATACTTTAGTATGGCGTCAAAATGGGCCAAAAAAAGTCATATTTTAGTATGGCCTCAAAAAGTCATAAAAAACGTCATAGTATAGTATGGCGTCAAAATGGGCCAAAAAAAGTCATACTTTAGTATGGCCTCAAAAAGTCATAAAAAACATCATAGTATAGTATGGCGTCAAAATGGGCCAAAAAAAGTCATACTTTAGTATGGCCTCAAAAAGTCATAAAAAACGTCATAGTATAGTATGGCGTCAAAATGGGCCAAAAAAAGTCATACTTTAGTATGGCCTCAAAAAGTCATAAAAAACGTCATAGTATAGTATGGCGTCAAAAAAAGTCATACTTTAGTATGGTCTCAAAAAGTCATAAAAAACGTCATAGTATAGTATGGCGTTAAAATGGGCCAAAAAAAGTCATACTTTAGTATGGCCTCAAAAAGTCATAAAAAACGTCATAGTATAGTATGGCGTCAAAATGGGCCAAAAAAAGTCATACTTTAGTATGAAAAAGTCATAAAAAACGTCATAGTATAGTATGGCGTCAAAATGGGCCAAAAAAAGTCATACTTTAGTATGGCCTCAAAAAGTCATAAAAAACGTCATAGTATAGTATGGCGTCAAAATGGGCCAAAAAAAGTCATACTTTAGTATGGCCTCAAAAAGTCATAAAAAACGTCATAGTATAGTATGGCGTCAAAATGGGCCAAAAAAAGTCATACTTTAGTATGGCCTCAAAAAGTCATAAAAAACGTCATAGTATAGTATGGCATCAAAATGGGCCAAAAAAAGTCATACTTTAGTATGGCCTCAAAAAGTCATAAAAAACGTCATAGTATAGTATGGCGTCAAAAAAAGTCATACTTTAGTATGGTCTCAAAAACTCATAAAAAACGTCATAGTATAGTATGGCGTCAAAATGGGCCAAAAAAAGTCATACTTTAGTATGGCCTCAAAAAGTCATAAAAAACGTCATAGTATAGTATGGCGTCAAAATGGGCCAAAAAAAGTCATACTTTAGTATGGCCTCAAAAAGTCATAAAAAACGTCATAGTATGGCGTCAAAAAAAGTCATACTTTAGTATGGTCTCAAAAAGTCATAAAAAACGTCATAGTATAGTATGGCGTCAAAATGGGCCAGAAAAAGTCATACTTTAGTATGGCCTCAAAATGTGTCAAAAAACGTCATAGTATAGTATGGCGTCAAAATGGGCCAAAAAAAGTCATACTTTAGAATGGCCTCAAAAAGTCATAAAAAACGTCATAGTATAGTATGGCGTCAAAATGGGCCAAAAAAAGTCATACTTTAGTATGGCCTCAAAAAGTCATAAAAAACGTCATAGTATAGTATGGCGTCAAAAAAAGTCATACTTTAGTATGGCCTCAAAAAGTCATAAAAAACGTCATAGTATAGTATGGCGTCAAAATGGGCCAAAAAAAGTCATACTTTAGTATGGCCTCAAAAAGTCATAAAAAAACGTCATAGTATAGTATGGCATCAAAATGGGCCAAAAAAAGTCATACTTTAGTATGGCCTCAAAAAGTCATAAAAAACGTCATAGTATAGTATGGCGTCAAAATGGGCCAAAAAAAGTCATACTTTAGTATGGCCTCAAAATGTGTCAAAAAACGTCATAGTATAGTATGGCGTCAAAATGGGCCAAAAAAAGTCATACTTTAGTATGGCCTCAAAAAGTCATAAAAAACGTCATAGTATAGTATGGCGTCAAAATGGGCCAAAAAAAGTCATACTTTAGAATGGCCTCAAAAAGTCATAAAAAACGTCATAGTATAGTATGGCGTCAAAATGGGCCAAAAAAAGTCATACTTTAGTATGGCCTCAAAAAGTCATAAAAAACGTCATAGTATAGTATGGCGTCAAAAAAAGTCATACTTTAGTATGGCCTCAAAAAGTCATAAAAAACGTCATAGTATAGTATGGCGTCAAAATGGGCCAAAAAAAGTCATACTTTAGTATGGCCTCAAAAAGTCATAAAAAAACGTCATAGTATAGTATGGCATCAAAATGGGCCAAAAAAAGTCATACTTTAGTATGGCCTCAAAAAGTCATAAAAAACGTCATAGTATAGTATGGCGTCAAAATGGGCCAAAAAAAGTCATACTTTAGTATGGCCTCAAAATGTGTCAAAAAACGTCATAGTATAGTATGGCGTCAAAATGGGCCAAAAAAAGTCATACTTTAGTATGGCCTCAAAAAGTCATAAAAAACGTCATAGTATAGTATGGCGTCAAAAAAAGTCATACTTTAGTATGGTCTCAAAAAGTCATAAAAAACGTCATAGTATAGTATGGCGTCAAAATGGGCCAAAAAAAGTCATACTTTAGTATGGCCTCAAAAAGTCATAAAAAACGTCATAGTATAGTATGGCGTCAAAATGGGCCAAAAAAAGTCATACTTTAGTATGGCCTCAAAAAGTCATAAAAAACGTCATAGTATAGTATGGCGTCAAAATGGGCCAAAAAAAGTCATACTTTAGTATGGCCTCAAAAAGTCATAAAAAACGTCATAGTATAGTATGGCGTCAAAAAAAGTCATACTTTAGTATGGTCTCAAAAAGTCATAAAAAACGTCATAGTATAGTATGGCGTCAAAATGGGCCAAAAAAAGTCATACTTTAGTATGGCCTCAAAAAGTCATAAAAAAAAACATAGTATAGTATGGCGTCAAAAAAAGTCATACTTTAGTATGGTCTCAAAAAGTCATAAAAAACGTCATAGTATAGTATGGCGTCAAAATGGGCCAAAAAAAGTCATACTTTAGTATGGCCTCAAAATGTGCCAAAAAACGTCATAGTATAGTATGGCGTCAAAATGGGCCAAAAAAAGTCATACTTTAGTATGGCCTCAAAAAGTCATAAAAAACGTCATAGTATAGTATGGCGTCAAAAAAAGTCATATTTTAGTATGGTCTCAAAAAGTCATAAAAAACGTCATAGTATAGTATGGCGTCAAAATGGGCCAAAAAAAGTCATACTTTAGTATGGCCTCAAAAAGTCATAAAAAACGTCATAGTATAGTATGGCGTCAAAAAAAGTCATACTTTAGTATGGCCTCAAAATGTGTCAAAAAACGTCATAGTATAGTATGGCGTCAAAATGGGCCAAAAAAAGTCATACTTTAGTATGGCGTCAAAATGGGCCAAAAAAAGTCATATTTTAGTATGGCCTCAAAAAGTCATAAAAAACGTCATAGTATAGTATGGCGTCAAAATGGGCCAAAAAAAGTCATACTTTAGTATGGCCTCAAAAAGTCATAAAAAACGTCATAGTATAGTATGGCGTCAAAATGGGCCAAAAAAAGTCATACTTTAGTATGGCCTCAAAAAGTCATAAAAAACGTCATAGTATAGTATGGCGTCAAAATGGGCCAAAAAAAGTCATACTTTAGTATGGCCTCAAAAAGTCATAAAAAAACGTCATAGTATAGTATGGCGTCAAAATGGGCCAAAAAAAGTCATACTTTAGTATGGCCTCAAAAAGTCATAAAAAACGTCATAGTATAGTATGGCGTCAAAATGGGCCAAAAAAAGTCATACTTTAGTATGGCCTCAAAATGTGTCAAAAAACGTCATAGTATAGTATGGCGTCAAAATGGGCCAAAAAAAGTCATACTTTAGTATGGCCTCAAAAAGTCATAAAAAACGTCATAGTATAGTATGGCGTCAAAAAAAGTCATACTTTAGTATGGTCTCAAAAAGTCATAAAAAACGTCATAGTATAGTATGGCGTCAAAAAAAGTCATACTTTAGTATGGTCTCAAAAAGTCATAAAAAACGTCATAGTATGGCGTCAAAAAAAGTCATACTTTAGTATGGTCTCAAAAAGTCATAAAAAATGTCATAGTATAGTATGGCGTCAAAATGGGCCAAAAAAAGTCATACTTTAGTATGGCCTCAAAATGTGCCAAAAAACGTCATAGTATAGTATGGCGTCAAAATGGGCCAAAAAAAGTCATACTTTAGTATGGCCTCAAAAAGTCATAAAAAACGTCATAGTATAGTATGGTGTCAAAATGGGCCAAAAAAAGTCATACTTTAGTATGGCCTCAAAAAGTCATAAAAAACGTCATAGTATAGTATGGCGTCAAAATGGGCCAAAAAAAGTCATACTTTAGTATGGCCTCAAAAAGTCATAAAAAACGTCATAGTATAGTATGGAGTCAAAATGGGCCAAAAAAAGTCATACTTTAGTATGGCCTCAAAAAGTCATAAAAAACGTCATAGTATAGTATGGCGTCAAAATGGGCCAAAAAAAGTCATACTTTAGTATGGCCTCAAAAAGTCATAAAAAACGTCATAGTATAGTATGGCGTCAAAATGGGCCAAAAAAAGTCATACTTTAGTATGGCCTCAAAATGTGTCAAAAAACGTCATAGTATAGTATGGCGTCAAAAAAAGTCATACTTTAGTATGGTCTCAAAAAGTCATAAAAAACGTCATAGTATAGTATGGCGTCAAAAAAAGTCATACTTTAGTATGGTCTCAAAAAGTCATAAAAAACGTCATAGTATAGTATGGCGTCAAAATGGGCCAAAAAAAGTCATAC
Source organism: Toxotes jaculatrix (assembly GCF_017976425.1). Lineage (NCBI taxonomy): Eukaryota > Metazoa > Chordata > Actinopteri > Toxotidae > Toxotes > Toxotes jaculatrix. The sequence goes on along the minus strand of NC_054402.1, from coordinate 25,772,950 downwards.
TTTAGTATGGCGTCAAAATGGGCCAAAAAAAGTCATATTTTAGTATGGCCTCAAAAAGTCATAAAAAACGTCATAGTATAGTATGGCGTCAAAAAAAGTCATACTTTAGTATGGTCTCAAAAAGTCATAAAAAACGTCATAGTATAGTATGGCGTCAAAATGGGCCAAAAAAAGTCATACTTTAGTATGGCCTCAAAATGTGTCAAAAAACGTCATAGTATAGTATGGCGTCAAAATGGGCCAAAAAAAGTCATATTTTAGTATGGCCTCAAAAAGTCATAAAAAACGTCATAGTATAGTATGGCGTCAAAATGGGCCAAAAAAAGTCATACTTTAGTATGGCCTCAAAAAGTCATAAAAAACGTCATAGTATAGTATGGCGTCAAAATGGGCCAAAAAAAGTCATACTTTAGTATGACCTCAAAATGTGTCAAAAAACGTCATAGTATAGTATGGCGTCAAAATGGGCCAAAAAAAGTCATACTTTAGTATGGCCTCAAAAAGTCATAAAAAACGTCATAGTATAGTATGGCGTCAAAATGGGCCAAAAAAAGTCATACTTTAGTATGGCCTCAAAAAGTCATAAAAAACGTCATAGTATAGTATGGCGTCAAAATGGGCCAAAAAAAGTCATACTTTAGTATGGCCTCAAAAAGTCATAAAAAACGTCATAGTATAGTATGGCGTCAAAATGGGCCAAAAAAAGTCATACTTTAGTATGGCCTCAAAAAGTCATAAAAAACGTCATAGTATAGTATGGCGTCAAAAAAAGTCATACTTTAGTATGGTCTCAAAAAGTCATAAAAAACGTCATAGTATAGTATGGCGTTAAAATGGGCCAAAAAAAGTCATACTTTAGTATGGCCTCAAAAAGTCATAAAAAACGTCATAGTATAGTATGGCGTCAAAATGGGCCAAAAAAAGTCATACTTTAGTATGAAAAAGTCATAAAAAACGTCATAGTATAGTATGGCGTCAAAATGGGCCAAAAAAAGTCATACTTTAGTATGGCCTCAAAAAGTCATAAAAAACGTCATAGTATAGTATGGCGTCAAAATGGGCCAAAAAAAGTCATACTTTAGTATGGCCTCAAAAAGTCATAAAAAACGTCATAGTATAGTATGGCGTCAAAATGGGCCAAAAAAAGTCATACTTTAGTATGGCCTCAAAAAGTCATAAAAAACGTCATAGTATAGTATGGCGTCAAAATGGGCCAAAAAAAGTCATACTTTAGTATGGCCTCAAAAAGTCATAAAAAACGTCATAGTATAGTATGGCGTCAAAAAAAGTCATACTTTAGTATGGTCTCAAAAACTCATAAAAAACGTCATAGTATAGTATGGCGTCAAAATGGGCCAAAAAAAGTCATACTTTAGTATGGCCTCAAAAAGTCATAAAAAACGTCATAGTATAGTATGGCGTCAAAATGGGCCAAAAAAAGTCATACTTTAGTATGGCCTCAAAAAGTCATAAAAAACGTCATAGTATAGTATGGCGTCAAAATGGGCCAAAAAAAGTCATACTTTAGTATGGCCTCAAAAAGTCATAAAAAACGTCATAGTATAGTATGGCGTCAAAAAAAGTCATACTTTAGTATGGTCTCAAAAAGTCATAAAAAACGTCATAGTATAGTATGGCGTCAAAAAAAGTCATACTTTAGTATGGTCTCAAAAAGTCATAAAAAACGTCATAGTATGGCGTCAAAAAAAGTCATACTTTAGTATGGTCTCAAAAAGTCATAAAAAATGTCATAGTATAGTATGGCGTCAAAATGGGCCAAAAAAAGTCATACTTTAGTATGGCCTCAAAATGTGCCAAAAAACGTCATAGTATAGTATGGCGTCAAAATGGGCCAAAAAAAGTCATACTTTAGTATGGCCTCAAAAAGTCATAAAAAACGTCATAGTATAGTATGGTGTCAAAATGGGCCAAAAAAAGTCATACTTTAGTATGGCCTCAAAAAGTCATAAAAAACGTCATAGTATAGTATGGCGTCAAAATGGGCCAAAAAAAGTCATACTTTAGTATGGCCTCAAAATGTGTCAAAAAACGTCATAGTATAGTATGGCGTCAAAATGGGCCAAAAAAAGTCATACTTTAGTATGGCCTCAAAAAGTCATAAAAAACGTCATAGTATAGTATGGAGTCAAAATGGGCCAAAAAAAGTCATACTTTAGTATGGCCTCAAAAAGTCATAAAAAACGTCATAGTATAGTATGGCGTCAAAATGGGCCAAAAAAAGTCATACTTTAGTATGGCCTCAAAAAGTCATAAAAAACGTCATAGTATAGTATGGCGTCAAAATGGGCCAAAAAAAGTCATACTTTAGTATGGCCTCAAAATGTGTCAAAAAACGTCATAGTATAGTATGGCGTCAAAAAAAGTCATACTTTAGTATGGTCTCAAAAAGTCATAAAAAACGTCATAGTATAGTATGGCGTCAAAAAAAGTCATACTTTAGTATGGTCTCAAAAAGTCATAAAAAACGTCATAGTATAGTATGGCGTCAAAATGGGCCAAGAAAAGTCATACTTTAGTATGGCGTCAAAATGGGCCAAAAAAAGTCATATTTTAGTATGGCCTCAAAAAGTCATAAAAAACGTCATAGTATAGTATGGCGTCAAAATGGGCCAAAAAAAGTCATACTTTAGTATGGCCTCAAAAAGTCATAAAAAACGTCATAGTATAGTATGGCGTCAAAAAAAGTCATGTTTTAGTATGGTCTCAAAAAGTCATAAAAAACGTCATAGTATAGTATGGCGTCAAAATGGGCCAAAAAAAGTCATACTTTAGTATGGCCTCAAAAAGTCATAAAAAACGTCATAGTATAGTATGGCGTCAAAAAAAGTCATACTTTAGTATGGTCTCAAAAAGTCATAAAAAACGTCATAGTATAGTATGGCGTCAAAATGGGCCAAAAAAAGTCATACTTTAGTATGGCCTCAAAATGTGCCAAAAAACGTCATAGTATAGTATGGCGTCAAAATGGGCCAAAAAAAGTCATACTTTAGTATGGCCTCAAAAAGTCATAAAAAACGTCATAGTATAGTATGGCGTCAAAATGGGCCAAAAAAAGTCATACTTTAGTATGGCCTCAAAAAGTCATAAAAAACGTCATAGTATAGTATGGCGTCAAAATGGGCCAAAAAAAGTCATACTTTAGTATGGCCTCAAAAAGTCATAAAAAACGTCATAGTATAGTATGGCGTCAAAAAAAGTCATACTTTAGTATGGTCTCAAAAAGTCATAAAAAACGTCATAGTACAGTATGGCGTCAAAATGGGCCAAAAAAAGTCATACTTTAGTATGGCCTCAAAAAGTCATAAAAAACGTCATAGTATAGTATGGCGTCAAAATGGGCCAAAAAAAGTCATACTTTAGTATGGCCTCAAAAAGTCATAAAAAACGTCATAGTATAGTATGGCGTCAAAATGGGCCAAAAAAAGTCATACTTTAGTATGGCCTCAAAAAGTCATAAAAAACGTCATAGTATAGTATGACGTCAAAATGGGCCAAAAAAAGTCATACTTTAGTATGGCCTCAAAATGTGTCAAAAAACGTCATAGTATAGTATGGCGTCAAAATGGGCCAAAAAAAGTCATACTTTAGTATGGCCTCAAAAAGTCATAAAAAACGTCATAGTACAGTATGGCGTCAAAATGGGCCAAAAAAAGTCATACTTTAGTATGGCCTCAAAATGTGTCAAAAAACGTCATAGTATAGTATGGCGTCAAAATGGGCCAAAAAAAGTCATACTTTAGTATGGCCTCAAAAAGTCATATAAAACGTCATAGTATAGTATGGCGTCAAAAAAAGTCATACTTTAGTATGGCCTCAAAAAGTCATAATAAACGTCATAGTATAGTATGGCGTCAAAATGGGCCAAAAAAAGTCATACTTTAGTATGGCCTCAAAAAGTCATAAAAAAACGTCATAGTATAGTATGGCATCAAAATGGGCCAAAAAAAGTCATACTTTAGTATGGCCTCAAAAAGTCATAAAAAACGTCATAGTATAGTATGGCGTCAAAATGGGCCAAAAAAAGTCATACTTTAGTATGGCCTCAAAATGTGTCAAAAAACGTCATAGTATAGTATGGCGTCAAAATGGGCCAAAAAAAGTCATACTTTAGTATGGCCTCAAAATGTGTCAAAAAACGTCATAGTATAGTATGGCGTCAAAATGGGCCAAAAAAAGTCATACTTTAGTATGGCCTCAAAAAGTCATAAAAAACGTCATAGTATAGTATGGCGTCAAAATGGGCCAAAAAAAGTCATACTTTAGTATGGCCTCAAAAAGTCATAAAAAACGTCATAGTATAGTATGGCGTCAAAATGGGCCAAAAAAAGTCATACTTTAGTATGGCCTCAAAAAGTCATAAAAAACGTCATAGTATAGTATGGCGTCAAAATGGGCCAAAAAAAGTCATACTTTAGTATGGCCTCAAAAAGTCATAAAAAACGTCATAGTATAGTATGGCGTCAAAATGGGCCAAAAAAAGTCATACTTTAGTATGGCCTCAAAAAGTCATAAAAAACGTCATAGTATAGTATGGCGTCAAAAAAAGTCATACTTTAGTATGGTCTCAAAAAGTCATAAAAAACGTCATAGTACAGTATGGCGTCAAAATGGGCCAAAAAAAGTCATACTTTAGTATGGCCTCAAAAAGTCATAAAAAACGTCATAGTATAGTATGGCGTCAAAATGGGCCAAAAAAAGTCATACTTTAGTATGGCCTCAAAAAGTCATAAAAAACGTCATAGTATAGTATGGCGTCAAAATGGGCCAAAAAAAGTCATACTTTAGTATGGCCTCAAAAAGTCATAAAAAACGTCATAGTATAGTATGACGTCAAAATGGGCCAAAAAAAGTCATACTTTAGTATGGCCTCAAAATGTGTCAAAAAACGTCATAGTATAGTATGGCGTCAAAATGGGCCAAAAAAAGTCATACTTTAGTATGGCCTCAAAAAGTCATAAAAAACGTCATAGTACAGTATGGCGTCAAAATGGGCCAAAAAAAGTCATACTTTAGTATGGCCTCAAAATGTGTCAAAAAACGTCATAGTATAGTATGGCGTCAAAATGGGCCAAAAAAAGTCATACTTTAGTATGGCCTCAAAAAGTCATATAAAACGTCATAGTATAGTATGGCGTCAAAAAAAGTCATACTTTAGTATGGCCTCAAAAAGTCATAATAAACGTCATAGTATAGTATGGCGTCAAAATGGGCCAAAAAAAGTCATACTTTAGTATGGCCTCAAAAAGTCATAAAAAAACGTCATAGTATAGTATGGCATCAAAATGGGCCAAAAAAAGTCATACTTTAGTATGGCCTCAAAAAGTCATAAAAAACGTCATAGTATAGTATGGCGTCAAAATGGGCCAAAAAAAGTCATACTTTAGTATGGCCTCAAAATGTGTCAAAAAACGTCATAGTATAGTATGGCGTCAAAATGGGCCAAAAAAAGTCATACTTTAGTATGGCCTCAAAAATTCATAAAAAACGTCATAGTATAGTATGGCGTCAAAAAAAGTCATACTTTAGTATGGTCTCAAAAAGTCATAAAAAACGTCATAGTATAGTATGGCGTCAAAATGGGCCAAAAAAAGTCATACTTTAGTATGGCCTCAAAAAGTCATAAAAAACGTCATAGTATAGTATGGCGTCAAAAAAAGTCATACTTTAGTATGGCCTCAAAAAGTCATAAAAAACGTCATAGTATAGTATGGCGTCAAAATGGGCCAAAAAAAGTCATACTTTAGTATGGCCTCAAAAAGTCATAAAAAAACGTCATAGTATAGTATGGCATCAAAATGGGCCAAAAAAAGTCATACTTTAGTATGGCCTCAAAAAGTCATAAAAAACGTCATAGTATAGTATGGCGTCAAAATGGGCCAAAAAAAGTCATACTTTAGTATGGCCTCAAAATGTGTCAAAAAACGTCATAGTATAGTATGGCGTCAAAATGGGCCAAAAAAAGTCATACTTTAGTATGGCCTCAAAATGTGTCAAAAAACGTCATAGTATAGTATGGCGTCAAAATGGGCCAAAAAAAGTCATACTTTAGTATGGCCTCAAAAAGTCATAAAAAACGTCATAGTATAGTATGGCGTCAAAATGGGCCAAAAAAAGTCATACTTTAGTATGGCCTCAAAAAGTCATAAAAAACGTCATAGTATAGTATGGCGTCAAAATGGGCCAAAAAAAGTCATACTTTAGTATGGCCTCAAAAAGTCATAAAAAACGTCATAGTATAGTATGGCGTCAAAAAAAGTCATGTTTTAGTATGGTCTCAAAAAGTCATAAAAAACGTCATAGTATAGTATGGCGTCAAAATGGGCCAAAAAAAGTCATACTTTAGTATGGCCTCAAAAAGTCATAAAAAACGTCATAGTATAGTATGGCGTCAAAAAAAGTCATACTTTAGTATGGTCTCAAAAAGTCATAAAAAACGTCATAGTATAGTATGGCGTCAAAATGGGCCAAAAAAAGTCATACTTTAGTATGGCCTCAAAATGTGCCAAAAAACGTCATAGTATAGTATGGCGTCAAAATGGGCCAAAAAAAGTCATACTTTAGTATGGCCTCAAAAAGTCATAAAAAACGTCATAGTATAGTATGGCGTCAAAATGGGCCAAAAAAAGTCATACTTTAGTATGGCCTCAAAAAGTCATAAAAAACGTCATAGTATAGTATGGCGTCAAAATGGGCCAAAAAAAGTCATACTTTAGTATGGCCTCAAAAAGTCATAAAAAACGTCATAGTATAGTATGGCGTCAAAAAAAGTCATACTTTAGTATGGTCTCAAAAAGTCATAAAAAACGTCATAGTACAGTATGGCGTCAAAATGGGCCAAAAAAAGTCATACTTTAGTATGGCCTCAAAAAGTCATAAAAAACGTCATAGTATAGTATGGCGTCAAAATGGGCCAAAAAAAGTCATACTTTAGTATGGCCTCAAAAAGTCATAAAAAACGTCATAGTATAGTATGGCGTCAAAATGGGCCAAAAAAAGTCATATTTTAGTATGGCCTCAAAAAGTCATAAAAAACGTCATAGTATAGTATGACGTCAAAATGGGCCAAAAAAAGTCATACTTTAGTATGGCCTCAAAATGTGTCAAAAAACGTCATAGTATAGTATGGCGTCAAAATGGGCCAAAAAAAGTCATACTTTAGTATGGCCTCAAAAAGTCATAAAAAACGTCATAGTACAGTATGGCGTCAAAATGGGCCAAAAAAAGTCATACTTTAGTATGGCCTCAAAATGTGTCAAAAAACGTCATAGTATAGTATGGCGTCAAAATGGGCCAAAAAAAGTCATACTTTAGTATGGCCTCAAAAAGTCATATAAAACGTCATAGTATAGTATGGCGTCAAAAAAAGTCATACTTTAGTATGGCCTCAAAAAGTCATAAAAAACGTCATAGTATAGTATGGCGTCAAAAAAAGTCATACTTTAGTATGGTCTCAAAAAGTCATAAAAAACGTCATAGTATAGTATGGCGTCAAAATGGGCCAAAAAAAGTCATACTTTAGTATGGCCTCAAAAAGTCATAAAAAACGTCATAGTATAGTATGGCGTCAAAAAAAGTCATACTTTAGTATGGCCTCAAAAAGTCATAAAAAACGTCATAGTATAGTATGGCGTCAAAATGGGCCAAAAAAAGTCATACTTTAGTATGGCCTCAAAAAGTCATAAAAAAACGTCATAGTATAGTATGGCATCAAAATGGGCCAAAAAAAGTCATACTTTAGTATGGCCTCAAAAAGTCATAAAAAACGTCATAGTATAGTATGGCGTCAAAATGGGCCAAAAAAAGTCATACTTTAGTATGGCCTCAAAATGTGTCAAAAAACGTCATAGTATAGTATGGCGTCAAAATGGGCCAAAAAAAGTCATACTTTAGTATGGCCTCAAAATGTGTCAAAAAACGTCATAGTATAGTATGGCGTCAAAATGGGCCAAAAAAAGTCATACTTTAGTATGGCCTCAAAAAGTCATAAAAAAAAACATAGTATAGTATGGCGTCAAAAAAAGTCATACTTTAGTATGGTCTCAAAAAGTCATAAAAAACGTCATAGTATAGTATGGCGTCAAAATGGGCCAAAAAAAGTCATACTTTAGTATGGCCTCAAAATGTGCCAAAAAACGTCATAGTATAGTATGGCGTCAAAATGGGCCAAAAAAAGTCATACTTTAGTATGGCCTCAAAAAGTCATAAAAAACGTCATAGTATAGTATGGCGTCAAAAAAAGTCATATTTTAGTATGGTCTCAAAAAGTCATAAAAAACGTCATAGTATAGTATGGCGTCAAAATGGGCCAAAAAAAGTCATACTTTAGTATGGCCTCAAAAAGTCATAAAAAACGTCATAGTATAGTATGGCGTCAAAAAAAGTCATACTTTAGTATGGCCTCAAAATGTGTCAAAAAACGTCATAGTATAGTATGGCGTCAAAATGGGCCAAAAAAAGTCATACTTTAGTATGGCGTCAAAATGGGCCAAAAAAAGTCATATTTTAGTATGGCCTCAAAAAGTCATAAAAAACGTCATAGTATAGTATGGCGTCAAAATGGGCCAAAAAAAGTCATACTTTAGTATGGCCTCAAAAAGTCATAAAAAACGTCATAGTATAGTATGGCGTCAAAATGGGCCAAAAAAAGTCATACTTTAGTATGGCCTCAAAAAGTCATAAAAAACGTCATAGTATAGTATGGCGTCAAAATGGGCCAAAAAAAGTCATACTTTAGTATGGCCTCAAAAAGTCATAAAAAAACGTCATAGTATAGTATGGCGTCAAAATGGGCCAAAAAAAGTCATACTTTAGTATGGCCTCAAAAAGTCATAAAAAACGTCATAGTATAGTATGGCGTCAAAATGGGCCAAAAAAAGTCATACTTTAGTATGGCCTCAAAATGTGTCAAAAAACGTCATAGTATAGTATGGCGTCAAAATGGGCCAAAAAAAGTCATACTTTAGTATGGCCTCAAAAAGTCATAAAAAACGTCATAGTATAGTATGGCGTCAAAAAAAGTCATACTTTAGTATGGTCTCAAAAAGTCATAAAAAACGTCATAGTATAGTATGGCGTCAAAAAAAGTCATACTTTAGTATGGTCTCAAAAAGTCATAAAAAACGTCATAGTATGGCGTCAAAAAAAGTCATACTTTAGTATGGTCTCAAAAAGTCATAAAAAATGTCATAGTATAGTATGGCGTCAAAATGGGCCAAAAAAAGTCATACTTTAGTATGGCCTCAAAATGTGCCAAAAAACGTCATAGTATAGTATGGCGTCAAAATGGGCCAAAAAAAGTCATACTTTAGTATGGCCTCAAAAAGTCATAAAAAACGTCATAGTATAGTATGGTGTCAAAATGGGCCAAAAAAAGTCATACTTTAGTATGGCCTCAAAAAGTCATAAAAAACGTCATAGTATAGTATGGCGTCAAAATGGGCCAAAAAAAGTCATACTTTAGTATGGCCTCAAAATGTGTCAAAAAACGTCATAGTATAGTATGGCGTCAAAATGGGCCAAAAAAAGTCATACTTTAGTATGGCCTCAAAAAGTCATAAAAAACGTCATAGTATAGTATGGAGTCAAAATGGGCCAAAAAAAGTCATACTTTAGTATGGCCTCAAAAAGTCATAAAAAACGTCATAGTATAGTATGGCGTCAAAATGGGCCAAAAAAAGTCATACTTTAGTATGGCCTCAAAAAGTCATAAAAAACGTCATAGTATAGTATGGCGTCAAAATGGGCCAAAAAAAGTCATACTTTAGTATGGCCTCAAAATGTGTCAAAAAACGTCATAGTATAGTATGGCGTCAAAAAAAGTCATACTTTAGTATGGTCTCAAAAAGTCATAAAAAACGTCATAGTATAGTATGGCGTCAAAAAAAGTCATACTTTAGTATGGTCTCAAAAAGTCATAAAAAACGTCATAGTATAGTATGGCGTCAAAATGGGCCAAAAAAAGTCATACTTTAGTATGGCGTCAAAATGGGCCAAAAAAAGTCATATTTTAGTATGGCCTCAAAAAGTCATAAAAAACGTCATAGTATAGTATGGCGTCAAAAAAAGTCATACTTTAGTATGGTCTCAAAAAGTCATAAAAAACGTCATAGTATAGTATGGCGTCAAAATGGGCCAAAAAAAGTCATACTTTAGTATGGCCTCAAAATGTGTCAAAAAACGTCATAGTATAGTATGGCGTCAAAATGGGCCAAAAAAAGTCATATTTTAGTATGGCCTCAAAAAGTCATAAAAAACGTCATAGTATAGTATGGCGTCAAAATGGGCCAAAAAAAGTCATACTTTAGTATGGCCTCAAAAAGTCATAAAAAACGTCATAGTATAGTATGGCGTCAAAATGGGCCAAAAAAAGTCATACTTTAGTATGACCTCAAAATGTGTCAAAAAACGTCATAGTATAGTATGGCGTCAAAATGGGCCAAAAAAAGTCATACTTTAGTATGGCCTCAAAAAGTCATAAAAAACGTCATAGTATAGTATGGCGTCAAAATGGGCCAAAAAAAGTCATACTTTAGTATGGCCTCAAAAAGTCATAAAAAACGTCATAGTATAGTATGGCGTCAAAATGGGCCAAAAAAAGTCATACTTTAGTATGGCCTCAAAAAGTCATAAAAAACGTCATAGTATAGTATGGCGTCAAAATGGGCCAAAAAAAGTCATACTTTAGTATGGCCTCAAAAAGTCATAAAAAACGTCATAGTATAGTATGGCGTCAAAAAAAGTCATACTTTAGTATGGTCTCAAAAACTCATAAAAAACGTCATAGTATAGTATGGCGTCAAAATGGGCCAAAAAAAGTCATACTTTAGTATGGCCTCAAAAAGTCATAAAAAACGTCATAGTATAGTATGGCGTCAAAATGGGCCAAAAAAAGTCATACTTTAGTATGGCCTCAAAAAGTCATAAAAAACGTCATAGTATAGTATGGCGTCAAAATGGGCCAAAAAAAGTCATACTTTAGTATGGCCTCAAAAAGTCATAAAAAACGTCATAGTATAGTATGGCGTCAAAAAAAGTCATACTTTAGTATGGTCTCAAAAAGTCATAAAAAACGTCATAGTATAGTATGGCGTCAAAAAAAGTCATACTTTAGTATGGTCTCAAAAAGTCATAAAAAACGTCATAGTATGGCGTCAAAAAAAGTCATACTTTAGTATGGTCTCAAAAAGTCATAAAAAATGTCATAGTATAGTATGGCCTCAAAATGGGCCAAAAAACGTCATAGTATAGTATGGCGTCAAAATGGGCCAAAAAAAGTCATACTTTAGTATGGCCTCAAAAAGTCATAAAAAACGTCATAGTATAGTATGGTGTCAAAATGGGCCAAAAAAAGTCATACTTTAGTATGGCCTCAAAAAGTCATAAAAAACGTCATAGTATAGTATGGCGTCAAAATGGGCCAAAAAAAGTCATACTTTAGTATGGCCTCAAAATGTGTCAAAAAACGTCATAGTATAGTATGGCGTCAAAATGGGCCAAAAAAAGTCATACTTTAGTATGGCCTCAAAAAGTCATAAAAAACGTCATAGTATAGTATGGAGTCAAAATGGGCCAAAAAAAGTCATACTTTAGTATGGCCTCAAAAAGTCATAAAAAACGTCATAGTATAGTATGGCGTCAAAATGGGCCAAAAAAAGTCATACTTTAGTATGGCCTCAAAAAGTCATAAAAAACGTCATAGTATAGTATGGCGTCAAAATGGGCCAAAAAAAGTCATACTTTAGTATGGCCTCAAAATGTGTCAAAAAACGTCATAGTATAGTATGGCGTCAAAAAAAGTCATACTTTAGTATGGTCTCAAAAAGTCATAAAAAACGTCATAGTATAGTATGGCGTCAAAAAAAGTCATACTTTAGTATGGTCTCAAAAAGTCATAAAAAACGTCATAGTATAGTATGGCGTCAAAATGGGCCAAGAAAAGTCATACTTTAGTATGGCGTCAAAATGGGCCAAAAAAAGTCATATTTTAGTATGGCCTCAAAAAGTCATAAAAAACGTCATAGTATAGTATGGCGTCAAAATGGGCCAAAAAAAGTCATACTTTAGTATGGCCTCAAAAAGTCATAAAAAACGTCATAGTATAGTATGGCGTCAAAAAAAGTCATGTTTTAGTATGGTCTCAAAAAGTCATAAAAAACGTCATAGTATAGTATGGCGTCAAAATGGGCCAAAAAAAGTCATACTTTAGTATGGCCTCAAAAAGTCATAAAAAACGTCATAGTATAGTATGGCGTCAAAAAAAGTCATACTTTAGTATGGTCTCAAAAAGTCATAAAAAACGTCATAGTATAGTATGGCGTCAAAATGGGCCAAAAAAAGTCATACTTTAGTATGGCCTCAAAATGTGCCAAAAAACGTCATAGTATAGTATGGCGTCAAAATGGGCCAAAAAAAGTCATACTTTAGTATGGCCTCAAAAAGTCATAAAAAACGTCATAGTATAGTATGGCGTCAAAATGGGCCAAAAAAAGTCATACTTTAGTATGGCCTCAAAAAGTCATAAAAAACGTCATAGTATAGTATGGCGTCAAAATGGGCCAAAAAAAGTCATACTTTAGTATGGCCTCAAAAAGTCATAAAAAACGTCATAGTATAGTATGGCGTCAAAAAAAGTCATACTTTAGTATGGTCTCAAAAAGTCATAAAAAACGTCATAGTACAGTATGGCGTCAAAATGGGCCAAAAAAAGTCATACTTTAGTATGGCCTCAAAAAGTCATAAAAAACGTCATAGTATAGTATGGCGTCAAAATGGGCCAAAAAAAGTCATACTTTAGTATGGCCTCAAAAAGTCATAAAAAACGTCATAGTATAGTATGGCGTCAAAATGGGCCAAAAAAAGTCATACTTTAGTATGGCCTCAAAAAGTCATAAAAAACGTCATAGTATAGTATGACGTCAAAATGGGCCAAAAAAAGTCATACTTTAGTATGGCCTCAAAATGTGTCAAAAAACGTCATAGTATAGTATGGCGTCAAAATGGGCCAAAAAAAGTCATACTTTAGTATGGCCTCAAAAAGTCATAAAAAACGTCATAGTACAGTATGGCGTCAAAATGGGCCAAAAAAAGTCATACTTTAGTATGGCCTCAAAATGTGTCAAAAAACGTCATAGTATAGTATGGCGTCAAAATGGGCCAAAAAAAGTCATACTTTAGTATGGCCTCAAAAAGTCATATAAAACGTCATAGTATAGTATGGCGTCAAAAAAAGTCATACTTTAGTATGGCCTCAAAAAGTCATAATAAACGTCATAGTATAGTATGGCGTCAAAATGGGCCAAAAAAAGTCATACTTTAGTATGGCCTCAAAAAGTCATAAAAAAACGTCATAGTATAGTATGGCATCAAAATGGGCCAAAAAAAGTCATACTTTAGTATGGCCTCAAAAAGTCATAAAAAACGTCATAGTATAGTATGGCGTCAAAATGGGCCAAAAAAAGTCATACTTTAGTATGGCCTCAAAATGTGTCAAAAAACGTCATAGTATAGTATGGCGTCAAAATGGGCCAAAAAAAGTCATACTTTAGTATGGCCTCAAAATGTGTCAAAAAACGTCATAGTATAGTATGGCGTCAAAATGGGCCAAAAAAAGTCATACTTTAGTATGGCCTCAAAAAGTCATAAAAAACGTCATAGTATAGTATGGCGTCAAAATGGGCCAAAAAAAGTCATACTTTAGTATGGCCTCAAAAAGTCATAAAAAACGTCATAGTATAGTATGGCGTCAAAATGGGCCAAAAAAAGTCATACTTTAGTATGGCCTCAAAAAGTCATAAAAAACGTCATAGTATAGTATGGCGTCAAAATGGGCCAAAAAAAGTCATACTTTAGTATGGCCTCAAAAAGTCATAAAAAACGTCATAGTATAGTATGGCGTCAAAATGGGCCAAAAAAAGTCATACTTTAGTATGGCCTCAAAAAGTCATAAAAAACGTCATAGTATAGTATGGCGTCAAAAAAAGTCATACTTTAGTATGGTCTCAAAAAGTCATAAAAAACGTCATAGTACAGTATGGCGTCAAAATGGGCCAAAAAAAGTCATACTTTAGTATGGCCTCAAAAAGTCATAAAAAACGTCATAGTATAGTATGGCGTCAAAATGGGCCAAAAAAAGTCATACTTTAGTATGGCCTCAAAAAGTCATAAAAAACGTCATAGTATAGTATGGCGTCAAAATGGGCCAAAAAAAGTCATACTTTAGTATGGCCTCAAAAAGTCATAAAAAACGTCATAGTATAGTATGACGTCAAAATGGGCCAAAAAAAGTCATACTTTAGTATGGCCTCAAAATGTGTCAAAAAACGTCATAGTATAGTATGGCGTCAAAATGGGCCAAAAAAAGTCATACTTTAGTATGGCCTCAAAAAGTCATAAAAAACGTCATAGTACAGTATGGCGTCAAAATGGGCCAAAAAAAGTCATACTTTAGTATGGCCTCAAAATGTGTCAAAAAACGTCATAGTATAGTATGGCGTCAAAATGGGCCAAAAAAAGTCATACTTTAGTATGGCCTCAAAAAGTCATATAAAACGTCATAGTATAGTATGGCGTCAAAAAAAGTCATACTTTAGTATGGCCTCAAAAAGTCATAATAAACGTCATAGTATAGTATGGCGTCAAAATGGGCCAAAAAAAGTCATACTTTAGTATGGCCTCAAAAAGTCATAAAAAAACGTCATAGTATAGTATGGCATCAAAATGGGCCAAAAAAAGTCATACTTTAGTATGGCCTCAAAAAGTCATAAAAAACGTCATAGTATAGTATGGCGTCAAAATGGGCCAAAAAAAGTCATACTTTAGTATGGCCTCAAAATGTGTCAAAAAACGTCATAGTATAGTATGGCGTCAAAATGGGCCAAAAAAAGTCATACTTTAGTATGGCCTCAAAAATTCATAAAAAACGTCATAGTATAGTATGGCGTCAAAAAAAGTCATACTTTAGTATGGTCTCAAAAAGTCATAAAAAACGTCATAGTATAGTATGGCGTCAAAATGGGCCAAAAAAAGTCATACTTTAGTATGGCCTCAAAAAGTCATAAAAAACGTCATAGTATAGTATGGCGTCAAAAAAAGTCATACTTTAGTATGGCCTCAAAAAGTCATAAAAAACGTCATAGTATAGTATGGCGTCAAAATGGGCCAAAAAAAGTCATACTTTAGTATGGCCTCAAAAAGTCATAAAAAAACGTCATAGTATAGTATGGCATCAAAATGGGCCAAAAAAAGTCATACTTTAGTATGGCCTCAAAAAGTCATAAAAAACGTCATAGTATAGTATGGCGTCAAAATGGGCCAAAAAAAGTCATACTTTAGTATGGCCTCAAAATGTGTCAAAAAACGTCATAGTATAGTATGGCGTCAAAATGGGCCAAAAAAAGTCATACTTTAGTATGGCCTCAAAATGTGTCAAAAAACGTCATAGTATAGTATGGCGTCAAAATGGGCCAAAAAAAGTCATACTTTAGTATGGCCTCAAAAAGTCATAAAAAACGTCATAGTATAGTATGGCGTCAAAATGGGCCAAAAAAAGTCATACTTTAGTATGGCCTCAAAAAGTCATAAAAAACGTCATAGTATAGTATGGCGTCAAAATGGGCCAAAAAAAGTCATACTTTAGTATGGCCTCAAAAAGTCATAAAAAACGTCATAGTATAGTATGGCGTCAAAAAAAGTCATGTTTTAGTATGGTCTCAAAAAGTCATAAAAAACGTCATAGTATAGTATGGCGTCAAAATGGGCCAAAAAAAGTCATACTTTAGTATGGCCTCAAAAAGTCATAAAAAACGTCATAGTATAGTATGGCGTCAAAAAAAGTCATACTTTAGTATGGTCTCAAAAAGTCATAAAAAACGTCATAGTATAGTATGGCGTCAAAATGGGCCAAAAAAAGTCATACTTTAGTATGGCCTCAAAATGTGCCAAAAAACGTCATAGTATAGTATGGCGTCAAAATGGGCCAAAAAAAGTCATACTTTAGTATGGCCTCAAAAAGTCATAAAAAACGTCATAGTATAGTATGGCGTCAAAATGGGCCAAAAAAAGTCATACTTTAGTATGGCCTCAAAAAGTCATAAAAAACGTCATAGTATAGTATGGCGTCAAAATGGGCCAAAAAAAGTCATACTTTAGTATGGCCTCAAAAAGTCATAAAAAACGTCATAGTATAGTATGGCGTCAAAAAAAGTCATACTTTAGTATGGTCTCAAAAAGTCATAAAAAACGTCATAGTACAGTATGGCGTCAAAATGGGCCAAAAAAAGTCATACTTTAGTATGGCCTCAAAAAGTCATAAAAAACGTCATAGTATAGTATGGCGTCAAAATGGGCCAAAAAAAGTCATACTTTAGTATGGCCTCAAAAAGTCATAAAAAACGTCATAGTATAGTATGGCGTCAAAATGGGCCAAAAAAAGTCATATTTTAGTATGGCCTCAAAAAGTCATAAAAAACGTCATAGTATAGTATGACGTCAAAATGGGCCAAAAAAAGTCATACTTTAGTATGGCCTCAAAATGTGTCAAAAAACGTCATAGTATAGTATGGCGTCAAAATGGGCCAAAAAAAGTCATACTTTAGTATGGCCTCAAAAAGTCATAAAAAACGTCATAGTACAGTATGGCGTCAAAATGGGCCAAAAAAAGTCATACTTTAGTATGGCCTCAAAATGTGTCAAAAAACGTCATAGTATAGTATGGCGTCAAAATGGGCCAAAAAAAGTCATACTTTAGTATGGCCTCAAAAAGTCATATAAAACGTCATAGTATAGTATGGCGTCAAAAAAAGTCATACTTTAGTATGGCCTCAAAAAGTCATAAAAAACGTCATAGTATAGTATGGCGTCAAAAAAAGTCATACTTTAGTATGGTCTCAAAAAGTCATAAAAAACGTCATAGTATAGTATGGCGTCAAAATGGGCCAAAAAAAGTCATACTTTAGTATGGCCTCAAAAAGTCATAAAAAACGTCATAGTATAGTATGGCGTCAAAAAAAGTCATACTTTAGTATGGCCTCAAAAAGTCATAAAAAACGTCATAGTATAGTATGGCGTCAAAATGGGCCAAAAAAAGTCATACTTTAGTATGGCCTCAAAAAGTCATAAAAAAACGTCATAGTATAGTATGGCATCAAAATGGGCCAAAAAAAGTCATACTTTAGTATGGCCTCAAAAAGTCATAAAAAACGTCATAGTATAGTATGGCGTCAAAATGGGCCAAAAAAAGTCATACTTTAGTATGGCCTCAAAATGTGTCAAAAAACGTCATAGTATAGTATGGCGTCAAAATGGGCCAAAAAAAGTCATACTTTAGTATGGCCTCAAAATGTGTCAAAAAACGTCATAGTATAGTATGGCGTCAAAATGGGCCAAAAAAAGTCATACTTTAGTATGGCCTCAAAAAGTCATAAAAAAAAACATAGTATAGTATGGCGTCAAAAAAAGTCATACTTTAGTATGGTCTCAAAAAGTCATAAAAAACGTCATAGTATAGTATGGCGTCAAAATGGGCCAAAAAAAGTCATACTTTAGTATGGCCTCAAAATGTGCCAAAAAACGTCATAGTATAGTATGGCGTCAAAATGGGCCAAAAAAAGTCATACTTTAGTATGGCCTCAAAAAGTCATAAAAAACGTCATAGTATAGTATGGCGTCAAAAAAAGTCATATTTTAGTATGGTCTCAAAAAGTCATAAAAAACGTCATAGTATAGTATGGCGTCAAAATGGGCCAAAAAAAGTCATACTTTAGTATGGCCTCAAAAAGTCATAAAAAACGTCATAGTATAGTATGGCGTCAAAAAAAGTCATACTTTAGTATGGCCTCAAAATGTGTCAAAAAACGTCATAGTATAGTATGGCGTCAAAATGGGCCAAAAAAAGTCATACTTTAGTATGGCGTCAAAATGGGCCAAAAAAAGTCATATTTTAGTATGGCCTCAAAAAGTCATAAAAAACGTCATAGTATAGTATGGCGTCAAAATGGGCCAAAAAAAGTCATACTTTAGTATGGCCTCAAAAAGTCATAAAAAACGTCATAGTATAGTATGGCGTCAAAATGGGCCAAAAAAAGTCATACTTTAGTATGGCCTCAAAAAGTCATAAAAAACGTCATAGTATAGTATGGCGTCAAAATGGGCCAAAAAAAGTCATACTTTAGTATGGCCTCAAAAAGTCATAAAAAAACGTCATAGTATAGTATGGCGTCAAAATGGGCCAAAAAAAGTCATACTTTAGTATGGCCTCAAAAAGTCATAAAAAACGTCATAGTATAGTATGGCGTCAAAATGGGCCAAAAAAAGTCATACTTTAGTATGGCCTCAAAATGTGTCAAAAAACGTCATAGTATAGTATGGCGTCAAAATGGGCCAAAAAAAGTCATACTTTAGTATGGCCTCAAAAAGTCATAAAAAACGTCATAGTATAGTATGGCGTCAAAAAAAGTCATACTTTAGTATGGTCTCAAAAAGTCATAAAAAACGTCATAGTATAGTATGGCGTCAAAAAAAGTCATACTTTAGTATGGTCTCAAAAAGTCATAAAAAACGTCATAGTATGGCGTCAAAAAAAGTCATACTTTAGTATGGTCTCAAAAAGTCATAAAAAATGTCATAGTATAGTATGGCGTCAAAATGGGCCAAAAAAAGTCATACTTTAGTATGGCCTCAAAATGTGCCAAAAAACGTCATAGTATAGTATGGCGTCAAAATGGGCCAAAAAAAGTCATACTTTAGTATGGCCTCAAAAAGTCATAAAAAACGTCATAGTATAGTATGGTGTCAAAATGGGCCAAAAAAAGTCATACTTTAGTATGGCCTCAAAAAGTCATAAAAAACGTCATAGTATAGTATGGCGTCAAAATGGGCCAAAAAAAGTCATACTTTAGTATGGCCTCAAAATGTGTCAAAAAACGTCATAGTATAGTATGGCGTCAAAATGGGCCAAAAAAAGTCATACTTTAGTATGGCCTCAAAAAGTCATAAAAAACGTCATAGTATAGTATGGAGTCAAAATGGGCCAAAAAAAGTCATACTTTAGTATGGCCTCAAAAAGTCATAAAAAACGTCATAGTATAGTATGGCGTCAAAATGGGCCAAAAAAAGTCATACTTTAGTATGGCCTCAAAAAGTCATAAAAAACGTCATAGTATAGTATGGCGTCAAAATGGGCCAAAAAAAGTCATACTTTAGTATGGCCTCAAAATGTGTCAAAAAACGTCATAGTATAGTATGGCGTCAAAAAAAGTCATACTTTAGTATGGTCTCAAAAAGTCATAAAAAACGTCATAGTATAGTATGGCGTCAAAAAAAGTCATACTTTAGTATGGTCTCAAAAAGTCATAAAAAACGTCATAGTATAGTATGGCGTCAAAATGGGCCAAAAAAAGTCATACTTTAGTATGGCGTCAAAATGGGCCAAAAAAAGTCATATTTTAGTATGGCCTCAAAAAGTCATAAAAAACGTCATAGTATAGTATGGCGTCAAAAAAAGTCATACTTTAGTATGGTCTCAAAAAGTCATAAAAAACGTCATAGTATAGTATGGCGTCAAAATGGGCCAAAAAAAGTCATACTTTAGTATGGCCTCAAAATGTGTCAAAAAACGTCATAGTATAGTATGGCGTCAAAATGGGCCAAAAAAAGTCATATTTTAGTATGGCCTCAAAAAGTCATAAAAAACGTCATAGTATAGTATGGCGTCAAAATGGGCCAAAAAAAGTCATACTTTAGTATGGCCTCAAAAAGTCATAAAAAACGTCATAGTATAGTATGGCGTCAAAATGGGCCAAAAAAAGTCATACTTTAGTATGACCTCAAAATGTGTCAAAAAACGTCATAGTATAGTATGGCGTCAAAATGGGCCAAAAAAAGTCATACTTTAGTATGGCCTCAAAAAGTCATAAAAAACGTCATAGTATAGTATGGCGTCAAAATGGGCCAAAAAAAGTCATACTTTAGTATGGCCTCAAAAAGTCATAAAAAACGTCATAGTATAGTATGGCGTCAAAATGGGCCAAAAAAAGTCATACTTTAGTATGGCCTCAAAAAGTCATAAAAAACGTCATAGTATAGTATGGCGTCAAAATGGGCCAAAAAAAGTCATACTTTAGTATGGCCTCAAAAAGTCATAAAAAACGTCATAGTATAGTATGGCGTCAAAAAAAGTCATACTTTAGTATGGTCTCAAAAACTCATAAAAAACGTCATAGTATAGTATGGCGTCAAAATGGGCCAAAAAAAGTCATACTTTAGTATGGCCTCAAAAAGTCATAAAAAACGTCATAGTATAGTATGGCGTCAAAATGGGCCAAAAAAAGTCATACTTTAGTATGGCCTCAAAAAGTCATAAAAAACGTCATAGTATAGTATGGCGTCAAAATGGGCCAAAAAAAGTCATACTTTAGTATGGCCTCAAAAAGTCATAAAAAACGTCATAGTATAGTATGGCGTCAAAATGGGCCAAAAAAAGTCATACTTTAGTATGGCCTCAAAAAGTCATATAAAACGTCATAGTATAGTATGGCGTCAAAAAAAGTCATACTTTAGTATGGCCTCAAAAAGTCATAATAAACGTCATAGTATAGTATGGCGTCAAAATGGGCCAAAAAAAGTCATACTTTAGTATGGCCTCAAAAAGTCATAAAAAAACGTCATAGTATAGTATGGCATCAAAATGGGCCAAAAAAAGTCATACTTTAGTATGGCCTCAAAAAGTCATAAAAAACGTCATAGTATAGTATGGCGTCAAAATGGGCCAAAAAAAGTCATACTTTAGTATGGCCTCAAAATGTGTCAAAAAACGTCATAGTATAGTATGGCGTCAAAATGGGCCAAAAAAAGTCATACTTTAGTATGGCCTCAAAATGTGTCAAAAAACGTCATAGTATAGTATGGCGTCAAAATGGGCCAAAAAAAGTCATACTTTAGTATGGCCTCAAAAAGTCATAAAAAACGTCATAGTATAGTATGGCGTCAAAATGGGCCAAAAAAAGTCATACTTTAGTATGGCCTCAAAAAGTCATAAAAAACGTCATAGTATAGTATGGCGTCAAAATGGGCCAAAAAAAGTCATACTTTAGTATGGCCTCAAAAAGTCATAAAAAACGTCATAGTATAGTATGGCGTCAAAATGGGCCAAAAAAAGTCATACTTTAGTATGGCCTCAAAAAGTCATAAAAAACGTCATAGTATAGTATGGCGTCAAAATGGGCCAAAAAAAGTCATACTTTAGTATGGCCTCAAAAAGTCATAAAAAACGTCATAGTATAGTATGGCGTCAAAAAAAGTCATACTTTAGTATGGTCTCAAAAAGTCATAAAAAACGTCATAGTACAGTATGGCGTCAAAATGGGCCAAAAAAAGTCATACTTTAGTATGGCCTCAAAAAGTCATAAAAAACGTCATAGTATAGTATGGCGTCAAAATGGGCCAAAAAAAGTCATACTTTAGTATGGCCTCAAAAAGTCATAAAAAACGTCATAGTATAGTATGGCGTCAAAATGGGCCAAAAAAAGTCATACTTTAGTATGGCCTCAAAAAGTCATAAAAAACGTCATAGTATAGTATGACGTCAAAATGGGCCAAAAAAAGTCATACTTTAGTATGGCCTCAAAATGTGTCAAAAAACGTCATAGTATAGTATGGCGTCAAAATGGGCCAAAAAAAGTCATACTTTAGTATGGCCTCAAAAAGTCATAAAAAACGTCATAGTACAGTATGGCGTCAAAATGGGCCAAAAAAAGTCATACTTTAGTATGGCCTCAAAATGTGTCAAAAAACGTCATAGTATAGTATGGCGTCAAAATGGGCCAAAAAAAGTCATACTTTAGTATGGCCTCAAAAAGTCATATAAAACGTCATAGTATAGTATGGCGTCAAAAAAAGTCATACTTTAGTATGGCCTCAAAAAGTCATAATAAACGTCATAGTATAGTATGGCGTCAAAATGGGCCAAAAAAAGTCATACTTTAGTATGGCCTCAAAAAGTCATAAAAAAACGTCATAGTATAGTATGGCATCAAAATGGGCCAAAAAAAGTCATACTTTAGTATGGCCTCAAAAAGTCATAAAAAACGTCATAGTATAGTATGGCGTCAAAATGGGCCAAAAAAAGTCATACTTTAGTATGGCCTCAAAATGTGTCAAAAAACGTCATAGTATAGTATGGCGTCAAAATGGGCCAAAAAAAGTCATACTTTAGTATGGCCTCAAAAATTCATAAAAAACGTCATAGTATAGTATGGCGTCAAAAAAAGTCATACTTTAGTATGGTCTCAAAAAGTCATAAAAAACGTCATAGTATAGTATGGCGTCAAAATGGGCCAAAAAAAGTCATACTTTAGTATGGCCTCAAAAAGTCATAAAAAACGTCATAGTATAGTATGGCGTCAAAAAAAGTCATACTTTAGTATGGCCTCAAAAAGTCATAAAAAACGTCATAGTATAGTATGGCGTCAAAATGGGCCAAAAAAAGTCATACTTTAGTATGGCCTCAAAAAGTCATAAAAAAACGTCATAGTATAGTATGGCATCAAAATGGGCCAAAAAAAGTCATACTTTAGTATGGCCTCAAAAAGTCATAAAAAACGTCATAGTATAGTATGGCGTCAAAATGGGCCAAAAAAAGTCATACTTTAGTATGGCCTCAAAATGTGTCAAAAAACGTCATAGTATAGTATGGCGTCAAAATGGGCCAAAAAAAGTCATACTTTAGTATGGCCTCAAAATGTGTCAAAAAACGTCATAGTATAGTATGGCGTCAAAATGGGCCAAAAAAAGTCATACTTTAGTATGGCCTCAAAAAGTCATAAAAAACGTCATAGTATAGTATGGCGTCAAAATGGGCCAAAAAAAGTCATACTTTAGTATGGCCTCAAAAAGTCATAAAAAACGTCATAGTATAGTATGGCGTCAAAATGGGCCAAAAAAAGTCATACTTTAGTATGGCCTCAAAAAGTCATAAAAAACGTCATAGTATAGTATGGCGTCAAAAAAAGTCATGTTTTAGTATGGTCTCAAAAAGTCATAAAAAACGTCATAGTATAGTATGGCGTCAAAATGGGCCAAAAAAAGTCATACTTTAGTATGGCCTCAAAAAGTCATAAAAAACGTCATAGTATAGTATGGCGTCAAAAAAAGTCATACTTTAGTATGGTCTCAAAAAGTCATAAAAAACGTCATAGTATAGTATGGCGTCAAAATGGGCCAAAAAAAGTCATACTTTAGTATGGCCTCAAAATGTGCCAAAAAACGTCATAGTATAGTATGGCGTCAAAATGGGCCAAAAAAAGTCATACTTTAGTATGGCCTCAAAAAGTCATAAAAAACGTCATAGTATAGTATGGCGTCAAAATGGGCCAAAAAAAGTCATACTTTAGTATGGCCTCAAAAAGTCATAAAAAACGTCATAGTATAGTATGGCGTCAAAATGGGCCAAAAAAAGTCATACTTTAGTATGGCCTCAAAAAGTCATAAAAAACGTCATAGTATAGTATGGCGTCAAAAAAAGTCATACTTTAGTATGGTCTCAAAAAGTCATAAAAAACGTCATAGTACAGTATGGCGTCAAAATGGGCCAAAAAAAGTCATACTTTAGTATGGCCTCAAAAAGTCATAAAAAACGTCATAGTATAGTATGGCGTCAAAATGGGCCAAAAAAAGTCATACTTTAGTATGGCCTCAAAAAGTCATAAAAAACGTCATAGTATAGTATGGCGTCAAAATGGGCCAAAAAAAGTCATATTTTAGTATGGCCTCAAAAAGTCATAAAAAACGTCATAGTATAGTATGACGTCAAAATGGGCCAAAAAAAGTCATACTTTAGTATGGCCTCAAAATGTGTCAAAAAACGTCATAGTATAGTATGGCGTCAAAATGGGCCAAAAAAAGTCATACTTTAGTATGGCCTCAAAAAGTCATAAAAAACGTCATAGTACAGTATGGCGTCAAAATGGGCCAAAAAAAGTCATACTTTAGTATGGCCTCAAAATGTGTCAAAAAACGTCATAGTATAGTATGGCGTCAAAATGGGCCAAAAAAAGTCATACTTTAGTATGGCCTCAAAAAGTCATATAAAACGTCATAGTATAGTATGGCGTCAAAAAAAGTCATACTTTAGTATGGCCTCAAAAAGTCATAAAAAACGTCATAGTATAGTATGGCGTCAAAAAAAGTCATACTTTAGTATGGTCTCAAAAAGTCATAAAAAACGTCATAGTATAGTATGGCGTCAAAATGGGCCAAAAAAAGTCATACTTTAGTATGGCCTCAAAAAGTCATAAAAAACGTCATAGTATAGTATGGCGTCAAAAAAAGTCATACTTTAGTATGGCCTCAAAAAGTCATAAAAAACGTCATAGTATAGTATGGCGTCAAAATGGGCCAAAAAAAGTCATACTTTAGTATGGCCTCAAAAAGTCATAAAAAAACGTCATAGTATAGTATGGCATCAAAATGGGCCAAAAAAAGTCATACTTTAGTATGGCCTCAAAAAGTCATAAAAAACGTCATAGTATAGTATGGCGTCAAAATGGGCCAAAAAAAGTCATACTTTAGTATGGCCTCAAAATGTGTCAAAAAACGTCATAGTATAGTATGGCGTCAAAATGGGCCAAAAAAAGTCATACTTTAGTATGGCCTCAAAATGTGTCAAAAAACGTCATAGTATAGTATGGCGTCAAAATGGGCCAAAAAAAGTCATACTTTAGTATGGCCTCAAAAAGTCATAAAAAACGTCATAGTATAGTATGGCGTCAAAATGGGCCAAAAAAAGTCATACTTTAGTATGGCCTCAAAAAGTCATAAAAAACGTCATAGTATAGTATGGCGTCAAAATGGGCCAAAAAAAGTCATACTTTAGTATGGCCTCAAAATGTGTCAAAAAACGTCATAGTATAGTATGGCGTCAAAATGGGCCAAAAAAAGTCATACTTTAGTATGGCCTCAAAAAGTCATAAAAAACGTCATAGTATAGTATGGAGTCAAAATGGGCCAAAAAAAGTCATACTTTAGTATGGCCTCAAAAAGTCATAAAAAACGTCATAGTATAGTATGGCGTCAAAATGGGCTAAAAAAAGTCATACTTTAGTATGGCCTCAAAAAGTCATAAAAAACGTCATAGTATAGTATGGCGTCAAAATGGGCCAAAAAAAGTCATACTTTAGTATGGCCTCAAAAAGTCATAAAAAACGTCATAGTATAGTATGGCGTCAAAATGGGCCAAAAAAAGTCATACTTTAGTATGACCTCAAAATGTGTCAAAAATCGTCATAGTATAGTATGGCGTCAAAATGGGCCAAAAAAAGTCATACTTTAGTATGGCCTCAAAAAGTCATAAAAAACGTCATAGTATAGTATGGCGTCAAAATGGGCCAAAAAAAGTCATACTTTAGTATGGCCTCAAAAAGTCATAAAAAACGTCATAGTATAGTATGGCGTCAAAAAACGTCATACTTTAGTATGGTCTCAAAAAGTCATAAAAAACGTCATAGTATGGCGTCAAAAAAAGTCATACTTCAGTATGGTCTCAAAAAGTCATAAAAAATGTCATAGTATAGTATGGCGTCAAAATGGGCCAAAAAAAGTCATACTTTAGTATGGCCTCAAAATGTGTCAAAAAACGTCATAGTATAGTATGGCGTCAAAATGGGCCAAAAAAAGTCATACTTTAGTATGGCCTCAAAAAGTCATAAAAAACGTCATAGTATAGTATGGCGTCAAAAAAAGTCATATTTTAGTATGGTCTCAAAAAGTCATAAAAAACGTCATAGTATAGTATGGCGTCAAAATGGGCCAAAAAAAGTCATACTTTAGTATGGCCTCAAAAAGTCATAAAAAACGTCATAGTATAGTATGGCGTCAAAAAAAGTCATACTTTAGTATGGCCTCAAAATGTGTCAAAAAACGTCATAGTATAGTATGGCGTCAAAATGGGCCAAAAAAAGTCATACTTTAGTATGGCGTCAAAATGGGCCAAAAAAAGTCATATTTTAGTATGGCCTCAAAAAGTCATAAAAAACGTCATAGTATAGTATGGCGTCAAAATGGGCCAAAAAAAGTCATACTTTAGTATGGCCTCAAAAAGTCATAAAAAACGTCATAGTATAGTATGGCGTCAAAATGGGCCAAAAAAAGTCATACTTTAGTATGGCCTCAAAAAGTCATAAAAAACGTCATAGTATAGTATGGCGTCAAAATGGGCCAAAAAAAGTCATACTTTAGTATGGCCTCAAAAAGTCATAAAAAAACGTCATAGTATAGTATGGCGTCAAAATGGGCCAAAAAAAGTCATACTTTAGTATGGCCTCAAAAAGTCATAAAAAACGTCATAGTATAGTATGGCGTCAAAATGGGCCAAAAAAAGTCATACTTTAGTATGGCCTCAAAATGTGTCAAAAAACGTCATAGTATAGTATGGCGTCAAAATGGGCCAAAAAAAGTCATACTTTAGTATGGCCTCAAAAAGTCATAAAAAACGTCATAGTATAGTATGGCGTCAAAAAAAGTCATACTTTAGTATGGTCTCAAAAAGTCATAAAAAACGTCATAGTATAGTATGGCGTCAAAAAAAGTCATACTTTAGTATGGTCTCAAAAAGTCATAAAAAACGTCATAGTATGGCGTCAAAAAAAGTCATACTTTAGTATGGTCTCAAAAAGTCATAAAAAATGTCATAGTATAGTATGGCGTCAAAATGGGCCAAAAAAAGTCATACTTTAGTATGGCCTCAAAATGTGCCAAAAAACGTCATAGTATAGTATGGCGTCAAAATGGGCCAAAAAAAGTCATACTTTAGTATGGCCTCAAAAAGTCATAAAAAACGTCATAGTATAGTATGGTGTCAAAATGGGCCAAAAAAAGTCATACTTTAGTATGGCCTCAAAAAGTCATAAAAAACGTCATAGTATAGTATGGCGTCAAAATGGGCCAAAAAAAGTCATACTTTAGTATGGCCTCAAAATGTGTCAAAAAACGTCATAGTATAGTATGGCGTCAAAATGGGCCAAAAAAAGTCATACTTTAGTATGGCCTCAAAAAGTCATAAAAAACATCATAGTATAGTATGGAGTCAAAATGGGCCAAAAAAAGTCATACTTTAGTATGGCCTCAAAAAGTCATAAAAAACGTCATAGTATAGTATGGCGTCAAAATGGGCCAAAAAAAGTCATACTTTAGTATGGCCTCAAAAAGTCATAAAAAACGTCATAGTATAGTATGGCGTCAAACTGGGCCAAAAAAAGTCATACTTTAGTATGGCCTCAAAATGTGTCAAAAAACGTCATAGTATAGTATGGCGTCAAAAAAAGTCATACTTTAGTATGGTCTCAAAAAGTCATAAAAAACGTCATAGTATAGTATGGCGTCAAAAAAAGTCATACTTTAGTATGGTCTCAAAAAGTCATAAAAAACGTCATAGTATAGTATGGCGTCAAAATGGGCCAAAAAAAGTCATATTTTAGTATGGCCTCAAAAAGTCATAAAAAACGTCATAGTATAGTATGGCGTCAAAAAAAGTCATACTTTAGTATGGTCTCAAAAAGTCATAAAAAACGTCATAGTATAGTATGGCGTCAAAATGGGCCAAAAAAAGTCATACTTTAGTATGGCCTCAAAATGTGTCAAAAAATGTCATAGTATAGTATGGCGTCAAAATGGGCCAAAAAAAGTCATACTTTAGTATGGCCTCAAAAAGTCATAAAAAACGTCATAGTATAGTATGGCGTCAAAAAAAGTCATATTTTAGTATGGTCTCAAAAAGTCATAAAAAACGTCATAGTATAGTATGGCGTCAAAATGGGCCAAAAAAAGTCATACTTTAGTATGGCCTCAAAAAGTCATAAAAAACGTCATAGTATAGTATGGCGTCAAAAAAAGTCATACTTTAGTATGGCCTCAAAATGTGTCAAAAAACGTCATAGTATAGTATGGCGTCAAAATGGGCCAAAAAAAGTCATACTTTAGTATGGCGTCAAAATGGGCCAAAAAAAGTCATATTTTAGTATGGCCTCAAAAAGTCATAAAAAACGTCATAGTATAGTATGGCGTCAAAATGGGCCAAAAAAAGTCATACTTTAGTATGGCCTCAAAAAGTCATAAAAAACGTCATAGTATAGTATGGCGTCAAAATGGGCCAAAAAAAGTCATACTTTAGTATGGCCTCAAAAAGTCATAAAAAACGTCATAGTATAGTATGGCGTCAAAATGGGCCAAAAAAAGTCATACTTTAGTATGGCCTCAAAAAGTCATAAAAAAACGTCATAGTATAGTATGGCGTCAAAATGTGCCAAAAAAAGTCATACTTTAGTATGGCCTCAAAAAGTCATAAAAAACGTCATAGTATAGTATGGCGTCAAAATGGGCCAAAAAAAGTCATACTTTAGTATGGCCTCAAAATGTGTCAAAAAACGTCATAGTATAGTATGGCGTCAAAATGGGCCAAAAAAAGTCATACTTTAGTATGGCCTCAAAAAGTCATAAAAAACGTCATAGTATAGTATGGCGTCAAAAAAAGTCATACTTTAGTATGGTCTCAAAAAGTCATAAAAAACGTCATAGTATAGTATGGCGTCAAAATGGGCCAAAAAAAGTCATACTTTAGTATGGCCTCAAAATGTGCCAAAAAACGTCATAGTATAGTATGGCGTCAAAATGGGCCAAAAAAAGTCATACTTTAGTATGGCCTCAAAAAGTCATAAAAAACGTCATAGTATAGTATGGTGTCAAAATGGGCCAAAAAAAGTCATACTTTAGTATGGCCTCAAAAAGTCATAAAAAACGTCATAGTATAGTATGGCGTCAAAATGGGCCAAAAAAAGTCATACTTTAGTATGGCCTCAAAATGTGTCAAAAAACGTCATAGTATAGTATGGCGTCAAAATGGGCCAAAAAAAGTCATACTTTAGTATGGCCTCAAAAAGTCATAAAAAACGTCATAGTATAGTATGGAGTCAAAATGGGCCAAAAAAAGTCATACTTTAGTATGGCCTCAAAAAGTCATAAAAAACGTCATAGTATAGTATGGCGTCAAAATGGGCCAAAAAAAGTCATACTTTAGTATGGCCTCAAAAAGTCATAAAAAACGTCATAGTATAGTATGGCGTCAAAATGGGCCAAAAAAAGTCATACTTTAGTATGGCCTCAAAATGTGTCAAAAAACGTCATAGTATAGTATGGCGTCAAAAAAAGTCATACTTTAGTATGGTCTCAAAAAGTCATAAAAAACGTCATAGTATAGTATGGCGTCAAAAAAAGTCATACTTTAGTATGGTCTCAAAAAGTCATAAAAAACGTCATAGTATAGTATGGCGTCAAAATGGGCCAAAAAAAGTCATACTTTAGTATGGCGTCAAAATGGGCCAAAAAAAGTCATATTTTAGTATGGCCTCAAAAAGTCATAAAAAACGTCATAGTATAGTATGGCGTCAAAAAAAGTCATACTTTAGTATGGTCTCAAAAAGTCATAAAAAACGTCATAGTATAGTATGGCGTCAAAATGGGCCAAAAAAAGTCATACTTTAGTATGGCCTCAAAATGTGTCAAAAAACGTCATAGTATAGTATGGCGTCAAAATGGGCCAAAAAAAGTCATATTTTAGTATGGCCTCAAAAAGTCATAAAAAACGTCATAGTATAGTATGGCGTCAAAATGGGCCAAAAAAAGTCATACTTTAGTATGGCCTCAAAAAGTCATAAAAAACGTCATAGTATAGTATGGCGTCAAAATGGGCCAAAAAAAGTCATACTTTAGTATGACCTCAAAATGTGTCAAAAAACGTCATAGTATAGTATGGCGTCAAAATGGGCCAAAAAAAGTCATACTTTAGTATGGCCTCAAAAAGTCATAAAAAACGTCATAGTATAGTATGGCGTCAAAATGGGCCAAAAAAAGTCATACTTTAGTATGGCCTCAAAAAGTCATAAAAAACGTCATAGTATAGTATGGCGTCAAAAAACGTCATACTTTAGTATGGTCTCAAAAAGTCATAAAAAACGTCATAGTATGGCGTCAAAAAAAGTCATACTTCAGTATGGTCTCAAAAAGTCATAAAAAATGTCATAGTATAGTATGGCGTCAAAATGGGCCAAAAAAAGTCATACTTTAGTATGGCCTCAAAATGTGTCAAAAAACGTCATAGTATAGTATGGCGTCAAAATGGGCCAAAAAAAGTCATACTTTAGTATGGCCTCAAAAAGTCATAAAAAACGTCATAGTATAGTATGGCGTCAAAAAAAGTCATATTTTAGTATGGTCTCAAAAAGTCATAAAAAAACGTCATAGTATAGTATGGCGTCAAAATGGGCCATAAAAAGTCATACTTTAGTATGGCCTCAAAAAGTCATAAAAAACGTCATAGTATAGTATGGCGTCAAAAAAAGTCATACTTTAGTATGGCCTCAAAATGTGTCAAAAAACGTCATAGTATAGTATGGCGTCAAAATGGGCCAAAAAAAGTCATACTTTAGTATGGCGTCAAAATGGGCCAAAAAAAGTCATATTTTAGTATGGCCTCAAAAAGTCATAAAAAACGTCATAGTATAGTATGGCGTCAAAATGGGCCAAAAAAAGTCATACTTTAGTATGGCCTCAAAAAGTCATAAAAAACGTCATAGTATAGTATGGCGTCAAAATGGGCCAAAAAAAGTCATACTTTAGTATGGCCTCAAAAAGTCATAAAAAACGTCATAGTATAGTATGGCGTCAAAATGGGCCAAAAAAAGTCATACTTTAGTATGGCCTCAAAAAGTCATAAAAAAACGTCATAGTATAGTATGGCGTCAAAATGGGCCAAAAAAAGTCATACTTTAGTATGGCCTCAAAAAGTCATAAAAAACGTCATAGTATAGTATGGCGTCAAAATGGGCCAAAAAAAGTCATACTTTAGTATGGCCTCAAAATGTGTCAAAAAACGTCATAGTATAGTATGGCGTCAAAATGGGCCAAAAAAAGTCATACTTTAGTATGGCCTCAAAAAGTCATAAAAAACGTCATAGTATAGTATGGCGTCAAAAAAAGTCATACTTTAGTATGGTCTCAAAAAGTCATAAAAAACGTCATAGTATAGTATGGCGTCAAAAAAAGTCATACTTTAGTATGGTCTCAAAAAGTCATAAAAAACGTCATAGTATGGCGTCAAAAAAAGTCATACTTTAGTATGGTCTCAAAAAGTCATAAAAAATGTCATAGTATAGTATGGCGTCAAAATGGGCCAAAAAAAGTCATACTTTAGTATGGCCTCAAAATGTGCCAAAAAACGTCATAGTATAGTATGGCGTCAAAATGGGCCAAAAAAAGTCATACTTTAGTATGGCCTCAAAAAGTCATAAAAAACGTCATAGTATAGTATGGTGTCAAAATGGGCCAAAAAAAGTCATACTTTAGTATGGCCTCAAAAAGTCATAAAAAACGTCATAGTATAGTATGGCGTCAAAATGGGCCAAAAAAAGTCATACTTTAGTATGGCCTCAAAATGTGTCAAAAAACGTCATAGTATAGTATGGCGTCAAAATGGGCCAAAAAAAGTCATACTTTAGTATGGCCTCAAAAAGTCATAAAAAACATCATAGTATAGTATGGAGTCAAAATGGGCCAAAAAAAGTCATACTTTAGTATGGCCTCAAAAAGTCATAAAAAACGTCATAGTATAGTATGGCGTCAAAATGGGCCAAAAAAAGTCATACTTTAGTATGGCCTCAAAAAGTCATAAAAAACGTCATAGTATAGTATGGCGTCAAACTGGGCCAAAAAAAGTCATACTTTAGTATGGCCTCAAAATGTGTCAAAAAACGTCATAGTATAGTATGGCGTCAAAAAAAGTCATACTTTAGTATGGTCTCAAAAAGTCATAAAAAACGTCATAGTATAGTATGGCGTCAAAATGGGCCAAAAAAAGTCATATTTTAGTATGGCCTCAAAAAGTCATAAAAAACGTCATAGTATAGTATGGCGTCAAAAAAAGTCATACTTTAGTATGGTCTCAAAAAGTCATAAAAAACGTCATAGTATAGTATGGCGTCAAAATGGGCCAAAAAAAGTCATACTTTAGTATGGCCTCAAAATGTGTCAAAAAATGTCATAGTATAGTATGGCGTCAAAATGGGCCAAAAAAAGTCATACTTTAGTATGGCCTCAAAAAGTCATAAAAAACGTCATAGTATAGTATGGCGTCAAAAAAAGTCATATTTTAGTATGGTCTCAAAAAGTCATAAAAAACGTCATAGTATAGTATGGCGTCAAAATGGGCCAAAAAAAGTCATACTTTAGTATGGCCTCAAAAAGTCATAAAAAACGTCATAGTATAGTATGGCGTCAAAAAAAGTCATACTTTAGTATGGCCTCAAAATGTGTCAAAAAACGTCATAGTATAGTATGGCGTCAAAATGGGCCAAAAAAAGTCATACTTTAGTATGGCGTCAAAATGGGCCAAAAAAAGTCATATTTTAGTATGGCCTCAAAAAGTCATAAAAAACGTCATAGTATAGTATGGCGTCAAAATGGGCCAAAAAAAGTCATACTTTAGTATGGCCTCAAAAAGTCATAAAAAACGTCATAGTATAGTATGGCGTCAAAATGGGCCAAAAAAAGTCATACTTTAGTATGGCCTCAAAAAGTCATAAAAAACGTCATAGTATAGTATGGCGTCAAAATGGGCCAAAAAAAGTCATACTTTAGTATGGCCTCAAAAAGTCATAAAAAAACGTCATAGTATAGTATGGCGTCAAAATGGGCCAAAAAAAGTCATACTTTAGTATGGCCTCAAAAAGTCATAAAAAACGTCATAGTATAGTATGGCGTCAAAATGGGCCAAAAAAAGTCATACTTTAGTATGGCCTCAAAATGTGTCAAAAAACGTCATAGTATAGTATGGCGTCAAAATGGGCCAAAAAAAGTCATACTTTAGTATGGCCTCAAAAAGTCATAAAAAACGTCATAGTATAGTATGGCGTCAAAAAAAGTCATACTTTAGTATGGTCTCAAAAAGTCATAAAAAACGTCATAGTATAGTATGGCGTCAAAAAAAGTCATACTTTAGTATGGTCTCAAAAAGTCATAAAAAACGTCATAGTATGGCGTCAAAAAAAGTCATACTTTAGTATGGTCTCAAAAAGTCATAAAAAATGTCATAGTATAGTATGGCGTCAAAATGGGCCAAAAAAAGTCATACTTTAGTATGGCCTCAAAATGTGCCAAAAAACGTCATAGTATAGTATGGCGTCAAAATGGGCCAAAAAAAGTCATACTTTAGTATGGCCTCAAAAAGTCATAAAAAACGTCATAGTATAGTATGGTGTCAAAATGGGCCAAAAAAAGTCATACTTTAGTATGGCCTCAAAAAGTCATAAAAAACGTCATAGTATAGTATGGCGTCAAAATGGGCCAAAAAAAGTCATACTTTAGTATGGCCTCAAAATGTGTCAAAAAACGTCATAGTATAGTATGGCGTCAAAATGGGCCAAAAAAAGTCATACTTTAGTATGGCCTCAAAAAGTCATAAAAAACATCATAGTATAGTATGGAGTCAAAATGGGCCAAAAAAAGTCATACTTTAGTATGGCCTCAAAAAGTCATAAAAAACGTCATAGTATAGTATGGCGTCAAAATGGGCCAAAAAAAGTCATACTTTAGTATGGCCTCAAAAAGTCATAAAAAACGTCATAGTATAGTATGGCGTCAAACTGGGCCAAAAAAAGTCATACTTTAGTATGGCCTCAAAATGTGTCAAAAAACGTCATAGTATAGTATGGCGTCAAAAAAAGTCATACTTTAGTATGGTCTCAAAAAGTCATAAAAAACGTCATAGTATAGTATGGCGTCAAAATGGGCCAAAAAAAGTCATATTTTAGTATGGCCTCAAAAAGTCATAAAAAACGTCATAGTATAGTATGGCGTCAAAAAAAGTCATACTTTAGTATGGTCTCAAAAAGTCATAAAAAACGTCATAGTATAGTATGGCGTCAAAATGGGCCAAAAAAAGTCATACTTTAGTATGGCCTCAAAATGTGTCAAAAAATGTCATAGTATAGTATGGCGTCAAAATGGGCCAAAAAAAGTCATACTTTAGTATGGCCTCAAAAAGTCATAAAAAACGTCATAGTATAGTATGGCGTCAAAAAAAGTCATATTTTAGTATGGTCTCAAAAAGTCATAAAAAACGTCATAGTATAGTATGGCGTCAAAATGGGCCAAAAAAAGTCATACTTTAGTATGGCCTCAAAAAGTCATAAAAAACGTCATAGTATAGTATGGCGTCAAAAAAAGTCATACTTTAGTATGGCCTCAAAATGTGTCAAAAAACGTCATAGTATAGTATGGCGTCAAAATGGGCCAAAAAAAGTCATACTTTAGTATGGCGTCAAAATGGGCCAAAAAAAGTCATATTTTAGTATGGCCTCAAAAAGTCATAAAAAACGTCATAGTATAGTATGGCGTCAAAATGGGCCAAAAAAAGTCATACTTTAGTATGGCCTCAAAAAGTCATAAAAAACGTCATAGTATAGTATGGCGTCAAAATGGGCCAAAAAAAGTCATACTTTAGTATGGCCTCAAAAAGTCATAAAAAACGTCATAGTATAGTATGGCGTCAAAATGGGCCAAAAAAAGTCATACTTTAGTATGGTCTCAAAAAGTCATAAAAAACGTCATAGTATAGTATGGCGTCAAAATGGGCCAAAAAAAGTCATACTTTAGTATGGCCTCAAAATGTGTCAAAAAACGTCATAGTATAGTATGGCGTCAAAATGGGCCAAAAAAAGTCATATTTTAGTATGGCCTCAAAAAGTCATAAAAAACGTCATAGTATAGTATGGCGTCAAAATGGGCCAAAAAAAGTCATACTTTAGTATGGCCTCAAAAAGTCATAAAAAACGTCATAGTATAGTATGGCGTCAAAATGGGCCAAAAAAAGTCATACTTTAGTATGACCTCAAAATGTGTCAAAAAACGTCATAGTATAGTATGGCGTCAAAATGGGCCAAAAAAAGTCATACTTTAGTATGGCCTCAAAAAGTCATAAAAAACGTCATAGTATAGTATGGCGTCAAAATGGGCCAAAAAAAGTCATACTTTAGTATGGCCTCAAAAAGTCATAAAAAACGTCATAGTATAGTATGGCGTCAAAATGGGCCAAAAAAAGTCATACTTTAGTATGGCCTCAAAAAGTCATAAAAAACGTCATAGTATAGTATGGCGTCAAAATGGGCCAAAAAAAGTCATACTTTAGTATGGCCTCAAAAAGTCATAAAAAACGTCATAGTATAGTATGGCGTCAAAAAAAGTCATACTTTAGTATGGTCTCAAAAAGTCATAAAAAACGTCATAGTATAGTATGGCGTTAAAATGGGCCAAAAAAAGTCATACTTTAGTATGGCCTCAAAAAGTCATAAAAAACGTCATAGTATAGTATGGCGTCAAAATGGGCCAAAAAAAGTCATACTTTAGTATGAAAAAGTCATAAAAAACGTCATAGTATAGTATGGCGTCAAAATGGGCCAAAAAAAGTCATACTTTAGTATGGCCTCAAAAAGTCATAAAAAACGTCATAGTATAGTATGGCGTCAAAATGGGCCAAAAAAAGTCATACTTTAGTATGGCCTCAAAAAGTCATAAAAAACGTCATAGTATAGTATGGCGTCAAAATGGGCCAAAAAAAGTCATACTTTAGTATGGCCTCAAAAAGTCATAAAAAACGTCATAGTATAGTATGGCGTCAAAATGGGCCAAAAAAAGTCATACTTTAGTATGGCCTCAAAAAGTCATAAAAAACGTCATAGTATAGTATGGCGTCAAAAAAAGTCATACTTTAGTATGGTCTCAAAAACTCATAAAAAACGTCATAGTATAGTATGGCGTCAAAATGGGCCAAAAAAAGTCATACTTTAGTATGGCCTCAAAAAGTCATAAAAAACGTCATAGTATAGTATGGCGTCAAAATGGGCCAAAAAAAGTCATACTTTAGTATGGCCTCAAAAAGTCATAAAAAACGTCATAGTATAGTATGGCGTCAAAATGGGCCAAAAAAAGTCATACTTTAGTATGGCCTCAAAAAGTCATAAAAAACGTCATAGTATAGTATGGCGTCAAAAAAAGTCATACTTTAGTATGGTCTCAAAAAGTCATAAAAAACGTCATAGTATAGTATGGCGTCAAAAAAAGTCATACTTTAGTATGGTCTCAAAAAGTCATAAAAAACGTCATAGTATGGCGTCAAAAAAAGTCATACTTTAGTATGGTCTCAAAAAGTCATAAAAAATGTCATAGTATAGTATGGCGTCAAAATGGGCCAAAAAAAGTCATACTTTAGTATGGCCTCAAAATGTGCCAAAAAACGTCATAGTATAGTATGGCGTCAAAATGGGCCAAAAAAAGTCATACTTTAGTATGGCCTCAAAAAGTCATAAAAAACGTCATAGTATAGTATGGTGTCAAAATGGGCCAAAAAAAGTCATACTTTAGTATGGCCTCAAAAAGTCATAAAAAACGTCATAGTATAGTATGGCGTCAAAATGGGCCAAAAAAAGTCATACTTTAGTATGGCCTCAAAATGTGTCAAAAAACGTCATAGTATAGTATGGCGTCAAAATGGGCCAAAAAAAGTCATACTTTAGTATGGCCTCAAAAAGTCATAAAAAACGTCATAGTATAGTATGGAGTCAAAATGGGCCAAAAAAAGTCATACTTTAGTATGGCCTCAAAAAGTCATAAAAAACGTCATAGTATAGTATGGCGTCAAAATGGGCCAAAAAAAGTCATACTTTAGTATGGCCTCAAAAAGTCATAAAAAACGTCATAGTATAGTATGGCGTCAAAATGGGCCAAAAAAAGTCATACTTTAGTATGGCCTCAAAATGTGTCAAAAAACGTCATAGTATAGTATGGCGTCAAAAAAAGTCATACTTTAGTATGGTCTCAAAAAGTCCTAAAAAACGTCATAGTATAGTATGGCGTCAAAAAAAGTCATACTTTAGTATGGTCTCAAAAAGTCATAAAAAACGTCATAGTATAGTATGGCGTCAAAATGGGCCAAAAAAAGTCATACTTTAGTATGGCGTCAAAATGGGCCAAAAAAAGTCATATTTTAGTATGGCCTCAAAAAGTCATAAAAAACGTCATAGTATAGTATGGCGTCAAAATGGGCCAAAAAAAGTCATACTTTAGTATGGCCTCAAAAAGTCATAAAAAACGTCATAGTATAGTATGGCGTCAAAAAAAGTCATATTTTAGTATGGTCTCAAAAAGTCATAAAAAACGTCATAGTATAGTATGGCGTCAAAATGGGCCAAAAAAAGTCATACTTTAGTATGGCCTCAAAAAGTCATAAAAAACGTCATAGTATAGTATGGCGTCAAAAAAAGTCATACTTTAGTATGGTCTCAAAAAGTCATAAAAAACGTCATAGTATAGTATGGCGTTAAAATGGGCCAAAAAAAGTCATACTTTAGTATGGCCTCAAAAAGTCATAAAAAACGTCATAGTATAGTATGGCGTCAAAATGGGCCAAAAAAAGTCATACTTTAGTATGGCCTCAAAAAGTCATAAAAAACGTCATAGTATAGTATGGCGTCAAAATGGGCCAAAAAAAGTCATACTTTAGTATGGCCTCAAAAAGTCATAAAAAACGTCATAGTATAGTATGGCGTCAAAAAAAGTCATACTTTAGTATGGTCTCAAAAAGTCATAAAAAACATCATAGTATAGTATGGCGTCAAAAAAAGTCATACTTTAGTATGGTCTCAAAAAGTCATAAAAAACGTCATAGTATAGTATGGCGTCAAAATGGGCCAAAAAAAGTCATACTTTAGTATGGCCTCAAAATGTGCCAAAAAACGTCATAGTATAGTATGGCGTCAAAATGGGCCAAAAAACGTCATAGTATAGTATGGCGTCAAAAAAAGTCATACTTTAGTATGGTCTCAAAAAGTCATAAAAAACGTCATAGTATAGTATGGCGTCAAAATGGGCCAAAAAAAGTCATACTTTAGTATGGCCTCAAAATGTGTCAAAAAATGTCATAGTATAGTATGGCGTCAAAATGGGCCAAAAAAAGTCATATTTTAGTATGGCCTCAAAAAGTCATAAAAAACGTCATAGTATAGTATGGCGTCAAAATGGGCCAAAAAAAGTCATACTTTAGTATGGCCTCAAAAAGTCATAAAAAACGTCATAGTATAGTATGGCGTCAAAATGGGCCAAAAAAACTCATACTTTAGTATGGCCTCAAAAAGTCATAAAAAACGTCATAGTATAGTATGGCGTCAAAATGGGCCAAAAAAAGTCATACTTTAGTATGGCCTCAAAAAGTCATAAAAAACGTCATAGTATAGTATGGCGTCAAAAAAAGTCATACTTTAGTATGGTCTCAAAAAGTCATAAAAAACGTCATAGTATAGTATGGCGTTAAAATGGGCCAAAAAAAGTCATACTTTAGTATGGCCTCAAAAAGTCATAAAAAACGTCATAGTATAGTATGGCGTCAAAATGGGCCAAAAAAAGTCATACTTTAGTATGAAAAAGTCATAAAAAACGTCATAGTATAGTATGGCGTCAAAATGGGCCAAAAAAAGTCATACTTTAGTATGGCCTCAAAAAGTCATAAAAAACGTCATAGTATAGTATGGCGTCAAAATGGGCCAAAAAAAGTCATACTTTAGTATGGCCTCAAAAAGTCATAAAAAACGTCATAGTATAGTATGGCGTCAAAATGGGCCAAAAAAAGTCATACTTTAGTATGGCCTCAAAAAGTCATAAAAAACGTCATAGTATAGTATGGCGTCAAAATGGGCCAAAAAAAGTCATACTTTAGTATGGCCTCAAAAAGTCATAAAAAACGTCATAGTATAGTATGGTGTCAAAATGGGCCAAAAAAAGTCATACTTTAGTATGGCCTCAAAAAGTCATAAAAAACGTCATAGTATAGTATGGCGTCAAAATGGGCCAAAAAAAGTCATACTTTAGTATGGCCTCAAAATGTGTCAAAAAACGTCATAGTATAGTATGGCGTCAAAATGGGCCAAAAAAAGTCATACTTTAGTATGGCCTCAAAAAGTCATAAAAAACGTCATAGTATAGTATGGAGTCAAAATGGGCCAAAAAAAGTCATACTTTAGTATGGCCTCAAAAAGTCATAAAAAACGTCATAGTATAGTATGGCGTCAAAATGGGCCAAAAAAAGTCATACTTTAGTATGGCCTCAAAAAGTCATAAAAAACGTCATAGTATAGTATGGCGTCAAAATGGGCCAAAAAAAGTCATACTTTAGTATTGCCTCAAAATGTGTCAAAAAACGTCATAGTATAGTATGGCGTCAAAAAAAGTCATACTTTAGTATGGTCTCAAAAAGTCATAAAAAACGTCATAGTATAGTATGGCGTCAAAAAAAGTCATACTTTAGTATGGTCTCAAAAAGTCATAAAAAACGTCATAGTATAGTATGGCGTCAAAATGGGCCAAAAATAGTCATACTTTAGTATGGCCTCAAAAAGTCATAAAAAAACGTCATAGTATAGTATGGCGTCAAAATGGGCCAAAAAAAGTCATACTTTAGTATGAAAAAGTCATAAAAAACGTCATAGTATAGTATGGCGTCAAAATGGGCCAAAAAAAGTCATACTTTAGTATGGCCTCAAAAAGTCATAAAAAACGTCATAGTATAGTATGGCGTCAAAATGGGCCAAAAAAAGTCATACTTTAGTATGGCCTCAAAAAGTCATAAAAAACGTCATAGTATAGTATGGCGTCAAAATGGGCCAAAAAAAGTCATACTTTAGTATGGCCTCAAAAAGTCATAAAAAACGTCATAGTATAGTATGGCGTCAAAAAAAGTCATACTTTAGTATGGTCTCAAAAACTCATAAAAAACGTCATAGTATAGTATGGCGTCAAAATGGGCCAAAAAAAGTCATACTTTAGTATGGCCTCAAAAAGTCATAAAAAACGTCATAGTATAGTATGGCGTCAAAATGGGCCAAAAAAAGTCATACTTTAGTATGGCCTCAAAAAGTCATAAAAAACGTCATAGTATAGTATGGCGTCAAAATGGGCCAAAAAAAGTCATACTTTAGTATGGCCTCAAAAAGTCATAAAAAACGTCATAGTATAGTATGGCGTCAAAAAAAGTCATACTTTAGTATGGTCTCAAAAAGTCATAAAAAACGTCATAGTATAGTATGGCGTCAAAAAAAGTCATACTTTAGTATGGTCTCAAAAAGTCATAAAAAACGTCATAGTATGGCGTCAAAAAAAGTCATACTTTAGTATGGTCTCAAAAAGTCATAAAAAATGTCATAGTATAGTATGGCGTCAAAATGGGCCAAAAAAAGTCATACTTTAGTATGGCCTCAAAATGTGCCAAAAAACGTCATAGTATAGTATGGCGTCAAAATGGGCCAAAAAAAGTCATACTTTAGTATGGCCTCAAAAAGTCATAAAAAACGTCATAGTATAGTATGGTGTCAAAATGGGCCAAAAAAAGTCATACTTTAGTATGGCCTCAAAAAGTCATAAAAAACGTCATAGTATAGTATGGCGTCAAAATGGGCCAAAAAAAGTCATACTTTAGTATGGCCTCAAAATGTGTCAAAAAACGTCATAGTATAGTATGGCGTCAAAATGGGCCAAAAAAAGTCATACTTTAGTATGGCCTCAAAAAGTCATAAAAAACGTCATAGTATAGAATGGAGTCAAAATGGGCCAAAAAAAGTCATACTTTAGTATGGCCTCAAAAAGTCATAAAAAACGTCATAGTATAGTATGGCGTCAAAATGGGCCAAAAAAAGTCATACTTTAGTATGGCCTCAAAAAGTCATAAAAAACGTCATAGTATAGTATGGCGTCAAAATGGGCCAAAAAAAGTCATACTTTAGTATGGCCTCAAAATGTGTCAAAAAACGTCATAGTATAGTATGGCGTCAAAAAAAGTCATACTTTAGTATGGTCTCAAAAAGTCATAAAAAACGTCATAGTATAGTATGGCGTCAAAAAAAGTCATACTTTAGTATGGTCTCAAAAAGTCATAAAAAACGTCATAGTATAGTATGGCGTCAAAATGGGCCAAAAAAAGTCATACTTTAGTATGGCGTCAAAATGGGCCAAAAAAAGTCATATTTTAGTATGGCCTCAAAAAGTCATAAAAAACGTCATAGTATAGTATGGCGTCAAAATGGGCCAAAAAAAGTCATACTTTAGTATGGCCTCAAAAAGTCATAAAAAACGTCATAGTATAGTATGGCGTCAAAATGGGCCAAAAAAAGTCATACTTTAGTATGGCCTCAAAAAGTCATAAAAAACGTCATAGTATAGTATGGCGTCAAAATGGGCCAAAAAAAGTCATACTTTAGTATGGCGTCAAAATGGGCCAAAAAAAGTCATATTTTAGTATGGCCTCAAAAAGTCATAAAAAACGTCATAGTATAGTATGGCGTCAAAAAAAGTCATACTTTAGTATGGTCTCAAAAAGTCATAAAAAACGTCATAGTATAGTATGGCGTCAAAATGGGCCAAAAAAAGTCATACTTTAGTATGGCCTCAAAATGTGTCAAAAAACGTCATAGTATAGTATGGCGTCAAAATGGGCCAAAAAAAGTCATATTTTAGTATGGCCTCAAAAAGTCATAAAAAACGTCATAGTATAGTATGGCGTCAAAATGGGCCAAAAAAAGTCATACTTTAGTATGGCCTCAAAAAGTCATAAAAAACGTCATAGTATAGTATGGCGTCAAAATGGGCCAAAAAAAGTCATACTTTAGTATGACCTCAAAATGTGTCAAAAAACGTCATAGTATAGTATGGCGTCAAAATGGGCCAAAAAAAGTCATACTTTAGTATGGCCTCAAAAAGTCATAAAAAACGTCATAGTATAGTATGGCGTCAAAATGGGCCAAAAAAAGTCATACTTTAGTATGGCCTCAAAAAGTCATAAAAAACGTCATAGTATAGTATGGCGTCAAAATGGGCCAAAAAAAGTCATACTTTAGTATGGCCTCAAAAAGTCATAAAAAACGTCATAGTATAGTATGGCGTCAAAATGGGCCAAAAAAAGTCATACTTTAGTATGGCCTCAAAAAGTCATAAAAAACGTCATAGTATAGTATGGCGTCAAAAAAAGTCATACTTTAGTATGGTCTCAAAAAGTCATAAAAAACGTCATAGTATAGTATGGCGTTAAAATGGGCCAAAAAAAGTCATACTTTAGTATGGCCTCAAAAAGTCATAAAAAACGTCATAGTATAGTATGGCGTCAAAATGGGCCAAAAAAAGTCATACTTTAGTATGAAAAAGTCATAAAAAACGTCATAGTATAGTATGGCGTCAAAATGGGCCAAAAAAAGTCATACTTTAGTATGGCCTCAAAAAGTCATAAAAAACGTCATAGTATAGTATGGCGTCAAAATGGGCCAAAAAAAGTCATACTTTAGTATGGCCTCAAAAAGTCATAAAAAACGTCATAGTATAGTATGGCGTCAAAATGGGCCAAAAAAAGTCATACTTTAGTATGGCCTCAAAAAGTCATAAAAAACGTCATAGTATAGTATGGCGTCAAAATGGGCCAAAAAAAGTCATACTTTAGTATGGCCTCAAAAAGTCATAAAAAACGTCATAGTATAGTATGGCGTCAAAAAAAGTCATACTTTAGTATGGTCTCAAAAACTCATAAAAAACGTCATAGTATAGTATGGCGTCAAAATGGGCCAAAAAAAGTCATACTTTAGTATGGCCTCAAAAAGTCATAAAAAACGTCATAGTATAGTATGGCGTCAAAATGGGCCAAAAAAAGTCATACTTTAGTATGGCCTCAAAAAGTCATAAAAAACGTCATAGTATAGTATGGTGTCAAAATGGGCCAAAAAAAGTCATACTTTAGTATGGCCTCAAAAAGTCATAAAAAACGTCATAGTATAGTATGGCGTCAAAATGGGCCAAAAAAAGTCATACTTTAGTATGGCCTCAAAATGTGTCAAAAAACGTCATAGTATAGTATGGCGTCAAAATGGGCCAAAAAAAGTCATACTTTAGTATGGCCTCAAAAAGTCATAAAAAACGTCATAGTATAGTATGGAGTCAAAATGGGCCAAAAAAAGTCATACTTTAGTATGGCCTCAAAAAGTCATAAAAAACGTCATAGTATAGTATGGCGTCAAAATGGGCCAAAAAAAGTCATACTTTAGTATGGCCTCAAAAAGTCATAAAAAACGTCATAGTATAGTATGGCGTCAAAATGGGCCAAAAAAAGTCATACTTTAGTATGGCCTCAAAATGTGTCAAAAAACGTCATAGTATAGTATGGCGTCAAAAAAAGTCATACTTTAGTATGGTCTCAAAAAGTCATAAAAAACGTCAGAGTATAGTATGGCGTCAAAAAAAGTCATACTTTAGTATGGTCTCAAAAAGTCATAAAAAACGTCATAGTATAGTATGGCGTCAAAATGGGCCAAAAAAAGTCATACTTTAGTATGGCGTCAAAATGGGCCAAAAAAAGTCATATTTTAGTATGGCCTCAAAAAGTCATAAAAAACGTCATAGTATAGTATGGCGTCAAAATGGGCCAAAAAAAGTCATACTTTAGTATGGCCTCAAAAAGTCATAAAAAACGTCATAGTATAGTATGGCGTCAAAAAAAGTCATATTTTAGTATGGTCTCAAAAAGTCATAAAAAACGTCATAGTATAGTATGGCGTCAAAATGGGCCAAAAAAAGTCATACTTTAGTATGGCCTCAAAAAGTCATAAAAAACGTCATAGTATAGTATGGCGTCAAAAAAAGTCATACTTTAGTATGGTCTCAAAAAGTCATAAAAAACGTCATAGTATAGTATGGCGTTAAAATGGGCCAAAAAAAGTCATACTTTAGTATGGCCTCAAAAAGTCATAAAAAACGTCATAGTATAGTATGGCGTCAA
This sequence comes from Toxotes jaculatrix, assembly GCF_017976425.1. Lineage (NCBI taxonomy): Eukaryota > Metazoa > Chordata > Actinopteri > Toxotidae > Toxotes > Toxotes jaculatrix. The sequence continues at coordinate 25,729,038 of NC_054402.1, read as the reverse complement.
AATGGGCCAAAAAAAGTCATACTTTAGTATGGCCTCAAAAAGTCATAAAAAACGTCATAGTATAGTATGGCGTCAAAATGGGCCAAAAAAAGTCATACTTTAGTATGGCCTCAAAAAGTCATAAAAAACGTCATAGTATAGTATGGCGTCAAAAAAAGTCATACTTTAGTATGGTCTCAAAAAGTCATAAAAAACATCATAGTATAGTATGGCGTCAAAAAAAGTCATACTTTAGTATGGTCTCAAAAAGTCATAAAAAACGTCATAGTATAGTATGGCGTCAAAATGGGCCAAAAAAAGTCATACTTTAGTATGGCGTCAAAATGGGCCAAAAAAAGTCATATTTTAGTATGGCCTCAAAAAGTCATAAAAAACGTCATAGTATAGTATGGCGTCAAAAAAAGTCATACTTTAGTATGGTCTCAAAAAGTCATAAAAAACGTCATAGTATAGTATGGCGTCAAAATGGGCCAAAAAAAGTCATACTTTAGTATGGCCTCAAAATGTGTCAAAAAATGTCATAGTATAGTATGGCGTCAAAATGGGCCAAAAAAAGTCATATTTTAGTATGGCCTCAAAAAGTCATAAAAAACGTCATAGTATAGTATGGCGTCAAAATGGGCCAAAAAAAGTCATACTTTAGTATGGCCTCAAAAAGTCATAAAAAACGTCATAGTATAGTATGGCGTCAAAATGGGCCAAAAAAAGTCATACTTTAGTATGGCCTCAAAAAGTCATAAAAAACGTCATAGTATAGTATGGCGTCAAAATGGGCCAAAAAAAGTCATACTTTAGTATGGCCTCAAAAAGTCATAAAAAACGTCATAGTATAGTATGGCGTCAAAAAAAGTCATACTTTAGTATGGTCTCAAAAAGTCATAAAAAACGTCATAGTATAGTATGGCGTTAAAATGGGCCAAAAAAAGTCATACTTTAGTATGGCCTCAAAAAGTCATAAAAAACGTCATAGTATAGTATGGCGTCAAAATGGGCCAAAAAAAGTCATACTTTAGTATGAAAAAGTCATAAAAAACGTCATAGTATAGTATGGCGTCAAAATGGGCCAAAAAAAGTCATACTTTAGTATGGCCTCAAAAAGTCATAAAAAACGTCATAGTATAGTATGGCGTCAAAATGGGCCAAAAAAAGTCATACTTTAGTATGGCCTCAAAAAGTCATAAAAAACGTCATAGTATAGTATGGCGTCAAAATGGGCCAAAAAAAGTCATACTTTAGTATGGCCTCAAAAAGTCATAAAAAACGTCATAGTATAGTATGGAGTCAAAATGGGCCAAAAAAAGTCATACTTTAGTATGGCCTCAAAAAGTCATAAAAAACGTCATAGTATAGTATGGCGTCAAAATGGGCCAAAAAAAGTCATACTTTAGTATGGCCTCAAAAAGTCATAAAAAACGTCATAGTATAGTATGGCGTCAAAATGGGCCAAAAAAAGTCATACTTTAGTATGGCCTCAAAATGTGTCAAAAAACGTCATAGTATAGTATGGCGTCAAAAAAAGTCATACTTTAGTATGGTCTCAAAAAGTCATAAAAAACGTCATAGTATAGTATGGCGTCAAAAAAAGTCATACTTTAGTATGGTCTCAAAAAGTCATAAAAAACGTCATAGTATAGTATGGCGTCAAAATGGGCCAAAAAAAGTCATACTTTAGTATGGCCTCAAAATGTGTCAAAAAACGTCATAGTATAGTATGGCGTCAAAATGGGCCAAAAAAAGTCATATTTTAGTATGGCCTCAAAAAGTCATAAAAAACGTCATAGTATAGTATGGCGTCAAAATGGGCCAAAAAAAGTCATACTTTAGTATGGCCTCAAAAAGTCATAAAAAACGTCATAGTATAGTATGGCGTCAAAATGGGCCAAAAAAAGTCATACTTTAGTATGACCTCAAAATGTGTCAAAAAACGTCATAGTATAGTATGGCGTCAAAATGGGCCAAAAAAAGTCATACTTTAGTATGGCCTCAAAAAGTCATAAAAAACGTCATAGTATAGTATGGCGTCAAAATGGGCCAAAAAAAGTCATACTTTAGTATGGCCTCAAAAAGTCATAAAAAACGTCATAGTATAGTATGGCGTCAAAATGGGCCAAAAAAAGTCATACTTTAGTATGGCCTCAAAAAGTCATAAAAAACGTCATAGTATAGTATGGCGTCAAAATGGGCCAAAAAAAGTCATACTTTAGTATGGCCTCAAAAAGTCATAAAAAACGTCATAGTATAGTATGGCGTCAAAAAAAGTCATACTTTAGTATGGTCTCAAAAAGTCATAAAAAACGTCATAGTATAGTATGGCGTTAAAATGGGCCAAAAAAAGTCATACTTTAGTATGGCCTCAAAAAGTCATAAAAAACGTCATAGTATAGTATGGCGTCAAAATGGGCCAAAAAAAGTCATACTTTAGTATGAAAAAGTCATAAAAAACGTCATAGTATAGTATGGCGTCAAAATGGGCCAAAAAAAGTCATACTTTAGTATGGCCTCAAAAAGTCATAAAAAACGTCATAGTATAGTATGGCGTCAAAATGGGCCAAAAAAAGTCATACTTTAGTATGGCCTCAAAAAGTCATAAAAAACGTCATAGTATAGTATGGCGTCAAAATGGGCCAAAAAAAGTCATACTTTAGTATGGCCTCAAAAAGTCATAAAAAACGTCATAGTATAGTATGGCGTCAAAATGGGCCAAAAAAAGTCATACTTTAGTATGGCCTCAAAAAGTCATAAAAAACGTCATAGTATAGTATGGCGTCAAAAAAAGTCATACTTTAGTATGGTCTCAAAAACTCATAAAAAACGTCATAGTATAGTATGGCGTCAAAATGGGCCAAAAAAAGTCATACTTTAGTATGGCCTCAAAAAGTCATAAAAAACGTCATAGTATAGTATGGCGTCAAAATGGGCCAAAAAAAGTCATACTTTAGTATGGCCTCAAAAAGTCATAAAAAACGTCATAGTATAGTATGGCGTCAAAATGGGCCAAAAAAAGTCATACTTTAGTATGGCCTCAAAAAGTCATAAAAAACGTCATAGTATAGTATGGCGTCAAAAAAAGTCATACTTTAGTATGGTCTCAAAAAGTCATAAAAAACGTCATAGTATAGTATGGCGTCAAAATGGGCCAAAAAAAGTCATACTTTAGTATGGCCTCAAAAAGTCATAAAAAACGTCATAGTATAGTATGGCGTCAAAATGGGCCAAAAAAAGTCATACTTTAGTATGGCCTCAAAAAGTCATAAAAAACGTCATAGTATAGTATGGCGTCAAAATGGGCCAAAAAAAGTCATACTTTAGTATGGCCTCAAAAAGTCATAAAAAACGTCATAGTATAGTATGGCGTCAAAAAAAGTCATACTTTAGTATGGTCTCAAAAAGTCATAAAAAACGTCATAGTATAGTATGGCGTTAAAATGGGCCAAAAAAAGTCATACTTTAGTATGGCCTCAAAAAGTCATAAAAAACGTCATAGTATAGTATGGCGTCAAAATGGGCCAAAAAAAGTCATACTTTAGTATGAAAAAGTCATAAAAAACGTCATAGTATAGTATGGCGTCAAAATGGGCCAAAAAAAGTCATACTTTAGTATGGCCTCAAAAAGTCATAAAAAACGTCATAGTATAGTATGGCGTCAAAATGGGCCAAAAAAAGTCATACTTTAGTATGGCCTCAAAAAGTCATAAAAAACGTCATAGTATAGTATGGCGTCAAAATGGGCCAAAAAAAGTCATACTTTAGTATGGCCTCAAAAAGTCATAAAAAACGTCATAGTATAGTATGGAGTCAAAATGGGCCAAAAAAAGTCATACTTTAGTATGGCCTCAAAAAGTCATAAAAAACGTCATAGTATAGTATGGCGTCAAAATGGGCCAAAAAAAGTCATACTTTAGTATGGCCTCAAAAAGTCATAAAAAACGTCATAGTATAGTATGGCGTCAAAATGGGCCAAAAAAAGTCATACTTTAGTATGGCCTCAAAATGTGTCAAAAAACGTCATAGTATAGTATGGCGTCAAAAAAAGTCATACTTTAGTATGGTCTCAAAAAGTCATAAAAAACGTCATAGTATAGTATGGCGTCAAAAAAAGTCATACTTTAGTATGGTCTCAAAAAGTCATAAAAAACGTCATAGTATAGTATGGCGTCAAAATGGGCCAAAAAAAGTCATACTTTAGTATGGCCTCAAAATGTGTCAAAAAACGTCATAGTATAGTATGGCGTCAAAATGGGCCAAAAAAAGTCATATTTTAGTATGGCCTCAAAAAGTCATAAAAAACGTCATAGTATAGTATGGCGTCAAAATGGGCCAAAAAAAGTCATACTTTAGTATGGCCTCAAAAAGTCATAAAAAACGTCATAGTATAGTATGGCGTCAAAATGGGCCAAAAAAAGTCATACTTTAGTATGACCTCAAAATGTGTCAAAAAACGTCATAGTATAGTATGGCGTCAAAATGGGCCAAAAAAAGTCATACTTTAGTATGGCCTCAAAAAGTCATAAAAAACGTCATAGTATAGTATGGCGTCAAAATGGGCCAAAAAAAGTCATACTTTAGTATGGCCTCAAAAAGTCATAAAAAACGTCATAGTATAGTATGGCGTCAAAATGGGCCAAAAAAAGTCATACTTTAGTATGGCCTCAAAAAGTCATAAAAAACGTCATAGTATAGTATGGCGTCAAAATGGGCCAAAAAAAGTCATACTTTAGTATGGCCTCAAAAAGTCATAAAAAACGTCATAGTATAGTATGGCGTCAAAAAAAGTCATACTTTAGTATGGTCTCAAAAAGTCATAAAAAACGTCATAGTATAGTATGGCGTTAAAATGGGCCAAAAAAAGTCATACTTTAGTATGGCCTCAAAAAGTCATAAAAAACGTCATAGTATAGTATGGCGTCAAAAAAAGTCATACTTTAGTATGGTCTCAAAAAGTCATAAAAAACGTCATAGTATAGTATGGCGTTAAAATGGGCCAAAAAAAGTCATACTTTAGTATGGCCTCAAAAAGTCATAAAAAACATCATAGTATATTATGGCGTCAAAATGGGCCAAAAAAAGTCATACTTTAGTATGAAAAAGTCATAAAAAACGTCATAGTATAGTATGGCGTCAAAATGGGCCAAAAAAAGTCATACTTTAGTATGGCCTCAAAAAGTCATAAAAAACGTCATAGTATAGTATGGCGTCAAAATGGGCCAAAAAAAGTCATACTTTAGTATGGCCTCAAAAAGTCATAAAAAACGTCATAGTATAGTATGGCGTCAAAATGGGCCAAAAAAAGTCATACTTTAGTATGGCCTCAAAAAGTCATAAAAAACGTCATACTATAGTATGGCGTCAAAATGGGCCAAAAAAAGTCATACTTTAGTATGGCCTCAAAAAGTCATAAAAAACGTCATAGTATAGTATGGCGTCAAAATGGGCCAAAAAAAGTCATACTTTAGTATGGCCTCAAAAAGTCATAAAAAACGTCATAGTATAGTATGGCGTCAAAATGGGCCAAAAAAAGTCATACTTTAGTATGACCTCAAAATGTGTCAAAAAACGTCATAGTATAGTATGGCGTCAAAATGGGCCAAAAAAAGTCATACTTTAGTATGGCCTCAAAAAGTCATAAAAAACGTCATAGTATAGTATGGCGTCAAAAAAAGTCATACTTTAGTATGGTCTCAAAAAGTCATAAAAAACGTCATAGTATAGTATGGCGTTAAAATGGGCCAAAAAAAGTCATACTTTAGTATGGCCTCAAAAAGTCATAAAAAACGTCATAGTATAGTATGGCGTCAAAATGGGCCAAAAAAAGTCATACTTTAGTATGAAAAAGTCATAAAAAACGTCATAGTATAGTATGGCGTCAAAATGGGCCAAAAAAAGTCATACTTTAGTATGGCCTCAAAAAGTCATAAAAAACGTCATAGTATAGTATGGCGTCAAAATGGGCCAAAAAAAGTCATACTTTAGTATGGCCTCAAAAAGTCATAAAAAACGTCATAGTATAGTATGGCGTCAAAATGGGCCAAAAAAAGTCATACTTTAGTATGGCCTCAAAAAGTCATAAAAAACGTCATAGTATAGTATGGCGTCAAAATGGGCCAAAAAAAGTCATACTTTAGTATGGCCTCAAAAAGTCATAAAAAACGTCATAGTATAGTATGGCGTCAAAAAAAGTCATACTTTAGTATGGTCTCAAAAACTCATAAAAAACGTCATAGTATAGTATGGCGTCAAAATGGGCCAAAAAAAGTCATACTTTAGTATGGCCTCAAAAAGTCATAAAAAACGTCATAGTATAGTATGGCGTCAAAATGGGCCAAAAAAAGTCATACTTTAGTATGGCCTCAAAAAGTCATAAAAAACGTCATAGTATAGTATGGCGTCAAAAAAAGTCATACTTTAGTATGGTCTCAAAAAGTCATAAAAAACGTCATAGTATAGTATGGCGTCAAAAAAAGTCATACTTTAGTATGGCCTCAAAAAGTCATAAAAAACGTCATAGTATAGTATGGCGTCAAAATGGGCCAAAAAAAGTCATACTTTAGTATGGCCTCAAAAAGTCATAAAAAAACGTCATAGTATAGTATGGCGTCAAAATGGGCCAAAAAAAGTCATACTTTAGTATGGCCTCAAAAAGTCATAAAAAACGTCATAGTATAGTATGGCGTCAAAATGGGCCAAAAAAAGTCATACTTTAGTATGACCTCAAAATGTGTCAAAAAACGTCATAGTATAGTATGGCGTCAAAATGGGCCAAAAAAAGTCATACTTTAGTATGGCCTCAAAAAGTCAAAAAAAACGTCATAGTATAGTATGGCGTCAAAATGGGCCAAAAAAAGTCATATTTTAGTATGGCCTCAAAATGTGTCAAAAAACGTCATAGTATAGTATGGCGTCAAAATGGGCCAAAAAAAGTCATACTTTAGTATGGCCTCAAAAAGTCATAAAAAACGTCATAGTATAGTATGGAGTCAAAATGGGCCAAAAAAAGTCATACTTTAGTATGGCCTCAAAAAGTCATAAAAAACGTCATAGTATAGTATGGCGTCAAAATGGGCCAAAAAAAGTCATACTTTAGTATGGCCTCAAAAAGTCATAAAAAACGTCATAGTATAGTATGGAGTCAAAATGGGCCAAAAAAAGTCATACTTTAGTATGGCCTCAAAAAGTCATAAAAAACGTCATAGTATAGTATGGCGTCAAAATGGGCCAAAAAAAGTCATACTTTAGTATGGCCTCAAAAAGTCATAAAAAACGTCATAGTATAGTATGGCGTCAAAATGGGCCAAAAAAAGTCATACTTTAGTATGGCCTCAAAAAGTCATAAAAAACGTCATAGTATAGTATGGCGTCAAAATGGGCCAAAAAAAGTCATACTTTAGTATGACCTCAAAATGTGTCAAAAAACGTCATAGTATAGTATGGCGTCAAAATGGGCCAAAAAAAGTCATACTTTAGTATGGCCTCAAAAAGTCATAAAAAACGTCATAGTATAGTATGGCGTCAAAATGGGCCAAAAAAAGTCATACTTTAGTATGGCCTCAAAATGTGCCAAAAAACGTCATAGTATAGTATGGCGTCAAAATGGGCCAAAAAAAGTCATACTTTAGTATGGCCTCAAAAAGTCATAAAAAACGTCATAGTATAGTATGGCGTCAAAATGGGCCAAAAAAAGTCATACTTTAGTATGGCCTCAAAAAGTCATAAAAAACGTCATAGTATAGTATGGCGTCAAAAAAAGTCATACTTTAGTATGGTCTCAAAAAGTCATAAAAAACGTCATAGTATAGTATGGCGTCAAAAAAAGTCATACTTTAGTATGGCCTCAAAAAGTCATAAAAAACGTCATAGTATAGTATGGCGTCAAAATGGGCCAAAAAAAGTCATACTTTAGTATGGCCTCAAAAAGTCATAAAAAACGTCATAGTATAGTATGGCGTCAAAATGGGCCAAAAAAAGTCATACTTTAGTATGGCCTCAAAAAGTCATAAAAAACGTCATAGTATAGTATGGCGTCAAAATGGGCCAAAAAAAGTCATACTTTAGTATGACCTCAAAATGTGTCAAAAATCGTCATAGTATAGTATGGCGTCAAAATGGGCCAAAAAAAGTCATACTTTAGTATGGCCTCAAAAAGTCATAAAAAACGTCATAGTATAGTATGGCGTCAAAATGGGCCAAAAAAAGTCATACTTTAGTATGGCCTCAAAAAGTCATAAAAAACGTCATAGTATAGTATGGCGTCAAAAAAAGTCATATTTTAGTATGGTCTCAAAAAGTCATAAAAAACGTCATAGTATAGTATGGCGTCAAAATGGGCCAAAAAAAGTCATACTTTAGTATGGCCTCAAAAAGTCACAAAAAACGTCATAGTATAGTATGGCGTCAAAAAAAGTCATACTTTAGTATGGCCTCAAAATGTGTCAAAAAACGTCATAGTATAGTATGGCGTCAAAATGGGCCAAAAAAAGTCATACTTTAGTATGGCGTCAAAATGGGCCAAAAAAAGTCATATTTTAGTATGGCCTCAAAAAGTCATAAAAAACGTCATAGTATAGTATGGCGTCAAAATGGGCCAAAAAAAGTCATACTTTAGTATGGCCTCAAAAAGTCATAAAAAAACGTCATAGTATAGTATGGCGTCAAAATGGGCCAAAAAAAGTCATACTTTAGTATGGCCTCAAAAAGTCATAAAAAACGTCATAGTATAGTATGGCGTCAAAATGGGCCAAAAAAAGTCATACTTTAGTATGGCCTCAAAATGTGTCAAAAAACGTCATAGTATAGTATGGCGTCAAAATGGGCCAAAAAAAGTCATACTTTAGTATGGCCTCAAAAAGTCATAAAAAACATCATAGTATAGTATGGCGTCAAAAAAAGTCATACTTTAGTATGGTCTCAAAAAGTCATAAAAAACGTCATAGTATAGTATGGCGTCAAAAAACGTCATACTTTAGTATGGTCTCAAAAAGTCATAAAAAACGTCATAGTATAGTATGGCGTCAAAATGGGCCAAAAAAAGTCATACTTTAGTATGGCCTCAAAAAGTCATAAAAAACGTCATAGTATAGTATGGCGTCAAAATGGGCCAAAAAAAGTCATACTTTAGTATGACCTCAAAATGTGTCAAAAAACGTCATAGTATAGTATGGCGTCAAAATGGGCCAAAAAAAGTCATACTTTAGTATGGCCTCAAAAAGTCATAAAAAACGTCATAGTATAGTATGGCGTCAAAATGGGCCAAAAAAAGTCATACTTTAGTATGGCCTCAAAAAGTCATAAAAAACGTCATAGTATAGTATGGCGTCAAAATGGGCCAAAAAAAGTCATACTTTAGTATGGCCTCAAAAAGTCATAAAAAACGTCATAGTATAGTATGGCGTCAAAATGGGCCAAAAAAAGTCATACTTTAGTATGGCCTCAAAAAGTCATAAAAAACGTCATAGTATAGTATGGCGTCAAAAAAAGTCATACTTTAGTATGGTCTCAAAAAGTCATAAAAAACGTCATAGTATAGTATGGCGTTAAAATGGGCCAAAAAAAGTCATACTTTAGTATGGCCTCAAAAAGTCATAAAAAACGTCATAGTATAGTATGGCGTCAAAATGGGCCAAAAAAAGTCATACTTTAGTATGAAAAAGTCATAAAAAACGTCATAGTATAGTATGGCGTCAAAATGGGCCAAAAAAAGTCATACTTTAGTATGGCCTCAAAAAGTCATAAAAAACGTCATAGTATAGTATGGCGTCAAAATGGGCCAAAAAAAGTCATACTTTAGTATGGCCTCAAAAAGTCATAAAAAACGTCATAGTATAGTATGGCGTCAAAATGGGCCAAATAAAGTCATACTTTAGTATGGCCTCAAAAAGTCATAAAAAACGTCATAGTATAGTATGGCGTCAAAATGGGCCAAAAAAAGTCATACTTTAGTATGGCCTCAAAAAGTCATAAAAAACGTCATAGTATAGTATGGCGTCAAAATGGGCCAAAAAAAGTCATACTTTAGTATGGCCTCAAAAAGTCATAAAAAACGTCATAGTATAGTATGGCGTCAAAATGGGCCAAAAAAAGTCATACTTTAGTATGGCCTCAAAAAGTCATAAAAAACGTCATACTATAGTATGGCGTCAAAATGGGCCAAAAAAAGTCATACTTTAGTATGGCCTCAAAAAGTCATAAAAAACGTCATAGTATAGTATGGCGTCAAAAAAAGTCACTTTAGTATGGTCTCAAAAACTCATAAAAAACGTCATAGTATAGTATGGCGTCAAAATGGGCCAAAAAAAGTCATACTTTAGTATGGCCTCAAAAAGTCATAAAAAACGTCATAGTATAGTATGGCGTCAAAATGGGCCAAAAAAAGTCATACTTTAGTATGGCCTCAAAAAGTCATAAAAAACATCATAGTATGGCGTCAAAAAAAGTCATACTTTAGTATGGTCTCAAAAAGTCATAAAAAACGTCATAGTATAGTATGGCGTCAAAATGGGCCAAAAAAAGTCATACTTTAGTATGGCCTCAAAAAGTCATAAAAAACGTCATAGTATAGTATGGCGTCAAAATGGGCCAAAAAAAGTCATACTTTAGTATGGCCTCAAAAAGTCATAAAAAACGTCATAGTATAGTATGGCGTCAAAATGGGCCAAAAAAAGTCATACTTTAGTATGGCCTCAAAAAGTCATAAAAAACGTCATAGTATAGTATGACGTCAAAATGGGCCAAAAAAAGTCATACTTTAGTATGGCCTCAAAATGTGTCAAAAAACGTCATAGTATAGTATGGCGTCAAAATGGGCCAAAAAAAGTCATACTTTAGTATGGCCTCAAAAAGTCATAAAAAACGTCATAGTACAGTATGGCGTCAAAATGGGCCAAAAAAAGTCATACTTTAGTATGGCCTCAAAATGTGTCAAAAAACGTCATAGTATAGTATGGCGTCAAAATGGGCCAAAAAAAGTCATACTTTAGTATGGCCTCAAAAAGTCATAAAAAACGTCATAGTATAGTATGGCATCAAAATGGGCCAAAAAAAGTCATACTTTAGTATGACCTCAAAATGTGTCAAAAAACGTCATAGTATAGTATGGCGTCAAAATGGGCCAAAAAAAGTCATACTTTAGTATGGCCTCAAAAAGTCATAAAAAACGTCATAGTATAGTATGGCGTCAAAATGGGCCAAAAAAAGTCATACTTTAGTATGGCCTCAAAAACGTCATAAAAAACGTCATAGTATAGTATGGCGTCAAAAAAAGTCATATTTTAGTATGGTCTCAAAAAGTCATAAAAAACGTCATAGTATAGTATGGCGTCAAAATGGGCCAAAAAAAGTCATACTTTAGTATGGCCTCAAAAAGTCATAAAAAACGTCATAGTATAGTATAGCGTCAAAATGGGCCAAAAAAAGTCATACTTTAGTAAGGCCTCAAAATGTGTCAAAAAACGTCATAGTATAGTATGGCGTCAAAATGGGCCAAAAAAAGTCATACTTTAGTATGGCCTCAAAAAGTCATAAAAAACGTCATAGTATAGTATGGAGTCAAAATGGGCCAAAAAAAGTCATACTTTAGTATGGCCTCAAAAAGTCATAAAAAACGTCATAGTATAGTATGGCGTCAAAATGGGCCAAAAAAAGTCATACTTTAGTATGGCCTCAAAAAGTCATAAAAAACGTCATAGTATAGTATGGCGTCAAAATGGGCCAAAAAAAGTCATACTTTAGTATGGCCTCAAAAAGTCATAAAAAACATCATAGTATGGCGTCAAAAAAAGTCATACTTTAGTATGGTCTCAAAAAGTCATAAAAAACGTCATAGTATAGTATGGCGTCAAAATGGGCCAAAAAAAGTCATACTTTAGTATGGCCTCAAAAAGTCATAAAAAACGTCATAGTATAGTATGGCGTCAAAATGGGCCAAAAAAAGTCATACTTTAGTATGGCCTCAAAAAGTCATAAAAAACGTCATAGTATAGTATGGCGTCAAAATGGGCCAAAAAAAGTCATACTTTAGTATGGCCTCAAAAAGTCATAAAAAACGTCATAGTATAGTATGACGTCAAAATGGGCCAAAAAAAGTCATACTTTAGTATGGCCTCAAAATGTGTCAAAAAACGTCATAGTATAGTATGGCGTCAAAATGGGCCAAAAAAAGTCATACTTTAGTATGGCCTCAAAAAGTCATAAAAAACGTCATATTATAGTATGGCGTCAAAAAAAGTCATACTTTAGTATGGTCTCAAAAAGTCATAAAAAACGTCATAGTATAGTATGGCGTCAAAATGGGCCAAAAAAAGTCATACTTTAGTATGGCCTCAAAAAGTCATAAAAAACGTCATAGTATAGTATGGCGTCAAAATGGGCCAAAAAAAGTCATACTTTAGTATGGCCTCAAAAAGTCATAAAAAACGTCATAGTATAGTATGGCGTCAAAATGGGCCAAAAAAAGTCATACTTTAGTATGGCCTCAAAAAGTCATAAAAAACGTCATAGTATAGTATGACGTCAAAATGGGCCAAAAAAAGTCATACTTTAGTATGGCCTCAAAATGTGTCAAAAAACGTCATAGTATAGTATGGCGTCAAAATGGGCCAAAAAAAGTCATACTTTAGTATGGCCTCAAAAAGTCATAAAAAACGTCATAGTACAGTATGGCGTCAAAATGGGCCAAAAAAAGTCATACTTTAGTATGGCCTCAAAATGTGTCAAAAAACGTCATAGTATAGTATGGCGTCAAAATGGGCCAAAAAAAGTCATACTTTAGTATGGCCTCAAAAAGTCATAAAAAACGTCATAGTATAGTATGGCGTCAAAAAAAGTCATACTTTAGTATGGCCTCAAAAAGTCATAAAAAACGTCATAGTATAGTATGGCGTCAAAAAAAGTCATACTTTAGTATGGTCTCAAAAAGTCATAAAAAACGTCATAGTATAGTATGGCGTCAAAATGGGCCAAAAAAAGTCATACTTTAGTATGGCCTCAAAATGTGTCAAAAAACGTCATAGTATAGTATGGCGTCAAAATGGGCCAAAAAAAGTCATATTTTAGTATGGCCTCAAAAAGTCATAAAAAACGTCATAGTATAGTATGGCGTCAAAATGGGCCAAAAAAAGTCATACTTTAGTATGGCCTCAAAAAGTCATAAAAAACGTCATAGTATAGTATGGCGTCAAAATGGGCCAAAAAAAGTCATACTTTAGTATGGCCTCAAAAAATCATAAAAAACGTCATAGTATAGTATGGCGTCAAAATGGGCCAAAAAAAGTCATACTTTAGTATGGCCTCAAAAAGTCATAAAAAACGTCATAGTATAGTATGGCGTCAAAAAAAGTCATACTTTAGTATGGTCTCAAAAAGTCATAAAAAACGTCATAGTATAGTATGGCGTTAAAATGGGCCAAAAAAAGTCATACTTTAGTATGGCCTCAAAAAGTCATAAAAAACGTCATAGTATAGTATGGCGTCAAAATGGGCCAAAAAAAGTCATACTTTAGTATGAAAAAGTCATAAAAAACGTCATAGTATAGTATGGCGTCAAAATGGGCCAAAAAAAGTCATACTTTAGTATGGCCTCAAAAAGTCATAAAAAACGTCATAGTATAGTATGGCGTCAAAATGGGCCAAAAAAAGTCATACTTTAGTATGGCCTCAAAAAGTCATAAAAAACGTCATAGTATAGTATGGCGTCAAAATGGGCCAAAAAAAGTCATACTTTAGTATGGCCTCAAAAAGTCATAAAAAACGTCATAGTATAGTATGGCGTCAAAATGGGCCAAAAAAAGTCATACTTTAGTATGGCCTCAAAAAGTCATAAAAAACGTCATAGTATAGTATGGCGTCAAAAAAAGTCATACTTTAGTATGGTCTCAAAAACTCATAAAAAACGTCATAGTATAGTATGGCGTCAAAATGGGCCAAAAAAAGTCATACTTTAGTATGGCCTCAAAAAGTCATAAAAAACGTCATAGTATAGTATGGCGTCAAAATGGGCCAAAAAAAGTCATACTTTAGTATGGCCTCAAAAAGTCATAAAAAACGTCATAGTATAGTATGGCGTCAAAAAAAGTCATACTTTAGTATGGTCTCAAAAAGTCATAAAAAACGTCATAGTATAGTATGGCGTCAAAATGGGCCAAAAAAAGTCATACTTTAGTATGGCGTCAAAATGGGCCAAAAAAAGTCATACTTTAGTATGGTCTCAAAAAGTCATAAAAAATGTCATAGTATAGTATGGCGTCAAAATGGGCCAAAAAAAGTCATACTTTAGTATGGCCTCAAAATGTGCCAAAAAACGTCATAGTATAGTATGGCGTCAAAATGGGCCAAAAAAAGTCATACTTTAGTATGGCCTCAAAAAGTCATAAAAAACGTCATAGTATAGTATGGTGTCAAAATGGGCCAAAAAAAGTCATACTTTAGTATGGCCTCAAAAAGTCATAAAAAACGTCATAGTATAGTATGGCGTCAAAATGGGCCAAAAAAAGTCATACTTTAGTATGGCCTCAAAATGTGTCAAAAAACGTCATAGTATAGTATGGCGTCAAAATGGGCCAAAAAAAGTCATACTTTAGTATGGCCTCAAAAAGTCATAAAAAACGTCATAGTATAGTATGGCGTCAAAAAAAGTCATATTTTAGTATGGTCTCAAAAAGTCATAAAAAACGTCATAGTATAGTATGGCGTCAAAATGGGCCAAAAAAAGTCATACTTTAGTATGGCCTCAAAAAGTCATAAAAAACGTCATAGTATAGTATGGCGTCAAAAAAAGTCATACTTTAGTATGGCCTCAAAATGTGTCAAAAAACGTCATAGTATAGTATGGCGTCAAAATGGGCCAAAAAAAGTCATACTTTAGTATGGCGTCAAAATGGGCCAAAAAAAGTCATATTTTAGTATGGCCTCAAAAAGTCATAAAAAACGTCATAGTATAGTATGGCGTCAAAATGGGCCAAAAAAAGTCATACTTTAGTATGGCCTCAAAAAGTCATAAAAAACGTCATAGTATAGTATGGCGTCAAAATGGGCCAAAAAAAGTCATACTTTAGTATGGCCTCAAAAAGTCATAAAAAAACGTCATAGTATAGTATGGCGTCAAAATGGGCCAAAAAAAGTCATACTTTAGTATGGCCTCAAAAAGTCATAAAAAACGTCATAGTATAGTATGGCGTCAAAATGGGCCAAAAAAAGTCATACTTTAGTATGACCTCAAAATGTGTCAAAAAACGTCATAGTATAGTATGGCGTCAAAATGGGCCAAAAAAAGTCATACTTTAGTATGGCCTCAAAAAGTCAAAAAAAACGTCATAGTATAGTATGGCGTCAAAATGGGCCAAAAAAAGTCATATTTTAGTATGGCCTCAAAATGTGTCAAAAAACGTCATAGTATAGTATGGCGTCAAAATGGGCCAAAAAAAGTCATACTTTAGTATGGCCTCAAAAAGTCATAAAAAACGTCATAGTATAGTATGGAGTCAAAATGGGCCAAAAAAAGTCATACTTTAGTATGGCCTCAAAAAGTCATAAAAAACGTCATAGTATAGTATGGCGTCAAAATGGGCCAAAAAAAGTCATACTTTAGTATGGCCTCAAAAAGTCATAAAAAACGTCATAGTATAGTATGGCGTCAAAATGGGCCAAAAAAAGTCATACTTTAGTATGACCTCAAAATGTGTCAAAAAACGTCATAGTATAGTATGGCGTCAAAATGGGCCAAAAAAAGTCATACTTTAGTATGGCCTCAAAAAGTCATAAAAAACGTCATAGTATAGTATGGCGTCAAAATGGGCCAAAAAAAGTCATACTTTAGTATGGCCTCAAAATGTGCCAAAAAACGTCATAGTATAGTATGGCGTCAAAATGGGCCAAAAAAAGTCATACTTTAGTATGGCCTCAAAAAGTCATAAAAAACGTCATAGTATAGTATGGCGTCAAAATGGGCCAAAAAAAGTCATACTTTAGTATGGCCTCAAAAAGTCATAAAAAACGTCATAGTATAGTATGGCGTCAAAATGGGCCAAAAAAAGTCATACTTTAGTATGGCCTCAAAAAGTCATAAAAAACGTCATAGTATAGTATGGCGTCAAAATGGGCCAAAAAAAGTCATACTTTAGTATGGCCTCAAAAAGTCATAAAAAACGTCATAGTATAGTATGGCGTCAAAATGGGCCAAAAAAAGTCATACTTTAGTATGACCTCAAAATGTGTCAAAAAACGTCATAGTATAGTATGGCGTCAAAATGGGCCAAAAAAAGTCATACTTTAGTATGGCCTCAAAAAGTCATAAAAAACGTCATAGTATAGTATGGCGTCAAAATGGGCCAAAAAAAGTCATACTTTAGTATGGCCTCAAAATGTGCCAAAAAACGTCATAGTATAGTATGGCGTCAAAATGGGCCAAAAAAAGTCATACTTTAGTATGGCCTCAAAAAGTCATAAAAAACGTCATAGTATAGTATGGCGTCAAAATGGGCCAAAAAAAGTCATACTTTAGTATGGCCTCAAAAAGTCATAAAAAACGTCATAGTATAGTATGGCGTCAAAAAAAGTCATACTTTAGTATGGTCTCAAAAAGTCATAAAAAACGTCATAGTATAGTATGGCGTCAAAAAAAGTCATACTTTAGTATGGCCTCAAAAAGTCATAAAAAACGTCATAGTATAGTATGGCGTCAAAATGGGCCAAAAAAAGTCATACTTTAGTATGGCCTCAAAAAGTCATAAAAAACGTCATAGTATAGTATGGCGTCAAAATGGGCCAAAAAAAGTCATACTTTAGTATGGCCTCAAAAAGTCATAAAAAACGTCATAGTATAGTATGGCGTCAAAATGGGCCAAAAAAAGTCATACTTTAGTATGACCTCAAAATGTGTCAAAAATCGTCATAGTATAGTATGGCGTCAAAATGGGCCAAAAAAAGTCATACTTTAGTATGGCCTCAAAAAGTCATAAAAAACGTCATAGTATAGTATGGCGTCAAAATGGGCCAAAAAAAGTCATACTTTAGTATGGCCTCAAAAAGTCATAAAAAACGTCATAGTATAGTATGGCGTCAAAAAAAGTCATATTTTAGTATGGTCTCAAAAAGTCATAAAAAACGTCATAGTATAGTATGGCGTCAAAATGGGCCAAAAAAAGTCATACTTTAGTATGGCCTCAAAAAGTCACAAAAAACGTCATAGTATAGTATGGCGTCAAAAAAAGTCATACTTTAGTATGGCCTCAAAATGTGTCAAAAAACGTCATAGTATAGTATGGCGTCAAAATGGGCCAAAAAAAGTCATACTTTAGTATGGCGTCAAAATGGGCCAAAAAAAGTCATATTTTAGTATGGCCTCAAAAAGTCATAAAAAACGTCATAGTATAGTATGGCGTCAAAATGGGCCAAAAAAAGTCATACTTTAGTATGGCCTCAAAAAGTCATAAAAAACGTCATAGTATAGTATGGCGTCAAAATGGGCCAAAAAAAGTCATACTTTAGTATGGCCTCAAAAAGTCATAAAAAACGTCATAGTATAGTATGGCGTCAAAATGGGCCAAAAAAAGTCATACTTTAGTATGGCCTCAAAAAGTCATAAAAAAACGTCATAGTATAGTATGGCGTCAAAATGGGCCAAAAAAAGTCATACTTTAGTATGGCCTCAAAAAGTCATAAAAAACGTCATAGTATAGTATGGCGTCAAAATGGGCCAAAAAAAGTCATACTTTAGTATGGCCTCAAAATGTGTCAAAAAACGTCATAGTATAGTATGGCGTCAAAATGGGCCAAAAAAAGTCATACTTTAGTATGGCCTCAAAAAGTCATAAAAAACATCATAGTATAGTATGGCGTCAAAAAAAGTCATACTTTAGTATGGTCTCAAAAAGTCATAAAAAACGTCATAGTATAGTATGGCGTCAAAAAAAGTCATACTTTAGTATGGCCTCAAAATGTGTCAAAAAACGTCATAGTATAGTATGGCGTCAAAATGGGCCAAAAAAAGTCATACTTTAGTATGGCGTCAAAATGGGCCAAAAAAAGTCATACTTTAGTATGGCCTCAAAAAGTCATAAAAAACGTCATAGTATAGTATGGCGTCAAAATGGGCCAAAAAAAGTCATACTTTAGTATGGCCTCAAAAAGTCATAAAAAACGTCATAGTATAGTATGGCGTCAAAATGGGCCAAAAAAAGTCATACTTTAGTATGGCCTCAAAAAGTCATAAAAAACGTCATAGTATAGTATGGCGTCAAAATGGGCCAAAAAAAGTCATACTTTAGTATGGCCTCAAAAAGTCATAAAAAACGTCATAGTATAGTATGGCGTCAAAATGGGCCAAAAAAAGTCATACTTTAGTATGGCCTCAAAAAGTCATAAAAAACGTCATAGTATAGTATGGCGTCAAAATGGGCCAAAAAAAGTCATACTTTAGTATGGCCTCAAAAAGTCATAAAAAACGTCATAGTATAGTATGGCGTCAAAAAAAGTCATACTTTAGTATGGTCTCAAAAAGTCATAAAAAACATCATAGTATAGTATGGCGTCAAAAAAAGTCATACTTTAGTATGGTCTCAAAAAGTCATAAAAAACGTCATAGTATAGTATGGCGTCAAAATGGGCCAAAAAAAGTCATACTTTAGTATGGCGTCAAAATGGGCCAAAAAAAGTCATATTTTAGTATGGCCTCAAAAAGTCATAAAAAACGTCATAGTATAGTATGGCGTCAAAAAAAGTCATACTTTAGTATGGTCTCAAAAAGTCATAAAAAACGTCATAGTATAGTATGGCGTCAAAATGGGCCAAAAAAAGTCATACTTTAGTATGGCCTCAAAATGTGTCAAAAAATGTCATAGTATAGTATGGCGTCAAAATGGGCCAAAAAAAGTCATATTTTAGTATGGCCTCAAAAAGTCATAAAAAACGTCATAGTATAGTATGGCGTCAAAATGGGCCAAAAAAAGTCATACTTTAGTATGGCCTCAAAAAGTCATAAAAAACGTCATAGTATAGTATGGCGTCAAAATGGGCCAAAAAAAGTCATACTTTAGTATGGCCTCAAAAAGTCATAAAAAACGTCATAGTATAGTATGGCGTCAAAATGGGCCAAAAAAAGTCATACTTTAGTATGGCCTCAAAAAGTCATAAAAAACGTCATAGTATAGTATGGCGTCAAAAAAAGTCATACTTTAGTATGGTCTCAAAAAGTCATAAAAAACGTCATAGTATAGTATGGCGTTAAAATGGGCCAAAAAAAGTCATACTTTAGTATGGCCTCAAAAAGTCATAAAAAACGTCATAGTATAGTATGGCGTCAAAATGGGCCAAAAAAAGTCATACTTTAGTATGAAAAAGTCATAAAAAACGTCATAGTATAGTATGGCGTCAAAATGGGCCAAAAAAAGTCATACTTTAGTATGGCCTCAAAAAGTCATAAAAAACGTCATAGTATAGTATGGCGTCAAAATGGGCCAAAAAAAGTCATACTTTAGTATGGCCTCAAAAAGTCATAAAAAACGTCATAGTATAGTATGGCGTCAAAATGGGCCAAAAAAAGTCATACTTTAGTATGGCCTCAAAAAGTCATAAAAAACGTCATAGTATAGTATGGCGTCAAAATGGGCCAAAAAAAGTCATACTTTAGTATGACCTCAAAATGTGTCAAAAAACGTCATAGTATAGTATGGCGTCAAAATGGGCCAAAAAAAGTCATACTTTAGTATGGCCTCAAAAAGTCATAAAAAACGTCATAGTATAGTATGGCGTCAAAATGGGCCAAAAAAAGTCATACTTTAGTATGGCCTCAAAAAGTCATAAAAAACGTCATAGTATAGTATGGCGTCAAAATGGGCCAAAAAAAGTCATACTTTAGTATGGCCTCAAAAAGTCATAAAAAACGTCATAGTATAGTATGGCGTCAAAATGGGCCAAAAAAAGTCATACTTTAGTATGGCCTCAAAAAGTCATAAAAAACGTCATAGTATAGTATGGCGTCAAAAAAAGTCATACTTTAGTATGGTCTCAAAAAGTCATAAAAAACGTCATAGTATAGTATGGCGTTAAAATGGGCCAAAAAAAGTCATACTTTAGTATGGCCTCAAAAAGTCATAAAAAACGTCATAGTATAGTATGGCGTCAAAATGGGCCAAAAAAAGTCATACTTTAGTATGAAAAAGTCATAAAAAACGTCATAGTATAGTATGGCGTTAAAATGGGCCAAAAAAAGTCATACTTTAGTATGGCCTCAAAAAGTCATAAAAAACGTCATAGTATAGTATGGCGTCAAAATGGGCCAAAAAAAGTCATACTTTAGTATGGCCTCAAAAAGTCATAAAAAACGTCATAGTATAGTATGGCGTCAAAATGGGCCAAAAAAAGTCATACTTTAGTATGAAAAAGTCATAAAAAACGTCATAGTATAGTATGGCGTCAAAATGGGCCAAAAAAAGTCATACTTTAGTATGGCCTCAAAAAGTCATAAAAAACGTCATAGTATAGTATGGCGTCAAAATGGGCCAAAAAAAGTCATACTTTAGTATGGCCTCAAAAAGTCATAAAAAACGTCATAGTATAGTATGGCGTCAAAATGGGCCAAAAAAAGTCATACTTTAGTATGGCCTCAAAAAGTCATAAAAAACGTCATAGTATAGTATGGCGTCAAAATGGGCCAAAAAAAGTCATACTTTAGTATGACCTCAAAATGTGTCAAAAAACGTCATAGTATAGTATGGCGTCAAAATGGGCCAAAAAAAGTCATACTTTAGTATGGCCTCAAAAAGTCATAAAAAACGTCATAGTATAGTATGGCGTCAAAATGGGCCAAAAAAAGTCATACTTTAGTATGGCCTCAAAAAGTCATAAAAAAACGTCATAGTATAGTATGGCGTCAAAATGGGCCAAAAAAAGTCATACTTTAGTATGGCCTCAAAAAGTCATAAAAAACGTCATAGTATAGTATGGCGTCAAAATGGGCCAAAAAAAGTCATACTTTAGTATGGCCTCAAAAAGTCATAAAAAACGTCATAGTATAGTATGGCGTCAAAAAAAGTCATACTTTAGTATGGTCTCAAAAAGTCATAAAAAACGTCATAGTATAGTATGGCGTTAAAATGGGCCAAAAAAAGTCATACTTTAGTATGGCCTCAAAAAGTCATAAAAAACGTCATAGTATAGTATGGCGTCAAAATGGGCCAAAAAAAGTCATACTTTAGTATGAAAAAGTCATAAAAAACGTCATAGTATAGTATGGCGTCAAAATGGGCCAAAAAAAGTCATACTTTAGTATGGCCTCAAAAAGTCATAAAAAACGTCATAGTATAGTATGGCGTCAAAATGGGCCAAAAAAAGTCATACTTTAGTATGGCCTCAAAAAGTCATAAAAAACGTCATAGTATAGTATGGCGTCAAAATGGGCCAAAAAAAGTCATACTTTAGTATGGCCTCAAAAAGTCATAAAAAACGTCATAGTATAGTATGGCGTCAAAATGGGCCAAAAAAAGTCATACTTTAGTATGGCCTCAAAAAGTCATAAAAAACGTCATAGTATAGTATGGCGTCAAAAAAAGTCATACTTTAGTATGGTCTCAAAAACTCATAAAAAACGTCATAGTATAGTATGGCGTCAAAATGGGCCAAAAAAAGTCATACTTTAGTATGGCCTCAAAAAGTCATAAAAAACGTCATAGTATAGTATGGCGTCAAAATGGGCCAAAAAAAGTCATACTTTAGTATGGCCTCAAAAAGTCATAAAAAACGTCATAGTATAGTATGGCGTCAAAATGGGCCAAAAAAAGTCATACTTTAGTATGGCCTCAAAAAGTCATAAAAAACGTCATAGTATAGTATGGCGTCAAAAAAAGTCATACTTTAGTATGGTCTCAAAAAGTCATAAAAAACGTCATAGTATAGTATGGCGTCAAAAAAAGTCATACTTTACTATGGTCTCAAAAAGTCATAAAAAACGTCATAGTATGGCGTCAAAAAAAGTCATACTTTAGTATGGTCTCAAAAAGTCATAAAAAATGTCATAGTATAGTATGGCGTCAAAATGGGCCAAAAAAAGTCATACTTTAGTATGGCCTCAAAATGTGCCAAAAAACGTCATAGTATAGTATGGCGTCAAAATGGGCCAAAAAAAGTCATACTTTAGTATGGCCTCAAAAAGTCATAAAAAACGTCATAGTATAGTATGGTGTCAAAATGGGCCAAAAAAAGTCATACTTTAGTATGGCCTCAAAAAGTCATAAAAAACGTCATAGTATAGTATGGCGTCAAAAAAAGTCATATTTTAGTCTGGTCTCAAAAAGTCATAAAAAACGTCATAGTATAGTATGGCGTCAAAATGGGCCAAAAAAAGTCATACTTTAGTATGGCCTCAAAAAGTCATAAAAAACGTCATAGTATAGTATAGCGTCAAAATGGGCCAAAAAAAGTCATACTTTCGTAAGGCCTCAAAATGTGTCAAAAAACGTCATAGTATAGTATGGAGTCAAAATGGGCCAAAAAAAGTCATACTTTAGTATGGCCTCAAAAAGTCATAAAAAACGTCTTAGTATAGTATGGCGTCAAAATGGGCCAAAAAAAGTCATACTTTAGTATGGCCTCAAAAAGTCATAAAAAACGTCATAGTATAGTATGGCGTCAAAATGGGCCAAAAAAAAGTCATACTTTAGTATGGCCTCAAAAAGTCATAAAAAACATCATAGTATGGCGTCAAAAAAAGTCATACTTTAGTATGGTCTCAAAAAGTCATAAAAAAACGTCATAGTATAGTATGGCGTCAAAATGGGCCAAAAAAAGTCATACTTTAGTATGGCCTCAAAAAGTCATAAAAAACGTCATAGTATAGTATGGCGTCAAAATGGGCCAAAAAAAGTCATACTTTAGTATGGCCTCAAAAAGTCATAAAAAACGTCATAGTATAGTATGGCGTCAAAATGGGCCAAAAAAAGTCATACTTTAGTATGGCCTCAAAAAGTCATAAAAAACGTCATAGTATAGTATGACGTCAAAATGGGCCAAAAAAAGTCATACTTTAGTATGGCCTCAAAATGTGTCAAAAAACGTCATAGTATAGTATGGCGTCAAAATGGGCCAAAAAAAGTCATACTTTAGTATGGCCTCAAAAAGTCATAAAA
This sequence comes from Toxotes jaculatrix, assembly GCF_017976425.1. Taxonomy (NCBI): domain Eukaryota; kingdom Metazoa; phylum Chordata; class Actinopteri; family Toxotidae; genus Toxotes; species Toxotes jaculatrix. The sequence goes on along the minus strand of NC_054402.1, from coordinate 25,705,933 downwards.
AACGTCATATTATAGTATGGCGTCAAAAAAAGTCATACTTTAGTATGGTCTCAAAAAGTCATAAAAAACGTCATAGTATAGTATGGCGTCAAAATGGGCCAAAAAAAGTCATACTTTAGTATGGCCTCAAAAAGTCATAAAAAACGTCATAGTACAGTATGGCGTCAAAATGGGCCAAAAAAAGTCATACTTTAGTATGGCCTCAAAATGTGTCAAAAAACGTCATAGTATAGTATGGCGTCAAAATGGGCCAAAAAAAGTCATACTTTAGTATGGCCTCAAAAAGTCATAAAAAAACGTCATAGTATAGTATGGCATCAAAATGGGCCAAAAAAAGTCATACTTTAGTATGACCTCAAAATGTGTCAAAAAACGTCATAGTATAGTATGGCGTCAAAATGGGCCAAAAAAAGTCATACTTTAGTATGGCCTCAAAAAGTCATAAAAAACGTCATAGTAATAGTATGGCGTCAAAATGGGCCAAAAAAAAGTCATACTTTAGTATGGCCTCAAAAAGTCATAAAAAACGTCATAGTACAGTATGGCGTCAAAATGGGCCAAAAAAAGTCATACTTTAGTATGGCCTCAAAATGTGTCAAAAAACGTCATAGTATAGTATGGCGTCAAAATGGGCCAAAAAAAGTCATACTTTAGTATGGCCTCAAAAAGTCATAAAAAACGTCATAGTATAGTATGGCGTCAAAAAAAGTCATACTTTAGTATGGCCTCAAAAAGTCATAAAAAACGTCATAGTATAGTATGGCGTCAAAAAAAAAGTCATACTTTAGTATGGTCTCAAAAAGTCATAAAAAACGTCATAGTATAGTATGGCGTCAAAATGGGCCAAAAAAAGTCATACTTTAGTATGGCCTCAAAATGTGTCAAAAAACGTCATAGTATAGTATGGCGTCAAAATGGGCCAAAAAAAGTCATATTTTAGTATGGCCTCAAAAAGTCATAAAAAACGTCATAGTATAGTATGGCGTCAAAATGGGCCAAAAAAAGTCATACTTTAGTATGGCCTCAAAAAGTCATAAAAAACGTCATAGTATAGTATGGCGTCAAAATGGGCCAAGAAAAGTCATACTTTAGTATGGCCTCAAAAAGTCATAAAAAACGTCATAGTATAGTATGGCGTCAAAATGGGCCAAAAAAAGTCATACTTTAGTATGGCCTCAAAAAGTCATAAAAAACGTCATAGTATAGTATGGCGTCAAAAAAAGTCATACTTTAGTATGGTCTCAAAAAGTCATAAAAAACGTCATAGTATAGTATGGCGTTAAAATGGGCCAAAAAAAGTCATACTTTAGTATGGCCTCAAAAAGTCATAAAAAACGTCATAGTATAGTATGGCGTCAAAATGGGCCAAAAAAAGTCATACTTTAGTATGAAAAAGTCATAAAAAACGTCATAGTATAGTATGGCGTCAAAATGGGCCAAAAAAAGTCATACTTTAGTATGGCCTCAAAAAGTCATAAAAAACGTCATAGTATAGTATGGCGTCAAAATGGGCCAAAAAAAGTCATACTTTAGTATGGCCTCAAAAAGTCATAAAAAACGTCATAGTATAGTATGGCGTCAAAATGGGCCAAAAAAAGTCATACTTTAGTATGGCCTCAAAAAGTCATAAAAAACGTCATAGTATAGTATGGCGTCAAAATGGGCCAAAAAAAGTCATACTTTAGTATGGCCTCAAAAAGTCATAAAAAACGTCATAGTATAGTATGGCGTCAAAAAAAGTCATACTTTAGTATGGTCTCAAAAACTCATAAAAAACGTCATAGTATAGTATGGCGTCAAAATGGGCCAAAAAAAGTCATACTTTAGTATGGCCTCAAAAAGTCATAAAAAACGTCATAGTATAGTATGGCGTCAAAATGGGCCAAAAAAAGTCATACTTTAGTATGGCCTCAAAAAGTCATAAAAAACGTCATAGTATAGTATGGCGTCAAAAAAAGTCATACTTTAGTATGGTCTCAAAAAGTCATAAAAAACGTCATAGTATAGTATGGCGTCAAAATGGGCCAAAAAAAGTCATACTTTAGTATGGCGTCAAAATGGGCCAAAAAAAGTCATACTTTAGTATGGTCTCAAAAAGTCATAAAAAATGTCATAGTATAGTATGGCGTCAAAATGGGCCAAAAAAAGTCATACTTTAGTATGGCCTCAAAATGTGCCAAAAAACGTCATAGTATAGTATGGCGTCAAAATGGGCCAAAAAAAGTCATACTTTAGTATGGCCTCAAAAAGTCATAAAAAACGTCATAGTATAGTATGGCGTCAAAATGGGCCAAAAAAAGTCATACTTTAGTATGGCCTCAAAAAGTCATAAAAAACGTCATAGTATAGTATGGCGTCAAAATGGGCCAAAAAAAGTCATACTTTAGTATGGCCTCAAAATGTGTCAAAAAACGTCATAGTATAGTATGGCGTCAAAATGGGCCAAAAAAAGTCATACTTTAGTATGGCCTCAAAAAGTCATAAAAAACGTCATAGTATAGTATGGCGTCAAAAAAAGTCATATTTTAGTATGGTCTCAAAAAGTCATAAAAAACGTCATAGTATAGTATGGCGTCAAAATGGGCCAAAAAAAGTCATACTTTAGTATGGCCTCAAAAAGTCATAAAAAACGTCATAGTATAGTATGGCGTCAAAAAAAGTCATACTTTAGTATGGCCTCAAAATGTGTCAAAAAACGTCATAGTATAGTATGGCGTCAAAATGGGCCAAAAAAAGTCATACTTTAGTATGGCGTCAAAATGGGCCAAAAAAAGTCATATTTTAGTATGGCCTCAAAAAGTCATAAAAAACGTCATAGTATAGTATGGCGTCAAAATGGGCCAAAAAAAGTCATACTTTAGTATGGCCTCAAAAAGTCATAAAAAACGTCATAGTATAGTATGGCGTCAAAATGGGCCAAAAAAAGTCATACTTTAGTATGGCCTCAAAAAGTCATAAAAAACGTCATAGTATAGTATGGCGTCAAAATGGGCCAAAAAAAGTCATACTTTAGTATGGCCTCAAAAAGTCATAAAAAAAACGTCATAGTATAGTATGGCGTCAAAATGGGCCAAAAAAAGTCATACTTTAGTATGGCCTCAAAAAGTCATAAAAAACGTCATAGTATAGTATGGCGTCAAAATGGGCCAAAAAAAGTCATACTTTAGTATGGCCTCAAAATGTGTCAAAAAACGTCATAGTATAGTATGGCGTCAAAATGGGCCAAAAAAAGTCATACTTTAGTATGGCCTCAAAAAGTCATAAAAAACGTCATAGTATAGTATGGCGTCAAAAAAAGTCATACTTTAGTATGGTCTCAAAAAGTCATAAAAAACGTCATAGTATAGTATGGCGTCAAAAAAAGTCATACTTTAGTATGGTCTCAAAAAGTCATAAAAAACGTCATAGTATGGCGTCAAAAAAAGTCATACTTTAGTATGGTCTCAAAAAGTCATAAAAAATGTCATAGTATAGTATGGCGTCAAAATGGGCCAAAAAAAGTCATACTTTAGTATGGCCTCAAAATGTGCCAAAAAACGTCATAGTATAGTATGGCGTCAAAATGGGCCAAAAAAAGTCATACTTTAGTATGGCCTCAAAAAGTCATAAAAAACGTCATAGTATAGTATGGTGTCAAAATGGGCCAAAAAAAGTCATACTTTAGTATGGCCTCAAAAAGTCATAAAAAACGTCATAGTATAGTATGGCGTCAAAATGGGCCAAAAAAAGTCATACTTTAGTATGGCCTCAAAATGTGTCAAAAAACGTCATAGTATAGTATGGCGTCAAAATGGGCCAAAAAAAGTCATACTTTAGTATGGCGTCAAAATGGGCCAAAAAAAGTCATATTTTAGTATGGCCTCAAAAAGTCATAAAAAACGTCATAGTATAGTATGGCGTCAAAATGGGCCAAAAAAAGTCATACTTTAGTATGGCCTCAAAAAGTCATAAAAAACGTCATAGTATAGTATGGCGTCAAAATGGGCCAAAAAAAAGTCATACTTTAGTATGGCCTCAAAAAGTCATAAAAAACGTCATAGTATAGTATGGCGTCAAAATGGGCCAAAAAAAGTCATACTTTAGTATGGCCTCAAAAAGTCATAAAAAAAACGTCATAGTATAGTATGGCGTCAAAATGGGCCAAAAAAAGTCATACTTTAGTATGGCCTCAAAAAGTCATAAAAAACGTCATAGTATAGTATGGCGTCAAAATGGGCCAAAAAAAGTCATACTTTAGTATGGCCTCAAAATGTGTCAAAAAACGTCATAGTATAGTATGGCGTCAAAATGGGCCAAAAAAAGTCATACTTTAGTATGGCCTCAAAAAGTCATAAAAAACGTCATAGTATAGTATGGCGTCAAAAAAAGTCATACTTTAGTATGGTCTCAAAAAGTCATAAAAAACGTCATAGTATAGTATGGCGTCAAAAAAAGTCATACTTTAGTATGGTCTCAAAAAGTCATAAAAAACGTCATAGTATGGCGTCAAAAAAAGTCATACTTTAGTATGGTCTCAAAAAGTCATAAAAAATGTCATAGTATAGTATGGCGTCAAAATGGGCCAAAAAAAGTCATACTTTAGTATGGCCTCAAAATGTGCCAAAAAACGTCATAGTATAGTATGGCGTCAAAATGGGCCAAAAAAAGTCATACTTTAGTATGGCCTCAAAAAGTCATAAAAAACGTCATAGTATAGTATGGTGTCAAAATGGGCCAAAAAAAGTCATACTTTAGTATGGCCTCAAAAAGTCATAAAAAACGTCATAGTATAGTATGGCGTCAAAATGGGCCAAAAAAAGTCATACTTTAGTATGGCCTCAAAATGTGTCAAAAAACGTCATAGTATAGTATGGCGTCAAAATGGGCCAAAAAAAGTCATACTTTAGTATGGTCTCAAAAAGTCATAAAAAACGTCATAGTATAGTATGGCGTCAAAAAAAGTCATACTTTAGTATGGTCTCAAAAAGTCATAAAAAACGTCATAGTATGGCGTCAAAAAAAGTCATACTTTAGTATGGTCTCAAAAAGTCATAAAAAATGTCATAGTATAGTATGGCGTCAAAATGGGCCAAAAAAAGTCATACTTTAGTATGGCCTCAAAATGTGCCAAAAAACGTCATAGTATAGTATGGCGTCAAAATGGGCCAAAAAAAGTCATACTTTAGTATGGCCTCAAAAAGTCATAAAAAACGTCATAGTATAGTATGGTGTCAAAATGGGCCAAAAAAAGTCATACTTTAGTATGGCCTCAAAAAGTCATAAAAAACGTCATAGTATAGTATGGCGTCAAAATGGGCCAAAAAAAGTCATACTTTAGTATGGCCTCAAAATGTGTCAAAAAACGTCATAGTATAGTATGGCGTCAAAATGGGCCAAAAAAAGTCATACTTTAGTATGGTGTCAAAAAGTCATAAAAAACGTCATAGTATAGTATGGAGTCAAAATGGGCCAAAAAAAGTCATACTTTAGTATGGCCTCAAAAAGTCATAAAAAACGTCATAGTATAGTATGGCGTCAAAATGGGCCAAAAAAAGTCATACTTTAGTATGGCCTCAAAAAGTCATAAAAAACGTCATAGTATAGTATGGCGTCAAAATGGGCCAAAAAAAGTCATACTTTAGGATGGCCTCAAAATGTGTCAAAAAACGTCATAGTATAGTATGGCGTCAAAAAAAGTCATACTTTAGTATGGTCTCAAAAAGTCATAAAAAACGTCATAGTATAGTATGGCGTCAAAAAAAGTCATACTTTAGTATGGCCTCAAAAAGTCATAAAAAACGTCATAGTATAGTATGGCGTCAAAATGGGCCAAAAAAAGTCATACTTTAGTATGGCCTCAAAATGTGTCAGAAAACGTCATAGTATAGTATGGCGTCAAAATGGGCCAAAAAAAGTCATACTTTAGTATGGCCTCAAAAAGTCATAAAAAACGTCATAGTATAGTATGGCGTCAAAAAAAGTCATATTTTAGTATGGTCTCAAAAAGTCATAAAAAACGTCATAGTATAGTATGGCGTCAAAATGGGCCAAAAAAAGTCATACTTTAGTATGGCCTCAAAAAGTCATAAAAAACGTCATAGTATAGTATGGCGTCAAAAAAAGTCATACTTTAGTATGGCCTCAAAATGTGTCAAAAAACATCATAGTATAGTATGGCGTCAAAATGGGCCAAAAAAAGTCATACTTTAGTATGGCGTCAAAATGGGCCAAAAAAAGTCATATTTTAGTATGGCCTCAAAAAGTCATAAAAAACGTCATAGTATAGTATGGCGTCAAAAAAAGTCATACTTTAGTATGGCCTCAAAAAGTCATAAAAAACGTCATAGTATAGTATGGCGTCAAAAAAAGTCATACTTTAGTATGGTCTCAAAAAGTCATAAAAAACGTCATAGTATAGTATGGCGTCAAAATGGGCCAAAAAAAGTCATATTTTAGTATGGCCTCAAAAAGTCATAAAAAACGTCATAGTATAGTATGGCGTCAAAATGGGCCAAAAAAAGTCATACTTTAGTATGGCCTCAAAAAGTCATAAAAAACGTCATAGTATAGTATGGCGTCAAAATGGGCCAAAAAAAGTCATACTTTAGTATGGCCTCAAAAAGTCATAAAAAACGTCATAGTATAGTATGGCGTCAAAATGGGCCAAAAAAAGTCATACTTTAGTATGGCCTCAAAATGTGTCAAAAAACGTCATAGTATAGTATGGCGTCAAAATGGGCCAAAAAAAGTCATACTTTAGTATGGCCTCAAAAAGTCATAAAAAACGTCATAGTATAGTATGGCGTCAAAAAAAGTCATACTTTAGTATGGTCTCAAAAAGTCATAAAAAACGTCATAGTATAGTATGGCGTCAAAATGGGCCAAAAAAAGTCATACTTTAGTATGGCCTCAAAAAGTCATAAAAAACGTCATAGTATAGTATGGCGTCAAAATGGGCCAAAAAAAGTCATACTTTAGAATGGCCTCAAAAAGTCATAAAAAACGTCATAGTATAGTATGGCGTCAAAATGGGCCAAAAAAAGTCATACTTTAGTATGGCCTCAAAAAGTCATAAAAAACGTCATAGTATAGTATGGCGTCAAAAAAAGTCATACTTTAGTATGGCCTCAAAAAGTCATAAAAAACGTCATAGTATAGTATGGCGTCAAAATGGGCCAAAAAAAGTCATACTTTAGTATGGCCTCAAAAAGTCATAAAAAAACGTCATAGTATAGTATGGCATCAAAATGGGCCAAAAAAAGTCATACTTTAGTATGGCCTCAAAAAGTCATAAAAAACGTCATAGTATAGTATGGCGTCAAAATGGGCCAAAAAAAGTCATACTTTAGTATGGCCTCAAAATGTGTCAAAAAACGTCATAGTATAGTATGGCGTCAAAATGGGCCAAAAAAAGTCATACTTTAGTATGGCCTCAAAAAGTCATAAAAAACGTCATAGTATAGTATGGCGTCAAAATGGGCCAAAAAAAGTCATACTTTAGTATGGCCTCAAAAAGTCATAAAAAACGTCATAGTATAGTATGGCGTCAAAATGGGCCAAAAAAAGTCATACTTTAGTATGGCCTCAAAAAGTCATAAAAAACGTCATAGTATAGTATGGCGTCAAAATGGGCCAAAAAAAGTCATACTTTAGTATGGCCTCAAAAAGTCATAAAAAACGTCATAGTATAGTATGGCGTCAAAATGGGCCAAAAAAAGTCATACTTTAGTATGGCCTCAAAAAGTCATAAAAAACGTCATAGTATAGTATGGCGTCAAAAAAAGTCATACTTTAGTATGGTCTCAAAAAGTCATAAAAAACGTCATAGTATAGTATGGCGTCAAAATGGGCCAAAAAAAGTCATACTTTAGTATGGCGTCAAAATGGGCCAAAAAAAGTCATATTTTAGTATGGCCTCAAAAAGTCATAAAAAACGTCATAGTATAGTATGGCGTCAAAATGGGCCAAAAAAAGTCATACTTTAGTATGGCCTCAAAAAGTCATAAAAAAAATCATAGTATAGTATGGCGTCAAAAAAAGTCATACTTTAGTATGGTCTCAAAAAGTCATAAAAAACGTCATAGTATAGTATGGCGTCAAAATGGGCCAAAAAAAGTCATACTTTAGTATGGCCTCAAAATGTGCCAAAAAACGTCATAGTATAGTATGGCGTCAAAATGGGCCAAAAAAAGTCATACTTTAGTATGGCCTCAAAAAGTCATAAAAAACGTCATAGTATAGTATGGCGTCAAAATGGGCCAAAAAAAGTCATATTTTAGTATGGCCTCAAAAAGTCATAAAAAACGTCATAGTATAGTATGGCGTCAAAATGGGCCAAAAAAAGTCATATTTTAGTATGGCCTCAAAAAGTCATAAAAAACGTCATAGTATAGTATGGCGTCAAAATGGGCCAAAAAAAGTCATACTTTAGTATGGCCTCAAAAAGTCATAAAAAACGTCATAGTATAGTATGGCGTCAAAATGGGCCAAAAAAAGTCATACTTTAGTATGGCCTCAAAAAGTCATAAAAAACGTCATAGTATAGTATGGCGTCAAAAAAAGTCATACTTTAGTATGGCCTCAAAAAGTCATAAAAAACGTCATAGTATAGTATGGCGTCAAAATGGGCCAAAAAAAGTCATACTTTAGTATGGCCTCAAAATGTGCCAAAAAACGTCATAGTATAGTATGGCGTCAAAATGGGCCAAAAAAAGTCATACTTTAGTATGGCCTCAAAAAGTCATAAAAAACGTCATAGTATAGTATGGCGTCAAAATGGGCCAAAAAAAGTCATATTTTAGTATGGCCTCAAAATGTCATAAAAAACGTCATAGTATAGTATGGCGTCAAAATGGGCCAAAAAAAGTCATACTTTAGTATGGCCTCAAAATGTGTCAGAAAACGTCATAGTATAGTATGGCGTCAAAATGGGCCAAAAAAAGTCATACTTTAGTATGGCCTCAAAAAGTCATAAAAAACGTCATAGTATAGTATGGCGTCAAAATGGGCCAAAAAAAGTCATACTTTAGTATGGCCTCAAAAAGTCATAAAAAACGTCATAGTATAGTATGGCGTCAAAAAAAGTCATACTTTAGTATGGTCTCAAAAAGTCATAAAAAACGTCATAGTATAGTATGGCGTCAAAATGGGCCAAAAAAAGTCATACTTTAGTATGGCCTCAAAAAGTCATAAAAAACGTCATAGTATAGTATGGCGTCAAAAAAAGTCATACTTTAGTATGGCCTCAAAAAGTCATAAAAAACGTCATAGTATAGTATGGCGTCAAAATGGGCCAAAAAAAGTCATACTTTAGTATGGCCTCAAAAAGTCATAAAAAAACGTCATAGTATAGTATGGCGTCAAAATGGGCCAAAAAAAGTCATACTTTAGTATGGCCTCAAAAAGTCATAAAAAACATCATAGTATAGTATGGCGTCAAAATGGGCCAAAAAAAGTCATACTTTAGTATGGCCTCAAAATGTGTCAAAAAACGTCATAGTATAGTATGGCGTCAAAATGGGCCAAAAAAAGTCATACTTTAGTATGGCCTCAAAAAGTCATAAAAAACGTCATAGTATAGTATGGCGTCAAAAAAAGTCATACTTTAGTATGGTCTCAAAAAGTCATAAAAAACGTCATAGTATAGTATGGCGTCAAAATGGGCCAAAAAAAGTCATACTTTAGTATGGCCTCAAAAAGTCATAAAAAACGTCATAGTATAGTATGGCGTCAAAATGGGCCAAAAAAAGTCATACTTTAGTATGGCCTCAAAAAGTCATAAAAAACGTCATAGTATAGTATGGCGTCAAAATGGGCCAAAAAAAGTCATACTTTAGTATGGCCTCAAAAAGTCATAAAAAACGTCATAGTATAGTATGGCGTCAAAATGGGCCAAAAAAAGTCATACTTTAGTATGGCCTCAAAAAGTCATCAAAAACGTCATAGTATAGTATGGCGTCAAAAAAAGTCATACTTTAGTATGGTCTCAAAAAGTCATAAAAAACGTCATAGTATAGTATGGCGTCAAAATGGGCCAAAAAAAGTCATACTTTAGTATGGCGTCAAAATGGGCCAAAAAAAGTCATATTTTAGTATGGCCTCAAAAAGTCATAAAAAACGTCATAGTATAGTATGGCGTCAAAAAAAGTCATACTTTAGTATGGCCTCAAAAAGTCATAAAAAACGTCATAGTATAGTATGGCGTCAAAATGGGCCAAAAAAAGTCATACTTTAGTATGGCCTCAAAAAGTCATAAAAAACGTCATAGTATAGTATGGCGTCAAAATGGGCCAAAAAAAGTCATACTTTAGTATGGCCTCAAAAAGTCATAAAAAACGTCATAGTATAGTATGGCGTCAAAATGGGCCAAAAAAAGTCATACTTTAGTATGGCCTCAAAAAGTCATAAAAAACGTCATAGTATAGTATGGCGTCAAAAAAAGTCATACTTTAGTATGGTCTCAAAAAGTCATAAAAAACGTCATAGTATAGTATGGCGTCAAAAAAAGTCATACTTTAGTATGGTCTCAAAAAGTCATAAAAAACGTCATAGTATAGTATGGCGTCAAAATGGGCCAAAAAAAGTCATACTTTAGTATGGCGTCAAAATGGGCCAAAAAAAGTCATATTTTAGTATGGCCTCAAAAAGTCATAAAAAACGTCATAGTATAGTATGGCGTCAAAATGGGCCAAAAAAAGTCATAATTTAGTATGGCCTCAAAAAGTCATAAAAAACGTCATAGTATAGTATGGCGTCAAAATGGGCCAAAAAAAGTCATACTTTAGTATGGCCTCAAAATGTGTCAAAAAACGTCATAGTATAGTATGGCGTCAAAAAAAGTCATACTTTAGTATGGCCTCAAAATGTGTCAAAAAACGTCATAGTATAGTATGGCGTCAAAATGGGCCAAAAAAAGTCATACTTTAATATGGCCTCAAAAAGTCATAAAAAACGTCATAGTATAGTATGGCGTCAAAAAAAGTCATACTTTAGTATGGCCTCAAAAAGTCATAAAAAACGTCATAGTATAGTATGGCGTCAAAATGGGCCAAAAAAAGTCATACTTTAGTATGGCCTCAAAAAGTCATAAAAAACGTCATAGTATAGTATGGCGTCAAAATGGGCCAAAAAAAGTCATACTTTAGTATGGCCTCAAAAAGTCATAAAAAACGTCATAGTATAGTATGGCGTCAAAAAAAGTCATACTTTAGTATGGTCTCAAAAAGTCATAAAAAACATCATAGTATAGTATGGCGTCAAAATGGGCCAAAAAAAGTCATACTTTAGTATGGCCTCAAAAAGTCATAAAAAACGTCATAGTATAGTATGGCGTCAAAATGGGCCAAAAAAAGTCATACTTTAGTATGGCCTCAAAAAGTCATAAAAAACGTCATAGTATAGTATGGCGTCAAAATGGGCCAAAAAAAGTCATACTTTAGTATGGCCTCAAAAAGTCATAAAAAACGTCATAGTATAGTATGGCGTCAAAATGGGCCAAAAAAAGTCATACTTTAGTATGGCCTCAAAATGTGTCAAAAAACGTCATAGTATAGTATGGCGTCAAAATGGGCCAAAAAAAGTCATATTTTAGTATGGCCTCAAAATGTGTCAAAAAACGTCACAGTATAGTATGGCGTCAAAATGGGCCAAAAAAAGTCATACTTTAGTATGGCCTCAAAAAGTCATAAAAAACGTCATAGTATAGTATGGCGTCAAAAAAAGTCATACTTTAGTATGGTCTCAAAAACTCATAAAAAACGTCATAGTATAGTATGGCGTCAAAATGGGCCAAAAAAAGTCATACTTTAGTATGGCCTCAAAAAGTCATAAAAAACGTCATAGTATAGTATGGCGTCAAAATGGGCCAAAAAAAGTCATACTTTAGTATGGCCTCAAAAAGTCATAAAAAACGTCATAGTATGGCGTCAAAAAAAGTCATACTTTAGTATGGTCTCAAAAAGTCATAAAAAACGTCATAGTATAGTATGGCGTCAAAATGGGCCAAAAAAAGTCATACTTTAGTATGGCCTCAAAAAGTCATAAAAAACGTCATAGTATGGCGTCAAAAAAAGTCATACTTTAGTATGGTCTCAAAAAGTCATAAAAAACGTCATAGTATAGTATGGCGTCAAAATGGGCCAAAAAAAGTCATACTTTAGTATGGCCTCAAAAAGTCATAAAAAACGTCATAGTATAGTATGCCGTCAAAATGGGCCAAAAAAAGTCATACTTTAGTATGGCCTCAAAAAGTCATAAAAAACGTCATAGTATAGTATGGCGTCAAAATGGGCCAAAAAAAGTCATACTTTAGTATGGCCTCAAAAAGTCATAAAAAACGTCATAGTATAGTATGGCGTCAAAATGGGCCAAAAAAAGTCATACTTTAGTATGGCCTCAAAATGTGTCAAAAAACGTCATAGTATAGTATGGCGTCAAAATGGGCCAAAAAAAGTCATATTTTAGTATGGCCTCAAAATGTGTCAAAAAACGTCACAGTATAGTATGGCGTCAAAATGGGCCAAAAAAAGTCATACTTTAGTATGGCCTCAAAAAGTCATAAAAAACGTCATAGTATAGTATGGCGTCAAAAAAAGTCATACTTTAGTATGGTCTCAAAAACTCATAAAAAACGTCATAGTATAGTATGGCGTCAAAATGGGCCAAAAAAAGTCATACTTTAGTATGGCCTCAAAAAGTCATAAAAAACGTCATAGTATAGTATGGCGTCAAAATGGGCCAAAAAAAGTCATACTTTAGTATGGCCTCAAAAAGTCATAAAAAACGTCATAGTATGGCGTCAAAAAAAGTCATACTTTAGTATGGTCTCAAAAAGTCATAAAAAACGTCATAGTATAGTATGGCGTCAAAATGGGCCAAAAAAAGTCATACTTTAGTATGGCCTCAAAAAGTCATAAAAAACGTCATAGTATAGTATGGCGTCAAAATGGGCCAAAAAAAGTCATACTTTAGTATGGCCTCAAAAAGTCATAAAAAACGTCATAGTATAGTATGGCGTCAAAATGGGCCAAAAAAAGTCATACTTTAGTATGGCCTCAAAAAGTCATAAAAAACGTCATAGTATAGTATGACGTCAAAATGGGCCAAAAAAAGTCATACTTTAGTATGGCCTCAAAATGTGTCAAAAAACGTCATAGTATAGTATGGCGTCAAAATGGGCCAAAAAAAGTCATACTTTAGTATGGCCTCAAAAAGTCATAAAAAACGTCATATTATAGTATGGCGTCAAAAAAAGTCATACTTTAGTATGGTCTCAAAAAGTCATAAAAAACGTCATAGTATAGTATGGCGTCAAAATGGGCCAAAAAAAGTCATACTTTAGTATGGCCTCAAAAAGTCATAAAAAACGTCATAGTATAGTATGGCGTCAAAATGGGCCAAAAAAAGTCATACTTTAGTATGGCCTCAAAAAGTCATAAAAAACGTCATAGTATAGTATGGCGTCAAAATGGGCCAAAAAAAGTCATACTTTAGTATGGCCTCAAAAAGTCATAAAAAACGTCATAGTATAGTATGGCGTCAAAAAAAGTCATACTTTAGTATGGTCTCAAAAAGTCATAAAAAACATCATAGTATAGTATGGCGTCAAAATGGGCCAAAAAAAGTCATACTTTAGTATGGCCTCAAAAAGTCATAAAAAACGTCATAGTATAGTATGGCGTCAAAATGGGCCAAAAAAAGTCATACTTTAGTATGGCCTCAAAAAGTCATAAAAAACGTCATAGTATAGTATGGCGTCAAAATGGGCCAAAAAAAGTCATACTTTAGTATGGCCTCAAAAAGTCATAAAAAACGTCATAGTATAGTATGGCGTCAAAATGGGCCAAAAAAAGTCATACTTTAGTATGGCCTCAAAAAGTCATAAAAAACGTCATAGTATAGTATGGCGTCAAAATGGGCCAAAAAAAGTCATACTTTAGTATGGCCTCAAAATGTGTCAAAAAACGTCATAGTATAGTATGGCGTCAAAATGGGCCAAAAAAAGTCATATTTTAGTATGGCCTCAAAATGTGTCAAAAAACGTCATAGTATAGTATGGCGTCAAAATGGGCCAAAAAAAGTCATACTTTAGTATGGCCTCAAAAAGTCATAAAAAACGTCATAGTATAGTATGGCGTCAAAATGGGCCAAAAAAAGTCATACTTTAGTATGGCCTCAAAAAGTCATAAAAAACGTCATAGTATAGTATGGCGTCAAAATGGGCCAAAAAAAGTCATACTTTAGTATGGCCTCAAAAAGTCATAAAAAACGTCATAGTATAGTATGGCGTCAAAATGGGCCAAAAAAAGTCATACTTTAGTATGGCCTCAAAATGTGTCAAAAAACGTCATAGTATAGTATGGCGTCAAAATGGGCCAAAAAAAAGTCATACTTTAGTATGGCCTCAAAAAGTCATAAAAAACGTCATAGTATAGTATGGCGTCAAAATGGGCCAAAAAAAGTCATACTTTAGTATGGCCTCAAAAAGTCATAAAAAACGTCATAGTATGGCGTCAAAAAAAGTCATACTTTAGTATGGTCTCAAAAAGTCATAAAAAACGTCATAGTATAGTATGGCGTCAAAATGGGCCAAAAAAAGTCATACTTTAGTATGGCCTCAAAAAGTCATAAAAAACGTCATAGTATAGTATGGCGTCAAAATGGGCCAAAAAAAGTCATACTTTAGTATGGCCTCAAAAAGTCATAAAAAACGTCATAGTATAGTATGTCGTCAAAATGGGCCAAAAAAAGTCATACTTTAGTATGGCCTCAAAATGTGTCAAAAAACGTCATAGTATAGTATGGCGTCAAAATGGGCCAAAAAAAGTCATACTTTAGTATGGCCTCAAAAAGTCATAAAAAACGTCATATTATAGTATGGCGTCAAAAAAAGTCATACTTTAGTATGGTCTCAAAAAGTCATAAAAAACGTCATAGTATAGTATGGCGTCAAAATGGGCCAAAAAAAGTCATACTTTAGTATGGCCTCAAAAAGTCATAAAAAACGTCATAGTATAGTATGGCGTCAAAATGGGCCAAAAAAAGTCATACTTTAGTATGGCCTCAAAAAGTCATAAAAAACGTCATAGTATAGTATGGCGTCAAAAAAAGTCATATTTTAGTATGGTCTCAAAAAGTCATAAAAAACGTCATAGTATAGTATGGCGTCAAAATGGGCCAAAAAAAGTCATACTTTAGTATGGCCTCAAAAAGTCATAAAAAACGTCATAGTATAGTATGGCGTCAAAATGGGCCAAAAAAAGTCATACTTTAGTATGGCCTCAAAAAGTCATAAAAAACGTCATAGTATAGTATGGCGTCAAAAAAAGTCATACTTTAGTATGGTCTCAAAAAGTCATAAAAAACGTCATAGTATAGTATGGCGTCAAAAAAAGTCATACTTTAGTATGGTCTCAAAAAGTCATAAAAAACGTCATAGTATAGTATGGCGTCAAAAAAAGTCATACTTTAGTATGGTCTCAAAAAGTCATAAAAAACGTCATAGTATAGTATGGCGTCAAAATGGGCCAAAAAAAGTCATATTTTAGTATGGCCTCAAAAAGTCATAAAAAACGTCATAGTATAGTATTGCGTCAAAATGGGCCAAAAAAGAAGTCATACTTTAGTATGGCCTCAAAAAGTCATAAAAAACGTCATAGTATAGTATGGCGTCAAAATGGGCCAAAAAAAGTCATACTTTAGTATGGCCTCAAAATGTGTCAAAAAACGTCATAGTATAGTATGGCGTCAAAATGGGCCAAAAAAAGTCATACTTTAGTATGGCCTCAAAAAGTCATAAAAAACGTCATAGTATAGTATGGCGTCAAAATGGGCCAAAAAAAGTCATACTTTAGTATGGCCTCAAAATGTGTCAAAAAACGTCATAGTATAGTATGGCGTCAAAATGGGCCAAAAAAAGTCATACTTTAGTATGGCCTCAAAAAGTCATAAAAAACGTCATAGTATAGTATGGCGTCAAAATGGGCCAAAAAAAGTCATACTTTAGTATGGCCTCAAAAAGTCATAAAAAACGTCATAGTATAGTATGGCGTCAAAAAAAGTCATACTTTAGTATGGTCTCAAAAAGTCATAAAAAACGTCATAGTATAGTATGGCGTCAAAAAAAGTCATACTTTAGTATGGTCTCAAAAAGTCATAAAAAACGTCATAGTATAGTATGGCGTCAAAAAAAGTCATACTTTAGTATGGTCTCAAAAAGTCATAAAAAACGTCATAGTATAGTATGGCGTCAAAATGGGCCAAAAAAAGTCATACTTTAGTATGGCCTCAAAAAGTCATAAAAAACGTCATAGTATAGTATGGCGTCAAAAAAAGTCATATTTTAGTATGGTCTCAAAAAGTCATAAAAAACGTCATAGTATAGTATGGCGTCAAAATGGGCCAAAAAAAGTCATACTTTAGTATGGCCTCAAAAAGTCATAAAAAACGTCATAGTATAGTATGGCGTCAAAAAAAGTCATACTTTAGTATGGTCTCAAAAAGTCATAAAAAACGTCATAGTATAGTATGGCGTCAAAAAAAGTCATACTTTAGTATGGTCTCAAAAAGTCATAAAAAACGTCATAGTATAGTATGGCGTCAAAAAAAGTCATACTTTAGTATGGTCTCAAAAAGTCATAAAAAACGTCATAGTATAGTATGGCGTCAAAATGGGCCAAAAAAAGTCATACTTTAGTATGGCGTCAAAATGGGCCAAAAAAAGTCATATTTTAGTATGGCCTCAAAAAGTCATAAAAAACGTCATAGTATAGTATTGCGTCAAAATGGGCCAAAAAAGAAGTCATACTTTAGTATGGCCTCAAAAAGTCATAAAAAACGTCATAGTATAGTATGGCGTCAAAATGGGCCAAAAAAAGTCATACTTTAGTATGGCCTCAAAAAGTCATAAAAAACGTCATAGTATAGTATGGAGTCAAAATGGGCCAAAAAAAGTCATACTTTAGTATGGCCTCAAAAAGTCATAAAAAACGTCATAGTATAGTATGGCGTCAAAATGGGCCAAAAAAAGTCATACTTTAGTATGGCCTCAAAAAGTCATAAAAAACGTCATAGTATAGTATGGCGTCAAAATGGGCCAAAAAAAGTCATACTTTAGTATGGCCTCAAAAAGTCATAAAAAACGTCATAGTATAGTATGGCGTCAAAATGGGCCAAAAAAAGTCATACTTTAGTATGGCCTCAAAATGTGTCAAAAAACGTCATAGTATAGTATGGCGTCAAAATGGGCCAAAAAAAGTCATACTTTAGTATGGCCTCAAAAAGTCATAAAAAACGTCATAGTATAGTATGGCGTCATAATGGGCCAAAAAAAGTCATACTTTAGTATGGCCTCAAAATGTGCCAAAAAACGTCATAGTATAGTATGGCGTCAAAATGGGCCAAAAAAAGTCATACTTTAGTATGGCCTCAAAAAGTCATAAAAAACGTCATAGTATAGTATGGCGTCAAAATGGGCCAAAAAAAGTCATACTTTAGTATGGCCTCAAAAAGTCATAAAAAACGTCATAGTATAGTATGGCGTCAAAATGGGCCAAAAAAAGTCATACTTTAGTATGACCTCAAAATGTGTCAAAAAACGTCATAGTATAGTATGGCGTCAAAATGGGCCAAAAAAAGTCATACTTTAGTATGGCCTCAAAAAGTCATAAAAAACGTCATAGTATAGTATGGCGTCAAAATGGGCCAAAAAAAGTCATACTTTAGTATGGCCTCAAAATGTGCCAAAAAACGTCATAGTATAGTATGGCGTCAAAATGGGCCAAAAAAAGTCATACTTTAGTATGGCCTCAAAAAGTCATAAAAAACGTCATAGTATAGTATGGCGTCAAAATGGGCCAAAAAAAGTCATACTTTAGTATGGCCTCAAAAAGTCATAAAAAACGTCATAGTATAGTATGGCGTCAAAAAAAGTCATACTTTAGTATGGTCTCAAAAAGTCATAAAAAACGTCATAGTATAGTATGGCGTCAAAAAAAGTCATACTTTAGTATGGCCTCAAAAAGTCATAAAAAACGTCATAGTATAGTATGGCGTCAAAATGGGCCAAAAAAAGTCATACTTTAGTATGGCCTCAAAATGTGCCAAAAAACGTCATAGTATAGTATGGCGTCAAAATGGGCCAAAAAAAGTCATACTTTAGTATGGCCTCAAAAAGTCATAAAAAACGTCATAGTATAGTATGGCGTCAAAATGGGCCAAAAAAAGTCATACTTTAGTATGGCCTCAAAAAGTCATAAAAAACGTCATAGTATAGTATGGCGTCAAAATGGGCCAAAAAAAGTCATACTTTAGTATGGCCTCAAAATGTGTCAGAAAACGTCATAGTATAGTATGGCGTCAAAATGGGCCAAAAAAAGTCATACTTTAGTATGGCCTCAAAAAGTCATAAAAAACGTCATAGTATAGTATGGCGTCAAAATGGGCCAAAAAAAGTCATACTTTAGTATGGCCTCAAAATGTGTCAAAAAACGTCATAGTATAGTATGGCGTCAAAATGGGCCAAAAAAAGTCATACTTTAGAATGGCCTCAAAAAGTCATAAAAAACGTCATAGTATAGTATGGCGTCAAAATGGGCCAAAAAAAGTCATACTTTAGTATGGCCTCAAAAAGTCATAAAAAACGTCATAGTATAGTATGGCGTCAAAAAAAGTCATACTTTAGTATGGCCTCAAAAAGTCATAAAAAACGTCATAGTATAGTATGGCATCAAAATGGGCCAAAAAAAGTCATACTTTAGTATGGCCTCAAAATGTGTCAAAAAACGTCATAGTATAGTATGGCGTCAAAATGGGCCAAAAAAAGTCATACTTTAGTATGGCCTCAAAAAGTCATAAAAAACGTCATAGTATAGTATGGCGTCAAAAAAAGTCATACTTTAGTATGGTCTCAAAAAGTCATAAAAAACGTCATAGTATAGTATGGCGTCAAAATGGGCCAAAAAAAGTCATACTTTAGTATGGCCTCAAAAAGTCATAAAAAACGTCATAGTATAGTATGGCGTCAAAATGGGCCAAAAAAAGTCATACTTTAGAATGGCCTCAAAAAGTCATAAAAAACGTCATAGTATAGTATGGCGTCAAAATGGGCCAAAAAAAGTCATACTTTAGTATGGCCTCAAAAAGTCATAAAAAACGTCATAGTATAGTATGGCGTCAAAAAAAGTCATACTTTAGTATGGCCTCAAAAAGTCATAAAAAACGTCATAGTATAGTATGGCGTCAAAATGGGCCAAAAAAAGTCATACTTTAGTATGGCCTCAAAAAGTCATAAAAAAACGTCATAGTATAGTATGGCATCAAAATGGGCCAAAAAAAGTCATACTTTAGTATGGCCTCAAAAAGTCATAAAAAACGTCATAGTATAGTATGGCGTCAAAATGGGCCAAAAAAAAGTCATACTTTAGTATGGCCTCAAAATGTGTCAAAAAACGTCATAGTATAGTATGGCGTCAAAATGGGCCAAAAAAAGTCATACTTTAGTATGGCCTCAAAAAGTCATAAAAAACGTCATAGTATAGTATGGCGTCAAAAAAAGTCATACTTTAGTATGGTCTCAAAAAGTCATAAAAAACGTCATAGTATAGTATGGCGTCAAAATGGGCCAAAAAAAGTCATACTTTAGTATGGCGTCAAAATGGGCCAAAAAAAGTCATATTTTAGTATGGCCTCAAAAAGTCATAAAAAACGTCATAGTATAGTATGGCGTCAAAATGGGCCAAAAAAAGTCATACTTTAGTATGGCCTCAAAAAGTCATAAAAAAAATCATAGTATAGTATGGCGTCAAAAAAAGTCATACTTTAGTATGGTCTCAAAAAGTCATAAAAAACGTCATAGTATAGTATGGCGTCAAAATGGGCCAAAAAAAGTCATACTTTAGTATGGCCTCAAAATGTGCCAAAAAACGTCATAGTATAGTATGGCGTCAAAATGGGCCAAAAAAAGTCATACTTTAGTATGGCCTCAAAAAGTCATAAAAAACGTCATAGTATAGTATGGCGTCAAAATGGGCCAAAAAAAGTCATATTTTAGTATGGCCTCAAAAAGTCATAAAAAACGTCATAGTATAGTATGGCGTCAAAATGGGCCAAAAAAAGTCATATTTTAGTATGGCCTCAAAAAGTCATAAAAAACGTCATAGTATAGTATGGCGTCAAAATGGGCCAAAAAAAGTCATACTTTAGTATGGCCTCAAAAAGTCATAAAAAACGTCATAGTATAGTATGGCGTCAAAATGGGCCAAAAAAAGTCATACTTTAGTATGGCCTCAAAAAGTCATAAAAAACGTCATAGTATAGTATGGCGTCAAAAAAAGTCATACTTTAGTATGGCCTCAAAAAGTCATAAAAAACGTCATAGTATAGTATGGCGTCAAAATGGGCCAAAAAAAGTCATACTTTAGTATGGCCTCAAAATGTGCCAAAAAACGTCATAGTATAGTATGGCGTCAAAATGGGCCAAAAAAAGTCATACTTTAGTATGGCCTCAAAAAGTCATAAAAAACGTCATAGTATAGTATGGCGTCAAAATGGGCCAAAAAAAGTCATATTTTAGTATGGCCTCAAAATGTCATAAAAAACGTCATAGTATAGTATGGCGTCAAAATGGGCCAAAAAAAGTCATACTTTAGTATGGCCTCAAAATGTGTCAGAAAACGTCATAGTATAGTATGGCGTCAAAATGGGCCAAAAAAAGTCATACTTTAGTATGGCCTCAAAATGTGCCAAAAAACGTCATAGTATAGTATGGCGTCAAAATGGGCCAAAAAAAGTCATACTTTAGTATGGCCTCAAAAAGTCATAAAAAACGTCATAGTATAGTATGGCGTCAAAATGGGCCAAAAAAAGTCATATTTTAGTATGGCCTCAAAATGTCATAAAAAACGTCATAGTATAGTATGGCGTCAAAATGGGCCAAAAAAAGTCATACTTTAGTATGGCCTCAAAATGTGTCAGAAAACGTCATAGTATAGTATGGCGTCAAAATGGGCCAAAAAAAGTCATACTTTAGTATGGCCTCAAAAAGTCATAAAAAACGTCATAGTATAGTATGGCGTCAAAATGGGCCAAAAAAAGTCATACTTTAGTATGGCCTCAAAAAGTCATAAAAAACGTCATAGTATAGTATGGCGTCAAAAAAAGTCATACTTTAGTATGGCCTCAAAAAGTCATAAAAAACGTCATAGTATAGTATGGCGTCAAAATGGGCCAAAAAAAGTCATACTTTAGTATGGCCTCAAAAAGTCATAAAAAAACGTCATAGTATAGTATGGCATCAAAATGGGCCAAAAAAAGTCATACTTTAGTATGGCCTCAAAAAGTCATAAAAAACGTCATAGTATAGTATGGCGTCAAAATGGGCCAAAAAAAAGTCATACTTTAGTATGGCCTCAAAATGTGTCAAAAAACGTCATAGTATAGTATGGCGTCAAAATGGGCCAAAAAAAGTCATACTTTAGTATGGCCTCAAAAAGTCATAAAAAACGTCATAGTATAGTATGGCGTCAAAAAAAGTCATACTTTAGTATGGTCTCAAAAAGTCATAAAAAACGTCATAGTATAGTATGGCGTCAAAATGGGCCAAAAAAAGTCATACTTTAGTATGGCCTCAAAAAGTCATAAAAAACGTCATAGTATAGTATGGCGTCAAAAAAAGTCATACTTTAGTATGGTCTCAAAAAGTCATAAAAAACGTCATAGTATAGTATGGCGTCAAAATGGGCCAAAAAAAGTCATACTTTAGTATGGCGTCAAAATGGGCCAAAAAAAGTCATATTTTAGTATGGCCTCAAAAAGTCATAAAAAACGTCATAGTATAGTATGGCGTCAAAATGGGCCAAAAAAAGTCATACTTTAGTATGGCCTCAAAAAGTCATAAAAAAAATCATAGTATAGTATGGCGTCAAAAAAAGTCATACTTTAGTATGGTCTCAAAAAGTCATAAAAAACGTCATAGTATAGTATGGCGTCAAAATGGGCCAAAAAAAGTCATACTTTAGTATGGCCTCAAAATGTGCCAAAAAACGTCATAGTATAGTATGGCGTCAAAATGGGCCAAAAAAAGTCATACTTTAGTATGGCCTCAAAAAGTCATAAAAAACGTCATAGTATAGTATGGCGTCAAAATGGGCCAAAAAAAGTCATATTTTAGTATGGCCTCAAAAAGTCATAAAAAACGTCATAGTATAGTATGGCGTCAAAATGGGCCAAAAAAAGTCATATTTTAGTATGGCCTCAAAAAGTCATAAAAAACGTCATAGTATAGTATGGCGTCAAAATGGGCCAAAAAAAGTCATACTTTAGTATGGCCTCAAAAAGTCATAAAAAACGTCATAGTATAGTATGGCGTCAAAATGGGCCAAAAAAAGTCATACTTTAGTATGGCCTCAAAAAGTCATAAAAAACGTCATAGTATAGTATGGCGTCAAAAAAAGTCATACTTTAGTATGGCCTCAAAAAGTCATAAAAAACGTCATAGTATAGTATGGCGTCAAAATGGGCCAAAAAAAGTCATACTTTAGTATGGCCTCAAAAAGTCATAAAAAACGTCATAGTATAGTATGGCGTCAAAATGGGCCAAAAAAAGTCATATTTTAGTATGGCCTCAAAATGTCATAAAAAACGTCATAGTATAGTATGGCGTCAAAATGGGCCAAAAAAAGTCATACTTTAGTATGGCCTCAAAATGTGTCAGAAAACGTCATAGTATAGTATGGCGTCAAAATGGGCCAAAAAAAGTCATACTTTAGTATGGCCTCAAAATGTGCCAAAAAACGTCATAGTATAGTATGGCGTCAAAATGGGCCAAAAAAAGTCATACTTTAGTATGGCCTCAAAAAGTCATAAAAAACGTCATAGTATAGTATGGCGTCAAAATGGGCCAAAAAAAGTCATATTTTAGTATGGCCTCAAAATGTCATAAAAAACGTCATAGTATAGTATGGCGTCAAAATGGGCCAAAAAAAGTCATACTTTAGTATGGCCTCAAAATGTGTCAGAAAACGTCATAGTATAGTATGGCGTCAAAATGGGCCAAAAAAAGTCATACTTTAGTATGGCCTCAAAAAGTCATAAAAAACGTCATAGTATAGTATGGCGTCAAAATGGGCCAAAAAAAGTCATACTTTAGTATGGCCTCAAAAAGTCATAAAAAACGTCATAGTATAGTATGGCGTCAAAAAAAGTCATACTTTAGTATGGCCTCAAAAAGTCATAAAAAACGTCATAGTATAGTATGGCGTCAAAATGGGCCAAAAAAAGTCATACTTTAGTATGGCCTCAAAAAGTCATAAAAAAACGTCATAGTATAGTATGGCATCAAAATGGGCCAAAAAAAGTCATACTTTAGTATGGCCTCAAAAAGTCATAAAAAACGTCATAGTATAGTATGGCGTCAAAATGGGCCAAAAAAAAGTCATACTTTAGTATGGCCTCAAAATGTGTCAAAAAACGTCATAGTATAGTATGGCGTCAAAATGGGCCAAAAAAAGTCATACTTTAGTATGGCCTCAAAAAGTCATAAAAAACGTCATAGTATAGTATGGCGTCAAAAAAAGTCATACTTTAGTATGGTCTCAAAAAGTCATAAAAAACGTCATAGTATAGTATGGCGTCAAAATGGGCCAAAAAAAGTCATACTTTAGTATGGCGTCAAAATGGGCCAAAAAAAGTCATATTTTAGTATGGCCTCAAAAAGTCATAAAAAACGTCATAGTATAGTATGGCGTCAAAATGGGCCAAAAAAAGTCATACTTTAGTATGGCCTCAAAAAGTCATAAAAAAAATCATAGTATAGTATGGCGTCAAAAAAAGTCATACTTTAGTATGGTCTCAAAAAGTCATAAAAAACGTCATAGTATAGTATGGCGTCAAAATGGGCCAAAAAAAGTCATACTTTAGTATGGCCTCAAAATGTGCCAAAAAACGTCATAGTATAGTATGGCGTCAAAATGGGCCAAAAAAAGTCATACTTTAGTATGGCCTCAAAAAGTCATAAAAAACGTCATAGTATAGTATGGCGTCAAAATGGGCCAAAAAAAGTCATATTTTAGTATGGCCTCAAAAAGTCATAAAAAACGTCATAGTATAGTATGGCGTCAAAATGGGCCAAAAAAAGTCATATTTTAGTATGGCCTCAAAAAGTCATAAAAAACGTCATAGTATAGTATGGCGTCAAAATGGGCCAAAAAAAGTCATACTTTAGTATGGCCTCAAAAAGTCATAAAAAACGTCATAGTATAGTATGGCGTCAAAATGGGCCAAAAAAAGTCATACTTTAGTATGGCCTCAAAAAGTCATAAAAAACGTCATAGTATAGTATGGCGTCAAAAAAAGTCATACTTTAGTATGGCCTCAAAAAGTCATAAAAAACGTCATAGTATAGTATGGCGTCAAAATGGGCCAAAAAAAGTCATACTTTAGTATGGCCTCAAAATGTGCCAAAAAACGTCATAGTATAGTATGGCGTCAAAATGGGCCAAAAAAAGTCATACTTTAGTATGGCCTCAAAAAGTCATAAAAAACGTCATAGTATAGTATGGCGTCAAAATGGGCCAAAAAAAGTCATATTTTAGTATGGCCTCAAAATGTCATAAAAAACGTCATAGTATAGTATGGCGTCAAAATGGGCCAAAAAAAGTCATACTTTAGTATGGCCTCAAAATGTGTCAGAAAACGTCATAGTATAGTATGGCGTCAAAATGGGCCAAAAAAAGTCATACTTTAGTATGGCCTCAAAATGTGCCAAAAAACGTCATAGTATAGTATGGCGTCAAAATGGGCCAAAAAAAGTCATACTTTAGTATGGCCTCAAAAAGTCATAAAAAACGTCATAGTATAGTATGGCGTCAAAATGGGCCAAAAAAAGTCATATTTTAGTATGGCCTCAAAATGTCATAAAAAACGTCATAGTATAGTATGGCGTCAAAATGGGCCAAAAAAAGTCATACTTTAGTATGGCCTCAAAATGTGTCAGAAAACGTCATAGTATAGTATGGCGTCAAAATGGGCCAAAAAAAGTCATACTTTAGTATGGCCTCAAAAAGTCATAAAAAACGTCATAGTATAGTATGGCGTCAAAATGGGCCAAAAAAAGTCATACTTTAGTATGGCCTCAAAAAGTCATAAAAAACGTCATAGTATAGTATGGCGTCAAAAAAAGTCATACTTTAGTATGGTCTCAAAAAGTCATAAAAAACGTCATAGTATAGTATGGCGTCAAAATGGGCCAAAAAAAGTCATACTTTAGTATGGCCTCAAAAAGTCATAAAAAACGTCATAGTATAGTATGGCGTCAAAATGGGCCAAAAAAAGTCATACTTTAGTATGGCCTCAAAAAGTCATAAAAAACGTCATAGTATAGTATGGCGTCAAAAAAAATCATACTTTAGTATGGCCTCAAAAAGTCATAAAAAACGTCATAGTATAGTATGGCGTCAAAATGGGCCAAAAAAAGTCATACTTTAGTATGGCCTCAAAAAGTCATAAAAAAACGTCATAGTATAGTATGGCATCAAAATGGGCCAAAAAAAGTCATACTTTAGTATGGCCTCAAAAAGTCATAAAAAACGTCATAGTATAGTATGGCGTCAAAATGGGCCAAAAAAAGTCATACTTTAGTATGGCCTCAAAATGTGTCAAAAAACGTCATAGTATAGTATGGCGTCAAAATGGGCCAAAAAAAGTCATACTTTAGTATGGCCTCAAAAAGTCATAAAAAACGTCATAGTATAGTATGGCGTCAAAAAAAGTCATACTTTAGTATGGTCTCAAAAAGTCATAAAAAACGTCATAGTATAGTATGGCGTCAAAATGGGCCAAAAAAAGTCATACTTTAGTATGGCCTCAAAAAGTCATAAAAAACGTCATAGTATAGTATGGCGTCAAAATGGGCCAAAAAAAGTCATACTTTAGTATGGCCTCAAAAAGTCATAAAAAACGTCATAGTATAGTATGGCGTCAAAATGGGCCAAAAAAAGTCATACTTTAGTATGGCCTCAAAAAGTCATAAAAAACGTCATAGTATAGTATGGCGTCAAAATGGGCCAAAAAAAGTCATACTTTAGTATGGCCTCAAAAAGTCATCAAAAACGTCATAGTATAGTATGGCGTCAAAAAAAGTCATACTTTAGTATGGTCTCAAAAAGTCATAAAAAACGTCATAGTATAGTATGGCGTCAAAATGGGCCAAAAAAAGTCATACTTTAGTATGGCGTCAAAATGGGCCAAAAAAAGTCATATTTTAGTATGGCCTCAAAAAGTCATAAAAAACGTCATAGTATAGTATGGCGTCAAAATGGGCCAAAAAAAGTCATACTTTAGTATGGCCTCAAAAAGTCATAAAAAAAATCATAGTATAGTATGGCGTCAAAAAAAGTCATACTTTAGTATGGTCTCAAAAAGTCATAAAAAACGTCATAGTATAGTATGGCGTCAAAATGGGCCAAAAAAAGTCATACTTTAGTATGGCCTCAAAATGTGCCAAAAAACGTCATAGTATAGTATGGCGTCAAAATGGGCCAAAAAAAGTCATACTTTAGTATGGCCTCAAAAAGTCATAAAAAACGTCATAGTATAGTATGGCGTCAAAAAAAGTCATACTTTAGTATGGCCTCAAAAAGTCATAAAAAACGTCATAGTATAGTATGGCGTCAAAATGGGCCAAAAAAAGTCATACTTTAGTATGGCCTCAAAAAGTCATAAAAAACGTCATAGTATAGTATGGCGTCAAAATGGGCCAAAAAAAGTCATATTTTAGTATGGCCTCAAAATGTCATAAAAAACGTCATAGTATAGTATGGCGTCAAAATGGGCCAAAAAAAGTCATACTTTAGTATGGCCTCAAAATGTGTCAGAAAACGTCATAGTATAGTATGGCGTCAAAATGGGCCAAAAAAAGTCATACTTTAGTATGGCCTCAAAAAGTCATAAAAAACGTCATAGTATAGTATGGCGTCAAAATGGGCCAAAAAAAGTCATACTTTAGTATGGCCTCAAAAAGTCATAAAAAACGTCATAGTATAGTATGGCGTCAAAAAAAGTCATACTTTAGTATGGCCTCAAAAAGTCATAAAAAACGTCATAGTATAGTATGGCGTCAAAATGGGCCAAAAAAAGTCATACTTTAGTATGGCCTCAAAAAGTCATAAAAAACGTCATAGTATAGTATGGCGTCAAAATGGGCCAAAAAAAGTCATACTTTAGTATGGCCTCAAAAAGTCATAAAAAACGTCATAGTATAGTATGGCGTCAAAATGGGCCAAAAAAAGTCATACTTTAGTATGGCCTCAAAAAGTCATAAAAAACGTCATAGTATAGTATGGCGTCAAAAAAAGTCATACTTTAGTATGGTCTCAAAAAGTCATAAAAAACGTCATAGTATAGTATGGCGTCAAAAAAAGTCATACTTTAGTATGGTCTCAAAAAGTCATAAAAAACGTCATAGTATAGTATGGCGTCAAAATGGGCCAAAAAAAGTCATACTTTAGTATGGCGTCAAAATGGGCCAAAAAAAGTCATATTTTAGTATGGCCTCAAAAAGTCATAAAAAACGTCATAGTATAGTATGGCGTCAAAATGGGCCAAAAAAAGTCATAATTTAGTATGGCCTCAAAAAGTCATAAAAAACGTCATAGTATAGTATGGCGTCAAAATGGGCCAAAAAAAGTCATACTTTAGTATGGCCTCAAAATGTGTCAAAAAACGTCATAGTATAGTATGGCGTCAAAAAAAGTCATACTTTAGTATGGCCTCAAAATGTGTCAAAAAACGTCATAGTATAGTATGGCGTCAAAATGGGCCAAAAAAAGTCATACTTTAATATGGCCTCAAAAAGTCATAAAAAACGTCATAGTATAGTATGGCGTCAAAAAAAGTCATACTTTAGTATGGCCTCAAAAAGTCATAAAAAACGTCATAGTATAGTATGGCGTCAAAATGGGCCAAAAAAAGTCATACTTTAGTATGGCCTCAAAAAGTCATAAAAAACGTCATAGTATAGTATGGCGTCAAAATGGGCCAAAAAAAGTCATACTTTAGTATGGCCTCAAAAAGTCATAAAAAACGTCATAGTATAGTATGGCGTCAAAAAAAGTCATACTTTAGTATGGTCTCAAAAAGTCATAAAAAACATCATAGTATAGTATGGCGTCAAAATGGGCCAAAAAAAGTCATACTTTAGTATGGCCTCAAAAAGTCATAAAAAACGTCATAGTATAGTATGGCGTCAAAATGGGCCAAAAAAAGTCATACTTTAGTATGGCCTCAAAAAGTCATAAAAAACGTCATAGTATAGTATGGCGTCAAAATGGGCCAAAAAAAGTCATACTTTAGTATGGCCTCAAAAAGTCATAAAAAACATCATAGTATAGTATGGCGTCAAAATGGGCCAAAAAAAGTCATACTTTAGTATGGCCTCAAAATGTGTCAAAAAACGTCATAGTATAGTATGGCGTCAAAATGGGCCAAAAAAAGTCATATTTTAGTATGGCCTCAAAATGTGTCAAAAAACGTCACAGTATAGTATGGCGTCAAAATGGGCCAAAAAAAGTCATACTTTAGTATGGCCTCAAAAAGTCATAAAAAACGTCATAGTATAGTATGGCGTCAAAAAAAGTCATACTTTAGTATGGTCTCAAAAACTCATAAAAAACGTCATAGTATAGTATGGCGTCAAAATGGGCCAAAAAAAGTCATACTTTAGTATGGCCTCAAAAAGTCATAAAAAACGTCATAGTATAGTATGGCGTCAAAATGGGCCAAAAAAAGTCATACTTTAGTATGGCCTCAAAAAGTCATAAAAAACGTCATAGTATGGCGTCAAAAAAAGTCATACTTTAGTATGGTCTCAAAAAGTCATAAAAAACGTCATAGTATAGTATGGCGTCAAAAAAAGTCATACTTTAGTATGGTCTCAAAAAGTCATAAAAAACATCATAGTATAGTATGGCGTCAAAATGGGCCAAAAAAAGTCATACTTTAGTATGGCCTCAAAAAGTCATAAAAAACGTCATAGTATAGTATGGCGTCAAAATGGGCCAAAAAAAGTCATACTTTAGTATGGCCTCAAAAAGTCATAAAAAACGTCATAGTATAGTATGGCGTCAAAATGGGCCAAAAAAAGTCATACTTTAGTATGGCCTCAAAAAGTCATAAAAAACGTCATAGTATAGTATGGCGTCAAAATGGGCCAAAAAAAGTCATACTTTAGTATGGCCTCAAAATGTGTCAAAAAACGTCATAGTATAGTATGGCGTCAAAATGGGCCAAAAAAAGTCATATTTTAGTATGGCCTCAAAATGTGTCAAAAAACGTCATAGTATAGTATGGCGTCAAAATGGGCCAAAAAAAGTCATACTTTAGTATGGCCTCAAAAAGTCATAAAAAACGTCATAGTATAGTATGGCGTCAAAAAAAGTCATACTTTAGTATGGTCTCAAAAAGTCATAAAAAACGTCATAGTATAGTATGGCGTCAAAATGGGCCAAAAAAAGTCATACTTTAGTATGGCCTCAAAAAGTCATAAAAAACGTCATAGTATAGTATGGCGTCAAAATGGGCCAAAAAAAGTCATATTTTAGTATGGCCTCAAAAAGTCATAAAAAACGTCATAGTATAGTATGGCGTCAAAATGGGCCAAAAAAAGTCATACTTTAGTATGGCCTCAAAAAGTCATAAAAAACGTCATAGTATAGTATGGCGTCAAAATGGGCCAAAAAAAGTCATACTTTAGTATGGCCTCAAAAAGTCATAAAAAACGTCATAGTATAGTATGGCGTCAAAAAAAGTCATACTTTAGTATGGCCTCAAAAAGTCATAAAAAACGTCATAGTATAGTATGGCGTCAAAATGGGCCAAAAAAAGTCATACTTTAGTATGGCCTCAAAATGTGCCAAAAAACGTCATAGTATAGTATGGCGTCAAAATGGGCCAAAAAAAGTCATACTTTAGTATGGCCTCAAAAAGTCATAAAAAACGTCATAGTATAGTATGGCGTCAAAATGGGCCAAAAAAAGTCATATTTTAGTATGGCCTCAAAATGTCATAAAAAACGTCATAGTATAGTATGGCGTCAAAATGGGCCAAAAAAAGTCATACTTTAGTATGGCCTCAAAATGTGTCAGAAAACGTCATAGTATAGTATGGCGTCAAAATGGGCCAAAAAAAGTCATACTTTAGTATGGCCTCAAAAAGTCATAAAAAACGTCATAGTATAGTATGGCGTCAAAATGGGCCAAAAAAAGTCATACTTTAGTATGGCCTCAAAAAGTCATAAAAAACGTCATAGTATAGTATGGCGTCAAAAAAAGTCATACTTTAGTATGGCCTCAAAAAGTCATAAAAAACGTCATAGTATAGTATGGCGTCAAAATGGGCCAAAAAAAGTCATACTTTAGTATGGCCTCAAAAAGTCATAAAAAACGTCATAGTATAGTATGGCGTCAAAATGGGCCAAAAAAAGTCATACTTTAGTATGGCCTCAAAAAGTCATAAAAAACGTCATAGTATAGTATGGCGTCAAAATGGGCCAAAAAAAGTCATACTTTAGTATGGCCTCAAAAAGTCATAAAAAACGTCATAGTATAGTATGGCGTCAAAAAAAGTCATACTTTAGTATGGTCTCAAAAAGTCATAAAAAACGTCATAGTATAGTATGGCGTCAAAAAAAGTCATACTTTAGTATGGTCTCAAAAAGTCATAAAAAACGTCATAGTATAGTATGGCGTCAAAATGGGCCAAAAAAAGTCATACTTTAGTATGGCGTCAAAATGGGCCAAAAAAAGTCATATTTTAGTATGGCCTCAAAAAGTCATAAAAAACGTCATAGTATAGTATGGCGTCAAAATGGGCCAAAAAAAGTCATAATTTAGTATGGCCTCAAAAAGTCATAAAAAACGTCATAGTATAGTATGGCGTCAAAATGGGCCAAAAAAAGTCATACTTTAGTATGGCCTCAAAATGTGTCAAAAAACGTCATAGTATAGTATGGCGTCAAAAAAAGTCATACTTTAGTATGGCCTCAAAATGTGTCAAAAAACGTCATAGTATAGTATGGCGTCAAAATGGGCCAAAAAAAGTCATACTTTAATATGGCCTCAAAAAGTCATAAAAAACGTCATAGTATAGTATGGCGTCAAAAAAAGTCATACTTTAGTATGGCCTCAAAAAGTCATAAAAAACGTCATAGTATAGTATGGCGTCAAAATGGGCCAAAAAAAGTCATACTTTAGTATGGCCTCAAAAAGTCATAAAAAACGTCATAGTATAGTATGGCGTCAAAAAAAGTCATACTTTAGTATGGTCTCAAAAAGTCATAAAAAACATCATAGTATAGTATGGCGTCAAAATGGGCCAAAAAAAGTCATACTTTAGTATGGCCTCAAAAAGTCATAAAAAACGTCATAGTATAGTATGGCGTCAAAATGGGCCAAAAAAAGTCATACTTTAGTATGGCCTCAAAAAGTCATAAAAAACGTCATAGTATAGTATGGCGTCAAAATGGGCCAAAAAAAGTCATACTTTAGTATGGCCTCAAAAAGTCATAAAAAACGTCATAGTATAGTATGGCGTCAAAATGGGCCAAAAAAAGTCATACTTTAGTATGGCCTCAAAATGTGTCAAAAAACGTCATAGTATAGTATGGCGTCAAAATGGGCCAAAAAAAGTCATATTTTAGTATGGCCTCAAAATGTGTCAAAAAACGTCACAGTATAGTATGGCGTCAAAATGGGCCAAAAAAAGTCATACTTTAGTATGGCCTCAAAAAGTCATAAAAAACGTCATAGTATAGTATGGCGTCAAAAAAAGTCATACTTTAGTATGGTCTCAAAAACTCATAAAAAACGTCATAGTATAGTATGGCGTCAAAATGGGCCAAAAAAAGTCATACTTTAGTATGGCCTCAAAAAGTCATAAAAAACGTCATAGTATAGTATGGCGTCAAAATGGGCCAAAAAAAGTCATACTTTAGTATGGCCTCAAAAAGTCATAAAAAACGTCATAGTATGGCGTCAAAAAAAGTCATACTTTAGTATGGTCTCAAAAAGTCATAAAAAACGTCATAGTATAGTATGGCGTCAAAAAAAGTCATACTTTAGTATGGTCTCAAAAAGTCATAAAAAACATCATAGTATAGTATGGCGTCAAAATGGGCCAAAAAAAGTCATACTTTAGTATGGCCTCAAAAAGTCATAAAAAACGTCATAGTATAGTATGGCGTCAAAATGGGCCAAAAAAAGTCATACTTTAGTATGGCCTCAAAAAGTCATAAAAAACGTCATAGTATAGTATGGCGTCAAAATGGGCCAAAAAAAGTCATACTTTAGTATGGCCTCAAAAAGTCATAAAAAACGTCATAGTATAGTATGGCGTCAAAATGGGCCAAAAAAAGTCATACTTTAGTATGGCCTCAAAATGTGTCAAAAAACGTCATAGTATAGTATGGCGTCAAAATGGGCCAAAAAAAGTCATATTTTAGTATGGCCTCAAAATGTGTCAAAAAACGTCATAGTATAGTATGGCGTCAAAATGGGCCAAAAAAAGTCATACTTTAGTATGGCCTCAAAAAGTCATAAAAAACGTCATAGTATAGTATGGCGTCAAAAAAAGTCATACTTTAGTATGGTCTCAAAAACTCATAAAAAACGTCATAGTATAGTATGGCGTCAAAATGGGCCAAAAAAAGTCATACTTTAGTATGGCCTCAAAAAGTCATAAAAAACGTCATAGTATAGTATGGCGTCAAAATGGGCCAAAAAAAGTCATACTTTAGTATGGCCTCAAAAAGTCATAAAAAACGTCATAGTACAGTATGGCGTCAAAATGGGCCAAAAAAAGTCATACTTTAGTATGGCCTCAAAATGTGTCAAAAAACGTCATAGTATAGTATGGCGTCAAAATGGGCCAAAAAAAGTCATACTTTAGTATGGCCTCAAAAAGTCATAAAAAACGTCATAGTATAGTATGGCGTCAAAAAAAGTCATACTTTAGTATGGCCTCAAAAAGTCATAAAAAACGTCATAGTATAGTATGGCGTCAAAAAAAGTCATACTTTAGTATGGTCTCAAAAAGTCATAAAAAACGTCATAGTATAGTATGGCGTCAAAATGGGCCAAAAAAAGTCATACTTTAGTATGGCCTCAAAATGTGTCAAAAAACGTCATAGTATAGTATGGCGTCAAAATGGGCCAAAAAAAGTCATATTTTAGTATGGCCTCAAAAAGTCATAAAAAACGTCATAGTATAGTATGGCGTCAAAATGGGCCAAAAAAAGTCATACTTTAGTATGGCCTCAAAAAGTCATAAAAAACGTCATAGTATAGTATGGCGTCAAAATGGGCCAAAAAAAGTCATACTTTAGTATGGCCTCAAAAAGTCATAAAAAACGTCATAGTATAGTATGGCGTCAAAATGGGCCAAAAAAAGTCATACTTTAGTATGACCTCAAAATGTGTCAAAAAACGTCATAGTATAGTATGGCGTCAAAATGGGCCAAAAAAAGTCATACTTTAGTATGGCCTCAAAAAGTCATAAAAAACGTCATAGTATAGTATGGCGTCAAAATGGGCCAAAAAAAGTCATACTTTAGTATGGCCTCAAAAAGTCATAAAAAAACGTCATAGTATGGCGTCAAAAAAAGTCATACTTTAGTATGGTCTCAAAAAGTCATAAAAAACGTCATAGTATAGTATGGCGTCAAAATGGGCCAAAAAAAGTCATACTTTAGTATGGCCTCAAAAAGTCATAAAAAACGTCATAGTATAGTATGGCGTCAAAATGGGCCAAAAAAAGTCATACTTTAGTATGGCCTCAAAAAGTCATAAAAAACGTCATAGTATAGTATGGCGTCAAAATGGGCCAAAAAAAGTCATACTTTAGTATGGCCTCAAAAAGTCATAAAAAACGTCATAGTATAGTATGACGTCAAAATGGGCCAAAAAAAGTCATACTTTAGTATGGCCTCAAAATGTGTCAAAAAACGTCATAGTATAGTATGGCGTCAAAATGGGCCAAAAAAAGTCATACTTTAGTATGGCCTCAAAAAGTCATAAAAAACGTCATATTATAGTATGGCGTCAAAAAAAGTCATACTTTAGTATGGTCTCAAAAAGTCATAAAAAACGTCATAGTATAGTATGGCGTCAAAATGGGCCAAAAAAAGTCATACTTTAGTATGGCCTCAAAAAGTCATAAAAAACGTCATAGTATAGTATGGCGTCAAAATGGGCCAAAAAAAGTCATACTTTAGTATGGCCTCAAAAAGTCATAAAAAACGTCATAGTATAGTATGGCGTCAAAAAAAGTCATACTTTAGTATGGTCTCAAAAAGTCATAAAAAACATCATAGTATAGTATGGCGTCAAAATGGGCCAAAAAAAGTCATACTTTAGTATGGCCTCAAAAAGTCATAAAAAACGTCATAGTATAGTATGGCGTCAAAATGGGCCAAAAAAAGTCATACTTTAGTATGGCCTCAAAAAGTCATAAAAAACGTCATAGTATAGTATGGCGTCAAAATGGGCCAAAAAAAGTCATACTTTAGTATGGCCTCAAAAAGTCATAAAAAACGTCATAGTATAGTATGGCGTCAAAATGGGCCAAAAAAAGTCATACTTTAGTATGGCCTCAAAAAGTCATAAAAAACGTCATAGTATAGTATGGCGTCAAAATGGGCCAAAAAAAGTCATACTTTAGTATGGCCTCAAAATGTGTCAAAAAACGTCATAGTATAGTATGGCGTCAAAATGGGCCAAAAAAAGTCATATTTTAGTATGGCCTCAAAATGTGTCAAAAAACGTCATAGTATAGTATGGCGTCAAAATGGGCCAAAAAAAGTCATACTTTAGTATGGCCTCAAAAAGTCATAAAAAACGTCATAGTATAGTATGGCGTCAAAAAAAGTCATACTTTAGTATGGTCTCAAAAACTCATAAAAAACGTCATAGTATAGTATGGCGTCAAAATGGGCCAAAAAAAGTCATACTTTAGTATGGCCTCAAAAAGTCATAAAAAACGTCATAGTATAGTATGGCGTCAAAATGGGCCAAAAAAAGTCATACTTTAGTATGGCCTCAAAAAGTCATAAAAAACGTCATAGTATGGCGTCAAAAAAAGTCATACTTTAGTATGGTCTCAAAAAGTCATAAAAAACGTCATAGTATAGTATGGCGTCAAAATGGGCCAAAAAAAGTCATACTTTAGTATGGCCTCAAAAAGTCATAAAAAACGTCATAGTATAGTATGGCGTCAAAATGGGCCAAAAAAAGTCATACTTTAGTATGGCCTCAAAATGTGCCAAAAAACGTCATAGTATAGTATGGCGTCAAAATGGGCCAAAAAAAGTCATACTTTAGTATGGCCTCAAAAAGTCATAAAAAACGTCATAGTATAGTATGGCGTCAAAATGGGCCAAAAAAAGTCATATTTTAGTATGGCCTCAAAAAGTCATAAAAAACGTCATAGTATAGTATGGCGTCAAAATGGGCCAAAAAAAGTCATATTTTAGTATGGCCTCAAAAAGTCATAAAAAACGTCATAGTATAGTATGGCGTCAAAATGGGCCAAAAAAAGTCATACTTTAGTATGGCCTCAAAAAGTCATAAAAAACGTCATAGTATAGTATGGCGTCAAAATGGGCCAAAAAAAGTCATACTTTAGTATGGCCTCAAAAAGTCATAAAAAACGTCATAGTATAGTATGGCGTCAAAAAAAGTCATACTTTAGTATGGCCTCAAAAAGTCATAAAAAACGTCATAGTATAGTATGGCGTCAAAATGGGCCAAAAAAAGTCATACTTTAGTATGGCCTCAAAATGTGCCAAAAAACGTCATAGTATAGTATGGCGTCAAAATGGGCCAAAAAAAGTCATACTTTAGTATGGCCTCAAAAAGTCATAAAAAACGTCATAGTATAGTATGGCGTCAAAATGGGCCAAAAAAAGTCATATTTTAGTATGGCCTCAAAATGTCATAAAAAACGTCATAGTATAGTATGGCGTCAAAATGGGCCAAAAAAAGTCATACTTTAGTATGGCCTCAAAATGTGTCAGAAAACGTCATAGTATAGTATGGCGTCAAAATGGGCCAAAAAAAGTCATACTTTAGTATGGCCTCAAAATGTGCCAAAAAACGTCATAGTATAGTATGGCGTCAAAATGGGCCAAAAAAAGTCATACTTTAGTATGGCCTCAAAAAGTCATAAAAAACGTCATAGTATAGTATGGCGTCAAAATGGGCCAAAAAAAGTCATATTTTAGTATGGCCTCAAAATGTCATAAAAAACGTCATAGTATAGTATGGCGTCAAAATGGGCCAAAAAAAGTCATACTTTAGTATGGCCTCAAAATGTGTCAGAAAACGTCATAGTATAGTATGGCGTCAAAATGGGCCAAAAAAAGTCATACTTTAGTATGGCCTCAAAAAGTCATAAAAAACGTCATAGTATAGTATGGCGTCAAAATGGGCCAAAAAAAGTCATACTTTAGTATGGCCTCAAAAAGTCATAAAAAACGTCATAGTATAGTATGGCGTCAAAAAAAGTCATACTTTAGTATGGTCTCAAAAAGTCATAAAAAACGTCATAGTATAGTATGGCGTCAAAATGGGCCAAAAAAAGTCATACTTTAGTATGGCCTCAAAAAGTCATAAAAAACGTCATAGTATAGTATGGCGTCAAAATGGGCCAAAAAAAGTCATACTTTAGTATGGCCTCAAAAAGTCATAAAAAACGTCATAGTATAGTATGGCGTCAAAAAAAATCATACTTTAGTATGGCCTCAAAAAGTCATAAAAAACGTCATAGTATAGTATGGCGTCAAAATGGGCCAAAAAAAGTCATACTTTAGTATGGCCTCAAAAAGTCATAAAAAAACGTCATAGTATAGTATGGCATCAAAATGGGCCAAAAAAAGTCATACTTTAGTATGGCCTCAAAAAGTCATAAAAAACGTCATAGTATAGTATGGCGTCAAAATGGGCCAAAAAAAGTCATACTTTAGTATGGCCTCAAAATGTGTCAAAAAACGTCATAGTATAGTATGGCGTCAAAATGGGCCAAAAAAAGTCATACTTTAGTATGGCCTCAAAAAGTCATAAAAAACGTCATAGTATAGTATGGCGTCAAAAAAAGTCATACTTTAGTATGGTCTCAAAAAGTCATAAAAAACGTCATAGTATAGTATGGCGTCAAAATGGGCCAAAAAAAGTCATACTTTAGTATGGCCTCAAAAAGTCATAAAAAACGTCATAGTATAGTATGGCGTCAAAATGGGCCAAAAAAAGTCATACTTTAGTATGGCCTCAAAAAGTCATAAAAAACGTCATAGTATAGTATGGCGTCAAAATGGGCCAAAAAAAGTCATACTTTAGTATGGCCTCAAAAAGTCATAAAAAACGTCATAGTATAGTATGGCGTCAAAATGGGCCAAAAAAAGTCATACTTTAGTATGGCCTCAAAAAGTCATCAAAAACGTCATAGTATAGTATGGCGTCAAAAAAAGTCATACTTTAGTATGGTCTCAAAAAGTCATAAAAAACGTCATAGTATAGTATGGCGTCAAAATGGGCCAAAAAAAGTCATACTTTAGTATGGCGTCAAAATGGGCCAAAAAAAGTCATATTTTAGTATGGCCTCAAAAAGTCATAAAAAACGTCATAGTATAGTATGGCGTCAAAATGGGCCAAAAAAAGTCATACTTTAGTATGGCCTCAAAAAGTCATAAAAAAAATCATAGTATAGTATGGCGTCAAAAAAAGTCATACTTTAGTATGGTCTCAAAAAGTCATAAAAAACGTCATAGTATAGTATGGCGTCAAAATGGGCCAAAAAAAAGTCATACTTTAGTATGGCCTCAAAATGTGC
The DNA here is from genome assembly GCF_017976425.1 of Toxotes jaculatrix. Classification (NCBI taxonomy): domain Eukaryota; kingdom Metazoa; phylum Chordata; class Actinopteri; family Toxotidae; genus Toxotes; species Toxotes jaculatrix. The sequence goes on along the minus strand of NC_054402.1, from coordinate 25,668,085 downwards.
CAAAAAACGTCATAGTATAGTATGGCGTCAAAATGGGCCAAAAAAAGTCATACTTTAGTATGGCCTCAAAAAGTCATAAAAAACGTCATAGTATAGTATGGCGTCAAAAAAAGTCATACTTTAGTATGGCCTCAAAAAGTCATAAAAAACGTCATAGTATAGTATGGCGTCAAAATGGGCCAAAAAAAGTCATACTTTAGTATGGCCTCAAAAAGTCATAAAAAACGTCATAGTATAGTATGGCGTCAAAATGGGCCAAAAAAAGTCATATTTTAGTATGGCCTCAAAATGTCATAAAAAACGTCATAGTATAGTATGGCGTCAAAATGGGCCAAAAAAAGTCATACTTTAGTATGGCCTCAAAATGTGTCAGAAAACGTCATAGTATAGTATGGCGTCAAAATGGGCCAAAAAAAGTCATACTTTAGTATGGCCTCAAAAAGTCATAAAAAACGTCATAGTATAGTATGGCGTCAAAATGGGCCAAAAAAAGTCATACTTTAGTATGGCCTCAAAAAGTCATAAAAAACGTCATAGTATAGTATGGCGTCAAAAAAAGTCATACTTTAGTATGGCCTCAAAAAGTCATAAAAAACGTCATAGTATAGTATGGCGTCAAAATGGGCCAAAAAAAGTCATACTTTAGTATGGCCTCAAAAAGTCATAAAAAACGTCATAGTATAGTATGGCGTCAAAATGGGCCAAAAAAAGTCATACTTTAGTATGGCCTCAAAAAGTCATAAAAAACGTCATAGTATAGTATGGCGTCAAAATGGGCCAAAAAAAGTCATACTTTAGTATGGCCTCAAAAAGTCATAAAAAACGTCATAGTATAGTATGGCGTCAAAAAAAGTCATACTTTAGTATGGTCTCAAAAAGTCATAAAAAACGTCATAGTATAGTATGGCGTCAAAAAAAGTCATACTTTAGTATGGTCTCAAAAAGTCATAAAAAACGTCATAGTATAGTATGGCGTCAAAATGGGCCAAAAAAAGTCATACTTTAGTATGGCGTCAAAATGGGCCAAAAAAAGTCATATTTTAGTATGGCCTCAAAAAGTCATAAAAAACGTCATAGTATAGTATGGCGTCAAAATGGGCCAAAAAAAGTCATAATTTAGTATGGCCTCAAAAAGTCATAAAAAACGTCATAGTATAGTATGGCGTCAAAATGGGCCAAAAAAAGTCATACTTTAGTATGGCCTCAAAATGTGTCAAAAAACGTCATAGTATAGTATGGCGTCAAAAAAAGTCATACTTTAGTATGGCCTCAAAATGTGTCAAAAAACGTCATAGTATAGTATGGCGTCAAAATGGGCCAAAAAAAGTCATACTTTAATATGGCCTCAAAAAGTCATAAAAAACGTCATAGTATAGTATGGCGTCAAAAAAAGTCATACTTTAGTATGGCCTCAAAAAGTCATAAAAAACGTCATAGTATAGTATGGCGTCAAAATGGGCCAAAAAAAGTCATACTTTAGTATGGCCTCAAAAAGTCATAAAAAACGTCATAGTATAGTATGGCGTCAAAATGGGCCAAAAAAAGTCATACTTTAGTATGGCCTCAAAAAGTCATAAAAAACGTCATAGTATAGTATGGCGTCAAAAAAAGTCATACTTTAGTATGGTCTCAAAAAGTCATAAAAAACATCATAGTATAGTATGGCGTCAAAATGGGCCAAAAAAAGTCATACTTTAGTATGGCCTCAAAAAGTCATAAAAAACGTCATAGTATAGTATGGCGTCAAAATGGGCCAAAAAAAGTCATACTTTAGTATGGCCTCAAAAAGTCATAAAAAACGTCATAGTATAGTATGGCGTCAAAATGGGCCAAAAAAAGTCATACTTTAGTATGGCCTCAAAAAGTCATAAAAAACATCATAGTATAGTATGGCGTCAAAATGGGCCCAAAAAAAGTCATACTTTAGTATGGCCTCAAAATGTGTCAAAAAACGTCATAGTATAGTATGGCGTCAAAATGGGCCAAAAAAAGTCATATTTTAGTATGGCCTCAAAATGTGTCAAAAAACGTCACAGTATAGTATGGCGTCAAAATGGGCCAAAAAAAGTCATACTTTAGTATGGCCTCAAAAAGTCATAAAAAAACGTCATAGTATAGGTATGGCGTCAAAAAAAGTCATACTTTAGTATGGTCTCAAAAACTCATAAAAAACGTCATAGTATAGTATGGCGTCCAAAATGGGCCAAAAAAAGTCATACTTTAGTATGGCCTCAAAAAGTCATAAAAAACGTCATAGTATAGTATGGCGTCAAAATGGGGCCAAAAAAAGTCATACTTTAGTATGGCCTCAAAAAGTCATAAAAAACGTCATAGTATGGCGTCAAAAAAAGTCATACTTTAGTATGGTCTCAAAAAGTCATAAAAAACGTCATAGTATAGTATGGCGTCAAAAAAAGTCATACTTTAGTATGGTCTCAAAAAGTCATAAAAAACATCATAGTATAGTATGGCGTCAAAATGGGCCAAAAAAAGTCATACTTTAGTATGGCCTCAAAAAGTCATAAAAAACGTCATAGTATAGTATGGCGTCAAAATGGGCCAAAAAAAAGTCATACTTTAGTATGGCCTCAAAAAGTCATAAAAAACGTCATAGTATAGTATGGCGTCAAAATGGGCCAAAAAAAGTCATACTTTAGTATGGCCTCAAAAAGTCATAAAAAACGTCATAGTATAGTATGGCGTCAAAATGGGCCAAAAAAAAGTCATACTTTAGTATGGCCTCAAAATGTGTCAAAAAACGTCATAGTATAGTATGGCGTCAAAATGGGCCAAAAAAAGTCATATTTTAGTATGGCCTCAAAATGTGTCAAAAAACGTCATAGTATAGTATGGCGTCAAAATGGGCCAAAAAAGTCATACTTTAGTATGGCCTCAAAAAAGTCATAAAAAACGTCATAGTATAGTATGGCGTCAAAAAAAGTCATACTTTAGTATGGTCTCAAAAAGTCATAAAAAACGTCATAGTATAGTATGGCGTCAAAATGGGCCAAAAAAAGTCATACTTTTAGTATGGCCTCAAAAAGTCATAAAAAACGTCATAGTATAGTATGGCGTCAAAATGGGCCAAAAAAAGTCTATTTTAGTATGGCCTCAAAAAGTCATAAAAAACGTCATAGTATAGTATGGCGTCAAAATGGGCCAAAAAAAGTCATACTTTAGTATGGCCTCAAAAAGTCATAAAAAACGTCATAGTATAGTATGGCGTCAAAATGGGCCAAAAAAAAGTCATAACTTTAGTATGGCCTCAAAAAGTCATAAAAAACGTCATAGTATAGTATGGCGTCAAAAAAAGTCATACTTTAGTATGGCCTCAAAAAGTCATAAAAAACGTCATAGTATAGTATGGCGTCAAAATGGGCCAAAAAAGTGCCATACTTTAGTATGGCCTCCAAAATGTGCCAAAAAACGTTCATAGTATAGTATGGCGTCAAAATGGGCCAAAAAAGTCATACTTTAGTATGGCCTCAAAAAGTCATAAAAAACGTCATAGTATAGTATGGCGTCAAAATGGGCCAAAAAAAGTCATATTTTAGTATGGCCTCAAAATGTCATAAAAAACGTCATAGTATAGTATGGCGTCAAAATGGGCCAAAAAAAGTCATACTTTAGTATGGCCTCAAAATGTGTCAGAAAACGTCATAGTATAGTATGGCGTCAAAATGGGCCAAAAAAAGTCATACTTTAGTATGGCCTCAAAAAGTCATAAAAAACGTCATAGTATAGTATGGCGTCAAAATGGGCCAAAAAAAGTCATACTTTAGTATGGCCTCAAAAAGTCATAAAAAACGTCATAGTATAGTATGGCGTCAAAAAAGTCATACTTTAGTATGGCCTCAAAAAGTCACTAAAAAACGTTCATAGTATAGTATGGCGTCAAAATGGGCCAAAAAAAGTCATACTTTAGTATGGCCTCAAAAAGTCATAAAAAACGTCATAGTATAGTATGGCGTCAAAATGGGCCAAAAAAAGTCATACTTTAGTATGGCCTCAAAAAGTCATAAAAAACGTCATAGTATAGTATGGCGTCAAAATGGGCCAAAAAAAGTCATACTTTAGTATGGCCTCAAAAAGTCATAAAAAACGTCATAGTATAGTATGGCGTCAAAAAAAGTCATACTTATTAGTATTGGTCTCAAAAAGTCATAAAAAACGTCATAGTATAGTATGGCGTCAAAAAAAGTCATACTTTAGTATGGTCTCAAAAAGTCATAAAAAACGTCATAGTATAGTATGGCGTCAAAATGGGCCAAAAAAAGTCATACTTTAGTATGGCGTCAAAATGGGCAAAAAAAGTCTATTTTAGTATGGCCTCAAAAAGTCATAAAAAACGTCATAAGTATAGTATGGCGTTCAAAATGGGCCAAAAAAAGTTCATAATTTAGTATGGCCATCAAAAAGTCATAAAAAACGTCATAGTATAGTATGGCGTCAAAATGGGCCAAAAAAGTCATACTTTAGTATGGCCTCAAAATGTGTCAAGAAAACGTCATAGTATAGTATGGCGTCAAAAAAAGTCATACTTTAGTATGGCCTCAAATGTGTCAAAAAACGTCATAGTATAGTATGGCGTCAAAATGGGCCAAAAAAAGTCATACTTTAATATCAAAAAGTCATAAAAAACGTCATAGTATAGTATGGCGTCAAAAAAAGTCATACTTTAGTATGGCCTCAAAAAGTCATAAAAAACGTCATAGTATAGTATGGCGTCAAAATGGGCCAAAAAAAGTCATACTTTAGTATGGCCTCAAAAAGTCATAAAAAACGTCATAGTATAGTATGGCGTCAAAAAAAGTCATACTTTAGTATGGTCTCAAAAAGTCATAAAAAACATCATAGTATAGTATGGCGTCAAAATGGGCCAAAAAAAGTCATACTTTAGTATGGCCTCAAAAAGTCATAAAAAACGTCATAGTATAGTATGGCGTCAAAATGGGCCAAAAAAAGTCATACTTTAGTATGGCCTCAAAAAGTCATAAAAAACGTCATAGTATAGTATGGCGTCAAAATGGGCCAAAAAAAGTCATACTTTAGTATGGCCTCAAAAAGTCATAAAAAACGTCATAGTATAGTATGGCGTCAAAATGGGCCAAAAAAAGTCATACTTTAGTATGGCCTCAAAATGTGTCAAAAAACGTCATAGTATAGTATGGCGTCAAAATGGGCCAAAAAAAGTCATATTTTAGTATGGCCTCAAAATGTGTCAAAAAACGTCACAGTATAGTATGGCGTCAAAATGGGCCAAAAAAAGTCATACTTTAGTATGGCCTCAAAAAGTCATAAAAAACGTCATAGTATAGTATGGCGTCAAAAAAAGTCATACTTTAGTATGGTCTCAAAAACTCATAAAAAACGTCATAGTATAGTATGGCGTCAAAATGGGCCAAAAAAAGTCATACTTTAGTATGGCCTCAAAAAGTCATAAAAAACGTCATAGTATAGTATGGCGTCAAAATGGGCCAAAAAAAGTCATACTTTAGTATGGCCTCAAAAAGTCATAAAAAACGTCATAGTATGGCGTCAAAAAAAGTCATACTTTAGTATGGTCTCAAAAAGTCATAAAAAACGTCATAGTATAGTATGGCGTCAAAAAAAGTCATACTTTAGTATGGTCTCAAAAAGTCATAAAAAACATCATAGTATAGTATGGCGTCAAAATGGGCCAAAAAAAGTCATACTTTAGTATGGCCTCAAAAAGTCATAAAAAACGTCATAGTATAGTATGGCGTCAAAATGGGCCAAAAAAAGTCATACTTTAGTATGGCCTCAAAAAGTCATAAAAAACGTCATAGTATAGTATGGCGTCAAAATGGGCCAAAAAAAGTCATACTTTAGTATGGCCTCAAAAAGTCATAAAAAACGTCATAGTATAGTATGGCGTCAAAATGGGCCAAAAAAAGTCATACTTTAGTATGGCCTCAAAATGTGTCAAAAAACGTCATAGTATAGTATGGCGTCAAAATGGGCCAAAAAAAGTCATATTTTAGTATGGCCTCAAAATGTGTCAAAAAACGTCATAGTATAGTATGGCGTCAAAATGGGCCAAAAAAAGTCATACTTTAGTATGGCCTCAAAAAGTCATAAAAAACGTCATAGTATAGTATGGCGTCAAAAAAAGTCATACTTTAGTATGGTCTCAAAAACTCATAAAAAACGTCATAGTATAGTATGGCGTCAAAATGGGCCAAAAAAAGTCATACTTTAGTATGGCCTCAAAAAGTCATAAAAAACGTCATAGTATAGTATGGCGTCAAAATGGGCCAAAAAAAGTCATACTTTAGTATGGCCTCAAAAAGTCATAAAAAACGTCATAGTACAGTATGGCGTCAAAATGGGCCAAAAAAAGTCATACTTTAGTATGGCCTCAAAATGTGTCAAAAAACGTCATAGTATAGTATGGCGTCAAAATGGGCCAAAAAAAGTCATACTTTAGTATGGCCTCAAAAAGTCATAAAAAACGTCATAGTATAGTATGGCGTCAAAAAAAGTCATACTTTAGTATGGCCTCAAAAAGTCATAAAAAACGTCATAGTATAGTATGGCGTCAAAAAAAGTCATACTTTAGTATGGTCTCAAAAAGTCATAAAAAACGTCATAGTATAGTATGGCGTCAAAATGGGCCAAAAAAAGTCATACTTTAGTATGGCCTCAAAATGTGTCAAAAAACGTCATAGTATAGTATGGCGTCAAAATGGGCCAAAAAAAGTCATATTTTAGTATGGCCTCAAAAAGTCATAAAAAACGTCATAGTATAGTATGGCGTCAAAATGGGCCAAAAAAAGTCATACTTTAGTATGGCCTCAAAAAGTCATAAAAAACGTCATAGTATAGTATGGCGTCAAAATGGGCCAAAAAAAGTCATACTTTAGTATGGCCTCAAAAAGTCATAAAAAACGTCATAGTATAGTATGGCGTCAAAATGGGCCAAAAAAAGTCATACTTTAGTATGACCTCAAAATGTGTCAAAAAACGTCATAGTATAGTATGGCGTCAAAATGGGCCAAAAAAAGTCATACTTTAGTATGGCCTCAAAAAGTCATAAAAAACGTCATAGTATAGTATGGCGTCAAAATGGGCCAAAAAAAGTCATACTTTAGTATGGCCTCAAAAAGTCATAAAAAACGTCATAGTATGGCGTCAAAAAAAGTCATACTTTAGTATGGTCTCAAAAAGTCATAAAAAACGTCATAGTATAGTATGGCGTCAAAATGGGCCAAAAAAAGTCATACTTTAGTATGGCCTCAAAAAGTCATAAAAAACGTCATAGTATAGTATGGCGTCAAAATGGGCCAAAAAAAGTCATACTTTAGTATGGCCTCAAAAAGTCATAAAAAACGTCATAGTATAGTATGGCGTCAAAATGGGCCAAAAAAAGTCATACTTTAGTATGGCCTCAAAAAGTCATAAAAAACGTCATAGTATAGTATGACGTCAAAATGGGCCAAAAAAAGTCATACTTTAGTATGGCCTCAAAATGTGTCAAAAAACGTCATAGTATAGTATGGCGTCAAAATGGGCCAAAAAAAGTCATACTTTAGTATGGCCTCAAAAAGTCATAAAAAACGTCATATTATAGTATGGCGTCAAAAAAAGTCATACTTTAGTATGGTCTCAAAAAGTCATAAAAAACGTCATAGTATAGTATGGCGTCAAAATGGGCCAAAAAAAGTCATACTTTAGTATGGCCTCAAAAAGTCATAAAAAACGTCATAGTATAGTATGGCGTCAAAATGGGCCAAAAAAAGTCATACTTTAGTATGGCCTCAAAAAGTCATAAAAAACGTCATAGTATAGTATGGCGTCAAAAAAAGTCATACTTTAGTATGGTCTCAAAAAGTCATAAAAAACATCATAGTATAGTATGGCGTCAAAATGGGCCAAAAAAAGTCATACTTTAGTATGGCCTCAAAAAGTCATAAAAAACGTCATAGTATAGTATGGCGTCAAAATGGGCCAAAAAAAGTCATACTTTAGTATGGCCTCAAAAAGTCATAAAAAACGTCATAGTATAGTATGGCGTCAAAATGGGCCAAAAAAAGTCATACTTTAGTATGGCCTCAAAAAGTCATAAAAAACGTCATAGTATAGTATGGCGTCAAAATGGGCCAAAAAAAGTCATACTTTAGTATGGCCTCAAAAAGTCATAAAAAACGTCATAGTATAGTATGGCGTCAAAATGGGCCAAAAAAAGTCATACTTTAGTATGGCCTCAAAATGTGTCAAAAAACGTCATAGTATAGTATGGCGTCAAAATGGGCCAAAAAAAGTCATATTTTAGTATGGCCTCAAAATGTGTCAAAAAACGTCATAGTATAGTATGGCGTCAAAATGGGCCAAAAAAAGTCATACTTTAGTATGGCCTCAAAAAGTCATAAAAAACGTCATAGTATAGTATGGCGTCAAAAAAAGTCATACTTTAGTATGGTCTCAAAAACTCATAAAAAACGTCATAGTATAGTATGGCGTCAAAATGGGCCAAAAAAAGTCATACTTTAGTATGGCCTCAAAAAGTCATAAAAAACGTCATAGTATAGTATGGCGTCAAAATGGGCCAAAAAAAGTCATACTTTAGTATGGCCTCAAAAAGTCATAAAAAACGTCATAGTATGGCGTCAAAAAAAGTCATACTTTAGTATGGTCTCAAAAAGTCATAAAAAACGTCATAGTATAGTATGGCGTCAAAATGGGCCAAAAAAAGTCATACTTTAGTATGGCCTCAAAAAGTCATAAAAAACGTCATAGTATAGTATGGCGTCAAAATGGGCCAAAAAAAGTCATACTTTAGTATGGCCTCAAAAAGTCATAAAAAACGTCATATTATAGTATGGCGTCAAAAAAAGTCATACTTTAGTATGGTCTCAAAAAGTCATAAAAAACGTCATAGTATAGTATGGCGTCAAAATGGGCCAAAAAAAGTCATACTTTAGTATGGCCTCAAAAAGTCATAAAAAACGTCATAGTATAGTATGGCGTCAAAATGGGCCAAAAAAAGTCATACTTTAGTATGGCCTCAAAAAGTCATAAAAAACGTCATAGTATAGTATGGCGTCAAAAAAAGTCATACTTTAGTATGGTCTCAAAAAGTCATAAAAAACGTCATAGTATAGTATGGCGTCAAAAAAAGTCATACTTTAGTATGGTCTCAAAAAGTCATAAAAAACGTCATAGTATAGTATGGCGTCAAAAAAAGTCATACTTTAGTATGGTCTCAAAAAGTCATAAAAAACGTCATAGTATAGTATGGCGTCAAAATGGGCCAAAAAAAGTCATACTTTAGTATGGCGTCAAAATGGGCCAAAAAAAGTCATATTTTAGTATGGCCTCAAAAAGTCATAAAAAACGTCATAGTATAGTATTGCGTCAAAATGGGCCAAAAAAGAAGTCATACTTTAGTATGGCCTCAAAAAGTCATAAAAAACGTCATAGTATAGTATGGCGTCAAAATGGGCCAAAAAAAGTCATACTTTAGTATGGCCTCAAAATGTGTCAAAAAACGTCATAGTATAGTATGGCGTCAAAATGGGCCAAAAAAAGTCATACTTTAGTATGGCCTCAAAAAGTCATAAAAAACGTCATAGTATAGTATGGCGTCAAAATGGGCCAAAAAAAGTCATACTTTAGTATGGCCTCAAAATGTGTCAAAAAACGTCATAGTATAGTATGGCGTCAAAATGGGCCAAAAAAAGTCATACTTTAGTATGGCCTCAAAAAGTCATAAAAAACGTCATAGTATAGTATGGCGTCAAAATGGGCCAAAAAAAGTCATACTTTAGTATGGCCTCAAAATGTGTCAAAAAACGTCATAGTATAGTATGGCGTCAAAATGGGCCAAAAAAAGTCATACTTTAGTATGGCCTCAAAAAGTCATAAAAAACGTCATAGTATAGTATGGCGTCAAAATGGGCCAAAAAAAGTCATACTTTAGTATGGCCTCAAAAAGTCATAAAAAACGTCATAGTATAGTATGGCGTCAAAAAAAGTCATACTTTAGTATGGTCTCAAAAAGTCATAAAAAACGTCATAGTATAGTATGGCGTCAAAAAAAGTCATACTTTAGTATGGTCTCAAAAAGTCATAAAAAACGTCATAGTATAGTATGGCGTCAAAAAAAGTCATACTTTAGTATGGTCTCAAAAAGTCATAAAAAACGTCATAGTATAGTATGGCGTCAAAATGGGCCAAAAAAAGTCATACTTTAGTATGGCCTCAAAAAGTCATAAAAAACGTCATAGTATAGTATGGCGTCAAAAAAAGTCATATTTTAGTATGGTCTCAAAAAGTCATAAAAAACGTCATAGTATAGTATGGCGTCAAAATGGGCCAAAAAAAGTCATACTTTAGTATGGCCTCAAAAAGTCATAAAAAACGTCATAGTATAGTATAGCGTCAAAATGGGCCAAAAAAAGTCATACTTTAGTATGGCCTCAAAATGTGTCAAAAAACGTCATAGTATAGTATGGCGTCAAAAAAAGTCATACTTTAGTATGGCCTCAAAATGTGTCAAAAAACGTCATAGTATAGTATGGCGTCAAAATGGGCCAAAAAAAGTCATACTTTAATATGGCCTCAAAAAGTCATAAAAAACGTCATAGTATAGTATGGCGTCAAAAAAAGTCATACTTTAGTATGGCCTCAAAAAGTCATAAAAAACGTCATAGTATAGTATGGCGTCAAAATGGGCCAAAAAAAGTCATACTTTAGTATGGCCTCAAAATGTGTCAAAAAACGTCATAGTATAGTATGGCGTCAAAAAAAGTCATACTTTAGTATGGCCTCAAAATGTGTCAAAAAACGTCATAGTATAGTATGGCGTCAAAATGGGCCAAAAAAAGTCATACTTTAGTATGGTCTCAAAAAGTCATAAAAAACGTCATAGTATAGTATGGCGTCAAAATGGGCCAAAAAAAGTCATACTTTAGTATGGCCTCAAAAAGTCATAAAAAACGTCATAGTATAGTATGGCGTCAAAATGGGCCAAAAAAAGTCATACTTTAGTATGGCCTCAAAAAGTCATAAAAAACGTCATAGTATAGTATGGAGTCAAAATGGGCCAAAAAAAGTCATACTTTAGTATGGCCTCAAAAAGTCATAAAAAACGTCATAGTATAGTATGGCGTCAAAATGGGCCAAAAAAAGTCATACTTTAGTATGGCCTCAAAAAGTCATAAAAAACGTCATAGTATAGTATGGCGTCAAAATGGGCCAAAAAAAGTCATACTTTAGTATGGCCTCAAAAAGTCATAAAAAACGTCATAGTATAGTATGGCGTCAAAATGGGCCAAAAAAAGTCATACTTTAGTATGGCCTCAAAATGTGTCAAAAAACGTCATAGTATAGTATGGCGTCAAAATGGGCCAAAAAAAGTCATACTTTAGTATGGCCTCAAAAAGTCATAAAAAACGTCATAGTATAGTATGGCGTCATAATGGGCCAAAAAAAGTCATACTTTAGTATGGCCTCAAAATGTGCCAAAAAACGTCATAGTATAGTATGGCGTCAAAATGGGCCAAAAAAAGTCATACTTTAGTATGGCCTCAAAAAGTCATAAAAAACGTCATAGTATAGTATGGCGTCAAAATGGGCCAAAAAAAGTCATACTTTAGTATGGCCTCAAAAAGTCATAAAAAACGTCATAGTATAGTATGGCGTCAAAATGGGCCAAAAAAAGTCATACTTTAGTATGACCTCAAAATGTGTCAAAAAACGTCATAGTATAGTATGGCGTCAAAATGGGCCAAAAAAAGTCATACTTTAGTATGGCCTCAAAAAGTCATAAAAAACGTCATAGTATAGTATGGCGTCAAAATGGGCCAAAAAAAGTCATACTTTAGTATGGCCTCAAAATGTGCCAAAAAACGTCATAGTATAGTATGGCGTCAAAATGGGCCAAAAAAAGTCATACTTTAGTATGGCCTCAAAAAGTCATAAAAAACGTCATAGTATAGTATGGCGTCAAAATGGGCCAAAAAAAGTCATACTTTAGTATGGCCTCAAAAAGTCATAAAAAACGTCATAGTATAGTATGGCGTCAAAATGGGCCAAAAAAAGTCATACTTTAGTATGGCCTCAAAATGTGTCAGAAAACGTCATAGTATAGTATGGCGTCAAAATGGGCCAAAAAAAGTCATACTTTAGTATGGCCTCAAAAAGTCATAAAAAACGTCATAGTATAGTATGGCGTCAAAATGGGCCAAAAAAAGTCATACTTTAGTATGGCCTCAAAATGTGTCAAAAAACGTCATAGTATAGTATGGCGTCAAAATGGGCCAAAAAAAGTCATACTTTAGAATGGCCTCAAAAAGTCATAAAAAACGTCATAGTATAGTATGGCGTCAAAATGGGCCAAAAAAAGTCATACTTTAGTATGGCCTCAAAAAGTCATAAAAAACGTCATAGTATAGTATGGCGTCAAAAAAAGTCATACTTTAGTATGGCCTCAAAAAGTCATAAAAAACGTCATAGTATAGTATGGCGTCAAAATGGGCCAAAAAAAGTCATACTTTAGTATGGCCTCAAAATGTGTCAAAAAACGTCATAGTATAGTATGGCGTCAAAATGGGCCAAAAAAAGTCATACTTTAGTATGGCCTCAAAAAGTCATAAAAAACGTCATAGTATAGTATGGCGTCAAAAAAAGTCATACTTTAGTATGGTCTCAAAAAGTCATAAAAAACGTCATAGTATAGTATGGCGTCAAAATGGGCCAAAAAAAGTCATACTTTAGAATGGCCTCAAAAAGTCATAAAAAACGTCATAGTATAGTATGGCGTCAAAATGGGCCAAAAAAAGTCATTCTTTAGTATGGCCTCAAAAAGTCATAAAAAACGTCATAGTATAGTATGGCGTCAAAAAAAGTCATACTTTAGTATGGTCTCAAAAAGTCATAAAAAACGTCATAGTATAGTATGGCGTCAAAATGGGCCAAAAAAAGTCATACTTTAGTATGGCCTCAAAATGTGCCAAAAAACGTCATAGTATAGTATGGCGTCAAAATGGGCCAAAAAAAGTCATACTTTAGTATGGCCTCAAAAAGTCATAAAAAACGTCATAGTATAGTATGGCGTCAAAATGGGCCAAAAAAAGTCATATTTTAGTATGGCCTCAAAAAGTCATAAAAAACGTCATAGTATAGTATGGCGTCAAAATGGGCCAAAAAAAGTCATATTTTAGTATGGCCTCAAAAAGTCATAAAAAACGTCATAGTATAGTATGGCGTCAAAATGGGCCAAAAAAAGTCATACTTTAGTATGGCCTCAAAAAGTCATAAAAAACGTCATAGTATAGTATGGCGTCAAAATGGGCCAAAAAAAGTCATACTTTAGTATGGCCTCAAAAAGTCATAAAAAACGTCATAGTATAGTATGGCGTCAAAAAAAGTCATACTTTAGTATGGCCTCAAAAAGTCATAAAAAACGTCATAGTATAGTATGGCGTCAAAATGGGCCAAAAAAAGTCATACTTTAGTATGGCCTCAAAATGTGTCAAAAAACGTCATAGTATAGTATGGCGTCAAAATGGGCCAAAAAAAGTCATACTTTAGTATGGCCTCAAAAAGTCATAAAAAACGTCATAGTATAGTATGGCGTCAAAAAAAGTCATACTTTAGTATGGTCTCAAAAAGTCATAAAAAACGTCATAGTATAGTATGGCGTCAAAATGGGCCAAAAAAAGTCATACTTTAGTATGGCCTCAAAAAGTCATAAAAAACGTCATAGTATAGTATGGCGTCAAAAAAAGTCATACTTTAGTATGGTCTCAAAAAGTCATAAAAAACGTCATAGTATAGTATGGCGTCAAAAAAAGTCATACTTTAGTATGGTCTCAAAAAGTCATAAAAAACGTCATAGTATAGTATGGCGTCAAAAAAAGTCATACTTTAGTATGGTCTCAAAAAGTCATAAAAAACGTCATAGTATAGTATGGCGTCAAAATGGGCCAAAAAAAGTCATACTTTAGTATGGCGTCAAAATGGGCCAAAAAAAGTCATACTTTAGTATGGCCTCAAAAAGTCATAAAAAACGTCATAGTATAGTATTGCGTCAAAATGGGCCAAAAAAGAAGTCATACTTTAGTATGGCCTCAAAAAGTCATAAAAAACGTCATAGTATAGTATGGCGTCAAAATGGGCCAAAAAAAGTCATACTTTAGTATGGCCTCAAAATGTGTCAAAAAACGTCATAGTATAGTATGGCGTCAAAATGGGCCAAAAAAAGTCATACTTTAGTATGGCCTCAAAAAGTCATAAAAAACGTCATAGTATAGTATGGCGTCAAAATGGGCCAAAAAAAGTCATACTTTAGTATGGCCTCAAAATGTGTCAAAAAACGTCATAGTATAGTATGGCGTCAAAATGGGCCAAAAAAAGTCATACTTTAGTATGGCCTCAAAAAGTCATAAAAAACGTCATAGTATAGTATGGCGTCAAAATGGGCCAAAAAAAGTCATACTTTAGTATGGCCTCAAAATGTGTCAAAAAACGTCATAGTATAGTATGGCGTCAAAATGGGCCAAAAAAAGTCATACTTTAGTATGGCCTCAAAAAGTCATAAAAAACGTCATAGTATAGTATGGCGTCAAAATGGGCCAAAAAAAGTCATACTTTAGTATGGCCTCAAAAAGTCATAAAAAACGTCATAGTATAGTATGGCGTCAAAAAAAGTCATACTTTAGTATGGTCTCAAAAAGTCATAAAAAACGTCATAGTATAGTATGGCGTCAAAAAAAGTCATACTTTAGTATGGTCTCAAAAAGTCATAAAAAACGTCATAGTATAGTATGGCGTCAAAAAAAGTCATACTTTAGTATGGTCTCAAAAAGTCATAAAAAACGTCATAGTATAGTATGGCGTCAAAATGGGCCAAAAAAAGTCATACTTTAGTATGGCCTCAAAAAGTCATAAAAAACGTCATAGTATAGTATGGCATCAAAATGGGCCAAAAAAAGTCATACTTTAGTATGACCTCAAAATGTGTCAAAAAACGTCATAGTATAGTATGGCGTCAAAATGGGCCAAAAAAAGTCATACTTTAGTATGGCCTCAAAAAGTCATAAAAAACGTCATAGTATAGTATGGCGTCAAAATGGGCCAAAAAAAGTCATACTTTAGTATGGCCTCAAAAAGTCATAAAAAACGTCATAGTATAGTATGGCGTCAAAAAAAGTCATATTTTAGTATGGTCTCAAAAAGTCATAAAAAACGTCATAGTATAGTATGGCGTCAAAATGGGCCAAAAAAAGTCATACTTTAGTATGGCCTCAAAAAGTCATAAAAAACGTCATAGTATAGTATGGCGTCAAAATGGGCCAAAAAAAGTCATACTTTAGTATGGCCTCAAAATGTGTCAAAAAACGTCATAGTATAGTATGGCGTCAAAATGGGCCAAAAAAAGTCATACTTTAGTATGGCCTCAAAAAGTCATAAAAAACGTCATAGTATAGTATGGCGTCAAAAAAAGTCATACTTTAGTATGGTCTCAAAAAGTCATAAAAAACGTCATAGTATAGTATGGCGTCAAAATGGGCCAAAAAAAGTCATACTTTAGTATGGCCTCAAAAAGTCATAAAAAACGTCATAGTATAGTATGGCGTCAAAATGGGCCAAAAAAAGTCATACTTTAGTATGGCCTCAAAAAGTCATAAAAAACGTCATAGTATGGCGTCAAAAAAAGTCATACTTTAGTATGGTCTCAAAAAGTCATAAAAAACGTCATAGTATAGTATGGCGTCAAAAAAAGTCATACTTTAGTATGGTCTCAAAAAGTCATAAAAAACGTCATAGTATAGTATGGCGTCAAAATGGGCCAAAAAAAGTCATACTTTAGTATGGCCTCAAAAAGTCATAAAAAACGTCATAGTATAGTATGGCATCAAAATGGGCCAAAAAAAGTCATACTTTAGTATGACCTCAAAATGTGTCAAAAAACGTCATAGTATAGTATGGCGTCAAAATGGGCCAAAAAAAGTCATACTTTAGTATGGCCTCAAAAAGTCATAAAAAACGTCATAGTATAGTATGGCGTCAAAATGGGCCAAAAAAAGTCATACTTTAGTATGGCCTCAAAAAGTCATAAAAAACGTCATAGTATAGTATGGCGTCAAAAAAAGTCATATTTTAGTATGGTCTCAAAAAGTCATAAAAAACGTCATAGTATAGTATGGCGTCAAAATGGGCCAAAAAAAGTCATACTTTAGTATGGCCTCAAAAAGTCATAAAAAACGTCATAGTATAGTATGGCGTCAAAATGGGCCAAAAAAAGTCATACTTTAGTATGGCCTCAAAATGTGTCAAAAAAACGTCATAGTATAGTATGGCGTCAAAATGGGCCAAAAAAAGTCATACTTTAGTATGGCCTCAAAAAGTCATAAAAAACGTCATAGTATAGTATGGCGTCAAAAAAAGTCATACTTTAGTATGGTCTCAAAAAGTCATAAAAAACGTCATAGTATAGTATGGCGTCAAAATGGGCCAAAAAAAGTCATACTTTAGTATGGCCTCAAAAAGTCATAAAAAACGTCATAGTATAGTATGGCGTCAAAATGGGCCAAAAAAAGTCATACTTTAGTATGGCCTCAAAAAGTCATAAAAAACGTCATAGTATGGCGTCAAAAAAAGTCATACTTTAGTATGGTCTCAAAAAGTCATAAAAAACGTCATAGTATAGTATGGCGTCAAAATGGGCCAAAAAAAGTCATACTTTAGTATGGCCTCAAAAAGTCATAAAAAACGTCATAGTATAGTATGACGTCAAAATGGGCCAAAAAAAGTCATACTTTAGTATGGCCTCAAAATGTGTCAAAAAACGTCATAGTATAGTATGGCGTCAAAATGGGCCAAAAAAAGTCATACTTTAGTATGGCCTCAAAAAGTCATAAAAAACGTCATATTATAGTATGGCGTCAAAAAAAGTCATACTTTAGTATGGTCTCAAAAAGTCATAAAAAACGTCATAGTATAGTATGGCGTCAAAATGGGCCAAAAAAAGTCATACTTTAGTATGGCCTCAAAAAGTCATAAAAAACGTCATAGTATAGTATGGCGTCAAAATGGGCCAAAAAAAGTCATACTTTAGTATGGCCTCAAAAAGTCATAAAAAACGTCATAGTATAGTATGGCGTCAAAAAAAGTCATACTTTAGTATGGTCTCAAAAAGTCATAAAAAACGTCATAGTATAGTATGGCGTCAAAATGGGCCAAAAAAAGTCATACTTTAGTATGGCCTCAAAAAGTCATAAAAAACGTCATAGTATAGTATGGCGTCAAAATGGGCCAAAAAAAGTCATACTTTAGTATGGCCTCAAAATGTGTCAAAAAACGTCATAGTATAGTATGGCGTCAAAATGGGCCAAAAAAAGTCATACTTTAGTATGGCCTCAAAAAGTCATAAAAAACGTCATATTATAGTATGGCGTCAAAAAAAGTCATACTTTAGTATGGTCTCAAAAAGTCATAAAAAACGTCATAGTATAGTATGGCGTCAAAATGGGCCAAAAAAAGTCATACTTTAGTATGGCCTCAAAAAGTCATAAAAAACGTCATAGTATAGTATGGCGTCAAAATGGGCCAAAAAAAGTCATACTTTAGTATGGCCTCAAAAAGTCATAAAAAACGTCATAGTATAGTATGGCGTCAAAATGGGCCAAAAAAAGTCATACTTTAGTATGGCCTCAAAAAGTCATAAAAAACGTCATAGTATAGTATGACGTCAAAATGGGCCAAAAAAAGTCATACTTTAGTATGGCCTCAAAATGTGTCAAAAAACGTCATAGTATAGTATGGCGTCAAAATGGGCCAAAAAAAGTCATACTTTAGTATGGCCTCAAAAAGTCATAAAAAACGTCATAGTACAGTATGGCGTCAAAATGGGCCAAAAAAAGTCATACTTTAGTATGGCCTCAAAATGTGTCAAAAAACGTCATAGTATAGTATGGCGTCAAAATGGGCCAAAAAAAGTCATACTTTAGTATGGCCTCAAAAAGTCATAAAAAACGTCATAGTATAGTATGGCGTCAAAATGGGCCAAAAAAAGTCATACTTTAGTATGGCCTCAAAAAGTCATAAAAAACGTCATAGTACAGTATGGCGTCAAAATGGGCCAAAAAAAGTCATACTTTAGTATGGCCTCAAAATGTGTCAAAAAACGTCATAGTATAGTATGGCGTCAAAATGGGCCAAAAAAAGTCATACTTTAGTATGGCCTCAAAAAGTCATAAAAAACGTCATAGTATAGTATGGCGTCAAAAAAAGTCATACTTTAGTATGGCCTCAAAAAGTCATAAAAAACGTCATAGTATAGTATGGCGTCAAAAAAAGTCATACTTTAGTATGGTCTCAAAAAGTCATAAAAAACGTCATAGTATAGTATGGCGTCAAAATGGGCCAAAAAAAGTCATACTTTAGTATGGCCTCAAAATGTGTCAAAAAACGTCATAGTATAGTATGGCGTCAAAATGGGCCAAAAAAAGTCATATTTTAGTATGGCCTCAAAAAGTCATAAAAAACGTCATAGTATAGTATGGCGTCAAAATGGGCCAAAAAAAGTCATACTTTAGTATGGCCTCAAAAAGTCATAAAAAACGTCATAGTATAGTATGGCGTCAAAATGGGCCAAAAAAAGTCATACTTTAGTATGGCCTCAAAAAGTCATAAAAAACGTCATAGTATAGTATGGCGTCAAAAAAAGTCATATTTTAGTATGGTCTCAAAAAGTCATAAAAAACGTCATAGTATAGTATGGCGTCAAAATGGGCCAAAAAAAGTCATACTTTAGTATGGCCTCAAAAAGTCATAAAAAACGTCATAGTATAGTATAGCGTCAAAATGGGCCAAAAAAAGTCATACTTTAGTATGGCCTCAAAAAGTCATAAAAAACGTCATAGTATAGTATGGCGTCAAAATGGGCCAAAAAAAGTCATACTTTAGTATGGCCTCAAAAAGTCATAAAAAACGTCATAGTATAGTATGGCGTCAAAATGGGCCAAAAAAAGCCATACTTTAGTATGGCCTCAAAAAGTCATAAAAAACGTCATAGTATAGTATGACGTCAAAATGGGCCAAAAAAAGTCATACTTTAGTATGGCCTCAAAAAGTCATAAAAAACGTCATATTATAGTATGGCGTCAAAAAAAGTCATACTTTAGTATGGTCTCAAAAAGTCATAAAAAACGTCATAGTATAGTATGGCGTCAAAATGGGCCAAAAAAAGTCATACTTTAGTATGGCCTCAAAAAGTCATAAAAAACGTCATAGTATAGTATGGCGTCAAAATGGGCCAAAAAAAGTCATACTTTAGTATGGCCTCAAAAAGTCATAAAAAACGTCATAGTATAGTATGGCGTCAAAATGGGCCAAAAAAAGTCATACTTTAGTATGGCCTCAAAAAGTCATAAAAAACGTCATAGTATAGTATGGCGTCAAAAAAAGTCATACTTTAGTATGGTCTCAAAAAGTCATAAAAAACATCATAGTATAGTATGGCGTCAAAATGGGCCAAAAAAAGTCATACTTTAGTATGGCCTCAAAAAGTCATAAAAAACGTCATAGTATAGTATGGCGTCAAAATGGGCCAAAAAAAGTCATACTTTAGTATGGCCTCAAAAAGTCATAAAAAACGTCATAGTATAGTATGGCGTCAAAATGGGCCAAAAAAAGTCATACTTTAGTATGGCCTCAAAAAGTCATAAAAAACGTCATAGTATAGTATGGCGTCAAAATGGGCCAAAAAAAGTCATACTTTAGTATGGCCTCAAAAAGTCATAAAAAACGTCATAGTATAGTATGGCGTCAAAATGGGCCAAAAAAAGTCATACTTTAGTATGGCCTCAAAATGTGTCAAAAAACGTCATAGTATAGTATGGCGTCAAAATGGGCCAAAAAAAGTCATACTTTAGTATGGCCTCAAAAAGTCATAAAAAACGTCATAGTATAGTATGGCGTCAAAAAAAGTCATACTTTAGTATGGTCTCAAAAAGTCATAAAAAACGTCATAGTATAGTATGGCGTCAAAATGGGCCAAAAAAAGTCATACTTTAGTATGGCCTCAAAAAGTCATAAAAAACGTCATAGTATAGTATGGCGTCAAAAAAAGTCATACTTTAGTATGGTCTCAAAAAGTCATAAAAAACGTCATAGTATAGTATGGCGTCAAAAAAAGTCATACTTTAGTATGGTCTCAAAAAGTCATAAAAAACGTCATAGTATAGTATGGCGTCAAAAAAAGTCATACTTTAGTATGGTCTCAAAAAGTCATAAAAAACGTCATAGTATAGTATGGCGTCAAAATGGGCCAAAAAAAGTCATACTTTAGTATGGCGTCAAAATGGGCCAAAAAAAGTCATATTTTAGTATGGCCTCAAAAAGTCATAAAAAACGTCATAGTATAGTATTGCGTCAAAATGGGCCAAAAAAGAAGTCATACTTTAGTATGGCCTCAAAAAGTCATAAAAAACGTCATAGTATAGTATGGCGTCAAAATGGGCCAAAAAAAGTCATACTTTAGTATGGCCTCAAAATGTGTCAAAAAACGTCATAGTATAGTATGGCGTCAAAATGGGCCAAAAAAAGTCATACTTTAGTATGGCCTCAAAAAGTCATAAAAAACGTCATAGTATAGTATGGCGTCAAAATGGGCCAAAAAAAGTCATACTTTAGTATGGCCTCAAAATGTGTCAAAAAACGTCATAGTATAGTATGGCGTCAAAATGGGCCAAAAAAAGTCATACTTTAGTATGGCCTCAAAAAGTCATAAAAAACGTCATAGTATAGTATGGCGTCAAAATGGGCCAAAAAAAGTCATACTTTAGTATGGCCTCAAAATGTGTCAAAAAACGTCATAGTATAGTATGGCGTCAAAATGGGCCAAAAAAAGTCATACTTTAGTATGGCCTCAAAAAGTCATAAAAAACGTCATAGTATAGTATGGCGTCAAAATGGGCCAAAAAAAGTCATACTTTAGTATGGCCTCAAAAAGTCATAAAAAACGTCATAGTATAGTATGGCGTCAAAAAAAATCATACTTTAGTATGGTCTCAAAAAGTCATAAAAAACGTCATAGTATAGTATGGCGTCAAAAAAAGTCATACTTTAGTATGGTCTCAAAAAGTCATAAAAAACGTCATAGTATAGTATGGCGTCAAAAAAAGTCATACTTTAGTATGGTCTCAAAAAGTCATAAAAAACGTCATAGTATAGTATGGCGTCAAAATGGGCCAAAAAAAGTCATACTTTAGTATGGCCTCAAAAAGTCATAAAAAACGTCATAGTATAGTATGGCATCAAAATGGGCCAAAAAAAGTCATACTTTAGTATGACCTCAAAATGTGTCAAAAAACGTCATAGTATAGTATGGCGTCAAAATGGGCCAAAAAAAGTCATACTTTAGTATGGCCTCAAAAAGTCATAAAAAACGTCATAGTATAGTATGGCGTCAAAATGGGCCAAAAAAAGTCATACTTTAGTATGGCCTCAAAAAGTCATAAAAAACGTCATAGTATAGTATGGCGTCAAAAAAAGTCATATTTTAGTATGGTCTCAAAAAGTCATAAAAAACGTCATAGTATAGTATGGCGTCAAAATGGGCCAAAAAAAGTCATACTTTAGTATGGCCTCA
Organism: Toxotes jaculatrix; assembly: GCF_017976425.1. Lineage (NCBI taxonomy): Eukaryota > Metazoa > Chordata > Actinopteri > Toxotidae > Toxotes > Toxotes jaculatrix. Next base: position 25,646,463 of record NC_054402.1, on the reverse strand, counting down.
AAAAGTCATAAAAAACGTCATAGTATAGTATAGCGTCAAAATGGGCCAAAAAAAGTCATACTTTAGTATGGCCTCAAAAAGTCATAAAAAACGTCATAGTATAGTATGGCGTCAAAATGGGCCAAAAAAAGTCATACTTTAGTATGGCCTCAAAAAGTCATAAAAAACGTCATAGTATAGTATGGCGTCAAAATGGGCCAAAAAAAGCCATACTTTAGTATGGCCTCAAAAAGTCATAAAAAACGTCATAGTATAGTATGACGTCAAAATGGGCCAAAAAAAGTCATACTTTAGTATGGCCTCAAAATGTGTCAAAAAACGTCATAGTATAGTATGGCGTCAAAATGGGCCAAAAAAAGTCATACTTTAGTATGGCCTCAAAAAGTCATAAAAAACGTCATATTATAGTATGGCGTCAAAAAAAGTCATACTTTAGTATGGTCTCAAAAAGTCATAAAAAACGTCATAGTATAGTATGGCGTCAAAATGGGCCAAAAAAAGTCATACTTTAGTATGGCCTCAAAAAGTCATAAAAAACGTCATAGTATAGTATGGCGTCAAAATGGGCCAAAAAAAGTCATACTTTAGTATGGCCTCAAAAAGTCATAAAAAACGTCATAGTATAGTATGGCGTCAAAATGGGCCAAAAAAAGTCATACTTTAGTATGGCCTCAAAAAGTCATAAAAAACGTCATAGTATAGTATGACGTCAAAATGGGCCAAAAAAAGTCATACTTTAGTATGGCCTCAAAATGTGTCAAAAAACGTCATAGTATAGTATGGCGTCAAAATGGGCCAAAAAAAGTCATACTTTAGTATGGCCTCAAAAAGTCATAAAAAACGTCATAGTACAGTATGGCGTCAAAATGGGCCAAAAAAAGTCATACTTTAGTATGGCCTCAAAATGTGTCAAAAAACGTCATAGTATAGTATGGCGTCAAAATGGGCCAAAAAAAGTCATACTTTAGTATGGCCTCAAAAAGTCATAAAAAACGTCATAGTATAGTATGGCGTCAAAAAAAGTCATACTTTAGTATGGCCTCAAAAAGTAATAAAAAACGTCATAGTATAGTATGGCGTCAAAAAAAGTCATACTTTAGTATGGTCTCAAAAAGTCATAAAAAACGTCATAGTAGTATGGCGTCAAAATGGGCCAAAAAAAGTCATACTTTAGTATGGCCTCAAAAAGTCATAAAAAACGTCATAGTATAGTATGGCGTCAAAATGGGCCAAAAAAAGTCATACTTTAGTATGGCCTCAAAAAGTCATAAAAAACGTCATATTATAGTATGGCGTCAAAAAAAGTCATACTTTAGTATGGTCTCAAAAAGTCATAAAAAACGTCATAGTATAGTATGGCGTCAAAATGGGCCAAAAAAAGTCATACTTTAGTATGGCCTCAAAAAGTCATAAAAAACGTCATAGTATAGTATGGCGTCAAAATGGGCCAAAAAAAGTCATACTTTAGTATGGCCTCAAAAAGTCATAAAAAACGTCATAGTATAGTATGGCGTCAAAATGGGCCAAAAAAAGTCATACTTTAGTATGGCCTCAAAAAGTCATAAAAAACGTCATAGTATAGTATGGCGTCAAAAAAAGTCATACTTTAGTATGGTCTCAAAAAGTCATAAAAAACATCATAGTATAGTATGGCGTCAAAATGGGCCAAAAAAAGTCATACTTTAGTATGGCCTCAAAAAGTCATAAAAAACGTCATAGTATAGTATGGCGTCAAAATGGGCCAAAAAAAGTCATACTTTAGTATGGCCTCAAAAAGTCATAAAAAACGTCATAGTATAGTATGGCGTCAAAATGGGCCAAAAAAAGTCATACTTTAGTATGGCCTCAAAAAGTCATAAAAAACGTCATAGTATAGTATGGCGTCAAAATGGGCCAAAAAAAGTCATACTTTAGTATGGCCTCAAAAAGTCATAAAAAACGTCATAGTATAGTATGGCGTCAAAATGGGCCAAAAAAAGTCATACTTTAGTATGGCCTCAAAAAGTCATAAAAAACGTCATAGTATAGTATGGCGTCAAAATGGGCCAAAAAAAGTCATACTTTAGTATGGCCTCAAAAAGTCATAAAAAACGTCATAGTATAGTATGGCGTCAAAAAAAGTCATACTTTAGTATGGTCTCAAAAAGTCATAAAAAACGTCATAGTATAGTATGGCGTCAAAATGGGCCAAAAAAAGTCATACTTTAGTATGGCCTCAAAAAGTCATAAAAAACGTCATAGTATAGTATGGCGTCAAAATGGGCCAAAAAAAGTCATACTTTAGTATGGCCTCAAAAAGTCATAAAAAACGTCATAGTATGGCGTCAAAAAAAGTCATACTTTAGTATGGTCTCAAAAAGTCATAAAAAACGTCATAGTATAGTATGGCGTCAAAATGGGCCAAAAAAAGTCATACTTTAGTATGGCCTCAAAAAGTCATAAAAAACGTCATAGTATAGTATGACGTCAAAATGGGCCAAAAAAAGTCATACTTTAGTATGGCCTCAAAATGTGTCAAAAAACGTCATAGTATAGTATGGCGTCAAAATGGGCCAAAAAAAGTCATACTTTAGTATGGCCTCAAAAAGTCATAAAAAACGTCATATTATAGTATGGCGTCAAAAAAAGTCATACTTTAGTATGGTCTCAAAAAGTCATAAAAAACGTCATAGTATAGTATGGCGTCAAAATGGGCCAAAAAAAGTCATACTTTAGTATGGCCTCAAAAAGTCATAAAAAACGTCATAGTATAGTATGGCGTCAAAATGGGCCAAAAAAAGTCATACTTTAGTATGGCCTCAAAAAGTCATAAAAAACGTCATAGTATAGTATGGCGTCAAAATGGGCCAAAAAAAGTCATACTTTAGTATGGCCTCAAAAAGTCATAAAAAACGTCATAGTATAGTATGACGTCAAAATGGGCCAAAAAAAGTCATACTTTAGTATGGCCTCAAAATGTGTCAAAAAACGTCATAGTATAGTATGGCGTCAAAATGGGCCAAAAAAAGTCATACTTTAGTATGGCCTCAAAAAGTCATAAAAAACGTCATAGTACAGTATGGCGTCAAAATGGGCCAAAAAAAGTCATACTTTAGTATGGCCTCAAAATGTGTCAAAAAACGTCATAGTATAGTATGGCGTCAAAATGGGCCAAAAAAAGTCATACTTTAGTATGGCCTCAAAAAGTCATAAAAAACGTCATAGTATAGTATGGCGTCAAAAAAAGTCATACTTTAGTATGGCCTCAAAAAGTCATAAAAAACGTCATAGTATAGTATGGCGTCAAAAAAAGTCATACTTTAGTATGGTCTCAAAAAGTCATAAAAAACGTCATAGTATAGTATGGCGTCAAAATGGGCCAAAAAAAGTCATACTTTAGTATGGCCTCAAAATGTGTCAAAAAACGTCATAGTATAGTATGGCGTCAAAATGGGCCAAAAAAAGTCATATTTTAGTATGGCCTCAAAAAGTCATAAAAAACGTCATAGTATAGTATGGCGTCAAAATGGGCCAAAAAAAGTCATACTTTAGTATGGCCTCAAAAAGTCATAAAAAACGTCATAGTATAGTATGGCGTCAAAATGGGCCAAAAAAAGTCATACTTTAGTATGGCCTCAAAAAGTCATAAAAAACGTCATAGTATAGTATGGCGTCAAAATGGGCCAAAAAAAGTCATACTTTAGTATGACCTCAAAATGTGTCAAAAAACGTCATAGTATAGTATGGCGTCAAAATGGGCCAAAAAAAGTCATACTTTAGTATGGCCTCAAAAAGTCATAAAAAACGTCATAGTATAGTATGGCGTCAAAATGGGCCAAAAAAAGTCATACTTTAGTATGGCCTCAAAAAGTCATAAAAAACGTCATAGTATAGTATGGCGTCAAAAAAAGTCATATTTTAGTATGGTCTCAAAAAGTCATAAAAAACGTCATAGTATAGTATGGCGTCAAAATGGGCCAAAAAAAGTCATACTTTAGTATGGCCTCAAAAAGTCATAAAAAACGTCATAGTATAGTATGGCGTCAAAATGGGCCAAAAAAAGTCATACTTTAGTATGGCCTCAAAAAGTCATAAAAAACGTCATAGTATAGTATGGCGTCAAAAAAAGTCATACTTTAGTATGGTCTCAAAAAGTCATAAAAAACGTCATAGTATAGTATGGCGTCAAAATGGGCCAAAAAAAGTCATACTTTAGTATGGCCTCAAAAAGTCATAAAAAACGTCATATTATAGTATGGCGTCAAAAAAAGTCATACTTTAGTATGGCCTCAAAAAGTCATAAAAAACGTCATAGTATAGTATGGCGTCAAAATGGGCCAAAAAAAGTCATACTTTAGTATGGCCTCAAAAAGTCATAAAAAACGTCATAGTATAGTATGGCGTCAAAAAAAGTCATACTTTAGTATGGTCTCAAAAAGTCATAAAAAACGTCATAGTATAGTATGGCGTCAAAATGGGCCAAAAAAAGTCATACTTTAGTATGGTCTCAAAAAGTCATAAAAAACGTCATAGTATAGTATGGCGTCAAAATGGGCCAAAAAAAGTCATACTTTAGTATGGCCTCAAAAAGTCATAAAAAACGTCATATTATAGTATGGCGTCAAAAAAAGTCATACTTTAGTATGGTCTCAAAAAGTCATAAAAAACGTCATAGTATAGTATGGCGTCAAAATGGGCCAAAAAAAGTCATACTTTAGTATGGCCTCAAAAAGTCATAAAAAACGTCATAGTATAGTATGGCGTCAAAATGGGCCAAAAAAAGTCATACTTTAGTATGGCCTCAAAAAGTCATAAAAAACGTCATAGTATAGTATGGCGTCAAAAAAAGTCATACTTTAGTATGGTCTCAAAAAGTCATAAAAAACGTCATAGTATAGTATGGCGTCAAAAAAAGTCATACTTTAGTATGGTCTCAAAAAGTCATAAAAAACGTCATAGTATAGTATGGCGTCAAAAAAAGTCATACTTTAGTATGGTCTCAAAAAGTCATAAAAAACGTCATAGTATAGTATGGCGTCAAAATGGGCCAAAAAAAGTCATACTTTAGTATGGCGTCAAAATGGGCCAAAAAAAGTCATATTTTAGTATGGCCTCAAAAAGTCATAAAAAACGTCATAGTATAGTATTGCGTCAAAATGGGCCAAAAAAGAAGTCATACTTTAGTATGGCCTCAAAAAGTCATAAAAAACGTCATAGTATAGTATGGCGTCAAAATGGGCCAAAAAAAGTCATACTTTAGTATGGCCTCAAAATGTGTCAAAAAACGTCATAGTATAGTATGGCGTCAAAATGGGCCAAAAAAAGTCATACTTTAGTATGGCCTCAAAAAGTCATAAAAAACGTCATAGTATAGTATGGCGTCAAAATGGGCCAAAAAAAGTCATACTTTAGTATGGCCTCAAAATGTGTCAAAAAACGTCATAGTATAGTATGGCGTCAAAATGGGCCAAAAAAAGTCATACTTTAGTATGGCCTCAAAAAGTCATAAAAAACGTCATAGTATAGTATGGCGTCAAAATGGGCCAAAAAAAGTCATACTTTAGTATGGCCTCAAAATGTGTCAAAAAACGTCATAGTATAGTATGGCGTCAAAATGGGCCAAAAAAAGTCATACTTTAGTATGGCCTCAAAAAGTCATAAAAAACGTCATAGTATAGTATGGCGTCAAAATGGGCCAAAAAAAGTCATACTTTAGTATGGCCTCAAAAAGTCATAAAAAACGTCATAGTATAGTATGGCGTCAAAAAAAGTCATACTTTAGTATGGTCTCAAAAAGTCATAAAAAACGTCATAGTATAGTATGGCGTCAAAAAAAGTCATACTTTAGTATGGTCTCAAAAAGTCATAAAAAACGTCATAGTATAGTATGGCGTCAAAATGGGCCAAAAAAAGTCATACTTTAGTATGGCCTCAAAAAGTCATAAAAAACGTCATAGTATAGTATGGCGTCAAAATGGGCCAAAAAAAGTCATACTTTAGTATGGCCTCAAAAAGTCATAAAAAACGTCATAGTATAGTATGGCGTCAAAAAAAGTCATACTTTAGTATGGTCTCAAAAAGTCATAAAAAACATCATAGTATAGTATGGCGTCAAAATGGGCCAAAAAAAGTCATACTTTAGTATGGCCTCAAAAAGTCATAAAAAACGTCATAGTATAGTATGGCGTCAAAATGGGCCAAAAAAAGTCATACTTTAGTATGGCCTCAAAAAGTCATAAAAAACGTCATAGTATAGTATGGCGTCAAAATGGGCCAAAAAAAGTCATACTTTAGTATGGCCTCAAAATGTGTCAAAAAACGTCATAGTATAGTATGGCGTCAAAATGGGCCAAAAAAAGTCATACTTTAGTATGGCCTCAAAAAGTCATAAAAAACGTCATAGTATAGTATGGCGTCAAAAAAAGTCATACTTTAGTAAGTCTCAAAAAGTCATAAAAAACGTCATAGTATAGTATGGCGTCAAAATGGGCCAAAAAAAGTCATACTTTAGTATGGCCTCAAAAAGTCATAAAAAACGTCATAGTATAGTATGGCGTCAAAATGGGCCAAAAAAAGTCATACTTTAGTATGGCCTCAAAAAGTCATAAAAAACGTCATAGTATGGCGTCAAAAAAAGTCATACTTTAGTATGGTCTCAAAAAGTCATAAAAAACGTCATAGTATAGTATGGCGTCAAAATGGGCCAAAAAAAGTCATACTTTAGTATGGCCTCAAAAAGTCATAAAAAACGTCATAGTATAGTATGACGTCAAAATGGGCCAAAAAAAGTCATACTTTAGTATGGCCTCAAAATGTGTCAAAAAACGTCATAGTATAGTATGGCGTCAAAATGGGCCAAAAAAAGTCATACTTTAGTATGGCCTCAAAAAGTCATAAAAAACGTCATATTATAGTATGGCGTCAAAAAAAGTCATACTTTAGTATGGTCTCAAAAAGTCATAAAAAACGTCATAGTATAGTATGGCGTCAAAATGGGCCAAAAAAAGTCATACTTTAGTATGGCCTCAAAAAGTCATAAAAAACGTCATAGTATAGTATGGCGTCAAAATGGGCCAAAAAAAGTCATACTTTAGTATGGCCTCAAAAAGTCATAAAAAACGTCATAGTATAGTATGGCGTCAAAATGGGCCAAAAAAAGTCATACTTTAGTATGGCCTCAAAAAGTCATAAAAAACGTCATAGTATAGTATGACGTCAAAATGGGCCAAAAAAAGTCATACTTTAGTATGGCCTCAAAATGTGTCAAAAAACGTCATAGTATAGTATGGCGTCAAAATGGGCCAAAAAAAGTCATACTTTAGTATGGCCTCAAAAAGTCATAAAAAACGTCATAGTACAGTATGGCGTCAAAATGGGCCAAAAAAAGTCATACTTTAGTATGGCCTCAAAATGTGTCAAAAAACGTCATAGTATAGTATGGCGTCAAAATGGGCCAAAAAAAGTCATACTTTAGTATGGCCTCAAAAAGTCATAAAAAACGTCATAGTATAGTATGGCGTCAAAAAAAGTCATACTTTAGTATGGCCTCAAAAAGTCATAAAAAACGTCATAGTATAGTATGGCGTCAAAAAAAGTCATACTTTAGTATGGTCTCAAAAAGTCATAAAAAACGTCATAGTAGTATGGCGTCAAAATGGGCCAAAAAAAGTCATACTTTAGTATGGCCTCAAAAAGTCATAAAAAACGTCATAGTATAGTATGGCGTCAAAATGGGCCAAAAAAAGTCATACTTTAGTATGGCCTCAAAAAGTCATAAAAAACGTCATATTATAGTATGGCGTCAAAAAAAGTCATACTTTAGTATGGTCTCAAAAAGTCATAAAAAACGTCATAGTATAGTATGGCGTCAAAATGGGCCAAAAAAAGTCATACTTTAGTATGGCCTCAAAAAGTCATAAAAAACGTCATAGTATAGTATGGCGTCAAAATGGGCCAAAAAAAGTCATACTTTAGTATGGCCTCAAAAAGTCATAAAAAACGTCATAGTATAGTATGGCGTCAAAAAAAGTCATACTTTAGTATGGTCTCAAAAAGTCATAAAAAACGTCATAGTATAGTATGGCGTCAAAAAAAGTCATACTTTAGTATGGTCTCAAAAAGTCATAAAAAACGTCATAGTATAGTATGGCGTCAAAAAAAGTCATACTTTAGTATGGTCTCAAAAAGTCATAAAAAACGTCATAGTATAGTATGGCGTCAAAATGGGCCAAAAAAAGTCATACTTTAGTATGGCGTCAAAATGGGCCAAAAAAAGTCATATTTTAGTATGGCCTCAAAAAGTCATAAAAAACGTCATAGTATAGTATTGCGTCAAAATGGGCCAAAAAAGAAGTCATACTTTAGTATGGCCTCAAAAAGTCATAAAAAACGTCATAGTATAGTATGGCGTCAAAATGGGCCAAAAAAAGTCATACTTTAGTATGGCCTCAAAATGTGTCAAAAAACGTCATAGTATAGTATGGCGTCAAAATGGGCCAAAAAAAGTCATACTTTAGTATGGCCTCAAAAAGTCATAAAAAACGTCATAGTATAGTATGGCGTCAAAATGGGCCAAAAAAAGTCATACTTTAGTATGGCCTCAAAATGTGTCAAAAAACGTCATAGTATAGTATGGCGTCAAAATGGGCCAAAAAAAGTCATACTTTAGTATGGCCTCAAAAAGTCATAAAAAACGTCATAGTATAGTATGGCGTCAAAAAAAGTCATACTTTAGTATGGTCTCAAAAAGTCATAAAAAACGTCATAGTATAGTATGGCGTCAAAAAAAGTCATACTTTAGTATGGTCTCAAAAAGTCATAAAAAACGTCATAGTATAGTATGGCGTCAAAAAAAGTCATACTTTAGTATGGTCTCAAAAAGTCATAAAAAACGTCATAGTATAGTATGGCGTCAAAATGGGCCAAAAAAAGTCATACTTTAGTATGGCCTCAAAAAGTCATAAAAAACGTCATAGTATAGTATGGCATCAAAATGGGCCAAAAAAGTCATACTTTAGTATGACCTCAAAATGTGTCAAAAAACGTCATAGTATAGTATGGCGTCAAAATGGGCCAAAAAAAGTCATACTTTAGTATGGCCTCAAAAAGTCATAAAAAACGTCATAGTATAGTATGGCGTCAAAATGGGCCAAAAAAAGTCATACTTTAGTATGGCCTCAAAAAGTCATAAAAAACGTCATAGTATAGTATGGCGTCAAAAAAAGTCATATTTTAGTATGGTCTCAAAAAGTCATAAAAAACGTCATAGTATAGTATGGCGTCAAAATGGGCCAAAAAAAGTCATACTTTAGTATGGCCTCAAAAAGTCATAAAAAACGTCATAGTATAGTATAGCGTCAAAATGGGCCAAAAAAAGTCATACTTTAGTAAGGCCTCAAAATGTGTCAAAAAACGTCATAGTATAGTATGGCGTCAAAATGGGCCAAAAAAAGTCATACTTTAGTATGGCCTCAAAAAGTCATAAAAAACGTCATAGTATAGTATGGCGTCAAAATGGGCCAAAAAAAGTCATACTTTAGTATGGCCTCAAAAAGTCATAAAAAACGTCATAGTATAGTATGGCGTCAAAAAGGGCCAAAAAAAGTCATACTTTAGTATGGCCTCAAAAAGTCATAAAAAACGTCATAGTATAGTATGGCGTCAAAATGGGCCAAAAAAAGTTATACTTTAGTATGGCCTCAAAAAGTCATAAAAAACGTCATAGTATAGTATGGCGTCAAAATGGGCCAAAAAAAGTCATACTTTAGTATGGCCTCAAAATGTGCCAAAAAACGTCATAGTATAGTATGGCGTCAAAATGGGCCAAAAAAAGTCATACTTTAGTATGGCCTCAAAAAGTCATAAAAAACGTCATCGTATAGTATGGCGTCAAAAAAAGTCATACTTTAGTATGGTCTCAAAAAGTCATAAAAAACGTCATAGTATAGTATGGCGTCAAAATGGGCCAAAAAAAGTCATATTTTAGTATGGCCTCAAAAAGTCATAAAAAACGTCATAGTATAGTATGGCGTCAAAATGGGCCAAAAAAAGTCATACTTTAGTATGGCCTCAAAAAGTCATAAAAAAAATCATAGTATAGTATGGCGTCAAAAAAAGTCATACTTTAGTATGGTCTCAAAAAGTCATAAAAAACGTCATAGTATAGTATGGCGTCAAAATGGGCCAAAAAAAGTCATACTTTAGTATGGCCTCAAAAAGTCATAAAAAACGTCATAGTATAGTATGGCGTCAAAATGGGCCAAAAAAAGTCATACTTTAGTATGGCCTCAAAATGTGTCAAAAAACGTCATAGTATAGTATGGCGTCAAAAAGGGCCAAAAAAAGTCATACTTTAGTATGGCCTCAAAAAGTCATAAAAAACGTCATAGTATAGTATGGCGTCAAAATGGGCCAAAAAAAGTTATACTTTAGTATGGCCTCAAAAAGTCATAAAAAACGTCATAGTATAGTATGGCGTCAAAATGGGCCAAAAAAAGTCATACTTTAGTATGGCCTCAAAATGTGCCAAAAAACGTCATAGTATAGTATGGCGTCAAAATGGGCCAAAAAAAGTCATACTATAGTATGGCCTCAAAAAGTCATAAAAAACGTCATCGTATAGTATGGCGTCAAAAAAAGTCATACTTTAGTATGGTCTCAAAAAGTCATAAAAAACGTCATAGTATAGTATGGCGTCAAAATGGGCCAAAAAAAGTCATACTTTAGTATGGCCTCAAAATGTGCCAAAAAACGTCATAGTATAGTATGGCGTCAAAATGGGCCAAAAAAAGTCATACTTTAGTATGGCCTCAAAAAGTCATAAAAAACGTCATAGTATAGTATGGCCTCAAAAAGTCATAAAAAACGTCATAGTATAGTATGGCGTCAAAATGGGCCAAAAAAAGTCATACTTTAGTATGGCCTCAAAAAGTCATAAAAAACGTCATAGTATAGTATGGCGTCAAAATGGGCCAAAAAAAGTCATACTTTAGTATGGTCTCAAAAAGTCATAAAAAACGTCATAGTATAGTATGGCGTCAAAATGGGCCAAAAAAAGTCATACTTTAGTATGGCCTCAAAAAGTCATAAAAAACGTCATAGTATAGTATGGCGTCAAAAAAAGTCATACTTAAGTATGGTCTCAAAAAGTCATAAAAAACGTCATAGTATAGCGTCAAAAAAAGTCATACTTTAGTATGGTCTCAAAAAGTCATAAAAAACGTCATAGTATAGTATGGCGTAGAAATGGGCCAAAAAAAGTCATACTATAGTATGGCGCCAAAATGGGCCAAAAAAAGTCATACTTTAGTATGGCCTCAAAATGGGCCAAAAAACGTCATAGTATAGTATGGGGTCAAAATGGGCCAAAAAAAGTCATACTTTAGTATGGCCTCAAAATTTGTCAAAAAACTTCATAGTATAATATGGCGTAAAAATGGGCCAAAAAAAGTCATACTTTAGTATGGCCTCAAAATTTGTCAAAAAACGTCATAGTATAGTATGGCGTCAAAATGGGCCAAAAAAAGTCATACTTTAGTATGGCCTCAAAAAGTCATAAAAAAACGTCATAGTATAGTATGGCGTCAAAAAAAGTCATACTTCAGTATGGTCTCAAAAAGTCATAAAAAACGTCATAGTATAGTATGGCGTCAAAATGGGCCAAAAAAAGTCATACTTTAGTATGGCCTCAAAAAGTCATAAAAAACGTCATAGTATAGTATGGCCTCAAAATGTCAAAAAAATGGTCATAGTATAGTAAGGCTTCAAAATATGCCAAAAAAAGTCATACTTTAGTATGGCCTTAAAATGTCATAAAAATGACTATAGTATAGTAAGGCTTCAAAAAAGGCCAAAAAAAAAAGTCATAGTATAGTATGGCCTCAAAAACTCATAGTATAGTATTGACTCAAAAAGTCAAAGTATATTATGGTTATAGTATAGTAAGGCTTCAAAATAGGCCAAAAAAAGTCATAGTATAGTATTGCCTCAAAAAGTCATAGTATAGTGTGGTCATAGTATAGTAAGTCTTCAAAATAGGCCAAAAAAAGTCATAGTATAGTATGGCCTCAAAATGTCATAAAAATGGTCATAGTATAGTAAGGCTTCAAAATAGGCCAAAAAAAAGTCATAGTATAGTATGGCCTCAAAATGTCATAAAAATGGTCATAGTATAGTAAGGCTTCAAAATAGGCCAAAAAAAAAAAAGTCATAGTATAGTGTGGCCTCAAAAAGTCATAGTATAGTATTGCCTCAAAAAGTCATAGTATAGTATGGTCATAGTATAGTAAGGCTTCAAAATAGGCCAAAAAAAGTCATAGTATAGTATGGTCATAGTATAGTAAGGCTTCAAAATAGGCCAAAAAAAGTCATACTTTAGTATGGCCTCAAAATTTCATAAAAATGGTCACAGTATAGTAAGGCTTCAAAATAGGCCAAAAAAAGTCATAGTATAGTATGGCCTCAAAATGTCATAGTATAGTATTGCCTCAAAAAGTCATAGTATAGTATGGTCACAAAATGTCATAAAAATGGTCATAGTATAGTAAGGGTTCAAAATAGGCCAAAAAAAGGCATAGTATAGTATTGCCTCAAAAAGTCATAGTATAGTATGGTCATAGTATAGTAAGGGTTCAAAATAGGCCAAAAAAAGTCATAGTATAGTATGGCCTCAAAAAGTCATAGTATAGTATGGTCATAGTATAGTAAGGGTTCAAAATAGGCCAAAAAAAGGCATAGTATAGTATTGCCTCAAAAAGTCATAGTATAGTAAGGCTTCAAAATAGGCCCAAAAAAAAGTCATAGTATAGTAAGGCTTCAAAATAGGCCAAAAAAAGTCATACTTTAGTATGGCCTCAAAAAGTCATAGTATAGTATTGCCTCAAAAAGTCATAGTGTAGTATGGTCATAGTATAGTAAGGCTTCAAAATAGGCCAAAAAAAGTCATCATATAGTAAGGCTTCAAAATATGCCAAAAAAAGTCATAGTATAGTATGGCCTCAAAATGTCATAAAAATGGTCATAGTATAGTAAGGGTTCAAAATATGCCAAAAAAGGCATACTTTTGTAAGGCTTCAAAATATGCCAAAGTCACAGTATAGTAATGACTTTTTTTGGCCTTTTTTAAAACCTTACTATACTATGACCATACTATACTATGACTTTTTGAGGCCATACTATACGATGACTTTTTTTGGCCTATTTTGAAGCCTTACTATACTATGACCATACTATACTATGACTTTTTGAGGCAATACTATACTGTGCCTTTTTTTGGCCTATTTTGAACCCTTACTATACTATGACCATTTTTATGACATTTTGAGGCCATACTAAAGTATGACTTTTTTGGCATATTTTGAAGCCTTACTATACTATGACCATACTATACTATGACTTTTTGAGGCAATACTATACTATGACTTTTTTTGGCCTATTTTGAAGCCTTACTATACTATGACCATTTTTATGACATTTTGAGGCCATACTAAAGTATGACTTTTTTTGGCATATTTTGAAGCCTTCCTATACTATGACCATTTTTATGAAATTTTGAGGCCATACTATACTATGACTTTTTTTGGCCTATTTTGAAGCCTTATAATATGATGACTTTTTTTGGCCTATTTTGAAGCCTTACTATACTATGACCATTTTTATGACATTTTGAGGCCATACTATAATATGACTTTTTTTGGCCTATTTTGAAGCCTTACTATACTATGACCATATTATACTATGACTTTTTGAGGCCATACTATACTATGCCTTTTTTTGGCTTATTTTGAACCCTTACTATACTATGACCATTTTTATGACATTTTGAGGCCATACTAAAGTATGACTTTTTTTGGCATATTTTGAAGCCTTACTATACTATGACCATTTTTATGACATTTTGAGGCCATACTATACTATGACTTTTTTTGGCCTATTTTGAAGCCTTACTATACTATGACCATTTTTATGACATTTTGAGGCCATACTATACTATGACTTTTTTTGGCCTATTTTGAAGCCTTACTATACTATGACCATACTATACTAGGACTTTTTTTGGCCTATTTTGAAGCCTTACTATACTATGACCATACTATAGTATGACTTTTTGAGGCAATAATATACTATGACTTTTTTTTTGGCCTATTTTGAACCCTTACTATACTATGACCATTTTTATGACATTTTGAGGCCATACTAAAGTATGACTTTTTTTGACATATTTTGAAGCCTTACTATACTATGACCATTTTTATGACATTTTGAGGCCATACTATACTATGACTTTTTTTGGCCTATTTTGAAGCCTTACTATACTATGACTTTTTGAGGCAATACTATACTATGACTTTTTGAAGCCATACTATACTATGAATTTTTTTGGCCTATTTTGAAGCCTTACTATACTATGACTTTTTGAGACAATACTATACTATGACTTTTTGAGGCCATACTATACTATGACTTTTTTTTTTGGCCTATTTTGAAGCCTTACTATACTATGACCATTTTTATGACATTTTGAGGCCATATTATACTATGACTTTTTTTGGCCTATTTTGAAGCCTTACTATACTATGACCATACTATACTATGACTTTTTGAGGCAATACTATACTATGACTTTTTGAAGCCATACTATACTATGATTTTTTTTGGCTTATTTTGAAGCCTTAATATACTATGACTTTTTTTTGGCCTATTTTGAAGCCTTACTATACTATGATCATTTTTATGACATTTTAAGGCCATACTAAAGTATGACCTTTTTTTTGCCTATTTTGAAGCCTTACTATACTATGACTTTTTGAGGCAATATTATACTATGACTTTTTTTGGCCTATCTTGAAGCCTTACTATACTATGACCATTTTTATGACATTTTGAGGCCATACTATACTATGACTTTTTTTGGCCTATTTTGAAGCCTTACTATACTATGACTTTTTTGGCCTATTTTGAAGCCTTACTATACAATGACCATACTATACTATGACTTTTTGAGGCAATACTATACTATGCCTTTTTTTGGCCTATTTTGAAGCCTTACTATACTATGACCATTTTTATGACATTTTGAGGCCATACTATACTATGACTTTTTTTGGCCTATTTTGAAGCCTTACTATACTATGATCATTTTTATGACATTTTAAGGCCATACTAAAGTATGACTTTTTTTGGCATATTTTGAAGCCTTACTATACTATGGCCATACTATACTATGACTTTTTGAGGCAATACTATACTATGCCTTTTTTCGGCCTATTTTGAAGCCTTACTATACTATGACCATACTATACTATGACTTTTTGAGGCCCTACTATACTATGACTTTTTTTGGCCTATTTTGAAGCCTTACTATACTATGACCATTTTTATGACATTTTGAGGCCATACTAAAGTATGACTTTTTTTGGCATATTTTGAAGCCTTACTATACTATGACCATTTTTATGACATTTTGAGGCCATACTATACTATGACTTTTTTTGGCCTATTTTGAAGCCTTACTATACTATGACCATTTTTATGAAATTTTGAGGCCATACTATACTATGACTTTTTTTGGCCTATTTTGAAGCCTTATTATATGATGACTTTTTTTGGCCTATTTTGAAGCCTTACTATACTATGACCATTTTTATGACATTTTGAGGCCATACTATACTATGACTTTTTTTGGCCTATTTTGAAGTCTTACTATACTATGACCATTTTTTATGACATTTTGAGGCCATACTATACTATGACTTTTTTTGGCCTATTTTGAAGCCTTACTATACTACGACCATACTATACTAGGACTTTTTTTGGCCTATTTTGAAGCCTTACTATAGTATGACCATACTATAGTATGACTTTTTGAGGCAATAATATACTATGACTTTTTTTTTGGCCTATTTTGAACCCTTACTATACTATGACCATTTTTATGACATTTTGAGGCCATACTAAAGTATGACTTTTTTTGACATATTTTGAAGCCTTACTATACTATAACCATTCTTATGACATTTTGAGGCCATACTATACTATGACTTATTTTGGCCTATTTTGAAGCCTTACTATACTATGACTTTTTGAGACAATACTATACTATGACTTTTTGAGGCCATACTATACTATGACTTTTTTTTTTTGGCCTATTTTGAAGCCTTACTATACTATGACCATTTTTATGACATTTTGAGGCCATATTATACTATGACTTTTTTTGGCCTATTTTGAAGCCTTACTATACTATGACCATACTATACTATGACTTTTTGAGGCAATACTATACTATGCCTTTTTTTGGCCTATTTTGAACCCTTACTATACTATGACCATTTTTATGACATTTTGAGGCCATACTATACTATGACTTTTTTTGGCCTATTTTGAAGCCTTACTATACTATGACTTTTTGAGGCAATACTATACTATGACTTTTTGAAGCCATACTATACTATGAATTTTTTTGGCTTATTTTGAAGCCTTAATATACTATGACTTTTTTTTGGCCTATTTTGAAGCCTTACTATACTATGATCATTTTTATGACATTTTAAGGCCATACTAAAGTATGATTTTTTTTGCCTATTTTGAAGCCTTACTATACTATGACTTTTTGAGGCAATATTATACTATGACTTTTTTTGGCCTATCTTGAAGCCTTACTATACTATGACCATTTTTATGACATTTTGAGGCCATAATATACTATGACTTTTTTTGGCCTATTTTGAAGCCTTACTATACTATGACCATTTTTATGAAATTTTGAGGCCATACTATACTATGACTTTTTTTGGCCTATTTTGAAGCCTTATAATATGATGACTTTTTTTGGCCTATTTTGAAGCCTTACTATACTATGACCATTTTTATGACATTTTGAGGCCATACTATAATATGACTTTTTTTGGCCTATTTTGAAGCCTTACTATACTATGACCATATTATACTATGACTTTTTGAGGCCATACTATACTATGCCTTTTTTTGGCTTATTTTGAACCCTTACTATACTATGACCATTTTTATGACATTTTGAGGCCATACTAAAGTATGACTTTTTTTGGCATATTTTGAAGCCTTACTATACTATGACCATTTTTATGACATTTTGAGGCCATACTATACTATGACTTTTTTTGGCCTATTTTGAAGCCTTACTATACTATGACCATTTTTATGACATTTTGAGGCCATACTATACTATGACTTTTTTTGGCCTATTTTGAAGCCTTACTATACTATGACCATACTATACTAGGACTTTTTTTGGCCTATTTTGAAGCCTTACTATACTATGATCATTTTTATGACATTTTAAGGCCATACTAAAGTATGACTTTTTTTGGCATATTTTGAAGCCTTACTATACTATGGCCATACTATACTATGACTTTTTGAGGCAATACTATACTATGCCTTTTTTCGGCCTATTTTGAAGCCTTACTATACTATGACCATACTATACTATGACTTTTTGAGGCCCTACTATACTATGACTTTTTTTGGCCTATTTTGAAGCCTTACTATACTATGACCATTTTTATGACATTTTGAGGCCATACTAAAGTATGACTTTTTTTGGCATATTTTGAAGCCTTACTATACTATGACCATTTTTATGACATTTTGAGGCCATACTATACTATGACTTTTTTTGGCCTATTTTGAAGCCTTACTATACTATGACCATTTTTATGAAATTTTGAGGCCATACTATACTATGACTTTTTTTGGCCTATCTTGAAGCCTTATTATATGATGACTTTTTTTGGCCTATTTTGAAGCCTTACTATACTATGACTTTTTGAGGCAATACTATACTATGACTTTTTGAAGCCATACTATACTATGAATTTTTTTGGCCTATTTTGAAGCCTTACTATACTATGACTTTTTGAGACAATACTATACTATGACTTTTTGAGGCCATACTATACTATGACTTTTTTTTTTGGCCTATTTTGAAGCCTTACTATACTATGACCATTTTTATGACATTTTGAGGCCATATTATACTATGACTTTTTTTGGCCTATTTTGAAGCCTTACTATACTATGACCATACTATACTATGACTTTTTGAGGCAATACTATACTATGACTTTTTGAAGCCATACTATACTATGATTTTTTTTGGCTTATTTTGAAGCCTTAATATACTATGACTTTTTTTTGGCCTATTTTGAAGCCTTACTATACTATGATCATTTTTATGACATTTTAAGGCCATACTAAAGTATGACCTTTTTTTTGCCTATTTTGAAGCCTTACTATACTATGACTTTTTGAGGCAATATTATACTATGACTTTTTTTGGCCTATCTTGAAGCCTTACTATACTATGACCATTTTTATGACATTTTGAGGCCATACTATACTATGACTTTTTTTGGCCTATTTTGAAGCCTTACTATACTATGACTTTTTTGGCCTATTTTGAAGCCTTACTATACTATGACCATACTATACTATGACTTTTTGAGGCCATACTATACTACGACTTTTTTTGGCATTTTTTAAAACCTTACTATACTAAGACCATACTATACTATGACTTTTTGAGGCCATACTATACTATGACTTTTTTTTGGCATTTTTTGAACTCTTACTATACTATGACCATTTTTAAGATATTTTGAGGCCATACTATACTATGACTTTTTTTTTGGCCTATTTTGAAGCCTTACTATAACATGACCATTTTTATGACATTTTGAAGCCTTACTATACTATGACCATTTTTATGACATTTTGAGGCCATACTATACTATGACTTTTTTTGGCCTATTTTGAAGCCTTACTATACTATGACCATTTTTATGACATTTTGAGGCCATACTATACTATGACTTTTTTTGGCCTATTTTGAAGCCTTACTATACTATGACCATACTATACTATGACTTTTTGAGGCCATACTATACTATGACTTTTTTTGGCCTATTTTGAAGCCTTACTATACTATGACCATACTACACTATGACTCCTTGAGGCCGTACTATACTATGATTTTTTTTGGCCTATCTTGAAGCCTTACTATACTATGAAAATTTTTATGACATTTTGAGGCCATACTATACTATGACTTTTTTTGGCCTTTTTTGAAGCCTTACTATACTATGGCCATACTATACTATGACTTTTTGAGGCAATACTATACTATGCCTTTTTTTTGCCTATTTTGAACCCTTACTATACTATGACCATTTTTATGACATTTTGAGGCCATACTAAAGTATGACCTTTTTTTGGCATATTTTGAAGCCTTACTATACTATGACCATTTTTATGACATTTTGAGGACATACTATACTATGACTTTTTTTGGCCTATTTTGAAGCCTTACTATACTATGACCATTTTTATGACATTTTGAGGCCATACTATACTATGACTTTTTTTGGCCTATTTTGAAGCCTTACTATACTATGACTTTTTGAGACAATACTATACTATGACTTTTTTTTTGGCCTATTTTGAAGCCTTACTATGCTATGGTCATTTTTATGACATTTTGAGGCCATACTATACTATGACTTTTTTGGGCCTCTTTTGAAGTCTTACTATACTATGGTCATTTTTATGACATTTTGAGGCCATACTAAAGTATGACTTTTTTTGGCATATTTTGAAGCCTTACTATACTATGACCATTTTTATGACATTTTGAGGCCATACTATACTATAACTTTTTTTGGCCTATTTTGAAGCCTTACTATACTATGACCATTTTTATGACATTTTGAGGCCATACTATAATATGACTTTTTTTGGCCTATTTTGAAGCCTTACTATACTATGACCATACTATACTATGACTTTTTGAGGCCATACTATACTATGCCTTTTTTTGGCTTATTTTGAACCCTTACTATACTATGACCATTTTTATGACATTTTGAGGCCATACTAAAGTATGACTTTTTTTGGCATATTTTGAAGCCTTACTATACTATGACCATTTTTATGACATTTTGAGGCCATACTATACTATGACTTTTTTTGGCCTATTTTGAAGCCTTACTATACTATGACCATTTTTTATGACATTTTGAGGCCATACTATACTATGACTTTTTTTGGCCTATTTTGAAGCCTTACTATACTATGACCATACTATACTAGGACTTTTTTTGGCCTATTTTGAAGCCTTACTATACTATGACCATACTATAGTATGACTTTTTGAGGCAATAATATACTATGAATTTTTTTTTGGCCTATTTTGAACCCTTACTATACTATGACCATTTTTTTTTGACATTTTGAGGCCATACTAAAGTATGACTTTTTTTGGCATATTTTGAAGCCTTACTATACTATGACCATTTTTATGACATTTTGAGGCCATACTATACTATGACTTATTTTGGCCTATTTTGAAGCCTTACTATACTATGACTTTTTGAGACAATACTATACTATGACTTTTTGAGGCCATACTATACTATGACTTTTTTTTTGGCCTATTTTGAAGCCTTACTATACTATGACCATTTTTATGACATTTTGAGGCCATATTATACTATGACTTTTTTTGGCCTATTTTGAAGCCTTACTATACTATGATCATACTATACTATGACTTTTTGAGGCAATACTATACTATGCCTTTTTTTTGCCTATTTTGAACCCTTACTATACTATGACCATTTTTATGACATTTTGAGGCCATACTAAAGTATGACCTTTTTTTGGCATATTTTGAAGCCTTACTATACTATGACCATTTTTATGACATTTTGAGGACATACTATACTATGACTTTTTTTGGCCTATTTTGAAGCCTTACTATACTATGACCATACTATAGTATGACTTTTTGAGGCAATAATATACTATGCCTTTTTTTTTTTGGCATATTTTGAAGCCTTACTATACTATGACCATTTTTATGACATTTTGAGGCCATACTATACTATGACTTATTTTGGCCTATTTTGAAGCCTTACTATACTATGACCATTTTTATGACATTTTGAGGCCATACTATACTATGACTTTTTTTGGCCTATTTTGAAGCCTTACTATACTATGACTTTTTGAGGCAATACTATACTATGACTTTTTTTTTGGCCTATTTTGAAGCCTTACTATGCTATGGTCATTTTTATGACATTTTGAGGCCATACTATACTATGACTTTTTTGGGCCTATTTTGAAGTCTTACTATACTATGGTCATTTTTTTGACATTTTGAGGCCATACTAAAGTATGACTTTTTTTGGCATATTTTGAAGCCTTACTATACTATGACCATTTTTATGACATTTTGAGGCCATACTATACTATAACTTTTTTTGGCCTATTTTGAAGCCTTACTATACTATGACCATTTTTATGACATTTTGAGGCCATACTATACTATGACTTTTTTTGGCCTATTTTGAAGCCTTACTATACTATGACCATTTTTATGACATTTTGAGGCCATACTATACTATGACTTTTTTTGGCCTATTTTGAAGCCTTATTATATGATGACTTTTTTTGGCCTATTTTGAAGCCTTACTATACTATGACCATTTTTATGACATTTTGAGGCCATACTATAATATGACTTTTTTTGGCTTATTTTGAAGCCTTACTATACTATGACTTTTTTTTGCCTATTTTGAAGCCTTACTATATGATAACTTTTTTAGCCTATTTTGAAGCCTTACTATACTATGACCATTTTTTTGACATTTTGAGGCCATACTATACTATGACTTTTTTGGCCTATTTTGAAGCCTTACTATACTATGACCATTTTTTATGACATTTTGGGGCCATACTATACTATGACTTTTTTTGGCCTATTTTGAAGCCTTACTATACTATGACCATACTATACTAGGACTTTTTTTGGCCTATTTTGAAGCCTTACTATACTATGACCATACTATAGTATGACTTTTTGAGGCAATAATATACTATGACTTTTTTTTTGGCCTATTTTGAACCCTTACTATACTATGACCATTTTTATGACATTTTGAGGCCATATTATACTATGACTTTTTTTGGCCTATTTTGAAGCCTTACTATACTATGATCATACTATACTATGACTTTTTGAGGCCATACTATACTACGACTTTTTTTGGCATTTTTTAAAACCTTACTATACTATGACCATACTATACTATGACTTTTTGAGGCCATACTATACTATGACTTTTTTTTGGCCTATTTTGAAGCCTTACTATACTATGACCATACTACACTATGACTCCTTGAGGCCGTACTATACTATGATTTTTTTTGGCCTATCTTGAAGCCTTACTATACTATGACCATTTTTATGACATTTTGAGGCCATACTATACTATGACTTTTTTTGGCCTCTTTTGAAGCCTTACTATACTATGACTTTTTTTGGCCTATTTTGAAGCCTTACTATACTATGACTTTTTTGGCCTATTTTGAAGACTTACTATACTATGACCATACTATACTATGACTTTTTGAGGCCATACTATACTACGACTTTTTTTGGCATTTTTTAAAACCTTACTATACTAAGACCATACTATACTATGACTTTTTGAGGCCATACTATACTATGACTTTTTTTTGGCATTTTTTGAACTCTTACTATACTATGACCATTTTTAAGATATTTTGAGGCCATACTATACTATGACTTTTTTTTTGGCCTATTTTGAAGCCTTACTATAACATGACCATTTTTATGACATTTTGAAGCCTTACTATACTATGGTCATTTTTATGACATTTTGAGGCCATACTAAAGTATGACTTTTTTTGGCCTATTTTGAAGCCTTACTATACTATGACCATTTTTAAGACATTTTGAGGCCATACTATACTATGACTTTTTTTTGGCCTATTTTGAAGCCTTACTATACTATGACCATACTACACTATGACTCCTTGAGGCCGTACTATACTATGATTTTTTTTTACCTATCTTGAAGCCTTACTATACTATGACCATTTTCATGACATTTTGAGGCCATACTATACTATGACCTTTTTTTTGGCCTATTTTGAAGCCTTACTATAACATGACCATTTTTATGACATTTTGAGGCCATACTAAAGTATGACTTTTTTTGGCCTATTTTGAAGCCTTACTATACTATGACCATTTTTATGACATTTTGAGGCCATACTATACTATCACTTTCTTTGGCCTATTTTGAAGCCTTACTATACTATGACTTTTTGTGGCCTATTTTGAAGCCTTACTATACTATGACCATACTATACTATGACTTTTTGAGGCCATACTATACTATGATTTTTTGAGGCCATACTATACTATGACTTTTTTTGGCCTATTTTGAAGCCTTATTATATGATAACTTTTTTTGGCCTATTTTGAAGCCTTACTATACTATGACCATTTTTATGACATTTTGAGGACATACTATACTATGACTTTTTTTGGCCTATTTTGAAGCCTTACTATACTATGACCATACTATAGTATGACTTTTTGAGGAAATAATATACTATGCCTTTTTTTTTTGGCATATTTTGAAGCCTTACTATACTATGACCATTTTTATGACATTTTGAGGCCATACTATACTATGACTTATTTTGGCCTATTTTGAAGCCTTACTATACTATGGTCATTTTTATGACATTTTGAGGCCATACTATACTATGACTTTTTTTGGCCTACTTTGAAGCCTTACTATACTATGACCATTTTTATGACATTTTGAGGCCATACTAAAGTATGACTTTTTTTGGCATATTTTGAAGCCTTACTATACTTTGACCATTTTTAAGACATTTTGAGGCCATACTAAAGTATGACTTTTTTTGGCATATTTTGAAGCCTTACTATACTATGACCATTTTTATGACATTTTGAGGCCATACTATACTATGACTTTTTTTGGCCTATTTTGAAGCCTTACTATACTATGACCATTTTTATGACATTTTGAGGCCATACTATACTATGACTTTTTTTGGCCTATTTTGAAGCCTTACTATACTATGACCATTTTTATGACATTTTGAGGCCATACTATACTATGACTTTTTTTGGCCTATTTTGAAGCCTTATTATATGATGACTTTTTTTGGCCTATTTTGAAGCCTTACTATACTATGACCATTTTTATGACATTTTGAGGCCATACTATACTATGACTTTTTTTGGCCTATTTTGAAGTCTTACTATACTATGACCATTTTTTATGACATTTTGAGGCCATACTATACTATGACTTTTTTTGGCCTATTTTGAAGCCTTACTATACTATGACCATACTATAGTATGACTTTTTGAGGCAATAATATACTATGACTTTTTTTTTGGCCTATTTTGAACCCTTACTATACTATGACCATTTTTATGACATTTTGAGGCCATACTAAAGTATGACTTTTTTTGGCATATTTTGAAGCCTTACTATACTATGACCATTTTTATGACATTTTGAGGCCATACTATACTATGACTTATTTTGGCCTATTTTGAAGCCTTACTATACTATGACTTTTTGAGACAATACTATACTATGACTTTTTGAGGCCATACTATACTATGACTTTTTTTTTGGCCTATTTTGAAGGCTTACTATACTATGACCATACTACACTATGACTCCTTGAGGTCGTACTATACTATGATTTTTTTTGGCCTATCTTGAAGCCTTACTATACTATGAAAATTTTTATGACATTTTGAGGCCATACTATACTATGACTTTTTTTGGCCTTTTTTGAAGCCTTACTATACTATGGCCATACTATACTATGACTTTTTGAGGCAATACTATACTATGCCTTTTTTTTGCCTATTTTGAACCCTTACTATACTATGACCATTTTTATGACATTTTGAGGCCATACTAAAGTATGACTTTTTTTTGGCATATTTTGAAGCCTTACTATACTATGACCATTTTTATGACATTTTGAGGACATACTATACTATGACTTTTTTTGGCCTATTTTGAAGCCTTACTATACTATGACCATACTATAGTATGACTTTTTGAGGCAATAATATACTATGCCTTTTTTTTTTGGCATATTTTGAAGCCTTACTATACTATGACCATTTTTATGACATTTTGAGGCCATACTATACTATGACTTATTTTGGCCTATTTTGAAGCCTTACTATACTATGACCATTTTTATGACATTTTGAGGCCATACTATACTATGACTTTTTTTGGCCTATTTTGAAGCCTTACTATACTATGACCATTTTTATGACATTTTGAGGCCATACTATACTATGACTTTTTTTGGCCTATTTTGAAGCCTTATTATATGATGACTTTTTTTGGCCTATTTTGAAGCCTTACTATACTATGACCATTTTTATGACATTTTGAGGCCATACTATAATATGACTTTTTTTGGCCTATTTTGAAGCATACTATACTATGACTTTTTTTTGGCCTATTTTGAAGCCTTACTATACTGTGACCATTTTTATGACATTCTGAGGCCATACTATACTATGACTTTTTTTGGCCTATTTTGAAGCCTTACTATACTATGACCATACTATACTATGACTTTTTGAGGCAATACTATACTATGCCTTTTTTTTGGCCTATTTTGAACCCTTACTATACTATGACCATTTTTATGACATTTTGAGGCCATACTAAAGTATGACTTTTTCTGGCCTATTTTGAAGCCTTACTATACTATTGTCATATTTATGACATTTTGAGGCCATACTAAAGTATGGCTTTTTTTGGCCTATTTTGAAGCCTTACTATACTATGAACATCTTTATGACATTTTGAGGCCATACTATACTATGACTTTTTGAGGCCATACTATACTATGACTTTTTTTTGGCCTATTTTGAAACCTTACTATACTATGATCATTTTTATGACATTTTAAGGCCATACTAAATTATGACTTTTTTTGGCATATTTTGAAGCCTTACTATACTATGACCATTTTTATGACATTTTGAGGCCATACTATACTATGACTTTTTTTGGCCTATTTTGAAGCCTTCTTATATGATGACTTTTTTTTGGCCTATTTTGAAGCCTTACTATACTATGACCATTTTTATGACATTTTGAGGCCATACTATACTATGACTTTTTTTGGCCTTTTTTGAAGCCTTACTATACTATGGCCATACTATACTATGACTTTTTGAGGCCATACTATACTATGCCTTTTTTTGGCCTATTTTGAACCCTTACTATACTATGACCATTTTTATGACATTTTGAGGCCATACTAAAGTATGACTTTTTTTAGCATATTTTGAAGCCTTACTATACTATGACCATTTTTGTGACATTTTGAGGCCATACTATTCTATGACTTTTTTTGGCCTATTTTGAAGCCTTACTATACTATGACCATTTTTGTGACATTTTGAGGCCATACTATACTATGACTTATTTTGGCCTATTTTGAAGCCTTACTATACTATGACATTTTGAGGCCATACTATACTATGACTTTTTTTGCCCGATTTTGAAGCCTTACTATACTGTGACCATTTTTATGACATTCTGAGGCCATACTATACTATGACTTTTTTTGGCCTATTTTGAAGCCTTACTATACTATGACCATACTATACTATGACTTTTTGAGGCAATACTATACTATGACTTTTTTTGGCCTATTTTGAAGCCTTACTATACTATGACCATTTTTATGACATTTTGAGGCCATACTAAAGTATGACTTTTTTTGGCATATTTTGAAGCCTTACTATACTATGACCATTTTTATGACATTTTGAGGCCATACTATACTATGACTTTTTTTGGCCTATTTTGAAGCCTTACTATACTATGACCATTTTTTATGACATTTTGAGGCCATACTATACTATGACTTTTTTTGGCCTATTTTGAAGCCTTACTATACTATGACCATTTTTATGACATTTTGAGGCCATACTATACTATGACTTTTTTTGGCCTATTTTGAAGCCTTCTTATATGATGACTTTTTTTGGCCTATTTTGAAGCCTTACTATACTATGACCATTTTTATGACATTTTGAGGCCATACTATACTATGACTTTTTTTGGCCTTTTTTGAAGCCTTACTATACTATGGCCATACTATACTATGACTTTTTGAGGCCATACTATACTATGCCTTTTTTTGGCCTATTTTGAACCCTTACTATACTATGACCATTTTTATGACATTTTGAGGCCATACTAAAGTATGACTTTTTTTAGCATATTTTGAAGCCTTACTATACTATGACCATTTTTGTGACATTTTGAGGCCATACTATTCTATGACTTTTTTTGGCCTATTTTGAAGCCTTACTATACTATGACCATTTTTGTGACATTTTGAGGCCATACTATACTATGACTTATTTTGGCCTATTTTGAAGCCTTACTATACTATGACTTTTTGAGGCAATACTATACTATGACTTTTTTTGGCCTATTTTGAAGCCTTACTATACTATGACCATACTATACTAGGACTTTTTTTAGCCTATTTTGAAGCCTTACTATACTATGACCACACTATAGTATGACTTTTTGAGGCAATAATATAATATGACTTTTTTTTTGGCCTATTTTGAACCCTTACTATACTATGACCATTTTTATGACATTTTGAGGCCATACTAAAGTATGACTTTTTTTGGCATATTTTGAAGCCTTACTATACTATGACCATTTTTATGACATTTTGAGGCCATACTATACTATGACTTATTTTGGCCTATTTTGAAGCCTTACTATACTATGACTTTTTGAGGCAATACTATACTATGACTTTTTGAGGCCATACTATACTATGACTTTTTTTTGGCCTATTTTGAACCCTTACTATACTATGACCATTTTTATGACATTTTGAGGCCATACTATACTATGACTTTTTTTGGCCTATTTTGAAGCCTTACTATACTATGACCATTTTTATGACATTTTGAGGCCATACTATACTATGACTTTTTTTGGCCTATTTTGAAGCCTTACTATACTATGACCATTTTTATGACATTTTGAGGCCATACTATACTATGACTTTTTTTGGCCTATTTTGAAGCCTTCTTATATGATGACTTTTTTTTGGCCTATTTTGAAGCCTTACTATACTGTGACCATTTTTATGACATTCTGAGGCCATACTATACTATGACTTTTTTTGGCCTATTTTGAAGCCTTACTATACTATGACCATTTTTATGACATTTTGAGGCCATACTATACTATGACTTTTTTTGGCCTATTTTGAAGCGTTCTTATATGATGACTTTTTTTTGGCCTATTTTGAAGCCTTACTATACTGTGACCATTTTTATGACATTCTGAGGCCATACTATACTATGACTTTTTTTGGCCTATTTTGAAGCCTTACTATACTATGACCATACTATACTATGACTTTTTGAGGCAATACTATACTATGCCTTTTTTTGGCCTATTTTGAACCCTTACTATACTATGACCATTTTTATGACATTTTGAGGCCATACTAAAGTATGACTTTTTTTAGCATATTTTGAAGCCTTACTATACTATGACCATTTTTGTGACATTTTGAGGCCATACTATTCTATGACTTTTTTTGGCCTATTTTGAAGCCTTACTATACTATGACCATTTTTATGAAATTTTGAGGCCATACTATACTATGACTTTTTTTGGCCTATTTTGAAGCCTTACTATACTATGACCATTTTTATGACATTTTGAGGCCATACTAAAGTATGACTTTTTTTGGCATATTTTGAAGCCTTACTATACTATGACCATTTTTATGACATTTTGAGGCCATACTATACTATGACTTTTTTTGGCCTATTTTGAAGCCTTACTATACTATGACCATTTTTATGACATTTTGAGGCCATACTATACTATGACTTTTTTTGGCCTATTTTGAAGCCTTACTATACTATGACCATTTTTATGACATTTTGAGGCCATACTATACTATGACTTTTTTTGGCCTATTTTGAAGCCTTCTTATATGATGACTTTTTTTGGCCTATTTTGAAGCCTTACTATACTATGACCATTTTTATGACATTTTGAGGCCATACTATACTATGACTTTTTTTGGCCTTTTTTGAAGCCTTACTATACTATGGCCATACTATACTATGACTTTTTGAGGCCATACTATACTATGACTTTTTTTTGGCCTATTTTGAAGCCTTACTATACTATGGTCATTTTTATGACATTTTGAGGCCATACTATACTATGACTTTTTTTGGCCTATTTTGAAGTCTTACTATACTATGGTCATTTTTATGACATTTTGAGGCCATACTATACTATGACTTTTTTTGGCCTATTTTGAAGCCTTACTATACTATGACCATACTATACTATGACTTTTTGAGGCAATACTATACTATGCCTTTTTTTGGCCTATTTTGAAGCCTTACTATACTATGACCATTTTTATGACATTTTGAGGCCATACTATACTATGACTTTTTTTGGCCTATTTTGAAGCCTTACTATACTATGACCATTTTTATGACATTTTGAGGCCATACTATACTATGACTTTTTTTGGCCTATTTTGAAGCCTTACTATACTATGACCATTTTTATGACATTTTGAGGCCATACTATACTATGACTTTTTTTGGCCTTTTTTGAAGCCTTACTATACTATGGCCATACTATACTATGACTTTTTGAGGCCATACTATACTATGCCTTTTTTTGGCCTATTTTGAACCCTTACTATACTATGACCATTTTTATGACATTTTGAGGCCATACTAAAGTATGACTTTTTTTAGCATATTTTGAAGCCTTACTATACTATGACCATTTTTGTGACATTTTGAGGCCATACTATTCTATGACTTTTTTTGGCCTATTTTGAAGCCTTACTATACTATGACCATTTTTGTGACATTTTGAGGCCATACTATACTATGACTTATTTTGGCCTATTTTGAAGCCTTACTATACTATGACTTTTTGAGGCAATACTATACTATGACTTTTTGAGGCCATACTATACTATGACTTTTTTTTGGCCTATTTTGAAGCCTTACTATACTATGGTCATTTTTATGACATTTTGAGGCCATACTATACTATGACTTTTTTTGCCCTATTTTGAAGCCTTACTATACTGTGACCATTTTTATGACATTCTGAGGCCATACTATACTATGACTTTTTTTGGCCTATTTTGAAGCCTTACTATACTATGACCATACTATACTATGACTTTTTGAGGCAATACTATACTATGCCTTTTTTTGGCCTATTTTGAACCCTTACTATACTATGACCATTTTTATGACATTTTGAGGCCATACTAAAGTATGACTTTTTTTAGCATATTTTGAAGCCTTACTATACTATGACCATTTTTGTGACATTTTGAGGCCATACTATTCTATGACTTTTTTTGGCCTATTTTGAAGCCTTACTATACTATGACCATTTTTATGAAATTTTGAGGCCATACTATACTATGACTTTTTTTGGCCTACTTTGAAGCCTTACTATACTATGACCATTTTTATGACATTTTGAGGCCATACTAAAGTATGACTTTTTTTGGCATATTTTGAAGCCTTACTATACTATGACCATTTTTATGACATTTTGAGGCCATACTATACTATGACTTTTTTTGGCCTATTTTGAAGCCTTACTATACTATGACCATTTTTATGACATTTTGAGGCCATACTATACTATGACTTTTTTTGGCCTATTTTGAAGCCTTACTATACTATGACCATTTTTATGACATTTTGAGGCCATACTATACTATGACTTTTTTTGGCCTATTTTGAAGCCTTCTTATATGATGACGTTTTTTGGCCTATTTTGAAGCCTTACTATACTATGACCATTTTTATGACATTTTGAGGCCATACTATACTATGACTTTTTTTGGCCTTTTTTGAAGCCTTACTATACTATGGCCATACTATACTATGACTTTTTGAGGCCATACTATACTATGCCTTTTTTTGGCCTATTTTGAACCCTTACTATACTATGACCATTTTTATGACATTTTGAGGCCATACTAAAGTATGACTTTTTTTAGCATATTTTGAAGCCTTACTATACTATGACCATTTTTGTGACATTTTGAGGCCATACTATTCTATGACTTTTTTTGGCCTATTTTGAAGCCTTACTATACTATGACCATTTTTATGAAATTTTGAGGCCATACTATACTATGACTTTTTTTGGCCTATTTTGAAGCCTTACTATACTATGACCATTTTTGTCACATTTTGAGGCCATACTAAAGTATGACTTTTTTTGGCATATTTTGAAGCCTTACTATACTATGACCATTTTTATGACATTTTGAGGCCATACTATACTATGACTTTTTTTGGCCTATTTTGAAGCCTTACTATACTATGACCATTTTTATGACATTTTGAGGCCATACTATACTATGACTTTTTTTGGCCTATTTTGAAGCCTTACTATACTATGACCATTTTTATGACATTTTGAGGCCATACTATACTATGACTTTTTTTGGCCTTTTTTGAAGCCTTACTATACTATGGCCATACTATACTATGACTTTTTGAGGCCATACTATACTATGACTTTTTTTTGGCCTATTTTGAAGCCTTACTATACTATGGTCATTTTTATGACATTTTGAGGCCATACTATACTATGACTTTTTTTGGCCTATTTTGAAGTCTTACTATACTATGGTCATTTTTATGACATTTTGAGGCCATACTATACTATGACTTTTTTTGGCCTATTTTGAAGCCTTACTATACTATGACCATACTATACTATGACTTTTTGAGGCAATACTATACTATGACTTTTTTTGGCCTATTTTGAAGCCTTACTATACTATGACCATTTTTATGACATTTTGAGGCCATACTATACTATGACTTTTTTTGGCCTATTTTGAAGCCTTACTATACTATGACCATTTTTATGACATTTTGAGGCCATACTATACTATGACTTTTTTTGGCCTATTTTGAAGCCTTACTATACTATGACCATACTGTACTATGATTTTTTTAGGCCATACTATACTATGACTTTTTTTGGCCTTTTTTAAAACCTTACTATTCTATGACCATACTATACTATGACTTTTTGAGGCCATACTATTCTATGACTTTTTGAGGCCATAGAATAGTATGACTTTTTTTGGCCTATCTTGAAGCCTTACTATACTATGACCATTTTTATGACATTTTGAGGCCATAATATACTATGACTTTTTTTGGCCTATTTTGAAGCCTTACTATACTATGACCATTTTTATGACATTTTGAAGCCTTACTATACTATGACTTTTTGTGGCCTACTTTGAAGCCTTACTTTATTATGACCATTTTTATGACATTTTGAGGCCATACTATACTATGACTTTTTTTGGCCTATTTTGAAGCCTTACTATACTATGACCATTTTTATGACATTTTGAGGCCATGCTATACTATGACTTTTTTTGGCCTATTTTGAAGCCTTACTATACTATGACAATTTTTATGACATTTTGAAGCCTTACTATACTATGACCATTTTTATGACATTTTTTAGGCCATACTAAAGTATGACTTTTTTTGGCATATTTTGAAGCCTTACTATACTATGACCATTTTTATGACATTTTGAGGCCATACTATACTATGACTTTTTTTGGCCTATTTTGAAGCCTTACTATACTATGACAATACTATACTATGACTTTTTGAGGCCATACTATACTATGACTTTTTTTAGCCTATCTTGAAGCCTTCCTATACTATGACTTTTTTTGGCCTATTTTGAAGCCTTACTATACTATGACTTTTTTAGGCCATACTATACTATGACTTTTTTTGGCCTATCTTGAAGCCTTCCTATACTATGACTTTTTTTGGCCTATTTTGAAGCCTTACTATACTATGACTTTTTTAGGCCATACTATACTATGACTTTTTTTGGCCTATCTTTAAGCCTTCCTATACTATGACTTTTTTTGGCCTATTTTGAAGCCTTACTATACTATGACCATTTTTATGACATTTTGAGGCCATACTAAAGTATGACTTTTTTTGGCATATTTTGAAGCCTTACTATACTATGACCATTTTTATGACATTTTGAGGCCATACTATACTATGACTTTTTTTGGCCTATTTTGAAGCCTTACAATACTATGACCATTTTTTATGACA
This sequence comes from Toxotes jaculatrix, assembly GCF_017976425.1. Classification (NCBI taxonomy): domain Eukaryota; kingdom Metazoa; phylum Chordata; class Actinopteri; family Toxotidae; genus Toxotes; species Toxotes jaculatrix. Next base: position 25,613,372 of record NC_054402.1, on the reverse strand, counting down.
TTTTGAGGCCATACTATATTATGACTTTTTTTGGCCGATTTTGAAGCCTTACTATACTATGACAATTTTTATGACATTTTGAAGCCTTACTATACTATGACCATTTTTATGACCTTTTGAGGCCATACTAAAGTATGACTTTTTTTGGCCTATTTTGAAGCCTTACTATACTATGACCATTTTTATGACATTTTGAGGCCATACTATACTATGACTTTTTTTGGCCTTTTTTGAAGTCTTACTATACTATGACCATACTATACTATGACTTTTTGAGGCCATACTATACTATGACTTTTTTTGGCCTATTTTGAAGCCTTACTATACTATGACCATACTATACTATGACTTTTTGAGGCCATACTATACTATGACTTTTTTTTTGGCCTATTTTGAAGCCTTACTATACTATGACTTTTTTTGGCCTATTTTGAAGCCTTACTATACTATGACCATTTTTATGACCTTTTGAGGCCATACTAAAGTATGACTTTTTTTGGCCTATTTTGAAGCCTTACTATATTATGACCATTTTTATGACATTTTGAGGCCATACTATACTATGACCATTTTTATGACCTTTTGAGGCCATACTAAAGTATGACTTTTTTTGGCCTATTTTGAAGCCTTACTATACTATGACCATTTTTATGACATTTTGAGGCCATACTAAACTAGGACTTTTTTTGGCCTTTTTTGAAGCCTTACTATACTATGACCATACAATACTATGGCTTTTTGAGGCCATACTATGCTATGACTTTTTTTTGGCATATTTTGAAGCCTTACTATACTATGACCATTTTTATGACATTTTGAGGCCATACTATACTATGACTTTTTTTTTGCCGAATTTGAAGCCTTCCTATACTATGACCAATTTTATGACATTTTGAAGCCTTACTATACTATGACCATTTTTATGATATTTTGAGGCCATACTATACTATGATTTTTTTTTTGGCCTATTTTGAAGCCTTACTATACTATGACTTTTTTTGGCCTATTTTGAAGCCTTACTATACTATGACCATTTTTATGACATTTTGAGGCCATACTTTACTATGACTTTTTTTTGGCCTATTTTGAAGCCTTACTATACTATGACCATTTTTATGACATTTTGAGGCAATACTATACTAGGACTTTTTTTGGCCTATTTTGAAGCCTTACTATACTATGACTTTTTTGGCCTATTTTGAAGCCTTACTATACTATGACCATACTATACTATGACTTTTTGAGGCCATAATATACTACGACTTTTTTTTGGCATTTTTTAAAACCTTACTATACTATGAACATACTATAATATGACTTTTTGAGGCCATACTTTACTATGACTTTTTTTTGGCCTATTTTGAAGCCTTACTATACTATGACCATTTTTATGACATTTTGAGGCCATACTTTACTAGGACTTTTTTTTGGCCTATTTTGAAGCCTTACTATACTATGACCATTTTTATGACATTTTGAGGCAATACTATACTAGGACTTTTTTTGGCCTTTTTTGAAGCCTTACTATACTATGACCATACTATACTATGACTTTTTGAGGCCATACTATACTATGACTTTTTTTGGCATATTTTGAAGCCTTACTATACTATGACCATTTTTATGACATTTTGAGGCCATACTATACTATGACTTTTTTTTGCCGATTTTGAAGCCATCCTATACTATGACTTTTTTTGGCCTATTTTGAAGCCATACTATACTATGACTTTTTGTGGCCTACTTTGAAGCCTTACTATACTATGACCATTTTTATGACCTTTTGAGGCCATACTAAAGTATGACTTTTTTTGGCATATTTTGAAGCCTTACTATACTATGACCATTTTTATGACATTTTGAGGCCATACTATACTATGACTTTTTTTGGCCTTTTTTGAAGCCTTACTATACTATGACCATACTATACTATGACTTTTTCGAGGCCATACTATACTATGACTTTTTTTGGCCTATGTTGAAGCCTTACTATACTATGACTTTTTTTGGCCTATCTTGAAGCCTTACTATACTATGACCATTTTTATGACATTTTGAGGCCATACTATACAATGACTTTTTTTGGCCTATTTTGAACCCTTACTATACTATGACCATTTTTATGACATTTTGAGGCCATACTAAAGTATGACTTTTTTTGGCCTATTTTGAAGCCTTACTATACTATGACCATTTTTATGACATTTTGAGGCCATACTATACAATGACTTTTTTTGGCCTATTTTGAACCCTTACTATACTATGACCATTTTTATGACATTTTGAGGCCATACTAAAGTATGACTTTTTTTGGCCTATTTTGAAGCCTTACTATACTATGACCATTTTTATGACATTTTGAGGCCATACTATACTATGACTTTTTTTGGCCTATTTTGAAGCCTTACTATACTATGACCATTTTTATGACATTTTGAGGCCATACTATACTATGACTTTTTTTGGCCTATTTTGAAGCCTTACTATACTATGGTAATTTTTATGACTTTTTGAGGCCATACTATACTATGACTTTTTTTGGCCTACTTTGAAGCCTTACTATACTATGACCCTTTTTATGACATTTTGAGGCCATACTAAAGTATGACTTTTTTTTTGGCCTATTTTGAAGCCTTACTATACTATGACCATTTTTATGACATTTTGAGGCCATACTAAAGTATGACTTTTTTTGGCCTATTTTGAAGCCTTACTATACTATGACCATACTATACTATTACTTTTTGAGGCCATACTATACTATGACTTTTTTTGGCCTATGTTGAAGCCTTACTATACTAGGACTTTTTTTGGCCTTTTTTGAAGCCTTACTATACTATGACCATACTATACTATTACTTTTTGAGGCCATACTATACTATGACTTTTTTTGGCATATTTTGAAGCCTTACTATTCTATGACCATTTTTATGACATTTTGAGGCCATACTATACTAGGACTTTTTTTTGCCGATTTTGAAGCCTTCCTATACTATGACTTTTTTTGGCCTATTTTGAAGCCTTACTATACTATGACCATACTATAATATGACTTTTTGAGGCCATACTATACTATGACTTTTTTTGGCCGATTTTGAAGCCTTACTATACTATGACCATACTATAATATGACATTTTGAGGCAATACTATACTATGACTTTTTTTGGCCTATTTTGAACCCTTACTATACTATGGTAATTTTTATGACATTTTGAGGCCATACTAAAGTATGACTTTTTCTGGCCTATTTTGAAGCCTTACTATACTATGACCATTTTTTTGACATTTTGAGGCCATACTATACTATGACTTTTTTTGGCCTTTTTTGAAGCCTTACTATACTATGACCATACTATACTATGACTTTTTGAGGCCATACTATACTATGACTTTTTGAGGCCCAACTATACTATGACTTTTTTTGGCCTTTTTTGAAGCCTTATTATATGATGACTTTTTTTGGCCTATTTTGAAGCCTTACTATACTGTGACCATTTTTATGACATTCTGAGGCCATACTATACTATGACTTTTTTTGGCCTATTTTGAAGCCTTACTATACTATGACCATACTATACTATGACTTTTTGAGGCCGTACTATACTATGACTTTTTTGGGCCTATTTTGAAGCCTTACTATACTATGACCATTTTTATGACCTTTTGAGGCCATACTAAAGTATGACTTTTTTTGGCATATTTTGAAGCCTTACTATACTATGACCATACTATACTATGACTTTTTGAGGCAATACTATACTATGACTTTTTGAGGCCGTACTATACTATGACTTTTTTTGGCATATTTTGAAGCCTTACTATACTATGACTTTTTTTGGCCTATTTTGAAGCCTTACTATACTATGACCATTTTTTATGACTTTTTGAGGCCGTACTATACTATGACTTTTTTTGGCTTATTTTGAAGCCTTACTATACTATGACTTTTTTTTGCCTATTTTGAAGCCTTACTATATGATGACTTTTTTAGCCTATTTTGAAGCCTTACTATACTATGACCATTTTTATGACCTTTTGAGGCCATACTGAAGTATGACTTTTTTTGGCCTATTTTGAAGCCTTACTATATTATGACCATTTTTATGACATTTTGAGGCCATACTATACTATGACCATTTTTATGACCTTTTGAGGCCATACTAAAGTATGACTTTTTTTGGCCTATTTTGAAGCCTTACTATACTATGACCATTTTTATGACATTTTGAGGCCATACTAAACTAGGACTTTTTTTGGCCTTTTTTGAAGCCTTACTATACTATGACCATACAATACTATGGCTTTTTGAGGCCATACTATGCTATGACTTTTTTTTGGCATATTTTGAAGCCTTACTATACTATGACCATTTTTATGACATTTTGAGGCCATACTATACTATGACTTTTTTTTTGCCGAATTTGAAGCCTTCCTATACTATGACCAATTTTATGACATTTTGAAGCCTTACTATACTATGACCATTTTTATGATATTTTGAGGCCATACTATACTATGATTTTTTTTTTGGCCTATTTTGAAGCCTTACTATACTATGACTTTTTTTGGCCTATTTTGAAGCCTTACTATACTATGACCATTTTTATGACATTTTGAGGCCATACTTTACTATGACTTTTTTTTGGCCTATTTTGAAGCCTTACTATACTATGACCATTTTTATGACATTTTGAGGCAATACTATACTAGGACTTTTTTTGGCCTTTTTTGAAGCCTTACTATACTATGACTATACTATACTATGACTTTTTGAGGCCATACTATACTATGACTTTTTTTGGCATATTTTGAAGCCTTACTATCCTATGACCATTTTTATGACATTTTGAGGCCATACTATACTATGACTTTTTTTTGCCGATTTTGAAGCCATCCTATACTATGACTATACTATACTATGACTTTTTGAGGCCATACTATACTATGACTTTTTTTGGCCTATTTTGAAGCCTTACTATACTATGACCATTTTTATGACATTTTGAAGCCTTACTATACTATGACTTTTTGTGGCCTACTTTGAAGCCTTACTATACTATGACCATTTTTATGACATTTTGAGGCCATACTATACTATGACTTTTTATGGCCTATTTTGAAGCCTTACTATACTATGACTTTTTTTGGCCTATTTTGAAGCCTTACTATACTATGACCATTTTTATGACCTTTTGAGGCCATACTAAAGTATGACTTTTTTTGGCATATTTTGAAGCCTTACTATACTATGACCATACTATACTATGACTTTTTGAGGCAATACTATACTATGACTTTTTGAGGCCGTACTATACTATGACTTTTTTTGGCTTATTTTGAAGCCTTACTATACTATGACTTTTTTTTGCCTATTTTGAAGCCTTACTATATGATGACTTTTTTAGCCTATTTTGAAGCCTTACTATACTATGACCATTTTTTTGACATTTTGAGGCCATACTATACTATGACTTTTTTGGCCTATTTTGAAGCCTTACTATACTATGACCATTTTTTATGACATTTTGGGGCCATACTATACTATGACTTTTTTTGGCCTATTTTGAAGCCTTACTATACTATGACCATACTATACTAGGACTTTTTTTGGCCTATTTTGAAGCCTTACTATACTATGACCATACTATAGTATGACTTTTTGAGGCAATAATATACTATGACTTTTTTTTTGGCCTATTTTGAACCCTTACTATACTATGACCATTTTTATGACATTTTGAGGCCATATTATACTATGACTTTTTTTGGCCTATTTTGAAGCCTTACTATACTATGATCATACTATACTATGACTTTTTGAGGCCATACTATACTACGACTTTTTTTGGCATTTTTTAAAACCTTACTATACTATGACCATACTATACTATGACTTTTTGAGGCCATACTATACTATGACTTTTTTTGGCATTTTTTGAACTCTTACTATACTATGACCATTTTTAAGACATTTTGAGGCCATACTATACTATGACTTTTTTTTGGCCTATTTTGAAGCCTTACTATACTATGACCATACTACACTATGACTCCTTGAGGCCGTACTATACTATGATTTTTTTTGGCCTATCTTGAAGCCTTACTATACTATGACCATTTTTATGACATTTTGAGGCCATACTATACTATTACTTTTTTTGGCCTCTTTTGAAGCCTTACTATACTATGACTTTTTTTGGCCTATTTTGAAGCCTTACTATACTATGACTTTTTTGGCCTATTTTGAAGCCTTACTATACTATGACCATACTATACTATGACTTTTTGAGGCCATACTATACTACGACTTTTTTTGGCATTTTTTAAAACCTTACTATACTAAGACCATACTATACTATGACTTTTTGAGGCCATACTATACTATGACTTTTTTTTGGCATTTTTTGAACTCTTACTATACTATGACCATTTTTAAGATATTTTGAGGCCATACTATACTATGACTTTTTTTTTGGCCTATTTTGAAGCCTTACTATAACATGACCATTTTTATGACATTTTGAAGCCTTACTATACTATGGTCATTTTTATGACATTTTGAGGCCATACTAAAGTATGACTTTTTTTGGCCTATTTTGAAGCCTTACTATACTATGACCATTTTTATGACATTTTGAGGCCATACTATACTATGACTTTTTTTGGCCTATTTTGAAGCCTTACTATACTATGACCATACTATACTATGACTTTTTGAGGCCATACTATACTATGACTTTTTTTGGCCTATTTTGAAGCCTTACTATACTATGACCATACTACACTATGACTCCTTGAGGTCGTACTATACTATGATTTTTTTTGGCCTATCTTGAAGCCTTACTATACTATGAAAATTTTTATGACATTTTGAGGCCATACTATACTATGACTTTTTTTGGCCTTTTTTGAAGCCTTACTATACTATGGCCATACTATACTATGACTTTTTGAGGCAATACTATACTATGCCTTTTTTTTGCCTATTTTGAACCCTTACTATACTATGACCATTTTTATGACATTTTGAGGCCATACTAAAGTATGACTTTTTTTTGGCATATTTTGAAGCCTTACTATACTATGACCATTTTTATGACATTTTGAGGCCATACTATACTATGACTTATTTTGGCCTATTTTGAAGCCTTACTATACTATGACCATTTTTAAGACATTTTGAGGCCATACTATACTATGACTTTTTTTGGCATATTTTGAAGCCTTACTATTCTATGACCATTTTTATGACATTTTGAGGCCATACTATACTAGGACTTTTTTTTGCCGATTTTGAAGCCTTCCTATACTATGACTTTTTGAGGCAATACTATACTATGACTTTTTTTGGCCTATTTTGAAGCCTTACTATACTATGACCATACTATAGTATGACTTTTTGAGGCAATAATATACTATGCCTTTTTTTTTTTGGCATATTTTGAAGCCTTACTATACTATGACCATTTTTATGACATTTTGAGGCCATACTATACTATGACTTATTTTGGCCTATTTTGAAGCCTTACTATACTATGACCATTTTTATGACATTTTGAGGCCATACTATACTATGACTTTTTTTTGGCCTATTTTGAAGCCTTACTATACTATGACTTTTTGAGGCAATACTATACTATGACTTTTTGAGGCCATACTATACTATGACTTTTTTTTTTGGCCTATTTTGAAGCCTTACTATACTATGGTCATTTTTATGACATTTTGAGGCCATACTATACTATGACTTTTTTGGGCCTATTTTGAAGTCTTACTATACTATGGTCATTTTTATGACATTTTGAGGCCATACTAAAGTATGACTTTTTTTGGCATATTTTGAAGCCTTACTATACTATGACCATTTTTATGACATTTTGAGGCCATACTATACTATAACTTTTTTTGGCCTATTTTGAAGCCTTACTATACTATGACCATTTTTATGACATTTTGAGGCCATACTATACTATGACTTTTTTTGGCCTATTTTGAAGCCTTACTATACTATGACCATTTTTATGACATTTTGAGGCCATACTATACTATGACTTTTTTTGGCCTATTTTGAAGCCTTATTATATGATGACTTTTTTTGGCCTATTTTGAAGCCTTACTATACTATGACCATTTTTATGACATTTTGAGGCCATACTATAATATGACTTTTTTTGGCCTATTTTGAAGCCTTACTATACTATGACCATACTATACTATGACTTTTTGAGGCCATACTATACTATGCCTTTTTTTGGCTTATTTTGAACCCTTACTATACTATGACCATTTTTATGACATTTTGAGGCCATACTAAAGTATGACTTTTTTTGGCATATTTTGAAGCCTTACTATACTATGACCATTTTTATGACATTTTGAGGCCATACTATACTATGACTTTTTTTGGCCTATTTTGAAGCCTTACTATACTATGACCATACTATACTAGGACTTTTTTTGGCCTATTTTGAAGCCTTACTATACTATGACCATACTATAGTATGACTTTTTGAGGCAATAATATACTATGAATTTTTTTTTGGCCTATTTTGAACCCTTACTATACTATGACCATTTTTTTTTGACATTTTGAGGCCATACTAAAGTATGACTTTTTTTGGCATATTTTGAAGCCTTACTATACTATGACCATTTTTATGACATTTTGAGGCCATACTATACTATGACTTATTTTGGCCTATTTTGAAGCCTTACTATACTATGACTTTTTGAGACAATACTATACTATGACTTTTTGAGGCCATACTATACTATGACTTTTTTTTTGGCCTATTTTGAAGCCTTACTATACTATGACCATTTTTATGACATTTTGAGGCCATATTATACTATGACTTTTTTTGGCCTATTTTGAAGCCTTACTATACTATGACCATACTATACTATGACTTTTTGAGGCAATACTATACTATGCCTTTTTTTGGCCTATTTTGAACCCTTACTATACTATGACCATTTTTATGACATTTTGAGGCCATACTATACTATGACTTTTTTTGGCCTAGTTTGAAGCCTTACTATACTATGACTTTTTGAAGCAATACTATACTATGACTTTTTGAAGCCATACTATACTATGACTTTTTTTGGCTTATTTTGAAGCCTTAATATACTATGACTTTTTTTGGCCTATTTTGAAGCCTTACTATACTATGATCATTTTTATGACATTTTAAGGCCATACTAAAGTATGACTTTTTTTTGCCTATTTTGAAGCCTTACTATACTATGACTTTTTGAGGCAATACTATACTATGACTTTTTTTTGCCTATTTTGAAGCCTTACTATATGATGACTTTTTTAGCCTATTTTGAAGCCTTACTATACTATGACCATTTTTTTGACATTTTGAGGCCATACTATACTATGACTTTTTTGGCCTATTTTGAAGCCTTACTATACTATGACCATTTTTTATGACATTTTGAGGCCATACTAAAGTATGACTTTTTTTAGCATATTTTGAAGCCTTACTATACTATGACCATTTTTATGATATTTTGAAGCCATACTAAAGTATGACTTTTTCTGGCCTATTTTGAAGCCTTACTATACTATTGTCATTTTTATGACATTTTGAGGCCATACTAAAGTATGGCTTTTTTTGGCCTATTTTGAAGCCTTACTATACTATGACCATTTTTTATGACATTTTGGGGCCATACTATACTATGACTTTTTTTGGCCTATTTTGAAGCCTTACTATACTATGACCATACTATAGTATGACTTTTTGAGGCAATAATATACTATGACTTTTTTTTTGGCCTATTTTGAACCCTTACTATACTATGACCATTTTTATGACATTTTGAGGCCATACTATACTATGACTTTTTTTGGCCTATTTTGAAGCCTTACTATACTATGACCATTTTTATGACATTTTGAGGCCATACTATACTATGACTTTTTTTGGCCTATTTTGAAGCCTTACTATACTATGACCATTTTAATGACATTTTGAGGCCATACTATACTATGACTTTTTTTGGCCTATTTTGAAGCCTTACTATACTATGACCATTTTTATGACATTTTGAGGCCATACTATACTATGACTTTTTTTTGGCCTATTTTGAAGCCTTACTATACTATGACCATTTTTATGACATTTTGAGGCCATACTATACTATGACTTTTTTTGGCCTTTTTTGAAGCCTTACTATACTATGACCATTTTTATGACATTTTGAGGCCATACTATACTATGACTTTTTTTGGCCTATTTTGAAGCCTTACTATACTATGACCATTTTTATGACATTTTGAGGCCATACTATACTATGACTTTTTTTGGCCTATTTTGAAGCCTTATTATATGATGACTTTTTTTGGCCTATTTTGAAGCCTTACTATACTATGACCATTTTTATGACATTTTGAGGCCATACTATACTATGATTTTTTTTGGCCTATTTTGAAGTCTTACTATACTATGACCATTTTTTATGACATTTTGAGGCCATACTATACTATGACTTTTTTTGGCCTATTTTGAAGCCTTACTATACTATGACCATACTATACTAGGACTTTTTTTGGCCTATTTTGAAGCCTTACTATACTATGACCATACTATAGTATGACTTTTTGAGGCAATAATATACTATGACTTTTTTTTTGGCCTATTTTGAACCCTTACTATACTATGACCATTTTTATGACATTTTGAGGCCATACTAAAGTATGACTTTTTTTGGCATATTTTGAAGCCTTACTATACTATGACCATTTTTATGACATTTTGAGGCCATACTATACTATGACTTATTTTGGCCTATTTTGAAGCCTTACTATACTATGACTTTTTGAGACAATACTATACTATGACTTTTTGAGGCCATACTATACTATGACTTTTTTTTTTGGCCTATTTTGAAGCCTTACTATACTATGACCATTTTTATGACATTTTGAGGCCATATTATACTATGACTTTTTTTGGCCTATTTTGAAGCCTTACTATACTATGAACATACTATACTATGACTTTTTGAGGCCATACTATACTACGACTTTTTTTGGCATTTTTTAAAACCTTACTATACTATGACCATACTATACTATGACTTTTTGAGGCCATACTATACTATGACTTTTTTTGGCATTTTTTGAACTCTTACTATACTATGACCATTTTTAAGACATTTTGAGGCCATACTATACTATGACTTTTTTTTGGCCTATTTTGAAGCCTTACTATACTATGACCATACTACACTATGACTCCTTGAGGCCGTACTATACTATGATTTTTTTTGGCCTATCTTGAAGCCTTACTATACTATGACCATTTTTATGACATTTTGAGGCCATACTATACTATTACTTTTTTTGGCCTCTTTTGAAGCCTTACTATACTATGACTTTTTTTGGCCTATTTTGAAGCCTTACTATACTATGACTTTTTTGGCCTATTTTGAAGCCTTACTATACTATGACCATACTATACTATGACTTTTTGAGGCCATACTATACTACGACTTTTTTGGCATTTTTTAAAACCTTACTATACTAAGACCATACTATACTATGACTTTTTGAGGCCATACTATACTATGACTTTTTTTTGGCATTTTTTGAACTCTTACTATACTATGACCATTTTGAAGATATTTTGAGGCCATACTATACTATGACTTTTTTTTTGGCCTATTTTGAAGCCTTACTATAACATGACCATTTTTATGACATTTTGAAGCCTTACTATACTATGGTCATTTTTATGACATTTTGAGGCCATACTAAAGTATGACTTTTTTTGGCCTATTTTGAAGCCTTACTATACTATGACCATTTTTATGACATTTTGAGGCCATACTATACTATGACTTTTTTTGGCCTATTTTGAAGCCTTACTATACTATGACCATACTATACTATGACTTTTTGAGGCCATACTATACTATGACTTTTTTTGGCCTATTTTGAAGCCTTACTATACTATGACCATACTACACTATGACTCCTTGAGGCCGTACTATACTATGATTTTTTTTGGCCTATCTTGAAGCCTTACTATACTATGAAAATTTTTATGACATTTTGAGGCCATACTATACTATGACTTTTTTTGGCCTTTTTTGAAGCCTTACTATACTATGGCCATACTATACTATGACTTTTTGAGGCAATACTATACTATGCCTTTTTTTTTTGGCATATTTTGAAGCCTTACTATACTATGACCATTTTTATGACATTTTGAGGCCATACTATACTATGACTTATTTTGGCCTATTTTGAAGCCTTACTATACTATGACCATTTTTATGACATTTTGAGGCCATACTATACTATGACTTTTTTTGGCCTATTTTGAAGCCTTACTATACTATGACTTTTTGAGACAATACTATACTATGACTTTTTTTTTGGCCTATTTTGAAGCCTTACTATGCTATGGTCATTTTTATGACATTTTGAGGCCATACTATACTATGACTTTTTTGGGCCTCTTTTGAAGTCTTACTATACTATGGTCATTTTTATGACATTTTGAGGCCATACTAAAGTATGACTTTTTTTGGCATATTTTGAAGCCTTACTATACTATGACCATTTTTATGACATTTTGAGGCCATACTATACTATAACTTTTTTTGGCCTATTTTGAAGCCTTACTATACTATGACCATTTTTATGACATTTTGAGGCCATACTATACTATGACTTTTTTTGGCCTATTTTGAAGCCTTACTATACTATGACCATTTTTATGACATTTTGAGGCCATACTATACTATGACTTTTTTTGGCCTATTTTGAAGCCTTATTATATGATGACTTTTTTTGGCCTATTTTGAAGCCTTACTATACTATGACCATTTTTATGACATTTTGAGGCCATACTATAATATGACTTTTTTTGGCCTATTTTGAAGCCTTACTATACTATGACCATACTATACTATGACTTTTTGAGGCCATACTATACTATGCCTTTTTTTGGCTTATTTTGAACCCTTACTATACTATGACCATTTTTATGACATTTTGAGGCCATACTAAAGTATGACTTTTTTTGGCATATTTTGAAGCCTTACTATACTATGACCATTTTTATGACATTTTGAGGCCATACTATACTATGACTTTTTTTGGCCTATTTTGAAGCCTTACTATACTATGACCATTTTTTATGACATTTTGAGGCCATACTATACTATGACTTTTTTTGGCCTATTTTGAAGCCTTACTATACTATGACCATACTATACTAGGACTTTTTTTGGCCTATTTTGAAGCCTTACTATACTATGACCATACTATAGTATGACTTTTTGAGGCAATAATATACTATGAATTTTTTTTTGGCCTATTTTGAACCCTTACTATACTATGACCATTTTTTTTGACATTTTGAGGCCATACTAAAGTATGACTTTTTTTGGCATATTTTGAAGCCTTACTATACTATGACCATTTTTATGACATTTTGAGGCCATACTATACTATGACTTATTTTGGCCTATTTTGAAGCCTTACTATACTATGACTTTTTGAGACAATACTATACTATGACTTTTTGAGGCCATACTATACTATGACTTTTTTTTTGGCCTATTTTGAAGCCTTACTATACTATGACCATTTTTATGACATTTTGAGGCCATATTATACTATGACTTTTTTTGGCCTATTTTGAAGCCTTACTATACTATGACCATACTATACTATGACTTTTTGAGGCAATACTATACTATGCCTTTTTTTGGCCTATTTTGAACCCTTACTATACTATGACCATTTTTATGACATTTTGAGGCCATACTATACTATGACTTTTTTTGGCCTATTTTGAAGCCTTACTATACTATGACTTTTTGAAGCAATACTATACTATGACTTTTTGAAGCCATACTATACTATGACTTTTTTTGGCTTATTTTGAAGCCTTAATATACTATGACTTTTTTTGGCCTATTTTGAAGCCTTACTATACTATGATCATTTTTATGACATTTTAAGGCCATACTAAAGTATGACTTTTTTTTGCCTATTTTGAAGCCTTACTATACTATGACCATTTTTATGACATTTTGAGGCCATACTATACTATGACTTTTTTTGGCCTATTTTGAAGCCTTACTATACTATGACCATTTTTTATGATATTTTGAGGCCATACTATACTATGACTTTTTTTGGCTTATTTTGAAGCCTTACTATACTATGACTTTTTTTTGCCTATTTTGAAGCCTTACTATATGATAACTTTTTTAGCCTATTTTGAAGCCTTACTATACTATGACCATTTTTTTGACATTTTGAGGCCATACTATACTATGACTTTTTTGGCCTATTTTGAAGCCTTACTATACTATGACCATTTTTTATGACATTTTGGGGCCATACTATACTATGACTTTTTTTGGCCTATTTTGAAGCCTTACTATACTATGACCATACTATAGTATGACTTTTTGAGGCAATAATATACTATGACTTTTTTTTTGGCCTATTTTGAACCCTTACTATACTATGACCATTTTTATGACATTTTGAGGCCATATTATACTATGACTTTTTTTGGCCTATTTTGAAGCCTTACTATACTATGATCATACTATACTATGACTTTTTGAGGCCATACTATACTACGACTTTTTTTGGCATTTTTTAAAACCTTACTATACTATGACCATACTATACTATGACTTTTTGAGGCCATACTATACTATGACTTTTTTTTGGCCTATTTTGAAGCCTTACTATACTATGACCATACTACACTATGACTCCTTGAGGCCGTACTATACTATGATTTTTTTTGGCCTATCTTGAAGCCTTACTATACTATGACCATTTTTATGACATTTTGAGGCCATACTATACTATGACTTTTTTTGGCCTCTTTTGAAGCCTTACTATACTATGACTTTTTTTGGCCTATTTTGAAGCCTTACTATACTATGACTTTTTTGGCCTATTTTGAAGACTTACTATACTATGACCATACTATACTATGACTTTTTGAGGCCATACTATACTACGACTTTTTTTGGCATTTTTTAAAACCTTACTATACTAAGACCATACTATACTATGACTTTTTGAGGCCATACTATACTATGACTTTTTTTTGGCATTTTTTGAACTCTTACTATACTATGACCATTTTTAAGATATTTTGAGGCCATACTATACTATGACTTTTTTTTTGGCCTATTTTGAAGCCTTACTATAACATGACCATTTTTATGACATTTTGAAGCCTTACTATACTATGGTCATTTTTATGACATTTTGAGGCCATACTAAAGTATGACTTTTTTTGGCCTATTTTGAAGCCTTACTATACTATGACCATTTTTAAGACATTTTGAGGCCATACTATACTATGACTTTTTTTTGGCCTATTTTGAAGCCTTACTATACTATGACCATACTACACTATGACTCCTTGAGGCCGTACTATACTATGATTTTTTTTTACCTATCTTGAAGCCTTACTATACTATGACCATTTTCATGACATTTTGAGGCCATACTATACTATGACCTTTTTTTTGGCCTATTTTGAAGCCTTACTATAACATGACCATTTTTATGACATTTTGAGGCCATACTAAAGTATGACTTTTTTTGGCCTATTTTGAAGCCTTACTATACTATGACCATTTTTATGACATTTTGAGGCCATACTATACTATCACTTTCTTTGGCCTATTTTGAAGCCTTACTATACTATGACTTTTTGTGGCCTATTTTGAAGCCTTACTATACTATGACCATACTATACTATGACTTTTTGAGGCCATACTATACTATGATTTTTTGAGGCCATACTATACTATGACTTTTTTTGGCCTATTTTGAAGCCTTATTATATGATAACTTTTTTTGGCCTATTTTGAAGCCTTACTATACTATGACCATTTTTATGACATTTTGAGGACATACTATACTATGACTTTTTTTGGCCTATTTTGAAGCCTTACTATACTATGACCATACTATAGTATGACTTTTTGAGGAAATAATATACTATGCCTTTTTTTTTTTGGCATATTTTGAAGCCTTACTATACTATGACCATTTTTATGACATTTTGAGGCCATACTATACTATGACTTATTTTGGCCTATTTTGAAGCCTTACTATACTATGGTCATTTTTATGACATTTTGAGGCCATACTATACTATGACTTTTTTTGGCCTACTTTGAAGCCTTACTATACTATGACCATTTTTATGACATTTTGAGGCCATACTAAAGTATGACTTTTTTTGGCATATTTTGAAGCCTTACTATACTTTGACCATTTTTAAGACATTTTGAGGCCATACTAAAGTATGACTTTTTTTGGCATATTTTGAAGCCTTACTATACTATGACCATTTTTATGACATTTTGAGGCCATACTATACTATGACTTTTTTTGGCCTATTTTGAAGCCTTACTATACTATGACCATTTTTATGACATTTTGAGGCCATACTATACTATGACTTTTTTTGGCCTATTTTGAAGCCTTACTATACTATGACCATTTTTATGACATTTTGAGGCCATACTATACTATGACTTTTTTTGGCCTTTTTTGAAGTCTTACTATACTATGACCATTTTTTATGACATTTTGAGGCCATACTATACTATGACTTTTTTTGGCCTATTTTGAAGCCTTACTATACTATGACCATACTATAGTATGACTTTTTGAGGCAATAATATACTATGACTTTTTTTTTGGCCTATTTTGAACCCTTACTATACTATGACCATTTTTATGACATTTTGAGGCCATACTAAAGTATGACTTTTTTTGGCATATTTTGAAGCCTTACTATACTATGACCATTTTTATGACATTTTGAGGCCATACTATACTATGACTTATTTTGGCCTATTTTGAAGCCTTACTATACTATGACTTTTTGAGACAATACTATACTATGACTTTTTGAGGCCATACTATACTATGACTTTTTTTTTGGCCTATTTTGAAGGCTTACTATACTATGACCATACTACACTATGACTCCTTGAGGTCGTACTATACTATGATTTTTTTTGGCCTATCTTGAAGCCTTACTATACTATGAAAATTTTTATGACATTTTGAGGCCATACTATACTATGACTTTTTTTGGCCTTTTTTGAAGCCTTACTATACTATGGCCATACTATACTATGACTTTTTGAGGCAATAATATACTATGAATTTTTTTTTGGCCTATTTTGAACCCTTACTATACTATGACCATTTTTTTTGACATTTTGAGGCCATACTAAAGTATGACTTTTTTTGGCATATTTTGAAGCCTTACTATACTATGACCATTTTTATGACATTTTGAGGCCATACTATACTATGACTTATTTTGGCCTATTTTGAAGCCTTACTATACTATGACTTTTTGAGACAATACTATACTATGACTTTTTGAGGCCATACTATACTATGACTTTTTTTTTGGCCTATTTTGAAGCCTTACTATACTATGACCATTTTTATGACATTTTGAGGCCATATTATACTATGACTTTTTTTGGCCTATTTTGAAGCCTTACTATACTATGACCATACTATACTATGACTTTTTGAGGCAATACTATACTATGCCTTTTTTTGGCCTATTTTGAACCCTTACTATACTATGACCATTTTTATGACATTTTGAGGCCATACTATACTATGACTTTTTTTGGCCTATTTTGAAGCCTTACTATACTATGACTTTTTGAAGCAATACTATACTATGACTTTTTGAAGCCATACTATACTATGACTTTTTTTGGCTTATTTTGAAGCCTTAATATACTATGACTTTTTTTGGCCTATTTTGAAGCCTTACTATACTATGATCATTTTTATGACATTTTAAGGCCATACTAAAGTATGACTTTTTTTTGCCTATTTTGAAGCCTTACTATACTATGACCATTTTTATGACATTTTGAGGCCATACTATACTATGACTTTTTTTGGCCTATTTTGAAGCCTTACTATACTATGACCATTTTTTATGATATTTTGAGGCCATACTATACTATGACTTTTTTTGGCTTATTTTGAAGCCTTACTATACTATGACTTTTTTTTGCCTATTTTGAAGCCTTACTATATGATAACTTTTTTAGCCTATTTTGAAGCCTTACTATACTATGACCATTTTTTTGACATTTTGAGGCCATACTATACTATGACTTTTTTGGCCTATTTTGAAGCCTTACTATACTATGACCATTTTTTATGACATTTTGGGGCCATACTATACTATGACTTTTTTTGGCCTATTTTGAAGCCTTACTATACTATGACCATACTATAGTATGACTTTTTGAGGCAATAATATACTATGACTTTTTTTTTTGGCCTATTTTGAACCCTTACTATACTATGACCATTTTTATGACATTTTGAGGCCATATTATACTATGACTTTTTTTGGCCTATTTTGAAGCCTTACTATACTATGATCATACTATACTATGACTTTTTGAGGCCATACTATACTACGACTTTTTTTGGCATTTTTTAAAACCTTACTATACTATGACCATACTATACTATGACTTTTTGAGGCCATACTATACTATGACTTTTTTTTGGCCTATTTTGAAGCCTTACTATACTATGACCATACTACACTATGACTCCTTGAGGCCGTACTATACTATGATTTTTTTTGGCCTATCTTGAAGCCTTACTATACTATGACCATTTTTATGACATTTTGAGGCCATACTATACTATGACTTTTTTTGGCCTCTTTTGAAGCCTTACTATACTATGACTTTTTTTGGCCTATTTTGAAGCCTTACTATACTATGACTTTTTTGGCCTATTTTGAAGACTTACTATACTATGACCATACTATACTATGACTTTTTGAGGCCATACTATACTACGACTTTTTTTGGCATTTTTTAAAACCTTACTATACTAAGACCATACTATACTATGACTTTTTGAGGCCATACTATACTATGACTTTTTTTTGGCATTTTTTGAACTCTTACTATACTATGACCATTTTTAAGATATTTTGAGGCCATACTATACTATGACTTTTTTTTTGGCCTATTTTGAAGCCTTACTATAACATGACCATTTTTATGACATTTTGAAGCCTTACTATACTATGGTCATTTTTATGACATTTTGAGGCCATACTAAAGTATGACTTTTTTTGGCCTATTTTGAAGCCTTACTATACTATGACCATTTTTAAGACATTTTGAGGCCATACTATACTATGACTTTTTTTTGGCCTATTTTGAAGCCTTACTATACTATGACCATACTACACTATGACTCCTTGAGGCCGTACTATACTATGATTTTTTTTTTACCTATCTTGAAGCCTTACTATACTATGACCATTTTCATGACATTTTGAGGCCATACTATACTATGACCTTTTTTTTGGCCTATTTTGAAGCCTTACTATAACATGACCATTTTTATGACATTTTGAGGCCATACTAAAGTATGACTTTTTTTGGCCTATTTTGAAGCCTTACTATACTATGACCATTTTTATGACATTTTGAGGCCATACTATACTATCACTTTCTTTGGCCTATTTTGAAGCCTTACTATACTATGACTTTTTGTGGCCTATTTTGAAGCCTTACTATACTATGACCATACTATACTATGACTTTTTGAGGCCATACTATACTATGATTTTTTGAGGCCATACTATACTATGACTTTTTTTGGCCTATTTTGAAGCCTTATTATATGATAACTTTTTTTGGCCTATTTTGAAGCCTTACTATACTATGACCATTTTTATGACATTTTGAGGACATACTATACTATGACTTTTTTTGGCCTATTTTGAAGCCTTACTATACTATGACCATACTATAGTATGACTTTTTGAGGAAATAATATACTATGCCTTTTTTTTTTTGGCATATTTTGAAGCCTTACTATACTATGACCATTTTTATGACATTTTGAGGCCATACTATACTATGACTTATTTTGGCCTATTTTGAAGCCTTACTATACTATGGTCATTTTTATGACATTTTGAGGCCATACTATACTATGACTTTTTTTGGCCTACTTTGAAGCCTTACTATACTATGACCATTTTTATGACATTTTGAGGCCATACTAAAGTATGACTTTTTTTGGCATATTTTGAAGCCTTACTATACTTTGACCATTTTTAAGACATTTTGAGGCCATACTAAAGTATGACTTTTTTTGGCATATTTTGAAGCCTTACTATACTATGACCATTTTTATGACATTTTGAGGCCATACTATACTATGACTTTTTTTGGCCTATTTTGAAGCCTTACTATACTATGACCATTTTTATGACATTTTGAGGCCATACTATACTATGACTTTTTTTGGCCTATTTTGAAGCCTTACTATACTATGACCATTTTTATGACATTTTGAGGCCATACTATACTATGACTTTTTTTGGCCTTTTTTGAAGTCTTACTATACTATGACCATTTTTTATGACATTTTGAGGCCATACTATACTATGACTTTTTTTGGCCTATTTTGAAGCCTTACTATACTATGACCATACTATAGTATGACTTTTTGAGGCAATAATATACTATGACTTTTTTTTTGGCCTATTTTGAACCCTTACTATACTATGACCATTTTTATGACATTTTGAGGCCATACTAAAGTATGACTTTTTTTGGCATATTTTGAAGCCTTACTATACTATGACCATTTTTATGACATTTTGAGGCCATACTATACTATGACTTATTTTGGCCTATTTTGAAGCCTTACTATACTATGACTTTTTGAGACAATACTATACTATGACTTTTTGAGGCCATACTATACTATGACTTTTTTTTTGGCCTATTTTGAAGGCTTACTATACTATGACCATACTACACTATGACTCCTTGAGGTCGTACTATACTATGATTTTTTTTGGCCTATCTTGAAGCCTTACTATACTATGAAAATTTTTATGACATTTTGAGGCCATACTATACTATGACTTTTTTTGGCCTTTTTTGAAGCCTTACTATACTATGGCCATACTATACTATGACTTTTTGAGGCAATACTATACTATGCCTTTTTTTTGCCTATTTTGAACCCTTACTATACTATGACCATTTTTATGACATTTTGAGGCCATACTAAAGTATGACTTTTTTTTGGCATATTTTGAAGCCTTACTATACTATGACCATTTTTATGACATTTTGAGGACATACTATACTATGACTTTTTTTGGCCTATTTTGAAGCCTTACTATACTATGACCATACTATAGTATGACTTTTTGAGGCAATAATATACTATGCCTTTTTTTTTTGGCATATTTTGAAGCCTTACTATACTATGACCATTTTTATGACATTTTGAGGCCATACTATACTATGACTTATTTTGGCCTATTTTGAAGCCTTACTATACTATGACCATTTTTATGACATTTTGAGGCCATACTATACTATGACTTTTTTTGGCCTATTTTGAAGCCTTACTATACTATGACCATTTTTATGACATTTTGAGGCCATACTATACTATGACTTTTTTTGGCCTATTTTGAAGCCTTATTATATGATGACTTTTTTTGGCCTATTTTGAAGCCTTACTATACTGTGACCATTTTTATGACATTTTGAGGCCATACTATAATATGACTTTTTTTGGCCTATTTTGAAGCCTTACTATACTATGACCATACTATACTATGACTTTTTGAGGCCATACTATACTATGCCTTTTTTTGGCTTATTTTGAACCCTTACTATACTATGACCATTTTTATGACATTTTGAGGCCATACTAAAGTATGACTTTTTTTGGCATATTTTGAAGCCTTACTATACTATGACCATTTTTATGACATTTTGAGGCCATACTATACTATGACTTTTTTTGGCCTATTTTGAAGCCTTACTATACTATGACCATTTTTTATGACATTTTGAGGCCATACTATACTATGACTTTTTTTGGCCTATTTTGAAGCCTTACTATACTATGACCATACTATACTAGGACTTTTTTTGGCCTATTTTGAAGCCTTACTATACTATGACCATACTATAGTATGACTTTTTGAGGCAATAATATACTATGAATTTTTTTTTGGCCTATTTTGAACCCTTACTATACTATGACCATTTTTTTTGACATTTTGAGGCCATACTAAAGTATGACTTTTTTGGCATATTTTGAAGCCTTACTATACTATGACCATTTTTATGACATTTTGAGGCCATACTATACTATGACTTATTTTGGCCTATTTTGAAGCCTTACTATACTATGACTTTTTGAGACAATACTATACTATGACTTTTTGAGGCCATACTATACTATGACTTTTTTTTTGGCCTATTTTGAAGCCTTACTATACTATGACCATTTTTATGACATTTTGAGGCCATATTATGCTATGACTTTTTTTGGCCTATTTTGAAGCCTTACTATACTATGACCATACTATACTATGACTTTTTGAGGCAATACTATACTATGCCTTTTTTTGGCCTATTTTGAACCCTTACTATACTATGACCATTTTTATGACATTTTGAGGCCATACTATACTATGACTTTTTTTGGCCTATTTTGAAGCCTTACTATACTATGACTTTTTGAAGCAATACTATACTATGACTTTTTGAAGCCATACTATACTATGACTTTTTTTGGCTTATTTTGAAGCCTTAATATACTATGACTTTTTTTGGCCTATTTTGAAGCCTTACTATACTATGATCATTTTTATGACATTTTAAGGCCATACTAAAGTATGACTTTTTTTTGCCTATTTTGAAGCCTTACTATACTATGACTTTTTGAGGCAATACTATACTATGACTTTTTTTTTGCCTATTTTGAAGCCTTACTATATGATGACTTTTTTAGCCTATTTTGAAGCCTTACTATACTATGACCATTTTTTTGACATTTTGAGGCCATACTATACTATGACTTTTTTGGCCTATTTTGAAGCCTTACTATACTATGACCATTTTTTATGACATTTTGGGGCCATACTATACTATGACTTTTTTTGGCCTATTTTGAAGCCTTACTATACTATGACCATACTATAGTATGACTTTTTGAGGCAATAATATACTATGACTTTTTTTTTGGCCTATTTTGAACCCTTACTATACTATGACCATTTTTATGACATTTTGAGGCCATACTAAAGTATGACTTTTTTTGGCATATTTTGAAGCCTTACTATACTATGACCATTTTTATGACATTTTGAGGCCATACTATACTATGACTTATTTTGGCCTATTTTGAAGCCTTACTATACTATGACTTTTTGAGGCAATACTATACTATGACTTTTTGAGGCCATACTATACTATGACTTTTTTTTGGCCTATTTTGAAGCCTTACTATACTGTGACCATTTTTATGACATTCTGAGGCCATACTATACTATGACTTTTTTTGGCCTATTTTGAAGCCTTACTATACTATGACCATACTATACTATGACTTTTTGAGGCAATACTATACTATGCCTTTTTTTTGGCCTATTTTGAACCCTTACTATACTATGACCATTTTTATGACATTTTGAGGCCATACTAAAGTATGACTTTTTTTTTAGCATATTTTGAAGCCTTACTATACTATGACCATTTTTATGACATTTTGAAGCCATACTAAAGTATGACTTTTTCTGGCCTATTTTGAAGCCTTACTATACTATTGTCATTTTTATGACATTTTGAGGCCATACTAAAGTATGGCTTTTTTTGGCCTATTTTGAAGCCTTACTATACTATGAACATCTTTATGACATTTTGAGGCCATACTATACTATGACTTTTTGAGGCCATACTATACTATGACTTTTTTTTGGCCTATTTTGAAACCTTACTATACTATGATCATTTTTATGACATTTTAAGGCCATACTAAATTATGACTTTTTTTGGCATATTTTGAAGCCTTACTATACTATGACCATTTTTATGACATTTTGAGGCCATACTATACTATGACTTTTTTTGGCCTATTTTGAAGCCTTCTTATATGATGACTTTTTTTTGGCCTATTTTGAAGCCTTACTATACTATGACCATTTTTATGACATTTTGAGGCCATACTATACTATGACTTTTTTTGGCCTTTTTTGAAGCCTTACTATACTATGGCCATACTATACTATGACTTTTTGAGGCCATACTATACTATGCCTTTTTTTGGCCTATT
Source organism: Toxotes jaculatrix (assembly GCF_017976425.1). NCBI lineage: Eukaryota > Metazoa > Chordata > Actinopteri > Toxotidae > Toxotes > Toxotes jaculatrix. The sequence goes on along the minus strand of NC_054402.1, from coordinate 25,589,172 downwards.
TTGAACCCTTACTATACTATGACCATTTTTATGACATTTTGAGGCCATACTAAAGTATGACTTTTTTTAGCATATTTTGAAGCCTTACTATACTATGACCATTTTTGTGACATTTTGAGGCCATACTATTCTATGACTTTTTTTGGCCTATTTTGAAGCCTTACTATACTATGACCATTTTTGTGACATTTTGAGGCCATACTATACTATGACTTATTTTGGCCTATTTTGAAGCCTTACTATACTATGACTTTTTGAGGCAATACTATACTATGACTTTTTGAGGCCATACTATACTATGACTTTTTTTTGGCCTATTTTGAAGCCTTACTATACTATGGTCATTTTTATGACATTTTGAGGCCATACTATACTATGACTTTTTTTGCCCGATTTTGAAGCCTTACTATACTGTGACCATTTTTATGACATTCTGAGGCCATACTATACTATGACTTTTTTTGGCCTATTTTGAAGCCTTACTATACTATGACCATACTATACTATGACTTTTTGAGGCAATACTATACTATGACTTTTTTTGGCCTATTTTGAAGCCTTACTATACTATGACCATTTTTATGACATTTTGAGGCCATACTAAAGTATGACTTTTTTTGGCATATTTTGAAGCCTTACTATACTATGACCATTTTTATGACATTTTGAGGCCATACTATACTATGACTTTTTTTGGCCTATTTTGAAGCCTTACTATACTATGACCATTTTTATGACATTTTGAGGCCATACTATACTATGACTTTTTTTGGCCTATTTTGAAGCCTTACTATACTATGACCATTTTTATGACATTTTGAGGCCTTACTATACTATGACTTTTTTTGGCCTATTTTGAAGCCTTCTTATATGATGACTTTTTTTGGCCTATTTTGAAGCCTTACTATACTATGACCATTTTTATGACATTTTGAGGCCATACTATACTATGACTTTTTTTGGCCTTTTTTGAAGCCTTACTATACTATGGCCATACTATACTATGACTTTTTGAGGCCATACTATACTATGCCTTTTTTTGGCCTATTTTGAACCCTTACTATACTATGACCATTTTTATGACATTTTGAGGCCATACTAAAGTATGACTTTTTTTAGCATATTTTGAAGCCTTACTATACTATGACCATTTTTGTGACATTTTGAGGCCATACTATTCTATGACTTTTTTTGGCCTATTTTGAAGCCTTACTATACTATGACTTTTTTTTGCCTATTTTGAAGCCTTACTATATGATGACTTTTTTAGCCTATTTTGAAGCCTTACTATACTATGACCATTTTTTTGACATTTTGAGGCCATACTATACTATGACTTTTTTGGCCTATTTTGAAGCCTTACTATACTATGACCATTTTTTATGACATTTTGGGGCCATACTATACTATGACTTTTTTTGGCCTATTTTGAAGCCTTACTATACTATGACCATACTATACTAGGACTTTTTTTAGCCTATTTTGAAGCCTTACTATACTATGACCACACTATAGTATGACTTTTTGAGGCAATAATATAATATGACTTTTTTTTTGGCCTATTTTGAACCCTTACTATACTATGACCATTTTTATGACATTTTGAGGCCATACTAAAGTATGACTTTTTTTGGCATATTTTGAAGCCTTACTATACTATGACCATTTTTATGACATTTTGAGGCCATACTATACTATGACTTATTTTGGCCTATTTTGAAGCCTTACTATACTATGACTTTTTGAGGCAATACTATACTATGACTTTTTGAGGCCATACTATACTATGACTTTTTTTTGGCCTATTTTGAACCCTTACTATACTATGACCATTTTTATGACATTTTGAGGCCATACTATACTATGACTTTTTTTGGCCTATTTTGAAGCCTTACTATACTATGACCATTTTTATGACATTTTGAGGCCATACTATACTATGACTTTTTTTGGCCTATTTTGAAGCCTTACTATACTATGACCATTTTTATGACATTTTGAGGCCATACTATACTATGACTTTTTTTGGCCTATTTTGAAGCCTTCTTATATGATGACTTTTTTTTGGCCTATTTTGAAGCCTTACTATACTATGACCATTTTTATGACATTTTGAGGCCATACTATACTATGACTTTTTTTGGCCTTTTTTGAAGCCTTACTATACTATGGCCATACTATACTATGACTTTTTGAGGCCATACTATACTATGCCTTTTTTTGGCCTATTTTGAACCCTTACTATACTATGACCATTTTTATGACATTTTGAGGCCATACTAAAGTATGACTTTTTTTTAGCATATTTTGAAGCCTTACTATACTATGACCATTTTTGTGACATTTTGAGGCCATACTATTCTATGACTTTTTTTGGCCTATTTTGAAGCCTTACTATACTATGACCATTTTTGTGACATTTTGAGGCCATACTATACTATGACTTATTTTGGCCTATTTTGAAGCCTTACTATACTATGACTTTTTGAGGCAATACTATACTATGACTTTTTGAGGCCATACTATACTATGACTTTTTTTTGGCCTATTTTGAAGCCTTACTATACTATGGTCATTTTTATGACATTTTGAGGCCATACTATACTATGACTTTTTTTGCCCTATTTTGAAGCCTTACTATACTGTGACCATTTTTATGACATTCTGAGGCCATACTATACTATGACTTTTTTTGGCCTATTTTGAAGCCTTACTATACTATGACCATACTATACTATGACTTTTTGAGGCAATACTATACTATGCCTTTTTTTGGCCTATTTTGAACCCTTACTATACTATGACCATTTTTATGACATTTTGAGGCCATACTAAAGTATGACTTTTTTTAGCATATTTTGAAGCCTTACTATACTATGACCATTTTTGTGACATTTTGAGGCCATACTATTCTATGACTTTTTTTGGCCTATTTTGAAGCCTTACTATACTATGACCATTTTTATGAAATTTTGAGGCCATACTATACTATGACTTTTTTTGGCCTATTTTGAAGCCTTCTTATATGATGACTTTTTTTGGCCTATTTTGAAGCCTTACTATACTATGACCATTTTTATGACATTTTGAGGCCATACTATACTATGACTTTTTTTGGCCTTTTTTGAAGCCTTACTATACTATGGCCATACTATACTATGACTTTTTGAGGCCATACTATACTATGACTTTTTTTTGGCCTATTTTGAAGCCTTACTATACTATGGTCATTTTTATGACATTTTGAGGCCATACTATACTATGACTTTTTTTGGCCTATTTTGAAGTCTTACTATACTATGGTCATTTTTATGACATTTTGAGGCCATACTATACTATGACTTTTTTTGGCCTATTTTGAAGCCTTACTATACTATGACCATACTATACTATGACTTTTTGAGGCAATACTATACTATGCCTTTTTTTGGCCTATTTTGAAGCCTTACTATACTATGACCATTTTTATGACATTTTGAGGCCATACTATACTATGACTTTTTTTGGCCTATTTTGAAGCCTTACTATACTATGACCATTTTTATGACATTTTGAGGCCATACTATACTATGACTTTTTTTTGGCCTATTTTGAAGCCTTACTATACTATGACCATTTTTATGACATTTTGAGGCCATACTATACTATGACTTTTTTTGGCCTTTTTTGAAGCCTTACTATACTATGGCCATACTATACTATGACTTTTTGAGGCCATACTATACTATGACTTTTTTTTGGCCTATTTTGAAGCCTTACTATACTATGGTCATTTTTATGACATTTTGAGGCCATACTATACTATGACTTTTTTTGGCCTATTTTGAAGTCTTACTATACTATGGTCATTTTTATGACATTTTGAGGCCATACTATACTATGACTTTTTTTGGCCTATTTTGAAGCCTTACTATACTATGACCATACTATACTATGACTGTTTGAGGCAATACTATACTATGCCTTTTTTTGGCCTATTTTGAAGCCTTACTATACTATGACCATTTTTATGACATTTTGAGGCCATACTATACTATGACTTTTTTTGGCCTATTTTGAAGCCTTATTATATGATGACTTTTTTTGGCCTATTTTGAAGCCTTACTATACTATGACCATACTATAGTATGACTTTTTGAGGCAATAATATACTATGACTTTTTTTTTTTTTTGGCATATTTTGAAGCCTTACTATACTATGACCATTTTTATGACATTTTGAGGCCATACTATACTATGACTTTTTTTGGCCTATTTTGAAGCCTTACTAAACTATGACCATTTTTATGACATTTTGAGGCCATACTATACTATGACTTGTTTTGGCCTATTTTGAAGCCTTACTATACTATGACCATTTTTATGACATTTTGAGGCCATACTATACTATGACTTTTTTTGGCCTTTTTTGAAGCCTTACTATACTATGGCCATACTATACTATGACTTTTTGAGGCCATACTATACTATGACTTTTTTTAGCATATTTTGAAGCCTTACTATACTATGACCATTTTTGTGACATTTTGAGGCCATACTATACTATGACTTTTTTTGGCCTATTTTGAAGCCTTACTATACTATGACCATTTTTATGAAATTTTGAGGCCATACTATACTATGACTTTTTTTGGCCTACTTTGAAGCCTTACTATACTATGACCATTTTTATGACATTTTGAGGCCATACTAAAGTATGACTTTTTTTGGCATATTTTGAAGCCTTACTATACTATGACCATTTTTATGACATTTTGAGGCCATACTATACTATGACTTTTTTTGGCCTATTTTGAAGCCTTACTATACTATGACCATTTTTATGACATTTTGAGGCCATACTATACTATGACTTTTTTTGGCCTATTTTGAAGCCTTACTATACTATGACCATTTTTATGACATTTTGAGGCCATACTATACTATGACTTTTTTTGGCCTATTTTGAAGCCTTCTTATATGATGACGTTTTTTGGCCTATTTTGAAGCCTTACTATACTATGACCATTTTTATGACATTTTGAGGCCATACTATACTATGACTTTTTTTATGCCTATTTTGAAGCATTACTATACTATGACCATTTTTATGACATTTTGAGGCCATACTATACTATGACTTTTTTTGGCCTATTTTGAAGCCTTACTATACTATGACTTTTTTTGGCCTATCTTGAAGCCTTACTATACTATGATCATTTTTATGACATTTTGAGGCCATACTATACTATGACTTTTTTTTTTTGGCCTATTTTGAAGCCTTACTATACTATGACCATTTTTATGACATTTTGAGGCCATACTATACTACGACTTTTTTTGGCATTTTTTAAAATCTTACTATACTATGACCATACTATACTATGACTTTTTGAGGCCATACTATACTATGACTTTTTTTGGCCTATTTTGAAGTCTTACTATACTATGACCATACTATACTATGACTTTTTGAGGCAATACTATACTATGACTTTTTGAGGCCATACTATACTATGACTTTTTTTTGGCCTATTTTGAATCCTTACTATACTATGACCATTTTTATGACATTTTGAGGCCATACTATACTAGGACTTTTTTTGGCCTTTTTTGAAGCCTTACTATACTATGACCATACTATACTATGACTTTTTGAGGCCATACTATACTATGACTTTTTTTGGCCTATTTTGAAGCCTTACTATACTATGACCATTTTTATGACATTTTGAGGCCATACTATACTATGACTTTTTTTGGCCTATTTTGAAGCCTTATTATATGATGACTTTTTTTGGCCTATTTTGAAGCCTTACTATACTATGACCATACTATAGTATGACTTTTTGAGGCAATAATATACTATGACTTTTTTTTTTTTTGGCATATTTTGAAGCCTTACTATACTATGACCATTTTTATGACATTTTGAGGCCATACTATACTATGACTTTTTTTGGCCTATTTTGAAGCCTTACTAAACTATGACCATTTTTATGACATTTTGAGGCCATACTATACTATGACTTGTTTTGGCCTATTTTGAAGCCTTACTATACTATGACCATTTTTATGACATTTTGAGGCCATACTATACTATGACTTTTTTTGGCCTTTTTTGAAGCCTTACTATACTATGGCCATACTATACTATGACTTTTTGAGGCCATACTATACTATGACTTTTTTTAGCATATTTTGAAGCCTTACTATACTATGACCATTTTTGTGACATTTTGAGGCCATACTATACTATGACTTTTTTTGGCCTATTTTGAAGCCTTACTATACTATGACCATTTTTATGAAATTTTGAGGCCATACTATACTATGACTTTTTTTGGCCTACTTTGAAGCCTTACTATACTATGACCATTTTTATGACATTTTGAGGCCATACTAAAGTATGACTTTTTTTGGCATATTTTGAAGCCTTACTATACTATGACCATTTTTATGACATTTTGAGGCCATACTATACTATGACTTTTTTTGGCCTATTTTGAAGCCTTACTATACTATGACCATTTTTATGACATTTTGAGGCCATACTATACTATGACTTTTTTTGGCCTATTTTGAAGCCTTACTATACTATGACCATTTTTATGACATTTTGAGGCCATACTATACTATGACTTTTTTTGGCCTATTTTGAAGCCTTCTTATATGATGACGTTTTTTGGCCTATTTTGAAGCCTTACTATACTATGACCATTTTTATGACATTTTGAGGCCATACTATACTATGACTTTTTTTATGCCTATTTTGAAGCATTACTATACTATGACCATTTTTATGACATTTTGAGGCCATACTATACTATGACTTTTTTTGGCCTATTTTGAAGCCTTACTATACTATGACTTTTTTTGGCCTATCTTGAAGCCTTACTATACTATGATCATTTTTATGACATTTTGAGGCCATACTATACTATGACTTTTTTTTTTTGGCCTATTTTGAAGCCTTACTATACTATGACCATTTTTATGACATTTTGAGGCCATACTATACTACGACTTTTTTTGGCATTTTTTAAAATCTTACTATACTATGACCATACTATACTATGACTTTTTGAGGCCATACTATACTATGACTTTTTTTGGCCTATTTTGAAGTCTTACTATACTATGACCATACTATACTATGACTTTTTGAGGCAATACTATACTATGACTTTTTGAGGCCATACTATACTATGACTTTTTTTTGGCCTATTTTGAATCCTTACTATACTATGACCATTTTTATGACATTTTGAGGCCATACTATACTAGGACTTTTTTTGGCCTTTTTTGAAGCCTTACTATACTATGACCATACTATACTATGACTTTTTGAGGCCATACTATACTATGACTTTTTTTGGCATATTTTGAAGCCTTACTATACTATGACCATTTTTATGACATTTTGAGGCCATACTATACTATGACTTTTTTTTGCCGATTTTGAAGCCATCCTATACTATGACTTTTTGTGGCCTACTTTGAAGCCTTACTATACTATGACCATTTTTATGACCTTTTGAGGCAATACTAAATTATGACTTTTTTTGGCCTATTTTGTAGCCTTACTATACTATGAATTTTTTAGGCCATACTATACTATGACTTTTTTTGGCCTATCTTGAAGCCTTCCGATACTATGACTTTTTTGGCCTATTTTGAAGCCTTACTATACTAAGACCATTTTTATGACATTTTGAGGCCATACTAAAGTATAACTTTTTTTGGCATATTTTGAAGCCTTACTATACTATGACCATTTTTATGACATTTTGAGGCCATACTAAAGTATGACTTTTTTTGGCATATTTTGAAGCCTTACTATACTATGACCATTTTTATGACATTTTGAGGCCATACTATACTATGACTTTTTTTGGCCTATTTTGAAGCCTTACTATACTATGACCATTTTTATGACATTTTGAGGCCATACTATATTATGACTTTTTTTGGCCGATTTTGAAGCCTTACTATACTATGACCATACTATACTATGACTTTTTGAGGCCATACTATACTATGACTTTTTTTGGCCTATTTTGAACCCTTATTATACTATGACCATTTTTATGACATTTTGAGGCCATGCTATACTATGACTTTTTTTGGCCTATTTCGAAGCCTTACTATACTATGACAATTTTTATGACATTTTGAAGCCTTACTATACTATGACCATTTTTATGACCTTTTGAGGCCATACTAAAGTATGACTTTTTTTTGCCTATTTTGAAGCCTTACTATACTATGACTTTTTTAGGCCATACTATACTATGACTTTTTTTGGCCTATTTTGAAACCTTACTATACTATGACAATTTTTATGACATTTTGAAGCCTTACTATACTATGACCATTTTTATGACCTTTTGAGGCCATACTAAAGTATGACTTTTTTTGGCCTATTTTGAAGCCTTACTATACTATGACCATTTTTATGACATTTTGAGGCCATACTAAACTAGGACTTTTTTTGGCCTTTTTTGAAGCCTTACTATACTATGACCATACTATACTATGGCTTTTTGAGGCCATACTATGCTATGACTTTTTTTTGGCATATTTTGAAGCCTTACTATACTATGACCATACTATACTATGACTTTTTGAGGCCATACTATACTATGCCTTTTTTTGGCTTATTTTGAACCCTTACTATACTATGACCATTTTTATGACATTTTGAGGCCATACTAAAGTATGACTTTTTTTGGCATATTTTGAAGCCTTACTATACTATGACCATTTTTATGACATTTTGAGGCCATACTATACTATGACTTTTTTTGGCCTATTTTGAAGCCTTACTATACTATGACCATACTATACTAGGACTTTTTTTGGCCTATTTTGAAGCCTTACTATACTATGACCATACTATAGTATGACTTTTTGAGGCAATAATATACTATGAATTTTTTTTTGGCCTATTTTGAACCCTTACTATACTATGACCATTTTTTTTGACATTTTGAGGCCATACTAAAGTATGACTTTTTTTGGCATATTTTGAAGCCTTACTATACTATGACCATTTTTATGACATTTTGAGGCCATACTATACTATGACTTATTTTGGCCTATTTTGAAGCCTTACTATACTATGACTTTTTGAGACAATACTATACTATGACTTTTTGAGGCCATACTATACTATGACTTTTTTTTTGGCCTATTTTGAAGCCTTACTATACTATGACCATTTTTATGACATTTTGAGGCCATATTATACTATGACTTTTTTTGGCCTATTTTGAAGCCTTACTATACTATGACCATACTATACTATGACTTTTTGAGGCAATACTATACTATGCCTTTTTTTGGCCTATTTTGAACCCTTACTATACTATGACCATTTTTATGACATTTTAAGGCCATACTATACTATGACTTTTTTTGGCCTATTTTGAAGCCTTACTATACTATGACTTTTTGAAGCAATACTATACTATGACTTTTTGAAGCCATACTATACTATGACTTTTTTTGGCTTATTTTGAAGCCTTAATATACTATGACTTTTTTTGGCCTATTTTGAAGCCTTACTATACTATGATCATTTTTATGACATTTTAAGGCCATACTAAAGTATGACTTTTTTTTGCCTATTTTGAAGCCTTACTATACTATGACTTTTTGAGGCAATACTATACTATGACTTTTTTTTGCCTATTTTGAAGCCTTACTATATGATGACTTTTTTAGCCTATTTTGAAGCCTTACTATACTATGACCATTTTTTTGACATTTTGAGGCCATACTATACTATGACTTTTTTGGCCTATTTTGAAGCCTTACTATACTATGACCATTTTTTATGACATTTTGGGGCCATACTATACTATGACTTTTTTTGGCCTATTTTGAAGCCTTACTATACTATGACCATACTATAGTATGACTTTTTGAGGCAATAATATACTATGACTTTTTTTTTGGCCTATTTTGAACCCTTACTATACTATGACCATTTTTATGACATTTTGAGGCCATACTAAAGTATGACTTTTTTTGGCATATTTTGAAGCCTTACTATACTATGACCATTTTTATGACATTTTGAGGCCATACTATACTATGACTTATTTTGGCCTATTTTGAAGCCTTACTATACTATGACTTTTTGAGGCAATACTATACTATGACTTTTTGAAGCCATACTATACTATGACTTTTTTTTGGCCTATTTTGAAGCCTTACTATACTGTGACCATTTTTATGACATTCTGAGGCCATACTATACTATGACTTTTTTTGGCCTATTTTGAAGCCTTACTATACTATGACCATACTATACTATGACTTTTTGAGGCAATACTATACTATGCCTTTTTTTTGGCCTATTTTGAACCCTTACTATACTATGACCATTTTTATGACATTTTGAGGCCATACTAAAGTATGACTTTTTTTAGCATATTTTGAAGCCTTACTATACTATGACCATTTTTATGACATTTTGAAGCCATACTAAAGTATGACTTTTTCTGGCCTATTTTGAAGCCTTACTATACTATTGTCATTTTTATGACATTTTGAGGCCATACTAAAGTATGGCTTTTTTTGGCCTATTTTGAAGCCTTACTATACTATGACCATTTTTTATGACATTTTGGGGCCATACTATACTATGACTTTTTTTGGCCTATTTTGAAGCCTTACTATACTATGACCATACTATAGTATGACTTTTTGAGGCAATAATATACTATGACTTTTTTTTTGGCCTATTTTGAACCCTTACTATACTATGACCATTTTTATGACATTTTGAGGCCATACTAAAGTATGACTTTTTTTGGCATATTTTGAAGCCTTACTATACTATGACCATTTTTATGACATTTTGAGGCCATACTATACTATGACTTATTTTGGCCTATTTTGAAGCCTTACTATACTATGACTTTTTGAGGCAATACTATACTATGACTTTTTGAGGCCATACTATACTATGACTTTTTTTTGGCCTATTTTGAAGCCTTACTATACTGTGACCATTTTTATGACATTCTGAGGCCATACTATACTATGACTTTTTTTGGCCTATTTTGAAGCCTTACTATACTATGACCATACTATACTATGACTTTTTGAGGCAATACTATACTATGCCTTTTTTTTGGCCTATTTTGAACCCTTACTATACTATGACCATTTTTATGACATTTTGAGGCCATACTAAAGTATGACTTTTTTTAGCATATTTTGAAGCCTTACTATACTATGACCATTTTTATGACATTTTGAAGCCATACTAAAGTATGACTTTTTCTGGCCTATTTTGAAGCCTTACTATACTATTGTCATTTTTATGACATTTTGAGGCCATACTAAAGTATGGCTTTTTTTGGCCTATTTTGAAGCCTTACTATACTATGAACATCTTTATGACATTTTGAGGCCATACTAAAGTATGACTTTTTTTGGCCTATTTTGAAGCCTTACTATACTATGACCATTTTTTATGACATTTTGAGGCCATACTATACTATGACTTTTTTTGGCTTATTTTGAAGCCTTACTATACTATGACTTTTTTTTGCCTATTTTGAAGCCTTACTATATGATGACTTTTTTAGCCTATTTTGAAGCCTTACTATACTATGACCATTTTTTTGACATTTTGAGGCCATACTATACTATGACTTTTTTGGCCTATTTTGAAGCCTTACTATACTATGACCATTTTTTATGACATTTTGGGGCCATACTATACTATGACTTTTTTTGGCCTATTTTGAAGCCTTACTATACTATGACCATACTATACTAGGACTTTTTTTGGCCTATTTTGAAGCCTTACTATACTATGACCATACTATAGTATGACTTTTTGAGGCAATAATATACTATGACTTTTTTTTTGGCCTATTTTGAACCCTTACTATACTATGACCATTTTTATGACATTTTGAGGCCATACTAAAGTATGACTTTTTTTGGCATATTTTGAAGCCTTACTATACTATGACCATTTTTATGACATTGTGAGGCCATACTATACTATGACTTATTTTGGCCTATTTTGAAGCCTTACTATACTATGACTTTTTGAGGCAATACTATACTATGACTTTTTGAGGCCATACTATACTATGACTTTTTTTTGGCCTATTTTGAAGCCTTACTATACTATGGTCATTTTTATGACATTTTGAGGCCATACTATACTATGACTTTTTTTTGGCCTATTTTGAACCCTTACTATACTATGACCATTTTTTTGACATTTTGAGGCCATACTATACTATGACTTTTTTGGCCTATTTTGAAGCCTTACTATACTATGACCATTTTTTATGACATTTTGGGGCCATACTATACTATGACTTTTTTTGGCCTATTTTGAAGCCTTACTATACTATGACCATACTATACTAGGACTTTTTTTGGCCTATTTTGAAGCCTTACTATACTATGACCATACTATAGTATGACTTTTTGAGGCAATAATATACTATGCCTTTTTTTTGGCCTATTTTGAACCCTTACTATACTATGACCATTTTTATGACATTTTGAGGCCATACTAAAGTATGACTTTTTTTTAGCATATTTTGAAGCCTTACTATACTATGACCATTTTTGTGACATTTTGAGGCCATACTATTCTATGACTTTTTTTGGCCTATTTTGAAGCCTTACTATACTATGACCATTTTTATGAAATTTTGAGGCCATACTATACTATGACTTTTTTTGGCCTATTTTGAAGCCTTACTATACTATGACCATTTTTATGACATTTTGAGGCCATACTAAAGTATGACTTTTTTTGGCATATTTTGAAGCCTTACTATACTATGACCATTTTTATGACATTTTGAGGCCATACTATACTATGACTTTTTTTGGCCTATTTTGAAGCCTTACTATACTATGACCATTTTTATGACATTTTGAGGCCATACTATACTATGACTTTTTTTGGCCTATTTTGAAGCCTTCCTATATGATGACTTTTTTTGGCCTATTTTGAAGCCTTACTATACTATGACCATTTTTATGACATTTTGAGGCCATACTATACTATGACTTTTTTTGGCCTTTTTTGAAGCCTTACTATACTATGGCCATACTATACTATGACTTTTTGAGGCCATACTATACTATGCCTTTTTTTGGCCTATTTTGAAGCCTTACTATACTATGACCATTTTTATGACATTTTGAGGCCATACTAAAGTATGACTTTTTTTTGCCTATTTTGAAGCCTTACTATACTATGACTTTTTGAGGCAATACTATACTATGACTTTTTGAAGCCATACTATACTATGACTTTTTTTGGCTTATTTTGAAGCCTTAATATACTATGACTTTTTTTTGGCCTATTTTGAAGCCTTACTATACTATGATCATTTTTATGACATTTTAAGGCCATACTAAAGTATGACTTTTTTTTGCCTATTTTGAAGCCTTACTATACTATGACTTTTTGAGGCAATATTATACTATGACTTTTTTTGGCCTATCTTGAAGCCTTACTATACTATGACCATTTTTATGACATTTTGAGGCCATACTATACTATGACTTTTTTTGGCCTATTTTGAAGCCTTACTATACTATGACCATTTTTATGAAATTTTGAGGCCATACTATACTATGACTTTTTTTGGCCTATTTTGAAGCCTTATAATATGATGACTTTTTTTGGCCTATTTTGAAGCCTTACTATACTATGACCATTTTTATGACATTTTGAGGCCATACTATACTATAACTTATTTTGGCCTATTTTGAAGCCTTACTATACTATGACTTTTTGAGACAATACTATACTATGACTTTTTGAGGCCATACTATACTATGACTTTTTTTTTTGGCCTATTTTGAAGCCTTACTATACTATGACCATTTTTATGACATTTTGAGGCCATATTATACTATGACTTTTTTTGGCCTATTTTGAAGCCTTACTATACTATGACCATACTATACTATGACTTTTTGAGGCAATACTATACTATGCCTTTTTTTGGCCTATTTTGAACCCTTACTATACTATGACCATTTTTATGACATTTTGAGGCAATACTATACTATGACTTTTTTTGGCCTATTTTGAAGCCTTACTATACTATGACTTTTTGAGGCAATACTATACTATGACTTTTTGAAGCCATACTATACTATGAATTTTTTTGGCTTATTTTGAAGCCTTAATATACTATGACTTTTTTTTGGCCTATTTTGAAGCCTTACTATACTATGACCATTTTTATGACATTTTGAGGCCATACTAAAGTATGACTTTTTTTTAGCATATTTTGAAGCCTTACTATACTATGACCATTTTTGTGACATTTTGAGGCCATACTATTCTATGACTTTTTTTGGCCTATTTTGAAGCCTTACTATACTATGACCATTTTTATGAAATTTTGAGGCCATACTATACTATGACTTTTTTTGGCCTATTTTGAAGCCTTACTATACTATGACCATTTTTATGACATTTTGAGGCCATACTAAAGTATGACTTTTTTTGGCATATTTTGAAGCCTTACTATACTATGACCATTTTTATGACATTTTGAGGCCATACTATACTATGACTTTTTTTGGCCTATTTTGAAGCCTTACTATACTATGACCATTTTTATGACATTTTGAGGCCATACTATACTATGACTTTTTTTGGCCTATTTTGAAGCCTTCCTATATGATGACTTTTTTTGGCCTATTTTGAAGCCTTACTATACTATGACCATTTTTATGACATTTTGAGGCCATACTATACTATGACTTTTTTTGGCCTTTTTTGAAGCCTTACTATACTATGGCCATACTATACTATGACTTTTTGAGGCCATACTATACTATGCCTTTTTTTGGCCTATTTTGAACCCTTACTATACTATGACCATTTTTATGACATTTTGAGGCCATACTATACTATCACTTTCTTTGGCCTATTTTGAAGCCTTACTATACTATGACTTTTTTTGGCCTATTTTGAAGCCTTACTATACTATGACCATACTATACTATGACTTTTTGAGGCCATACTATACTATGATTTTTTGAGGCCATACTATACTATGACTTTTTTTGGCCTATTTTGAAGCCTTACTATACTATGACCATTTTTATGAAATTTTGAGGCCATACTAAAGTATGACTTTTTTTGGCATATTTTGAAGCCTTACTATACTATTACCATTTTTATGACATTTTGAGACCATACTATACTATGACTTTTTTTGGCCTATTTTGAAGCCTTACTATATGATGACTTTTTTTGGCCTATTTTGAAGCCTTACTATACTATGGTAATTTTTATGACATTTTGAGGCCATACTAAAGTATGACTTTTTCTGGCCTATTTTGAAGCCTTACTATACTATGACCATTTTGAGGCCATACTATACTATGACTTTTTTTGGCCTATTTTGAAGCCTTACTATACTGTGACCATTTTTATGACATTTTGAGGCCATACTAAAGTATGACTTTTTCTGGCCTATTTTGAAGCCTTACTATACTATTGTCATTTTTATGACATTTTGAGGCCATACTAAAGTATGGCTTTTTTTGGCCTATTTTGAAGCCTAACTATACTATTAACATTTTTATGACATTTTGAGGCCATACTATACTATGACTTTTTGAGGCCATACTATACTATGACTTTTTTTTGGCCTATTTTGAAACCTTACTATACTATGACCATTTTTATGACATTTTGAGGCCATACTATACTATGACTTTTTTTGGCCTTTTTTGAAGCCTTACTATACTATGGCCATACTATACTATGACTTTTTGAGGCAATAATATACTATGCCTTTTTTTTTTGCCTATTTTGAACCCATACTATACTATGACTTTTTTTTGGCCTATTTTGAAGCCTTACTATACTATGACTTTTTTGGCCTATTTTGAAGCCTTACTATACTATGACCATACTATACTATGACTTTTTGAGGCCATACTATACTATGACTTTTTTTGGCATTTTTTGAACTCTTAATATACTATGACCATTTTTAAGACATTTTGAGGCCATACTATACTATGACTTTTTTTTGGCCTATTTTGAAGCCTTACTATACTATGACCATTTTTATGACATTTTGAGGCCATACTAAAGTATGACTTTTTTTTGCCTATTTTGAAGCCTTACTATACTATGACTTTTTGAGGCAATACTATACTATGACTTTTTGAAGCCATACTATACTATGACTTTTTTTGGCTTATTTTGAAGCCTTAATATACTATGACTTTTTTTTGGCCTATTTTGAAGCCTTACTATACTATGATCATTTTTATGACATTTTAAGGCCATACTAAAGTATGACTTTTTTTTGCCTATTTTGAAGCCTTACTATACTATGACTTTTTGAGGCAATATTATACTATGACTTTTTTTGGCCTATCTTGAAGCCTTACTATACTATGACCATTTTTATGACATTTTGAGGCCATACTATACTATGACTTTTTTTGGCCTATTTTGAAGCCTTACTATACTATGACCATTTTTATGAAATTTTGAGGCCATACTATACTATGACTTTTTTTGGCCTATTTTGAAGCCTTATAATATGATGACTTTTTTTGGCCTATTTTGAAGCCTTACTATACTATGACCATTTTTATGACATTTTGAGGCCATACTATACTATAACTTATTTTGGCCTATTTTGAAGCCTTACTATACTATGACTTTTTGAGACAATACTATACTATGACTTTTTGAGGCCATACTATACTATGACTTTTTTTTTTGGCCTATTTTGAAGCCTTACTATACTATGACCATTTTTATGACATTTTGAGGCCATATTATACTATGACTTTTTTTGGCCTATTTTGAAGCCTTACTATACTATGACCATACTATACTATGACTTTTTGAGGCAATACTATACTATGCCTTTTTTTGGCCTATTTTGAACCCTTACTATACTATGACCATTTTTATGACATTTTGAGGCAATACTATACTATGACTTTTTTTGGCCTATTTTGAAGCCTTACTATACTATGACTTTTTGAGGCAATACTATACTATGACTTTTTGAAGCCATACTATACTATGAATTTTTTTGGCTTATTTTGAAGCCTTAATATACTATGACTTTTTTTTGGCCTATTTTGAAGCCTTACTATACTATGACCATTTTTATGACATTTTGAGGCCATACTAAAGTATGACTTTTTTTTAGCATATTTTGAAGCCTTACTATACTATGACCATTTTTGTGACATTTTGAGGCCATACTATTCTATGACTTTTTTTGGCCTATTTTGAAGCCTTACTATACTATGACCATTTTTATGAAATTTTGAGGCCATACTATACTATGACTTTTTTTGGCCTATTTTGAAGCCTTACTATACTATGACCATTTTTATGACATTTTGAGGCCATACTAAAGTATGACTTTTTTTGGCATATTTTGAAGCCTTACTATACTATGACCATTTTTATGACATTTTGAGGCCATACTATACTATGACTTTTTTTGGCCTATTTTGAAGCCTTACTATACTATGACCATTTTTATGACATTTTGAGGCCATACTATACTATGACTTTTTTTGGCCTATTTTGAAGCCTTCCTATATGATGACTTTTTTTGGCCTATTTTGAAGCCTTACTATACTATGACCATTTTTATGACATTTTGAGGCCATACTATACTATGACTTTTTTTGGCCTTTTTTGAAGCCTTACTATACTATGGCCATACTATACTATGACTTTTTGAGGCCATACTATACTATGCCTTTTTTTGGCCTATTTTGAACCCTTACTATACTATGACCATTTTTATGACATTTTGAGGCCATACTAAAGTATGACTTTTTTCAGCATATTTTGAAGCCTTACTATACTATGACCATTTTTGTGACATTTTGAGGCCATACTATTCTATGACTTTTTTTGGCCTATTTTGAAGCCTTACTATACTATGACCATTTTTATGAAATTTTGAGGCCATACTATACTATGACTTTTTTTGGCCTATTTTGAAGCCTTACTATACTATGACCATTTTTATGACATTTTGAGGCCATACTAAAGTATGACTTTTTTTGGCATATTTTGAAGCCTTACTATACTATGACCATTTTTATGACATTTTGAGGCCATACTATACTATGACTTATTTTGGCCTATTTTGAAGCCTTACTATACTATGACCATACTATACTATGACTTTTTGAGGCAATACTATACTATGCCTTTTTTTGGCCTATTTTGAACCCTTACTATACTATGACCATTTTTATGACATTTTGAGGCCATACTATACTATGACTTTTTTTGGCCTATTTTGAAGCCTTACTATACTATGACTTTTTGAGGCAATACTATACTATGACTTTTTGAAGCCATACTATACTATGAATTTTTTTGGCTTATTTTGAAGCCTTAATATACTATCACTTTTTTTTGGCCTATTTTGAAGCCTTACTATACTATGATCATTTTTATGACATTTTAAGGCCATACTAAAGTATGACTTTTTTTGCCTATTTTGAAGCCTTACTATACTATGACTTTTTGAGGCAATATTATACTATGACTTTTTTTGGCCTATCTTGAAGCCTTACTATACTATGACCATTTTTATGACATATTGAGGCCATACTATACTATGACTTTTTTTGGCCTATTTTGAACCCTTACTATACTATGACCATTTTTATGACATTTTGAGGCCATACTATACTATGACTTTTTTTGGCCTATTTTGAAGCCTTACTATACTATGACTTTTTGAGGCAATACTATACTATGACTTTTTGAAGCCATACTATACTATGAATTTTTTTGGCTTATTTTGAAGCCTTAATATACTATCACTTTTTTTTGGCCTATTTTGAAGCCTTACTATACTATGATCATTTTTATGACATTTTAAGGCCATACTAAAGTATGACTTTTTTTGCCTATTTTGAAGCCTTACTATACTATGACTTTTTGAGGCAATATTATACTATGACTTTTTTTGGCCTATCTTGAAGCCTTACTATACTATGACCATTTTTATGACATTTTGAGGCCATACTATACTATGACTTTTTTTGGCCTATTTTGAAGCCTTACTATACTATGACCATTTTTATGAAATTTTGAGGCCATACTATACTATGACTTTTTTTGGCCTATTTTGAAGCCTTATAATATGATGACTTTTTTTGGCCTATTTTGAAGCCTTACTATACTATGACCATTTTTATGACATTTTTAGGCCATACTATACTATAACTTATTTTGGCCTATTTTGAAGCCTTACTATACTATGACTTTTTGAGACAATACTATACTATGACTTTTTGAGGCCATACTATACTATGACTTTTTTTTTTGGCCTATTTTGAAGCCTTACTATACTATGACCATTTTTATGACATTTTGAGGCCATATTATACTATGACTTTTTTTGGCCTATTTTGAAGCCTTACTATACTATGACCATACTATACTATGACTTTTTGAGGCAATACTATACTATGCCTTTTTTTGGCCTATTTTGAACCCTTACTATACTATGACCATTTTTATGACATTTTGAGGCAATACTATACTATGACTTTTTTTGGCCTATTTTGAAGCCTTACTATACTATGACTTTTTGAGGCAATACTATACTATGACTTTTTGAAGCCATACTATACTATGAATTTTTTTGGCTTATTTTGAAGCCTTAATATACTATGACTTTTTTTTGGCCTATTTTGAAGCCTTACTATACTATACTATGATCATTTTTATGACATTTTAAGGCCATACTAAAGTATGACTTTTTTTTTGCCTATTTTGAAGCCTTACTATACTATGACTTTTTGAGGCAATATTATACTATGACTTTTTTTGGCCTATCTTGAAGCCTTACTATACTATGACCATTTTTATGACATTTTGAGGCCATACTATACTATGACTTTTTTTGGCCTATTTTGAAGCCTTACTATACTATGACTTTTTTGGCCTATTTTGAAGCCTTACTATACAATGACCATACTATACTATGACTTTTTGAGGCAATACTATACTATGCCTTTTTTTGGCCTATTTTGAAGCCTTACTATACTATGACCATTTTTATGACATTTTGAGGCCATACTATACTATGACTTTTTTTGGCATATTTTGAAGCCTTACTATACTATGACCATTTTTATGACATTTTGAGGCCATACTATACTATGACTTTTTTTGGCCTATTTTGAAGCCTTACTATACTATGACTTTTTGAGACAATACTATACTATGACTTTTTGAGGCCATACTATACTATAACTTTTTTTTTTGGCCTATTTTGAAGCCTTACTATACTATGACCATTTTTATGACATTTTGAGGCCATATTATACTATGACTTTTTTTGGCCTATTTTGAAGCCTTACTATACTATGACCATACTATACTATGACTTTTTGAGGCAATACTATACTATGCCTTTTTTTGGCCTATTTTGAACCCTTACTATACTATGACCATTTTTATGACATTTTGAGGCCATACTATACTATGACTTTTTTTGGCCTATTTTGAAGCCTTACTATACTATGACTTTTTGAGGCAATACTATACTATGACTTTTTGAAGCCATACTATACTATGACTTTTTTTGGCTTATTTTGAAGCCTTAATATACTATGACTTTTTTTGGCTTATTTTGAAGCCTTACTATACTATGATCATTTTTATGACATTTTAAGGCCATACTAAAGTATGACTTTTTTTTGCCTATTTTGAAGCCTTACTATACTATGACTTTTTGAGGCAATACTATACTATGACTTTTTTTGGCCTATCTTGAAGCCTTACTATACTATGACCATTTTTATGACATTTTGAGGCCATACTATACTATGACTTTTTTTTGGCCTATTTTGAAGCCTTACTATACTATGACCATTTTTTTGACATTTTGAGGCCATACTATACTATGACTTTTTTGGCCTTTTTTGAAGCCTTACTATACTATGACCATTTTTGTGACATTTTGAGGCCATACTATACTATGACTTATTTTGGCCTATTTTGAAGCCTTACTATACTATGACTTTTTGAGGCAATACTATACTATGACTTTTTGAGGCCATACTATACTATGACTGTTTTTTGGCCTATTTTGAAGCCTTACTATACTATGACCATTTTTATGAAATTTTGAGGCCATACTATACTATGACTTTTTTTGGCCTATTTTGAAGCCTTACTATACTATGACCATTTTTATGACATTTTGAGGCCATACTAAAGTATGACTTTTTTTGGCATATTTTGAAGCCTTACTATACTATGACCATTTTTATGACATTTTGAGGCCATACTATACTATGACTTTTTTTGGCCTATTTTGAAACCTTACTATACTAAGACCATTTTTATGACATTTTGAGGCCATACTATACTATGACTTTTTTTGGCCTATTTTGAAGCCTTACTATACTATGACCATTTTTATGACATTTTGAGGCCATACTATACTATGACTTTTTTTGGCCTATTTTGAAGCCTTCTTATATGATGACTTTTTTTGGCCTATTTTGAAGCCTTACTATACTATGACCATTTTTATGACATTTTGAGGCCATACTATACTATGACTTTTTTTGGCCTTTTTTGAAGCCTTACTATACTATGGCCATACTATACTATGACTTTTTGAGGCCATACTATACTATGCCTTTTTTTGGCCTATTTTGAACCCTTACTATACTATGACCATTTTTATGACATTTTGAGGCCATACTAAAGTATGACTTTTTTTAGCATATTTTGAAGCCTTACTATACTATGACCATTTTTGTGACATTTTGAGGCCATACTATTCTATGACTTTTTTTGGCCTATTTTGAAGCCTTACTATACTATGACCATTTTTATGAAATTTTGAAGCCTTACTATACTATGACTTTTTTGGCCTATTTTGAAGCCTTACTATACTATGACCATACTATACTATGACTTTTTGAGGCCATACTATACTACGACTTTTTTTTTGGCATTTTTTAAAACCTTACTATACTATGACCATACTATAATATGACTTTTTGAGGCCATACTATACTATGACTTTTTTGGCATTTTTTGAACTCTTACTATACTATGACCATTTTTAAGACATTTTGAGGCCATACTATACTATGACTTTTTTATGCCTATTTTGAAGCATTTCTATACTATGACCATTTTTATGACATTTTGAGGCCATACTATACTATGACTTTTTTTGGCCTATTTTGAAGCCTTACTATACTATGACTTTTTTTGGCCTATCTTGAAGCCTTACTATACTATGACCATTTTTTATGACATTTTGAGGCCATACTATACAATGACTTTTTTTGGCCTATTTTGAACCCTTACTATACTATGACCATTTTTATGACATTTTGAGGCCATACTAAAGTATGACTTTTTTTGGCCTATTTTGAAGCCTTACTATACTATGACCATTTTTATGACATTTTGAGGCCATACTATACTATGACTTTTTTTGGCCTATTTTGAAGCCTTACTATACTATGGTAATTTTTATGACTTTTTGAGGCCATACTATACTATGACTTTTTTTGGCCTACTTTGAAGCCTTACTATACTATGACCCTTTTATGACATTTTGAGGCCATACTAAAGTATGACTTTTTTTGGCCTATTTTGAAGCCTTACTATACTATGACCATACTATACTATGACTTTTTGAGGCCATACTATACTATGACTTTTTTTAGCCTATTTTGAACCCTTACTATACTATGACCATTTTTATGACATTTTGAGGCCATACTATACTATGACTTTTTTTGGCCTATTTTGAAGCCTTACTATACTATGGTCATTTTTATGACATTTTGAGGCCATACTAAAGTATGACTTTTTTTGGTCTATTTTGAAGCCTTACTATACTATGACCATTTTTATGACATTTTGAGGCCATACTATACTATGACTTTTTTTGGCCTATTTTGAAGCCTTATGATATGATGACTTTTTTTGGCCTATTTTGAAGCCTTACTATACTATGACCATTTTTATGACATTTTGAGGCCATACTATACTATGACTTTTTTGTTGGCCTATTTTGAAGCCTTACTATACTATGACCATACTATACTATGACTTTTTGAGGCAGTACTATACTATGCCTTTTTTTTGCCTATTTTGAACCCTTACTATACTATGACCATTTTTATGACATATTGAGGGCATACTATACTATGACTTTTTTTGGCCTATTTTGAAGCTTTATTATATGATGACTTTTTTTGGCCTATTTTGAAGCCTTACTATACTATGGTCATTTTTATGACATTTTGAGGCCATACTAAAGTATGACTTTTTTTGGCCTATTTTGAAGCCTTACTATACTATGACCATTTTTATGACATTTTGAGACCATACTATACTATGACTTTTTTTGGCCTATTTTGAAGCCTTACTATACTATGACCATTTTTATGACATTTTGGGGCAATACTATACTATGCCTTTTTTTGGCCTATTTTGAAGCCTTACTATACTATGACCATTTTTATGACATTTTGAGGCCATACTAAAGTGTGACTTTTTCTGGCCTATTTTGAAGCCTTACTATACTATGGTCATTTTTATGACATTTTGAGGCCATACTATACTATGACTTTTTTTGGCCTATTTTGAAGCCTTACTATACTATGACCATTTTTTTTGACATTTTGAGGCCATACTATACTATGACTTTTTTTGGCCCATTTTGAAGCCTTACTATATGATAATTTTTTTGGCCTATTTTGAAGCCTTACTATACTATGGTCATTTTTATGACATTTTGAGGCCATACTAAAGTATGACTTTTTTTGGCCTATTTTAAAGCCTTACTATACTATGACCATTTTTATGACATTTTGAGGCCATACTATACTATGACTTTTTTTTGGCCTTTTTTGAAGCCTTACTATACTATGGCCATACTATACTATGACTTTTTGAGGCAATACTATACTATGCCTTTTTTTTGCCTATTTTGAACCCTTACTATACTATGACCATTTTTATGACATTTTGAGGACATAATATACTATGACTTTTTTTTGGCCTATTTTGAAGCCTTACTATACTATGACCATACTATAGTATGACTTTTTGAGGCAATAATATACTATGCCTTTTTTTTTGGCATATTTTGAAGCCTTACTATACTATGACCATTTTTATGACATTTTGAGGCCATACTATAATATGACTTATTTTGGCATATTTTGAAGCCTTACTATACTATGACCATTTTTATGACATTTTGAGGCCATACTATACTATGACTTTTTTTGGCCTATTTTGAAGCCTTACTATACTATGACTTTTTGAGGCAATACTATACTATGACTTTTTGAGGCCATACTATACTATGACTTTTTTTTGGCCTATTTTGAGGCTATACTAAAGTATGACTTTTTTTGGCCGATTTTGAAGCCATAGTATACTATGACCATACTATACTATGACTTTTTGAGGCCATACTATACTATGACTTTTTGAGGCCACAACATACTATGACTTTTTGAGACCATAATAAAGTATGACTTTTTTTGGCCTATTTTGAAGCCTTACTATACTATGATCATTTTTATGACATTTTAAGGCCATACTAAAGTATGACTTTTTTTGGCATATTTTGAAGCCTTACTACACTGTGACTTTTTGAGACAATACTATACTATGACTTTTTGAGGCAATACTATACTATGACTTTTTGAGGCCATACTATACTATGACTTTTTTTGGCCTATTTTGAAGCCTTACTATATTATGACCATACTATACTATGACTTTTTTTTGCATATTTGGAAGCCTTACTATACTATGACTTTTTGAGGCAATAATATACTATGACTATTTTTTGGCCTATTTTGAAGCCTTACTATACTATGACCATTTTTATGACATTTTGAGGCCATACTGTACTATGACTTTTTTTTGGCCATTTTTGAAGCCTTACTATACTATGACTTTTTGAGGCCATACTATACTATGACTTTTTTTGGCCTATTTTGAAGCCTTACTATACTATGACCATACTATACTATGACTTTTTTTTGCATATTTGGAAGCCTTACTATACTATGACTTTTTGAAGCAATACTATACTATGACTTTTTTTTTTGGCCCTTTTTGAAGCCTTACTATACTATGACCATACTATACTATGACTTTTTGAGGAAATACTATACTATGACTTTTTGAGGCCCTACTATACTATGACTTTTTTTGGCCTATCTTGAAGCCTTACTATACTATGGTCATTTTTATGACATTTTGAGGCCATACTATACTATGACTTTTTTTGGCCTTTTTTGAAGCCTTACTATACTATGACCATTTTTATGACATTTTGAGGCCATACTATACTATGACTTTTTTTGGCCTATTTTGAAGCCTTACTATACTATGACTTTTTTTGGCCTATCTTGAAGCCTTACTATACTATGACCATTTTTATGACATTTTGAGGCCATACTATACTATGACTTTTTTTGGCCTATTTTGAAGCCTTATTATATGATGACTTTTTTTGGCCTATTTTGAAGCCTTACTATACTATGACCATTTTTATGACATTTTGAGGCCATACTATACTATGATTTTTTTTTGGCCTATTTTGAAGTCTTACTATACTATGACCATTTTTTATGACATTTTGAGGCCATACTATACTATGACTTTTTTTGGCCTATTTTGAAGCCTTACTATACTATGACCATACTATACTAGGACTTTTTTTGGCCTATTTTGAAGCCTTACTATACTATGACCATACTATAGTATGACTTTTTGAGGCAATAATATACTATGACTTTTTTTTTGGCCTATTTTGAACCCTTACTATACTATGACCATTTTTATGACATTTTGAGGCCATACTAAAGTATGACTTTTTTTGGCATATTTTGAAGCCTTACTATACTATGACCATTTTTATGACATTTTGAGGCCATACTATACTATGACTTATTTTGGCCTATTTTGAAGCCTTACTATACTATGACTTTTTGAGACAATACTATACTATGACTTTTTGAGGCCATACTATACTATGACTTTTTTTTTTGGCCTATTTTGAAGCCTTACTATACTATGACCATTTTTATGACATTTTGAGGCCATATTATACTATGACTTTTTTTGGCCTATTTTGAAGCCTTACTATACTATGAACATACTATACTATGACTTTTTGAGGCCATACTATACTACGACTTTTTTTGGCATTTTTTAAAACCTTACTATACTATGACCATACTATACTATGACTTTTTGAGGCCATACTATACTATGACTTTTTTTGGCATTTTTTGAACTCTTACTATACTATGACCATTTTTAAGACATTTTGAGGCCATACTATACTATGACTTTTTTTTGGCCTATTTTGAAGCCTTACTATACTATGACCATACTACACTATGACTCCTTGAGGCCGTACTATACTATGATTTTTTTTGGCCTATCTTGAAGCCTTACTATACTATGACCATTTTTATGACATTTTGAGGCCATACTATACTATTACTTTTTTTGGCCTCTTTTGAAGCCTTACTATACTATGACTTTTTTTGGCCTATTTTGAAGCCTTACTATACTATGACTTTTTTGGCCTATTTTGAAGCCTTACTATACTATGACCATACTATACTATGACTTTTTGAGGCCATACTATACTACGACTTTTTTGGCATTTTTTAAAACCTTACTATACTAAGACCATACTATACTATGACTTTTTGAGGCCATACTATACTATGACTTTTTTTTGGCATTTTTTGAACTCTTACTATACTATGACCATTTTGAAGATATTTTGAGGCCATACTATACTATGACTTTTTTTTTGGCCTATTTTGAAGCCTTACTATAACATGACCATTTTTATGACATTTTGAAGCCTTACTATACTATGGTCATTTTTATGACATTTTGAGGCCATACTAAAGTATGACTTTTTTTGGCCTATTTTGAAGCCTTACTATACTATGACCATTTTTATGACATTTTGAGGCCATACTATACTATGACTTTTTTTGGCCTATTTTGAAGCCTTACTATACTATGACCATACTATACTATGACTTTTTGAGGCCATACTATACTATGACTTTTTTTGGCCTATTTTGAAGCCTTACTATACTATGACCATACTACACTATGACTCCTTGAGGCCGTACTATACTATGATTTTTTTTGGCCTATCTTGAAGCCTTACTATACTATGAAAATTTTTATGACATTTTGAGGCCATACTATACTATGACTTTTTTTGGCCTTTTTTGAAGCCTTACTATACTATGGCCATACTATACTATGACTTTTTGAGGCAATACTATACTATGCCTTTTTTTTTTGGCATATTTTGAAGCCTTACTATACTATGACCATTTTTATGACATTTTGAGGCCATACTATACTATGACTTATTTTGGCCTATTTTGAAGCCTTACTATACTATGACCATTTTTATGACATTTTGAGGCCATACTATACTATGACTTTTTTTGGCCTATTTTGAAGCCTTACTATACTATGACTTTTTGAGACAATACTATACTATGACTTTTTTTTTGGCCTATTTTGAAGCCTTACTATGCTATGGTCATTTTTATGACATTTTGAGGCCATACTATACTATGACTTTTTTGGGCCTCTTTTGAAGTCTTACTATACTATGGTCATTTTTATGACATTTTGAGGCCATACTAAAGTATGACTTTTTTTGGCATATTTTGAAGCCTTACTATACTATGACCATTTTTATGACATTTTGAGGCCATACTATACTATAACTTTTTTTGGCCTATTTTGAAGCCTTACTATACTATGACCATTTTTATGACATTTTGAGGCCATACTATACTATGACTTTTTTTGGCCTATTTTGAAGCCTTACTATACTATGACCATTTTTATGACATTTTGAGGCCATACTATACTATGACTTTTTTTGGCCTATTTTGAAGCCTTATTATATGATGACTTTTTTTGGCCTATTTTGAAGCCTTACTATACTATGACCATTTTTATGACATTTTGAGGCCATACTATAATATGACTTTTTTTGGCCTATTTTGAAGCCTTACTATACTATGACCATACTATACTATGACTTTTTGAGGCCATACTATACTATGCCTTTTTTTGGCTTATTTTGAACCCTTACTATACTATGACCATTTTTATGACATTTTGAGGCCATACTAAAGTATGACTTTTTTTGGCATATTTTGAAGCCTTACTATACTATGACCATTTTTATGACATTTTGAGGCCATACTATACTATGACTTTTTTTGGCCTATTTTGAAGCCTTACTATACTATGACCATTTTTTATGACATTTTGAGGCCATACTATACTATGACTTTTTTTGGCCTATTTTGAAGCCTTACTATACTATGACCATACTATACTAGGACTTTTTTTGGCCTATTTTGAAGCCTTACTATACTATGACCATACTATAGTATGACTTTTTGAGGCAATAATATACTATGAATTTTTTTTTGGCCTATTTTGAACCCTTACTATACTATGACCATTTTTTTTGACATTTTGAGGCCATACTAAAGTATGACTTTTTTTGGCATATTTTGAAGCCTTACTATACTATGACCATTTTTATGACATTTTGAGGCCATACTATACTATGACTTATTTTGGCCTATTTTGAAGCCTTACTATACTATGACTTTTTGAGACAATACTATACTATGACTTTTTGAGGCCATACTATACTATGACTTTTTTTTTGGCCTATTTTGAAGCCTTACTATACTATGACCATTTTTATGACATTTTGAGGCCATATTATACTATGACTTTTTTTGGCCTATTTTGAAGCCTTACTATACTATGATCATACTATACTATGACTTTTTGAGGCCATACTATACTACGACTTTTTTTGGCATTTTTTAAAACCTTACTATACTATGACCATACTATACTATGACTTTTTGAGGCCATACTATACTATGACTTTTTTTGGCATTTTTTGAACTCTTACTATACTATGACCATTTTTAAGACATTTTGAGGCCATACTATACTATGACTTTTTTTTGGCCTATTTTGAAGCCTTACTATACTATGACCATACTACACTATGACTCCTTGAGGCCGTACTATACTATGATTTTTTTTGGCCTATCTTGAAGCCTTACTATACTATGACCATTTTTATGACATTTTGAGGCCATACTATACTATTACTTTTTTTGGCCTCTTTTGAAGCCTTACTATACTATGACTTTTTTTGGCCTATTTTGAAGCCTTACTATACTATGACTTTTTTTGGCCTATTTTGAAGCCTTACTATACTATGACCATACTATACTATGACTTTTTGAGGCCATACTATACTACGACTTTTTTTGGCATTTTTTAAAACCTTACTATACTAAGACCATACTATACTATGACTTTTTGAGGCCATACTATACTATGACTTTTTTTTGGCATTTTTTGAACTCTTACTATACTATGACCATTTTTAAGATATTTTGAGGCCATACTATACTATGACTTTTTTTTTGGCCTATTTTGAAGCCTTACTATAACATGACCATTTTTATGACATTTTGAAGCCTTACTATACTATGGTCATTTTTATGACATTTTGAGGCCATACTAAAGTATGACTTTTTTTGGCCTATTTTGAAGCCTTACTATACTATGACCATTTTTATGACATTTTGAGGCCATACTATACTATGACTTTTTTTGGCCTATTTTGAAGCCTTACTATACTATGACCATACTATACTATGACTTTTTGAGGCCATACTATACTATGACTTTTTTTGGCCTATTTTGAAGCCTTACTATACTATGACCATACTACACTATGACTCCTTGAGGCCGTACTATACTATGATTTTTTTTGGCCTATCTTGAAGCCTTACTATACTATGAAAATTTTTATGACATTTTGAGGCCATACTATACTATGACTTTTTTTGGCCTTTTTTGAAGCCTTACTATACTATGGCCATACTATACTATGACTTTTTGAGGCAATACTATACTATGCCTTTTTTTTGCCTATTTTGAACCCTTACTATACTATGACCATTTTTATGACATTTTGAGGCCATACTAAAGTATGACCTTTTTTTGGCATATTTTGAAGCCTTACTATACTATGACCATTTTTATGACATTTTGAGGACATACTATACTATGACTTTTTTTGGCCTATTTTGAAGCCTTACTATACTATGACCATACTATAGTATGACTTTTTGAGGCAATAATATACTATGCCTTTTTTTTTTGGCATATTTTGAAGCCTTACTATACTATGACCATTTTTATGACATTTTGAGGCCATACTATACTATGACTTATTTTGGCCTATTTTGAAGCCTTACTATACTATGACCATTTTTATGACATTTTGAGGCCATACTATACTATGACTTTTTTTGGCCTATTTTGAAGCCTTACTATACTATGACTTTTTGAGGCAATACTATACTATGACTTTTTTTTTGGCCTATTTTGAAGCCTTACTATGCTATGGTCATTTTTATGACATTTTGAGGCCATACTATACTATGACTTTTTTGGGCCTATTTTGAAGTCTTACTATACTATGGTCATTTTTTTGACATTTTGAGGCCATACTAAAGTATGACTTTTTTTGGCATATTTTGAAGCCTTACTATACTATGACCATTTTTATGACATTTTGAGGCCATACTATACTATAACTTTTTTTGGCCTATTTTGAAGCCTTACTATACTATGACCATTTTTATGACATTTTGAGGCCATATTATACTATGACTTTTTTTGGCCTATTTTGAAGCCTTACTATACTATGACCATTTTTATGACATTTTGAGGCCATACTATACTATGACTTTTTTTGGCCTATTTTGAAGCCTTATTATATGATGACTTTTTTTGGCCTATTTTGAAGCCTTACTATACTATGACCATTTTTATGACATTTTGAGGCCATACTATAATATGACTTTTTTTGGCCTATTTTGAAGCCTTACTATACTATGACCATACTATACTATGACTTTTTGAGGCCATACTATACTATGCCTTTTTTTGGCTTATTTTGAACCCTTACTATACTATGACCATTTTTATGACATTTTGAGGCCATACTAAAGTATGACTTTTTTTGGCATATTTTGAAGCCTTACTATACTATGACCATTTTTATGACATTTTGAGGCCATACTATACTATGACTTTTTTTGGCCTATTTTGAAGCCTTACTATACTATGACCATTTTTTATGACATTTTGAGGCCATACTATACTATGACTTTTTTTGGCCTATTTTGAAGCCTTACTATACTATGACCATACTATACTAGGACTTTTTTTGGCCTATTTTGAAGCCTTACTATACTATGACCATACTATAGTATGACTTTTTGAGGCAATAATATACTATGAATTTTTTTTTGGCCTATTTTGAACCCTTACTATACTATGACCATTTTTTTTGACATTTTGAGGCCATACTAAAGTATGACTTTTTTTGGCATATTTTGAAGCCTTACTATACTATGACCATTTTTATGACATTTTG
Source organism: Toxotes jaculatrix (assembly GCF_017976425.1). Classification (NCBI taxonomy): domain Eukaryota; kingdom Metazoa; phylum Chordata; class Actinopteri; family Toxotidae; genus Toxotes; species Toxotes jaculatrix. The sequence goes on along the minus strand of NC_054402.1, from coordinate 25,557,598 downwards.
AGGCCATACTATACTATGACTTATTTTGGCCTATTTTGAAGCCTTACTATACTATGACTTTTTGAGACAATACTATACTATGACTTTTTGAGGCCATACTATACTATGACTTTTTTTTTGGCCTATTTTGAAGCCTTACTATACTATGACCATTTTTATGACATTTTGAGGCCATATTATACTATGACTTTTTTTGGCCTATTTTGAAGCCTTACTATACTATGACCATACTATACTATGACTTTTTGAGGCAATACTATACTATGCCTTTTTTTGGCCTATTTTGAACCCTTACTATACTATGACCATTTTTATGACATTTTGAGGCCATACTATACTATGACTTTTTTTGGCCTATTTTGAAGCCTTACTATACTATGACTTTTTGAAGCAATACTATACTATGACTTTTTGAAGCCATACTATACTATGACTTTTTTTGGCTTATTTTGAAGCCTTAATATACTATGACTTTTTTTGGCCTATTTTGAAGCCTTACTATACTATGATCATTTTTATGACATTTTAAGGCCATACTAAAGTATGACTTTTTTTTGCCTATTTTGAAGCCTTACTATACTATGACCATTTTTATGACATTTTGAGGCCATACTATACTATGACTTTTTTTGGCCTATTTTGAAGCCTTACTATACTATGACCATTTTTTATGATATTTTGAGGCCATACTATACTATGACTTTTTTTGGCTTATTTTGAAGCCTTACTATACTATGACTTTTTTTTGCCTATTTTGAAGCCTTACTATATGATAACTTTTTTAGCCTATTTTGAAGCCTTACTATACTATGACCATTTTTTTGACATTTTGAGGCCATACTATACTATGACTTTTTTGGCCTATTTTGAAGCCTTACTATACTATGACCATTTTTTATGACATTTTGGGGCCATACTATACTATGACTTTTTTTGGCCTATTTTGAAGCCTTACTATACTATGACCATACTATAGTATGACTTTTTGAGGCAATAATATACTATGACTTTTTTTTTGGCCTATTTTGAACCCTTACTATACTATGACCATTTTTATGACATTTTGAGGCCATATTATACTATGACTTTTTTTGGCCTATTTTGAAGCCTTACTATACTATGATCATACTATACTATGACTTTTTGAGGCCATACTATACTACGACTTTTTTTGGCATTTTTTAAAACCTTACTATACTATGACCATACTATACTATGACTTTTTGAGGCCATACTATACTATGACTTTTTTTTGGCCTATTTTGAAGCCTTACTATACTATGACCATACTACACTATGACTCCTTGAGGCCGTACTATACTATGATTTTTTTTGGCCTATCTTGAAGCCTTACTATACTATGACCATTTTTATGACATTTTGAGGCCATACTATACTATGACTTTTTTTGGCCTCTTTTGAAGCCTTACTATACTATGACTTTTTTTGGCCTATTTTGAAGCCTTACTATACTATGACTTTTTTGGCCTATTTTGAAGACTTACTATACTATGACCATACTATACTATGACTTTTTGAGGCCATACTATACTACGACTTTTTTTGGCATTTTTTAAAACCTTACTATACTAAGACCATACTATACTATGACTTTTTGAGGCCATACTATACTATGACTTTTTTTTGGCATTTTTTGAACTCTTACTATACTATGACCATTTTTAAGATATTTTGAGGCCATACTATACTATGACTTTTTTTTTGGCCTATTTTGAAGCCTTACTATAACATGACCATTTTTATGACATTTTGAAGCCTTACTATACTATGGTCATTTTTATGACATTTTGAGGCCATACTAAAGTATGACTTTTTTTGGCCTATTTTGAAGCCTTACTATACTATGACCATTTTTAAGACATTTTGAGGCCATACTATACTATGACTTTTTTTTGGCCTATTTTGAAGCCTTACTATACTATGACCATACTACACTATGACTCCTTGAGGCCGTACTATACTATGATTTTTTTTTACCTATCTTGAAGCCTTACTATACTATGACCATTTTCATGACATTTTGAGGCCATACTATACTATGACCTTTTTTTTGGCCTATTTTGAAGCCTTACTATAACATGACCATTTTTATGACATTTTGAGGCCATACTAAAGTATGACTTTTTTTGGCCTATTTTGAAGCCTTACTATACTATGACCATTTTTATGACATTTTGAGGCCATACTATACTATCACTTTCTTTGGCCTATTTTGAAGCCTTACTATACTATGACTTTTTGTGGCCTATTTTGAAGCCTTACTATACTATGACCATACTATACTATGACTTTTTGAGGCCATACTATACTATGATTTTTTGAGGCCATACTATACTATGACTTTTTTTGGCCTATTTTGAAGCCTTATTATATGATAACTTTTTTTGGCCTATTTTGAAGCCTTACTATACTATGACCATTTTTATGACATTTTGAGGACATACTATACTATGACTTTTTTTGGCCTATTTTGAAGCCTTACTATACTATGACCATACTATAGTATGACTTTTTGAGGAAATAATATACTATGCCTTTTTTTTTTTGGCATATTTTGAAGCCTTACTATACTATGACCATTTTTATGACATTTTGAGGCCATACTATACTATGACTTATTTTGGCCTATTTTGAAGCCTTACTATACTATGGTCATTTTTATGACATTTTGAGGCCATACTATACTATGACTTTTTTTGGCCTACTTTGAAGCCTTACTATACTATGACCATTTTTATGACATTTTGAGGCCATACTAAAGTATGACTTTTTTTGGCATATTTTGAAGCCTTACTATACTTTGACCATTTTTAAGACATTTTGAGGCCATACTAAAGTATGACTTTTTTTGGCATATTTTGAAGCCTTACTATACTATGACCATTTTTATGACATTTTGAGGCCATACTATACTATGACTTTTTTTGGCCTATTTTGAAGCCTTACTATACTATGACCATTTTTATGACATTTTGAGGCCATACTATACTATGACTTTTTTTGGCCTATTTTGAAGCCTTACTATACTATGACCATTTTTATGACATTTTGAGGCCATACTATACTATGACTTTTTTTGGCCTATTTTGAAGCCTTATTATATGATGACTTTTTTTGGCCTATTTTGAAGCCTTACTATACTATGACCATTTTTATGACATTTTGAGGCCATACTATACTATGACTTTTTTTGGCCTATTTTGAAGTCTTACTATACTATGACCATTTTTTATGACATTTTGAGGCCATACTATACTATGACTTTTTTTGGCCTATTTTGAAGCCTTACTATACTATGACCATACTATAGTATGACTTTTTGAGGCAATAATATACTATGACTTTTTTTTTGGCCTATTTTGAACCCTTACTATACTATGACCATTTTTATGACATTTTGAGGCCATACTAAAGTATGACTTTTTTTGGCATATTTTGAAGCCTTACTATACTATGACCATTTTTATGACATTTTGAGGCCATACTATACTATGACTTATTTTGGCCTATTTTGAAGCCTTACTATACTATGACTTTTTGAGACAATACTATACTATGACTTTTTGAGGCCATACTATACTATGACTTTTTTTTTGGCCTATTTTGAAGGCTTACTATACTATGACCATACTACACTATGACTCCTTGAGGTCGTACTATACTATGATTTTTTTTGGCCTATCTTGAAGCCTTACTATACTATGAAAATTTTTATGACATTTTGAGGCCATACTATACTATGACTTTTTTTGGCCTTTTTTGAAGCCTTACTATACTATGGCCATACTATACTATGACTTTTTGAGGCAATACTATACTATGCCTTTTTTTTGCCTATTTTGAACCCTTACTATACTATGACCATTTTTATGACATTTTGAGGCCATACTAAAGTATGACTTTTTTTTGGCATATTTTGAAGCCTTACTATACTATGACCATTTTTATGACATTTTGAGGACATACTATACTATGACTTTTTTTGGCCTATTTTGAAGCCTTACTATACTATGACCATACTATAGTATGACTTTTTGAGGCAATAATATACTATGCCTTTTTTTTTTGGCATATTTTGAAGCCTTACTATACTATGACCATTTTTATGACATTTTGAGGCCATACTATACTATGACTTATTTTGGCCTATTTTGAAGCCTTACTATACTATGACCATTTTTATGACATTTTGAGGCCATACTATACTATGACTTTTTTTGGCCTATTTTGAAGCCTTACTATACTATGACCATTTTTATGACATTTTGAGGCCATACTATACTATGACTTTTTTTGGCCTATTTTGAAGCCTTATTATATGATGACTTTTTTTGGCCTATTTTGAAGCCTTACTATACTGTGACCATTTTTATGACATTTTGAGGCCATACTATAATATGACTTTTTTTGGCCTATTTTGAAGCCTTACTATACTATGACCATACTATACTATGACTTTTTGAGGCCATACTATACTATGCCTTTTTTTGGCTTATTTTGAACCCTTACTATACTATGACCATTTTTATGACATTTTGAGGCCATACTAAAGTATGACTTTTTTTGGCATATTTTGAAGCCTTACTATACTATGACCATTTTTATGACATTTTGAGGCCATACTATACTATGACTTTTTTTGGCCTATTTTGAAGCCTTACTATACTATGACCATTTTTTATGACATTTTGAGGCCATACTATACTATGACTTTTTTTGGCCTATTTTGAAGCCTTACTATACTATGACCATACTATACTAGGACTTTTTTTGGCCTATTTTGAAGCCTTACTATACTATGACCATACTATAGTATGACTTTTTGAGGCAATAATATACTATGAATTTTTTTTTGGCCTATTTTGAACCCTTACTATACTATGACCATTTTTTTTGACATTTTGAGGCCATACTAAAGTATGACTTTTTTGGCATATTTTGAAGCCTTACTATACTATGACCATTTTTATGACATTTTGAGGCCATACTATACTATGACTTATTTTGGCCTATTTTGAAGCCTTACTATACTATGACTTTTTGAGACAATACTATACTATGACTTTTTGAGGCCATACTATACTATGACTTTTTTTTTGGCCTATTTTGAAGCCTTACTATACTATGACCATTTTTATGACATTTTGAGGCCATATTATGCTATGACTTTTTTTGGCCTATTTTGAAGCCTTACTATACTATGACCATACTATACTATGACTTTTTGAGGCAATACTATACTATGCCTTTTTTTGGCCTATTTTGAACCCTTACTATACTATGACCATTTTTATGACATTTTGAGGCCATACTATACTATGACTTTTTTTGGCCTATTTTGAAGCCTTACTATACTATGACTTTTTGAAGCAATACTATACTATGACTTTTTGAAGCCATACTATACTATGACTTTTTTTGGCTTATTTTGAAGCCTTAATATACTATGACTTTTTTTGGCCTATTTTGAAGCCTTACTATACTATGATCATTTTTATGACATTTTAAGGCCATACTAAAGTATGACTTTTTTTTGCCTATTTTGAAGCCTTACTATACTATGACTTTTTGAGGCAATACTATACTATGACTTTTTTTTTGCCTATTTTGAAGCCTTACTATATGATGACTTTTTTAGCCTATTTTGAAGCCTTACTATACTATGACCATTTTTTTGACATTTTGAGGCCATACTATACTATGACTTTTTTGGCCTATTTTGAAGCCTTACTATACTATGACCATTTTTTATGACATTTTGGGGCCATACTATACTATGACTTTTTTTGGCCTATTTTGAAGCCTTACTATACTATGACCATACTATAGTATGACTTTTTGAGGCAATAATATACTATGACTTTTTTTTTGGCCTATTTTGAACCCTTACTATACTATGACCATTTTTATGACATTTTGAGGCCATACTAAAGTATGACTTTTTTTGGCATATTTTGAAGCCTTACTATACTATGACCATTTTTATGACATTTTGAGGCCATACTATACTATGACTTATTTTGGCCTATTTTGAAGCCTTACTATACTATGACTTTTTGAGGCAATACTATACTATGACTTTTTGAGGCCATACTATACTATGACTTTTTTTTGGCCTATTTTGAAGCCTTACTATACTGTGACCATTTTTATGACATTCTGAGGCCATACTATACTATGACTTTTTTTGGCCTATTTTGAAGCCTTACTATACTATGACCATACTATACTATGACTTTTTGAGGCAATACTATACTATGCCTTTTTTTTGGCCTATTTTGAACCCTTACTATACTATGACCATTTTTATGACATTTTGAGGCCATACTAAAGTATGACTTTTTTTTTAGCATATTTTGAAGCCTTACTATACTATGACCATTTTTATGACATTTTGAAGCCATACTAAAGTATGACTTTTTCTGGCCTATTTTGAAGCCTTACTATACTATTGTCATTTTTATGACATTTTGAGGCCATACTAAAGTATGGCTTTTTTTGGCCTATTTTGAAGCCTTACTATACTATGAACATCTTTATGACATTTTGAGGCCATACTATACTATGACTTTTTGAGGCCATACTATACTATGACTTTTTTTTGGCCTATTTTGAAACCTTACTATACTATGATCATTTTTATGACATTTTAAGGCCATACTAAATTATGACTTTTTTTGGCATATTTTGAAGCCTTACTATACTATGACCATTTTTATGACATTTTGAGGCCATACTATACTATGACTTTTTTTGGCCTATTTTGAAGCCTTCTTATATGATGACTTTTTTTTGGCCTATTTTGAAGCCTTACTATACTATGACCATTTTTATGACATTTTGAGGCCATACTATACTATGACTTTTTTTGGCCTTTTTTGAAGCCTTACTATACTATGGCCATACTATACTATGACTTTTTGAGGCCATACTATACTATGCCTTTTTTTGGCCTATTTTGAACCCTTACTATACTATGACCATTTTTATGACATTTTGAGGCCATACTAAAGTATGACTTTTTTTAGCATATTTTGAAGCCTTACTATACTATGACCATTTTTGTGACATTTTGAGGCCATACTATTCTATGACTTTTTTTGGCCTATTTTGAAGCCTTACTATACTATGACCATTTTTGTGACATTTTGAGGCCATACTATACTATGACTTATTTTGGCCTATTTTGAAGCCTTACTATACTATGACTTTTTGAGGCAATACTATACTATGACTTTTTGAGGCCATACTATACTATGACTTTTTTTTGGCCTATTTTGAAGCCTTACTATACTATGGTCATTTTTATGACATTTTGAGGCCATACTATACTATGACTTTTTTTGCCCGATTTTGAAGCCTTACTATACTGTGACCATTTTTATGACATTCTGAGGCCATACTATACTATGACTTTTTTTGGCCTATTTTGAAGCCTTACTATACTATGACCATACTATACTATGACTTTTTGAGGCAATACTATACTATGACTTTTTTTGGCCTATTTTGAAGCCTTACTATACTATGACCATTTTTATGACATTTTGAGGCCATACTAAAGTATGACTTTTTTTGGCATATTTTGAAGCCTTACTATACTATGACCATTTTTATGACATTTTGAGGCCATACTATACTATGACTTTTTTTGGCCTATTTTGAAGCCTTACTATACTATGACCATTTTTATGACATTTTGAGGCCATACTATACTATGACTTTTTTTGGCCTATTTTGAAGCCTTACTATACTATGACCATTTTTATGACATTTTGAGGCCATACTATACTATGACTTTTTTTGGCCTATTTTGAAGCCTTCTTATATGATGACTTTTTTTGGCCTATTTTGAAGCCTTACTATACTATGACCATTTTTATGACATTTTGAGGCCATACTATACTATGACTTTTTTTGGCCTTTTTTGAAGCCTTACTATACTATGGCCATACTATACTATGACTTTTTGAGGCCATACTATACTATGCCTTTTTTTGGCCTATTTTGAACCCTTACTATACTATGACCATTTTTATGACATTTTGAGGCCATACTAAAGTATGACTTTTTTTAGCATATTTTGAAGCCTTACTATACTATGACCATTTTTGTGACATTTTGAGGCCATACTATTCTATGACTTTTTTTGGCCTATTTTGAAGCCTTACTATACTATGACTTTTTTTTGCCTATTTTGAAGCCTTACTATATGATGACTTTTTTAGCCTATTTTGAAGCCTTACTATACTATGACCATTTTTTTGACATTTTGAGGCCATACTATACTATGACTTTTTTGGCCTATTTTGAAGCCTTACTATACTATGACCATTTTTTATGACATTTTGGGGCCATACTATACTATGACTTTTTTTGGCCTATTTTGAAGCCTTACTATACTATGACCATACTATACTAGGACTTTTTTTAGCCTATTTTGAAGCCTTACTATACTATGACCACACTATAGTATGACTTTTTGAGGCAATAATATAATATGACTTTTTTTTTGGCCTATTTTGAACCCTTACTATACTATGACCATTTTTATGACATTTTGAGGCCATACTAAAGTATGACTTTTTTTGGCATATTTTGAAGCCTTACTATACTATGACCATTTTTATGACATTTTGAGGCCATACTATACTATGACTTATTTTGGCCTATTTTGAAGCCTTACTATACTATGACTTTTTGAGGCAATACTATACTATGACTTTTTGAGGCCATACTATACTATGACTTTTTTTTTGGCCTATTTTGAACCCTTACTATACTATGACCATTTTTATGACATTTTGAGGCCATACTATACTATGACTTTTTTTGGCCTATTTTGAAGCCTTACTATACTATGACCATTTTTATGACATTTTGAGGCCATACTATACTATGACTTTTTTTGGCCTATTTTGAAGCCTTACTATACTATGACCATTTTTATGACATTTTGAGGCCATACTATACTATGACTTTTTTTGGCCTATTTTGAAGCCTTCTTATATGATGACTTTTTTTTGGCCTATTTTGAAGCCTTACTATACTATGACCATTTTTATGACATTTTGAGGCCATACTATACTATGACTTTTTTTGGCCTTTTTTGAAGCCTTACTATACTATGGCCATACTATACTATGACTTTTTGAGGCCATACTATACTATGCCTTTTTTTGGCCTATTTTGAACCCTTACTATACTATGACCATTTTTATGACATTTTGAGGCCATACTAAAGTATGACTTTTTTTTAGCATATTTTGAAGCCTTACTATACTATGACCATTTTTGTGACATTTTGAGGCCATACTATTCTATGACTTTTTTTGGCCTATTTTGAAGCCTTACTATACTATGACCATTTTTGTGACATTTTGAGGCCATACTATACTATGACTTATTTTGGCCTATTTTGAAGCCTTACTATACTATGACTTTTTGAGGCAATACTATACTATGACTTTTTGAGGCCATACTATACTATGACTTTTTTTTGGCCTATTTTGAAGCCTTACTATACTATGGTCATTTTTATGACATTTTGAGGCCATACTATACTATGACTTTTTTTGCCCTATTTTGAAGCCTTACTATACTGTGACCATTTTTATGACATTCTGAGGCCATACTATACTATGACTTTTTTTGGCCTATTTTGAAGCCTTACTATACTATGACCATACTATACTATGACTTTTTGAGGCAATACTATACTATGCCTTTTTTTGGCCTATTTTGAACCCTTACTATACTATGACCATTTTTATGACATTTTGAGGCCATACTAAAGTATGACTTTTTTTAGCATATTTTGAAGCCTTACTATACTATGACCATTTTTGTGACATTTTGAGGCCATACTATTCTATGACTTTTTTTGGCCTATTTTGAAGCCTTACTATACTATGACCATTTTTATGAAATTTTGAGGCCATACTATACTATGACTTTTTTTGGCCTATTTTGAAGCCTTCTTATATGATGACTTTTTTTGGCCTATTTTGAAGCCTTACTATACTATGACCATTTTTATGACATTTTGAGGCCATACTATACTATGACTTTTTTTGGCCTTTTTTGAAGCCTTACTATACTATGGCCATACTATACTATGACTTTTTGAGGCCATACTATACTATGACTTTTTTTTGGCCTATTTTGAAGCCTTACTATACTATGGTCATTTTTATGACATTTTGAGGCCATACTATACTATGACTTTTTTTGGCCTATTTTGAAGTCTTACTATACTATGGTCATTTTTATGACATTTTGAGGCCATACTATACTATGACTTTTTTTGGCCTATTTTGAAGCCTTACTATACTATGACCATACTATACTATGACTTTTTGAGGCAATACTATACTATGCCTTTTTTTGGCCTATTTTGAAGCCTTACTATACTATGACCATTTTTATGACATTTTGAGGCCATACTATACTATGACTTTTTTTGGCCTATTTTGAAGCCTTACTATACTATGACCATTTTTATGACATTTTGAGGCCATACTATACTATGACTTTTTTTGGCCTATTTTGAAGCCTTACTATACTATGACCATTTTTATGACATTTTGAGGCCATACTATACTATGACTTTTTTTGGCCTTTTTTGAAGCCTTACTATACTATGGCCATACTATACTATGACTTTTTGAGGCCATACTATACTATGACTTTTTTTTGGCCTATTTTGAAGCCTTACTATACTATGGTCATTTTTATGACATTTTGAGGCCATACTATACTATGACTTTTTTTGGCCTATTTTGAAGTCTTACTATACTATGGTCATTTTTATGACATTTTGAGGCCATACTATACTATGACTTTTTTTGGCCTATTTTGAAGCCTTACTATACTATGACCATACTATACTATGACTGTTTGAGGCAATACTATACTATGCCTTTTTTTGGCCTATTTTGAAGCCTTACTATACTATGACCATTTTTATGACATTTTGAGGCCATACTATACTATGACTTTTTTTGGCCTATTTTGAAGCCTTATTATATGATGACTTTTTTTGGCCTATTTTGAAGCCTTACTATACTATGACCATACTATAGTATGACTTTTTGAGGCAATAATATACTATGACTTTTTTTTTTTTTTGGCATATTTTGAAGCCTTACTATACTATGACCATTTTTATGACATTTTGAGGCCATACTATACTATGACTTTTTTTGGCCTATTTTGAAGCCTTACTAAACTATGACCATTTTTATGACATTTTGAGGCCATACTATACTATGACTTGTTTTGGCCTATTTTGAAGCCTTACTATACTATGACCATACTATACTATGACTTTTTGAGGCCATACTATACTATGACTTTTTTTAGCATATTTTGAAGCCTTACTATACTATGACCATTTTTGTGACATTTTGAGGCCATACTATACTATGACTTTTTTTGGCCTATTTTGAAGCCTTACTATACTATGACCATTTTTATGAAATTTTGAGGCCATACTATACTATGACTTTTTTTGGCCTACTTTGAAGCCTTACTATACTATGACCATTTTTATGACATTTTGAGGCCATACTAAAGTATGACTTTTTTTGGCATATTTTGAAGCCTTACTATACTATGACCATTTTTATGACATTTTGAGGCCATACTATACTATGACTTTTTTTGGCCTATTTTGAAGCCTTACTATACTATGACCATTTTTATGACATTTTGAGGCCATACTATACTATGACTTTTTTTGGCCTATTTTGAAGCCTTACTATACTATGACCATTTTTATGACATTTTGAGGCCATACTATACTATGACTTTTTTTGGCCTATTTTGAAGCCTTCTTATATGATGACGTTTTTTGGCCTATTTTGAAGCCTTACTATACTATGACCATTTTTATGACATTTTGAGGCCATACTATACTATGACTTTTTTTATGCCTATTTTGAAGCATTACTATACTATGACCATTTTTATGACATTTTGAGGCCATACTATACTATGACTTTTTTTGGCCTATTTTGAAGCCTTACTATACTATGACTTTTTTTGGCCTATCTTGAAGCCTTACTATACTATGATCATTTTTATGACATTTTGAGGCCATACTATACTATGACTTTTTTTTTTTGGCCTATTTTGAAGCCTTACTATACTATGACCATTTTTATGACATTTTGAGGCCATACTATACTACGACTTTTTTTGGCATTTTTTAAAATCTTACTATACTATGACCATACTATACTATGACTTTTTGAGGCCATACTATACTATGACTTTTTTTGGCCTATTTTGAAGTCTTACTATACTATGACCATACTATACTATGACTTTTTGAGGCAATACTATACTATGACTTTTTGAGGCCATACTATACTATGACTTTTTTTTGGCCTATTTTGAATCCTTACTATACTATGACCATTTTTATGACATTTTGAGGCCATACTATACTAGGACTTTTTTTGGCCTTTTTTGAAGCCTTACTATACTATGACCATACTATACTATGACTTTTTGAGGCCATACTATACTATGACTTTTTTTGGCATATTTTGAAGCCTTACTATACTATGACCATTTTTATGACATTTTGAGGCCATACTATACTATGACTTTTTTTTGCCGATTTTGAAGCCATCCTATACTATGACTTTTTGTGGCCTACTTTGAAGCCTTACTATACTATGACCATTTTTATGACCTTTTGAGGCAATACTAAATTATGACTTTTTTTGGCCTATTTTGTAGCCTTACTATACTATGAATTTTTTAGGCCATACTATACTATGACTTTTTTTGGCCTATCTTGAAGCCTTCCGATACTATGACTTTTTTGGCCTATTTTGAAGCCTTACTATACTAAGACCATTTTTATGACATTTTGAGGCCATACTAAAGTATAACTTTTTTTGGCATATTTTGAAGCCTTACTATACTATGACCATTTTTATGACATTTTGAGGCCATACTAAAGTATGACTTTTTTTGGCATATTTTGAAGCCTTACTATACTATGACCATTTTTATGACATTTTGAGGCCATACTATACTATGACTTTTTTTGGCCTATTTTGAAGCCTTACTATACTATGACCATTTTTATGACATTTTGAGGCCATACTATATTATGACTTTTTTTGGCCGATTTTGAAGCCTTACTATACTATGACCATACTATACTATGACTTTTTGAGGCCATACTATACTATGACTTTTTTTGGCCTATTTTGAACCCTTATTATACTATGACCATTTTTATGACATTTTGAGGCCATGCTATACTATGACTTTTTTTGGCCTATTTCGAAGCCTTACTATACTATGACAATTTTTATGACATTTTGAAGCCTTACTATACTATGACCATTTTTATGACCTTTTGAGGCCATACTAAAGTATGACTTTTTTTTGCCTATTTTGAAGCCTTACTATACTATGACTTTTTTAGGCCATACTATACTATGACTTTTTTTGGCCTATTTTGAAACCTTACTATACTATGACAATTTTTATGACATTTTGAAGCCTTACTATACTATGACCATTTTTATGACCTTTTGAGGCCATACTAAAGTATGACTTTTTTTGGCCTATTTTGAAGCCTTACTATACTATGACCATTTTTATGACATTTTGAGGCCATACTAAACTAGGACTTTTTTTGGCCTTTTTTGAAGCCTTACTATACTATGACCATACTATACTATGGCTTTTTGAGGCCATACTATGCTATGACTTTTTTTTGGCATATTTTGAAGCCTTACTATACTATGACCATACTATACTATGACTTTTTGAGGCCATACTATACTATGCCTTTTTTTGGCTTATTTTGAACCCTTACTATACTATGACCATTTTTATGACATTTTGAGGCCATACTAAAGTATGACTTTTTTTGGCATATTTTGAAGCCTTACTATACTATGACCATTTTTATGACATTTTGAGGCCATACTATACTATGACTTTTTTTGGCCTATTTTGAAGCCTTACTATACTATGACCATACTATACTAGGACTTTTTTTGGCCTATTTTGAAGCCTTACTATACTATGACCATACTATAGTATGACTTTTTGAGGCAATAATATACTATGAATTTTTTTTTGGCCTATTTTGAACCCTTACTATACTATGACCATTTTTTTTGACATTTTGAGGCCATACTAAAGTATGACTTTTTTTGGCATATTTTGAAGCCTTACTATACTATGACCATTTTTATGACATTTTGAGGCCATACTATACTATGACTTATTTTGGCCTATTTTGAAGCCTTACTATACTATGACTTTTTGAGACAATACTATACTATGACTTTTTGAGGCCATACTATACTATGACTTTTTTTTTGGCCTATTTTGAAGCCTTACTATACTATGACCATTTTTATGACATTTTGAGGCCATATTATACTATGACTTTTTTTGGCCTATTTTGAAGCCTTACTATACTATGACCATACTATACTATGACTTTTTGAGGCAATACTATACTATGCCTTTTTTTGGCCTATTTTGAACCCTTACTATACTATGACCATTTTTATGACATTTTGAGGCCATACTATACTATGACTTTTTTTGGCCTATTTTGAAGCCTTACTATACTATGACTTTTTGAAGCAATACTATACTATGACTTTTTGAAGCCATACTATACTATGACTTTTTTTGGCTTATTTTGAAGCCTTAATATACTATGACTTTTTTTGGCCTATTTTGAAGCCTTACTATACTATGATCATTTTTATGACATTTTAAGGCCATACTAAAGTATGACTTTTTTTTGCCTATTTTGAAGCCTTACTATACTATGACTTTTTGAGGCAATACTATACTATGACTTTTTTTTGCCTATTTTGAAGCCTTACTATATGATGACTTTTTTAGCCTATTTTGAAGCCTTACTATACTATGACCATTTTTTTGACATTTTGAGGCCATACTATACTATGACTTTTTTGGCCTATTTTGAAGCCTTACTATACTATGACCATTTTTTATGACATTTTGGGGCCATACTATACTATGACTTTTTTTGGCCTATTTTGAAGCCTTACTATACTATGACCATACTATAGTATGACTTTTTGAGGCAATAATATACTATGACTTTTTTTTTGGCCTATTTTGAACCCTTACTATACTATGACCATTTTTATGACATTTTGAGGCCATACTAAAGTATGACTTTTTTTGGCATATTTTGAAGCCTTACTATACTATGACCATTTTTATGACATTTTGAGGCCATACTATACTATGACTTATTTTGGCCTATTTTGAAGCCTTACTATACTATGACTTTTTGAGGCAATACTATACTATGACTTTTTGAAGCCATACTATACTATGACTTTTTTTTGGCCTATTTTGAAGCCTTACTATACTGTGACCATTTTTATGACATTCTGAGGCCATACTATACTATGACTTTTTTTGGCCTATTTTGAAGCCTTACTATACTATGACCATACTATACTATGACTTTTTGAGGCAATACTATACTATGCCTTTTTTTTGGCCTATTTTGAACCCTTACTATACTATGACCATTTTTATGACATTTTGAGGCCATACTAAAGTATGACTTTTTTTAGCATATTTTGAAGCCTTACTATACTATGACCATTTTTATGACATTTTGAAGCCATACTAAAGTATGACTTTTTCTGGCCTATTTTGAAGCCTTACTATACTATTGTCATTTTTATGACATTTTGAGGCCATACTAAAGTATGGCTTTTTTTGGCCTATTTTGAAGCCTTACTATACTATGACCATTTTTTATGACATTTTGGGGCCATACTATACTATGACTTTTTTTGGCCTATTTTGAAGCCTTACTATACTATGACCATACTATAGTATGACTTTTTGAGGCAATAATATACTATGACTTTTTTTTTGGCCTATTTTGAACCCTTACTATACTATGACCATTTTTATGACATTTTGAGGCCATACTAAAGTATGACTTTTTTTGGCATATTTTGAAGCCTTACTATACTATGACCATTTTTATGACATTTTGAGGCCATACTATACTATGACTTATTTTGGCCTATTTTGAAGCCTTACTATACTATGACTTTTTGAGGCAATACTATACTATGACTTTTTGAGGCCATACTATACTATGACTTTTTTTTGGCCTATTTTGAAGCCTTACTATACTGTGACCATTTTTATGACATTCTGAGGCCATACTATACTATGACTTTTTTTGGCCTATTTTGAAGCCTTACTATACTATGACCATACTATACTATGACTTTTTGAGGCAATACTATACTATGCCTTTTTTTTGGCCTATTTTGAACCCTTACTATACTATGACCATTTTTATGACATTTTGAGGCCATACTAAAGTATGACTTTTTTTAGCATATTTTGAAGCCTTACTATACTATGACCATTTTTATGACATTTTGAAGCCATACTAAAGTATGACTTTTTCTGGCCTATTTTGAAGCCTTACTATACTATTGTCATTTTTATGACATTTTGAGGCCATACTATACTATGACTTTTTTGGCCTATTTTGAAGCCTTACTATACTATGACCATTTTTTATGACATTTTGGGGCCATACTATACTATGACTTTTTTTGGCCTATTTTGAAGCCTTACTATACTATGACCATACTATACTAGGACTTTTTTTGGCCTATTTTGAAGCCTTACTATACTATGACCATACTATAGTATGACTTTTTGAGGCAATAATATACTATGACTTTTTTTTTGGCCTATTTTGAACCCTTACTATACTATGACCATTTTTATGACATTTTGAGGCCATACTAAAGTATGACTTTTTTTGGCATATTTTGAAGCCTTACTATACTATGACCATTTTTATGACATTGTGAGGCCATACTATACTATGACTTATTTTGGCCTATTTTGAAGCCTTACTATACTATGACTTTTTGAGGCAATACTATACTATGACTTTTTGAGGCCATACTATACTATGACTTTTTTTTGGCCTATTTTGAAGCCTTACTATACTATGGTCATTTTTATGACATTTTGAGGCCATACTATACTATGACTTTTTTTTGGCCTATTTTGAACCCTTACTATACTATGACCATTTTTTTGACATTTTGAGGCCATACTATACTATGACTTTTTTGGCCTATTTTGAAGCCTTACTATACTATGACCATTTTTTATGACATTTTGGGGCCATACTATACTATGACTTTTTTTGGCCTATTTTGAAGCCTTACTATACTATGACCATACTATACTAGGACTTTTTTTGGCCTATTTTGAAGCCTTACTATACTATGACCATACTATAGTATGACTTTTTGAGGCAATAATATACTATGCCTTTTTTTTGGCCTATTTTGAACCCTTACTATACTATGACCATTTTTATGACATTTTGAGGCCATACTAAAGTATGACTTTTTTTTAGCATATTTTGAAGCCTTACTATACTATGACCATTTTTGTGACATTTTGAGGCCATACTATTCTATGACTTTTTTTGGCCTATTTTGAAGCCTTACTATACTATGACCATTTTTATGAAATTTTGAGGCCATACTATACTATGACTTTTTTTGGCCTATTTTGAAGCCTTACTATACTATGACCATTTTTATGACATTTTGAGGCCATACTAAAGTATGACTTTTTTTGGCATATTTTGAAGCCTTACTATACTATGACCATTTTTATGACATTTTGAGGCCATACTATACTATGACTTTTTTTGGCCTATTTTGAAGCCTTACTATACTATGACCATTTTTATGACATTTTGAGGCCATACTATACTATGACTTTTTTTGGCCTATTTTGAAGCCTTCCTATATGATGACTTTTTTTGGCCTATTTTGAAGCCTTACTATACTATGACCATTTTTATGACATTTTGAGGCCATACTATACTATGACTTTTTTTGGCCTTTTTTGAAGCCTTACTATACTATGGCCATACTATACTATGACTTTTTGAGGCCATACTATACTATGCCTTTTTTTGGCCTATTTTGAACCCTTACTATACTATGACCATTTTTATGACATTTTGAGGCCATACTAAAGTATGACTTTTTTCAGCATATTTTGAAGCCTTACTATACTATGACCATTTTTGTGACATTTTGAGGCCATACTATTCTATGACTTTTTTTGGCCTATTTTGAAGCCTTACTATACTATGACCATTTTTATGAAATTTTGAGGCCATACTATACTATGACTTTTTTTGGCCTATTTTGAAGCCTTACTATACTATGACCATTTTTATGACATTTTGAGGCCATACTAAAGTATGACTTTTTTTGGCATATTTTGAAGCCTTACTATACTATGACCATTTTTATGACATTTTGAGGCCATACTATACTATGACTTTTTTTGACCTATTTTGAAGCCTTACTATACTATGACCATTTTTATGACATTTTGAGGCCATACTATACTATGACTTTTTTTTGGCCTATTTTGAAGCCTTACTATACTATGACCATTTTTATGACATTTTGAGGCCATACTATACTATGACTTTTTTTGGCCTATTTTGAAGCCTTATTATATGATGACTTTTTTTGGCCTATTTTGAAGCCTTACTATACTATGACCATTTTTATGACATTTTGAGGCCATACTATACTATGACTTTTTTTGGCCTTTTTTGAAGCCTTACTATACTATGGCCATACTATACTATGACTTTTTGAGGCCATACTATACTATGACTTTTTTTTGGCCTATTTTGAAGCCTTACTATACTATGGTCATTTTTATGACATTTTGAGGCCATACTATACTATGACTTTTTTTGGCCTATTTTGAAGCCTTACTATACTATGACCATACTACACTATGACTCCTTGAGGCCGTACTATACTATGATTTTTTTTTACCTATCTTGAAGCTTTACTATACTATGACCATTTTCATGACATTTTGAGGCCATACTATACTATGACTTTTTTTGGCCTATTTTGAAGCCTTACTATACTATGACCATACTACACTATGACTCCTTGAGGCCGTACTATACTATGATTTTTTTTTACCTATCTTGAAGCTTTACTATACTATGACCATTTTCATGACATTTTGAGGCCATACTATACTATGACTTTTTTTGGCCAGTTTTGAAGCCTTACTATACTATGACTTTTTTTGGCCTATTTTGAAGCCTTACTATACTATGACTTTTTTGGCCTATTTTGAAGCCTTACTATACTATGACCATACTATACTATGACTTTTTGAGGCCATACTATACTACGACTTTTTTTTGGCATTTTTTAAAACCTTACTATACTATGACCATACTATACTATGACTTTTTGAGGCCATACCATACTATGACTTTTTTTTGGCATTTTTTGAACTCTTACTATACTATGACCATTTTTAAGACATTTTGAGGCCATACTATACTATGACCTTTTTTTTGGCCTATTTTGAAGCCTTACTATAACATGACCATTTTTATGACATTTTGAGGCCATACTAAAGTATGACTTTTTTTGGCCTATTTTGAAGCCTTACTATACTATGACCATTTTTATGACATTTTGAGGCCATACTATACTATCACTTTCTTTGGCCTATTTTGAAGCCTTACTATACTATGACTTTTTTTGGCCTATTTTGAAGCCTTACTATACTATGACCATACTATACTATGACTTTTTGAGGCCATACTATACTATGATTTTTTGAGGCCATACTATACTATGACTTTTTTTGGCCTATTTTGAAGCCTTACTATACTATGACCATTTTTATGAAATTTTGAGGCCATACTAAAGTATGACTTTTTTTGGCATATTTTGAAGCCTTACTATACTATTACCATTTTTATGACATTTTGAGACCATACTATACTATGACTTTTTTTGGCCTATTTTGAAGCCTTACTATATGATGACTTTTTTTGGCCTATTTTGAAGCCTTACTATACTATGGTAATTTTTATGACATTTTGAGGCCATACTAAAGTATGACTTTTTCTGGCCTATTTTGAAGCCTTACTATACTATGACCATTTTGAGGCCATACTATACTATGACTTTTTTTGGCCTATTTTGAAGCCTTACTATACTGTGACCATTTTTATGACATTTTGAGGCCATACTAAAGTATGACTTTTTCTGGCCTATTTTGAAGCCTTACTATACTATTGTCATTTTTATGACATTTTGAGGCCATACTAAAGTATGGCTTTTTTTGGCCTATTTTGAAGCCTAACTATACTATTAACATTTTTATGACATTTTGAGGCCATACTATACTACGACTTTTTGAGGCCATACTATACTATGACTTTTTTTTGGCCTATTTTGAAACCTTACTATACTATGACCATTTTTATGACATTTTGAGGCCATACTATACTATGACTTTTTTTGGCCTTTTTTGAAGCCTTACTATACTATGGCCATACTATACTATGACTTTTTGAGGCAATAATATACTATGCCTTTTTTTTTGCCTATTTTGAACCCATACTATACTATGACTTTTTTTTGGCCTATTTTGAAGCCTTACTATACTATGACTTTTTTGGCCTATTTTGAAGCCTTACTATACTATGACCATACTATACTATGACTTTTTGAGGCCATACTATACTATGACTTTTTTTGGCATTTTTTGAACTCTTACTATACTATGACCATTTTTAAGACATTTTGAGGCCATACTATACTATGACTTTTTTTTGGCCTATTTTGAAGCCTTACTATACTATGACCATTTTTATGACATTTTGAGGCCATACTAAAGTATGACTTTTTTTTGCCTATTTTGAAGCCTTACTATACTATGACTTTTTGAGGCAATACTATACTATGACTTTTTGAAGCCATACTATACTATGACTTTTTTTGGCTTATTTTGAAGCCTTAATATACTATGACTTTTTTTTGGCCTATTTTGAAGCCTTACTATACTATGATCATTTTTATGACATTTTAAGGCCATACTAAAGTATGACTTTTTTTTGCCTATTTTGAAGCCTTACTATACTATGACTTTTTGAGGCAATATTATACTATGACTTTTTTTTGGCCTATTTTGAAGCCTTACTATACTATGATCATTTTTATGACATTTTAAGGCCATACTAAAGTATGACTTTTTTTTGCCTATCTTGAAGCCTTACTATACTATGACCATTTTTATGACATTTTGAGGCCATACTATACTATGACTTTTTTTGGCCTATTTTGAAGCCTTACTATACTATGACCATTTTTATGAAATTTTGAGGCCATACTATACTATGACTTTTTTTGGCCTATTTTGAAGCCTTATAATATGATGACTTTTTTTGGCCTATTTTGAAGCCTTACTATACTATGACCATTTTTATGACATTTTGAGGCCATACTATACTATAACTTATTTTGGCCTATTTTGAAGCCTTACTATACTATGACTTTTTGAGACAATACTATACTATGACTTTTTGAGGCCATACTATACTATGACTTTTTTTTTTGGCCTATTTTGAAGCCTTACTATACTATGACCATTTTTATGACATTTTGAGGCCATATTATACTATGACTTTTTTTGGCCTATTTTGAAGCCTTACTATACTATGACCATACTATACTATGACTTTTTGAGGCAATACTATACTATGCCTTTTTTTGGCCTATTTTGAACCCTTACTATACTATGACCATTTTTATGACATTTTGAGGCAATACTATACTATGACTTTTTTTGGCCTATTTTGAAGCCTTACTATACTATGACTTTTTGAGGCAATACTATACTATGACTTTTTGAAGCCATACTATACTATGAATTTTTTTGGCTTATTTTGAAGCCTTAATATACTATGACTTTTTTTTGGCCTATTTTGAAGCCTTACTATACTATGACCATTTTTATGACATTTTGAGGCCATACTAAAGTATGACTTTTTTTTAGCATATTTTGAAGCCTTACTATACTATGACCATTTTTGTGACATTTTGAGGCCATACTATTCTATGACTTTTTTTGGCCTATTTTGAAGCCTTACTATACTATGACCATTTTTATGAAATTTTGAGGCCATACTATACTATGACTTTTTTTGGCCTATTTTGAAGCCTTACTATACTATGACCATTTTTATGACATTTTGAGGCCATACTAAAGTATGACTTTTTTTGGCATATTTTGAAGCCTTACTATACTATGACCATTTTTATGACATTTTGAGGCCATACTATACTATGACTTTTTTTGGCCTATTTTGAAGCCTTACTATACTATGACCATTTTTATGACATTTTGAGGCCATACTATACTATGACTTTTTTTGGCCTATTTTGAAGCCTTCCTATATGATGACTTTTTTTGGCCTATTTTGAAGCCTTACTATACTATGACCATTTTTATGACATTTTGAGGCCATACTATACTATGACTTTTTTTGGCCTTTTTTGAAGCCTTACTATACTATGGCCATACTATACTATGACTTTTTGAGGCCATACTATACTATGCCTTTTTTTGGCCTATTTTGAACCCTTACTATACTATGACCATTTTTATGACATTTTGAGGCCATACTATACTATCACTTTCTTTGGCCTATTTTGAAGCCTTACTATACTATGACTTTTTTTGGCCTATTTTGAAGCCTTACTATACTATGACCATACTATACTATGACTTTTTGAGGCCATACTATACTATGATTTTTTGAGGCCATACTATACTATGACTTTTTTTGGCCTATTTTGAAGCCTTACTATACTATGACCATTTTTATGAAATTTTGAGGCCATACTAAAGTATGACTTTTTTTGGCATATTTTGAAGCCTTACTATACTATTACCATTTTTATGACATTTTGAGACCATACTATACTATGACTTTTTTTGGCCTATTTTGAAGCCTTACTATATGATGACTTTTTTTGGCCTATTTTGAAGCCTTACTATACTATGGTAATTTTTATGACATTTTGAGGCCATACTAAAGTATGACTTTTTCTGGCCTATTTTGAAGCCTTACTATACTATGACCATTTTGAGGCCATACTATACTATGACTTTTTTTGGCCTATTTTGAAGCCTTACTATACTGTGACCATTTTTATGACATTTTGAGGCCATACTAAAGTATGACTTTTTCTGGCCTATTTTGAAGCCTTACTATACTATTGTCATTTTTATGACATTTTGAGGCCATACTAAAGTATGGCTTTTTTTGGCCTATTTTGAAGCCTAACTATACTATTAACATTTTTATGACATTTTGAGGCCATACTATACTATGACTTTTTGAGGCCATACTATACTATGACTTTTTTTTGGCCTATTTTGAAACCTTACTATACTATGACCATTTTTATGACATTTTGAGGCCATACTATACTATGACTTTTTTTGGCCTTTTTTGAAGCCTTACTATACTATGGCCATACTATACTATGACTTTTTGAGGCAATAATATACTATGCCTTTTTTTTTGGCCTATTTTGAACCCATACTATACTATGACTTTTTTTTGGCCTATTTTGAAGCCTTACTATACTATGACTTTTTTGGCCTATTTTGAAGCCTTACTATACTATGACCATACTATACTATGACTTTTTGAGGCCATACTATACTATGACTTTTTTTGGCATTTTTTGAACTCTTAATATACTATGACCATTTTTAAGACATTTTGAGGCCATACTATACTATGACTTTTTTTTGGCCTATTTTGAAGCCTTACTATACTATGACCATTTTTATGACATTTTGAGGCCATACTAAAGTATGACTTTTTTTTGCCTATTTTGAAGCCTTACTATACTATGACTTTTTGAGGCAATACTATACTATGACTTTTTGAAGCCATACTATACTATGACTTTTTTTGGCTTATTTTGAAGCCTTAATATACTATGACTTTTTTTTGGCCTATTTTGAAGCCTTACTATACTATGATCATTTTTATGACATTTTAAGGCCATACTAAAGTATGACTTTTTTTTGCCTATTTTGAAGCCTTACTATACTATGACTTTTTGAGGCAATATTATACTATGACTTTTTTTGGCCTATCTTGAAGCCTTACTATACTATGACCATTTTTATGACATTTTGAGGCCATACTATACTATGACTTTTTTTGGCCTATTTTGAAGCCTTACTATACTATGACCATTTTTATGAAATTTTGAGGCCATACTATACTATGACTTTTTTTGGCCTATTTTGAAGCCTTATAATATGATGACTTTTTTTGGCCTATTTTGAAGCCTTACTATACTATGACCATTTTTATGACATTTTGAGGCCATACTATACTATAACTTATTTTGGCCTATTTTGAAGCCTTACTATACTATGACTTTTTGAGACAATACTATACTATGACTTTTTGAGGCCATACTATACTATGACTTTTTTTTTTGGCCTATTTTGAAGCCTTACTATACTATGACCATTTTTATGACATTTTGAGGCCATATTATACTATGACTTTTTTTGGCCTATTTTGAAGCCTTACTATACTATGACCATACTATACTATGACTTTTTGAGGCAATACTATACTATGCCTTTTTTTGGCCTATTTTGAACCCTTACTATACTATGACCATTTTTATGACATTTTGAGGCAATACTATACTATGACTTTTTTTGGCCTATTTTGAAGCCTTACTATACTATGACTTTTTGAGGCAATACTATACTATGACTTTTTGAAGCCATACTATACTATGAATTTTTTTGGCTTATTTTGAAGCCTTAATATACTATGACTTTTTTTTGGCCTATTTTGAAGCCTTACTATACTATGACCATTTTTATGACATTTTGAGGCCATACTAAAGTATGACTTTTTTTTAGCATATTTTGAAGCCTTACTATACTATGACCATTTTTGTGACATTTTGAGGCCATACTATTCTATGACTTTTTTTGGCCTATTTTGAAGCCTTACTATACTATGACCATTTTTATGAAATTTTGAGGCCATACTATACTATGACTTTTTTTGGCCTATTTTGAAGCCTTACTATACTATGACCATTTTTATGACATTTTGAGGCCATACTAAAGTATGACTTTTTTTGGCATATTTTGAAGCCTTACTATACTATGACCATTTTTATGACATTTTGAGGCCATACTATACTATGACTTTTTTTGGCCTATTTTGAAGCCTTACTATACTATGACCATTTTTATGACATTTTGAGGCCATACTATACTATGACTTTTTTTGGCCTATTTTGAAGCCTTCCTATATGATGACTTTTTTTGGCCTATTTTGAAGCCTTACTATACTATGACCATTTTTATGACATTTTGAGGCCATACTATACTATGACTTTTTTTGGCCTTTTTTGAAGCCTTACTATACTATGGCCATACTATACTATGACTTTTTGAGGCCATACTATACTATGCCTTTTTTTGGCCTATTTTGAACCCTTACTATACTATGACCATTTTTATGACATTTTGAGGCCATACTAAAGTATGACTTTTTTCAGCATATTTTGAAGCCTTACTATACTATGACCATTTTTGTGACATTTTGAGGCCATACTATTCTATGACTTTTTTTGGCCTATTTTGAAGCCTTACTATACTATGACCATTTTTATGAAATTTTGAGGCCATACTATACTATGACTTTTTTTGGCCTATTTTGAAGCCTTACTATACTATGACCATTTTTATGACATTTTGAGGCCATACTAAAGTATGACTTTTTTTGGCATATTTTGAAGCCTTACTATACTATGACCATTTTTATGACATTTTGAGGCCATACTATACTATGACTTATTTTGGCCTATTTTGAAGCCTTACTATACTATGACCATACTATACTATGACTTTTTGAGGCAATACTATACTATGCCTTTTTTTGGCCTATTTTGAACCCTTACTATACTATGACCATTTTTATGACATTTTGAGGCCATACTATACTATGACTTTTTTTGGCCTATTTTGAAGCCTTACTATACTATGACTTTTTGAGGCAATACTATACTATGACTTTTTGAAGCCATACTATACTATGAATTTTTTTGGCTTATTTTGAAGCCTTAATATACTATCACTTTTTTTTGGCCTATTTTGAAGCCTTACTATACTATGATCATTTTTATGACATTTTAAGGCCATACTAAAGTATGACTTTTTTTGCCTATTTTGAAGCCTTACTATACTATGACTTTTTGAGGCAATATTATACTATGACTTTTTTTGGCCTATCTTGAAGCCTTACTATACTATGACCATTTTTATGACATATTGAGGCCATACTATACTATGACTTTTTTTGGCCTATTTTGAACCCTTACTATACTATGACCATTTTTATGACATTTTGAGGCCATACTATACTATGACTTTTTTTGGCCTATTTTGAAGCCTTACTATACTATGACTTTTTGAGGCAATACTATACTATGACTTTTTGAAGCCATACTATACTATGAATTTTTTTGGCTTATTTTGAAGCCTTAATATACTATCACTTTTTTTTGGCCTATTTTGAAGCCTTACTATACTATGATCATTTTTATGACATTTTAAGGCCATACTAAAGTATGACTTTTTTTGCCTATTTTGAAGCCTTACTATACTATGACTTTTTGAGGCAATATTATACTATGACTTTTTTTGGCCTATCTTGAAGCCTTACTATACTATGACCATTTTTATGACATTTTGAGGCCATACTATACTATGACTTTTTTTGGCCTATTTTGAAGCCTTACTATACTATGACCATTTTTATGAAATTTTGAGGCCATACTATACTATGACTTTTTTTGGCCTATTTTGAAGCCTTATAATATGATGACTTTTTTTGGCCTATTTTGAAGCCTTACTATACTATGACCATTTTTATGACATTTTTAGGCCATACTATACTATAACTTATTTTGGCCTATTTTGAAGCCTTACTATACTATGACTTTTTGAGACAATACTATACTATGACTTTTTGAGGCCATACTATACTATGACTTTTTTTTTTGGCCTATTTTGAAGCCTTACTATACTATGACCATTTTTATGACATTTTGAGGCCATATTATACTATGACTTTTTTTGGCCTATTTTGAAGCCTTACTATACTATGACCATACTATACTATGACTTTTTGAGGCAATACTATACTATGCCTTTTTTTGGCCTATTTTGAACCCTTACTATACTATGACCATTTTTATGACATTTTGAGGCAATACTATACTATGACTTTTTTTGGCCTATTTTGAAGCCTTACTATACTATGACTTTTTGAGGCAATACTATACTATGACTTTTTGAAGCCATACTATACTATGAATTTTTTTGGCTTATTTTGAAGCCTTAATATACTATGACTTTTTTTTGGCCTATTTTGAAGCCTTACTATACTATACTATGATCATTTTTATGACATTTTAAGGCCATACTAAAGTATGACTTTTTTTTTGCCTATTTTGAAGCCTTACTATACTATGACTTTTTGAGGCAATATTATACTATGACTTTTTTTGGCCTATCTTGAAGCCTTACTATACTATGACCATTTTTATGACATTTTGAGGCCATACTATACTATGACTTTTTTTGGCCTATTTTGAAGCCTTACTATACTATGACTTTTTTGGCCTATTTTGAAGCCTTACTATACAATGACCATACTATACTATGACTTTTTGAGGCAATACTATACTATGCCTTTTTTTGGCCTATTTTGAAGCCTTACTATACTATGACCATTTTTATGACATTTTGAGGCCATACTATACTATGACTTTTTTTGGCATATTTTGAAGCCTTACTATACTATGACCATTTTTATGACATTTTGAGGCCATACTATACTATGACTTTTTTTGGCCTATTTTGAAGCCTTACTATACTATGACTTTTTGAGACAATACTATACTATGACTTTTTGAGGCCATACTATACTATAACTTTTTTTTTTGGCCTATTTTGAAGCCTTACTATACTATGACCATTTTTATGACATTTTGAGGCCATATTATACTATGACTTTTTTTGGCCTATTTTGAAGCCTTACTATACTATGACCATACTATACTATGACTTTTTGAGGCAATACTATACTATGCCTTTTTTTGGCCTATTTTGAACCCTTACTATACTATGACCATTTTTATGACATTTTGAGGCCATACTATACTATGACTTTTTTTGGCCTATTTTGAAGCCTTACTATACTATGACTTTTTGAGGCAATACTATACTATGACTTTTTGAAGCCATACTATACTATGACTTTTTTTGGCTTATTTTGAAGCCTTAATATACTATGACTTTTTTTGGCTTATTTTGAAGCCTTACTATACTATGATCATTTTTATGACATTTTAAGGCCATACTAAAGTATGACTTTTTTTTGCCTATTTTGAAGCCTTACTATACTATGACTTTTTGAGGCAATACTATACTATGACTTTTTTTGGCCTATCTTGAAGCCTTACTATACTATGACCATTTTTATGACATTTTGAGGCCATACTATACTATGACTTTTTTTTGGCCTATTTTGAAGCCTTACTATACTATGACCATTTTTTTGACATTTTGAGGCCATACTATACTATGACTTTTTTTGGCCTTTTTTGAAGCCTTACTATACTATGACCATTTTTGTGACATTTTGAGGCCATACTATACTATGACTTATTTTGGCCTATTTTGAAGCCTTACTATACTATGACTTTTTGAGGCAATACTATACTATGACTTTTTGAGGCCATACTATACTATGACTGTTTTTTGGCCTATTTTGAAGCCTTACTATACTATGACCATTTTTATGAAATTTTGAGGCCATACTATACTATGACTTTTTTTGGCCTATTTTGAAGCCTTACTATACTATGACCATTTTTATGACATTTTGAGGCCATACTAAAGTATGACTTTTTTTGGCATATTTTGAAGCCTTACTATACTATGACCATTTTTATGACATTTTGAGGCCATACTATACTATGACTTTTTTTGGCCTATTTTGAAACCTTACTATACTATGACCATTTTTATGACATTTTGAGGCCATACTATACTATGACTTTTTTTGGCCTATTTTGAAGCCTTACTATACTATGACCATTTTTATGACATTTTGAGGCCATACTATACTATGACTTTTTTTGGCCTATTTTGAAGCCTTCTTATATGATGACTTTTTTTGGCCTATTTTGAAGCCTTACTATACTATGACCATTTTTATGACATTTTGAGGCCATACTATACTATGACTTTTTTTGGCCTTTTTTGAAGCCTTACTATACTATGGCCATACTATACTATGACTTTTTGAGGCCATACTATACTATGCCTTTTTTTGGCCTATTTTGAACCCTTACTATACTATGACCATTTTTATGACATTTTGAGGCCATACTAAAGTATGACTTTTTTTAGCATATTTTGAAGCCTTACTATACTATGACCATTTTTGTGACATTTTGAGGCCATACTATTCTATGACTTTTTTTGGCCTATTTTGAAGCCTTACTATACTATGACCATTTTTATGAAATTTTGAAGCCTTACTATACTATGACTTTTTTGGCCTATTTTGAAGCCTTACTATACTATGACCATACTATACTATGACTTTTTGAGGCCATACTATACTACGACTTTTTTTTGGCATTTTTTAAAACCTTACTATACTATGACCATACTATAATATGACTTTTTGAGGCCATACTATACTATGACTTTTTTGGCATTTTTTGAACTCTTACTATACTATGACCATTTTTAAGACATTTTGAGGCCATACTATACTATGACTTTTTTATGCCTATTTTGAAGCATTTCTATACTATGACCATTTTTATGACATTTTGAGGCCATACTATACTATGACTTTTTTTGGCCTATTTTGAAGCCTTACTATACTATGACTTTTTTTGGCCTATCTTGAAGCCTTACTATACTATGACCATTTTTTATGACATTTTGAGGCCATACTATACAATGACTTTTTTTGGCCTATTTTGAACCCTTACTATACTATGACCATTTTTATGACATTTTGAGGCCATACTAAAGTATGACTTTTTTTGGCCTATTTTGAAGCCTTACTATACTATGACCATTTTTATGACATTTTGAGGCCATACTATACTATGACTTTTTTTGGCCTATTTTGAAGCCTTACTATACTATGGTAATTTTTATGACTTTTTGAGGCCATACTATACTATGACTTTTTTTGGCCTACTTTGAAGCCTTACTATACTATGACCCTTTTATGACATTTTGAGGCCATACTAAAGTATGACTTTTTTTGGCCTATTTTGAAGCCTTACTATACTATGACCATACTATACTATGACTTTTTGAGGCCATACTATACTATGACTTTTTTTAGCCTATTTTGAACCCTTACTATACTATGACCATTTTTATGACATTTTGAGGCCATACTATACTATGACTTTTTTTGGCCTATTTTGAAGCCTTACTATACTATGGTCATTTTTATGACATTTTGAGGCCATACTAAAGTATGACTTTTTTTGGTCTATTTTGAAGCCTTACTATACTATGACCATTTTTATGACATTTTGAGGCCATACTATACTATGACTTTTTTTGGCCTATTTTGAAGCCTTATGATATGATGACTTTTTTTGGCCTATTTTGAAGCCTTACTATACTATGACCATTTTTATGACATTTTGAGGCCATACTATACTATGACTTTTTTGTTGGCCTATTTTGAAGCCTTACTATACTATGACCATACTATACTATGACTTTTTGAGGCAGTACTATACTATGCCTTTTTTTTGCCTATTTTGAACCCTTACTATACTATGACCATTTTTATGACATATTGAGGGCATACTATACTATGACTTTTTTTGGCCTATTTTGAAGCTTTATTATATGATGACTTTTTTTGGCCTATTTTGAAGCCTTACTATACTATGGTCATTTTTATGACATTTTGAGGCCATACTAAAGTATGACTTTTTTTGGCCTATTTTGAAGCCTTACTATACTATGACCATTTTTATGACATTTTGAGGCCATACTATACTATGACTTTTTTTGGCCTATTTTGAAGCCTTACTATACTATGACCATTTTTATGACATTTTGAGGCCATACTATACTATGACTATTTTTGGCCTATTTTGAAGCCTTACTATACTATGACCATTTTTATGACATTTTGGGGCAATACTATACTATGCCTTTTTTTGGCCTATTTTGAAGCCTTACTATACTATGACCATTTTTATGACATTTTGAGGCCATACTAAAGTGTGACTTTTTCTGGCCTATTTTGAAGCCTTACTATACTATTGTCATTTTTATGACATTTTGAGGTCATAGTAAAGTATGGCTTTTTTTGGCCTATTTTGAAGCCTTACTATACTATGACCATTTTTATGACATTTTGAGGCCATACTATACTATGACTTTTTTTGGCCTATTTTGAAGCCTTACTATACTATGATCATTTTTATGACATTTTGAGGCCATACTATACTATGACTTTTTTTGGCCTATTTTGAAGCCTTACTATACTATGAATTTTTTGGCCTATTTTGAAGCCTTACTATACTATGACCATACTATACTATGACTTTTTGAGGCCATACTATACTACGACTTTTTTTTGGCATTTTTTAAAATCTTACTATACTATGACCATACTATACTATGACTTTTTGAGGCCATACTATACTATGACTTTTTTTGGCCTATTTTGAAGTCTTACTATACTATGACCATACTATACTATGACTTTTTGAGGCAATACTATACTATGACTTTTTGAGGCCATACTATACTATGACTTTTTTTTGGCCTATTTTGAATCCTTACTATACTATGACCATTTTTATGACATTTTGAGGCCATACTATACTATGACTTTTTTTGGCCTATTTTGAAGCCTTACTATACTATGACTTTTTTTGGCCTATCTTGAAGCCTTACTATACTATGACCATTTTTATGACATTTTGAGGCCATACTATACGATGACTTTTTTTGGCCTATTTTGAACCCTTACTATACTATGACCATTTTTATGACATTTTGAGGCCATACTAAAGTATGACTTTTTTTGGCCTATTTTGAAGCCTTACTATACTATGACCATTTTTATGACATTTTGAGGCCATACTATACTATGACTTTTTTTGGCCTATTTTGAAGCCTTATTATATGATAACTTTTTTTGGCCTATTTTGAAGCCTTACTATACTATGACCATTTTTATGACATTTTGAGGCCATACTATACTATGACTTTTTTTTGGCCTTTTTTGAAGCCTTACTATACTATGGCCATACTATACTATGACTTTTTGAGGCAATACTATACTATGCCTTTTTTTTCCCTATTTTGAACCCTTACTATACTATGACCATTTTTATGACATTTTGAGGCCATACTAAAGTATGACTTTTTTTGGCCTATTTTGAACCCTTACTATACTATGACCATTTTTATGACATTTTGAGGACATACTATACTATGACTTTTTTTGGCCTATTTTGAAGCCTTACTATACTATGACCATACTATAGTATGACTTTTTGAGGCAATAATATACTATGACTTTTTTTTTTTTTGGCATATTTTGAAGCCTTACTATACTATGACCATTTTTATGACATTTTCAGGCCATACTATACTATGACTTATTTTGGCCTATTTTGAAGCCTTACTATACTATGACCATTTTTATGACATTTTGAGGCCATACTATACTATGACTTTTTTTTGGCCTATTTTGAAGCCTTACTATACTATGGTCATTTTTATGACATTTTGAGGCCATACTATACTATGACTTTTTTTGGCCTTTTTTGAAGCCTTACTATACTATGACCATTTTTATGACATTTTGAGGCCATACTATACTATGACTTTTTTTGGCCTTTTTTGAAGCCTTACTATACTATGACCATTTTTATGACATTTTGAGGCCATACTATACTATGACTTTTTTTGGCCTATTTTGAAGCCTTACTATACTATGACTTTTTTTGGCCTATCTTGAAGCCTTACTATACTATGACCATTTTTATGACATTTTGAGGCCATACTATACTGTGACTTTTTTTGGCCTATTTTGAAGCCTTACTATACTATGAATTTTTTGGCCTATTTTGAAGCCTTACTATACTATGACCATACTATAATATGACTTTTCGAGGCCATACTATACTACGACTTTTTTTGGCATTTTTTAAAATCTTACTATACTATGACCATACTATACTATGACTTTTTGAGGCCATACTATACTATGACTTTTTTTGGCATTTTTTGAACTCTTACTATACTATGACAATTTTTAAGACATTTTGACGCCATACTATACTATGACTTTTTTTTGGCCTATTTTGAAGCCTTACTATACCATGACCATTTTTATGACATTTTGAAGCCTTACTATACTATGACCATACTATACTATGACTTTTTGAGGCCATACTATACTATGACTTTTTTTTGGCCTATTTTGAAGCCTTACTATACTATGACCATTTTTATGACATTTTGAGGCCATACTATACTATGACTTTTTTTGGCCTATTTTGAAGCCTTACTATACTATGACCATACTATACTATGACTTTTTGAGGCAATACTATACTATGCCTTTTTTTGGCCTATTTTGAACCCTTACTATACTATGACCATTTTTATGACATTTTGAAGCCATACTATACTATGACTTTTTTTGGCATATTTTGAAGCCTTACTATACTATGACTTTTTTTTGGCCTATTTTGAAGCCTTACTATACTATGACCATTTTTATGACTTTTTGAGGCCATACTATACTATGACTTTTTTTGGCCTATTTTGAAGCCTTACTATACTATGACCATTTTTATGACATTTTGAGGCCATACTAAAGTATGACTTTTTTTGGCATATTTTGAAGCCTTACTATACTATGACCATTTTTATGACATTTTGAGGCCATAATATACTATGACTTTTTTTGGCCTATTTTGAAGCCTTACTATACTATGATCATTTTTATGACATTTTGAGGCCATACTATACTATGACTTTTTTTGGCCTATTTTGAAGCCTTACTATACTATGAATTTTTTGGCCTATTTTGAAGCCTTACTATACTATGACCATACTATACTATGACTTTTTGAGGCCATACTATACTACGACTTTTTTTTGGCATTTTTTAAAATCTTACTATACTATGACCATACTATACTATGACTTTTTGAGGCCATACTATACTATGACTTTTTTTGGCCTATTTTGAAGTCTTACTATACTATGACCATACTATACTATGACTTTTTGAGGCAATACTATACTATGACTTTTTGAGGCCATACTATACTATGACTTTTTTTTGGCCTATTTTGAATCCTTACTATACTATGACCATTTTTATGACATTTTGAGGCCATACTATACTATGACTTTTTTTGGCCTATTTTGAAGCCTTACTATACTATGACTTTTTTTGGCCTATCTTGAAGCCTTACTATACTATGACCATTTTTATGACATTTTGAGGCCATACTATACGATGACTTTTTTTGGCCTATTTTGAACCCTTACTATACTATGACCATTTTTATGACATTTTGAGGCCATACTAAAGTATGACTTTTTTTGGCCTATTTTGAAGCCTTACTATACTATGACCATTTTTATGACATTTTGAGGCCATACTATACTATGACTTTTTTTGGCCTATTTTGAAGCCTTATTATATGATAACTTTTTTTGGCCTATTTTGAAGCCTTACTATACTATGACCATTTTTATGACATTTTGAGGCCATACTATACTATGACTTTTTTTTGGCCTTTTTTGAAGCCTTACTATACTATGGCCATACTATACTATGACTTTTTGAGGCAATACTATACTATGCCTTTTTTTTCCCTATTTTGAACCCTTACTATACTATGACCATTTTTATGACATTTTGAGGCCATACTAAAGTATGACTTTTTTTGGCCTATTTTGAACCCTTACTATACTATGACCATTTTTATGACATTTTGAGGACATACTATACTATGACTTTTTTTGGCCTATTTTGAAGCCTTACTATACTATGACCATACTATAGTATGACTTTTTGAGGCAATAATATACTATGACTTTTTTTTTTTTGGCATATTTTGAAGCCTTACTATACTATGACCATTTTTATGACATTTTCAGGCCATACTATACTATGACTTATTTTGGCCTATTTTGAAGCCTTACTATACTATGACCATTTTTATGACATTTTGAGGCCATACTATACTATGACTTTTTTTTGGCCTATTTTGAAGCCTTACTATACTATGGTCATTTTTATGACATTTTGAGGCCATACTATACTATGACTTTTTTTGGCCTATTTTGAAGTCTTACTATACTATGGTCATTTTTATGACATTTTGAGGCCATACTATACTATGACTTTTTTTGGCATTTTTTGAACTCTTACTATACTATGACCATTTTTAAGACATTTTGAGGCCATACTATACTATGACTTTTTTTTGGCCTATTTTGAAGCCTTACTATACTATGACCATACTACACTATGACTCCTTGAGGCCGTACTATACTATGATTTTTTTTTACCTATCTTGAAGCCTTACTATACTATGACCATTTTCATGACATTTTGAGGCCATACTATACTATGACTTTTTTTGGCCAGTTTTGAAGCCTTACTATACTATGACTTTTTTTGGCCTATTTTGAAGCCTTACTATACTATGACTTTTTTGGCCTATTTTGAAGCCTTACTATACTATGGTAATTTTTATGACATTTTGAGGCCATACTAAAGTATGACTTTTTCTGGCCTATTTTGAAGCCTTACTATACTATGACCATTTTGAGGCCATACTATACTATGACTTTTTTTGGCCTATTTTGAAGCCTTACTATACTATGACCATTTTTATGACATTTTGAGGCCATACTAAAGTATGACTTTTTTTGGCATATTTTGAAGCCTTACTATACTATGACCATTTTTATGACATTTTGAGGCCATAATATACTATGACTTTTTTTGGCCTATTTTGAAGCCTTACTATACTATGATCATTTTTATGACATTTTGAGGCCATACTATACTATGACTTTTTTTGGCCTATTTTGAAGCCTTACTATACTATGAATTTTTTGGCCTATTTTGAAGCCTTACTATACTATGACCATACTATACTATGACTTTTTGAGGCCATACTATACTACGACTTTTTTTGGCATTTTTTAAAATCTTACTATACTATGACCATACTATACTATGACTTTTTGAGGCCATACTATACTATGACTTTTTTTGGCCTATTTTGAAGTCTTACTATACTATGACCATACTATACTATGACTTTTTGAG
Source organism: Toxotes jaculatrix (assembly GCF_017976425.1). Taxonomy (NCBI): domain Eukaryota; kingdom Metazoa; phylum Chordata; class Actinopteri; family Toxotidae; genus Toxotes; species Toxotes jaculatrix. Next base: position 25,521,192 of record NC_054402.1, on the reverse strand, counting down.
GCAATACTATACTATGACTTTTTGAGGCCATACTATACTATGACTTTTTTTTGGCCTATTTTGAATCCTTACTATACTATGACCATTTTTATGACATTTTGAGGCCATACTATACGATGACTTTTTTTGGCCTTTTTTGAAGCCTTACTATACTATGACCATACTATACTATGACTTTTTGAGGCAATACTATACTATGCCTTTTTTTGGCCTATTTTGAACCCTTACTATACTATGACCATTTTTATGACATTTTGAGGCCATACTAAAGTATGACTTTTTTTGGCATATTTTGAAGCCTTACTATACTATGACCATTTTTATGACATTTTGAGGCCATACTATACTATGACTTTTTTTGGCCTATTTTGAAGCCTTACTAAACTATGACCATTTTTATGACATTTTGAGGCCATACTATACTATGACTTTTTTTGGCCTATTTTGAAGCCTTACTATACTATGACCATTTTTATGACATTTTGAGGCCATACTATACTATGACTTGTTTTGGCCTATTTTGAAGCCTTACTATACTATGACCATTTTTATGTCATTTTGAGGCCATACTATACTATGACTTTTTTTGGCCTATTTTGAAGCCTTACTATACTATGGTCATTTTTATGACATTTTGAGGCCATACTAAAGTATGACTTTTTTTGGCCTATTTTGAAGCCTTACTATACTATGACCATACTATACTATGACTTTTTGAGGCCATAATATACTACGACTTTTTTTTGGCATTTTTTAAAACCTTACTATACTATGAACATACTATAATATGACTTTTTGAGGCCATACTATACTATGACTTTTTTGGCATTTTTTGAACTCTTACTATACTATGACCATTTTTAAGACATTTTGAGGCCATACTATACTATGACTTTTTTATGCCTATTTTGAAGCATTTCTATACTATGACCATTTTTATGACATTTTGAGGCCATACTATACTATGACTTTTTTTGGCCTATTTTGAAGCCTTACTATACTATGACTTTTTTTGGCCTATCTTGAAGCCTTACTATACTATGACCATTTTTATGACATTTTGAGGCCATACTATACAATGACTTTTTTTGGCCTATTTTGAACCCTTACTATACTATGACCATTTTTATGACATTTTGAGGCCATACTAAAGTATGACTTTTTTTGGCCTATTTTGAAGCCTTACTATACTATGGTAATTTTTATGACTTTTTGAGGCCATACTATACTATGACTTTTTTTGGCCTACTTTGAAGCCTTACTATACTATGACCCTTTTTATGACATTTTGAGGCCATACTATACTATGACTTTTTTTGGCCTATTTTGAAGCCTTACTATACTATGGTAATTTTTATGACTTTTTGAGGCCATACTATACTATGACTTTTTTTGGCCTACTTTGAAGCCTTACTATACTATGACCCTTTTTATGACATTTTGAGGCCATACTAAAGTATGACTTTTTTTGGCCTACTTTGAAGCCTTACTATACTATGACCCTTTTTATGACATTTTGAGGCCATACTATACTATGACTTGTTTTGGCCTATTTTGAAGCCTTACTATACTATGACCATTTTTATGTCATTTTGAGGCCATACTATACTATGACTTTTTTTGGCCTATTTTGAAGCCTTACTATACTATGACCATTTTTATGACATTTTGAGGCCATACTAAAGTATGACTTTTTTTGGCCGATTTTGAAGCCTTACTATACTATGACCATACTATACTATGACTTTTTTTTGGCCTATTTTGAAGCCTTAATATACTATGACCATACTATACTATGACTTTTTGAGGCAATACTATACTATGACTTTTTGAGGCCGTACTATACTATGACTTTTTTTGGCATATTTTGAAGCCTTACTATACTATGACCATTTTTATGACATTTTGAGGCCATACTATACTATGACTTTTTTTGGCCTATTTTGAAGCCTTACTATACTATGACCATTTTTTTGACATTTTGAGGCCATACTATACTATGACTTTTTTTGGCCCATTTTGAAGCCTTACTATATGATGACTTTTTTTGGCCTATTTTGAAGCCTTACTATACTATGGTCATTTTTATGACATTTTGAGGCCATACTAAAGTATGACTTTTTTTGGCCTATTTTGAAGCCTTACTATACTATGACTTTTTTGGCCTATTTTGAAGGCTTACTATACTATGACCATACTATACTATGACTTTTTGAGGCCATACTATACTACGACTTTTTTTTGGCATTTTTAAAAACCTTACTATACTATGACCATACTATAATATGACTTTTTGAGGCCATACTATACTATGACTTTTTTTGGCATTTTTTGAACTCTTACTATACTATGACCATTTTTAAGACATTTTGAGGCCATACTATACTATGACTTTTTTATGCCTATTTTGAAGCATTTCTATACTATGACCATTTTTATGACATTTTGAGGCCATACTATACTATGACTTTTTTTGGCCTATTTTGAAGCCTTACTATACTATGACTTTTTTTGGCCTATCTTGAAGCCTTACTATACTATGACCATTTTTATGACATTTTGAGGCCATACTATACAATGACTTTTTTTGGCCTATTTTGAACCCTTACTATACTATGACCATTTTTATGACATTTTGAGGCCATACTAAAGTATGACTTTTTTTGGCCTATTTTGAAGCCTTACTATACTATGACCATTTTTATGACATTTTGAGGCCATACTATACTATGACTTTTTTTGGCCTATTTTGAAGCCTTACTATACTATGACCATTTTTATGACATTTTGAGGCCATACTATACTATGACTTTTTTTGGCCTATTTTGAAGCCTTACTATACTATGGTAATTTTTATGACTTTTTGAGGCCATACTATACTATGACTTTTTTTGGCCTACTTTGAAGCCTTACTATACTATGACCCTTTTTATGACATTTTGAGGCCATACTAAAGTATGACTTTTTTTGGCCTATTTTGAAGCCTTACTATACTATGACCATACTATACTATGACTTTTTGAGGCCATACTATACTCTGACCTTTTTTAGCCTATTTTGAACCCTTACTATACTATGACCATTTTTATGACATTTTGAGGCCATACTATACTATGACTTTTTTTTTGGCCTATTTTGAACCCTTACTATACTATGACCATTTTTATGACATTTTGAGGCCATACTAAAGTATGACTTTTTTTGGCCTATTTTGAAGCCTTACTATACTATGACCATTTTTATGACATTTTGAGGCCATACTAAAGTATGACTTTTTTTGGCCGATGTTGAAGCCTTACTATACTATGACCATACTATACTATGACTTTTTGAGGCAATACTATACTATGACTTTTTTTGGCCTATTTTGAACCCTTACTATACTATGGTAATTTTTATGACATTTTGAGGCCATACTAAAGTATGACTTTTTCTGGCCTATTTTGAAGCCTTACTATACTATGACCATTTTTTTGACATTTTGAGGCCATACTATACTATGACTTTTTTTGGCCTTTTTTGAAGCCTTACTATACTATGACCATACTATACTATGACTTTTTGAGGCCATACTATACTATGACTTTTTGAGGCCCAACTATACTATGACTTTTTTTGGCCTTTTTTGAAGCCTTATTATATGATGACTTTTTTTGGCCTATTTTGAAGCCTTACTATGCTATGACCATACTATACTATGACTTTTTTTGGCCTATTTTGAAGTCTTACTATACTATGACCATACTATACTATGACTTTTTGAGGCAATACTATACTATGACTTTTTGAGGCCATACTATACTATGACTTTTTTTTGGCCTATTTTGAATCCTTACTATACTATGACCATTTTTATGACATTTTGAGGCCATACTATACGATGACTTTTTTTGGCCTTTTTTGAAGCCTTACTATACTATGACCATACTATACTATGACTTTTTGAGGCAATACTATACTATGCCTTTTTTTGGCCTATTTTGAACCCTTACTATACTATGACCATTTTTATGACATTTTGAGGCCATACTAAAGTATGACTTTTTTTGGCCTATTTTGAAGCCTTACTATACTATGACCATTTTTATGACATTTTGAGGCCATACTATACTATGACTTTTTTTGGCCTATTTTGAAGCCTTACTAAACTATGACCATTTTTATGACATTTTGAGGCCATACTATACTATGACTTTTTTTGGCCTATTTTGAAGCCTTACTATACTATGTCCATTTTTATGACATTTTGAGGCCATACTATACTATGACTTGTTTTGGCCTATTTTGAAGCCTTACTATACTATGACCATTTTTATGTCATTTTGAGGCCATACTATACTATGACTTTTTTTGGCCTATTTTGAAGCCTTACTATACTATGACCATACTATACTATGACTTTTTTTGGCCTATTTTGAAGCCTTAATATACTATGACCATACTATACTATGACTTTTTGAGGCCGTACTATACTATGACTTTTTTTGGCATATTTTGAAGCCTTACTATACTATGACCATTTTTATGACATTTTGAGGCCATACTATACTATGACTTTTTTTGGCCTATTTTGAAGCCTTACTATACTATGACCATTTTTTTGACATTTTGAGGCCATACTATACTATGACTTTTTTTGGCCCATTTTGAAGCCTTATTATATGATGACTTTTTTTGGCCTATTTTGAAGCCTTACTATACTATGGTCATTTTTATGACATTTTGAGGCCATACTAAAGTATGACTTTTTTTGGCCTATTTTGAAGCCTTACTATACTATGACCATACTATACTATGACTTTTTGAGGCCATACTATACTACGACTTTTTTTTTTGGCATTTTTTAAAACCTTACTATACTATGACCATACTATAATATGACTTTTTGAGGCCATACTATACTATGACTTTTTTGGCATTTTTTGAACTCTTACTATACTATGACCATTTTTAAGACATTTTGAGGCCATACTAAAGTATGACTTTTTTTGGCCTATTTTGAAGCCTTACTATACTATGACCATACTGTACTATGATTTTTTTAGGCCATACTATACTATGACTTTTTTTGGCCTTTTTTAAAACCTTACTATTCTATGACCATACTATACTATGACTTTTTGAGGCCATACTATTCTATGACTTTTTGAGGCCATAGAATAGTATGACTTTTTTTGGCCTATCTTGAAGCCTTACTATACTATGACCATTTTTATGACATTTTGAGGCCATACTATACTATGACTTTTTTTGGCCTATTTTGAAGCCTTACTATACTATGACCATTTTTATGACATTTTGAAGCCTTACTATACTATGACTTTTTGTGGCCTACTTTGAAGCCTTACTTTATTATGACCATTTTTATGACATTTTGAGGCCATACTATACTATGACTTTTTTTGGCCTATTTTGAAGCCTTACTATACTATGACCATTTTTATGACATTTTGAGGCCATGCTATACTATGACTTTTTTTGGCCTATTTTGAAGCCTTACTATACTATGACCATTTTTATGACATTTTTTAGGCCATACTAAAGTATGACTTTTTTTGGCATATTTTGAAGCCTTACTATACTATGACCATTTTTATGACATTTTGAGGCCATACTATACTATGACTTTTTTTGGCCTATTTTGAAGCCTTACTATACTATGACAATACTATACTATGACTTTTTGAGGCCATACTATACTATGACTTTTTTTAGCCTATCTTGAAGCCTTCCTATACTATGACTTTTTTTGGCCTATTTTGAAGCCTTACTATACTATGACTTTTTTAGGCCATACTATACTATGACTTTTTTTGGCCTATCTTGAAGCCTTCCTATACTATGACTTTTTTTGGCCTATTTTGAAGCCTTACTATACTATGACTTTTTTAGGCCATACTATACTATGACTTTTTTTGGCCTATCTTTAAGCCTTCCTATACTATGACTTTTTTTGGCCTATTTTGAAGCCTTACTATACTATGACCATTTTTATGACATTTTGAGGCCATACTAAAGTATGACTTTTTTTGGCATATTTTGAAGCCTTACTATACTATGACCATTTTTATGACATTTTGAGGCCATACTATACTATGACTTTTTTTGGCCTATTTTGAAGCCTTACAATACTATGACCATTTTTTATGACATTTTGAGGCCATACTATATTATGACTTTTTTTGGCCGATTTTGAAGCCTTACTATACTATGACAATTTTTATGACATTTTGAAGCCTTACTATACTATGACCATTTTTATGACCTTTTGAGGCCATACTAAAGTATGACTTTTTTTGGCCTATTTTGAAGCCTTACTATACTATGACCATTTTTATGACATTTTGAGGCCATACTATACTATGACTTTTTTTGGCCTTTTTTGAATTCTTACTATACTATGACCATACTATACTATGACTTTTTGAGGCCATACTATACTATGACTTTTTTTGGCCTATTTTGAAGCCTTACTATACTATGACCATACTATACTATGACTTTTTGAGGCCATACTATACTATGACTTTTTTTGGCCTATTTTGAAGCCTTACTATACTATGACCATTTTTATGACATTTTGAGGCCATACTATACTATGACTTTTTTTTTGGCCTATTTTGAAGCCTTACTATACTATGACTTTTTTTGGCCTATTTTGAAGCCTTACTATACTATGACCATTTTTATGACCTTTTGAGGCCATACTAAAGTATGACTTTTTTTGGCCTATTTTGAAGCCTTACTATATTATGACCATTTTTATGACATTTTGAGGCCATACTATACTATGACCATTTTTATGACCTTTTGAGGCCATACTAAAGTATGACTTTTTTTGGCCTATTTTGAAGCCTTACTATACTATGACCATTTTTATGACATTTTGAGGCCATACTAAACTAGGACTTTTTTTGGCCTTTTTTGAAGCCTTACTATACTATGACCATACAATACTATGGCTTTTTGAGGCCATACTATGCTATGACTTTTTTTTGGCATATTTTGAAGCCTTACTATACTATGACCATTTTTATGACATTTTGAGGCCATACTATACTATGACTTTTTTTTTGCCGAATTTGAAGCCTTCCTATACTATGACCAATTTTATGACATTTTGAAGCCTTACTATACTATGACCATTTTTATGATATTTTGAGGCCATACTATACTATGATTTTTTTTTTGGCCTATTTTGAAGCCTTACTATACTATGACTTTTTTTGGCCTATTTTGAAGCCTTACTATACTATGACCATTTTTATGACATTTTGAGGCCATACTTTACTATGACTTTTTTTTGGCCTATTTTGAAGCCTTACTATACTATGACCATTTTTATGACATTTTGAGGCAATACTATACTAGGACTTTTTTTGGCCTTTTTTGAAGCCTTACTATACTATGACCATACTATACTATGACTTTTTGAGGCCATACTATACTATGACTTTTTTTGGCATATTTTGAAGCCTTACTATACTATGACCATTTTTATGACATTTTGAGGCCATACTATACTATGACTTTTTTTTGCCGATTTTGAAGCCATCCTATACTATGACTTTTTTTGGCCTATTTTGAAGCCATACTATACTATGACTTTTTGTGGCCTACTTTGAAGCCTTACTATACTATGACTATTTTTATGACCTTTTGAGGCCATACTAAAGTATGACTTTTTTTGGCATATTTTGAAGCCTTACTATACTATGACCATTTTTATGACATTTTGAGGCCATACTATACTATGACTTTTTTTGGCCTTTTTTGAAGCCTTACTATACTATGACCATACTATACTATGACTTTTTCGAGGCCATACTATACTATGACTTTTTTTGGCCTATGTTGAAGCCTTACTATACTATGACTTTTTTTGGCCTATTTTGAAGCCTTACTATACTATGACCATTTTTATGACATTTTGAGGCCATACTATACTATGACTTTTTTTGGCCTTTTTTGAAGCCTTACTATACTATGACCATTTTTATGACATTTTGAGGCCATACTATACTAGGACTTTTTTTGGCCTTTTTTGAAGCCTTACTATACTATGACCATACTATACTATTACTTTTTGAGGCCATACTATACTATGACTTTTTTTGGCATATTTTGAAGCCTTACTATTCTATGACCATTTTTATGACATTTTGAGGCCATACTATACTAGGACTTTTTTTTGCCGATTTTGAAGCCTTCCTATACTATGACTTTTTTTGGCCTATTTTGAAGCCTTACTATACTATGACCATACTATAATATGACTTTTTGAGGCCATACTATACTATGACTTTTTTTGGCCGATTTTGAAGCCTTACTATACTATGACCATACTATAATATGACATTTTGAGGCCATACTATACTATGACTTTTTTTGGCCTATTTTGAAGCCTTACTATACTATGACCATTTTTATGACCTTTTGAGGCCATACTAAAGTATGACTTTTTTTGGCCTATTTTGAAGCCTTACTATACTATGACCATTTTTATGACATTTTAAGGCCATACTATACTATGACTTTTTTTGGCCTTTTTTGAAGTCTTACTATACTATGACCATACTATACTATGACTTTTTGAGGCCATACTATACTATGACTTTTTTTTGGCCTATTTTGAAGCCTTACTATACTATGACCATACTATACTATGACTTTTTGAGGCCATACTATACTATGACTTTTTTTGGCCTATTTTGAAGCCTTACTATACTATGACCATTTTTATGACATTTTGAGGCCATACTATACTATGACTTTTTTTTTGGCCTATTTTGAAGCCTTACTATACTATGACTTTTTTTGGCCTATTTTGAAGCCTTACTATACTATGACCATACTATAATATGACATTTTGAGGCCATACTATACTATGACTTTTTTTGGCCTATTTTGAAGCCTTACTATACTATGACCATTTTTATGACCTTTTGAGGCCATACTAAAGTATGACTTTTTTTGGCCTATTTTGAAGCCTTACTATACTATGACCATTTTTATGACATTTTAAGGCCATACTATACTATGACTTTTTTTGGCCTTTTTTGAAGTCTTACTATACTATGACCATACTATACTATGACTTTTTGAGGCCATACTATACTATGACTTTTTTTTGGCCTATTTTGAAGCCTTACTATACTATGACCATACTATACTATGACTTTTTGAGGCCATACTATACTATGACTTTTTTTGGCCTATTTTGAAGCCTTACTATACTATGACCATTTTTATGACATTTTGAGGCCATACTATACTATGACTTTTTTTTTGGCCTATTTTGAAGCCTTACTATACTATGACTTTTTTTGGCCTATTTTGAAGCCTTACTATACTATGACCATTTTTATGACCTTTTGAGGCAATACTAAATTATGACTTTTTTTGGCCTATTTTGTAGCCTTACTATACTATGAATTTTTTAGGCCATACTATACTATGACTTTTTTTGGCCTATCTTGAAGCCTTCCGATACTATGACTTTTTTGGCCTATTTTGAAGCCTTACTATACTATGACCATTTTATGACATTTTGAGGCAATACTATACTAGGACTTTTTTTGGCCTTTTTTGAAGCCTTACTATACTATGACCATACTATACTATGACTTTTTGAGGCCATACTATACTATGACTTTTTTTGGCCTATTTTGAACCCTTATTATACTATGACCATTTTTATGACATTTTGAGGCCATGCTATACTATGACTTTTTTTGGCCTATTTCGAAGCCTTACTATACTATGACAATTTTTATGACATTTTGAAGCCTTACTATACTATGACCATTTTTATGACCTTTTGAGGCCATACTAAAGTATGACTTTTTTTTGCCTATTTTGAAGCCTTACTATACTATGACTTTTTTAGGCCATACTATACTATGACTTTTTTTGGCCTATCTTGAAGCCTTCCTATACTATGACTTTTTTTGGCCTATTTTGAAGCCTTACTATACTATGACCATTTTTATGACATTTTGAGGCCATACTAAAGCATGACTTTTTTTGGCATATTTTGAAGCCTTACTATACTATGACCATTTTTATGACATTTTGAGGCCATACTATACTATGACTTTTTTTGGCCTATTTTGAAGCCTTACAATACTATGACCATTTTTATGACATTTTGCGGCCATACTATATTATGACTTTTTTTGGCCGATTTTGAAGCCTTACTATACTATGACAATACTATACTATGACTTTTTGAGGCCATACTATACTATGACTTTTTTTGGCCTATTTTGAAACCTTACTATACTATGACAATTTTTATGACATTTTGAAGCCTTACTATACTATGACCATTTTTATGACCTTTTGAGGCCATACTAAAGTATGACTTTTTTTGGCCTATTTTGAAGCCTTACTATATTATGACCATTTTTATGACATTTTGAGGCCATACTATACTATGACCATTTTTATGACCTTTTGAGGCCATACTAAAGTATGACTTTTTTTGGCCTATTTTGAAGCCTTACTATACTATGACCATTTTTATGACATTTTGAGGCCATACTAAACTAGGACTTTTTTTGGCCTTTTTTGAAGCCTTACTATACTATGACCATACTATACTATGGCTTTTTGAGGCCATACTATGCTATGACTTTTTTTTGGCATATTTTGAAGCCTTACTATACTATGACCATTTTTATGACATTTTGAGGCCATACTATACTATGACTTTTTTTTTGCCGAATTTGAAGCCTTCCTATACTATGACCAATTTTATGACATTTTGAAGCCTTACTATACTATGACCATTTTTATGATATTTTGAGGCCATACTATACTATGATTTTTTTTTTTGGCCTATTTTGAAGCCTTACTATACTATGACTTTTTTTGGCCTATTTTGAAGCCTTACTATACTATGACCATTTTTATGACATTTTGAGGCCATACTTTACTATGACTTTTTTTTGGCCTATTTTGAAGCCTTACTATACTATGACCATTTTATGACATTTTGAGGCAATACTATACTAGGACTTTTTTTGGCCTTTTTTGAAGCCTTACTATACTATGACTATACTATACTATGACTTTTTGAGGCCATACTATACTATGACTTTTTTTGGCATATTTTGAAGCCTTACTATACTATGACCATTTTTATGACATTTTGAGGCCATACTATACTATGACTTTTTTTTGCCGATTTTGAAGCCATCCTATACTATGACTATACTATACTATGACTTTTTGAGGCCATACTATACTATGACTTTTTTTGGCCTATTTTGAAGCCTTACTATACTATGACCATTTTTATGACATTTTGAAGCCTTACTATACTATGACTTTTTGTGGTCTACTTTGAAGCCTTACTATACTATGACCATTTTTATGACATTTTGAGGCCATACTATACTATGACTTTTTATGGCCTATTTTGAAGCCTTACTATACTATGACTTTTTTTGGCCTATTTTGAAGCCTTACTATACTATGACCATTTTTATGACATTTTGAGGCCATACTATACAATGACTTTTTTTGGCCTATTTTGAACCCTTACTATACTATGACCATTTTTATGACATTTTGAGGCCATACTAAAGTATGACTTTTTTTGGCCTATTTTGAAGCCTTACTATACTATGACCATTTTTATGACATTTTGAGGCCATACTATACTATGACTTTTTTTGGCCTATTTTGAAGCCTTACTATACTATGACCATTTTTATGACATTTTGAGGCCATACTATACTATGACTTTTTTTGGCCTATTTTGAAGCCTTACTATACTATGGTAATTTTTATGACTTTTTGAGGCCATACTATACTATGACTTTTTTTGGCCTACTTTGAAGCCTTACTATACTATGACCCTTTTTATGACATTTTGAGGCCATACTAAAGTATGACTTTTTTTGGCCTATTTTGAAGCCTTACTATACTATGACCATACTATACTATGACTTTTTGAGGCCATACTATACTATGACCTTTTTTAGCCTATTTTGAACCCTTACTATACTATGACCATTTTTATGACATTTTGAGGCCATACTATACTATGACTTTTTTTTTGGCCTATTTTGAACCCTTACTATACTATGACCATTTTTATGACATTTTGAGGCCATACTAAAGTATGACTTTTTTTGGCCTATTTTGAAGCCTTACTATACTATGACCATTTTTATGACATTTTGAGGCCATACTAAAGTATGACTTTTTTTGGCCGATGTTGAAGCCTTACTATACTATGACCATACTATACTATGACTTTTTGAGGCAATACTATACTATGACTTTTTTTGGCCTATTTTGAACCCTTACTATACTATGGTAATTTTTATGACATTTTGAGGCCATACTAAAGTATGACTTTTTCTGGCCTATTTTGAAGCCTTACTATACTATGACCATTTTTTTGACATTTTGAGGCCATACTATACTATGACTTTTTTTGGCCTTTTTTGAAGCCTTACTATACTATGACCATACTATACTATGACTTTTTGAGGCCATACTATACTATGACTTTTTGAGGCCCAACTATACTATGACTTTTTTTGGCCTTTTTTGAAGCCTTATTATATGATGACTTTTTTTGGCCTATTTTGAAGCCTTACTATACTGTGACCATTTTTATGACATTCTGAGGCCATACTATACTATGACTTTTTTTGGCCTATTTTGAAGCCTTACTATACTATGACCATACTATACTATGACTTTTTGAGGCCGTACTATACTATGACTTTTTTTGGCCTATCTTGAAGCCTTACTATACTATTACCATTTTTATGACATTTTGAGGCCATGCTATACTATGACTTTTTTTGGCCTATTTTGAAGCCTTACTATACTATGACTTTTTTGGCCTGTTTTGAAGCCTTACTATACTATGACCATACTATACTATGACTTTTTGAGGCAGTACTATACTATGCCTTTTTTTGGCCTATTTTGAACCCTTACTATACTATGACCATTTTTATGACATTTTGAGGGCATACTAAAGTATGACTTTTTTTGGCCTATTTTGAAGCCTTACTATACTATGACCATTTTTATGACATTTTGAGGCCATACTATACTATGACTTTTTTTGGCCCATTTTGAAGCCTTACTATACTATGACCATTTTTATGACATTTTGAGGCCATACTATACTATGACTTTTTTTGGCCTATTTTGAAGCCTTATTATATGATGACTTTTTTTGGCATATTTTGAAGCCTTACTATACTATGGTCATTTTTATGACATTTTGAGGCCATACTAAAGTATGACTTTTTTTGGCCTATTTTGAAGCCTTACTATACTATGACCATTTTTATGACATTTTGAGGCCATACTATACTATCACTTTTTTTGGCCTATTTTGAAGCCTTACTATACTATGACCATACTATACTATGACTTTTTTTGGCCTATTTTGAAGTCTTACTATACTATGACCATACTAATGACTTTTTGAGGCAATACTATACTATGACTTTTTGAGGCCATACTATACTATGCCTTTTTTTTTGGCCTATTTTGAATCCTTACTATACTATGACCATCTTTATGACATTTTGAGGCCATACTATACTATGACTTTTTTTGGCCTTTTTTGAAGCATTTCTATACTATGACCATTTTTATGACATTTTGAGGCCATACTATACTATGACTTTTTTTGGCCTATTTTGAAGCCTTACTATACTATGACTTTTTTTGGCCTATCTTGAAGCCTTACTATACCATGACCATTTTTATGACATTTTGAGGCCATACTATACAATGACTTTTTTTGGCCTATTTTGAACCCTTACTATACTATGACCATTTTTATGACATTTTGAGGCCATACTAAAGTATGACTTTTTTTGGCCTATTTTGAAGCCTTACTATACTATGACCATTTTTATGACATTTTGAGGCCATACTATACTATGACTTTTTTTGGCCTATTTTGAAGCCTTATGATATGATGACTTTTTTTGGCCTATTTTGAAGCCTTACTATACTATGACCATTTTTATGACATTTTGAGGCCATACTATACTATGACTTTTTTGTTGGCCTATTTTGAAGCCTTACTATACTATGACCATACTATACTATGACTTTTTGAGGCAGTACTATACTATGCCTTTTTTTTGCCTATTTTGAACCCTTACTATACTATGACCATTTTTATGACATATTGAGGGCATACTATACTATGACTTTTTTTGGCCTATTTTGAAGCTTTATTATATGATGACTTTTTTTGGCCTATTCTGAAGCCTTACTATACTATGGTCATTTTTATGACATTTTGAGGCCATACTAAAGTATGACTTTTTTTGGCCTATTTTGAAGCCTTACTATACTATGACCATTTTTATGACATTTTCAGGCCATACTATACTATCACTTTTTTTGGCCTATTTTGAAGCCTTACTATGCTATGACCATACTATACTATGACTTTTTTTGGCCTATTTTGAAGTCTTACTATACTATGACCATACTATACTATGACTTTTTGAGGCAATACTATACTATGACTTTTTGAGGCCATACTATACTATGACTTTTTTTTGGCCTATTTTGAATCCTTACTATACTATGACCATTTTTATGACATTTTGAGGCCATACTATACGATGACTTTTTTTGGCCTTTTTTGAAGCCTTACTATACTATGACCATACTATACTATGACTTTTTGAGGCAATACTATACTATGCCTTTTTTTGGCCTATTTTGAACCCTTACTATACTATGACCATTTTTATGACATTTTGAGGCCATACTAAAGTATGACTTTTTTTGGCCTATTTTGAAGCCTTACTATACTATGACCATACTATAATATGACATTTTGAGGCCATACTATACTATGACTTTTTTTGGCCTATTTTGAAGCCTTACTAAACTATGACCATTTTTATGACATTTTGAGGCCATACTATACTATGACTTTTTTTGGCCTATTTTGAAGCCTTACTATACTATGTCCATTTTTATGACATTTTGAGGCCATACTATACTATGACTTGTTTTGGCCTATTTTGAAGCCTTACTATACTATGACCATTTTTATGTCATTTTGAGGCCATACTATACTATGACTTTTTTTGGCCTATTTTGAAGCCTTACTATACTATGACCATACTATACTATGACTTTTTTTGGCCTATTTTGAAGCCTTAATATACTATGACCATACTATACTATGACTTTTTGAGGCCGTACTATACTATGACTTTTTTTGGCATATTTTGAAGCCTTACTATACTATGACCATTTTTATGACATTTTGAGGCCATACTATACTATGACTTTTTTTGGCCTATTTTGAAGCCTTACTATACTATGACCATTTTTTTGACATTTTGAGGCCATACTATACTATGACTTTTTTTGGCCCATTTTGAAGCCTTATTATATGATGACTTTTTTTGGCCTATTTTGAAGCCTTACTATACTATGGTCATTTTTATGACATTTTGAGGCCATACTAAAGTATGACTTTTTTTGGCCTATTTTGAAGCCTTACTATACTATGACTTTTTTGGCCTATTTTGAAGCCTTACTATACTATGACCATACTATACTATGACTTTTTGAGGCCATACTATACTACGACTTTTTTTTTGGCATTTTTTAAAACCTTACTATACTATGACCATACTATAATATGACTTTTTGAGGCCATACTATACTATGACTTTTTTGGCATTTTTTGAACTCTTACTATACTATGACCATTTTTAAGACATTTTGAGGCCATACTATACTATGACTTTTTTATGCCTATTTTGAAGCATTTCTATACTATGACCATTTTTATGACATTTTGAGGCCATACTATACTATGACTTTTTTTGGCCTATTTTGAAGCCTTACTATACTATGACTTTTTTTGGCCTATCTTGAAGCCTTACTATACTATGACCATTTTTATGACATTTTGAGGCCATACTATACAATGACTTTTTTTGGCCTATTTTGAACCCTTACTATACTATGACCATTTTTATGACATTTTGAGGCCATACTAAAGTATGACTTTTTTTGGCCTATTTTGAAGCCTTACTATACTATGACCATTTTTATGACATTTTGAGGCCATACTATACTATGACTTTTTTTGGCCTATTTTGAAGCCTTACTATACTATGACCATTTTTATGACATTTTGAGGCCATACTATACTATGACTTTTTTTGGCCTATTTTGAAGCCTTACTATACTATGGTAATTTTTATGACTTTTTGAGGCCATACTATACTATGACTTTTTTTGGCCTACTTTGAAGCCTTACTATACTATGACCCTTTTTATGACATTTTGAGGCCATACTAAAGTATGACTTTTTTTGGCCTATTTTGAAGCCTTACTATACTATGACCATACTATACTATGACTTTTTGAGGCCATACTATACTCTGACTTTTTTTAGCCTATTTTGAACCCTTACTATACTATGACCATTTTTATGACATTTTGAGGCCATACTATACTATGACTTTTTTTGGCCTATCTTGAAGCCTTACTATACTATGACCATTTTTATGACATTTTGAGGCCATACTATACTATGACTTTTTTTTGGCCTATTTTGAACCCTTACTATACTATGACCATTTTTATGACATTTTGAGGCCATACTAAAGTATGACTTTTTTTGGCCTATTTTGAATCCTTACTATACTATGACCATTTTTATGACATTTTGAGGCCATACTAAAGTATGACTTTTTTTGGCCTATTTTGAAGCCTTACTATACTATGACCATTTTTATGACATTTTGAGGCCATACTAAAGTATGACTTTTTTTGGCCGATTTTGAAGCCTTACTATACTATGACCATACTATACTATGAATTTTTGAGGCAATACTATACTATGCCTTTTTTTGGCCTATTTTGAACCCTTACTATACTATGGTAATTTTTATGACATTTTGAGGCCATACTATACTATGACTTTTTTTGGCCGATTTTGAAGCCTTACTATACTATGACAATACTATACTATGACTTTTTGAGGCCATAATATACTATGACTTTTTGAGGCCATACTATACTAAGACATTTTTTGGCATTTTTTAAAACCTTACTATACTATGACCATACTATATTATGACTTTTTGAGGCCATACTGTACTATGACTTTTTTTGGCCTATTTTGAAGCCTTACTATACTATGACCATACTGTACTATGATTTTTTTAGGCCATACTATACTATGACTTTTTTTGGCCTTTTTTGAAACCTTACTATTCTATGACCATACTATACTATGACTTTTTGAGGCCATACTATTCTATGACTTTTTGAGGCCATAGAATAGTATGACTTTTTTTGGCCTATCTTGAAGCCTTACTATACTATGACCATTTTTATGACATTTTGAGGCCATACTATACTATGACTTTTTTTTGGCCTATTTTGAAGCCTTACTATACTATGACAATACTATACTATGACTTTTTGAGGCCATACTATACTATGACTTTTTTTAGCCTATCTTGAAGCCTTCCTATACTATGACTTTTTTTGGCCTATTTTGAAGCCTTACTATACTATGACTTTTTTAGGCCATACTATACTATGACTTTTTTTTGGCCTATCTTTAAGCCTTCCTATACTATGACTTTTTTTGGCCTATTTTGAAGCCTTACTATACTATGACCATTTTTATGACATTTTGAGGCCATACTAAAGTATGACTTTTTTTGGCATATTTTGAAGCCTTACTATACTATGACCATTTTTATGACATTTTGAGGCCATACTATACTATGACTTTTTTTGGCCTATTTTGAAGCCTTACAATACTATGACCATTTTTTATGACATTTTGAGGCCATACTATATTATGACTTTTTTTGGCCGATTTTGAAGCCTTACTATACTATGACAATTTTTATGACATTTTGAAGCCTTACTATACTATGACCATTTTTATGACCTTTTGAGGCCATACTAAAGTATGACTTTTTTTGGCCTATTTTGAAGCCTTACTATACTATGACCATTTTTATGACATTTTGAGGCCATACTATACTATGACTTTTTTTGGCCTTTTTTGAAGTCTTACTATACTATGACCATACTATACTATGACTTTTTGAGGCCATACTATACTATGACTTTTTTTGGCCTATTTTGAAGCCTTACTATACTATGACCATACTATACTATGACTTTTTGAGGCCATACTATACTATGACTTTTTTTGGCCTATTTTGAAGCCTTACTATACTATGACCATTTTTATGACATTTTGAGGCCATACTATACTATGACTTTTTTTTTGGCCTATTTTGAAGCCTTACTATACTATGACTTTTTTTGGCCTATTTTGAAGCCTTACTATACTATGACCATTTTTATGACCTTTTGAGGCCATACTAAAGTATGACTTTTTTTGGCCTATTTTGAAGCCTTACTATATTATGACCATTTTTATGACATTTTGAGGCCATACTATACTATGACCATTTTTATGACCTTTTGAGGCCATACTAAAGTATGACTTTTTTTGGCCTATTTTGAAGCCTTACTATACTATGACCATTTTTATGACATTTTGAGGCCATACTAAACTAGGACTTTTTTTGGCCTTTTTTGAAGCCTTACTATACTATGACCATACAATACTATGGCTTTTTGAGGCCATACTATGCTATGACTTTTTTTTGGCATATTTTGAAGCCTTACTATACTATGACCATTTTTATGACATTTTGAGGCCATACTATACTATGACTTTTTTTTTGCCGAATTTGAAGCCTTCCTATACTATGACCAATTTTATGACATTTTGAAGCCTTACTATACTATGACCATTTTTATGATATTTTGAGGCCATACTATACTATGATTTTTTTTTTTGGCCTATTTTGAAGCCTTACTATACTATGACTTTTTTTGGCCTATTTTGAAGCCTTACTATACTATGACCATTTTTATGACATTTTGAGGCCATACTTTACTATGACTTTTTTTTGGCCTATTTTGAAGCCTTACTATACTATGACCATTTTTATGACATTTTGAGGCAATACTATACTAGGACTTTTTTTGGCCTTTTTTGAAGCCTTACTATACTATGACCATACTATACTATGACTTTTTGAGGCCTTACTATACTATGACTTTTTTTGGCCTATTTTGAAGCCTTACTATACTATGACCATTTTTATGACATTTTGAGGCCATACTATACAATGACTTTTTTTGGCCTATTTTGAACCCTTACTATACTATGACCATTTTTATGACATTTTGAGGCCATACTAAAGTATGACTTTTTTTGGCCTATTTTGAACCCTTACTATACTATGACCATTTTTATGACATTTTGAGGACATACTATACTATGACTTTTTTTGGCCTATTTTGAAGCCTTACTATACTATGACCATACTATAGTATGACTTTTTGAGGCAATAATATACTATGACTTTTTTTTTTTTGGCATATTTTGAAGCCTTACTATACTATGACCATTTTTATGACATTTTCAGGCCATACTATACTATGACTTATTTTGGCCTATTTTGAAGCCTTACTATACTATGACCATTTTTATGACATTTTGAGGCCATACTATACTATGACTTTTTTTTGGCCTATTTTGAAGCCTTACTATACTATGGTCATTTTTATGACATTTTGAGGCCATACTATACTATGACTTTTTTTGGCCTATTTTGAAGTCTTACTATACTATGGTCATTTTTATGACATTTTGAGGCCATACTATACTATGACTTTTTTTGGCATTTTTTGAACTCTTACTATACTATGACCATTTTTAAGACATTTTGAGGCCATACTATACTATGACTTTTTTTTGGCCTATTTTGAAGCCTTACTATACTATGACCATACTACACTATGACTCCTTGAGGCCGTACTATACTATGATTTTTTTTTACCTATCTTGAAGCCTTACTATACTATGACCATTTTCATGACATTTTGAGGCCATACTATACTATGACTTTTTTTGGCCAGTTTTGAAGCCTTACTATACTATGACTTTTTTTGGCCTATTTTGAAGCCTTACTATACTATGACTTTTTTGGCCTATTTTGAAGCCTTACTATACTATGGTAATTTTTATGACATTTTGAGGCCATACTAAAGTATGACTTTTTCTGGCCTATTTTGAAGCCTTACTATACTATGACCATTTTGAGGCCATACTATACTATGACTTTTTTTGGCCTATTTTGAAGCCTTACTATACTATGACCATTTTTATGACATTTTGAGGCCATACTAAAGTATGACTTTTTTTGGCATATTTTGAAGCCTTACTATACTATGACCATTTTTATGACATTTTGAGGCCATAATATACTATGACTTTTTTTGGCCTATTTTGAAGCCTTACTATACTATGATCATTTTTATGACATTTTGAGGCCATACTATACTATGACTTTTTTTGGCCTATTTTGAAGCCTTACTATACTATGAATTTTTTGGCCTATTTTGAAGCCTTACTATACTATGACCATACTATACTATGACTTTTTGAGGCCATACTATACTACGACTTTTTTTGGCATTTTTTAAAATCTTACTATACTATGACCATACTATACTATGACTTTTTGAGGCCATACTATACTATGACTTTTTTTGGCCTATTTTGAAGTCTTACTATACTATGACCATACTATACTATGACTTTTTGAGGCAATACTATACTATGACTTTTTGAGGCCATACTATACTATGACTTTTTTTTGGCCTATTTTGAATCCTTACTATACTATGACCATTTTTATGACATTTTGAGGCCATACTATACGATGACTTTTTTTGGCCTTTTTTGAAGCCTTACTATACTATGACCATACTATACTATGACTTTTTGAGGCAATACTATACTATGCCTTTTTTTGGCCTATTTTGAACCCTTACTATACTATGACCATTTTTATGACATTTTGAGGCCATACTAAAGTATGACTTTTTTTGGCATATTTTGAAGCCTTACTATACTATGACCATTTTTATGACATTTTGAGGCCATACTATACTATGACTTTTTTTGGCCTATTTTGAAGCCTTACTAAACTATGACCATTTTTATGACATTTTGAGGCCATACTATACTATGACTTTTTTTGGCCTATTTTGAAGCCTTACTATACTATGACCATTTTTATGACATTTTGAGGCCATACTATACTATGACTTGTTTTGGCCTATTTTGAAGCCTTACTATACTATGACCATTTTTATGTCATTTTGAGGCCATACTATACTATGACTTTTTTTGGCCTATTTTGAAGCCTTACTATACTATGGTCATTTTTATGACATTTTGAGGCCATACTAAAGTATGACTTTTTTTGGCCTATTTTGAAGCCTTACTATACTATGACCATACTATACTATGACTTTTTGAGGCCATAATATACTACGACTTTTTTTTGGCATTTTTTAAAACCTTACTATACTATGAACATACTATAATATGACTTTTTGAGGCCATACTATACTATGACTTTTTTGGCATTTTTTGAACTCTTACTATACTATGACCATTTTTAAGACATTTTGAGGCCATACTATACTATGACTTTTTTATGCCTATTTTGAAGCATTTCTATACTATGACCATTTTTATGACATTTTGAGGCCATACTATACTATGACTTTTTTTGGCCTATTTTGAAGCCTTACTATACTATGACTTTTTTTGGCCTATCTTGAAGCCTTACTATACTATGACCATTTTTATGACATTTTGAGGCCATACTATACAATGACTTTTTTTGGCCTATTTTGAACCCTTACTATACTATGACCATTTTTATGACATTTTGAGGCCATACTAAAGTATGACTTTTTTTGGCCTATTTTGAAGCCTTACTATACTATGGTAATTTTTATGACTTTTTGAGGCCATACTATACTATGACTTTTTTTGGCCTACTTTGAAGCCTTACTATACTATGACCCTTTTTATGACATTTTGAGGCCATACTATACTATGACTTTTTTTGGCCTATTTTGAAGCCTTACTATACTATGGTAATTTTTATGACTTTTTGAGGCCATACTATACTATGACTTTTTTTGGCCTACTTTGAAGCCTTACTATACTATGACCCTTTTTATGACATTTTGAGGCCATACTAAAGTATGACTTTTTTTGGCCTACTTTGAAGCCTTACTATACTATGACCCTTTTTATGACATTTTGAGGCCATACTATACTATGACTTGTTTTGGCCTATTTTGAAGCCTTACTATACTATGACCATTTTTATGTCATTTTGAGGCCATACTATACTATGACTTTTTTTGGCCTATTTTGAAGCCTTACTATACTATGACCATTTTTATGACATTTTGAGGCCATACTAAAGTATGACTTTTTTTGGCCGATTTTGAAGCCTTACTATACTATGACCATACTATACTATGACTTTTTTTTGGCCTATTTTGAAGCCTTAATATACTATGACCATACTATACTATGACTTTTTGAGGCAATACTATACTATGACTTTTTGAGGCCGTACTATACTATGACTTTTTTTGGCATATTTTGAAGCCTTACTATACTATGACCATTTTTATGACATTTTGAGGCCATACTATACTATGACTTTTTTTGGCCTATTTTGAAGCCTTACTATACTATGACCATTTTTTTGACATTTTGAGGCCATACTATACTATGACTTTTTTTGGCCCATTTTGAAGCCTTACTATATGATGACTTTTTTTGGCCTATTTTGAAGCCTTACTATACTATGGTCATTTTTATGACATTTTGAGGCCATACTAAAGTATGACTTTTTTTGGCCTATTTTGAAGCCTTACTATACTATGACTTTTTTGGCCTATTTTGAAGGCTTACTATACTATGACCATACTATACTATGACTTTTTGAGGCCATACTATACTACGACTTTTTTTTGGCATTTTTAAAAACCTTACTATACTATGACCATACTATAATATGACTTTTTGAGGCCATACTATACTATGACTTTTTTTGGCATTTTTTGAACTCTTACTATACTATGACCATTTTTAAGACATTTTGAGGCCATACTATACTATGACTTTTTTATGCCTATTTTGAAGCATTTCTATACTATGACCATTTTTATGACATTTTGAGGCCATACTATACTATGACTTTTTTTGGCCTATTTTGAAGCCTTACTATACTATGACTTTTTTTGGCCTATCTTGAAGCCTTACTATACTATGACCATTTTTATGACATTTTGAGGCCATACTATACAATGACTTTTTTTGGCCTATTTTGAACCCTTACTATACTATGACCATTTTTATGACATTTTGAGGCCATACTAAAGTATGACTTTTTTTGGCCTATTTTGAAGCCTTACTATACTATGACCATTTTTATGACATTTTGAGGCCATACTATACTATGACTTTTTTTGGCCTATTTTGAAGCCTTACTATACTATGACCATTTTTATGACATTTTGAGGCCATACTATACTATGACTTTTTTTGGCCTATTTTGAAGCCTTACTATACTATGGTAATTTTTATGACTTTTTGAGGCCATACTATACTATGACTTTTTTTGGCCTACTTTGAAGCCTTACTATACTATGACCCTTTTTATGACATTTTGAGGCCATACTAAAGTATGACTTTTTTTGGCCTATTTTGAAGCCTTACTATACTATGACCATACTATACTATGACTTTTTGAGGCCATACTATACTCTGACCTTTTTTAGCCTATTTTGAACCCTTACTATACTATGACCATTTTTATGACATTTTGAGGCCATACTATACTATGACTTTTTTTTTGGCCTATTTTGAACCCTTACTATACTATGACCATTTTTATGACATTTTGAGGCCATACTAAAGTATGACTTTTTTTGGCCTATTTTGAAGCCTTACTATACTATGACCATTTTTATGACATTTTGAGGCCATACTAAAGTATGACTTTTTTTGGCCGATGTTGAAGCCTTACTATACTATGACCATACTATACTATGACTTTTTGAGGCAATACTATACTATGACTTTTTTTGGCCTATTTTGAACCCTTACTATACTATGGTAATTTTTATGACATTTTGAGGCCATACTAAAGTATGACTTTTTCTGGCCTATTTTGAAGCCTTACTATACTATGACCATTTTTTTGACATTTTGAGGCCATACTATACTATGACTTTTTTTGGCCTTTTTTGAAGCCTTACTATACTATGACCATACTATACTATGACTTTTTGAGGCCATACTATACTATGACTTTTTGAGGCCCAACTATACTATGACTTTTTTTGGCCTTTTTTGAAGCCTTATTATATGATGACTTTTTTTGGCCTATTTTGAAGCCTTACTATGCTATGACCATACTATACTATGACTTTTTTTGGCCTATTTTGAAGTCTTACTATACTATGACCATACTATACTATGACTTTTTGAGGCAATACTATACTATGACTTTTTGAGGCCATACTATACTATGACTTTTTTTTGGCCTATTTTGAATCCTTACTATACTATGACCATTTTTATGACATTTTGAGGCCATACTATACGATGACTTTTTTTGGCCTTTTTTGAAGCCTTACTATACTATGACCATACTATACTATGACTTTTTGAGGCAATACTATACTATGCCTTTTTTTGGCCTATTTTGAACCCTTACTATACTATGACCATTTTTATGACATTTTGAGGCCATACTAAAGTATGACTTTTTTTGGCCTATTTTGAAGCCTTACTATACTATGACCATTTTTATGACATTTTGAGGCCATACTATACTATGACTTTTTTTGGCCTATTTTGAAGCCTTACTAAACTATGACCATTTTTATGACATTTTGAGGCCATACTATACTATGACTTTTTTTGGCCTATTTTGAAGCCTTACTATACTATGTCCATTTTTATGACATTTTGAGGCCATACTATACTATGACTTGTTTTGGCCTATTTTGAAGCCTTACTATACTATGACCATTTTTATGTCATTTTGAGGCCATACTATACTATGACTTTTTTTGGCCTATTTTGAAGCCTTACTATACTATGACCATACTATACTATGACTTTTTTTGGCCTATTTTGAAGCCTTAATATACTATGACCATACTATACTATGACTTTTTGAGGCCGTACTATACTATGACTTTTTTTGGCATATTTTGAAGCCTTACTATACTATGACCATTTTTATGACATTTTGAGGCCATACTATACTATGACTTTTTTTGGCCTATTTTGAAGCCTTACTATACTATGACCATTTTTTTGACATTTTGAGGCCATACTATACTATGACTTTTTTTGGCCCATTTTGAAGCCTTATTATATGATGACTTTTTTTGGCCTATTTTGAAGCCTTACTATACTATGGTCATTTTTATGACATTTTGAGGCCATACTAAAGTATGACTTTTTTTGGCCTATTTTGAAGCCTTACTATACTATGACCATACTATACTATGACTTTTTGAGGCCATACTATACTACGACTTTTTTTTTTGGCATTTTTTAAAACCTTACTATACTATGACCATACTATAATATGACTTTTTGAGGCCATACTATACTATGACTTTTTTGGCATTTTTTGAACTCTTACTATACTATGACCATTTTTAAGACATTTTGAGGCCATACTAAAGTATGACTTTTTTTGGCCTATTTTGAAGCCTTACTATACTATGACCATACTGTACTATGATTTTTTTAGGCCATACTATACTATGACTTTTTTTGGCCTTTTTTAAAACCTTACTATTCTATGACCATACTATACTATGACTTTTTGAGGCCATACTATTCTATGACTTTTTGAGGCCATAGAATAGTATGACTTTTTTTGGCCTATCTTGAAGCCTTACTATACTATGACCATTTTTATGACATTTTGAGGCCATACTATACTATGACTTTTTTTGGCCTATTTTGAAGCCTTACTATACTATGACCATTTTTATGACATTTTGAAGCCTTACTATACTATGACTTTTTGTGGCCTACTTTGAAGCCTTACTTTATTATGACCATTTTTATGACATTTTGAGGCCATACTATACTATGACTTTTTTTGGCCTATTTTGAAGCCTTACTATACTATGACCATTTTTATGACATTTTGAGGCCATGCTATACTATGACTTTTTTTGGCCTATTTTGAAGCCTTACTATACTATGACCATTTTTATGACATTTTTTAGGCCATACTAAAGTATGACTTTTTTTGGCATATTTTGAAGCCTTACTATACTATGACCATTTTTATGACATTTTGAGGCCATACTATACTATGACTTTTTTTGGCCTATTTTGAAGCCTTACTATACTATGACAATACTATACTATGACTTTTTGAGGCCATACTATACTATGACTTTTTTTAGCCTATCTTGAAGCCTTCCTATACTATGACTTTTTTTGGCCTATTTTGAAGCCTTACTATACTATGACTTTTTTAGGCCATACTATACTATGACTTTTTTTGGCCTATCTTGAAGCCTTCCTATACTATGACTTTTTTTGGCCTATTTTGAAGCCTTACTATACTATGACTTTTTTAGGCCATACTATACTATGACTTTTTTTGGCCTATCTTTAAGCCTTCCTATACTATGACTTTTTTTGGCCTATTTTGAAGCCTTACTATACTATGACCATTTTTATGACATTTTGAGGCCATACTAAAGTATGACTTTTTTTGGCATATTTTGAAGCCTTACTATACTATGACCATTTTTATGACATTTTGAGGCCATACTATACTATGACTTTTTTTGGCCTATTTTGAAGCCTTACAATACTATGACCATTTTTTATGACATTTTGAGGCCATACTATATTATGACTTTTTTTGGCCGATTTTGAAGCCTTACTATACTATGACAATTTTTATGACATTTTGAAGCCTTACTATACTATGACCATTTTTATGACCTTTTGAGGCCATACTAAAGTATGACTTTTTTTGGCCTATTTTGAAGCCTTACTATACTATGACCATTTTTATGACATTTTGAGGCCATACTATACTATGACTTTTTTTGGCCTTTTTTGAATTCTTACTATACTATGACCATACTATACTATGACTTTTTGAGGCCATACTATACTATGACTTTTTTTGGCCTATTTTGAAGCCTTACTATACTATGACCATACTATACTATGACTTTTTGAGGCCATACTATACTATGACTTTTTTTGGCCTATTTTGAAGCCTTACTATACTATGACCATTTTTATGACATTTTGAGGCCATACTATACTATGACTTTTTTTTTGGCCTATTTTGAAGCCTTACTATACTATGACTTTTTTTGGCCTATTTTGAAGCCTTACTATACTATGACCATTTTTATGACCTTTTGAGGCCATACTAAAGTATGACTTTTTTTGGCCTATTTTGAAGCCTTACTATATTATGACCATTTTTATGACATTTTGAGGCCATACTATACTATGACCATTTTTATGACCTTTTGAGGCCATACTAAAGTATGACTTTTTTTGGCCTATTTTGAAGCCTTACTATACTATGACCATTTTTATGACATTTTGAGGCCATACTAAACTAGGACTTTTTTTGGCCTTTTTTGAAGCCTTACTATACTATGACCATACAATACTATGGCTTTTTGAGGCCATACTATGCTATGACTTTTTTTTGGCATATTTTGAAGCCTTACTATACTATGACCATTTTTATGACATTTTGAGGCCATACTATACTATGACTTTTTTTTTGCCGAATTTGAAGCCTTCCTATACTATGACCAATTTTATGACATTTTGAAGCCTTACTATACTATGACCATTTTTATGATATTTTGAGGCCATACTATACTATGATTTTTTTTTTGGCCTATTTTGAAGCCTTACTATACTATGACTTTTTTTGGCCTATTTTGAAGCCTTACTATACTATGACCATTTTTATGACATTTTGAGGCCATACTTTACTATGACTTTTTTTTGGCCTATTTTGAAGCCTTACTATACTATGACCATTTTTATGACATTTTGAGGCAATACTATACTAGGACTTTTTTTGGCCTTTTTTGAAGCCTTACTATACTATGACCATACTATACTATGACTTTTTGAGGCCATACTATACTATGACTTTTTTTGGCATATTTTGAAGCCTTACTATACTATGACCATTTTTATGACATTTTGAGGCCATACTATACTATGACTTTTTTTTGCCGATTTTGAAGCCATCCTATACTATGACTTTTTTTGGCCTATTTTGAAGCCATACTATACTATGACTTTTTGTGGCCTACTTTGAAGCCTTACTATACTATGACTATTTTTATGACCTTTTGAGGCCATACTAAAGTATGACTTTTTTTGGCATATTTTGAAGCCTTACTATACTATGACCATTTTTATGACATTTTGAGGCCATACTATACTATGACTTTTTTTGGCCTTTTTTGAAGCCTTACTATACTATGACCATACTATACTATGACTTTTTCGAGGCCATACTATACTATGACTTTTTTTGGCCTATGTTGAAGCCTTACTATACTATGACTTTTTTTGGCCTATTTTGAAGCCTTACTATACTATGACCATTTTTATGACATTTTGAGGCCATACTATACTATGACTTTTTTTGGCCTTTTTTGAAGCCTTACTATACTATGACCATTTTTATGACATTTTGAGGCCATACTATACTAGGACTTTTTTTGGCCTTTTTTGAAGCCTTACTATACTATGACCATACTATACTATTACTTTTTGAGGCCATACTATACTATGACTTTTTTTGGCATATTTTGAAGCCTTACTATTCTATGACCATTTTTATGACATTTTGAGGCCATACTATACTAGGACTTTTTTTTGCCGATTTTGAAGCCTTCCTATACTATGACTTTTTTTGGCCTATTTTGAAGCCTTACTATACTATGACCATACTATAATATGACTTTTTGAGGCCATACTATACTATGACTTTTTTTGGCCGATTTTGAAGCCTTACTATACTATGACCATACTATAATATGACATTTTGAGGCCATACTATACTATGACTTTTTTTGGCCTATTTTGAAGCCTTACTATACTATGACCATTTTTATGACCTTTTGAGGCCATACTAAAGTATGACTTTTTTTGGCCTATTTTGAAGCCTTACTATACTATGACCATTTTTATGACATTTTAAGGCCATACTATACTATGACTTTTTTTGGCCTTTTTTGAAGTCTTACTATACTATGACCATACTATACTATGACTTTTTGAGGCCATACTATACTATGACTTTTTTTTGGCCTATTTTGAAGCCTTACTATACTATGACCATACTATACTATGACTTTTTGAGGCCATACTATACTATGACTTTTTTTGGCCTATTTTGAAGCCTTACTATACTATGACCATTTTTATGACATTTTGAGGCCATACTATACTATGACTTTTTTTTTGGCCTATTTTGAAGCCTTACTATACTATGACTTTTTTTGGCCTATTTTGAAGCCTTACTATACTATGACCATACTATAATATGACATTTTGAGGCCATACTATACTATGACTTTTTTTGGCCTATTTTGAAGCCTTACTATACTATGACCATTTTTATGACCTTTTGAGGCCATACTAAAGTATGACTTTTTTTGGCCTATTTTGAAGCCTTACTATACTATGACCATTTTTATGACATTTTAAGGCCATACTATACTATGACTTTTTTTGGCCTTTTTTGAAGTCTTACTATACTATGACCATACTATACTATGACTTTTTGAGGCCATACTATACTATGACTTTTTTTTGGCCTATTTTGAAGCCTTACTATACTATGACCATACTATACTATGACTTTTTGAGGCCATACTATACTATGACTTTTTTTGGCCTATTTTGAAGCCTTACTATACTATGACCATTTTTATGACATTTTGAGGCCATACTATACTATGACTTTTTTTTTGGCCTATTTTGAAGCCTTACTATACTATGACTTTTTTTGGCCTATTTTGAAGCCTTACTATACTATGACCATTTTTATGACCTTTTGAGGCAATACTAAATTATGACTTTTTTTGGCCTATTTTGTAGCCTTACTATACTATGAATTTTTTAGGCCATACTATACTATGACTTTTTTTGGCCTATCTTGAAGCCTTCCGATACTATGACTTTTTTGGCCTATTTTGAAGCCTTACTATACTATGACCATTTTATGACATTTTGAGGCAATACTATACTAGGACTTTTTTTGGCCTTTTTTGAAGCCTTACTATACTATGACCATACTATACTATGACTTTTTGAGGCCATACTATACTATGACTTTTTTTGGCCTATTTTGAACCCTTATTATACTATGACCATTTTTATGACATTTTGAGGCCATGCTATACTATGACTTTTTTTGGCCTATTTCGAAGCCTTACTATACTATGACAATTTTTATGACATTTTGAAGCCTTACTATACTATGACCATTTTTATGACCTTTTGAGGCCATACTAAAGTATGACTTTTTTTTGCCTATTTTGAAGCCTTACTATACTATGACTTTTTTAGGCCATACTATACTATGACTTTTTTTGGCCTATCTTGAAGCCTTCCTATACTATGACTTTTTTTGGCCTATTTTGAAGCCTTACTATACTATGACCATTTTTATGACATTTTGAGGCCATACTAAAGCATGACTTTTTTTGGCATATTTTGAAGCCTTACTATACTATGACCATTTTTATGACATTTTGAGGCCATACTATACTATGACTTTTTTTGGCCTATTTTGAAGCCTTACAATACTATGACCATTTTTATGACATTTTGCGGCCATACTATATTATGACTTTTTTTGGCCGATTTTGAAGCCTTACTATACTATGACAATACTATACTATGACTTTTTGAGGCCATACTATACTATGACTTTTTTTGGCCTATTTTGAAACCTTACTATACTATGACAATTTTTATGACATTTTGAAGCCTTACTATACTATGACCATTTTTATGACCTTTTGAGGCCATACTAAAGTATGACTTTTTTTGGCCTATTTTGAAGCCTTACTATATTATGACCATTTTTATGACATTTTGAGGCCATACTATACTATGACCATTTTTATGACCTTTTGAGGCCATACTAAAGTATGACTTTTTTTGGCCTATTTTGAAGCCTTACTATACTATGACCATTTTTATGACATTTTGAGGCCATACTAAACTAGGACTTTTTTTGGCCTTTTTTGAAGCCTTACTATACTATGACCATACTATACTATGGCTTTTTGAGGCCATACTATGCTATGACTTTTTTTTGGCATATTTTGAAGCCTTACTATACTATGACCATTTTTATGACATTTTGAGGCCATACTATACTATGACTTTTTTTTTGCCGAATTTGAAGCCTTCCTATACTATGACCAATTTTATGACATTTTGAAGCCTTACTATACTATGACCATTTTTATGATATTTTGAGGCCATACTATACTATGATTTTTTTTTTTGGCCTATTTTGAAGCCTTACTATACTATGACTTTTTTTGGCCTATTTTGAAGCCTTACTATACTATGACCATTTTTATGACATTTTGAGGCCATACTTTACTATGACTTTTTTTTGGCCTATTTTGAAGCCTTACTATACTATGACCATTTTATGACATTTTGAGGCAATACTATACTAGGACTTTTTTTGGCCTTTTTTGAAGCCTTACTATACTATGACTATACTATACTATGACTTTTTGAGGCCATACTATACTATGACTTTTTTTGGCATATTTTGAAGCCTTACTATACTATGACCATTTTTATGACATTTTGAGGCCATACTATACTATGACTTTTTTTTGCCGATTTTGAAGCCATCCTATACTATGACTATACTATACTATGACTTTTTGAGGCCATACTATACTATGACTTTTTTTGGCCTATTTTGAAGCCTTACTATACTATGACCATTTTTATGACATTTTGAAGCCTTACTATACTATGACTTTTTGTGGTCTACTTTGAAGCCTTACTATACTATGACCATTTTTATGACATTTTGAGGCCATACTATACTATGACTTTTTATGGCCTATTTTGAAGCCTTACTATACTATGACTTTTTTTGGCCTATTTTGAAGCCTTACTATACTATGACCATTTTTATGACATTTTGAGGCCATACTATACAATGACTTTTTTTGGCCTATTTTGAACCCTTACTATACTATGACCATTTTTATGACATTTTGAGGCCATACTAAAGTATGACTTTTTTTGGCCTATTTTGAAGCCTTACTATACTATGACCATTTTTATGACATTTTGAGGCCATACTATACTATGACTTTTTTTGGCCTATTTTGAAGCCTTACTATACTATGACCATTTTTATGACATTTTGAGGCCATACTATACTATGACTTTTTTTGGCCTATTTTGAAGCCTTACTATACTATGGTAATTTTTATGACTTTTTGAGGCCATACTATACTATGACTTTTTTTGGCCTACTTTGAAGCCTTACTATACTATGACCCTTTTTATGACATTTTGAGGCCATACTAAAGTATGACTTTTTTTGGCCTATTTTGAAGCCTTACTATACTATGACCATACTATACTATGACTTTTTGAGGCCATACTATACTATGACCTTTTTTAGCCTATTTTGAACCCTTACTATACTATGACCATTTTTATGACATTTTGAGGCCATACTATACTATGACTTTTTTTTTGGCCTATTTTGAACCCTTACTATACTATGACCATTTTTATGACATTTTGAGGCCATACTAAAGTATGACTTTTTTTGGCCTATTTTGAAGCCTTACTATACTATGACCATTTTTATGACATTTTGAGGCCATACTAAAGTATGACTTTTTTTGGCCGATGTTGAAGCCTTACTATACTATGACCATACTATACTATGACTTTTTGAGGCAATACTATACTATGACTTTTTTTGGCCTATTTTGAACCCTTACTATACTATGGTAATTTTTATGACATTTTGAGGCCATACTAAAGTATGACTTTTTCTGGCCTATTTTGAAGCCTTACTATACTATGACCATTTTTTTGACATTTTGAGGCCATACTATACTATGACTTTTTTTGGCCTTTTTTGAAGCCTTACTATACTATGACCATACTATACTATGACTTTTTGAGGCCATACTATACTATGACTTTTTGAGGCCCAACTATACTATGACTTTTTTTGGCCTTTTTTGAAGCCTTATTATATGATGACTTTTTTTGGCCTATTTTGAAGCCTTACTATACTGTGACCATTTTTATGACATTCTGAGGCCATACTATACTATGACTTTTTTTGGCCTATTTTGAAGCCTTACTATACTATGACCATACTATACTATGACTTTTTGAGGCCGTACTATACTATGACTTTTTTTGGCCTATCTTGAAGCCTTACTATACTATTACCATTTTTATGACATTTTGAGGCCATGCTATACTATGACTTTTTTTGGCCTATTTTGAAGCCTTACTATACTATGACTTTTTTGGCCTGTTTTGAAGCCTTACTATACTATGACCATACTATACTATGACTTTTTGAGGCAGTACTATACTATGCCTTTTTTTGGCCTATTTTGAACCCTTACTATACTATGACCATTTTTATGACATTTTGAGGGCATACTAAAGTATGACTTTTTTTGGCCTATTTTGAAGCCTTACTATACTATGACCATTTTTATGACATTTTGAGGCCATACTATACTATGACTTTTTTTGGCCCATTTTGAAGCCTTACTATACTATGACCATTTTTATGACATTTTGAGGCCATACTATACTATGACTTTTTTTGGCCTATTTTGAAGCCTTATTATATGATGACTTTTTTTGGCATATTTTGAAGCCTTACTATACTATGGTCATTTTTATGACATTTTGAGGCCATACTAAAGTATGACTTTTTTTGGCCTATTTTGAAGCCTTACTATACTATGACCATTTTTATGACATTTTGAGGCCATACTATACTATCACTTTTTTTGGCCTATTTTGAAGCCTTACTATACTATGACCATACTATACTATGACTTTTTTTGGCCTATTTTGAAGTCTTACTATACTATGACCATACTAATGACTTTTTGAGGCAATACTATACTATGACTTTTTGAGGCCATACTATACTATGCCTTTTTTTTTGGCCTATTTTGAATCCTTACTATACTATGACCATCTTTATGACATTTTGAGGCCATACTATACTATGACTTTTTTTGGCCTTTTTTGAAGCATTTCTATACTATGACCATTTTTATGACATTTTGAGGCCATACTATACTATGACTTTTTTTGGCCTATTTTGAAGCCTTACTATACTATGACTTTTTTTGGCCTATCTTGAAGCCTTACTATACCATGACCATTTTTATGACATTTTGAGGCCATACTATACAATGACTTTTTTTGGCCTATTTTGAACCCTTACTATACTATGACCATTTTTATGACATTTTGAGGCCATACTAAAGTATGACTTTTTTTGGCCTATTTTGAAGCCTTACTATACTATGACCATTTTTATGACATTTTGAGGCCATACTATACTATGACTTTTTTTGGCCTATTTTGAAGCCTTATGATATGATGACTTTTTTTGGCCTATTTTGAAGCCTTACTATACTATGACCATTTTTATGACATTTTGAGGCCATACTATACTATGACTTTTTTGTTGGCCTATTTTGAAGCCTTACTATACTATGACCATACTATACTATGACTTTTTGAGGCAGTACTATACTATGCCTTTTTTTTGCCTATTTTGAACCCTTACTATACTATGACCATTTTTATGACATATTGAGGGCATACTATACTATGACTTTTTTTGGCCTATTTTGAAGCTTTATTATATGATGACTTTTTTTGGCCTATTCTGAAGCCTTACTATACTATGGTCATTTTTATGACATTTTGAGGCCATACTAAAGTATGACTTTTTTTGGCCTATTTTGAAGCCTTACTATACTATGACCATTTTTATGACATTTTCAGGCCATACTATACTATCACTTTTTTTGGCCTATTTTGAAGCCTTACTATGCTATGACCATACTATACTATGACTTTTTTTGGCCTATTTTGAAGTCTTACTATACTATGACCATACTATACTATGACTTTTTGAGGCAATACTATACTATGACTTTTTGAGGCCATACTATACTATGACTTTTTTTTGGCCTATTTTGAATCCTTACTATACTATGACCATTTTTATGACATTTTGAGGCCATACTATACGATGACTTTTTTTGGCCTTTTTTGAAGCCTTACTATACTATGACCATACTATACTATGACTTTTTGAGGCAATACTATACTATGCCTTTTTTTGGCCTATTTTGAACCCTTACTATACTATGACCATTTTTATGACATTTTGAGGCCATACTAAAGTATGACTTTTTTTGGCCTATTTTGAAGCCTTACTATACTATGACCATACTATAATATGACATTTTGAGGCCATACTATACTATGACTTTTTTTGGCCTATTTTGAAGCCTTACTAAACTATGACCATTTTTATGACATTTTGAGGCCATACTATACTATGACTTTTTTTGGCCTATTTTGAAGCCTTACTATACTATGTCCATTTTTATGACATTTTGAGGCCATACTATACTATGACTTGTTTTGGCCTATTTTGAAGCCTTACTATACTATGACCATTTTTATGTCATTTTGAGGCCATACTATACTATGACTTTTTTTGGCCTATTTTGAAGCCTTACTATACTATGACCATACTATACTATGACTTTTTTTGGCCTATTTTGAAGCCTTAATATACTATGACCATACTATACTATGACTTTTTGAGGCCGTACTATACTATGACTTTTTTTGGCATATTTTGAAGCCTTACTATACTATGACCATTTTTATGACATTTTGAGGCCATACTATACTATGACTTTTTTTGGCCTATTTTGAAGCCTTACTATACTATGACCATTTTTTTGACATTTTGAGGCCATACTATACTATGACTTTTTTTGGCCCATTTTGAAGCCTTATTATATGATGACTTTTTTTGGCCTATTTTGAAGCCTTACTATACTATGGTCATTTTTATGACATTTTGAGGCCATACTAAAGTATGACTTTTTTTGGCCTATTTTGAAGCCTTACTATACTATGACTTTTTTGGCCTATTTTGAAGCCTTACTATACTATGACCATACTATACTATGACTTTTTGAGGCCATACTATACTACGACTTTTTTTTTGGCATTTTTTAAAACCTTACTATACTATGACCATACTATAATATGACTTTTTGAGGCCATACTATACTATGACTTTTTTGGCATTTTTTGAACTCTTACTATACTATGACCATTTTTAAGACATTTTGAGGCCATACTATACTATGACTTTTTTATGCCTATTTTGAAGCATTTCTATACTATGACCATTTTTATGACATTTTGAGGCCATACTATACTATGACTTTTTTTGGCCTATTTTGAAGCCTTACTATACTATGACTTTTTTTGGCCTATCTTGAAGCCTTACTATACTATGACCATTTTTATGACATTTTGAGGCCATACTATACAATGACTTTTTTTGGCCTATTTTGAACCCTTACTATACTATGACCATTTTTATGACATTTTGAGGCCATACTAAAGTATGACTTTTTTTGGCCTATTTTGAAGCCTTACTATACTATGACCATTTTTATGACATTTTGAGGCCATACTATACTATGACTTTTTTTGGCCTATTTTGAAGCCTTACTATACTATGACCATTTTTATGACATTTTGAGGCCATACTATACTATGACTTTTTTTGGCCTATTTTGAAGCCTTACTATACTATGGTAATTTTTATGACTTTTTGAGGCCATACTATACTATGACTTTTTTTGGCCTACTTTGAAGCCTTACTATACTATGACCCTTTTTATGACATTTTGAGGCCATACTAAAGTATGACTTTTTTTGGCCTATTTTGAAGCCTTACTATACTATGACCATACTATACTATGACTTTTTGAGGCCATACTATACTCTGACTTTTTTTAGCCTATTTTGAACCCTTACTATACTATGACCATTTTTATGACATTTTGAGGCCATACTATACTATGACTTTTTTTGGCCTATCTTGAAGCCTTACTATACTATGACCATTTTTATGACATTTTGAGGCCATACTATACTATGACTTTTTTTTGGCCTATTTTGAACCCTTACTATACTATGACCATTTTTATGACATTTTGAGGCCATACTAAAGTATGACTTTTTTTGGCCTATTTTGAATCCTTACTATACTATGACCATTTTTATGACATTTTGAGGCCATACTAAAGTATGACTTTTTTTGGCCTATTTTGAAGCCTTACTATACTATGACCATTTTTATGACATTTTGAGGCCATACTAAAGTATGACTTTTTTTGGCCGATTTTGAAGCCTTACTATACTATGACCATACTATACTATGAATTTTTGAGGCAATACTATACTATGCCTTTTTTTGGCCTATTTTGAACCCTTACTATACTATGGTAATTTTTATGACATTTTGAGGCCATACTATACTATGACTTTTTTTGGCCGATTTTGAAGCCTTACTATACTATGACAATACTATACTATGACTTTTTGAGGCCATAATATACTATGACTTTTTGAGGCCATACTATACTAAGACATTTTTTGGCATTTTTTAAAACCTTACTATACTATGACCATACTATATTATGACTTTTTGAGGCCATACTGTACTATGACTTTTTTTGGCCTATTTTGAAGCCTTACTATACTATGACCATACTGTACTATGATTTTTTTAGGCCATACTATACTATGACTTTTTTTGGCCTTTTTTGAAACCTTACTATTCTATGACCATACTATACTATGACTTTTTGAGGCCATACTATTCTATGACTTTTTGAGGCCATAGAATAGTATGACTTTTTTTGGCCTATCTTGAAGCCTTACTATACTATGACCATTTTTATGACATTTTGAGGCCATACTATACTATGACTTTTTTTTGGCCTATTTTGAAGCCTTACTATACTATGACAATACTATACTATGACTTTTTGAGGCCATACTATACTATGACTTTTTTTAGCCTATCTTGAAGCCTTCCTATACTATGACTTTTTTTGGCCTATTTTGAAGCCTTACTATACTATGACTTTTTTAGGCCATACTATACTATGACTTTTTTTTGGCCTATCTTTAAGCCTTCCTATACTATGACTTTTTTTGGCCTATTTTGAAGCCTTACTATACTATGACCATTTTTATGACATTTTGAGGCCATACTAAAGTATGACTTTTTTTGGCATATTTTGAAGCCTTACTATACTATGACCATTTTTATGACATTTTGAGGCCATACTATACTATGACTTTTTTTGGCCTATTTTGAAGCCTTACAATACTATGACCATTTTTTATGACATTTTGAGGCCATACTATATTATGACTTTTTTTGGCCGATTTTGAAGCCTTACTATACTATGACAATTTTTATGACATTTTGAAGCCTTACTATACTATGACCATTTTTATGACCTTTTGAGGCCATACTAAAGTATGACTTTTTTTGGCCTATTTTGAAGCCTTACTATACTATGACCATTTTTATGACATTTTGAGGCCATACTATACTATGACTTTTTTTGGCCTTTTTTGAAGTCTTACTATACTATGACCATACTATACTATGACTTTTTGAGGCCATACTATACTATGACTTTTTTTGGCCTATTTTGAAGCCTTACTATACTATGACCATACTATACTATGACTTTTTGAGGCCATACTATACTATGACTTTTTTTGGCCTATTTTGAAGCCTTACTATACTATGACCATTTTTATGACATTTTGAGGCCATACTATACTATGACTTTTTTTTTGGCCTATTTTGAAGCCTTACTATACTATGACTTTTTTTGGCCTATTTTGAAGCCTTACTATACTATGACCATTTTTATGACCTTTTGAGGCCATACTAAAGTATGACTTTTTTTGGCCTATTTTGAAGCCTTACTATATTATGACCATTTTTATGACATTTTGAGGCCATACTATACTATGACCATTTTTATGACCTTTTGAGGCCATACTAAAGTATGACTTTTTTTGGCCTATTTTGAAGCCTTACTATACTATGACCATTTTTATGACATTTTGAGGCCATACTAAACTAGGACTTTTTTTGGCCTTTTTTGAAGCCTTACTATACTATGACCATACAATACTATGGCTTTTTGAGGCCATACTATGCTATGACTTTTTTTTGGCATATTTTGAAGCCTTACTATACTATGACCATTTTTATGACATTTTGAGGCCATACTATACTATGACTTTTTTTTTGCCGAATTTGAAGCCTTCCTATACTATGACCAATTTTATGACATTTTGAAGCCTTACTATACTATGACCATTTTTATGATATTTTGAGGCCATACTATACTATGATTTTTTTTTTGGCCTATTTTGAAGCCTTACTATACTATGACTTTTTTTGGCCTATTTTGAAGCCTTACTATACTATGACCATTTTTATGACATTTTGAGGCCATACTTTACTATGACTTTTTTTTGGCCTATTTTGAAGCCTTACTATACTATGACCATTTTTATGACATTTTGAGGCAATACTATACTAGGACTTTTTTTGGCCTTTTTTGAAGCCTTACTATACTATGACCATACTATACTATGACTTTTTGAGGCCTTACTATACTATGACTTTTTTTGGCCTATTTTGAAGCCTTACTATACTATGACCATTTTTATGACATTTTGAGGCCATACTTTACTATGACTTTTTTTTGGCCTATTTTGAAGCCTTACTATACTATGACCATTTTTATGACATTTTGAGGCAATACTATACTAGGACTTTTTTTGGCCTTTTTTGAAGCCTTACTATACTATGACCATACTATACTATGACTTTTTGAGGCCATACTATACTATGACTTTTTTTGGCATATTTTGAAGCCTTACTATACTATGACCATTTTTAAGACATTTTGAGGCCATACTATACTATGACTTTTTTTTGCCGATTTTGAAGCCATCCTATACTATGACTTTTTTTGGCCTATTTTGAAGCCGTACTATACTATGACTTTTTGTGGCCTACTTTGAAGCCTTACTATACTATGACCATTTTTATGACCTTTTGAGGCCATACTAAAGTATGACTTTTTTTGGCATATTTTGAAGCCTTACTATACTATGACCATTTTTATGACATTTTGAGGCCATACTATACTATGACTTTTTTTGGCCTTTTTTGAAGCCTTACTATACTATGACCATACTATACTATGACTTTTTCGAGGCCATACTATACTATGACTTTTTTTGGCCTATGTTGAAGCCTTACTATACTATGACTTTTTTTGGCCTATTTTGAAGCCTTACTATACTATGACCATTTTTATGACATTTTGAGGCCATACTATACTATGACTTTTTTTGGCCTTTTTTGAAGCCTTACTATACTATGACCATTTTTATGACATTTTGAGGCCATACTATACTAGGACTTTTTTTGGCCTTTTTTGAAGCCTTACTATACTATGACCATACTATACTATTACTTTTTGAGGCCATACTATACTATGACTTTTTTTGGCCTATTTTGAAGCCTTACTATTCTATGACCATTTTTATGACATTTTGAGGCCATACTATACTAGGACTTTTTTTTGCCGATTTTGAAGCCTTCCTATACTATGACTTTTTTTTGGCCTATTTTGAAGCCTTACTATACTATGACCATACTATAATATGACTTTTTGAGGCCATACTATACTATGACTTTTTTTGGCCGATTTTGAAGCCTTACTATACTATGACCATACTATAATATGACATTTTGAGGCCATACTATACTATGACTTTTTTTGGCCTATTTTGAAGCCTTACTAAACTATGACCATTTTTATGACATTTTGAGGCCATACTATACTATGACTTTTTTTTTGGCCTTTTTTGAAGCCTTACTATACTATGACTTTTTTTGGCCTATTTTGAAGCCTTACTATACTATGACCATTTTTATGACCTTTTGAGGCAATACTAAATTATGACTTTTTTTGGCCTATTTTGTAGCCTTACTATACTATGAATTTTTTAGGCCATACTATACTATGACTTTTTTTGGCCTATCTTGAAGCCTTCCGATACTATGACTTTTTTGGCCTATTTTGAAGCCTTACTATACTATGACCATTTTTATGACATTTTGAGGCCATACTAAAGTATAACTTTTTTTGGCATATTTTGAAGCCTTACTATACTATGACCATTTTTATGACATTTTGAGGCCATACTAAAGTATGACTTTTTTTGGCATATTTTGAAGCCTTACTATACTATGACCATTTTTATGACATTTTGAGGCCATACTATACTATGACTTTTTTTGGCCTATTTTGAAGCCTTACAATACTATGACCATTTTTATGACATTTTGCGGCCATACTATATTATGACTTTTTTTGGCCGATTTTGAAGCCTTACTATACTATGACAATACTATACTATGACTTTTTGAGGCCATACTATACTATGACTTTTTTTGGCCTATTTTGAAACCTTACTATACTATGACAATTTTTATG
The DNA here is from genome assembly GCF_017976425.1 of Toxotes jaculatrix. Taxonomy (NCBI): domain Eukaryota; kingdom Metazoa; phylum Chordata; class Actinopteri; family Toxotidae; genus Toxotes; species Toxotes jaculatrix. Next base: position 25,479,483 of record NC_054402.1, on the reverse strand, counting down.
ACATTTTGAAGCCTTACTATACTATGACCATTTTTATGACCTTTTGAGGCCATACTAAAGTATGACTTTTTTTGGCCTATTTTGAAGCCTTACTATACTATGACCATTTTTATGACATTTTGAGGCCATACTAAACTAGGACTTTTTTTGGCCTTTTTTGAAGCCTTACTATACTATGACCATACTATACTATGGCTTTTTGAGGCCATACTATGCTATGACTTTTTTTTGGCATATTTTGAAGCCTTACTATACTATGACCATTTTTATGACATTTTGAGGCCATACTATACTATGACTTTTTTTTTGCCGAATTTGAAGCCTTCCTATACTATGACCAATTTTATGACATTTTGAAGCCTTACTATACTATGACCATTTTTATGATATTTTGAGGCCATACTATACTATGATTTTTTTTTTTTGGCCTATTTTGAAGCCTTACTATACTATGACTTTTTTTGGCCTATTTTGAAGCCTTACTATACTATGACCATTTTTATGACATTTTGAGGCCATACTTTACTATGACTTTTTTTTGGCCTATTTTGAAGCCTTACTATACTATGACCATTTTATGACATTTTGAGGCAATACTATACTAGGACTTTTTTTGGCCTTTTTTGAAGCCTTACTATACTATGACTATACTATACTATGACTTTTTGAGGCCATACTATACTATGACTTTTTTTGGCATATTTTGAAGCCTTACTATACTATGACCATTTTTATGACATTTTGAGGCCATACTATACTATGACTTTTTTTTGCCGATTTTGAAGCCATCCTATACTATGACTATACTATACTATGACTTTTTGAGGCCATACTATACTATGACTTTTTTTGGCCTATTTTGAAGCCTTACTATACTATGACCATTTTTATGACATTTTGAAGCCTTACTATACTATGACTTTTTGTGGCCTACTTTGAAGCCTTACTATACTATGACCATTTTTATGACATTTTGAGGCCATACTATACTATGACTTTTTATGGCCTATTTTGAAGCCTTACTATACTATGACTTTTTTTGGCCTATTTTGAAGCCTTACTATACTATGACCATTTTTATGACCTTTTGAGGCCATACTAAAGTATGACTTTTTTTGGCATATTTTGAAGCCTTACTATACTATGACCATACTATACTATGACTTTTTGAGTTAATACTATACTATGACTTTTTGAGGCCGTACTATACTATGACTTTTTTTGGCATATTTTGAAGCCTTACTATACTATGACTTTTTTTGGCCTATTTTGAAGCCTTACTATACTATGACCATTTTTTATGACTTTTTGAGGCCGTACTATACTATGACTTTTTTTGGCTTATTTTGAAGCCTTACTATACTATGACTTTTTTTTGCCTATTTTGAAGCCTTACTATATGATGACTTTTTTAGCCTATTTTGAAGCCTTACTATACTATGACCATTTTTTTGACATTTTGAGGCCATACTATACTATGACTTTTTTGGCCTATTTTGAAGCCTTACTATACTATGACCATTTTTTATGACATTTTGGGGCCATACTATACTATGACTTTTTTTGGCCTATTTTGAAGCCTTACTATACTATGACCATACTATACTAGGACTTTTTTTGGCCTATTTTGAAGCCTTACTATACTATGACCATACTATAGTATGACTTTTTGAGGCAATAATATACTATGACTTTTTTTTTGGCCTATTTTGAACCCTTACTATACTATGACCATTTTTATGACATTTTGAGGCCATACTATACTATGACTTTTTTTGGCCTTTTTTGAAGCCTTACTATACTATGGCCATACTATACTATGACTTTTTGAGGCCATACTATACTATGACTTTTTTTTGGCCTATTTTGAAGCCTTACTATACTATGGTCATTTTTATGACATTTTGAGGCCATACTATACTATGACTTTTTTTGGCCTATTTTGAAGCCTTACTATACTATGACCATACTACACTATGACTCCTTGAGGCCGTACTATACTATGATTTTTTTTTACCTATCTTGAAGCTTTACTATACTATGACCATTTTCATGACATTTTGAGGCCATACTATACTATGACTTTTTTTGGCCAGTTTTGAAGCCTTACTATACTATGACTTTTTTTGGCCTATTTTGAAGCCTTACTATACTATGACTTTTTTGGCCTATTTTGAAGCCTTACTATACTATGACCATACTATACTATGACTTTTTGAGGCCATACTATACTACGACTTTTTTTGGCATTTTTTAAAACCTTACTATACTATGACCATACTATACTATGACTTTTTGAGGCCATACCATACTATGACTTTTTTTTGGCATTTTTTGAACTCTTACTATACTATGACCATTTTTAAGACATTTTGAGGCCATACTATACTATGACCTTTTTTTTGGCCTATTTTGAAGCCTTACTATAACATGACCATTTTTATGACATTTTGAGGCCATACTAAAGTATGACTTTTTTTGGCCTATTTTGAAGCCTTACTATACTATGACCATTTTTATGACATTTTGAGGCCATACTATACTATCACTTTCTTTGGCCTATTTTGAAGCCTTACTATACTATGACTTTTTTTGGCCTATTTTGAAGCCTTACTATACTATGACCATACTATACTATGACTTTTTGAGGCCATACTATACTATGATTTTTTGAGGCCATACTATACTATGACTTTTTTTGGCCTATTTTGAAGCCTTACTATACTATGACCATTTTTATGACATTTTGAGGCCATACTAAAGTATGACTTTTTTTGGCATATTTTGAAGCCTTACTATACTATTACCATTTTTATGACATTTTGAGACCATACTATACTATGACTTTTTTTGGCCTATTTTGAAGCCTTACTATATGATGACTTTTTTTGGCCTATTTTGAAGCCTTACTATACTATGGTAATTTTTATGACATTTTGAGGCCATACTAAAGTATGACTTTTTCTGGCCTATTTTGAAGCCTTACTATACTATGACCATTTTGAGGCCATACTATACTATGACTTTTTTTGGCCTATTTTGAAGCCTTACTATACTGTGACCATTTTTATGACATTTTGAGGCCATACTAAAGTATGACTTTTTCTGGCCTATTTTGAAGCCTTACTATACTATTGTCATTTTTATGACATTTTGAGGCCATACTAAAGTATGGCTTTTTTTGGCCTATTTTGAAGCCTAACTATACTATTAACATTTTTATGACATTTTGAGGCCATACTATACTATGACTTTTTGAGGCCATACTATACTATGACTTTTTTTTGGCCTATTTTGAAACCTTACTATACTATGACCATTTTTATGACATTTTGAGGCCATACTATACTATGACATTTTTTGGCCTTTTTTGAAGCCTTACTATACTATGGCCATACTATACTATGACTTTTTGAGGCAATAATATACTATGCCTTTTTTTTTGCCTATTTTGAACCCATACTATACTATGACTTTTTTTTGGCCTATTTTGAAGCCTTACTATACTATGACTTTTTTGGCCTATTTTGAAGCCTTACTATACTATGACCATACTATACTATGACTTTTTGAGGCCATACTATACTATGACTTTTTTTGGCATTTTTTGAACTCTTACTATACTATGACCATTTTTAAGACATTTTGAGGCCATACTATACTATGACTTTTTTTTGGCCTATTTTGAAGCCTTACTATACTATGACCATTTTTATGACATTTTGAGGCCATACTAAAGTATGACTTTTTTTTGCCTATTTTGAAGCCTTACTATACTATGACTTTTTGAGGCAATACTATACTATGACTTTTTGAAGCCATACTATACTATGACTTTTTTTGGCTTATTTTGAAGCCTTAATATACTATGACTTTTTTTTGGCCTATTTTGAAGCCTTACTATACTATGATCATTTTTATGACATTTTGAGGCCATACTAAAGTATGACTTTTTTTGGCCTATTTTGAAGCCTTACTATACTATGACCATTTTTATGACATTTTGAGGCCATACTATACTATCACTTTCTTTGGCCTATTTTGAAGCCTTACTATACTATGACTTTTTTTGGCCTATTTTGAAGCCTTACTATACTATGACCATACTATACTATGACTTTTTGAGGCCATACTATACTATGATTTTTTGAGGCCATACTATACTATGACTTTTTTTGGCCTATTTTGAAGCCTTACTATACTATGACCATTTTTATGACATTTTGAGGCCATACTAAAGTATGACTTTTTTTGGCATATTTTGAAGCCTTACTATACTATTACCATTTTTATGACATTTTGAGACCATACTATACTATGACTTTTTTTGGCCTATTTTGAAGCCTTACTATATGATGACTTTTTTTGGCCTATTTTGAAGCCTTACTATACTATGGTAATTTTTATGACATTTTGAGGCCATACTAAAGTATGACTTTTTCTGGCCTATTTTGAAGCCTTACTATACTATGACCATTTTGAGGCCATACTATACTATGACTTTTTTTGGCCTATTTTGAAGCCTTACTATACTGTGACCATTTTTATGACATTTTGAGGCCATACTAAAGTATGACTTTTTCTGGCCTATTTTGAAGCCTTACTATACTATTGTCATTTTTATGACATTTTGAGGCCATACTAAAGTATGGCTTTTTTTGGCCTATTTTGAAGCCTAACTATACTATTAACATTTTTATGACATTTTGAGGCCATACTATACTATGACTTTTTGAGGCCATACTATACTATGACTTTTTTTTGGCCTATTTTGAAACCTTACTATACTATGACCATTTTTATGACATTTTGAGGCCATACTATACTATGACTTTTTTTGGCCTTTTTTGAAGCCTTACTATACTATGGCCATACTATACTATGACTTTTTGAGGCAATAATATACTATGCCTTTTTTTTTGCCTATTTTGAACCCATACTATACTATGACTTTTTTTTGGCCTATTTTGAAGCCTTACTATACTATGACTTTTTTGGCCTATTTTGAAGCCTTACTATACTATGACCATACTATACTATGACTTTTTGAGGCCATACTATACTGTGACTTTTTTTGGCATTTTTTGAACTCTTACTATACTATGACCATTTTTAAGACATTTTGAGGCCATACTATACTATGACTTTTTTTTGGCCTATTTTGAAGCCTTACTATACTATGACCATTTTTATGACATTTTGAGGCCATACTAAAGTATGACTTTTTTTTGCCTATTTTGAAGCCTTACTATACTATGACTTTTTGAGGCAATACTATACTATGACTTTTTGAAGCCATACTATACTATGACTTTTTTTGGCTTATTTTGAAGCCTTAATATACTATGACTTTTTTTTGGCCTATTTTGAAGCCTTACTATACTATGATCATTTTTATGACATTTTAAGGCCATACTAAAGTATGACTTTTTTTTGCCTATTTTGAAGCCTTACTATACTATGACTTTTTGAGGCAATATTATACTATGACTTTTTTTGGCCTATCTTGAAGCCTTACTATACTATGACCATTTTTATGACATTTTGAGGCCATACTATACTATGACTTTTTTTGGCCTATTTTGAAGTCTTACTATACTATGACCATTTTTTATGACATTTTGAGGCCATACTATACTATGACTTTTTTTGGCCTATTTTGAAGCCTTACTATACTATGACCATACTATACTAGGACTTTTTTTGGCCTATTTTGAAGCCTTACTATAGTATGACCATACTATAGTATGACTTTTTGAGGCAATAATATACTATGACTTTTTTTTTGGCCTATTTTGAACCCTTACTATACTATGACCATTTTTATGACATTTTGAGGCCATACTAAAGTATGACTTTTTTTGACATATTTTGAAGCCTTACTATACTATAACCATTCTTATGACATTTTGAGGCCATACTATACTATGACTTATTTTGGCCTATTTTGAAGCCTTACTATACTATGACTTTTTGAGACAATACTATACTATGACTTTTTGAGGCCATACTATACTATGACTTTTTTTTTTTGGCCTATTTTGAAGCCTTACTATACTATGACCATTTTTATGACATTTTGAGGCCATATTATACTATGACTTTTTTTGGCCTATTTTGAAGCCTTACTATACTATGACCATACTATACTATGACTTTTTGAGGCAATACTATACTATGCCTTTTTTTGGCCTATTTTGAACCCTTACTATACTATGACCATTTTTATGACATTTTGAGGCCATACTATACTATGACTTTTTTTGGCCTATTTTGAAGCCTTACTATACTATGACTTTTTGAGGCAATACTATACTATGACTTTTTGAAGCCATACTATACTATGAATTTTTTTGGCTTATTTTGAAGCCTTAATATACTATGACTTTTTTTTGGCCTATTTTGAAGCCTTACTATACTATGATCATTTTTATGACATTTTAAGGCCATACTAAAGTATGACTTTTTTTGCCTATTTTGAAGCCTTACTATACTATGACTTTTTGAGGCAATATTATACTATGACTTTTTTTGGCCTATCTTGAAGCCTTACTATACTATGACCATTTTTATGACATTTTGAGGCCATACTATACTATGACTTTTTTTGGCCTATTTTGAAGCCTTACTATACTATGACCATTTTTATGAAATTTTGAGGCCATACTATACTATGACTTTTTTTGGCCTATTTTGAAGCCTTATAATATGATGACTTTTTTTGGCCTATTTTGAAGCCTTACTATACTATGACCATTTTTATGACATTTTGAGGCCATACTATACTATAACTTATTTTGGCCTATTTTGAAGCCTTACTATACTATGACTTTTTGAGACAATACTATACTATGACTTTTTGAGGCCATACTATACTATGACTTTTTTTTTGGCCTATTTTGAAGCCTTACTATACTATGACCATTTTTATGACATTTTGAGGCCATATTATACTATGACTTTTTTTGGCCTATTTTGAAGCCTTACTATACTATGACCATACTATACTATGACTTTTTGAGGCAATACTATACTATGCCTTTTTTTGGCCTATTTTGAACCCTTACTATACTATGACCATTTTTATGACATTTTGAGGCAATACTATACTATGACTTTTTTTGGCCTATTTTGAAGCCTTACTATACTATGACTTTTTGAGGCAATACTATACTATGACTTTTTGAAGCCATACTATACTATGAATTTTTTTGGCTTATTTTGAAGCCTTAATATACTATGACTTTTTTTTGGCCTATTTTGAAGCCTTACTATACTATGATCATTTTTATGACATTTTAAGGCCATACTAAAGTATGACTTTTTTTTGCCTATTTTGAAGCCTTACTATACTATGACTTTTTGAGGCAATATTATACTATGACTTTTTTTGGCCTATCTTGAAGCCTTACTATACTATGACCATTTTTATGACATTTTGAGGCCATACTATACTATGACTTTTTTTGGCCTATTTTGAAGCCTTACTATACTATGACTTTTTTGGCCTATTTTGAAGCCTTACTATACAATGACCATACTATACTATGACTTTTTGAGGCAATACTATACTATGCCTTTTTTTGGCCTATTTTGAAGCCTTACTATACTATGACCATTTTTATGACATTTTGAGGCCATACTATACTATGACTTTTTTTGGCATATTTTGAAGCCTTACTATACTATGACCATTTTTATGACATTTTGAGGCCATACTATACTATGACTTTTTTTGGCCTATTTTGAAGCCTTACTATACTATGACCATTTTTATGAAATTTTGAGGCCATACTATACTATGACTTTTTTTGGCCTATTTTGAAGCCTTACTATACTATGACCATTTTTATGACATTTTGAGGCCATACTAAAGTATGACTTTTTTTTGGCATATTTTGAAGCCTTACTATACTATGACCATTTTTATGACATTTTGAGGCCATACTATACTATGACTTTTTTTGGCCTATTTTGAAGCCTTACTATACTATGACCATTTTTATGACATTTTGAGGCCATACTATACTATGACTTTTTTTGGCCTATTTTGAAGCCTTACTATACTATGACCATTTTTATGACATTTTGAGGCCATACTATACTATGACTTTTTTTGGCCTATTTTGAAGCCTTATTATATGATAACTTTTTTTGGCCTATTTTGAAGCCTTACTATACTATGACCATTTTTATGACATTTTGAGGCCATACTATACTATGACTTTTTTTGGCCTTTTTTGAAGCCTTACTATACTATGGCCATACTATACTATGACTTTTTGAGGCAATACTATACTATGCCTTTTTTTTGCCTATTTTGAAGCCTTACTATACTATGACCATTTTTATGACATTTTGAGGCCATACTATACTATGACTTTTTTTGGCCTATTTTGAAGCCTTATTATATGATAACTTTTTTTGGCCTATTTTGAAGCCTTACTATACTATGACCATTTTTATGACATTTTGAGGCCATACTATACTATGACTTTTTTTGGCCTTTTTTGAAGCCTTACTATACTATGGCCATACTATACTATGACTTTTTGAGGCAATACTATACTATGCCTTTTTTTTGCCTATTTTGAACCCTTACTATACTATGACCATTTTTATGACATTTTGAGGCCATACTAAAGTATGACTTTTTTTGGCCTATTTTGAACCCTTACTATACTATGACCATTTTTATGACATTTTGAGGACATACTATACTATGACTTTTTTTGGCCTATTTTGAAGCCTTACTATACTATGACCATACTATAGTATGACTTTTTGAGGCAATAATATACTATGACTTTTTTTTTTTTTGGCATATTTTGAAGCCTTACTATACTATGACCATTTTTATGACATTTTGAGGCCATACTATACTATGACTTATTTTGGCCTATTTTGAAGCCTTACTATACTATGACTTTCTTTGGCCTTTTTTGAAGCCTTACTATAACATGGCCATACTATACTATGACTTTTTGAGGCCATACTATACTATGACTTTTTTTTGGCCTATTTTGAAGCCTTACTATACTATGGTCATTTTTATGACATTTTGAGGCCATACTATACTATGACTTTTTTTGGCCTATTTTGAAGTCTTACTATACTATGGTCATTTTTATGACATTTTGAGGCCATACTATACTATGACTTTTTTTGGCCTATTTTGAAGCCTTACTATACTATGGTCATTTTTATGACATTTTGAGGCCATACTATACTATGACTTTTTTTGGCCTATTTTGAAGTCTTACTATACTATGGTCATTTTTATGACATTTTGAGACCATACTATACTATGACTTTTTTTGGCCTATTTTGAAGTCTTACTATACTATGACCATTTTTTATGACATTTTGAGGCCATACTATACTATGACTTTTTTTGGCCTATTTTGAAGCCTTACTATACTATGACCATACTATACTAGGACTTTTTTTGGCCTATTTTGAAGCCTTACTATACTATGACCATACTATAGTATGACTTTTTGAGGCAATAATATACTATGACTTTTTTTTTGGCCTATTTTGAACCCTTACTATACTATGACCATTTTTATGACATTTTGAGGCCATACCAAAGTATGACTTTTTTTGACATATTTTGAAGCCTTACTATACTATGACCATTTTTATGACATTTTGAGGCCATACTATACTATAACTTATTTTGGCCTATTTTGAAGCCTTACTATACTATGACTTTTTGAGACAATACTATACTATGACTTTTTGAGGCCATACTATACTATGACTTTTTTTTTTGGCCTATTTTGAAGCCTTACTATACTATGACCATACTATACTATGACTTTTTGAGGCAATACTATACTATGCCTTTTTTTGGCCTATTTTGAACCCTTACTATACTATGACCATTTTTATGACATTTTGAGGCAATACTATACTATGACTTTTTTTGGCCTATTTTGAAGCCTTACTATACTATGACTTTTTGAGGCAATACTATACTATGACTTTTTGAAGCCATACTATACTATGAATTTTTTTGGCTTATTTTGAAGCCTTAATACACTATGACTTTTTTTTGGCCTATTTTGAAGCCTTACTATACTATACTATGATCATTTTTATGACATTTTAAGGCCATACTAAAGTATGACTTTTTTTTTGCCTATTTTGAAGCCTTACTATACTATGACTTTTTGAGGCAATATTATACTATGACTTTTTTTGGCCTATCTTGAAGCCTTACTATACTATGACCATTTTTATGACATTTTGAGGCCATACTATACTATGACTTTTTTTGGCCTATTTTGAAGCCTTACTATACTATGACTTTTTTGGCCTATTTTGAAGCCTTACTATACAATGACCATACTATACTATGACTTTTTGAGGCAATACTATACTATGCCTTTTTTTGGCCTATTTTGAAGCCTTACTATACTATGACCATTTTTATGACATTTTGAGGCCATACTATACTATGACTTTTTTTGGCATATTTTGAAGCCTTACTATACTATGACCATTTTTATGACATTTTGAGGCCATACTATACTATGACTTTTTTTGGCCTATTTTGAAGCCTTACTATACTATGACCATTTTTATGACATTTTGAGGCCATACTATACTATGACTTTTTTTGGCCTATTTTGAAGCCTTACTATACTATGACCATTTTTATGACATTTTGAGGCCATACTATACTATGACTTTTTTTGGCCTATTTTGAAGCCTTCTTATATGATGACTTTTTTTGGCCTATTTTGAAGCCTTACTATACTATGACCATTTTTATGACATTTTGAGGCCATACTATACTATGACTTTTTTTGGCCTTTTTTGAAGCCTTACTATACTATGGCCATACTATACTATGACTTTTTGAGGCCATACTATACTATGCCTTTTTTTGGCCTATTTTGAACCCTTACTATACTATGACCATTTTTATGACATTTTGAGGCCATACTAAAGTATGACTTTTTTTAGCATATTTTGAAGCCTTACTATACTATGACCATTTTTATGACATTTTGAGGCCATACTATACTATGACTTTTTTTGGCCTATTTTGAAGTCTTACTATACTATGGTCATTTTTATGACATTTTGAGGCCATACTATACTATGACTTTTTTTGGCCTATTTTGAAGCCTTACTATACTATGACCATTTTTATGACATTTTGAGGCCATACTAAAGTATGACTTTTTTTGGCATATTTTGAAGCCTTACTATACTATGACCATTTTTATGACATTTTGAGGCCATACTATACTATGACTTTTTTTGGCCTATTTTGAAGCCTTACTATACTATGACCATTTTTATGACATTTTGAGGCCATACTATACTATGACTTTTTTTGGCCTATTTTGAAGCCTTACTATACTATGACCATTTTTATGACATTTTGAGGCCATACTATACTATGACTTTTTTTGGCCTATTTTGAAGCCTTCTTATATGATGACTTTTTTTGGCCTATTTTGAAGCCTTACTATACTATGACCATTTTTATGACATTTTGAGGCCATACTATACTATGACTTTTTTTGGCCTTTTTTGAAGCCTTACTATACTATGGCCATACTATACTATGACTTTTTGAGGCCATACTATACTATGCCTTTTTTGGCCTATTTTGAACCCTTACTATACTATGACCATTTTTATGACATTTTGAGGCCATACTAAAGTATGACTTTTTTTAGCATATTTTGAAGCCTTACTATACTATGACCATTTTTGTGACATTTTGAGGCCATACTATTCTATGACTTTTTTTGGCCTATTTTGAAGCCTTACTATACTATGACCATTTTTATGAAATTTTGAAGCCTTACTATACTATGACTTTTTTGGCCTATTTTGAAGCCTTACTATACTATGACCATACTATACTATGACTTTTTGAGGCCATACTATACTACGACTTTTTTTTGGCATTTTTTAAAACCTTACTATACTATGACCATACTATAATATGACTTTTTGAGGCCATACTATACTATGACTTTTTTGGCATTTTTTGAACTCTTACTATACTATGACCATTTTTAAGACATTTTGAGGCCATACTATACTATGACTTTTTTATGCCTATTTTGAAGCATTTCTATACTATGACCATTTTTATGACATTTTGAGGCCATACTATACTATGACTTTTTTTGGCCTATTTTGAAGCCTTACTATACTATGACTTTTTTTGGCCTATCTTGAAGCCTTACTATACTATGACCATTTTTTATGACATTTTGAGGCCATACTATACAATGACTTTTTTTGGCCTATTTTGAACCCTTACTATACTATGACCATTTTTATGACATTTTGAGGCCATACTAAAGTATGACTTTTTTTGGCCTATTTTGAAGCCTTACTATACTATGACCATTTTTATGACATTTTGAGGCCATACTATACTATGACTTTTTTTGGCCTATTTTGAAGCCTTACTATACTATGGTAATTTTTATGACTTTTTGAGGCCATACTATACTATGACTTTTTTTGGCCTACTTTGAAGCCTTACTATACTATGACCCTTTTATGACATTTTGAGGCCATACTAAAGTATGACTTTTTTTGGCCTATTTTGAAGCCTTACTATACTATGACCATACTATACTATGACTTTTTGAGGCCATACTATACTATGACTTTTTTTAGCCTATTTTGAACCCTTACTATACTATGACCATTTTTATGACATTTTGAGGCCATACTATACTATGACTTTTTTTGGCCTATTTTGAAGCCTTACTATATTATGGTCATTTTTATGACATTTTGAGGCCATACTAAAGTATGACTTTTTTTGGCCTATTTTGAAGCCTTACTATACTATGACTTTTTTGGCCTATTTTGAAGCCTTACTATACTATGACCATACTATACTATGACTTTTTGAGGCCATACTATACTACGACTTTTTTTTGGCATTTTTTAAAACCTTACTATACTATGACCATACTATAATATGACTTTTTGAGGCCATACTATACTATGACTTTTTTATGCCTATTTTGAAGCATTTCTATACTATGACCATTTTTATGACATTTTGAGGCCATACTATACTATGACTTTTTTTGGCCTATTTTGAAGCCTTACTATAATATGGTAATTTTTATGACTTTTTGAGGCCATACTATACTATGACTTTTTTTGGCCTACTTTGAAGCCTTACTATACTATGACCCTTTTATGACATTTTGAGGCCATACTAAAGTATGACTTTTTTTGGCCTATTTTGAAGCCTTACTATACTATGACCATACTATACTATGACTTTTTGAGGCCATACTATACTATGACTTTTTTTAGCCTATTTTGAACCCTTACTATACTATGACCATTTTTATGACATTTTGAGGCCATACTATACTATGACTTTTTTTGGCCTATTTTGAAGCCTTACTATACTATGGTCATTTTTATGACATTTTGAGGCCATACTAAAGTATGACTTTTTTTGGCCTATTTTGAAGCCTTACTATACTATGACTTTTTTGGCCTATTTTGAAGCCTTACTATACTATGACCATACTATACTATGACTTTTTGAGGCCATACTATACTACGACTTTTTTTTGGCATTTTTTAAAACCTTACTATACTATGACCATACTATAATATGACTTTTTGAGGCCATACTATACTATGACTTTTTTATGCCTATTTTGAAGCATTTCTATACTATGACCATTTTTATGACATTTTGAGGCCATACTATACTATGACTTTTTTTGGCCTATTTTGAAGCCTTACTATACTATGACCATTTTTATGACATTTTGAGGCCATACTATACTATGACTTTTTTTGGCCTATTTTGAAGCCTTACTATACTATGGTAATTTTTATGACTTTTTGAGGCCATACTATACTATGACTTTTTTTGGCCTACTTTGAAGCCTTACTATACTATGACCCTTTTTATGACATTTTGAGGCCATACTAAAGTATGACTTTTTTTGGCCTATTTTGAAGCCTTACTATACTATGACCATACTATACTATGACTTTTTGAGGCCATACTATACTATGACTTTTTTTAGCCTATTTTGAACCCTTACTATACTATGACCATTTTTATGACATTTTGAGGCCATACTATACTATGACTTTTTTTGGCCTATCTTGAAGCCTTACTATACTATGACCATTTTTATGACATTTTGAGGCCATACTATACTATGACTTTTTTTTGGCCTATTTTGAACCCTTACTATACTATGACCATTTTTATGACATTTTGAGGCCATACTAAAGTATGACTTTTTTGGCCTATTTTGAAGCCTTACTATACTATGACCATTTTTATGACATTTTGAGGCCATACTAAAGTATGACTTTTTTTGGCCTATTTTGAAGCCTTACTATACTATGACCATTTTTATGACATTTTGAGGCCATACTAAAGTATGACTTTTTTTGGCCGATTTTGAAGCCTTACTATACTATGACCATACTATACTATGACTTTTTGAGGCAATACTATACTATGACTTTTTTTGGCCTATTTTGAACCCTTACTATACTATGGTCATTTTTATGACATTTTGAGGCCATACTAAAGTATGACTTTTTTTGGCCTATTTTGAAGCCTTACTATACTATGACCATACTATACTATGACTTTTTTTGGCCTATTTTGAAGTCTTACTATACTATGACCATACTAATGACTTTTTGAGGCAATACTATACTATGACTTTTTGAGGCCATACTATACTATGCCTTTTTTTTTGGCCTATTTTGAATCCTTACTATACTATGACCATCTTTATGACATTTTGAGGCCATACTATACTATGACTTTTTTTGGCCTTTTTTGAAGCATTTCTATACTATGACCATTTTTATGACATTTTGAGGCCATACTATACTATGACTTTTTTTGGCCTATTTTGAAGCCTTACTATACTATGACTTTTTTTGGCCTATCTTGAAGCCTTACTATACTATGACCATTTTTATGACATTTTGAGGCCATACGATACAATGACTTTTTTTGGCCTATTTTGAACCCTTACTATACTATGACCATTTTTATGACATTTTGAGGCCATACTAAAGTATGACTTTTTTTGGCCTATTTTGAAGCCTTACTATACTATGACCATTTTTATGACATTTTGAGGCCATACTATACTATGACTTTTTTTGGCCTATTTTGAAGCCTTATGATATGATGACTTTTTTTGGCCTATTTTGAAGCCTTACTATACTATGACCATTTTTATGACATTTTGAGGCCATACTATACTATGACTTTTTTGTTGGCCTATTTTGAAGCCTTACTATACTATGACCATACTATACTATGACTTTTTGAGGCATTACTATACTATGCCTTTTTTTTGCCTATTTTGAACCCTTACTATACTATGACCATTTTTATGACATATTGAGGGCATACTATACTATGACTTTTTTTGGCCTATTTTGAAGCTTTATTATATGATGACTTTTTTTGGCCTATTTTGAAGCCTTACTATACTATGGTCATTTTTATGACATTTTGAGGCCATACTAAAGTATGACTTTTTTTGGCCTATTTTGAAGCCTTACTATACTATGACCATTTTTATGACATTTTGAGGCCATACTATACTATGACTTTTTTTGGCCTATTTTGAAGCCTTACTATACTATGACCATTTTTATGACATTTTGAGGCCATACTATACTATGACTATTTTTGGCCTATTTTGAAGCCTTACTATACTATGACCATTTTTATGACATTTTGGGGCAATACTATACTATGCCTTTTTTTGGCCTATTTTGAAGCCTTACTATACTATGACCATTTTTATGACATTTTGAGGCCATACTAAAGTGTGACTTTTTCTGGCCTATTTTGAAGCCTTACTATACTATTGTCATTTTTATGACATTTTGAGGTCATAGTAAAGTATGGCTTTTTTTGGCCTATTTTGAAGCCTTACTATACTATGACCATTTTTATGACATTTTGAGGCCATACTATACTATGACTTTTTTTGGCCTATTTTGAAGCCTTACTATACTATGACCATTTTTATGACATTTTGAGGCCATACTATACTATGACTTTTTTTGGCCTATTTTGAAGCCTTACTATACTATGACCATTTTTTTGACATTTTGAGGCCATACTATACTATGACTTTTTTTGGCCCATTTTGAAGCCTTACTATATGATAATTTTTTTGGCCTATTTTGAAGCCTTACTATACTATGGTCATTTTTATGACATTTTGAGGCCATACTAAAGTATGACTTTTTTTGGCCTATTTTAAAGCCTTACTATACTATGACCATTTTTATGACATTTTGAGGCCATACTATACTATGACTTTTTTTTGGCCTTTTTTGAAGCCTTACTATACTATGGCCATACTATACTATGACTTTTTGAGGCAATACTATACTATGCCTTTTTTTGCCTATTTTGAACCCTTACTATACTATGACCATTTTTATGACATTTTGAGGACATAATATACTATGACTTTTTTTTGGCCTATTTTGAAGCCTTACTATACTATTACCATACTATAGTATGACTTTTTGAGGCAATAATATACTATGCCTTTTTTTTTTTGGCATATTTTGAAGCCTTACTATACTATGACCATTTTTATGACATTTTGAGGCCATACTATAATATGACTTATTTTGGCATATTTTGAAGCCTTACTATACTATGACCATTTTTATGACATTTTGAGGCCATACTATACTATGACTTTTTTTGGCCTATTTTGAAGCCTTACTATACTATGACTTTTTGAGGCAATACTATACTATGACTTTTTGAGGCCATACTATACTATGACTTTTTTTTGGCCTATTTTGAGGCTATACTAAAGTATGACTTTTTTTGGCCGATTTTGAAGCCATAGTATACTATGACCATACTATACTATGACTTTTTGAGGCCATACTATACTATGAATTTTTGAGGCCACAACATACTATGACTTTTTGAGACCATAATAAAGTATGACTTTTTTTGGCCTATTTTGAAGCCTTACTATACTATGATCATTTTTATGACATTTTAAGGCCATACTAAAGTATGACTTTTTTTGGCATATTTTGAAGCCTTACTACACTGTGACTTTTTGAGACAATACTATACTATGACTTTTTGAGGCAATACTATACTATGACTTTTTGAGGCCATACTATACTATGACTTTTTTTGGCCTATTTTGAAGCCTTACTATATTATGACCATACTATACTATGACTTTTTTTTGCATATTTGGAAGCCTTACTATACTATGACTTTTTGAGGCAATAATATACTATGACTATTTTTTGGCCTATTTTGAAGCCTTACTATAATATGACAATTTTTATGACATTTTGAGGCCATACTGTACTATGACTTTTTTTTGGCCATTTTTGAAGCCTTACTATACTATGACCATACTATACTATGACTTTTTGAGGAAATACTATACTATGACTTTTTGAGGCCCTACTATACTATGACTTTTTTGGCCTATCTTGAAGCCTTACTATACTATGACCATTTTTATGACACTTTGAGGCCATACTATACTATGACTTTTTTTGGCCTATTTTGAAGCCTTATTATATGATGACTTTTTTGGCCTATTTTGAAGCCTTACTATACTATGACCATTTTTATGACATTTTGAAGCCTTACTATACTGTGACAATTTTTATGACATTTTGAGGCCATACTAAAGTATGACTTTTTTTTGGCCTATTTTGAAGCCTTACTCTATTATGACCATTTTTATGACATTTTGAGGCCATACTATACTATGACTTTTTTTGGCCTATTTTGAAGCCTTACTATAATATGACTTTTTTATGACATTCTGAGGCCACACTATACTATGACTTTTTTTGGCCTATTTTGAAGCCTTACTATACTATGACCATTTTTATGACATTTTGAGGCCATACTATACTATGACTTTTTTTGGCCTATTTTGAAGCCTTACTATACTATGACTTTTTTTGGCCTATCTTGAAGCCTTACTATACTATGGTCATTTTTATGACATTTTGAGGCCATACTATACTATGACTTTTTTTGGCCTTTTTTGAAGCCTTACTATACTATGACCATTTTTATGACATTTTGAGGCCATACTATACTGTGACTTTTTTTGGCCTATTTTGAAGCCTTACTATACTATGAATTTTTTGGCCTATTTTGAAGCCTTACTATACTATGACCATACTATAATATGACTTTTCGAGGCCATACTATACTACGACTTTTTTTGGCATTTTTAAAAATCTTACTATACTATGACCATACTATACTATGACTTTTTGAGGCCATACTATACTATGACTTTTTTTGGCCTATTTTGAAGCCTTATTATATGATGACTTTTTTGGCCTATTTTGAAGCCTTACTATACTATGACCATTTTTATGACATTTTGAAGCCTTACTATACTGTGACAATTTTTATGACATTTTGAGGCCATACTAAAGTATGACTTTTTTTGGCCTATTTTGAAGCCTTACTATATTATGACCATTTTTATGACATTTTGAGGCCATACTATACTATGACTTTTTTTGGCCTATTTTGAAGCCTTACTATACTATGACCATTTTTATGACATTTTTAGGCCATATTATACTATGACTTTTTTTGGCCTATTTTGAAGCCTTACTATACTATGATCATTTTTATGACATTTTGAGGCCATACTATACTATGACTTTTTTTGGCCTATTTTGAAGCCTTACTATACTATGACCATACTATACTATGACTTTTTGAGGCCATACTATACTACGACTTTTTTTGGCATTTTTTAAAACCTTACTATACTATGACCATACTATACTATGACTTTTTGAGGCCATACTATACTATGACTTTTTTTGGCATTTTTTGAACTCTTACTATACTATGACAATTTTTAAGACATTTTGACGCCATACTATACTATGACTTTTTTTTGGCCTATTTTGAAGCCTTACTATACCATGACCATTTTTATGACATTTTGAAGCCTTACTATACTATGACCATACTATACTATGACTTTTTGAGGCCATACTATACTATGACTTTTTTTTGGCCTATTTTGAAGCCTTACTATACTATGACCATTTTTATGACATTTTGAGGCCATACTATACTATGACTTTTTTTGGCCTATTTTGAAGCCTTACTATACTATGACCATACTATACTATGACTTTTTGAGGCAATACTATACTATGCCTTTTTTTGGCCTATTTTGAACCCTTACTATACTATGACCATTTTTATGACATTTTGAAGCCATACTATACTATGACTTTTTTTGGCATATTTTGAAGCCTTACTATACTATGACTTTTTTTTGGCCTATTTTGAAGCCTTACTATACTATGACCATTTTTATGACTTTTTGAGGCCATACTATACTATGACTTTTTTTGGCCTATTTTGAAGCCTTACTATACTATGACCATTTTTATGACATTTTGAGGCCATACTAAAGTATGACTTTTTTTGGCATATTTTGAAGCCTTACTATACTATGACCATTTTTATGACATTTTGAGGCCATAATATACTATGACTTTTTTTGGCCTATTTTGAAGCCTTACTATACTATGATCATTTTTATGACATTTTGAGGCCATACTATACTATGACTTTTTTTGGCCTATTTTGAAGCCTTACTATACTATGAATTTTTTGGCCTATTTTGAAGCCTTACTATACTATGACCATACTATACTATGACTTTTTGAGGCCATACTATACTACGACTTTTTTTTTGCATTTTTTAAAATCTTACTATACTATGACCATACTATACTATGACTTTTTGAGGCCATACTATACTATGACTTTTTTTGGCCTATTTTGAAGTCTTACTATACTATGACCATACTATACTATGACTTTTTGAGGCAATACTATACTATGACTTTTTGAGGCCATACTATACTATGACTTTTTTTTGGCCTACTTTGAATCCTTACTATACTATGACCATTTTTATGACATTTTGAGGCCATACTATACGATGACTTTTTTTGGCCTTTTTTGAAGCCTTACTATACTATGACCATACTATACTATGACTTTTTGAGGCAATACTATACTATGCCTTTTTTTGGCCTATTTTGAAGCCTTACTATACTATGACCATTTTTATGACATTTTGAGGCCATACTAAAGTATGACTTTTTTTGGCATATTTTGAAGCCTTACTATACTATGACCATTTTTATGACATTTTGAGGCCATACTATACTATGACTTTTTTTGGCCTATTTTGAAGCCTTACTAAACTATGACCATTTTTATGACATTTTGAGGCCATACTATACTATGACTTTTTTTGGCCTATTTTGAAGCCTTACTATACTATGACCATTTTTATGACATTTTGAGGCCATACTATACTATGACTTGTTTTGGCCTATTTTGAAGCCTTACTATACTATGACCATTTTTATGTCATTTTGAGGCCATACTATACTATGACTTTTTTTGGCCTATTTTGAAGCCTTACTATACTATGACCATACTATACTATGACTTTTTTTGGCCTATTTTGAAGCCTTAATATACTAAGACCATACTATACTATGACTTTTTGAGGCAATACTATACTATGACTTTTTGAGGCCGTACTATACTATGACTTTTTTTGGCATATTTTGAAGCCTTACTATACTATGACCATTTTTATGACATTTTGAGGCCATACTATACTATGACTTTTTTTGGCCTATTTTGAAGCCTTACTATACTATGACCATTTTTTTGACATTTTGAGGCCATATTATACTATGACTTTTTTTGGCCTATTTTGAAGCCTTACTATACTATGATCATTTTTATGACATTTTGAGGCCATACTATACTATGACTTTTTTTGGCCTATTTTGAAGCCTTACTATACTATGACCATACTATACTATGACTTTTTGAGGCCATACTATACTACGACTTTTTTTGGCATTTTTTAAAACCTTACTATACTATGACCATACTATACTATGACTTTTTGAGGCCATACTATACTATGACTTTTTTTGGCATTTTTTGAACTCTTACTATACTATGACAATTTTTAAGACATTTTGACGCCATACTATACTATGACTTTTTTTTGGCCTATTTTGAAGCCTTACTATACCATGACCATTTTTATGACATTTTGAAGCCTTACTATACTATGACCATACTATACTATGACTTTTTGAGGCCATACTATACTATGACTTTTTTTTTGGCCTATTTTGAAGCCTTACTATACTATGACCATTTTTATGACATTTTGAGGCCATACTATACTATGACCTTTTTTGGCCTATTTTGAAGCCTTACTATACTATGACCATACTATACTATGACTTTTTGAGGCAATACTATACTATGCCTTTTTTTGGCCTATTTTGAACCCTTACTATACTATGACCATTTTTATGACATTTTGAAGCCATACTATACTATGACTTTTTTTGGCATACTTTGAAGCCTTACTATACTATGACTTTTTTTTGGCCTATTTTGAAGCCTTACTATACTATGACCATTTTTATGACTTTTTGAGGCCATACTATACTATGACTTTTTTTGGCCTATTTTGAAGCCTTACTATACTATGACCATTTTTATGACATTTTGAGGCCATACTAAAGTATGACTTTTTTTGGCATATTTTGAAGCCTTACTATACTATGACCATTTTTATGACATTTTGAGGCCATAATATACTATGACTTTTTTTGGCCTATTTTGAAGCCTTACTATACTATGATCATTTTTACGACATTTTGAGGCCATACTATACTATGACTTTTTTTGGCCTATTTTGAAGCCTTACTATACTATGAATTTTTTGGCCTATTTTGAAGCCTTACTATACTATGACCATACTATACTATGACTTTTTGAGGCCATACTATACTACGACTTTTTTTTTGGCATTTTTTAAAATCTTACTATACTATGACCATACTATACTATGACTTTTTGAGGCCATACTATACTATGACTTTTTTTGGCCTATTTTGAAGTCTTACTATACTATGACCATACTATACTATGACTTTTTGAGGCAATACTATACTATGACTTTTTGAGGCCATACTATACTATGACTTTTTTTTGGCCTATTTTGAATCCTTACTATACTATGACCATTTTTATGACATTTTGAGGCCATACTATACTATGATTTTTTTTGGCCTATTTTGAAGCCTTACTATACTATGACTTTTTTTGGCCTATCTTGAAGCCTTACTATACTATGACCATTTTTATGACATTTTGAGGCCATACTATACGATGACTTTTTTTGGCCTATTTTGAAGCCTTACTATACTATGACCATTTTTATGACATTTTGAGGCCATACTATACTATGACTTTTTTTGGCCTATTTTGAAGCCTTACTATACTATGACCATTTTTATGACATTTTGAGGCCATACTATACTATGACTTTTTTTGGCCTATTTTGAAGCCTTACTATACTATGGTAATTTTTATGACTTTTTGAGGCCATACTATACTATGACTTTTTTTGGCCTACTTTGAAGCCTTACTATACTATGACCCTTTTATGACATTTTGAGGCCATACTAAAGTATGACTTTTTTTGGCCTATTTTGAAGCCTTACTATACTATGACCATTTTTATGACATTTTGAGGCCATACTAAAGTATGACTTTTTTTGGCCGATTTTGAAGCCTTACTATACTATGACCATACTATACTATGACTTTTTGAGGCAATACTATACTATGACTTTTTTTGGCCTATTTTGAACCCTTACTATACTATGGTAATTTTTATGACATTTTGAGGCCATACTATACTATGACTTTTTCTGGCCTATTTTGAAGCCTTACTATACTATGACCATTTTTTTGACATTTTGAGGCCATACTATACTATGACTTTTTTTGGCCTTTTTTGAAGCCTTACTATACTATGACCATACTATACTATGACTTTTTGAGGCCATACTATACTATGACTTTTTGAGGCCCAACTATACTATGACTTTTTTTGGCCTATTTTGAAGCCTTACTATACTATGACCATTTTTATGACATTTTGAGGCCATACTATACTATGACTTTTTTTGGCCTATTTTGAAGCCTTACTATACTATGACCATACTATACTATGACTTTTTGAGGCCATACTATACTATGCCTTTTTTTGGCCTATTTTGAACCCTTACTATACTATGACCATTTTTATGACATTTTGAGGCCATACTAAAGTATGACTTTTTTTGGCATATTTTGAAGCCTTACTATACTATGACCATTTTTATGACATTTTGAGGCCATAATATACTATGACTTTTTTTGGCCTATTTTGAAGCCTGACTATACTATGATCATTTTTTTGACATTTTGAGGCCATACTATACTATGACTTTTTTTGGCCTTTTTTGAAGCCTTACTATACTATGACCATACTATACTATGACTTTTTGAGGCCATACTATACTATGACTTTTTGAGGCCCAACTATACTATGACTTTTTTTGGCCTTTTTTGAAGCCTTATTATATGATGACTTTTTTTGGCCTATTTTGAAGCCTTACTATACTGTGACCATTTTTATGACATTCTGAGGCCATACTATACTATGACTTTTTTTGGCCTATTTTGAAGCCTTACTATACTATGACCATACTATACTATGACTTTTTGAGGCCGTACTATACTATGAATTTTTTTGGCCTATCTTGAAGCCTTACTATACTATTACCATTTTTATGACATTTTGAGGCCATGCTATACTATGACTTTTTTTGGCCTATTTTGAAGCCTTACTATACTATGACTTTTTTGGCCTGTTTTGAAGCCTTACTATACTATGACCATACTATACTATGACTTTTTGAGGCAGTACTATACTATGCCTTTTTTTGGCCTATTTTGAACCCTTACTATACTATGACCATTTTTATGACATTTTGAGGGCATACTAAAGTATGACTTTTTTTGGCCTATTTTGAAGCCTTACTATACTATGACCATTTTTATGACATTTTGAGGCCATACTATACTATGACTTTTTTTGGCCCATTTTGAAGCCTTACTATACTATGACCATTTTTATGACATTTTGAGGCCATACTATACTATGACTTTTTTTGGCCTATTTTGAAGCCTTACTATACTATGGTCATTTTTATGACATTTTGAGGCCATACTAAAGTATGACTTTTTTTGGCCTATTTTGAAGCGTTACTATACTATGACCATTTTTATGACATTTTGAGGCCATACTATACTATCACTTTTTTTGGCCTATTTTGAAGCCTTACTATACTATGACCATACTATACTATGACTTTTTTTGGCCTATTTTGAAGCCTTACTATACTATGACCATACTATACTATGACTTTTTTTGGCCTATTTTGAAGCCTTACTATACTATGACCATACTATACTATGACTTTTTGAGGAAATACTATACTATGACTTTTTGAGGCCCTACTATACTATGACTTTTTTGGCCTATCTTGAAGCCTTACTATACTATGACCATTTTTATGACACTTTGAGGCCATACTATACTATGACTTTTTTTGGCCTATTTTGAAGCCTTATTATATGATGACTTTTTTGGCCTATTTTGAAGCCTTACTATACTATGACCATTTTTATGACATTTTGAAGCCTTACTATACTGTGACAATTTTTATGACATTTTGAGGCCATACTAAAGTATGACTTTTTTTGGCCTATTTTGAAGCCTTACTATATTATGACCATTTTTATGACATTTTGAGGCCATACTATACTATGACTTTTTTTGGCCTATTTTGAAGCCTTACTATAATATGACTTTTTTATGACATTCTGAGGCCACACTATACTATGACTTTTTTTGGCCTATTTTGAAGCCTTACTATACTATGACCATTTTTATGACATTTTGAGGCCATACTATACTATGACTTTTTTTGGGCAATTTTGAAGCCTTACTATACTGTGACTTTTTTTGGCCTATTTTGAAGCCTTACTATACTATGACCATTTTTATGACATTTTGAAGCCTTACTATACTGTGGCAATTTTTATGACATTTTGAGGCCATACTATACTATGACTTTTTTTATGCCTATTTTGAAGCATTACTATACTATGACCATTTTTATGACATTTTGAGGCCATACTATACTATGACTTTTTTTGGCCTATTTTGAAGCCTTACTATACTATGACTTTTTTTGGCCTATCTTGAAGCCTTACTATACTATGATCATTTTTATGACATTTTGAGGCCATACTATACTATGACTTTTTTTTTTGGCCTATTTTGAAGCCTTACTATACTATGACCATTTTTATGACATTTTGAGGCCATACTATACTATGACTTTTTTTGGCCTATTTTGAAGCCTTACTATACTATGACTTTTTGAGGCCATACTATACTATGACTTTTTTTGGCCTATTTTGAAGCCTTACTATACTATGACCATACTATACTATGACTTTTTGAGGCAATACTATACTATGCCTTTTTTTGGCCTATTTTGAACCCTTACTATACTATGACCATTTTTATGACATTTTGAAGCCATACTATACTATGACTTTTTTTGGCATATTTTGAAGCCTTACTATACTATGACTTTTTTTTGGCCTATTTTGAAGCCTTACTATACTATGACCATTTTTATGACTTTTTGAGGCCATACTATACTATGACTTTTTTTGGCCTATTTTGAAGCCTTACTATACTATGACCATTTTTATGACATTTTGAGGCCATACTAAAGTATGACTTTTTTTGGCATATTTTGAAGCCTTACTATACTATGACCATTTTTATGACATTTTGAGGCCATACTATACTATGACTTTTTTTGGCCTATTTTGAAGCCTTACTATACTATGACCATTTTTATGCCATTTTGAGGCCATACTATACTATGACTTTTTTTGGCCTATTTTGAAGCCTTCTTATATGATGACTTTTTTTGGCCTATTTTGAAGCCTTACTATACTATGACCATTTTTATGACATTTTGAGGCCATACTATACTATGACTTTTTTTGGCCTTTTTTGAAGCCTTACTATACTATGGCCATACTATACTATGACTTTTTGAGGCCATACTATACTATGCCTTTTTTTGGCCTATTTTGAACCCTTACTATACTATGACCATTTTTATGACATTTTGAGGCCATACTAAAGTATGACTTTTTTTGGCATATTTTGAAGCCTTACTATACTATGACCATTTTTATGACATTTTGAGGACATACTATACTTTGATTTTTTTTGGCCTATTTTGAAGCCTTACTATACTATGACCATACTATAGTATGACTTTTTGAGGCAATAATATACTATGCCTTTTTTTTTGGCATATTTTGAACCCTTACTATACTATGACCATTTTTATGACATTTTGAGGACATACTTTACTTTGACTTTTTTTGGCCTATTTTGAAGCCTTACTATACTATGACCATACTATAGTATGACTTTTTGAGGCAATAATATACTATGCCTTTTTTTTTTTGGCATATTTTGAAGCCATACTATACTATGACCATTTTTATGACATTTTGAGGCCATACTATACTATGACTTATTTTGGCCTATTTTGAAGCCTTACTATGCTATGACCATTTTTATGACATTTTGAGGCCATACTATACTGAGGCCTATTTTGAAGCCTTACTATACTATGACCATACTATAGTATGACTTTTTGAGGCAATAATATACTATGCCTTTTTTTTTGGCATATTTTGAAGCCATACTATACTATGACCATTTTTATGACATTTTGAGACCATACTATACTATGACTTATTTTGGCCTATTTTGAAGCCTTACTATACTATGACCATTTTTATGACATTTTGAGGCCATACTATACTATGACTTTTTTTGGCCTATTTTGAAGCCTTACTATACTATGACTTTTTGAGGCAATACTACACTATGACTTTTTGAGGCCATACTATACTATGACTTTTTTTTGGCCTATTTTGAAGCCTTACTATACTATGGTCATTTTTATGACATTTTGAGGCCATACTATACTATGACTTTTTTGGGCCTATTTTGAAGTCTTACTATACTATGGTCATTTTTATGACATTTTGAGGCCATACTATACTATGACTTTTTTTGGCCTATTTTGAAGCCTTACTATACTATGACCATACTATACTATGACTTTTTGAGGCAATACTATACTATGCCTTTTTTTGGCCTATTTTGAACCCTTACTATACTATGACCATTTTTATGACATTTTGAGGCCATACTATACTATGACTTTTTTTGGCCTATTTTGAAGCCTTACTATACTATGACCATACTATACTATGACTTTTTGAGGCAATACTATACTATGACTTTTTGAGGCCCTACTATACTATGACTTTTTTTGGCCTATCTTGAAGCCTTACTATCCTATGACCATTTTTATGACATTTTGAGGCCATACTATACTATGACTTTTTTTGGCCTATTTTGAAGCCTTACTATACTATGACCATTTTTATGACATTTTGAGGCCATACTATACTATGACTTTTTTTGGCCTATTTTGAAGCCTTACTATATGATGACTTTTTTTGGCATATTTTGAAGCCTTACTATACTATGACCATTTTTTTGACATTTTGAGGCCATACTATACTATGACTTTTCTTGGCCTTTTTTGAAGCCTTACTATACTATGGCCTTACTATACTATGACCATTTTTATGACATTTTGAGGCCATACTATACTATGACTTTTTTTTGGCCTATTTTGAAGCCTTACTATACTATGACCATTTTTATGACATTTTGAGGCCATACTATACTATGACTTTTTTTGGCCTTTTTTGAAGCCTTACTATACTATGGCCATACTATACTATGACTTTTTAAGGCAATACTATACTATGCCTTTTTTTTGGCCTATTTTGAACCCTTACTATACTGTGACCATTTTTATGACATTTTGAGGCCATACTAAAGTATGACTTTTTTTGGCATATTTTGAAGCCTTACTATACTATGACCATACTTTACTATGACTTTTTGAGGCCATACTATACTATGACTTTTTTTGGCCATAATATACTATGACTTTTTGAGGCCATACTATACTATGACTTTTTTTGGCCTATTTTGAAGCCTTACTATACTATGATCATTTTTATGACATTTTAAGGCCATACTAAAGTATGACTTTTTTTGGCATATTTTGAAGCCTTCCTATACTATGACCATTTTTATGACATTTTGAGGCCATATTATACTATGACTTTTTTTGGCCTATTTTGAAGCCTTACTATACTATGACCATACTATACTATGACTTTTTGAGGCAATACTATGACTTTTTGAGGCCCTACTATACTATGACTTTTTTTGGCCTATTTTGAAGCCTTACTATACTATGACCATTTTTATGACATTTTGAGGCCATACTATACTATGACTATTTTTGGCCTATTTTGAAGCCTTACTATACTATGACCATTTTTATGACATTTTGGGGCAATACTATACTATGCCTTTTTTTGGCCTATTTTGAAGCCTTACTATACTATGACCATTTTTATGACATTTTGAGGCCATACTAAAGTATGACTTTTTCTGGCCTATTTTGAAGCCTTACTATACTATTGTCATTTTTATGACATTTTGAGGCCATAGTAAAGTATGGCTTTTTTTGGCCTATTTTGAAGCCTTACTATATTATGACCATTTTTATGAAATTTTGAGGCCATACTAAAGTATGACTTTTTTTGGCATATTTTGAAGCCTTACTATACTATGACCATTTTTATGACATTTTGAGGCCATACTATACTATGACTTTTTTTGGCCTATTTTGAAGCCTTACTATACTATGACCATACTATACTATGACTTTTTGAGGCAATACTATACTATGCCTTTTTTTGGCCTATTTTGAAGCCTTACTATACTATGACCAATTTTATGACATTTTGAGGCCATACTATACTATGACTTTTTTTGGCCTATTTTGAAGCCTTACTATACTATGACCATTTTTATGACATTTTGAGGCCATACTATACTATGACTTTTTTTGGCCTATTTTGAAGCCTTATTATATGATGACTTTTTTTGGCCTATTTTGAAGCCTTACTATACTATGACCATTTTTATGACATTTTTTTTGGCCTATTTTGAAGCCTTACTATACTATGACCATTTTTATGACATTTTGAGGCCATATTATACTATGACTTTTTTTGGCCTTTTTTGAAGCCTTACTATACTATGGCCATACTATACTATGACTTTTTGAGGCAATACTATACTATGCCTTTTTTTTGCCTGTTTTGAACCCTTACTATACTATGACCATTTTTATGACATTTTGAGGCCATACTAAAGTATGACTTTTTTTGGCATATTTTGAAGCCTTACTATACTATGACCATTTTTATGACATTTTGAGGACATACTATACTATGACTTTTTTTGGCCTATTTTGAAGCCTTACTATACTATGACCATACTATAGTATGACTTTTTGAGGCAATAATATACTATGCCTTTTTTTTTGGCATATTTTGAAGCCTTACTATACTATGACCATTTTTATGACATTTTGAGGCCATACTATACTATGACTTATTTTGGCCTATTTTGAACCCTTACTATACTATGACCATTTTGAGGCCATACTATACTATGACTTTTTTTGGCCTATTTTGAAGCCTTACTATACTATGACCATTTTTATGACATTTTTTTGGCCTATTTTGAAGCCTTACTATACTATGACCATTTTTATGACATTTTGAGGCCATACTATACTATGACTTTTTTTTGGCCTTTTTTGAAGCCTGACTATACTATGGCCATACTATACTATGACTTTTTGAGGCAATACTATACTATGCCTTTTTTTTGCCTATTTTGAACCCTTACTATACTATGACCATTTTTATGACATTTTGAGGCCATACTAAAGTATGACTTTTTTTGGCATGTTTTGAAGCCTTACTATACTATGACCATTTTTATGACATTTTGAGGACATACTATACTATGACTTTTTTTGGCCTATTTTGAAGCCTTACTATACTATGACCATACTATAGTATGACTTTTTGAGGCCATACTATACTATGACTTTTTTTTTGGCCTATTTTGAAGCCTTACTATACTATGACCATTTTTATGACATTTTGAGGCCATACTATACTATGACTTTTTTTGGCCTATTTTGAAGCCTTACTATACTATGACTTTTTGAGGCAATACTATACTATG
Organism: Toxotes jaculatrix; assembly: GCF_017976425.1. Lineage (NCBI taxonomy): Eukaryota > Metazoa > Chordata > Actinopteri > Toxotidae > Toxotes > Toxotes jaculatrix. The sequence continues at coordinate 25,449,226 of NC_054402.1, read as the reverse complement.
ACTTTTTGAGGCCATACTATACTATGACTTTTTTTTGGCCTATTTTGAGGCCATACTAAAGTATGACTTTTTTTGGCCGATTTTGAAGCCTTAGTATACTATGACCATACTATACTATGACTTTTTGAGGCCATACTATACTATGACTTTTTGAGGCCACAACATACTGACTTTTTGAGATCATACTAAAGTATGACTTTTTTTGGCCTATTTTGAAGCCTTACTATACTGTGACAATTTTTATGACATTTTGAGGCCATACTATACTATGACTTTTTTTATACCTATTTTGAAGCATTACTATACTATGACCATTTTTATGACATTTTGAGGCCATACTATACTATGACTTTTTTTGGCCTATTTTGAAGCCTTACTATACTATGACTTTTTTGGCCTATTTTGAAGCCTTACTATACTATGACCATACTATACTATGACTTTTTGAGGCCATACTATACTACGACTTTTTTTTGGCATTTTTTAAAACCTTACTATACTATGACCATACTATAATATGACTTTTTGAGGCCATACTATACTATGACTTTTTTGGCATTTTTTGAACTCTTACTATACTATGACCATTTTTAAGACATTTTGAGGCCATACTATACTATGACTTTTTTATGCCTATTTTGAAGCATTTCTATACTATGACCATTTTTATGACATTTTGAGGCCATACTATACTATGACTTTTTTTGGCCTATTTTGAAGCCTTACTATACCATGACTTTTTTTGGCCTATCTTGAAGCCTTACTATACTATGACCATTTTTTATGACATTTTGAGGCCATACTATACAATGACTTTTTTTGGCCTATTTTGAACCCTTACTATACTATGACCATTTTTATGACATTTTGAGGCCATACTAAAGTATGACTTTTTTGGCCTATTTTGAAGCCTTACTATACTATGACCATTTTTATGACATTTTGAGGCCATACTATACTATGACTTTTTTTGGCCTATTTTGAAGCCTTACTATACTATGAATTTTTTGGCCTATTTTGAAGCCTTACTATACTATGACCATACTATACTATGACTTTTTTTTGGCCTATTTTGAAGCCTTACTAAACTATGACCATTTTTATGACATTTTGAGGCCATACTATACTATGACTTTTTTTGGCCTATTTTGAAGCCTTACTATACTATGACCATTTTTATGACATTTTGAGGCCATAAAATACTATGACTTTTTTTGGCCTATTTTGAAGCCTTACTATACTATGACCATACTATACTATGACTTTTTTTGGCCTATTTTGAAGCCTTAATATACTATGACCATACTATACTATGACTTTTTGAGGCAATACTATACTATGACTTTTTGAGGCCGTACTATACTATGACTTTTTTTAGCCTATTTTGAACCCTTACTATACTATGACCATTTTTATGACATTTTGAGGCCATACTATACTATGACTTTTTTTGGCCTATTTTGAAGCCTTACTATACTATGGTCATTTTTATGACATTTTGAGGCCATACTAAAGTATGACTTTTTTTGGCCTATTTTGAAGCCTTACTATACTATGACTTTTTTGGCCTATTTTGAAGCCTTACTATACTATGACCATACTATACTATGACTTTTTGAGGCCATACTATACTACGACTTTTTTTTGGCATTTTTTAAAACCTTACTATACTATGACCATACTATAATATGACTTTTTGAGGCCATACTATACTATGACTTTTTTGGCATTTTTTGAACTCTTACTATACTATGACCATTTTTAAGACATTTTGAGGCCATACTATACTATGACTTTTTTATGCCTATTTTGAAGCATTTCTATACTATGACCATTTTTATGACATTTTGAGGCCATACTATACTATGACTTTTTTTGGCCTATTTTGAAGCCTTACTATACTATGACTTTTTTTGGCCTATCTTGAAGCCTTACTATACTATGACCATTTTTATGACATTTTGAGGCCATACTATACAATGACTTTTTTTGGCCTATTTTGAACCCTTACTATACTATGACCATTTTTATGACATTTTGAGGCCATACTAAAGTATGACTTTTTTTGGCCTATTTTGAAGCCTTACTATACTATGACCATTTTTATGACATTTTGAGGCCATACTATACTATGACTTTTTTTGGCCTATTTTGAAGCCTTACTATACTATGACCATTTTTATGACATTTTGAGGCCATACTATACTATGACTTTTTTTGGCCTATTTTGAAGCCTTACTATACTATGGTAATTTTTATGACTTTTTGAGGCCATACTATACTATGACTTTTTTTGGCCTACTTTGAAGCCTTACTATACTATGACCCTTTTTATGACATTTTGAGGCCATACTAAAGTATGACTTTTTTTGGCCTATTTTGAAGCCTTACTATACTATGACCATACTATACTATGACTTTTTGAGGCCATACTATACTATGACTTTTTTTAGCCTATTTTGAACCCTTACTATACTATGACCATTTTTATGACATTTTGAGGCCATACTATACTATAACTTTTTTTGGCCTATCTTGAAGCCTTACTATACTATGACCATTTTTATGACATTTTGAGGCCATACTATACTATGACTTTTTTTTGGCCTATTTTGAACCCTTACTATACTATGACCATTTTTATGACATTTTGAGGCCATACTAAAGTATGACTTTTTTGGCCTATTTTGAAGCCTTACTATACTATGACCATTTTTATGACATTTTGAGGCCATACTAAAGTATGACTTTTTTTGGCCTATTTTGAAGCCTTACTATACCATGACCATTTTTATGACATTTTGAGGCCATACTAAAGTATGACTTTTTTTGGCCGATTTTGAAGCCTTACTATACTATGACCATACTATACTATGACTTTTTTTGGCCTATTTTGAAGCCTTAATATACTATGACCATACTATACTATGACTTTTTGAGGCAATACTATACTATGACTTTTTGAGGCAATACTATACTATGACTTTTTGAGGCCGTACTATACTATGACTATTTTTGGCCTATTTTGAAGCCTTACTATACTATGACCATTTTTATGACATTTTGGGGCAATACTATACTATGCCTTTTTTTGGCCTATTTTGAAGCCTTACTATACTATGACCATTTTTATGACATTTTGAGGCCATACTAAAGTGTGACTTTTTCTGGCCTATTTTGAAGCCTTACTATACTATTGTCATTTTTATGACATTTTGAGGTCATAGTAAAGTATGGCTTTTTTTGGCCTATTTTGAAGCCTTACTATACTATGACCATTTTTATGACATGTTGAGGCCATACTATACTATGACTTTTTTTGGCCTATTTTGAAGCCTTACTATACTATGACCATTTTTATGACATTTTGAGGCCATACTATACTATGACTTTTTTTGGCCTATTTTGAAGCCTTACTATACTATGACCATTTTTTTGACATTTTGAGGCCATACTATACTATGACTTTTTTTGGCCCATTTTGAAGCCTTACTATATGATAATTTTTTTGGCCTATTTTGAAGCCTTACTATACTATGGTCATTTTTATGACATTTTGAGGCCATACTAAAGTATGACTTTTTTTGGCCTATTTTAAAGCCTTACTATACTATGACCATTTTTATGACATTTTGAGGCCATACTATACTATGACTTTTTTTTGGCCTTTTTTGAAGCCTTACTATACTATGGCCATACTATACTATGACTTTTTGAGGCAATACTATACTATGCCTTTTTTTTTGCCTATTTTGAACCCTTACTATACTATGACCATTTTTATGACATTTTGAGGACATAATATACTATGACTTTTTTTTGGCCTATTTTGAAGCCTTACTATACTATGACCATACTATAGTATGACTTTTTGAGGCAATAATATACTATGCCTTTTTTTTTTGGCATATTTTGAAGCCTTACTATACTATGACCATTTTTATGACATTTTGAGGCCATACTATACTATGACTTTTTTTTGGCCATTTTTGAAGCCTTACTATACTATGACCATACTATACTATGACTTTTTGAGGAAATACTATACTATGACTTTTTGAGGCCCTACTATACTATGACTTTTTTGGCCTATCTTGAAGCCTTACTATACTATGACCATTTTTATGACACTTTGAGGCCATACTATACTATGACTTTTTTTGGCCTATTTTGAAGCCTTATTATATGATGACTTTTTTGGCCTATTTTGAAGCCTTACTATACTATGACCATTTTTATGACATTTTGAAGCCTTACTATACTGTGACAATTTTTATGACATTTTGAGGCCATACTAAAGTATGACTTTTTTTTGGCCTATTTTGAAGCCTTACTATATTATGACCATTTTTATGACATTTTGAGGCCATACTATACTATGACTTTTTTTGGCCTATTTTGAAGCCTTACTATAATATGACTTTTTTATGACATTCTGAGGCCACACTATACTATGACTTTTTTTGGCCTATTTTGAAGCCTTACTATACTATGACCATTTTTATGACATTTTGAGGCCATACTATACTATGACTTTTTTTGGGCAATTTTGAAGCCTTACTATACTGTGACTTTTTTTGGCCTATTTTGAAGCCTTACTATACTATGACCATTTTTATGACATTTTGAAGCCTTACTATACTGTGGCAATTTTTATGACATTTTGAGGCCATACTATACTATGACTTTTTTTATGCCTATTTTGAAGCATTACTATACTATGACCATTTTTATGACATTTTGAGGCCATACTATACTATGACTTTTTTTGGCCTATTTTGAAGCCTTACTATACTATGACTTTTTTTGGCCTATCTTGAAGCCTTACTATACTATGATCATTTTTATGACATTTTGAGGCCATACTATACTATGACTTTTTTTTTTGGCCTATTTTGAAGCCTTACTATACTATGACCATTTTTATGACATTTTGAGGCCATACTATACTATGACTTTTTTTGGCCTATTTTGAAGCCTTACTATACTATGACTTTTTGAGGCCATACTATACTATGACTTTTTTTGGCCTATTTTGAAGCCTTACTATACTATGACCATACTATACTATGACTTTTTTTTGCATATTTGGAAGCCTTACTATACTATGACTTTTTGAGGCAATACTATACTATGACTTTTTTTTGGCCCTTTTTGAAGCCTTACTATACTATGACCATACTATACTATGACTTTTTGAGGAAATACTATACTATGACTTTTTGAGGCCCTACTATACTATGACTTTTTTTGGCCTATCTTGAAGCCTTACTATACTATGGTCATTTTTATGACATTTTGAGGCCATACTATACTATGACTTTTTTTGGCCTTTTTTGAAGCCTTACTATACTATGACCATTTTTATGACATTTTGAGGCCATACTATACTATGACTTTTTTTGGCCTATTTTGAAGCCTTCCTATACTATGACTTTTTTTGGCCTATCTTGAAGCCTTACTATACTATGACCATTTTTATGACATTTTGAGGCCATACTATACTGTGACTTTTTTTGGCCTATTTTGAAGCCTTACTATACTATGAATTTTTTGGCCTATTTTGAAGCCTTACTATACTATGACCATACTATAATATGACTTTTCGAGGCCATACTATACTACGACTTTTTTTGGCATTTTTTAAAATCTTACTATACTATGACCATACTATACTATGACTTTTTGAGGCCATACTATACTATGACTTTTTTTGGCCTATTTTGAAGCCTTACTATACTATGACCATTTTTATGACATTTTGAGGCCATACTATACTATGACTTTTTTTGGCCTATTTTGAAGCCTTACTATACTATGACCATTTTTATGACATTTTTAGGCCATATTATACTATGACTTTTTTTGGCCTATTTTGAAGCCTTACTATACTATGATCATTTTTATGACATTTTGAGGCCATACTATACTATGACTTTTTTTGGCCTATTTTGAAGCCTTACTATACTATGACCATACTATACTATGACTTTTTGAGGCCATACTATACTACGACTTTTTTTGGCATTTTTTAATACCTTACTATACTATGACCATACTATACTATGACTTTTTGAGGCCATACTATACTATGACTTTTTTTGGCATTTTTTGAACTCTTACTATACTATGACAATTTTTAAGACATTTTGACGCCATACTATACTATGACTTTTTTTTGGCCTATTTTGAAGCCTTACTATACCATGACCATTTTTATGACATTTTGAAGCCTTACTATACTATGACCATACTATACTATGACTTTTTGAGGCCATACTATACTATGACTTTTTTTTGGCCTATTTTGAAGCCTTACTATACTATGACCATTTTTATGACATTTTGAGGCCATACTATACTATGACTTTTTTTGGCCTATTTTGAAGCCTTACTATACTATGACCATACTATACTATGACTTTTTGAGGCAATACTATACTATGCCTTTTTTTGGCCTATTTTGAACCCTTACTATACTATGACCATTTTTATGACATTTTGAAGCCATACTATACTATGACTTTTTTTGGCATATTTTGAAGCCTTACTATACTATGACTTTTTTTTTGGCCTATTTTGAAGCCTTACTATACTATGACCATTTTTATGACTTTTTGAGGCCATACTATACTATGACTTTTTTTGGCCTATTTTGAAGCCTTACTATACTATGACCATTTTTATGACATTTTGAGGCCATACTAAAGTATGACTTTTTTTGGCATATTTTGAAGCCTTACTATACTATGACCATTTTTATGACATTTTGAGGCCATAATATACTATGACTTTTTTTGGCCTATTTTGAAGCCTTACTATACTATGATCATTTTTATGACATTTTGAGGCCATACTATACTATGACTTTTTTTGGCCTATTTTGAAGCCTTACTATACTATGAATTTTTTGGCCTATTTTGAAGCCTTACTATACTATGACCATACTATACTATGACTTTTTGAGGCCATACTATACTACGACTTTTTTTTGGCATTTTTTAAAATCTTACTATACTATGACCATACTATACTATGACTTTTTGAGGCCATACTATACTATGACTTTTTTTGGCCTATTTTGAAGTCTTACTATACTATGACCATACTATACTATGACTTTTTGAGGCAATACTATACTATGACTTTTTGAGGCCATACTATACTCTTTTTTTTGGCCTATTTTGAATCCTTACTATACTATGACCATTTTTATGACATTTTGAGGCCATACTATACGATGACTTTTTTTGGCCTTTTTTGAAGCCTTACTATACTATGACCATACTATACTATGACTTTTTGAGGCAATACTATACTATGCCTTTTTTTGGCCTATTTTGAAGCCTTACTATACTATGACCATTTTTATGACATTTTGAGGCCATACTAAAGTATGACTTTTTTTGGCATATTTTGAAGCCTTACTATACTATGACCATTTTTATGACATTTTGAGGCCATACTATACTATGACTTTTTTTGGCCTATTTTGAAGCCTTACTAAACTATGACCATTTTTATGACATTTTGAGGCCATACTATACTATGACTTTTTTTGGCCTATTTTGAAGCCTTACTATACTATGACCATTTTTATGACATTTTGAGGCCATACTATACTATGACTTGTTTTGGCCTATTTTGAAGCCTTACTATACTATGACCATTTTTATGTCATTTTGAGGCCATACTATACTATGACTTTTTTTGGCCTATTTTGAAGCCTTACTATACTATGACCATACTATACTATGACTTTTTTTGGCCTATTTTGAAGCCTTAATATACTAAGACCATACTATACTATGACTTTTTGAGGCAATACTATACTATGACTTTTTGAGGCCGTACTATACTATGACTTTTTTTGGCATATTTTGAAGCCTTACTATACTATGACCATTTTTATGACATTTTGAGGCTATACTATACTATGACTTTTTTTGGCCTATTTTGAAGCCTTACTATACTATGACCATTTTTTTGACATTTTGAGGCCATACTATACTATGACTTTTTTTGGCCCATTTTGAAGCCTTACTATATGATGACTTTTTTTGGCCTATTTTGAAGCCTTACTATACTATGGTCATTTTTATGACATTTTGAGGTCATACTAAAGTATGACTTTTTTTGGCCTATTTTGAAGCCTTACTATACTATGACTTTTTTGGCCTATTTTGAAGCCTTACTATACTATGACCATACTATACTATGACTTTTTGAGGCCATACTATACTACGACTTTTTTTTGGCATTTTTGAAAACCTTACTATACTATGACCATACTATAATATGACTTTTTGAGGCCATACTATACTATGACTTTTTTGGCATTTTTTGAACTCTTACTATACTATGACCATTTTTAAGACATTTTGAGGCCATACTATACTATGACTTTTTTATGCCTATTTTGAAGCATTTCTATACTATGACCATTTTTATGACATTTTGAGGCCATACTATACTATGACTTTTTTTGGCCTATTTTGAAGCCTTACTATACTATGACTTTTTTTGGCCTATCTTGAAGCCTTACTATACTATGACCATTTTTATGACATTTTGAGGCCATACTATACGATGACTTTTTTTGGCCTATTTTGAACCCTTACTATACTATGACCATTTTTATGACATTTTGAGGCCATACTAAAGTATGACTTTTTTTGGCCTATTTTGAAGCCTTACTATACTATGACCATTTTTATGACATTTTGAGGCCATACTATACTATGACTTTTTTTGGCCTATTTTGAAGCCTTACTATACTATGACCATTTTTATGACATTTTGAGGCCATACTATACTATGACTTTTTTTGGCCTATTTTGAAGCCTTACTATACTATGGTAATTTTTATGACTTTTTGAGGCCATACTATACTATGACTTTTTTTGGCCTACTTTGAAGCCTTACTATACTATGACCCTTTTATGACATTTTGAGGCCATACTAAAGTATGACTTTTTTTGGCCTATTTTGAAGCCTTACTATACTATGACCATTTTTATGACATTTTGAGGCCATACTAAAGTATGACTTTTTTTGGCCGATTTTGAAGCCTTACTATACTATGACCATACTATACTATGACTTTTTGAGGCAATACTATACTATGACTTTTTTTGGCCTATTTTGAACCCTTACTATACTATGGTAATTTTTATGACATTTTGAGGCCATACTAAAGTATGACTTTTTCTGGCCTATTTTGAAGCGTTACTATACTATGACCATTTTTTTGACATTTTGAGGCCATACTATACTATGACTTTTTCTGGCCTATTTTGAAGCCTTACTATACTATGACCATTTTTTTGACATTTTGAGGCCATACTATACTATGACTTTTTTTGGCCTTTTTTGAAGCCTTACTATACTATGACCATACTATACTATGACTTTTTGAGGCCATACTATACTATGACTTTTTGAGGCCCAACTATACTATGACTTTTTTTGGCCTATTTTGAAGCCTTACTATACTATGACCATTTTTATGACATTTTGAGGCCATACTATACTATGACTTTTTTTGGCCTATTTTGAAGCCTTACTATACTATGACCATACTATACTATGACTTTTTGAGGCAATACTATACTATGCCTTTTTTTGGCCTATTTTGAACCCTTACTATACTATGACCATTTTTATGACATTTTGAAGCCATACTATACTATGACTTTTTTTTGGCATATTTTGAAGCCTTACTATAATATGACTTTTTTTTGGCCTATTTTGAAGCCTTACTATACTATGACCATTTTTATGACTTTTTGAGGCCATACTATACTATGACTTTTTTTGGCCTATTTTGAAGCCTTACTATACTATGACCATTTTTTTGACATTTTGAGGCCATACTATACTATGACTTTTTTTGGCCCATTTTGAAGCCTTACTATATGATGACTTTTTTTGGCCTATTTTGAAGCCTTACTATACTATGACTATACTATACTATGACATTTTGAGGCCATACTAAAGTATGACTTTTTTTGGCCTATTTTGAAGCCTTACTATACTATGACCATTTTTATGACATTTTGAGGCCATACTAAAGTATGACTTTTTTTGGCCTATTTTGAACCCTTACTATACTATGGTAATTTTTATGACATTTTGAGGCCATACTAAAGTATGACTTTTTCTGGCCTATTTTGAAGCCTTACTATACTATGACCATTTTTTTGACATTTTGAGGCCATACTATACTATGACTTTTTTTGGCCTTTTTTGAAGCCTTACTATACTATGACCATACTATACTATGACTTTTTGAGGCCATACTATACTATGACTTTTTGAGGCCCAACTATACTATGACTTTTTTTGGCCTTTTTTGAAGCCTTATTATATGATGACTTTTTTTGGCCTATTTTGAAGCCTTACTATACTGTGACCATTTTTATGACATTCTGAGGCCATACTATACTATGACTTTTTTTGGCCTATTTTGAAGCCTTACTATACTATGACCATACTATACTATGACTTTTTGAGGCCGTACTATACTATGACTTTTTTTGGCCTATCTTGAAGCCTTACTATACTATTACCATTTTTATGACATTTTGAGGCCATGCTATACTATGACTTTTTTTGGCCTATTTTGAAGCCTTACTATACTATGACTTTTTTGGCCTGTTTTGAAGCCTTACTATACTATGACCATACTATACTATGACTTTTTGAGGCAGTACTATACTATGCCTTTTTTTGGCCTATTTTGAACCCTTACTATACTATGACCATTTTTATGACATTTTGAGGGCATACTAAAGTATGACTTTTTTTGGCCTATTTTGAAGCCTTACTATACTATGACCATTTTTATGACATTTTGAGGCCATACTATACTATGACTTTTTTTGGCCCATTTTGAAGCCTTACTATACTATGACCATTTTTATGACATTTTGAGGCCATACTATACTATGACTTTTTTTGGCCTATTTTGAAGCCTTATTATATGATGACTTTTTTTGGCATATTTTGAAGCCTTACTATACTATGGTCATTTTTATGACATTTTGAGGCCATACTAAAGTATGACTTTTTTTGGCCTATTTTGAAGCGTTACTATACTATGACCATTTTTATGACATTTTGAGGCCATACTATACTATCACTTTTTTTGGCCTATTTTGAAGCCTTACTATACTATGACCATACTATACTATGACTTTTTTTGGCCTATTTTGAAGTCTTACTATACTATGACCATACTAATGACTTTTTGAGGCAATACTATACTATGACTTTTTGAGGCCATACTATACTATGCCTTTTTTTTTGGCCTATTTTGAATCCTTACTATACTATGACCATCTTTATGACATTTTGAGGCCATACTATACTATGACTTTTTTTGGCCTTTTTTGAAGCATTTCTATGCTATGACCATTTTTATGACATTTTGAGGCCATACTATACTATGACTTTTTTTGGCCTATTTTGAAGCCTTACTATATGATGACTTTTTTTTGGCCTATTTTGAAGCCTTACTATACTATGGTCATTTTTATGACATTTTGAGGCCATACTAAAGTATGACTTTTTTTGGCCTATTTTGAAGCCTTACTATACTATGACCATTTTTATGACATTTTGAGGCCATACTAAAGTATGACTTTTTTTGGCCTATTTTGAAGCCTTACTATACTATGACCATTTTTATGACATTTTGAGGCCATACTAAAGTATGACTTTTTTTGGCCGATTTTGAAGCCTTACTATACTATGACTATACTATACTATGACATTTTGAGGCCATACTAAAGTATGACTTTTTTTGGCCTATTTTGAAGCCTTACTATACTATGACCATTTTTATGACATTTTGAGGCCATACTAAAGTATGACTTTTTTTGGCCTATTTTGAACCCTTACTATACTATGGTAATTTTTATGACATTTTGAGGCCATACTAAAGTATGACTTTTTCTGGCCTATTTTGAAGCCTTACTATACTATGACCATTTTTTTGACATTTTGAGGCCATACTATACTATGACTTTTTTTGGCCTTTTTTGAAGCCTTACTATACTATGACCATACTATACTATGACTTTTTGAGGCCATACTATACTATGACTTTTTGAGGCCCAACTATACTATGACTTTTTTTGGCCTTTTTTGAAGCCTTATTATATGATGACTTTTTTTGGCCTATTTTGAAGCCTTACTATACTGTGACCATTTTTATGACATTCTGAGGCCATACTATACTATGACTTTTTTTGGCCTATTTTGAAGCCTTACTATACTATGACCATACTATACTATGACTTTTTGAGGCCGTACTATACTATGACTTTTTTTGGCCTATCTTGAAGCCTTACTATACTATTACCATTTTTATGACATTTTGAGGCCATGCTATACTATGACTTTTTTTGGCCTATTTTGAAGCCTTACTATACTATGACTTTTTTGGCCTGTTTTGAAGCCTTACTATACTATGACCATACTATACTATGACTTTTTGAGGCAGTACTATACTATGCCTTTTTTTGGCCTATTTTGAACCCTTACTATACTATGACCATTTTTATGACATTTTGAGGGCATACTAAAGTATGACTTTTTTTGGCCTATTTTGAAGCCTTACTATACTATGACCATTTTTATGACATTTTGAGGCCATACTATACTATGACTTTTTTTGGCCCATTTTGAAGCCTTACTATACTATGACCATTTTTATGACATTTTGAGGCCATACTATACTATGACTTTTTTTGGCCTATTTTGAAGCCTTATTATATGATGACTTTTTTTGGCATATTTTGAAGCCTTACTATACTATGGTCATTTTTATGACATTTTGAGGCCATACTAAAGTATGACTTTTTTTGGCCTATTTTGAAGCGTTACTATACTATGACCATTTTTATGACATTTTGAGGCCATACTATACTATGACTTTTTTTGGCCTATTTTGAAGCCTTACTATACTATGACCATTTTTATGACATTTTGAGGCCATACTATACTATGACTTTTTTTGGCCTATTTTGAAGCCTTACTATACTATGACTTTTTGAGGCAATACTATACTATGACTTTTTGAGGCCATACTATACTATGACTTTTTTTTGGCCTATTTTGAGGCTATACTAAAGTATGACTTTTTTTGGCCGATTTTGAAGCCTTAGTATACTATGACCATACTATACTATGATTTTTTGAGGCCATACTATACTATGACTTTTTGAGGCCACAACATACTATGACTTTTTGAGACCATAATAAAGTATGACTTTTTTTGGCCTATTTTGAAGCCTTACTATACTATGATCATTTTTATGACATTTTAAGGCCATACTAAAGTATGACTTTTTTTGGCATATTTTGAAGCCTTACTACACTGTGACTTTTTGAGGCAATACTATACTATGACTTTTTGAGGCAATACTATACTATGACTTTTTGAGGAAATACTATACTATGACTTTTTGAGGCCCTACTATACTATGACTTTTTTGGCCTATCTTGAAGCCTTACTATACTATGACCATTTTTATGACACTTTGAGGCCATACTATACTATGACTTTTTTTGGCCTATTTTGAAGCCTTATTATATGATGACTTTTTTGGCCTATTTTGAAGCCTTACTATACTATGACCATTTTTATGACATTTTGAAGCCTTACTATACTGTGACAATTTTTATGACATTTTGAGGCCATACTAAAGTATGACTTTTTTTGGCCTATTTTGAAGCCTTACTATATTATGACCATTTTTATGACATTTTGAGGCCATACTATACTATGACTTTTTTTGGCCTATTTTGAAGCCTTACTATAATATGACTTTTTTATGACATTCTGAGGCCACACTATACTATGACTTTTTTTGGCCTATTTTGAAGCCTTACTATACTATGACCATTTTTATGACATTTTGAGGCCATACTATACTATGACTTTTTTTGGGCAATTTTGAAGCCTTACTATACTGTGACTTTTTTTGGCCTATTTTGAAGCCTTACTATACTATGACCATTTTTATGACATTTTGAAGCCTTACTATACTGTGGCAATTTTTATGACATTTTGAGGCCATACTATACTATGACTTTTTTTATGCCTATTTTGAAGCATTACTATACTATGACCATTTTTATGACATTTTGAGGCCATACTATACTATGACTTTTTTTGGCCTATTTTGAAGCCTTACTATACTATGACTTTTTTTGGCCTATCTTGAAGCCTTACTATACTATGATCATTTTTATGACATTTTGAGGCCATACTATACTATGACTTTTTTTTTGGCCTATTTTGAAGCCTTACTATACTATGACCATTTTTATGACATTTTGAGGCCATACTATACTATGACTTTTTTTGGCCTATTTTGAAGCCTTACTATACTATGACTTTTTGAGGCCATATTATACTATGACTTTTTTTGGCCTATTTTGAAGCCTTACTATACTATGACCATACTATACTATGACTTTTTTTTGCATATTTGGAAGCCTTACTATACTATGACTTTTTGAGGCAATACTATACTATGACTTTTTTTTTGGCCCTTTTTGAAGCCTTACTATACTATGACCATACTATACTATGACTTTTTGAGGAAATACTATACTATGACTTTTTGAGGCCCTACTATACTATGACTTTTTTTGGCCTATCTTGAAGCCTTACTATACTATGGTCATTTTTATGACATTTTGAGGCCATACTATACTATGACTTTTTTTGGCCTTTTTTGAAGCCTTACTATACTATGACCATTTTTATGACATTTTGAGGCCATACTATACTATGACTTTTTTTGGCCTATTTTGAAGCCTTACTATACTATGACTTTTTTTGGCCTATCTTGAAGCCTTACTATACTATGACCATTTTTATGACATTTTGAGGCCATACTATACTGTGACTTTTTTTGGCCTATTTTGAAGCCTTACTATACTATGAATTTTTTGGCCTATTTTGAAGCCTTACTATACTATGACCATACTATAATATGACTTTTCGAGGCCATACTATACTACGACTTTTTTTGGCATTTTTTAAAATCTTACTATACTATGACCATACTATACTATGACTTTTTGAGGCCATACTATACTATGACTTTTTTTGGCATTTTTTGAACTCTTACTATACTATGACAATTTTTAAGACATTTTGACGCCATACTATACTATGACTTTTTTTTGGCCTATTTTGAAGCCTTACTATACCATGACCATTTTTATGACATTTTGAAGCCTTACTATACTATGACCATACTATACTATGACTTTTTGAGGCCATACTATACTATGACTTTTTTTTGGCCTATTTTGAAGCCTTACTATACTATGACCATTTTTATGACATTTTGAGGCCATACTATACTATGACTTTTTTTGGCCTATTTTGAAGCCTTACTATACTATGACCATACTATACTATGACTTTTTGAGGCAATACTATACTATGCCTTTTTTTGGCCTATTTTGAACCCTTACTATACTATGACCATTTTTATGACATTTTGAAGCCATACTATACTATGACTTTTTTTGGCATATTTTGAAGCCTTACTATACTATGACTTTTTTTTGGCCTATTTTGAAGCCTTACTATACTATGACCATTTTTATGACTTTTTGAGGCCATACTATACTATGACTTTTTTTGGCCTATTTTGAAGCCTTACTATACTATGACCATTTTTATGACATTTTGAGGCCATAATATACTATGACTTTTTTTGGCCTATTTCGAAGCCTTACTATACTATGATCATTTTTATGACATTTTGAGGCCATACTATACTATGACTTTTTTTGGCCTATTTTGAAGCCTTACTATACTATGAATTTTTTGGCCTATTTTGAAGCCTTACTATACTATGACCATACTATACTATGACTTTTTGAGGCCATACTATACTACGACTTTTTTGGCATTTTTTAAAATCTTACTATACTATGACCATACTATACTATGACTTTTTGAGGCCATACTATACTATGACTTTTTTTGGCCTATTTTGAAGTCTTACTATACTATGACCATACTATACTATGACTTTTTGAGGCAATACTATACTATGACTTTTTGAGGCCATACTATACTATGACTTTTTTTTGGCCTATTTTGAATCCTTACTATACTATGACCATTTTTATGACATTTTGAGGCCATACTATACGATGACTTTTTTTGGCCTTTTTTGAAGCCTTACTATACTATGACCATACTATACTATGACTTTTTGAGGCAATACTATACTATGCCTTTTTTTGGCCTATTTTGAACCCTTACTATACTATGACCATTTTTATGACATTTTGAGGCCATACTAAAGTATGACTTTTTTTGGCCTATTTTGAAGCCTTACTATACTATGACCATTTTTATGACATTTTGAGGCCATACTATACTATGACTTTTTTTGGCCTATTTTGAAGCCTTACTATACTATGACCATTTTTATGACATTTTGAGGCCATACTATACTATGACTTTTTTTGGCCTATTTTGAAGCCTTACTATACTATGGTAATTTTTATGACTTTTTGAGGCCATACTATACTATGACTTTTTTTGGCCTACTTTGAAGCCTTACTATACTATGACCCTTTTTATGACATTTTGAGGCCATACTAAAGTATGACTTTTTTTGGCCTATTTTGAAGCCTTACTATACTATGACCATACTATACTATGACTTTTTGAGGCCATACTATACTATGACTTTTTTTAGCCTATTTTGAACCCTTACTATACTATGACCATTTTTATGACATTTTGAGGCCATACTATACTATGACTTTTTTTGGCCTATTTTGAAGCCTTACTATACTATGGTCATTTTTATGACATTTTGAGGCCATACTAAAGTATGACTTTTTTTGGCCTATTTTGAAGCCTTACTATACTATGACTTTTTTGGCCTATTTTGAAGGCTTACTATACTATGACCATACTATACTATGACTTTTTGAGGCCATACTATACTACGACTTTTTTTTGGCATTTTTAAAAACCTTACTATACTATGACCATACTATAATATGACTTTTTGAGGCCATACTATACTATGACTTTTTTGGCATTTTTTGAACTCTTACTATACTATGACCATTTTTAAGACATTTTGAGGCCATACTATACTATGACTTTTTTATGCCTATTTTGAAGCATTTCTATACTATGACCATTTTTATGACATTTTGAGGCCATACTATACTATGACTTTTTTTGGCCTATTTTGAAGCCTTACTATACTATGACTTTTTTTGGCCTATCTTGAAGCCTTACTATACTATGACCATTTTTATGACATTTTGAGGCCATACTATACAATGACTTTTTTTGGCCTATTTTGAACCCTTACTATACTATGACCATTTTTATGACATTTTGAGGCCATACTAAAGTATGACTTTTTTTGGCCTATTTTGAAGCCTTACTATACTATGACCATTTTTATGACATTTTGAGGCCATACTATACTATGACTTTTTTTGGCCTATTTTGAAGCCTTACTATACTATGACCATTTTTATGACATTTTGAGGCCATACTATACTATGACTTTTTTTGGCCTATTTTGAAGCCTTACTATACTATGGTAATTTTTATGACTTTTTGAGGCCATACTATACTATGACTTTTTTTGGCCTACTTTGAAGCCTTACTATACTATGACCCTTTTTATGACATTTTGAGGCCATACTAAAGTATGACTTTTTTTGGCCTATTTTGAAGCCTTACTATACTATGACCATACTATACTATGACTTTTTGAGGCCATACTATACTATGACCTTTTTTAGCCTATTTTGAACCCTTACTATACTATGACCATTTTTATGACATTTTGAGGCCATACTATACTATGACTTTTTTTGGCCTATCTTGAAGCCTTACTATACTATGACCATTTTTATGACATTTTGAGGCCATACTATACTATGACTTTTTTTTTGGCCTATTTTGAACCCTTACTATACTATGACCATTTTTATGACATTTTGAGGCCATACTAAAGTATGACTTTTTTTGGCCTATTTTGAAGCCTTACTATACTATGACCATTTTTATGACATTTTGAGGCCATACTAAAGTATGACTTTTTTTGGCCGATTTTGAAGCCTTACTATACTATGACCATACTATACTATGACTTTTTGAGGCAATACTATACTATGACTTTTTTTGGCCTATTTTGAACCCTTACTATACTATGGTAATTTTTATGACATTTTGAGGCCATACTAAAGTATGACTTTTTCTGGCCTATTTTGAAGCCTTACTATACTATGACCATTTTTTTGACATTTTGAGGCCATACTATACTATGACTTTTTTTGGCCTTTTTTGAAGCCTTACTATACTATGACCATACTATACTATGACTTTTTGAGGCCATACTATACTATGACTTTTTGAGGCCCAACTATACTATGACTTTTTTTGGCCTTTTTTGAAGCCTTATTATATGATGACTTTTTTTGGCCTATTTTGAAGCCTTACTATACTGTGACCATTTTTATGACATTCTGAGGCCATACTATACTATGACTTTTTTTGGCCTATTTTGAAGCCTTACTATACTATGACCATACTATACTATGACTTTTTGAGGCCGTACTATACTATGACCATTTTTTGGCCTATCTTGAAGCCTTACTATACTATTACCATTTTTATGACATTTTGAGGCCATGCTATACTATGACTTTTTTTGGCCTATTTTGAAGCCTTACTATACTATGACTTTTTTGGCCTGTTTTGAAGCCTTACTATACTATGACCATACTATACTATGACTTTTTGAGGCAGTACTATACTATGCCTTTTTTTGGCCTATTTTGAACCCTTACTATACTATGACCATTTTTATGACATTTTGAGGGCATACTAAAGTATGACTTTTTTTGGCCTATTTTGAAGCCTTACTATACTATGACCATTTTTATGACATTTTGAGGCCATACTATACTATGACTTTTTTTGGCCCATTTTGAAGCCTTACTATACTATGACCATTTTTATGACATTTTGAGGCCATACTATACTATGACTTTTTTTGGCCTATTTTGAAGCCTTATTATATGATGACTTTTTTTGGCATATTTTGAAGCCTTACTATACTATGGTCATTTTTATGACATTTTGAGGCCATACTAAAGTATGACTTTTTTTGGCCTATTTTGAAGCCTTACTATACTATGACCATTTTTATGACATTTTGAGGCCATACTATACTATCACTTTTTTTGGCCTATTTTGAAGCCTTACTATACTATGACCATACTATACTATGACTTTTTTTGGCCTATTTTGAAGTCTTACTATACTATGACCATACTAATGACTTTTTGAGGCAATACTATACTATGACTTTTTGAGGCCATACTATACTATGCCTTTTTTTTTGGCCTATTTTGAATCCTTACTATACTATGACCATCTTTATGACATTTTGAGGCCATACTATACTATGACTTTTTTTGGCCTTTTTTGAAGCATTTCTATACTATGACCATTTTTATGACATTTTGAGGCCATACTATACTATGACTTTTTTTGGCCTATTTTGAAGCCTTACTATACTATGACTTTTTTTGGCCTATCTTGAAGCCTTACTATACTATGACCATTTTTATGACATTTTGAGGCCATACTATACAATGACTTTTTTTGGCCTATTTTGAAGCCTTACTATACTATGACCATTTTTATGACATTTTGAGGCCATACTATACTATGACTTTTTTTGGCCTATTTTGAAGCCTTATGATATGATGACTTTTTTTGGCCTATTTTGAAGCCTTACTATACTATGACCATTTTTATGACATTTTGAGGCCATACTATACTATGACTTTTTTGTTGGCCTATTTTGAAGCCTTACTATACTATGACCATACTATACTATGACTTTTTGAGGCAGTACTATACTATGCCTTTTTTTTGCCTATTTTGAACCCTTACTATACTATGACCATTTTTATGACATATTGAGGGCATACTATACTATGACTTTTTTTGGCCTATTTTGAAGCTTTATTATATGATGACTTTTTTTGGCCTATTTTGAAGCCTTACTATACTATGGTCATTTTTATGACATTTTGAGGCCATACTAAAGTATGACTTTTTTTGGCCTATTTTGAAGCCTTACTATACTATGACCATTTTTATGACATTTTCAGGCCATACTATACTATCACTTTTTTTGGCCTATTTTGAAGCCTTACTATGCTATGACCATACTATACTATGACTTTTTTTGGCCTATTTTGAAGTCTTACTATACTATGACCATACTATACTATGACTTTTTGAGGCAATACTATACTATGACTTTTTGAGGCCATACTATACTATGACTTTTTTTTGGCCTATTTTGAATCCTTACTATACTATGACCATTTTTATGACATTTTGAGGCCATACTATACGATGACTTTTTTTGGCCTTTTTTGAAGCCTTACTATACTATGACCATACTATACTATGACTTTTTGAGGCAATACTATACTATGCCTTTTTTTGGCCTATTTTGAACCCTTACTATACTATGACCATTTTTATGACATTTTGAGGCCATACTAAAGTATGACTTTTTTTGGCCTATTTTGAAGCCTTACTATACTATGACCATTTTTATGACATTTTGAGGCCATACTATACTATGACTTTTTTTGGCCTATTTTGAAGCCTTACTAAACTATGACCATTTTTATGACATTTTGAGGCCATACTATACTATGACTTTTTTTGGCCTATTTTGAAGCCTTACTATACTATGTCCATTTTTATGACATTTTGAGGCCATACTATACTATGACTTGTTTTGGCCTATTTTGAAGCCTTACTATACTATGACCATTTTTATGTCATTTTGAGGCCATACTATACTATGACTTTTTTTGGCCTATTTTGAAGCCTTACTATACTATGACCATACTATACTATGACTTTTTTTGGCCTATTTTGAAGCCTTAATATACTATGACCATACTATACTATGACTTTTTGAGGCCGTACTATACTATGACTTTTTTTGGCATATTTTGAAGCCTTACTATACTATGACCATTTTTATGACATTTTGAGGCCATAGTATACTATGACTTTTTTTGGCCTATTTTGAAGCCTTACTATACTATGACCATTTTTTTGACATTTTGAGGCCATACTATACTATGACTTTTTTTGGCCTATTTTGAAGCCTTACTATACTATGGTCATTTTTATGACATTTTGAGGCCATACTAAAGTATGACTTTTTTTGGCCTATTTTGAAGCCTTACTATACTATGACTTTTTTGGCCTATTTTGAAGCCTTACTATACTATGACCCTTTTTATGACATTTTGAGGCCATACTAAAGTATGACTTTTTTTGGCCTATTTTGAAGCCTTACTATACTATGACCATACTATACTATGACTTTTTGAGGCCATACTATACTCTGACTTTTTTTTAGCCTATTTTGAACCCTTACTATACTATGACCATTTTTATGACATTTTGAGGCCATACTATACTATGACTTTTTTTGGCCTATCTTGAAGCCTTACTATACTATGACCATTTTTATGACATTTTGAGGCCATACTATACTATGACTTTTTTTTGGCCTATTTTGAACCCTTACTATACTATGACCATTTTTATGACATTTTGAGGCCATACTAAAGTATGACTTTTTTTGGCCTATTTTGAAGCCTTACTATACTATGACCATTTTTATGACATTTTGAGGCCATACTAAAGTATGACTTTTTTTGGCCTATTTTGAAGCCTTACTATACTATGACCATTTTTATGACATTTTGAGGCCATACTAAAGTATGACTTTTTTTGGCCGATTTTGAAGCCTTACTATGCTATGACCATACTATACTATGAATTTTTGAGGCAATACTATACTATGCCTTTTTTTGGCCTATTTTGAACCCTTACTATACTATGGTAATTTTTATGACATTTTGAGGCCATACTAAAGTATGACTTTTTCTGGCCTATTTTGAAGCCTTACTATACTATGACCATTTTTATGACATTTTGAGGCCATACTATACTATGACTTTTTTTGGCCGATTTTGAAGCCTTACTATACTATGACAATACTATACTATGACTTTTTGAGGCCATAATATACTATGACTTTTTGAGGCCATACTATACTACGACATTTTTTGGCATTTTTTAAAACCTTACTATACTATGACCATACTATACTATGACTTTTTGAGGCCATACTATACTATGACTTTTTTTGGCCTATTTTGAAGCCTTACTATACTATGACCATACTGTACTATGATTTTTTTAGGCCATACTATACTATGACTTTTTTTGGCCTTTTTTAAAACCTTACTATTCTATGACCATACTATACTATGACTTTTTGAGGCCATACTATTCTATGACTTTTTGAGGCCATAGAATAGTATGACTTTTTTTGGCCTATCTTGAAGCCTTACTATACTATGACCATTTTTATGACATTTTGAGGCCATACTATACTATGACTTTTTTTGGCCTATTTTGAAGCCTTACTATACTATGACCATTTTTATGACATTTTGAAGCCTTACTATACTATGACTTTTTGTGGCCTACTTTGAAGCCTTACTTTATTATGACCATTTTTATGACATTTTGAGGCCATACTATACTATGACTTTTTTTGGCCTATTTTGAAGCCTTACTATACTATGACCATTTTTATGACATTTTGAGGCCATGCTATACTATGACTTTTTTTGGCCTATTTTGAAGCCTTACTATACTATGACAATTTTTATGACATTTTGAAGCCTTACTATACTATGACCATTTTTATGACATTTTTTAGGCCATACTAAAGTATGACTTTTTTTGGCATATTTTGAAGCCTTACTATACTATGACCATTTTTATGACATTTTGAGGCCATACTATACTATGACTTTTTTTGGCCTATTTTGAAGCCTTACTATACTATGACAATACTATACTATGACTTTTTGAAGCCTTCCTATACTATGACTTTTTTTGGCCTATTTTGAAGCCTTACTATACTATGACTTTTTTAGGCCATACTATACTATGACTTTTTTTGGCCTATCTTGAAGCCTTCCTATACTATGACTTTTTTTGGCCTATTTTGAAGCCTTACTATACTATGACTTTTTTAGGCCATACTATACTATGACTTTTTTTGGCCTATCTTTAAGCCTTCCTATACTATGACTTTTTTTGGCCTATTTTGAAGCCTTACTATACTATGACCATTTTTATGACATTTTGAGGGCATACTAAAGTATGACTTTTTTTGGCCTATTTTGAAGCCTTACTATACTATGACCATTTTTATGACATTTTGAGGCCATACTATACTATGACTTTTTTTGGCCCATTTTGAAGCCTTACTATACTATGACCATTTTTATGACATTTTGAGGCCATACTATACTATGACTTTTTTTGGCCTATTTTGAAGCCTTATTATATGATGACTTTTTTTGGCATATTTTGAAGCCTTACTATACTATGGTCATTTTTATGACATTTTGAGGCCATACTAAAGTATGACTTTTTTTGGCCTGTTTTGAAGCCTTACTATACTATGACTTTTTTTGGCCTATTTTGAAGCCTTACTATACTATGACCATACTATACTATGACTTTTTTTGGCCTATTTTGAAGTCTTACTATACTATGACCATACTAATGACTTTTTGAGGCAATACTATACTATGACTTTTTGAGGCCATACTATACTATGCCTTTTTTTTTGGCCTATTTTGAATCCTTACTATACTATGACCATCTTTATGACATTTTGAGGCCATACTATACTATGACTTTTTTTGGCCTTTTTTGAAGCATTTCTATACTATGACCATTTTTATGACATTTTGAGGCCATACTATACTATGACTTTTTTTGGCCTATTTTGAAGCCTTACTATACTATGACTTTTTTTGGCCTATCTTGAAGCCTTACTATACTATGACCATTTTTATGACATTTTGAGGCCATACTATACAATGACTTTTTTTGGCCTATTTTGAACCCTTACTATACTATGACCATTTTTATGACATTTTGAGGCCATACTAAAGTATGACTTTTTTTGGCCTATTTTGAAGCCTTACTATACTATGACCATTTTTATGACATTTTGAGGCCATACTATACTATGACTTTTTTTGGCCTATTTTGAAGCCTTATGATATGATGACTTTTTTTGGCCTATTTTGAAGCCTTACTATACTATGACCATTTTTATGACATTTTGAGGCCATACTATACTATGACTTTTTTGTTGGCCTATTTTGAAGCCTTACTATACTATGACCATACTATACTATGACTTTTTGAGGCAGTACTATACTATGCCTTTTTTTTGCCTATTTTGAACCCTTACTATACTATGACCATTTTTATGACATATTGAGGGCATACTATACTATGACTTTTTTTGGCCTATTTTGAAGCTTTATTATATGATGACTTTTTTTGGCCTATTTTGAAGCCTTACTATACTATGGTCATTTTTATGACATTTTGAGGCCATACTAAAGTATGACTTTTTTTGGCCTATTTTGAAGCCTTACTATACTATGACCATTTTTATGACATTTTCAGGCCATACTATACTATCACTTTTTTTGGCCTATTTTGAAGCCTTACTATGCTATGACCATACTATACTATGACTTTTTTTGGCCTATTTTGAAGTCTTACTATACTATGACCATACTATACTATGACTTTTTGAGGCAATACTATACTATGACTTTTTGAGGCCATACTATACTATGACTTTTTTTTGGCCTATTTTGAATCCTTACTATACTATGACCATTTTTATGACATTTTGAGGCCATACTATACGATGACTTTTTTTGGCCTTTTTTGAAGCCTTACTATACTATGACCATACTATACTATGACTTTTTGAGGCAATACTATACTATGCCTTTTTTTGGCCTATTTTGAACCCTTACTATACTATGACCATTTTTATGACATTTTGAGGCCATACTAAAGTATGACTTTTTTTGGCCTATTTTGAAGCCTTACTATACTATGACCATTTTTATGACATTTTGAGGCCATACTATACTATGACTTTTTTTGGCCTATTTTGAAGCCTTACTAAACTATGACCATTTTTATGACATTTTGAGGCCATACTATACTATGACTTTTTTTGGCCTATTTTGAAGCCTTACTATACTATGTCCATTTTTATGACATTTTGAGGCCATACTATACTATGACTTGTTTTGGCCTATTTTGAAGCCTTACTATACTATGACCATTTTTATGTCATTTTGAGGCCATACTATACTATGACTTTTTTTGGCCTATTTTGAAGCCTTACTATACTATGACCATACTATACTATGACTTTTTTTGGCCTATTTTGAAGCCTTAATATACTATGACCATACTATACTATGACTTTTTGAGGCCGTACTATACTATGACTTTTTTTGGCATATTTTGAAGCCTTACTATACTATGACCATTTTTATGACATTTTGAGGCCATAGTATACTATGACTTTTTTTGGCCTATTTTGAAGCCTTACTATACTATGACCATTTTTTTGACATTTTGAGGCCATACTATACTATGACTTTTTTTGGCCCATTTTGAAGCCTTATTATATGATGACTTTTTTTGGCCTATTTTGAAGCCTTACTATACTATGGTCATTTTTATGACATTTTGAGGCCATACTAAAGTATGACTTTTTTTGGCCTATTTTGAAGCCTTACTATACTATGACTTTTTTGGCCTATTTTGAAGCCTTACTATACTATGACCATACTATACTATGACTTTTTGAGGCCATACTATACTCTGACTTTTTTTAGCCTATTTTGAACCCTTACTATACTATGACCATTTTTATGACATTTTGAGGCCATACTATACTATGACTTTTTTTGGCCTATCTTGAAGCCTTACTATACTATGACCATTTTTATGACATTTTGAGGCCATACTATACTATGACTTTTTTTTGGCCTATTTTGAACCCTTACTATACTATGACCATTTTTATGACATTTTGAGGCCATACTAAAGTATGACTTTTTTTGGCCTATTTTGAAGCCTTACTATACTATGACCATTTTTATGACATTTTGAGGCCATACTAAAGTATGACTTTTTTTGGCCTATTTTGAAGCCTTACTATACTATGACCATTTTTATGACATTTTGAGGCCATACTAAAGTATGACTTTTTTTGGCCTATTTTGAAGCCTTACTATACTATGACCATTTTTATGACATTTTGAGGCCATACTATACTATGACTTTTTTTGGCCTATTTTGAAGCCTTACTATACTATGGTAATTTTTATGACTTTTTGAGGCCATACTATACTATGACTTTTTTTGGCCTACTTTGAAGCCTTACTATACTATGACCCTTTTTATGACATTTTGAGGCCATACTAAAGTATGACTTTTTTTGGCCTATTTTGAAGCCTTACTATACTATGACCATACTATACTATGACTTTTTGAGGCCATACTATACTCTGACTTTTTTTTAGCCTATTTTGAACCCTTACTATACTATGACCATTTTTATGACATTTTGAGGCCATACTATACTATGACTTTTTTTGGCCTATCTTGAAGCCTTACTATACTATGACCATTTTTATGACATTTTGAGGCCATACTATACTATGACTTTTTTTTGGCCTATTTTGAACCCTTACTATACTATGACCATTTTTATGACATTTTGAGGCCATACTAAAGTATGACTTTTTTTGGCCTATTTTGAAGCCTTACTATACTATGACCATTTTTATGACATTTTGAGGCCATACTAAAGTATGACTTTTTTTGGCCTATTTTGAAGCCTTACTATACTATGACCATTTTTATGACATTTTGAGGCCATACTAAAGTATGACTTTTTTTGGCCGATTTTGAAGCCTTACTATGCTATGACCATACTATACTATGAATTTTTGAGGCAATACTATACTATGCCTTTTTTTGGCCTATTTTGAACCCTTACTATACTATGGTAATTTTTATGACATTTTGAGGCCATACTAAAGTATGACTTTTTCTGGCCTATTTTGAAGCCTTACTATACTATGACCATTTTTATGACATTTTGAGGCCATACTATACTATGACTTTTTTTGGCCGATTTTGAAGCCTTACTATACTATGACAATACTATACTATGACTTTTTGAGGCCATAATATACTATGACTTTTTGAGGCCATACTATACTACGACATTTTTTGGCATTTTTTAAAACCTTACTATACTATGACCATACTATACTATGACTTTTTGAGGCCATACTATACTATGACTTTTTTTGGCCTATTTTGAAGCCTTACTATACTATGACCATACTGTACTATGATTTTTTTAGGCCATACTATACTATGACTTTTTTTGGCCTTTTTTAAAACCTTACTATTCTATGACCATACTATACTATGACTTTTTGAGGCCATACTATTCTATGACTTTTTGAGGCCATAGAATAGTATGACTTTTTTTGGCCTATCTTGAAGCCTTACTATACTATGACCATTTTTATGACATTTTGAGGCCATACTATACTATGACTTTTTTTGGCCTATTTTGAAGCCTTACTATACTATGACCATTTTTATGACATTTTGAAGCCTTACTATACTATGACTTTTTGTGGCCTACTTTGAAGCCTTACTTTATTATGACCATTTTTATGACATTTTGAGGCCATACTATACTATGACTTTTTTTGGCCTATTTTGAAGCCTTACTATACTATGACCATTTTTATGACATTTTGAGGCCATGCTATACTATGACTTTTTTTGGCCTATTTTGAAGCCTTACTATACTATGACAATTTTTATGACATTTTGAAGCCTTACTATACTATGACCATTTTTATGACATTTTTTAGGCCATAATAATGTATGACTTTTTTTGGCATATTTTGAAGCCTTACTATACTATGACCATTTTTATGACATTTTGAGGCCATACTATACTATGACTTTTTTTGGCCTATTTTGAAGCCTTACTATACTATGACAATACTATACTATGACTTTTTGAAGCCTTCCTATACTATGACTTTTTTTGGCCTATTTTGAAGCCTTACTATACTATGACTTTTTTAGGCCATACTATACTATGACTTTTTTTGGCCTATCTTGAAGCCTTCCTATACTATGACTTTTTTTGGCCTATTTTGAAGCCTTACTATACTATGACTTTTTTAGGCCATACTATACTATGACTTTTTTTGGCCTATCTTTAAGCCTTCCTATACTATGACTTTTTTTGGCCTATTTTGAAGCCTTACTATACTATGACCATTTTTATGACATTTTGAGGCCATACTAAAGTATGACTTTTTTTGGCATATTTTGAAGCCTTACTATACTATGACCATTTTTATGACATTTTGAGGCCATACTATACTATGACTTTTTTTGGCCTATTTTGAAGCCTTACAATACTATGACCATTTTTATGACATTTTGAGGCCATACTATATTATGACTTTTTTTGGCCGATTTTGAAGCCTTAGTATACTATGACAATTTTTATGACATTTTGAAGCCTTACTATACTATGACCATTTTTATGACCTTTTGAGGCCATACTAAAGTATGACTTTTTTTGGCCTATTTTGAAGCCTTACTATACTATGACCATTTTTATGACATTTTGAGGCCATACTATACTATGACTTTTTTTGGCCTTTTTTGAAGTCTTACTATACTATGACCATACTATACTATGACTTTTTGAGGCCATACTATACTATGACTTTTTTTGGCCTATTTTGAAGCCTTACTATACTATGACCATACTATACTATGACTTTTTGAGGCCATACTATACTATGACTTTTTTTGGCCTATTTTGAAGCCTTACTATACTATGACCATTTTTATGACCTTTTGAGGCCATACTAAAGTATGACTTTTTTTGGCCTATTTTGAAGCCTTACTATATTATGACCATTTTTATGACATTTTGAGGCCATACTATACTATGACCATTTTTATGACCTTTTGAGGCCATACTAAAGTATGACTTTTTTTGGCCTATTTTGAAGCCTTACTATACTATGACCATTTTTATGACATTTTGAGGCCATACTAAACTAGGACTTTTTTTGGCCTTTTTTGAAGCCTTACTATACTATGACCATACAATACTATGGCTTTTTGAGGCCATACTATGCTATGACTTTTTTTTGGCATATTTTGAAGCCTTACTATACTATGACCATTTTTATGACATTTTGAGGCCATACTATACTATGACTTTTTTTTTGCCGAATTTGAAGCCTTCCTATACTATGACCAATTTTATGACATTTTGAAGCCTTACTATACTATGACCATTTTTATGATATTTTGAGGCCATACTATACTATGATTTTTTTTTTGGCCTATTTTGAAGCCTTACTATACTATGACTTTTTTTGGCCTATTTTGAAGCCTTACTATACTATGACCATTTTTATGACATTTTGAGGCCATACTTTACTATGACTTTTTTTTGGCCTATTTTGAAGCCTTACTATACTATGACCATTTTTATGACATTTTGAGGCAATACTATACTAGGACTTTTTTTGGCCTTTTTTGAAGCCTTACTATACTATGACCATACTATACTATGACTTTTTGAGGCCATACTATACTATGACTTTTTTTGGCATATTTTGAAGCCTTACTATACTATGACCATTTTTATGACATTTTGAGGCCATACTATACTATGACTTTTTTTTGCCGATTTTGAAGCCATCCTATACTATGACTTTTTTTGGCCTATTTTGAAGCCTTACTATACTATGACTTTTTGAGGCCATACTATACTATGACTTTTTTTTGGCCTATTTTGAACCCTTACTATACTATGACCATTTTTATGACCTTTTGAGGCCATACTATACTATGACTTTTTTTGGCCTTTTTTGAAGCCTTACTATACTATGACCATACTATACTATGACTTTTTGAGGCCATACTATACTATGACTTTTTGAGGCCTATTTTGAAGCCTTACAATACTATGACCATTTTTATGACATTTTGAGGCCATACTATATTATGACTTTTTTTGGCCGATTTTGAAGCCTTACTATACTATGACAATTTTTTGACATTTTGAAGCCTTACTATACTATGACCATTTTTATGACCTTTTGAGGCCATACTAAAGTATGACTTTTTTTGGCCTATTTTGAAGCCTTACTATACTATGACCATTTTTATGACATTTTGAGGCCATACTATACTATGACTTTTTTTGGCCTTTTTTGAAGCCTTACTATACTATGACCATACTATACTATGACTTTTTGAGGCCATACTATACTATGACTTTTTTTGGCCTATTTTGAAGCCTTACTATACTATGACCATACTATACTATGACTTTTTGAGGCCATACTATACTTTGACTTTTTTTGGCCTATCTTGAAGCCTTACTATACTATGACCATTTTTATGACATTTTGAAGCCTTACTATACTATGACTTTTTGTGGCCTACTTTGAAGCCTTACTATACTATGACCATTTTTATGACATTTTGAAGCCTTACTATACTATGACCATTTTTATGACCTTTTGAGGCCATACTAAAGTATGACTTTTTTTGGCCTATTTTGAAGCCTTACTATACTATGACTTTTTTGGCCTATTTTGAAGCCTTACTATACTATGACCATTTTTATGACATTTTGAGAGCATACTAAAGTATGACTTTTTTTGGCCATTTTTGAAGCCTTACTATACTATGACCATTTTTATGACATTTTGAAGCCTTACTATACTGTGACCATTTTTATGACATTTTAAGGCCATACTATAGTATGACTTTTTTTTGGCCTACTTTGAAGCCTTACTATACTATGACCATTTTTATGACATTTTGAGGCTTAACTATACTATGACTTTTTTTGGCCTATTTTGAAGCCTTACTATACTATGACCATTTTTATGACATTTTGAAGCCTTACTATACTATGACCATTTTTATGACATTTTGAGGCCTTACTATACTGTGACCATTTTTATGACATTTTGAGGCTTTACTATACTATGACTTTTTTTGGTCTATTTTGAAGCCTTACTATACTATGACTTTTTTGGCCTATTTTGAAGCCTTACTATACGATGACTTTTTTTGGCCCATCTTGAAGCCTTACTATACTATGACCATTTTTATGACATTTTGAGGTCATACTATACTATGACTTTTTTTGGCCTATTTTGAAGCCTTACTATACGATGATCATTTTTATGACATTTTGAGGCCATACTATACTATGACTTTTTTTGGCTTTTTTTGAACCCTTACTATACTATGACCATTTTTATGACATTTTGAGGCCATACTATACTATGACTTTTTTTGGCCTATTTTGAAGCCTTACTATACTATGACTTTTTGTGGCCTACTTTGAAGCCTTACTATACTATGACCATTTTTATGACATTTTGAGGCCATACTATACTATGACTTTTTTCGGCCTATTTTGAAGCCTTACTATACGATGACCATTTTTATGACATTTTGAGAGCATACTAAAGTATGACTTTTTTATAATCTGATGTCTAAACATCAACTTATGACATAAAGAACACACAAACACAGGACCATATTTTACTTTTTCTAAAAAACATCCCATAACAAAATCAAAGGCTTCTGACTTATTTTTGACTTCTTCCCGTCTTAATTTGGTATTTGACAACAATTGCCTTTTTTTTGTAAGAACATTCATAATACTTCTTGTAACCTAAAGATTTGATTTTTGTCCGTGTAAGCTATCTTGCTGATATTTGTCAATACTTACTCTTTTAATGCTCTTTTAACTCTTTTATGCTTTGTTTCTTAACCTTCAGCTTACACAAAGGATCTTGGTGATATCTGGCTATGCTATGTTTCTTAAATTTATTCCTGTGTTGCACGTCTGTCTGATACTTCTCTGTACTGCAATTCTTCACATTCTGTCTGTTTAGATGATTTTTCCGATACTTATAAGACAAGAGCATGTGAACTTGAGTCCATGTTATTACTTTGACCCTTCTCCAGGTTACAATGTCTTTTAGACGGAACATTGTATCCCAGCCGTTCATGGCAATAACCATAACAACTCTGTACTCCTGGTGTTTTTACACAAACAACACACTCAAAATGAATACCATTACAGTTCTCCAAATATATTCCCTGGTTTGATAGTAGCTGACTTTGACACCTGTAGACAAGCCAATGCTTATTATGATATGTAAACACATCAATACCTAAACAATCAGCAGCTGCTTGAATCTCAACTTCTGTTGCCCAACTGCCAACATATAACATTTTTAACTTGGCTAAGTAATCTTTTACTGAGGAATATTCACTCCTCAAAAGCCTATCATATAACACAGGGTTACGTTGAAGCTGCTTGACAACTTCAACTCTTAATTTTCTGTGATACTTTTACACACAGCTTCACTGACTGCTCAGTGTGGAAACTAAATCTACTTTCTCTGATTCCACACGTAACAGTGCACACACACGCTGTGCAAGATTTTTACACACCGGATGAAACTGCAACGGCTGTGTGATTGCATCACTGACAAACACCACATCTGATGATCCTCTGACTAATCTTGTAACCAAGACTAAGATTAATTATAACATAATTCTCACCACACACTTACTATGTAGTATAAATATATATTATGTAAAAACCACACACCTCATGCTTTGCGTCTATATGCATAACATATGCTGACACCTCCTGGATTAGCATGGCATCCACCTGTCACAACACAACACAGGAATATATATAAATAATTGCCACAGTACATATAACATCAAATTGTATGTTTTCAACGACTTACACTATGACAACCATGTAAAATTACCACATATTAGTTGCATATACCTGCTGTTTTGCCCTTTTTGCCTTAGTGGAACAACCTCTTTTACTAAACATGGCAAAAATAACACAATATATGCTTTTTTGTACCTTGGCAACAATCTCAGGAACTCCACCAAGGTCAGATGGGACAACTTGGTTCATGGGTTCTAATAAGTCGGGATTCAAAGGGATGACTCTTTCATCATCACACGCATCTATGAAAAAAAAAAAAAAATCACATCATTGTATTTCATACAAACAAAATACACAAAATACACAAACTGCATCAAATCATAGGTCACACTACACAGTTAATTACCCTGCTGCCTCTGTTGAGACAACCACGAGTGGAAGCACTTTTGGTGGTGATCTCTTTGGAGACACAGCTGCTGGTTTGGGTGCTGCTGTCTCCAGTAGCTGAAAATGTGAACAAGAACCAAACCACATTATGTTATACAAGCTTATACACACACACTTACACATAAAACTTACACATCACTTACAATAATGCTGTTTTACTCACCTTATATACAGCAGCAAACATGGAATCCACACTGGCATCCCATGACCATCACTTAAACATGACATCTCATACAATAACACCTACCCATAGATGTTGCAACACGATGATACTCCTGTCGTAGCAGTTCCTGCAGCTCCACAACAACATTCAGTCGTGGGGGGAAGTCTGCAACACACACCTGTGAAAGACACTTCATTTTAGATGCTGTTGTCCTTAAATCTATCGCACATCCAACTTCCTTTTACTTTTCCCATCGACTGCAACAAACTGCGAAAGTCTGCTGAAGCCTCATCAATAGTGCAACTGGCTGTCTTTATTTTGTGTCTCATCAAACCAAACCTCAACACATATTACATTTTTCCACACATTTTCCACAATAATTTCACATGATTGCTTCCTAGAAATGATATCTACAAACAACACATTTTACATGTGCTGTTATTTAGCTAAACATTAGCAATGTTATCATTATTATTACAAGGGAGACAAACAACATCTCAGATTCAGTTTTTATGTGTAGTTGAAAGACTACTTGTCCATGATGACTTAGAGGTCAATATTCTAAGTTCATCCTTGATCATTATCAGATCATCAGATTGAGGGTGAGGCCTCAGACTGGCAGCACGTTGGAAGCGCAGGGTGTTGTTGTGATATTACGCTTCATTTATACATGAACTCAGTTGTGGATGAGGAGCAGCTTCAGTCCACTGGCCTTCATTTTCCAAAGAATACGTCTTAGGCTGTGGCCTTCCAAGATAGCTGTCCTTAATTTGGGATACACAGCATGCATTGCACACACAGCTAAAGTGCTTGTTTGTGTGTCCAAATACTGTCTGTGTGTGTGTGTGTGTGTGTTTAGTTATCTGTCCTTAACCAACTCAAAAAACCAATTTCTTACAACTAAAAGTAGATTTTCAAGGTAACCATATTTCTTCATTATACATGTTTGTCTAAGCTATTATGCTGACCTTCAGTTTCAGATGTCATAAGTGAAAGACAGACAGACATACTGTGAGCTGTGTAAACAAGTTCACCTTACAAAAGGGAACAAGATTCCTGCCCCACACTCGCAGGAAAATAGCCCAGCACCTACAAAAGGATACTCTTTCATGCAGGCTATTGTATATCCAGCGTGGTGTTAATTGTGCAGATAGCTGACTTCGATCTGTGACTGCCAGCTTGGAATGTTTGGCTTTTCTCACCCACCACAATTAGCGTCTAATCGATAATGGCGCTCTTGCGGAATTTCTCAATCAATTTTCAATGAAAAGCAGAGAAATCCAGCAGCCTTGAGGAGCCTGTGTTGGTGTCAGCGTTACATTCATGTGCTTAAAAAGCCAACAAGCTACAAACATTTCTGAAGTTCTTATATATTTTCTGTTTAAAGTGGTTATGTTTTGCACTCACTGTCACAAATACATCTACTCAGATATAGACATAAGAACCACTTGTTTTCACACACAGCTTAAAGGGATTAAAGTGCTCCTCACATTCTTACGTCTTAAAAGAAAAATCAGTATAAGAGAAATTTTGACTTGGTTGTTTGGACTAACTTGATGATCATATAGGAAACAAAACAATGATTTTTAACTCTTTTGAGGAAAAATAGATATTAAGATAGAATATGTGACATGTTGGGCATGAGGAGATTAATTGGTGTCTGAAAATCACATAACCACATTGTACCTTTTTTTGTTGATGACTACATTTCTGAGAAAATAGTTTTATCAACATGAAACCTTAGTCCTGTATGACAATTCATCACTTTAACAGTAAAGGAGCAAGAATCCTTCAGTAATAAGCCAATTTGTTACCATAGCAACCAGCAAAACTGTTTCAATTTCTGTCTAATTTATAGCTTTTACAGCTCTCTGATATGTTGCTGTTTTCCAGTCCCCGCTCAGCAAGCAGCATTTTCTCATTAGATTATTGCAAATTGCAAAAGGCATGAGCAGGCTCATTTACCTAAGTGCTATGAATGAATGTATGTTTAAGAGGCTTTTAAAATGCTGCAGGTTCACTTTCTCTCCATGTCTATTTCATATTGTTTCCAGACACAGTGGGTAACAGGCAGTATAATTAAAACACCTACAAGATATATGAAAAGAGCTGATGATTAAAACTCCTATTAACACCTTTGTCACAAAATGTGAAATTGGTCTTTGTACACAGGAGAAACATGTCATTTCAGTTTGGGCTGGTGAAGTACTGTGTCTGTGTTTGCATATAAGCCACTGTGCTGTATCTTTGCAAAATGTTCAAACCAGACAAATAAAAACAAAAAGGTTGTCCACACTAGTGTCCTAGGTGCTTCAGAGCTAATTAATAACCAGCTTCACAAATCTAAACATGCCTAAAAATCCTGAGGCCTGGACACACCAGAATTTGAAAGCGCAAGATTTCACAAGGTTTTCAATTTATTCTAATGGAATCAATCAGAGGATGCACTGAAGGAGGTGAAATAAATCTGTGTATTTATTCCACATAGAGTTCAACTTTGGTTCAACCACTGACCAATAACATGCCATCTTGGCACAGTTGAGCTTTGAGGGGATGGAGAGCTGGGGAATCCAAAATGGATGACGCTATCGATGCTTATTAGCTATGTTGCACCATTGACTTCTATTTAATGTTCTCTGTCTGTGAAAAGTTTTCCTCAAAAGACCAGCGGTTTGCAGACAATTACAAGACCAAGAGTTGATGGTACAAATACATCTCTTGGATAAATTGTGTGAACTTATTGTCTATTTAGCAATCAAGCCAAACTAATGAGCTTGCTATCTGACCGTTACCCAGCTCGATAGCTTGGAGAGCGTTATTTACCCTCTTCAGTAACCTGCTATTGAACGAAATGATGTGCAACGATGAACAAGATCCCAGGGGAAAGTAAACAGAGCAGTAGACAGAAAATGAAGAGATGCTCTGGAAGCTATAATGGCTAAGCGAACCGTTAGCTTGTAAGCTACAACAGTTCATCACTAGCCCTGTGGGTAGTCACTATCCCCGGCTTCCAGCCCCCACCTTACTTGAATGGAAAACTGAGTGCCACTTTGTGGGGTGACTGCTGTATTTAGCCCAGCTAACAACCTGCAGAAACTGCAATGTGAAAGAGTAGAAGCAGAGAATACCATCACACGTGCTGAATGATTCTGCTGTCTTACCAGCAGTGGGGCTAAAAATGTCTAATGACCAGAGTAACCAGAGTGAGACCTGTGTGTTTTGTGGTATTGGTGACCTCACAATTGTCAAAGTGGCCTGGATGAGAATGAGCATAACCAAGTCTGAGGTATCCGTGGTGCTGTGCTGGAAGATGGTAGACTGCCATCTCTTCAAGTGTGAAGTGAATTGCTGAGCCAAAGGAAGTATCTTGAGGTCTGTGACAAGTTATGTGAGTGCTGTTCCTTTCTGCCATGTTGAAGAGAAAGCTGAGCTTAAAGCTCTTGATGTAAAAGGTGGTACATGTTCCAGCCCTGGTCTACAACCCATAATGAGCTTTGGGTAATGTTCACAGGGTGGCTGGGCTCATCCTTAGGAACACAGTGAATTGCCCTGGTATCTGGAAGGACTAGACAAGGAGTGGAACTGCTGTTCCTTTGCAATGAAAGCAGTCAGCTGACATGATTTGAGCTTGTGATTACGCAAGTCCCATCTGGGGATGGCTCTGAATCCCCCAGGAAGACGATGCACCCGGGCTTCCTTACTAAAGGAAACACCATCCCTCGGGGAACTGTTGCCCTGGAAGGATGGTGTGTTGGTGGGGAGACCAGCTGAGAATGAATGGAAAAAGTCCTGACCTCCATCTTCTTCATCATATTCTAATTTTCTGGTAAATGTAAACATGGAAACAAATGATAAACCAAAATAAAAGCTTCAAAACATCTGTCTATAAACCCATGGGTGACCTCACAGACGAGGGGGAGTCTAGGGTGGCAGGAGATCCATGGGAAATGTGGCCTTTCTCTTGAGAAATTAATTGTCATAGCAACATAATACAGCTAATTTATAAATTATGTTCATATTATAACTTTATTCAATATCAGTCTGATAGACTATATCTGTAGTGCAATATGGTATAATCATACCTTACCAACTTACTACCACTGGGGCCAAAGCAAGAGAGATTCCCAGGAGACATGTTTAGTTCTGTTCACTGTTGGCAGCCTGAGCTGCATATGGGAGGGGATGGGAAGCAGAGAGGAAGGTGTGTACTGTGACTCAAGCAGTCGAACACGCCGCAGCATATCGGTAAACACCGTTAATCACAGGTTAGCAGATGGGAACGTTAATTGCAGCGGAGGAAATAACAAGACCCAGAGGATGCTTCTATTTATCGACACCCGCTCTGTTACTGATAAGGGCTGGACGGGTGGTGTGTGTGTGTGTTCACACTGAAAAGTGAGGAGTGTCTGGAGGAAAGAGGTGACAGTGGGGATTTAATGCTGAATATGAACTTACCAACACTTGGTAAAACACAACTGCTTTGTTCTTTATATGTCTCCCACCCACATCTCCCTCTAACTTTGAATCCCCCACCAAACACACACACACACACACACACACACACACACACACACACACACACACACACACACACACACACACACACACACAAAACCTAAGTTACAAGAAAAACAGACAAACTATAATTTAAAAACACAACTTTATGAGATCTGGATAATATCTGATGACAACAAAATTCTTCAAGGTGAAACATGGCAGTTAAAAAAAGAGAGCAAAAACTACACAGTAAACAGTGTCAGCAGTACTGATAGAGGCAAAGTGTTTTTTACTCACAGTCAAGCCTCCAGTTGTTTTCCAGTGCCGACTGACTCCTACCAACTAATCACACACACGAATGTTATGAGGAGAATTTCATGATAAAACTCTACAACTAGACTTTTTATTTTACTGGACCTATTTGATCATATTGTGAAAGAGTCATTTCAAGGTGTTTGTTATGCTCAGAAAAAAATGTAACCATTGCCACCAGGCAACAGTATCCACAGACTAACCTGCTAACATGCACTGAGTCTACTGTCTGACTCTGGTACACAAACCAATCCTACAAGCCCCGAAGTCCCCCAGGTGGTCTCTCTGACATTCTCTGGCATATGAGCTGCAGTACAGCTTAAAGAGAGCAGTTACTGTGTGTGAGAGCTGGTATCAGTAGTAGGCGAGTTGTGTTTGTTTGTATGTATGTACAGTTTCAGCAGTGGGTGCATACAACATGTGGTAAGCCCCCAAGGAGAAAACATGTATCAGTCAGTCACCACCTGCACTGCTTGAAGCTAAACTTGGCCATACAGCACTTAAGTAGGTTTGTGACACTATTTGAGGTCGTAAGGCTTCCTTTTATAAGGCTAATATATAGTTTGGTAATGTATAGAAGCAGATTAGGCGTGAGAAGTTCGTGTCGGATTTTAGAGTGTGGGCGTATGGATATTTCCTGGACGTGGTACATACCAGTGCAGACCTGCCGTATAGAAACTACCAGTAGAGAAGATTTGTTTGTTTATGTTTGGTCAGGATTGCTCAGTTCATAATTTACTTCATATAACTTTACTATATTTATTCCATCATTGCAAGGTAGGTTAACTATGTCAAGTGGGCTTATTTTTCTCTTCCACTTTTGCTGACAACACACATCCCAAAATTTGTTTGCTACCAACAGTTGCAAAGTGAAACAGAAGGCGCAAACTATCAGATTTTATTCCACTCAGATGTGTTGATATTGTCCCCCACACAAACAGCCAGCACATGGCTCCCACAGCATCTAAATCAATCAGCGTGGCTCTATGCATCCAATACCTGCCTAATTGATGCACTAATCCAGTCACTAAGTACTGCAGCGCTGCAAAGTCTGCCCAAAGCAAACACAACACACACACAAGTCATCAACAAGCTGTTTCTCAAACAAGAGAGCAGAGCAGGACTGACAGAACATCTATGAACTATAGATCAAGGAAGAGGAGTGCACACTCCTGAGCTGCAGACCTTTGGCCTGAAACAACACTGCTTTCTCATGTAATGAGCCTTCATGAGGTGGAGCTAAAACACATATTTATTGCAGCTCCTGCTTTCCTGTAATATTATTTTACAAGTGTGGCTGCGAGGTACACATTTAGCTTGCTGACATTCCCCTCACCCCACAATGAGGTCACTTCTGTATTTTTCTCGGTTGTTTGGGGGGTTTCAGCAAGCATGGAGGAATTATATTATTTTCTCTGTGTCTTTTTTAAAGACAGATTTCTGTGTTTTTAGGGATCAGTGAAGTAAATTTGTTAAGTGAAGGATTTAGTATATATCCAACAGAATTTTATTCCTGGTGATGTGGGGAAGACTTTGAAACTGTGAACTATGTCGTCTTGTTCCAACTGTAGGGAAAATAGAGACAACGTTCATTGGTTATTTACCTTTCACCACTTTTCCACCAGCAGGACTCACAGACTACAACCAATGTGAAACTTTACATGAATATAAACAGGCAATATCTGCAGGGACAGATTTACTACCACTTTGTAGTTTCCATAACAAAAACAGGGACACACTCTGGAAGATACTGATCACCTGTGAAATTTCCCCAAAGTTCACACCAGTTATCTGAGCATTCTGTCAACACTTTGAATTCAGTTACATACAAGGACGAATCCTCCAATCTGCTCCCTCGTCCCCATCGATTGGACAGCAGATGAACCCAGAAGGTGTTCAGCACCTTCTTCCAGCCGCTTGAAGACTCCACCACCTCAGTATACATGAAGAGACAGAGAAGCTTTGACATATTTGCTATGCAAACAGGAAGAAAGAAGGAAAACTGAAGCGATAACATCCTTACCGATGTCTGGAAGACTCTAACAGACCTGACCAGATAGTCAACGTGGACAAGAGGAGCTGGAGTGATGGACGACTTCTTCTACCTGCTGAGCCACAACCACCATCCTGCCCTGCCATGAAACAGCTGCTACTAGAACAAGACAATAGCAAATATGTCAAGAATTTTCAATGTTCAAGGTTAGCTATTTTAAATCCTTTAATATTCCAGTAAAGGGTTCATCCACCCCACTGATGAAAAGGCACATTTTCTCTCTTACTTTTAGTGGTATGTGGTCATTCAAAGAGTTTTTGTTTTATTCGCTGAGGTTTTGAGATGTCTTTGAGATTTGCTGCTTTTACTTGAGCGCAGAAGAGGTGAAAGGAATTCTGTTTGTGCTGCTAATAGCACTGAAAAACTACAGTTTAAAAAAAAAAACTTAACGACAACATCTGAACAGCGTGTGTGTTAAACTTTGTATTTCTTGTTTGAGTTGACACTGAACTGAGTGACTTCTCGCCTGTAATGGTTTGTCCACTGTCTGCTGGAACAAGTGAGGTGCACTGCAGTGATAAAGGAAAGGTTGTCATTAAAGCTGCGACTCAAGGAGGATTCAAGTTTACCACAGTTCCTTTTAACATGCAGCAGAGAAAGCAGAGGGAGGGGGGATAGGTTGGTAGTGGTGGTGGGGGGGGGGGGGTAAAGGAAGGGGACAAAGGCATAGTTGAAGGCAGGAGGAGATAGGAATCGATTGTGGAAGCGTGTTTCTCCCCACCAACACTGAGGTTAAAGGAGAAGCCTGCGCAGAAGAATGTCCTACTGAGTAATTACAAGAGCACCTCTCTTAACACACTCAGCTGACCTGGCTTTCATACCTACCTGTGTTAATAATCAGAGCTCATAATGAACAGA
The DNA here is from genome assembly GCF_017976425.1 of Toxotes jaculatrix. NCBI lineage: Eukaryota > Metazoa > Chordata > Actinopteri > Toxotidae > Toxotes > Toxotes jaculatrix. The sequence goes on along the minus strand of NC_054402.1, from coordinate 25,408,056 downwards.
ATCCATAGGTCTGCTGGGTTAAGGTCCTCAACAACCTTGCTCCAAGCAACAACAGCCGAGGAACAGTGTGACTCGATGCTGTGGTTTCTGCTGTTGGAGCTGTGCTACGCTACTGCCCCCTTGTGTGCATACTGTGCACTGACAACTCTGAATGGATTCAAAAACTGTAGTCTTTTAGGAGGGTACTGAGGCAGAGATAAATCTCCTCTTCATGTCCTTGTATGTGGTATCAAATTCAATGGTAGGAAAGGCTTTGTGGCCATAAACGCTGCTTAAAACAAAAATATGAGTAAACTATACACATAAATTGCTGACCAAACAACCTCCAGTATGAACAAAGTGCGTATAAGATAAGATCCACCTTCATTAGTCCCACAATGGGGAAACTGCATCCATCACAGCAGCAAAGAGACAGATTCAGGCACCCAGAATATACAAAAAAATATCAAAAATATGAAGACTTAGGATAAGATTTACAGGGAAAAAATAAATAAAATAAAACTTTAAAGACAGTGTTATAAATACTATAAACAATGTACTTTTAAAAAAAAATATTTCCAGACTCTTCCGTTAAAATGCCATAACCATTTGTCTCTGCTTCTTTATAGCCTTAAAGTTAATGTGCTGAAAATGTATACATAATTTGACTGAGAAGCACTGTATGAAATCTGTTAATTTCATATAAATTGTTAGTTACTACAAAATTATATGTCTCAACATATTACACATTAGTTTACTGGATTATATGCTTTTTCCATTTCATGTCTTTTATAACCAGAGTGTAGACAAACCCATAGCAACAACAAATAAAGGTATTGACACTCTCAGCAGCAATTTTATGCCATACTTGTTGGTCGTTTGCTTTTTCAAATAGTGTAATAGGAATTGAAAAATGTACGTTAAAAGGACCACATGTCTCAAATGCTGGAAATGTTTACTTTCTAACCAATGTGCCCTCTTGCCCTTTTATTTGTGTACTTGGCATCTGGAGTGTTTTCTTTTCTTGTGTTACATACGTAAGGCATCTGACTCCATTACCAGGCCGAAATTACCCTCCTTTTATCAGTGTCCATACTGTAAGTTTTTTGTCTTTTAGTGTTAATTTTGTTGGGGAATGAAAGCATAATAAACAGAGCACACTGCCCACCACCCACCTCCTCAACCCTGCACAGGACATAAAAGAAAGAAAAAACTGAAAGGATTTAAGAAAATTATATAAAACTTTAAAAGTAAAACTTTCACTATTCCATCTTTTGCATCCTTCTAAGAACCAACAGTGGTAAAAGTAACAGCACTTATTCTTCTAAGTGACAAAAAAAAATTACATTATTTCTTTAATTTTATTTTCTGAAAGTAATAAACACACAACATGCAACACAACAGGCCCATAAACTTATGAGCTTGTTGTGAGCATAACATATTTACCTTAGTGGACAAACCAGTCCAGATAGTTTTTGAAAGCTGGATCTATAGGCAGACATTTGATAAACAGGAGGCACAAGTGTAAGGTTATGTACATAAGAGATCTTACTCTAAAGATCCACAATAATATACATGTATAGAACCATGAGAAACCAGCCCTTAAAGGAAAAAGAGACCTACAATAGGACACTCACACTGGAGGCCTGCTGAGGTCTATAAAGCACAGAGAGACACAGTCTTTGGAGCCTCTGAAAAAAGTTTCAGTCTATGATGACACACTGGTTAACCTCTCACTCACTTCCCACAGCTTCTTTGCCAGGGCGTCATCTCGTCCCTTGGCTCCCACTTGCTGCAGCGTGCAGTTAGAGAAGTAGCGTCCGCTGAGATGCTCAATGCCCTCCTGCAGGGAGCAGTACAGGGTGGTCTGAGACCCCATCTCTGGGTCCATGAAGAAGAGCTTGGCAAAGGGCATCATGAGGAGCTGCTGCCACAGGTTCATGCTGCGACACAGCTCTGTGTAGATCACTCCTGGGAAGGACAGAGATGATGAAAGCACATGTGAAGCCTGGCCTAAAGGTAGTCTATTCTTCCAGCTGCAAGACCTGCTTGGTACTGTTCTCACATAATGTAATCCTGTGGCAGCACAGTATGGTATGATTAGTGTACTGTCTGATTTTACTTTTTGGCATAAAATAGGAAGTGTTTTGTAATAAATACTGGCAGTAACCACATAACATCTTGTTTGATGTTGCCATCTAATCTGAAGTCATAAAATAGGCAGCAAAATAAAATGTTATAACATAAACTAATAAATAATTAAAAAGGTGAGTGACAGGAGAAGGGCGGGTGTCACTCGCACTCATCATGGTCATTAACTGAGGCTTCAGCCGAAGTGTGAAAATCCATCAGGGAAGCCAGTGAGAGAGCAGTGAACACTGTTCTGCCTCCATTAAAGTTTTCAACTTACCTCTGTGCTCCAGAAGTGACACTGCTTCCTCTCACACAGCAGGTGCCAACATGTGTGCAAGCGCTGTGTCTATTTCAAATATGTCATGTAGTGTCTGAATAAAGTCATAATAGATATAACATATAGTCCATGTCTGAAAATGGTGCTATACACTTCCACCAAATTTTGCAGTTGTGTTGCAAAAGTGCCTTCTGACTGGCATCTGTTAGCTGCCTATCATTACTTGTTAGTATTAAGAAACAACAGTAAAAGCCTTAAGGTCTAGTGTGGGTGTGATCAGAGCTGCAGCAGACTTGAAACTGTCAAGCAGCAGAGGTGTGTGAAAATAATTTTCTTCCAGCTTGGTACTGACCTCCAAAACAGCGGCCAGAGGACATGTTACATCATCCGAAAATCCACTTCTAAAATGTATCATAGCCACTGACCTGGGTGCAGACTGTAGCAGGTGACACTGGTGCCCTCCAGCCTGTTGGCCAGCTCCCTGGTGAAGAGCACATTACACAGCTTGCTGTTGCAATAGGCCTGAAAGTTGTGCCAGGTAGACTGACCCGACACTAAATCTTTCTCTGAAGTTAGCAGAGGGAAGTCGATGTTTCCAAAGCGGTGCAGAAGCGCGGCCACGGTGACCACACGGCTGGGACCACACTGCTGCAGACGCTCCAGGAGAAGGTCGGTGAGCAGGAAGTGACCCAGGTGGTTCACTCCAAACGCTACGCCGAAGCCTTCCTCAGTACGTCCTGAACCCATTACACCTAACACACACAGAGTCAGTACAAAGACAGCTGCTTCAATCACTTACTGTACTTTTTTTTTGGTTTGTTTTTATGTAAATAAATTAATTAATTATATGCCAAAGAAAGGAATATTCTATCTTATTTCAAACTTCTTCACCTGCGTTGTTGATGAGGATGTCCAGTCTGGGTTCAGTCTTCAGGAAGGTTTCAGCAAAACTGCGGACAGACTTCAGACTCGCCAGATCCAGCTGCATAAACACCACCTGACTGTTCCCACTGTCCTGAAAAACCGTAAGATTAGATTAGATTAGATTCAACTTTACTGTCATTACACATGTACAGGGACAGGGTAACGAAATGCAGTTAGCATCTAACCAGAAGTGCAAAAGCAGCAAGTGCAGGATATGGCAAAAAAAGTGCAATATGTACAGTATTCACATTAGATATATACATATATGAATATATATAAACATGATATACAGATGAGTGTTTTATAACAGTATGTACAGTTAAATAAGTATTATGAACATACTATACAGATGCATTATGTATCTAAGTGTATGTACAGATATACAGGTAATATGAACTTACTATATAGATGGATTTATGAATATATGTACACTATATAGAGAAGAAAAGTGGGTGGTGTGAGGAGTATGGTTGGTGTGTGTGGGTAATGGGGGGGGATGTCGTCGGGGGGCAGGGTTGGTGTGGGAGGTGGAGGTGGGGGGTTACAGGGGGGCTAAGTTCAATAAGGAAACAGCTGTGGGGAAAAAGCTGTTCCTGAGTCTGCTGGTTCTTGTGCGGAGGCTCCTGAAGCGTCTCCTGGAGGGCAGGAGGTTAAACAGACCATTTGCAGGGTGAGAGGAGTCCTTGAGAATGTTGCGAGCTCGTCGCAGACAGCGTTTTCTCTGGACCTCCTCAATGGAGGGAAGTGGAGTCCCAGTTATGCGTTGGGCAGTTTTCACCACCCGCTGCAGTGCCTTTCGGTCAGCGACTGAAGAGTTTCCATACCAGACTGTGATACAGCTGGTCAGGATGCTCTCAATCACAGACCGGTAGAAGTTCACCAGAACGGCTGAAGATAGGTGGTTCTTCTTCAGTGTCCTCAGGAAGAAGAGGCGCTGGTGAGCCTTCTTGACCAGGCTGGAGGTGTTGGTGGACCAGGACAGGTCCTCTGTAATGTGAGTCCCCAGGAATTTGAAGCTGGAGACACGTTCAACAGCCATCCCATTGATGTGAATGGGGCTGTGTGTGCCTCTTTTCACCCTCCTGAAGTCCACAATAAGCTCCTTTGTCTTGCTGGAGTTCAGGAGCAAGTTATTGTTGCCGCACCACGTGGCCAGGTGCTGTACCTCCTCCCTGTAGGCAGTCTCATCGTTGTTGCTGATGAGGCCAATCACCGTGGTGTCATCTGCAAACTTGATAATGGTGTTGGATCCATTTACAGGTCTGCAGTCATGGGTGAAGAGGGAGTAGAGGAATGGGCTCAGCACACAGCCCTGTGGTACGCCGGTGTTGAGTGTGGTGGTGTTGGAGCAGATGTGGCCTGACCTGACATGCTGAGGTCTGTTGGTCAGAAAGTCCGTAATCCAGTTACAGAGGGAGGTGTCGATGCCCAGTTCTCCAAGTTTAGTGGTCAACTTGGAGGGGATGACAGTGTTGAATGCTGAGCTGAAGTCGACAAACAGCATTCGGGCGTAGGTGTTGTTGTTGTCCAGGTGTGTGAGTACAGAGTGCAGAGTTGTGCATACTGCATCTTCTATGCTCCTATTGCTGCGATAGGCAAATTGGTAAGGGTCCAGTGTGGGTGGGAGGCAGTTTTTGAGGTGAGCCAGGACCAGTCGCTCAAAGCACTTCATAACTATAGGTGTGAGTGCTACAGGGCGGTAGTCGTTCAGGCTCGCTGGGGAGGAGTGTTTTGGCACTGGCACGATGGAAGTGGACTTGAAGCATGTTGGCACAGCCGCTTGGGTGAGGGACAGGTTGAAGATGTCCATGAAGACCCCTGCAAGCTGCTCCGCGCATGCCCTGAGCACGCGTCCAGGAATGCCGTCTGGGCCAGCAGCCTTGCGTGCGTTGATCCGGCTTAGTGCATTGTAGACATCTGTGGAGGTGAACATGAGGGGCTGATGGTCTGCTGAGGGTGTTGTCTTGGTGGCCATCTCCTTGTTGTCTCTGTCAAAGCGAGCATAAAAGTCATTTAGCTTGTTGAGGAAGGAGACATCTGTAGCTGCCGGTGTGACGTTGCTGGGCTTGTAGTCACTGATGGCCTGGATGCCCTGCCACATGCGTCGGGGGTCGGAGTTGGTAAAATGTTCCTCCACCTTTAGCTTGTAGCAGTGCTTGGCCTTTTTGATGGCCCTCTTCAGGTTAGCTCTGGATTCACTGTAGGCTTGTGCATCACCTGATCTGAAGGCGGTGTCCCGGGCCTTCAGCAGGAGCCGCACCTCCTTGTTCATCCATGGCTTCTGATTAGGGTATGTGGTGATCTGTTTCTGTGTTGTAATGCTGTCAGTGGTGGTGGTGATATAATCCAGTACAGAGGAGGCATAGGTGTCAATGTCCGTATGGGAGCCACAGGTGGCCTGAGAAGCAAACATACTCCAGTCTGTGTGTAGAAACCTGTCCTGAAGTACAGAGTCTGCCCCTGCTGGCCACACTTTGATGGTCTTCACTGTTGGCTTCACACGGTTGATGAGGGGTGAATATTTAGGAATGAGGAACAAAGAAAGGTGATCAGACTGTCCCAGGTGGGGGAGGGGGGAGGCAGTGTAAGCTCCAGCAATGTTTGTATAAACGTGGTCTAAAATTTTGTCTCCTCTGGTGGGGCAGGAAACATGCTGGTGAAATTTTGGGAGCACAGTCTTTAAATTAGAATGATTGAAGTCACCCGCCACAATAAATGCAGCCTCCGGGTGAGCAGTCTGCTGTTTACTAATGGCTGCATGAAGTTCCCTCATAGCAAGCTTGGCATTAGCATCTGGGGGAATGTAGGCTGCAGTGATAATGGTGGAGGTAAACTCCCGTGGCAGATAAAAAGGTCTACACTTAACCATGAGAAACTCTAGGTTAGCTGAGCAGTGTCTCCCAACGATGACAGAATTCGTACACCAAGCGTTGTTTACATAAATGCACAGTCCTCCGCCTCTGGTCTTACCGGAGTCATCTGCCGTTCTATCTGCCCGGAGTGTGTGGCGTCCGGCTAGCTCAATAGCATTGTCGGGTATGCCGCTGTGTAGCCATGTTTCTGTGAAAATCATGACATTGCAGTCCAGAAGTCTCTTACAGCTGTTGATGCGGAGTCGTATCTCGTCCAGTTTGTTCACCAATGACCGTACATTTGCGAGGAAAACGCTGGGTAGAGAGAGCCGGTGCGGTGTTGTTTTTAGCTTAGCTCTTAGCCCTCCGCGCTTTCCCCGTCTCTGTTTACGATCTCGACGCCGCCTGCGAGGTCTTCCGCCCGGCTGGTTAGTGTGCGTAGACTCGGGTGTTCTGGAGATCTCGGGGATGAGTCGAAGATCGGCGATAAAACTGTTGGAGAAGCGTAGGTTGATATCCAAAAGCTCCTGTCGGGTGTATGATGTTAAAGAAAAGCTGTTCCGTACAGACCCGAGATGAGCAGGAAAACTACTGCAATTTTGCAAAAACTGGGGAGACGCTGTGCCTCGCGTTGCACACGCGCCGCCATCTTGTCACAAACATCAGCTCAGTCTGACTATAAAACATGTAACTAACAGAAGTGAGCAATACTGATGACAAAATGCCTTAAAAATGCAATTAAAAATAAAACTTAATGATCTGTTCATGTTCAGCCTAAAACCTAAGAGTGTACAAGCTGACTGCACATGGCCCATCTAAGCAGGCAGCCAGTGCAGTATGTACACATCTATGTCTGTGTCCACTGTGTGTATCCTTTTTGGAGAGTATCTGAACTACACTACATGTTCTATTGTCACAATTCTTACCACAACTGTAACACAAAAGAGTGTCTTCCTTGCAGCAGCATCTCTATTTCTAAGAGTACTTACTCTGCGGATGTCAAAAGCAGCAGCCTCAGCTTTCTCCTTGTTGCGACAGGCCAGGATCACTCTGGCTCCTCTCTTTGCCAGCTCCAGAGCCGTGGCCTTGCCGATGCCAGTGTTGGCTCCTGTGGAGGAAAATGATTCACTTACATGAAACTCAACAAAACCTGACACAAAAGTGCTGTGCTGAACTCACTGACAGCTGTCAATTTAATACTGCTCTACCTAACAGCAAATACAACCAACTACAAGATTATACAAGCAGCGTGTCATTTTAATACAAAGTTAGTTCAATTATTAAAATACACATTGTTCTCTGCTGAACCCAGTACATTGTATTTTGGTGGAGGAGGATAGTACTATTGTGTGAAGTTAATCTCCTCTGAAGCAAGCTGGCCAAGGGTCATAGGTTACAATAGTGATCTGTCCCTGTGGCCCAGGTCACAAAAACAAGATTTAGAGAAACAAGTTGTGACAAATGAACTATGAAACAGGCCTAGTTATGAAACTAGAAACAGGTACATTACTTTAAGGGTAATGGGAAAAATAAGAATTATGGACAGTGTAATACACACACACACACACACACACACACACACACACACACACACAGAGTATACTTAATTGCTTAGCCAAGTGCAAACTTTTCTCTGACACCACCTAGCGGCCATTAGACGAACTTTATGTTAATACTGTTAATACGGTGTGATTTTACTGAATTTCTGTATCTTTGTTGGTGAACCAGTGTGTAACACTGCAGCTGGTGAAGGGTGATTCAGTACAGGTTTGACACTGAACCACATCTGGGGGGGAAGAGTTTCAGGAAACAGCGACGCTCCAACTGTTTACATGAAGATGAATGGGGAATGAAGCTAAGTTACATGCTACGTTAGCAGAAGCTGAAAGCTGAGGCTCATTACCCGTAACAATGGCCGTCTTCCCCCTCAGCTTCACTGGACTTGACCATCCCGCTCCTCTGAACACACCGTAGTACACTATCACGTAAAAGCAAACTGCTCCCGCTGCGAGGCACAACCACACCGACATGACTGCACTGGACTAGGCGTACTGGTGTCAAGTTGTTTAGAAGCGCACCACTATTCCGGCTAAGACTTTCAAAATAAAATCTCTGTGGGCGAACCAAACAGGTTTTCCTGTTTGTGGTTAAACACTGAAGTATCGTTTCAATATAAATCCTTTAAAAATAAATGTTAAAAAAAACCCCAAACGAAAAAAACAAACAAACAGTGAGTAGTTTCATTAAAATTGGAAAAATATATAACTTGAAATTAATTTCACTAATGTTAAAAAAATGCTCTGAAGGGCGAGCCATAGTTTGAGCTACTTCAGGTTTACTTCCCGGTTTAGAGTTAGTGGAACAACAGAGGCAGACCTGTACTTATTCAAATTAAAAAATATATATTGTCAGTAGAGAAAGGACAACACCAACAGGATATGCCCTCTGTTTCAGGGGCCCTCATGCCTTTCAGTTATTGATTTCTTAAGTTTATTAGAGCATGATGGTCTATTAAACTTAAGTGAACAGCTTGGTAAAAGTCAACTGCAAAATCAGTATCATCCTCAAGATACATAAGGTCCCATGGAGCAGCAGCCAAATCCGTGATAACGGAATTAAAATCTTTGAATGCTTCACCTTCTAGTCACACTTGTAGGCCTGTTTGGCACTTTGATGTAATTTGAAGATTTTAAGATTTCACGCCATAGATTCCTGTACCATTGCCTTCAGGCAACATATTATACAGGATATGAATTCTCAGGTCTGGGCCTGAAGGTTTATTTCATTCAGATGCTCATTTTTTATAGGCTACTTGACATCAACCAATGAAGAAGACAGCAGGAGCAAAGCAGATGATTCAAGGTGTGTTCTTCAAGTTTCAGCCACTAGAGGTCAGGAGAGCAGAGTTTTCAATAGGTCAACTCCATAACAGTTAACAGGCTCTAGTATGTGTCACTACATGAGCATGTGAGTGACACAATACGCACTCCTGCCCACACTTTCACAGTATAATTACTATTTTTGATCTGTTATGTATACATGGATGTAAAAAGTGAATGTCAATACTATTTGTTTGTTTACAAGAAAACAAGGGTATATCTACATTATTTGAAGTCTTAATTACCATCTGTTATTTATTCTGTAAATACATGTTTATATCTGAATGAACATCCACATTGATGACAGAGATAATGAGTGAGGTTGACAAGGCTTGGAGCTGCTTACTGAGCCTCTAATTCTGATATATGACGCAGTATCCAGACAACATTCACTACTAAAAACAGCTAGAAATGAAAGACTGTCTTTGGCTGAGTCAGCTGAGTGCTTTGGATATCTAAGGAAATACTTACAGGCAAAGGATGATTAAAAATATCATCAAAGAAAACCAAACAATTTTTGTGCCAGACTGCAAATGCCAAGTCTAGCTGGCCTGATGTAAATAGATGACTGAACATTACTCGAGAAAATCTATTGTTATTAAGACTGTGTGGTGGTGGTCACTGTTACAGCAGAAGCACCAAGACCAATCGCAGGTCAGTCATATTGTCAATAAGAAAAAAAAAATCCATCCACTTCACTTACTTTTGAACTTTGTGCTGTAAAAGCACCAGCTGGCATTCTCCTGCTGGAGAGATTTCCTGTATTTTAAAGAAACACCATAAGAACACAGAAGGCAGAGCTTTGAGTTTGTACAGTTCAGCAGAGTGTTTATGGTGGACGACTCACCTCCTGCTCTGCAGCTTCCTGCCCTGAGGTGGGCCAGAGGTGGGCAGCTGGAGGCTGGAGCTCCCCTCTGGCTGGGAGAGGCTCAGCTGTTGGAGGAAAGGAAGAGACAGGTCAAACTACATCAATGAGAAGAATGAGACAAGGCGGACGGCTCACCTCCTGCTGGGTCGCTTCCTGCCCTCCACGCTGTGAGACACAGGTTCTCGGTTCTCCGGGTGGAAAACTGGGGGCTGTCACCCTGGAGGAGGCTCCTGGAGGGCTCAGGGGCTCTCCAACTGTTGTAGAACAGTTCGTTTGTATGTGACTGTTATGTCAGGTAACACAGTTGGCCCTCAGACATTTTCACGTTGTTGAAAATGGCGTCCTGTTAAAAAAAAAGTTTCAACGCCACTGTTTTAGAGCAGGATGACATGAACCACAAGCTTTTCTGGACACACTTTCAAGTATTCAGTTCTAACCTTTACTAGACTTGAAGCAGAAAATGGGAAATCAAAATACAAAGTCCCACAAAAGACTCACAAAAGCCTGAAAATAGCCTGAAAATAACAGAACACATATCCATTGAGTTTGTTCTTAGAAAATCTTTCTGTATTTACAGGTTTGAACAGACAAGCAGATACAGACAAAGAGTGCTTATATACAGAGCAGCACAGGATGTTAAAATGAGTGCTAAAACAATACGGTATTTACAGATGGACTACAGCGGAAAATACAGACTAGGAACAAGTTTTATCACAAAACTTCCTGTACTCTACACAGTATCACAAATTCCATGAACTGTACAGTTAAAAACCAAAAAATGGTAAATCTACATGAAATCCAATGTTTCTCCAATTGAGAGGCACTGAATTATATATTTACATTATATATACATATCATAGTGTATAAGCATGTATGTTTTCATACATATATAGCTACCTGTGGTGCAAAAGCAGCAAAAGAAATTAGAATGTATGGAATTCAATACTACAAAATAAATGGTTTGTGCTAAATGGGGTGACTGACAGAGTAATGTTACACCATACATAACTAATATACTGGCTAAAAAAAAAAATAAAAATAAAAAACTGAGCAAAGGTAAATAATGTTGCTCAAACGATCTGAAGTGAACAGAAGGTTACTGTCAGTCATTCAAAAACAGAAGAGATTGTCAATAATACTTCAAGTTCATGCAAAGATATAAACCATTAAAAATGAAAAAATAAACTTTTCCCTGTTGACCAACCAGCTGTGCAGCTTTCCCTTCATTGTGACTCGAAAGGTGCAAAACAAAAGGAGGGAGGGCAGGACTTCCTGTGCGGGTTATGGAACAGAGTTGGAGTGCAGTACGGGCACTTGGTGGGGAGGGACAGTCTCAGTGTCGGCCTCATCCTGGCTGGAAGGGCTGCTCACTGTGGCAGTGTTGGGCAGTGGCGGTAGTGGTGGCGTGGAGGTGGAGTTGGGGGCGGTATTGGTACTGGTGCTGCATGCATTGCTGCCGCTGCTGGTGGTGGTGGCGGTGGTGGTGCTAGCACAACTGCCGGCAGATGTGGCAGATGTCTGCTCCTCTTTGGGCTGCTTACTGGCGAACTCTGTGATGCTGAAGACAAACTGGAGGCAGCCCAGTTTAATGTAGCTGCCGTGGTGGAGCAGGGCCGTGCCCTCCCAGCCCGCCCCGCTGCCTCCGATCAGGCTGGAGCTGCTCGCCTTACAGCTGCACGACAGCTCGGGGCTGCCCTGAGGATGGCTGCTCATCACTCCACCAGCCGGCAACAAACCCACCACAGAACTGGGACCCTCGCCCTCCTCACGCTTCTTACTGCGACCTGCACAGAGAAAGGAGAGAAACTTAGAGACACGTGCCTCTGTAGGTTTTGACTCCATGTGTAGGATTAGGTTTGATTTTGTGAGGTGAGACTCAGGCTCGCTGATGACCTTCCAGATTGCACCAACTATGAGTACTTCACAGAGCTTTAACTCACGGATGATGCCTTGAACTTTGGCCACCAGGCCGCTGGGTAGAGATGGCGAGGCCTTCTCAGAGAAGTCACATGAGTAGAGGACATTGTCCACCGTGGTGCCATGCTCACTGTAGTTAAGAAGCTCGTAATGCTTGGTATTCTTAAAAGGACACACACACACAGACCATTTATATTATGTCCAACAACAACAGTACATCCATGAGCTTAACAAGCAGAGGTGAAGAATACCTCATCATAGAAAATACAGGCGTGTTTCCCCGATATGTAGTTGCAATGACCATAGTTTGTAAGGCACACGTCCATGTCAGCACCTTTATTAAAAAAAAAAAAAAAAAAGGCATTACAAAAGGTAATAAAATGTGGTTTTATGGCAAAACTCCTTAAAGCACTGCTACTCCACTACAGGCATCAAGTACAGAGATGCAACTTAGTGTTGTGTTGTTGTGTAATGTTGGTCTAAATGACATTTGCAGATGAGTTTTAGTACAAGGCATCAACTGTCACTGAAATTCAAGTTCAACACTGAGGGTGGGTACTGTTTAACTTAAATGATGAAAACCTCTGGTCTAAACCAAAGCTGGAATATAAGAACTTTGCTTCAAAAAAAAGCTTCCTGTCTTGAAATTGGTGAAACTATGGTTTAAAGTATAAGAATAAGTAAAGAGGAGCCTAAAACTGAGCAAAACATGGGAGGCAAGATTTCACAGTCTTTCTATAATTGGTGCTACAGGCACATTTCAGTTGATATTATAAAAGCATCTGAAGATTTGATACTGAACCAGTATTAACTGTTAAGTTATTAACAATCTGTGACACGGTCTTCAGGTCTTACCAGATCCTATGTATAATGTCCTGTAGCACATGCTTACAGCTCCTCCTTTTCCTGTCAGAGGGTAGAAGACAGCTCGGGCCTGCACCTTTTTCTTACCTGGTAAAAAGACGTTTAGCTTTTAAACTTTGGAAACACTTTCAGAAAACATTTTACTGCTAAAACCTTAACAATAAGGAGATTTTGAAATGAAATGTGTAAAACATACTGAACAGTGGGGTTCGGGGGGTAAGTTAGTGTACTTACTGTCAGGGTGGGGTGATGGGCTTTTGGGGGCATCGCTGGCCACTGGGGGAAGCAGAGTGCTGGGCCCTTTGGTGGGGAAAAGCTGCTGGATCCTCTGCCAGGCCAAGAGCTTGATCATCTCTGCATCCAGTTTGTCCAGCTCGATACCTACACACACACACACACACACACACATTCAGGCAAGACCATTAGAAAGTAATTATACCATTTGCTTCCTTCATTACAGACAGTGCTGCCATACCACAATGGTTCAGTACTCCCATGTCTCACTACTGTGTAAGCACACCTACCTCCATCCGCATCCTTTCCATCCTTTATGCAGCTGGACAGGTTAGCGATGGAGGGGTGAGTGCTGGACAGCACAGAGTCCATCAGTTCAGGTCCAGCCTTTATGTCTGTAAAGGAGAAATGTGCAGGGACAGCGTGTGGTCATTGAACAGAGACTGATCTGAAGGTTTGCTCACTGACATGAGGGATCTGTTAGTCTACACTCTGCTATAAAGCTTTGCCCTGTGTCTCAGTGACAGTGGAGTGGAGCAGTGTAGAGTGGAAATGTTTGAACACGAACAGGCTGCAAAGACCACAAACTTCATTTAACACTCTTCAACATGTCAAGTGTCACAAAAATAGGCTTTGTCACAGGCTACATAGGCTGTATCACAGTATCAGACTATGTTTGGTATTGAATTCACCCTTTTTAACTCAACACCTTTTTCTTAAATTCCTCATCATGTGGAATTACAATCTTTTTTTTTTACAAGCACTGATATATTTGGACAAACTACGCCTGTCTCTCCCTCCCACTTGATATCCAATTAGAGCTGTGAGTTACAGTTATTTTTCTTATCAATCAATCTGTTTATTATTTTCTTGATTAATCGTTTGGTCAATGAAACATCAGCAAACAGTGGAAAATGTCCTTCACAATATCCCAGAGCACAAGGTGAGCTGATACCAGATAATAGACTAAATTACAAAGGAATGGAAGGGTAGAAAACTGAAGTTGTAAACTATGTTACCAACAATGACCTTGGGAGGGTGCTAACATTAATAACTAATGTAGTTGGCGGTGTGTTTTAATTTGCTCCATTTATCGAGATGCACTTGCTTTCCATGTTTAAACTGGGCAGATGAAACAGAGACAGCAGATGAATGTCTTCAGGCCAGTTCAAGGTTCTGTGTTGCCAGACAAGAAATGACCTACATCTGCCAACTGTCTCAGAGCAAATAAGTAAGCTTTAGAGTTAATCAAACTGGGGAAAAAGGTAGGAGTGAAAGAGTTAAGTGAAAGACTGTTATACAACTTATTCACTGGTTCATACGTTAGTCTAAATCACTTTGTCATTTCATCATTTTTATCTGGTTTTTCCCCAGACACAGTTTGTCTCTGTATCTTGTGGTCATTTTGTGGCAGAGACAGGTGAAACAAACACTATGGGCCTAGTGTTAATATATTTCTTCCAGAAGTGAACTACATGCTTCACTTTAAGTTGCTTTAGCTAATGACAACAACGGTACGACCACTTCCCAAACGGTTCCTATTCAACTGTTCAAAACTTCCATTCAACATGACAGAATGTCAATTAAGAGTAAATAATGAATAAAAATACATGTATCAATAAATCATTAGTAGCAGAATTAGTAGCCACAAAGTGAACACTCAGCCTGCTGTGGTGTTAAACAGTTTATGAAATTCCCAGAGAATCTAAATAATTGCTGGGAAGCTAATCAGAGGTGAGAGGTCTAGTGCCTCATGACTGTGTACCTGGAGTAGGTGACGATGATCCCAGCTTGGTTGAGTTCTGCTCCTGATTGCCTTTAGGTGGTGTGTCTGACTCTGACTGGGCACTGCTGGTGATGGAGTAGGAGGGTTTTTCACTGCTGGTCATACACTCCTCCTGGAGCACTGTCTGGTTCCTGTGGTTTTGCTGGCCGCTATGGGGCCATATCGTCAGGGCAGTAGGGCAGTTTTTCTGAGCGCACGCCTCTGTAGTGCTTTCGGGCTCCTTTTTAACCGTTTCTGCACCTATGTGGTTCACCAGACCAGAGGTAGGAGCTGAGTCTGGGGGTGTTGTACTGGGCTTCACCCTGTGCAGCAGCTCCACCTGCCTGCAGGAGTCCGAGGAACTGTTACAGTCTACAGGTCCATTAGCTTTGGGAGGCTGACACTCCTCTGCTAGAGGTCCGTTGGGTTTCCTACAGTTCTGACACGGTGTCACGCTGCATTTACAAACACCCAGCTCTGCTGGGGTGTCCCTTGAAAGAGATGCCCCCTGGGGGTCATCAGGTGTACTGCAGGGTTTAGAGCACAGGTCAGGGGAAGAAGTCCTTCCTAAAGATGCCTGAGTTTTCATGTCCTCTGATGTTACACATGATTTAGCACTGGCTTTCTGCTCAGACGGCGACTCTGCTGACGATGTTACCGATGACAGGGTGGATGCTGTGGATGAACCCTTCTGCTTGATGGATAGGTGTCGCATGATGCTGCACTGGAGGGCAATGACATCCTGAAGCCACTGTTCAACAAAGCAGAAGCATGTTTCATTACATAAGAAGCAACTATCAATCCTTTACAGAAGCCTGGCCTATGTAATGGAGACATTTATATCACAGAAAGAAACAATACCATCAGTTTTCTTTTGTTGCAATATTTTGGATTAACTTAAGGCGAGTATGATTTATGGGGACTATTTGTTCTACCAGTTAATGAAGAAAAAAAACTCGCGAAGAACAGTTTAGCTTGGTTTTGAGGCCCAAGAACACTGAATTTTCAGCAATCAACAAATATCAGGCTCTGTAATTAAAACAGACCATCAATCAAACTCTTAACTTAGTATTTTCCTGCTTTAAGAGAGGAGCTGCTGTTTGATGATCAGGGCAAACCTCATCGTTCATTCAACATGCCTTCACGCCGCACTGCTGCTTTTACTGAAATGCATGTGAATAATTGCTGAATCCTCGTTAAACTGTTTTTAGTAATAACACTCAAGGGTCACTGCAACCTTTGACAGCAGACAGTCCAGTCGTGCAGACCGTAGGGTTAGATAGGCTTAAGGTAAACTGTGCTTACTGGAATTTTTTTACTCAAAGAAGAGAACACAAAATAGTCCCAACTGCATTTTGGTATAAGAGTCTGTCGGGAGAAGGTGACAAAAATAGTAGAACAGTGTCACTATTGTAGGGGATAAGGAAAACAGGAGCTGCAAATGGCTGTTATTTTCTGTCCTTTATCCAAAAGAGTATCTGTGTTTATAGCTAGAGTCCACATTAATTTGTTAAACTGATCTATTCAAATCCTTTTAACCCTTCCTTTTCTTTTGTATGATGACTTATCAACCTTAATCAGTTGAGTGCACTGAGTCTGTTTGATTCTCTTAACCAGCTGACAGCAGGCATAAGAACAACAAGAGACTTTTAGGAACACCACCAATATCTTCTGCTTCCTTTTGAGGTTTACTTTACTTTACAGTTCACTTTATGATCATGAGGGTACGAGATCTTTGCACCTGAAAGAAAGTTAAGGTAAACTGAGACATCTGTATTTGGGTATGGGACTGTGAGTGTTACTCTCTTACAAACAGTGGTTGAGATTGGCTTAGATTTATGCTTTAAAGTCAGCTAATTAATGATTCATTAAATCTTTGTTAATTGAAAAGATCTTGTATAGTTGTCTCATCACATTAACAGATAGGTTTCCTCATGTCCTCTGAGCTTGAGCCTCCTTTATTAACATATCTGAGAAAGCTCTTTGTGGATACCTGGTCTCTCTGGTGTGTGTCTGTGGTGAAGGGTCAGTACACAGTTGTAGCCATTCCTATTTACACAGTTATCATTACTGTTCATCAGCCTTATCAGCAGGCCCATCTATGGTGTTTACTGCCACTGCAGAGAAAGTGCTTATCAGGCCTGCAACTGCTAAGGGTACAGGAAGCTATGTATGCAAAGTGAGGTTATGATTATACAGGGTTGCACTTCTTGCGCTTTGTGCAGCACCTGCCAACACAGCCGGGGGGGGAGGGGGTAATTCAACACACACCTCTGAGAACTGACTATCTATACAGGCCAGAGAATTTTATAGAACCAAACTTTCAAATTCAAAATGAACAGTGCAGAAATGTAGAAAACAAAAATATGTGCAGTCCCTCTTTTCTTCTGCCTACCTCCTGCTGATCGGCCTCGGAGGTGAGATGCTTTGAGGGCTGATGGTCAGGAACACCGCTACAAACCAGTTCCAACTGGTGCACTCCTGCAGGAAGCAGCATGGGGGGAGGATTCTGGTATTGGGACTTGATGGCATCTGGCACCTGAGACCAAACAGTGTTTGTTAGAAATAATAAGTGTTTTAAGTTAAATTTTCCAAACATGCTCTTACGTCCTTGAACTTTGACTGCGTGTGGGTACCCTGCCAATCTCATATCTGTGTACATCCTAGGTCAAACTTAAAATTTCAGTTGAACTATTTCAGTTTGTTGAGGCATTCAGGACTGACCGCATAAAAATAATCTACAACCCCCCGTGCAAGCCAAACCCCGACACCTGGAGAAGTATTGAAGACGGAATACAATATGCTACTATTAGGCTGTCTACATTCCCACAATGAGGCAGCTAGTCTACCTTGATGGCCTTCTTGTTGTGCTGGAAGGTGGTGCGCCGGTTAGGTGCGTTCTGACGATGTGCTCTACGCAGGAAGTCCAACTTGACAGCATGCTGAGACATCCTGTCCTGGAACTGGTCGAACAGCTGACAGCGGCTGGACAGGCTCAGGCTCTTCTGATTCAGCTGGATGTCAGACAAGCATTTAAAATGGAAAACTAATTATTCTGTTGCACCATCTCGGCTGAGACAAACTAAAAAGACGAACAAAACCTTGTTAAAAAGAAAAAAAGTTATATTAGCTCTGTATTAGGTCTGAGCTTCTTACCACTAAGTGCTCAACGTGGTTTGGACACATCCATTTGCCAGCTGGTAAAGCTGTGAGTGGAGGGTCCAGACAGTCCATGTGGAACAGGAGGGGACAATAATCACACTGGATCAGTGGAGCCAACCTGCAACTCCTGCAAGAGGAAACATAAGTAAATCAATGAAAGATAGAAAACACCTCGGGTCTGTGTGTGAATCTGTGTATATACTGTGATCAAGCAGTGCTGACCTGTTGCATGAAAAGCAGACTTTGACTGGTAGAGGGACCAGACCATTAGGATCCAGTTCATGTTGAGGCCTCTTGAATGGCTTCCCTAGCAGCTCCTCTTTTCTCCTCCGTTTACTGCTGCCTAGAAATCCAAACAACAGGAACATCTAATGAACAATCCAGCCCAGATATCCTTACAGTAATCTTAAAACATGATCGTAATAACACATGTTGCAACATGCCTCACACAAGGCAACAACTTCAAAACAAAAAGGTCAGTCAATAAAAATCAAGTCAAATCAGGACAAGCTCTCTGATAAAAGTATGTTTTCAGAAAAGGTTTAACAGAGGTCACTGACTCTGCTGACCTGATTTCCTCAGGCTGCTCATTCCATAGCTTCGGGGCTCTGACCGTGACCCCTCTGTCACCTCTAGTTATGTTGTCATCTATCAAACATCTAAGCTGTATGATACATTCCAGGACACAATTTATAACCAATGTGCAGTACTTTGTTTCCTTATCCACTTTCCACAATGTAATCTACTTCTCGTTGCTTTCTGGAATATCAGACTTTCTCAAAGTTTCTCTTTATCAGAGTTTCTCAATCTTGGAATCAAGATCCAATAAGGGGTCACAATTTATTACCATATATAAAACCTGTATAAAACCTGCAATTTGTTTGTACTCTTGAAAAATAAAATTCAAAGGTATGCCAAATTCAGGTTCACAGGAGTAATGTAAAAACTGGTTACCAGGCCAGAGAAGTTTGAAAAGCCAAATTTCAGCTGTTACATCATGTTGTTACATCATCAACAAATTTACTATGCTGTTTAAGATGAAACACACTGTTATTTCACAGTGACAATTTAGGTACTCATAACAACTGACTGACCTGGAAGTGCAGTGGTGCAGGTGAGCTCACTGGGCAGCTGAAACTGTGTGGGGTTTCTCTCCATAGCAGCTGCTATTAGCAGCTGAAAGGGCCTCTTGAGGAGGCGAGGTGTCGGAGCGGTTGGCGTAGCACCGTCGAGCTCTGCACCCTGAACTTCATCCTCGGGTTCTGCTGCCTCCTCCTCCCCGTCATTCTGCTCCTCAGAGGGGGTCGGGGTGGATGAAGTGTTGGAGGTGGGCGTCCCGGGACGGCTGCTCGGCCTACTGCTGGTCCGGCGGTCCAAGAGGCGCACCTGGGCCACTCGTAAACCAGGTCCCGCTGCTCCGGCCCCGGGAGGCAGGCCGTCGAGCCGCAGTGGGCCAGCATTGAGCTCCAGCTCCACAGCTGGAGATGCAGAGCGCTTAGACGAGGACCTCTCCGGTAAGCCGTTGGTCTGTTCTGACTTCTGCTCTCGCTTCTGATGGGAGCAAACAAAAACACAGATTTATCTGTCTATGTAGCATACAAATACTTTTCTCTGCATTTCCACAGGAGCATGACAGTAACAGTGGTGGAGTTAGAGAAGACCTGCCTCTCACCTTCTTGCGAACATTACAGCGATGACACATCCATTCCCCCGGGGGAAGCATTTCCTCGCTCAGAGGTGGGTTACTGTGGTGTGAAGATAAAGCACAATTGTAAGTGACCAGGTTGATACTTAAGATACTTAAGAAAATTAATTAAAGTTATCATTTAACATCCCTCTATGCAGTCAAGATATGCTTCACAATTACACCATGTATTTTGATTAAAAAACGTTTTAAAAATGGATCATTTACAATGTTTTTATAGAAGACCAATCGTGTAATTGGTTTTCTAAACAAAAACTAGCTCATTGGCTACAGCCATTTTCCAAGGCTATTTATCCAGCATTCAAGTGTTACTGACAGTATTTAATGAAATATATACTGAAAGTTACGATGAAAGATGGAGAAGTTGGATTTCTAAGATTAACCCCCTCTACCTCTACCTAGTGGACAGATAATTACATTACATTAAACATGTGCAGAGTAATCACAATTTCAAGTGTATTTATATATGCTGCCAACTGAAATCTTAAAAAATTGAAATCCAACACAAAAATACACACTGCTGCATTATCCAAGTATACGGTTTGCCCATTGAGGAATTTAATGATACACAGAAAACTATGATAATTTAAGGAAAGACTTATATTACATTCAAATATATCTATAAGAACAATAATTATACGTTCACCAGTTAAATGACCAAAGTAAATTTAACCATAATTCACAGTAAAACGTGCTCAGTCAAACAAAAGGACAGAAAACGCTGCCACGGTAAAAGCCAAGAGCTTTTACCATAAGTCAAGTAGGGCAGTGTCCTGATTGATGCACAATGGGCACAATGCATCTGAGGCCAGGACTAGTCTACAGTATAACATCTCCCATTCACATGCAAAGACTATCAGAAGTTACCTTCAGTAATACCGCCTTTAAGATAATACACATTAACGCAGCAAGTTTCCTCCCATTATGCAGTGATGTGCGACAGATTCAGCAGATGAAGCCACTCACGGGTCTGACCATATATAGATAAAACGGGCCCGGTCGTTTTCCTGTGACAGTCTGAACTCAGCCCGTCCAAATGCCAAAGTTAAAATAATCATGCAAGCAGATGTTTAACGGAGAACCACGCAAAGCGCCGCCGGAGAAATTGCTACAAAGAGACGACCTCTGCGACACGTCTACAACAAACACTGCAATGCCGCTTCTCCATCTCAGAAAATGACAACACATTTCGTCCGTGTTATTTATGAAGCCCCCTTTTCCCCATCAAAGCTTATTTTTAAAGGTTGGTAAAATGGCGGTGGAACAGAAAAAAAAAGAGCAGGGAGGTCGCCATATTGTAAACAGAGGCAGTCTCGACTCCATTTTTAGCAGCAATGGCTCCACTAGCTGCAGCCACAACAGGAGGGGAGGACCGACTGCAAGCTGATTCAAGCCACTTTCACACACAACGCTACATGCACACGTTTCTTTTAGCCCCTCTACGGTTTATTAACACGCTTTTAATCGACAAGAACGAATGAAATGTTGCTCTCTATACACTCTGCAACTACACGGCCAACAGTGATGAACGAGACACCATCAACTGACAATCCCCATATACTTAACAAATATAACGGTTAGCTGCTTTAAGGTACTCAGCACCGACTCGGATCAAATTAGCACCTCCTTGTTCTCCTTGCTAATCAAACTCTACTCAAAAAAACTTCTGGTTTAATGATTGCCTTTGGGTATACCAACAGAAGCTCGAAATATGACTTCCAGGCAGGATTTAATTTGTTAATGTGTGCTAATGAATTCGGCATATAATACATTTCCCATGCAACGCTATGGACTAAAATTCAACTTTACAAAGTGCTCCGCCGGGCTCACTATCGCCCTCCTTGGTTCAGTTGAATGGAGGGGGATACAGTGTGAATATGAGGGGAACCACCGATGGCTGAAGATGAAATACCGCTTGAAATAACCTCGGCTTTGTGTAGCGCATGTGTGCTGAACAACAGCGATGACAAGTAAATCTCTTTTTTTAGTTCAGTGCTGCCCGGAGCAAAATTTACTTCGCATAACTCCAGTGACGTGTCACATGCTCATTTCTGCAAAACCGAGTACAACAAAATGTAATTTTATCGTGAGAACAACCCTGATTAAGCATTCATGCAGGCAGCTAACGGAGACGAAAGGTACAGCCTGTTTACCATCAGCATGCATCACTGGATGCACAACATGTCCCTGTTCGTTCTGTCTGTTTTGTTCAGATGACTGTAACTTACCAGCATTGGAGGTGGAAGGCTGCAGGACAGTGGTCACAGCACAGCAAGTCTCCCCCCTCCCGGCAACTATCGCAGGTGTCATGGTTGGTGGCCCTGCCGCTCCTTCGGACGTCTCTCACCAACTTCCGATTCCTCTTCTCTACCTCCTCTGACTTCGGGGGCGCCAACAGTGTTTGGATTTGCTGAAAAAGTTGTTCAGTTGTATAAGATCACGGTAGCCCTGTCTGACAGTTTGTCTACAGAGTTGGAAAATATGCAGCACTATACTGCCTGTGTCAAATCATGCTAAGCTTGGAGAGAGCGGTAATGTTAACTTGTGGCCTCCATTACCAACACAAACTACTGAGTTAGCCAGCCGAGAAATGATTGACAACAAGCTACGATGAATCTCATTATAACTTCAATTAACATAATTGAAAATACATTAAAACATTAGCAATGAGGGGATGTTTGACTTAATCACGGCCTTCGAGCAGAGCAACCTCACCTCCATTAAGCCCCCAGAGGTATCCAAATCGTACACAATCGTCGGGGTCTCCATTTTGTCCCACATTCATCCAGAAGCAGACGTTACAAAAGGACTTTGCGATACAAGTGCCTACCAGGCACACAACGGCGAGAGTAAATGCCACAATAAATGTATTTTTCCTACTGTTTATGACGAGCGGGTGGCTTGCCAAGCGATGCTAGCTATCGTTAGCTGGCTAAAGGAGCTAACTACGAAGGCAAGACGTCAACCAGTCAAGGTTGTGAAGCTAGCGGGCTCGCTAGCTTGTCCTGTTGGCCCCAGAAGACACCAAAAATCAAAGATAACTGCGTGATTAAAACGCCGACTGCTTAGCACCGCTTTTTATGTGCTAGTCCCAAGCCAATACACAATGTTTTATATTATTAGACTGTTGCTGCTGGCTACAAAATCCATCTGCGGCCTAGCTGGCCAGCCATGATTCTTGTTTCTGCTCCGGCAATAAGGAGCCTTGTAAATTTGCAAACCCCTCCGCTCCCATTGTCAACAGAAGACGTAGCCAAAAAATACAAAAGGAAATTCGGCTTGGCGCGGTCCAATGCACGGTTTCCGACAGCGTTCGGAAAGTATAATCCTCAATTCAGGTACGTGGAGATGAAAATTTGTTGGTGTTATTGTTGTGAAAAAGCCTGTGCATCTACACTGGCTGCTAGCAACATCCTCTACCAATTGGCGCAACCGCGAACCGCCAGGCGCGCATGCGCATTGGAACGGAAATAGATAATAGCGAGGACGCATACATCGTAACGAGGAGCGACGACTTTGTGTACATGGTATCCGGCTACTGTTGTATTGGTATTATACCGATACATATCATTACTCCCGCTGCTGGCTATTAGTATTGTCTCTATACTGCTTTTACTTACAATATTATCAACGTATGCTTATGTCAGTAGCCGTATTGCCACCGAACGTTACTGATTACTGCAACTACTCTGTGTGCCTTTAAATTGCCCCCTGGGGACAAATAAAGTGTTTTTGAATTGAATGGATGCCTTCAAAGTCCGCTGTTAGCTATTACTACTGAACCAGTAATACTGAGGGCTGTAAGCTACTGCTGCTTGTACAGCTGAATGATTAGCACTGTTCCCTGCAGCACACACTTTCACCACGCTCAGTCGTCCCTAATAAAGGAGCATTTTCAAAATCACTGCTGGTACTGCCATTTTTGTCTCTGCAGCCAAATATTATTACTACTAATAATAGCACGGTGTTATAACAAATCTTACCACAACTATCAGCGCTATTATTATCACGGTTACCGCAACTGCTGCTACAACCACTACCGCCAGCACAACCACCACTAGGGGTAGTGCTTGTGCCTTTCACCTTGGATCATTAAATAATTTCATTCATTTCATCATTTACGTGTTTAGTGTTAAACAGAAACACACGCACAAAGCAAAGGGATTTATTAAACGCATATAAATGCATGACAAAATAACTAAACAGCTTGAAGTGTGTGCATAGTATGTAGGGTATGAATGTGGATGTGAATGTTAGGTTAATACCACAGCACGACCAAATAGTGCCTGTGTGGGGAGAGAGTGACTGACATTGCTGGGATTTGATAGGCTGGAAACATGGAGCCTAAGTGATCCCAGTTAGCACTGATGACCCACCTGTACCACTGTGAGGCGAGGAACACTGCTGAAGGGATAGCACCAGGAGCTAGCTGTTACAGTGATCTCACACTGTAACAGTTCTCTGTGTAATACATGTCTTTTTTTTTCACAAACTGTAATAGGAATTTATCACAACATGTGAGATGTTACGGGGAAAAAAAGATAAGCAGGAAAAATGACTTTCATTACTCCACCTCAGTTTTGAGTTTTCCCTCTAATCAGAATACAAACATCCAGTTCATGGTGGGTTACGTGACAGAAGTTCTGATCCATATAATCCAGGAGTCTAAGATAAAGGTCCAAACTGAATGCCAGGTTGTTTAAGGTGATCTTCAGCTACACCCCAGCCTCATGGATGATAGGTAATATGTAGCCCTTGCCAGCAGAGGGAGGCAGTGCTCTGTTACAGTACATTTGAGTTGTCCTCCAAATGGATTATCACAGAGCTTTACAGTTTGAATATGATCACTTCAGGAAAGTTAAGTCATCAAGCAAATGTGTATAGAACCATAAAAATTAGCACATCCGGAGATTCTAATGTTAGGTTATGTTTAAATTGATTTTAATATGGCAATTAAAAGTGGACTATTCAAGGGTCAGAAGGTATATGTACTTACAAATGTCTCAGAATTTTGCCACTTGGACACACTCAATTTAAGTAGGCTGTATGGATGTGGGCATTAATGTTAATTCAACTGTTACAGGCTCTATGGGAGTGGCAGCACTGATCACAGATCCAGATTAGTGTGATTCTGACTTTCCTGTTCTTTAAAGCTAAACATTAGTTGCTGGGACAGATCTCTTTTTCTTAACCTGCGTGTCAGATGACAAATCAGTAGGTCTTGGTTTAATTCTACTGTACTCTAGTGTCTAATACACTACATACTCAAAACATGGTAAGACTACACAATTGGGACATGGGTGGTCTTCACTAGGACCATTGTCATGGATAAAACTACCCCTGTGCAGCAGGCACCAGGAAAGACACAATGGTGTAGA
Source organism: Toxotes jaculatrix (assembly GCF_017976425.1). Lineage (NCBI taxonomy): Eukaryota > Metazoa > Chordata > Actinopteri > Toxotidae > Toxotes > Toxotes jaculatrix. Next base: position 25,383,119 of record NC_054402.1, on the reverse strand, counting down.
TAGTTGATTTAGTGTATCTTATTCTACTTGACACATTTGCATCCCCCCACCCTAGAAATAAGTTCAGCCACGAACTGTTAAGATATTACATTTTGCTGTCAGTATTCACAGACAGTCAGTGATGCTATACCACCATCTCTGGCCTGTACTGCCAATAGCATTCTCTCTGTAACGACAGCTTATGTCCTTTTGTGCTTCTTCTACTCACATGTGTTACAGCCCCAGCTCTTAGAAAAGAAAAAAATGGAAGACACACAGGTTTACTAAATAAAAAAGTCATTTATTTATTATAAAATTACCAAAACGAAAAGACAGAAATTGATGGGAGGAATCTGTAAAGTCAGGGAATGGCTGAGTGAAAATGAGCTGAGCCAATGTTGAGCTGGTAGAAACAAAGAAAAGGAAACAGAAACCACAGTGCAGAATTGTGTTGGGTGAAGAGATGTTCCCCAGGACTGCTGCTCTGGTTTATATGCATGGGGCCACAGCGGGACCAGGTGTGTCCCATGCTGCTGATTAAGCTCCTAGCTTGGTCTGCAGCCCTGGAGACACAAAGCGTAGCAACAGCAGGGTGAACCAAGCAGAGCTGTTGCAACACATGTTCTATTTCTGTCTGTTTCAGAAATGACACATTATGTCCTGTCTGCTTGAGGTAGACAGCCTCCGGCCTTGCCTTATCTTCTGTGTAAACAATACCAGTTTTTAGTGTTGTACCAGTTTGGTCCACATCCATTTTATACTTACGTGAACTACTGTTGAGTTTTCATAAGAGTCTTTTTGTAAGCTTGATAGAAAAGGCAGTGCATCAACTTTACGGTATTCTGAGAAACATCCATCTTTAAGCTGCTGTTTGATGATGTGAACGTGAATTGACAGATGATAACTTCACGTTTTATAAAGTTAGAGTGTCAAAATGTTGTCAGTCACGTCCATATAACACAAAAAAACACATCAGAAGTGTGTAGGCCTCTTTTCCTGTTTTATAGTGTGCTTGTTTGTTGCTCAGCACACACAAACATTTTGTTCACCTCCGGCAGACGACCAAGACGTCTATTAGTGATTGTCATGTATTTCTGTGCATGTACCATTTTGGTGGACATCTATCTCTGCAATAGCCTGCAAGTTGACGTACAACAACCTGCACAGCTGCACTGACCTCATCTATGCTTGTCACCTTTTGATGTGGCACTAATATGCTCCATTGTTTTCAAACTGGGAGGAAAATCCCATCTATGAACACAACACCAAACCTTTTAGAATTCCTGAAAAAAGGAAGAAAGCCACGTCCTCATCCAGCGCTCCCTAACATGCTCAGTGTGACCACAGTGAGGTTGTTTACTCTCACCTCAACACTCAGATTTCTGGGATAAAACCCCAGTCATTAGAACAGGAGTTGTGTGCTCTGCTGCAGGTTCACAGAGCCTGAAGTCTCAGACCTCCACTATTTTCAAAAATCCATTAGTAAGCCTGCTCAGAGATACTACTGCCGCCTTAGTAGACATCATACATCATGTTGAACAGCAGATGCATTGCAGTTTCTTCGTGTCATGACTTCATTACATAGCTAATTATCATGTTTAATGGGACTATTTTCATCTCTTCATTACCACACACTATTACTGATTTCTTTTCTATAGGCACGATCGAGGCCCAATGAAACTTAATGCAATGGAATTAAGACAGAGATCTCTTCACATTCAATTCTAACAAAATGGAATTACTTTTAGCATGACTGCAATTATTGCAATGTTGTAAAGGAAAGAGCAAGTAAAAATGATGGATTACTTTAATTAATTTCTCTGGATGTTTCTGCTGACTGATCTTCTCTCTTTGGTTCTTTGGGAGTCTGTGACATCTAGAAACTTGGCCAAACCTGCAGAAGAACAGCCCGTCATAGCTTCTCACTGTCAAAAATGTTGGTGCATTTGCATTTTTTTTTTCAAAGGTGTTAAAATAAAAATCACACCAGTGCAAATGCTTTGCATTTTTGTACTTCTGTTTTTAAAACTAAAGATAGAGAAAAGATGTCATTGCAGGGGGCAAATTAATTGTTGGCCTCAATATTAATGGGTGTGTAAGTTCAAAATATTTCTCAGCTCACCAAACACTACCTACTACCTGCTACTGTACCACAAATACTACATTTTCAGATAGTATAAAATTTTAATTAAGCAAGGTGACAGCCACATGTTCTGTCATCACGTGGAAACCAAGAAGGTTTGGTAAGTTGGTGTGTTCGGAATCAGCCAAAACAAAATTGTAAGTCTTAGTTTGTTTTCAACTGACTCTTAAAATGTGTCTCCGTACACTCACAAATCTGCTTTTAATATCTGATTGATTTTCTTTGTCCTGCTCTACTCTACTATTCTGCACTCACATAGTATTTTAGTTTTCTATTACTGTAAATACTATGCTACTATGAATAAAAACCATTATTACAGAGTTGTGTCTCAGGAATCTGAGCTCTGAAAACAATTTGAGTCAAGAATACTGAATATGACTCTGTGGTTAAAAGTTAAATTCATCAGCAGTCAGACTGCAGTGTCAAGCCATTCTGTTACTTTCAACCGTGTCTTACAAATTACATTTCCAAAAATGAATTTATTCAATAGATCACTTTCACGTCATTAGTTCTGTATAAGCATGACAAATTGAAATTTCTGCAACTCACATTGGCTCACACACTCAAACTGACACAAACCATTCACTCATCTACAATGCAAACAAGGAGACCTGTGATTCAGCCAATGAAACACATTGTTTTTTTTTTTCTGAACAATATCTTTTATTGAAGATGTTTGTGAAGTTGCTTGATCAGTACTTTATGTACACTGAATCAAAAATAGGTTAATTATTATCATTGTCATCACACCAGCTTGCATGGATACATACTGTATTCTCATAGGACAATATATACTGTATGTTTGAACGACAGTGATGGGCCGAAATTTAGACGTAATCTCCAGACAGGCAATGGCAATATGAACAACAGCTTATCATGGTGTGTAACTTCCTTTTGCTTCAGAGAAAGTTTAATGCATGGGATGTCACTAAAAGTGTTTCAACTCAGTTTGTAACACAAAACTCATGGTGATACACCAAGTAGAAATTGATCCGCCGCAGACAGACAGAAAGGACAGATGAACATCTTTCCAAGGAATAGTTACATCCCTAAAACCACCAATTTTTTGATTGGATTTATTTATATACTTTTAGGTAGAGTTCATATTGAGAGGATGCACCATGTTAATTAGTGAGCTTTAGAGGCGTTGGTGGGTGTGTACACTATTTTTGAACTGTGAACAGACCCAGGCTAGCTGTTTCCCCATGCTTCCAGTCTTTATGCTAAGCTAGGCTAACCACATCCTGACTCAAGCTCTGTACTGAAAGCTGTTCCTTCAAGGGGCCTTTTATTTAAGGCATGAATACGCTTAAATTCAAAGAGTAATATTTCTGGGCAACTTCTGATAAAAGCAAATGTTGCTGTTTTTCTGTGACATTCAGTCTTAATAGACATCCCTTAAATCCATAAGAACTGTTCTTTAAATTATGGCAAAGACATATAGTGTGTAATGTACATAACACAACGTAACATCTGTGATTATATGCACTTAATGGCACTAGCTTTGCGTTGATTTCCTCTGCTTTCTGAGATATTACTTTGCGCTTAAAGTCCTCAGGATGCAAGCACAGGATTAAAAACTGTACAAACTGCTGCTGCTGGACCGTTACTGTTGAAGAGCTAGAAAAATAATCCAGTTGCCCAGCCTTTCCAGGGGTGGTGAGGTGTCCTCTGTTGGGTAAATAAAGGGAGGCTCATATTCAGTGTACAGAGAACAGGGTGGAGGCGTCAAAGGAGTCACCGGAGGTGTGAGTCTGACGGACGTCGAAAAAGGCCCGTGGGCTTCTTATCTGTCCATACTGAAACACACACACTGGCGTCTTCAGATCGAAACCTCATACTCTCTTGTTTCCTGGGAAGAGAATGAACACATCAATGTTCTGAGAGAGCTACTCATAGAGCAGCCAAACATTTTCAATGACCATCACATGAAAAAAATCCAGTTTACATTCTAGTGAATTAAATTAGAGTGAAACTGAACTACTGTTTTTCAAGGGAGAATCACTGTCGTTAACAATCTCATTGAACAATGTTGGAAACAGTGTCTATGACAATGTACTGGGGCATCTGTCAGCATTGTAGACTACATTGGCATGCACAAGAAGCACAGCATGATACATCCATGTCATGTCACGGGTCAAAGAAAAGAGACATCCTGATGTACAGAACATGAGACCTGTCTGACCATACCATGTCTTTGGCTTTCATCCCTAAGCTCACTGGTTCCTGCTGGGGATGTAAATCTTTAAAAGCACCTCAGAAATACATTTTGTTCAATTTTTAAACAACAACCACTTGGATTGCCTTATATCCCACCATGGTCTCCAAGCAAAAGAACACATACACTCACAGTACTAACAGTTTGTCATCAAGAGTCAAATTTTACTTTGTTAATATGCAAATTTATGCAGCAAGACACAGCAAACTCTAATCAGATCATCTATTCCACAAGAGGTACCTGTGGTGTAAGTATGAAGTTTCTTCTAGGTATTGTTCTTGAATTATCATGTTCACAAGAATTTACTTAAGCTAATTAGCTCAAAGATTATAATTGTTTTTTTTATACCAACATGTTTGTCTTTGCATACTACATACCTGGTATCACTGGATTGTTTTTAGCTTTAAGTGTTGAAGAGTTACAGCAATTTCTGCAAAATCAGTTTTCCCTCATTAATCTGTACATTTATGTAGCGAGATGCATGGAGTTTGAAGTTTCTACTATGCATCGTACTCAAGTTATCAAGCTCACAAAATGTGTCCACACAGAGTCACAGAGACACAGACACCAACATGACAACATAATGTCCCGAATATCAAGTAATCAAGGAGGAAACAGAGTATTTGTTCAGCACCATTTTCAGTAGCAGATTAAAACAGAATTGGTGTTGTAGTGAATATTTGGGGCAGCGAGACAGTGTGTGTGGGACTGAGTCAAAATAAACTACAGTGTGTGTGTGCGTGTGTGTGTGTTCATGCCAGTGAAGGAACTTGTCACCCAGTGTGACGACGTGGCTCACTGATGTATTTTTAATAGCTTCAAGTCAACGATGGCACAGAGGAATAACACATTTCATGCTCTGGATACACACACAGTACTTGAACGCATTCATTGTTGATTTGGTTCTGCTCATGAGATTTACTGACCATCAGAAAATATTCTCATGTCTCAGCAGCTGAGACAGCAGCTTCAGGTTAGGACCAACTTACCTCATTGTTCTTCAGGATTGCCAGCATAGAAGAAAAAAAAGAAAAAGAGTAACTCAACACAGAAAGAATGCCATCCGTTATTGATGTTGAGGCTGCATCTTATTAATGATTACACACAGTACAGTCCAAGGGGATTTATTAATATATACAGGTAGTAACAAAATAAATGAAAAGGAAATTCTTAGTTCTGCATTATAGATAGAAAATTCTTGCTATTACTCAAATGGTTGACTGGTGGATTTGTGCTTTATGCAGGTTTTCAGTCATATGTCCTGTTTTCTGATCCTGACCTGAAAAGGCATGGGCCTGCTGTGTCCCAATATGCAAAGCTGTAACTGCTGCCAAAGGTACCACTGCTAAATATTAAACTGAAGAGATCAAATATGCAATCAGTTATTTTGAATTTATATTTGTGGATTGTGGGTTGTGAAATGTGTGTCAAAAAGCAAACCTCTGAGATGAATACATGACGTCTATGTGTACACAGATGTGTGTCTAAAAAAAAAGCCATCACTGTGCTCCTTCTCAAATATCACTCTTCCAGTAGAATGTATGCTCTGGATACATGCTCACAGAGCACTTTATTAGGAACACATGTAGACCTGCACACAACAGTCTCTAGAGTTTAACTCAGAATGGAGCCAAAAACAAAAATCATCCAGTGAAGCAGCAGCTCCGAGGAGGGGAACACCTTGTTGATGAGCGAGGTCAGAGGTCAGACTGGTTGGAGGTGACAGAAAGACTACGCTAACTCAGGTAACCACTCTGTACTACTGTGTTGAGAAGAAAAGCTTCTCAGGATGAACAACACATCCAGTGTTGTGCTTACATGTTGCAAAATGCAGCAGACACACAACCCCTGCACTTGGCTCAGTCAATGTCCCGTCAAACAAACACACATATATAAACGTATAACCGCTACTTCACAACATGTTGGCTCACCGTTGTCTCATAAATAGAGCTGTCAAATGTCGATTCTCCAGAGATGTTTTCATATGGTAAGCTGGAAGCCAGGGAGAGTCGTAGTGGCTTCCTCTGAACCCTGAGCACCGACAGAGAAAGAATACATTCATGACACGAGTATGTTTTACAATACTATGTAAGAAGGCTGCAAGTCATTATCACCTTGGAATTATGACACCAATATTCATGTTCAGTAAACCTCTTCAACACAGGAAAGCAAACAGTTTCTGGGTTATGCATTTGAACTCTTTGTTTAAAATCTTTTTGTTGCCACTGTATGTTCTTGTTGGGTAACGATTTTGCCTTCTATCTTTTTGTTTGTTGTGTCCTGAAATCCTTGATCCCAATCCTGTGACAGCTATTTTTAAAATGGTCTTGGTTAAATATAGTAGAATTTGCCTCTCTTTGAGTTAATCCCTTTCAGACTGAAGCTGTCCAAACCTTGTCTTTTGTCCAGATGAGAAAATAATTAACTAAAAGAATCACATGCACCATGCAGCATGTGCCCAGGAGACATTCAATAAAATGTGGTGTCCAGTTACTGAATACTTTAAAAGTCTGCCTGTTTTCTCTGAAAGGGGCTGTGGTGTTACACTGTGTACTTTTCTCATCCTTTGACATCCTCCTGCACCTTCTTTAATTAGTCAGCTTTTGTCTGCAGTCTGATTTCTCTACTGAGTAAAGTGAAAAAAGTGCAAGTGAATCCAAAACTGTCAGATCACTTGCTTATGCAGTTCTAAATCTAACACATTTCCAATTTTGTGGTTGTCTGAATATGACAGAATCAATGCAACTATTTCATCACTTCAGTGTGACCATGATTCTGTGCTGGAAGTCCAGCTTGTGCAATATCAGTGGGTAGCTAACAAGGAGTGGTGTAGGCTGGTTGTGACGGGGGTTTGTGGAGGTGGATGGTGTGGTGAAGGGTCAGACCTCATTAGTGTTAGAAATGACACTTCTGTACCAGCAAAAGCTGAAGACGTATCGAAACCTGTGTGTGTTGACAGAGTATGAAAAGAAACAGCAGAACAAGGGCTATGACAGAACAAAGCAGCTGCAGTGTCAAGACTCATTCACAGATTTGTCCTCCACAGCATGCTGTGATTGCGTCTTAAAGTTGCTTTGGCAAATATGTGGGCAAATAGTTGCCTATTTACTGTAGCAACATTAGCATTCACTTGGAAGTGTGTTTCCTATCTAATATCTGGCTCTTCATTAGCTAAATGTACCACTGTGTTCACTAGCCAATCGCTAATTTTTGTTTGGTGCTGCAGGTAGCACACGGTGTGTGCAGACAGTGCAGAGCTAGCATTTGTATGGCTTTAGCAATATTTATTATATTATATATATTATATCAATATTTTAATCTCACAGACACAGCTCTTTTGTAAACCATTAATGTATTATGTATTCTATTGGTTTGTTACTCGTGCAAATACAAAATTGGTAACTTTCCCTGACAACAGAGCTCCTACCCCTTGAACTTTACAAAGGGAATATAAAAAGGTTCCCAAGGGTGACGTTTCTGTCCAAGAAATACTGGACATTCACTCACTTGAACCGAAATCTAAGCTTTGAAGAAGAAATTGAGAAATCCATGATGGATTGAGTTTTATCTGAGATAAAGGGAGCAGCCGAGACAACATTAATTCATGTAAAAATGTCAAGAATGTCTCACATCTTCACTGGACATTTGAACCTACTTTGAGAAGTAGAGGTAGCTCCCAATCATGAGGATGAGGAGGAGGATGATGGGGATGAAGACAGCAAAAGCTACTTGGGCCCCCTCCAGTCTGATGTCTGCTGTAGACACTAATAGAAAAAGAGAGAAAGGGTCAATTTTTTTCTTTCGCTCAGAACAAATTCGTCCATTATATGTGCTTATGTTATTTCACAATCCTCAGTAGATCTGAACTCATTAGAAACCAATTAGTTCATTTTAAAAGGGCAAAAATAGATGGTTATTTTTTGTAATTTCTGAAAACTTGACATGTTGGGATAATTTTCTCAAACTCTTTCAGCAGTAACACAGGAAAAGCTGTACAACACAAATAGTCCTAAACTTACCATCTAATCTGCGCTCATCATACCCTGCAGGATGGGCTGAGGAGGATACATCAGAGAGGACATGGTAAACATGGGACAAACAGCTTAATGAATAAGAAAACATCAAAGATAAAAATGTGATAGTAATATGCAACACCCATCTGTAGAGTTCAGGCTTTCTTCAGTAAACTGATTGAATATTTTATTTATTTGTTTGTTTTTTGTTTTTTGTGCCTTATTCCAAAGTGGGCTATGAGACATTTTCAGCACATGAAAAGATTTTTTTTTGCAAGTAAATAAGATAAATATATTTAGTGAAGTAATTATTATCATGCAAAGAACAATTTTACTTGAGCAAACAAAAGTCTTTGCTCTGCCCATTCATTTAAACATAAGCTACTATCCAAACAAGTCAACACCAATAATGTGTAGTTTGTATAGTTTTGGTTACATATCCATTTTACGAAACTACTAGTCTCTACTTTATTAGCTTGTAGCCTAGATATTTGGTAGGTTACTTTCTGGTTGCTTTAGAAATACATAACATTAACTGTGGCTAATGTTTTTATTCAGAAGCACAATTGCCTGTAAAAAGCACAGAGCACTGAGTTGGGTCCAAGGTATAAATACAGCCAGCTGACATCGTAATTACTATTATACCATGGCAACTGAAAATCCTGGATTCCGACTGGTTTATTAATGTGGGCAGAAATTCATAAAACTAGGTATATAACAAAAACTGGAAAAACTTACTATGCAGGTGTGGTGTACCTATCCCAGTGCTTTTCCACTGCCCTAGTAACCAGTAATACTTCTATCAAGCTGATTGGAGGCAAAACAGCCAATCAGAAATTACTTACTCTAGTTTTCCAGTTGGCTGGACATGTGGCACAGTGAGCTCACAGGCAAACCTGAGAGTGCACAGAGCAGAGATGCTGGGAGAGCATGAGCGACACTGTGAGCGAGTGTCCGTGGGTTTGCCAGCACACGGCAGGGTCACTGGGACGAAAGCGAAGTAGCACAACTCATGGAAAGAGGTTATTATTGTGTGCTTATGTGGATATTAGCAAACAAGTAAATATAATTTATATTTATTTAGGACAAGATCGATTTTTGTTTGCTCAGAATACATTTTTCTTTGCACAGTCAAAATTTAGTTATAAAGCACAAATAATATGCTTGTGCAAAATATTTTTCTGTGGTCAGTGTCTGATTTTCCTCTCTGGAATAAGGCCTCAGTGTAACACAGTGCCAGTTCATAATGTTAGGGATGCATAAGTGGTTGGGCTGTGAAACCTCAGAGAAATCTCTGCTGAAAGCACAGATCTCTCCTCCAGACTGACTGTTTGTTTAAGGTGTCCTTAAAGCTCTCTGTCTCCTTCAGGTGCTTCGATCAGGTGCAGACTCAAACTAAAGGCTACTCTTCTGTTATTTCAGCCTCAAGACTGGAACAACCTTCTCCAAAGTGTCAGAGCAAACAAATCCAGAGTATGAAAAAACAAAGCAAACAAACAAAAGAAAAGAAAAAAACAAAACCAATCACTCTGGCATTTCTCTGTGATTGATGAGTTCTTCCTGCTTGTTTGAAACATGCTTGGTCTTTTTGTTTAGCTTCAGTTTCTTGTTTTGTTAAATTGTCTTTCAGTCTGTCAAAGTTTTTTTAATGAAAGAATAACAGAGAAGGTTGAAGGGATCCTGTGACACAAAGTCTAGGTTTGATTAATTGTTAAATTACTTGTTTATCTTTCTCACACAATAAGTCAAAATGTATAACAAGCTAGACAGAAGCAATCCAAGAGAAAATACACACACACACACACACACACACACACACACACACACACACACACACACACACACACACACTTATAGATACAAATATAGGGTTCGCATCAGCCACAAAAATAATAGTAATAAAGAAATATTCCTGACTTGCCAGAAAGTTTGCAAAAAGCAAATAATCGCAAACAATAATTTCTTTCTGCTTATTGCAAAAATTACAAAGATTGAAAATATAAGCATATTTTGCATTAAAAGAATTTGCTTGATATCAGATTTAAATATACATATATAAAATGTAGAATCTATGCTATGGTGCTATCACAGTTCAGGAAACATGGAAGCTGCCAGAAAGTACAAGGAAGTCTCTCTTGTGTCTTTTTTGTGTTAAGTCAGTGGCCGCTGCAGCAGTTAATACTGGCAGCTCTGAGAACAGGGCCCCTTCTAAGGAAATGAAATGAAATAAAATAAAATAAAATAAAATAAAATAAAATAAAATAAAATAAAATAAAATAAAATAAAATAAAATAAAATAAATGGTCTGTTGTAAAAAGTTGACACCAAGAAGTACACTGCTGTGCATCAGCAGTCTGAGTGCAGCTTACAGGGCGAGGACAGGATTCAGACAGGGCCGACACTGACATGATGAAATGTTCTATCTAAACGCATTCAGCCAAGGCCAAAGTGGGCAACTGCCCCGAGGCTCAGATCCCCGGGGTCCCCCTCGCAGGATGCATTCAACTGCTTACACGTGTCATCTTGTCAAATTCAAAAGAATATATAAGAGTTGACAACAGACTGAAAACAATAAATGAATATGATGAACCATATGCATGAATACAAATGAACATTGAATGAACAAATGAACATGAATTTCAGCCAAATAAGTAAACATCTAGAACTCAACGTTAAAATTGAAATGCCTCTGAATTTGGTCTCTAACCTTTGTTACTGGAGGGGCAGGTGAGCTCTTGTTGCTGTATTCAGACAGCAAACATCAGTTGTTCAGAGCTCTTCTGTACCGAATGTCTGTTAAATATCCAGCTTCAGCTGGTTTCACCGCAGTAAGGCTTGTGAGCTGCTCCCAGGCAGCAGTGTTGAGAATCTACTGACGGTGATACAATCCACAAACCAACAATAAGGTGCTGGGAGCTGTGGTGAAAGGAGTCTGATCCGTGGCAGCTCCACTTTGCTGACTTTGCTGACAGATACCACTTTACCTCTTAGGGCAATTTCTATTATTTATTTTTATTTTTTCTCTGGTTTTAATTCACTTGAATATCTGGGTGTCAAATAATGTTATGTAAAGTACATGAAAAGAAAAAGAATTATAGTTTAGCAACAGGAACATCAATTTTCTATTTGAATTTGTATTTTGATGCTAAACATTCAGTGGTATCTGAATTAAAAGTATTCTGTAGCGGTTACATTTCACTATTAGATATTCAGACTCCATGAAATATGACTCTGGAACCAATTACATAATTTAGTTGGCTTGGCCAGTTTAAGATTTAACCAGCTGAGTTGAGCTATAAAAAGTTCAACAAATCATAGGCATTGCTATGTATTTGTATTTATTAATATAGTTATTTAGGATGATTTCATAGATTTTTGCATTTTTCCCAGCCTTAAAGTAGATTATTTGTATTTTTAAGGGCCCTTGGACACTGTGTATAACTAAAGTTGACCTGATACTGTGGAGAAGACATCAGGCTGTAATTCCTTACCTTTGCAGACAGGTGGCAGCCCACTCCACTGGGATGGGTGTCCAGGGACACAGTGGAGAATAGGTTCACCCAGCAGCTGGTGGCCGGTCAGGCAGGAGTAGTTGAGAGTGTCTCCTGGCTGAAAGTGGAGCTTGTTGGAGCTTGGGATCCCATAGGTGGGGGTTCCTGGGTGGGTGCAGGGCTCAAAGGTGTCAGCTGTGGATAAAGGTTGCCATGAAATTTGGTATGGATATTCATGGTCTGCCAAAAATGATGCCATCTTTCCATCTCTCTAACAGCATCGCCATCAAGCTAAACATTTCTGCTTCTGTCGAATGGGCAGATTGTCATGAACATGGTAACACTGCTCAGAGGAGTATGGGCTCAAACACTGAGGTTACATATCACCCAATGTAAAAAGGTGAAAAAAAAAAATCCTGAGAAATTCTAATTTGTGAATGTGTAGAAGAGATGTGTGATTGTGCACAGTGCTTCTGTGAACACCAGGTAACAGACAGAAAGCAGATAACTGTCAGTACTGTACACACTGAGGTGGTACACACAGGTGCGCACGCGCACACACACACATACACAAAATATAGTCATTGAAATGTTGTTGAACCAGTGGCTGTACCGGTTTTAACCAAGACTCTTAGAAGTCCTCTTAGAAGAACTGCAAGTTTCATCATTAAATATAATGGTGCCTGCCAGAACTGGGCCCTCAGCTGCAACAGAGATCAGCTCGGGAGAAAATGAAATAATGTCACATGTGCTTGAGTCTTTCAAAAAGACAAAGTAAGCAGGGGGAAGGAAAACTGCATTTGGAATGAAAATACATGTGTGATGTCTGAGAGACAGTTCCACTTTCACATCTTGACACATCTTCCTCTGCAGTCCCTCGCTCTTGAAGCTGAAAAGCATTCTTGGAAGTACAGTTTTCCTTTTCTTTTGACACAATAATTGTCTTTCTCTCATGATCTCTATCTCATACATAACAATGACCTGACTTGTCTTTTGGAAAGTTATTTTGCATGTCCTGGTTAAATTAATTATAAGTCAGAGCCATCGTACAGTACGTCTCCACCTAGAAAGCAGGTGAGACAGAGTGAGAGACGGTCACGCAAATGAGATTAATGGCTTCAAGGCTAAGGAGAATTATATTTTAATGAGACGGACTCCCTTCTAACTTTTAATGCAAAGTTTGTCAGAAAGAGAGTGGGAGGCGGTGCTGGTGATGTTGATGGCTACATTAAAATCGAGAAAGAACTAAAAAGCTTTCCATCACAATTACTAATTAAATAAAAAAATGAAAGATTACAGAAGCCTCAGCAGGTATGTCAGGAACATGTCTAATTAAGTTATAAAATGTTATATTTTACACAAAAACCTTTGTGCATTTTTTTAATGGCTGCATGTCGACAAGATAAGATATATGTACCATTTCACACAGCTGCAGAAATATGTAACTATAACATGTAGTTCATTCTTGTCAGTTTGAAGACTGTATGACACTAATTTAGGTCATGATGGGAAACTGTTAATTCAAAACCAGGCTAATTAACTTCTTTTAATGTCAGTAGATCTTAAAGGGAGAAGAACTGATGACACATTAGCACCTGAACCAAAATGAAAGACAGAGCGCACAATATTAACTATACCCCAGTTCTAAAAGCTTGAAGGGAATTAAAGAGAGGACAAATATAGTGATTATTTTTGCTAGTTTTAGTGTAAACACAACATATTATCTTGTAGTAGTCCGATGTGCATAAAAGCATTTTTTTTCATCCGTTTACTCTCAGTTTTGATATAATTTGCACACATTTTTTCAGACTATGAAATGTTTTTCTGTGTCTTTGTTGAGATAATCATACAAATGGTGCACACAAGTCGTGGTGTTACACTTAGTTGTGCACATAAAGATGATAGAAGCAACTGTGTCAAGGATAACGAGAAAGCTGGAGAGAAAATTTCAAACCCTGCCCACTACTTTCACACCTCCACACACCTTGTAAATCACTGTATTAAGTAGACAGGATTGTCTGATTGATTGTTTCAGAAAGTTAAAGTAATTATAGTCACTTAACAGTAACAGTGGCTGTTCAAATTATGTGGACTATTAGTATCTCATGATTTAAACCCAGCTTTTGATGCAACTACATAGACCTTGGGAAACATTTTAACTGATACGTACGCAGACATCTAGGCAGCTTCTGGTTCCACTTGGGGCCTGAGGATCCTCGGTTGAAGCAGGTGAGCAGACTGTTTCCAGACAGAGTGAAGCCCTTGTCGCAGATGTACTGGATGGTTGAACCCACAGTAAAATGGGGACCTGATAGCACCCGTCTGCTGTGATCCACCTTTCCAGGGTCAGTGCAAGACACCACTGGATGGACGGTAAAAGAAAGAAGGTTGGTTATTGTCAACTAACATTTTCTGTCCTCGTCTTCTGCCTTCCTTTGTAGCTAACTGTGCACTTCATGCTGATGTTTACTAACCCAGCTGGTCTGTCATGTTAAAGAGCGATAAAGATGTACCAGTAGGAAAACTACTATATGTATGGGCAAACATGATGAGCATTATGATGGAGTACAATCAAGCAACTAATACCCGTTTGACCTTTTACCCCAGGGTTTGAGTAGTAGGAGTAGTAGACCAGAAACACATTCATGTTCTGATTTTTACTTTTGGCCTTTTCTTATTGGTACAAAAGACGAAGCTCACTCAGAAACTTTGTGGTAAAGTTAGACAAAATCCGCTTACTAAAATGTTCTTACGTAGTATGGCCAAAGTAAATAGTGTGGGTAGGGTTGTATTGGAAGCAAAGGATGTGGGTCAGTTCACGAGTGGAAGCAAATGTGTCTCACCCCATTTCACAAAGACCAGAAAGGGAAGCGATTTTCCGTGCGACTGCTTTTTCACACACACAACAGTCTCTAGAGTTTAACTCAGAATGGAGCCAAAACCAAAACCCATCCAGTGAAGCATCAGCTCGAGGGATGGAAACACCTTGTTGATGAGAGAGGTCAGAGGAGAATGGTCAGACTGGTTGGAGCTGACAGAAAGGCTATGCTAACTCAGATAACCGCAAAATCTGCAAAAATAATGTTAACATGGAGCAGAATCTCAAAGGAAAGTTTCCAACATCTCATGGAGTTCAAGAATGCCCAGAAAAACTGAGACTGTTGGAGACCCAATCTAGTATTAGCATGATGTCTGTAATAAAGTGCTCTTTGAGTGTATATTTTCCATTGCTGCTGATTTTTTTTTTTTTCAAAAGCCTGCTGATTTTTGAATGCGTTTTTTCTTCCCTCCAGACAGTTTGTTCATTCCAGTATAGTATAAAAACCCTCACTGCAAAAACTTAGCCATTGCTTGAGTTAGGTAGCCACAATAAACAATACATCTGCTTGCCTTTTCTCTGCTTTTCTTTTTAACTCTCTTTCCTTTGTCAGTTACATCACTGCAATAACATATTCTTCACTTACACATTAAAAGTTATATACAAAAGGAAAAAAAAACTACACAATGTTGCTTAATTCAGTACATTCAGTGGTTTGCTGCTGAGGTCAATTTGGACCAGCTTGGTCTGGTATGACCAGTTGCTTATGGTGCCTAATGTTGGCTAATAATAGCAAATTTTAGAAAGATATTGATGAATAGTGAACAATGTCACTTCAGTTTGCTAACTTGGTTACTTTCATACTCTGAATTTTAGCATTTACCTTTATGCCCATAATTGTTATTTGTGGCAAGTTGCATATTCTCACTTTTAATCCACATCCACTTTTAACTGTACTAATACTCTGACAGATCACTATGATGGATTACCTCCCTCTAGGAACCTATTAGCTTCTGCTACAGTATTTTATTTTGATACAGTGCTGAAATTAAAGGACAACAAAGGCTGTCTGGGAGGAAGAAAAAACTAATTTAAAAGTCAAATAGTTCAATAAGTTTAAGTTAAATATTTGATTTTTCTTGTGAAATTCTGGTCACTAGTTAGACGTCTTCACAAATCCAAAAGTGTAGATAACATTTGAAGAGCAAATGTAGACTTGGATCTGACAACGGAAGCTTTGCCTGCTTTTCCTTTCTTATGACCTCTGCAATAATACTGCGGTGAGGCGCAGCTCAGGGCAAGGATACAAAACCATTTCTACAGCTTTAAATGTTCCCAGGAGCACAGTGGCCAAACCAGCAGGACCTTTCCTAGAGTTTGGCTATCCAGACAACCTGAGGAACCCGGCAAGAAAGGCCTTGGTCAGGGTGATGACCAAGAACCTAATGGTCACTCTGACAGAGCTTCAGAAGTCCTCTGCAGAGATATTGGAGAACCTGCTGGAGTGACAACCATCTCTGTGGAACTCCATCAATTAGGTCACTGGCTTCAGGACAAGTCATGTCAAGACTGTCCTTGAATGGCTTGAGAGGATCTGCTTACTTTGTAAATAAGAGCTTTAAGTTTTTGATTTTTAATAAAAAGGTAATAAAAAAATGTTTTTGTTAGACTTGTCTCAGAAAGCTCAAGAATAAGTTTTTTTCTTGATTTATCTAAAATGTACCAATCTACTAGTACTATCTACCACAATGATGCCAATGTTATGTCCTCTATGTACTTTATGTCTGTCCTTGTTGGTACTCAGCACAAATCTAAAACCTTTCCCATCTTGAGTGGATAATGCAGTCGTGGCGGTTGTGTTTATGTACTCACCTTTTTCACAGCTTGGTAGGTCACCGCTCCAGGTAAGATCCCATTGGCACATGAGCAGCTCAGCGCCCACCACCTGATACCCCGGGTAACACTGGTAGGTCACCACGGTGCCCTGCACCAGCTCAGGATGAGATGTACTCTTCCATCCATTAGATATCTCTGGAAGCTCAGGGCAGGTGTCATTACGAGCTACTTCTGCAGGAGTGTGGGGGACAGGGGAAAGATGAGGACAGGAAAATATTAGGAAATTAATGTAAGGTATGATTTATAATGCAAACTAACTCAAACTCTACTTTAAAAGCTCATATAAATATGAGCTTTTAAAGGCTGATGCCATTTTTTTTGTCCATCAAGTGAGACATAAATACACTAATATCACACAGTCAGTCTCTGTCTGCCCACCTCTTTACTCTCTGAGTAACTCAGAGAGACTAATGCACACTTTTATAACTGGCAGACTACTTTAATGCTGCAATGCTGCAAGCTTTCCACTCGAAGGACGTGATAACCACCCTCAGTTTCCTTATGATGATGATGATCCCTTGGTCCTTCCTCCAGTGCCACCCATGGGTCAAACATTAAATTCCAAGCAAAAGCTTTGTTCATTCTGTCCTACACCTTGGTTTTAGGCATTTATCCTTGTTAGACGGAAGCCGCTTAAAGTTGATTACAATCACAGTGTCGTGACAGAATGAAATGACAGTGGCAGATGTCAGACTGTCAATGAAAGGCTGGTTTCGGCCTCACAGATCTGCAAACATAAGGGTCAGAGCCTCGTCTAAACTGGCTAGTATGCTTAAAAGGAAACGACTTCTGTGGGTGCCAGTGTCTTCTGTGTCATTTCATGCCGTGTTTCGATTGGATATTTGTTGACATGACTCATAGCACATTATTAGAATTTGGACCTAAATTTCTGACTCCTTCCCCTTAGCTCTAACTCGGCCAGATAACTGTAATCCACCAGAGCTGCTGGCTTTGCTCTGCTCATTCCCAGGCACACAGCAGCAGGTTTGGGGCTCTCTGTTTACAAGTCTAATTTGGACAAACACACCAAAGTAATTGCACTTGAGCTCCAGACAAGCAAAATTCTCTCACATCAGTCCACATTGCTGTCTTGTGTTTACATTCCAACAATGAGATTCATGAGGAGAAGACTGTAATAAAAGCTTCTGCTCCCTTTATCCCTCGTTGTTCGTGATCTGTATTCTGTAGCCTTTCTTTTCCCTCTGAATTCCTTTGCTCTAATCAGATATAGTGTGCTGGCTATGGCAAACTGCTGCGCTGAGGAAAGGCCCTGTCAACACAAGGGACAGCCTCTTATTGTTTCCATTCGCTGGTCCCGTACTAGCAAAAATAAATGACCACGTACCCTCTTCCATTTTACCTAACGCCCCTTTGTAGTGTATTACACTTCAGTGTCCCATATTACTTTGCTACCTTTTCTCTTTCCATACATGCATCAGTCTACTCACGCATCCCTCTAACCTCTTTGTAGGTGTGAGCATGTTCACATGCTGATGTTAACATTTAGTTGCAATGGTGAACTGGTATTTTTCTGTGGTACACTGAAATTATAATAGTGAGTCACTGTGTGCTCCAGTGGGAGGAGAGGCGTGGCAGAGTATGTGTGGTGAAGCCAATCCAGCAGTGCACTGTATTCTTGGCCTGGAAGTAAAGCGCTGTTTTTTTTGTTTTGTTTTTTTTTCTGTAATTTTGGAATTATTAGCACATTATGTAATTTATTATTATTGGCTGAATAAATAGTATGAAAGACTATGGCTTGTAGCTTCTGAGGGCGAGAGCAGTCAGTAAGTCTGAGAGCGATAGCGGGATTCAATTTTAATACCCAGTCTACCTATTGTTTAAATTCATAGATTGTGCCTTTGGGTTTCTAGTTTTGTAATGCTACTTCTGTGTTGCAACAGACTGAGACTAAAATGTAAGATGACCACCTTCCACTTTTATCTAATTCTCACTGTTAAATGAAGACTTAAAAACTGATGCAAATAATGTTTTGTAATATTCTTAAAACTCACAGTGAAGAGTTTTAATAATCTTTAATAAGATAACCACTACAATGCATGAGCTGGCATGCATTGCTCTGTCAGATATTTAGACTAGTCAGAGTAGAATATCTGCAGTGTGTGTGAACTATCCACTACATAACTCTGCGCTCTGTGATGGTTGGGTAAAAAAAAAAAAAAGTTTCTATGAAATGTCATGTTGTTGAGCCAACTTCTAAACCACTCAGCTCTTTGTTTGTGTAGATGGTGGAGAGCAAATGTGGCATCTGGCTCCAAAGCCTGATCCCACTTTTATTTTATGAAGTTATTGTGGCCTATGTTTGCATAATGTCAGACCAAGTCAACATCAAGTCGGACAGAAATCTGACTGGCCTGCATTGTGTTCAGTTCTGCCCTGGTCTCGTTCATCTTTAATCAGATTCTTTCTGGTCTGACCTCTTATCCGAGTGTGCCACAGGTGCAACAGGCGATCCTGATCATGACAGCACCAAAAGTGAGCTCAGCACACCCCTGGTGCACTGGGAAGGAAATACTTTACCAGAATCTGTGCCACACAGTGGGGTTCACAAAAAAATAAGAGCCCAGTGGATTGCTGGACGGTTGAATAGCTTCAGAAACCTCCTCCCCGTTCAACTTTCAGAGGCCAGATAAGGGATGTCTGTGTGCATCCCTTTCTGCAACTTTCTGAAACCAGCAATTTGGCAGTCACATCGCTTCACTCACTCCCACGCTTTTTTTTTTTGGTGGTTATTTTCACAACTGTTGTTGTCACTTTTCGTGTGAATGACCGAGTGTAATATTTTGAATGCCTTCCTGGAGCAAGTCTCTGAAAACGTGCACCCGTTATCACCAGCTCTGTCCTTAACACACAGACACGAGTGATATCAATCTTCTTATCTAACTCATGAAAAGAAAGCAGCTGAGGGCATTTCTCTGATTCTCTGAGGTGGCTATGATGCAAAGCCAAACATTCTAACATGATCACAAACAAACCTTTACTTTTTTTTCTTTTGCACTTTTGAAGACACCCACTGGTCTCATTCTTGAAATGTGATTTGAATGGTTTATGCATATTTGTTTTTCAAACTTTTACTGTTGCAAATATCTATTTATGTCCAAATAAAATCTGCATCTGGCTCAGGCAGCTGTAAAAATGTGTGTAAACCCCACAGTTCATCTTTACTTTGATTTCACAGTGACGCCTTTGGGACAATACTTGTTCATTTACCCTGCAGCACAGACATTTTAAAGAACAGCTGCAATGTACCAAATAATCTGCACAGCACTGGATTTTTACAGTACTGTATTAAAGTTTTTGCCTTTTTAAGGTATAATTATGGTATAAGACAATCAAATCACTTACTCGAGGACAAGCAAAGATCGTAGCTACGTGTAGTGAAAAGGCAAATGTTAGCTGATGGCTTTTGACAGGACACTAACTTCAGTCACTCGCAAGAAAGTCAGAAATGTTACAAATCCATCCACTGCCTCTGCCACTATATGTAAAGGACACATTACTTCCTGCACTGGCATTGAAAATTGGCGCTGGATATAGATCAAGAGGTGCAGAATTGTTTAATATGGATGTAAGTTCCAGGATAACATGATCCCCTGAACCTCATATACTTAACATAAGATTGTCACATGTAAAGATGTTGAATATCAATGCGAACTGTGAATATCCACCTACTATCAACTATTCTTCATCAGTCCAAACTTCACTGGTATCTGCACTCAAATCTCAATGCAGCCATCACAGCGGCTAATCAGTAGAAAGCAGGATTCCCTGATGAAGAGCTCATCTGGTTCCAGGTCTTACCAAAGAAGTGGATTATGAAGCCGTTGTTGTATCCATAGACATTTGTGGCAGGGTCAGACTGGAACTGGATGGTGACATCCGCAGTGGAGGTGTAGAGCTTAAAGTGGGACTTTGATCCTCCATACTGACCCAACACTTTGGCTGTAAGGTCATCTCCGTCATAAAAGGTCACCAGGTCATTCTTCCCGATGTTCAACCTGAAACAGGAAACACGCACAGAGTAAAGTCTGTACTGAGAGTTTTCCACCTCAACGAGCTTTAGAATCATTTTGGTGATTTTAGTTTTTTACTCTGAGGTTTTTTTTTTTAATTTTTTTATGTGTATAAAAAGAGATGGATATAAATGCACCTCACACTCTGCTCTCTCTGCTCTCACTGACCTCGTCTTTAAACTCTGTCTTGCAGGGAGTGACGTGGTCACAGCCTGCAGATCAAACAGCATCTCTGTATACACCCTGCACATCCATACCTAACTCTTCTGCCCACTAGAGATATCTGACAGAACATTATACATCTCACAATGTGTTCTTGCATTTTTAACAGTAATTGCACAGATAGGGCCACAAAAACTCCAGGTAAAACAGAGGTTACATATTAGTAAGAGAGAGACCATTACATCATTCATGAGGGGCTGTGTGGTTCCTGTTGCCATGCTCTTCGGGAACATAGTCAGGATAATAAAGTACCATTCAACAAGGTGAGATGTTTCATGTCATCTTATATATATATGGAAATTAAGGAGTCTGCAAACCTATTTTTTTATTCTATCATGTTTTGTTTTTTTGCATGTGCATGTTGACTCATGGTCATAATAACATTTTGCTCATGTTTGTTGTGGAGATTAAAGAAACATAACATAATTATCATTATGGAACTAAAACCTCCCACCGCTTTACAAAAAAAACTTCAATTCAACAGAAATGATCATAAAACACTAGTGGAATCTTCTCCCATTTGCTACCAGTGTTCCAGCACACACGCAATCTAAATCCCAGAAGCCTTGTGTCTGCATGACAAATGCTTTGACTTTTGACTTTTATCTCCATCCAGAGCCGATGAAGACAATACACAAGTGTATAAATCATGATAAGTGAACTAATCTTGTCGGAGGCTCGTTCTCCTCATATCTCCAAAATGTCCAAAACAGAAGTGTTAAGTGCTGTTGTGACTAATAGTCATGATAAACAAAAATATGAGACAAATAACCATGTTCATAAAAACAGAATCTCTGTGACAGGATCAACAAGCCCTTCAAACTAAACAACCACGCAGGTCATTTGAGAGTTTCCTGAAATAGCTCCATTACAACAGGAGACATACCCGACCTCCGTCGTCATGGTTGCAATTGTAAACACTTGGTTTATGAAATTGTCATACTTTGTTAAGGACCTGTGTTGTCATGGTTACGATAATAAACATGCAGGTAAGATTGTGGAGCAGTCACAGATGAAAAGAAACCACATATTCTTTCAACCTTCGAACCAGGAAATGAACTGAGGTCTCCACTGGCAAAGTCCTGAGTCTTGCAGACCCATCAATCCACCCAGTCCTCCTCCTAATGCAGACTTGTTACCTGACTTCCTCATTAGATCCTACCATAATTACCACTGCCGCTAGCAATCACTTTTCAATAAAACCTATCTAAGCTTCTTGCACAGTCTCGAACACGAACATCTGGGATGCGGTTCTCCAGCTGATTTCGGCTGAAGAGGAGCACAACAATCACAAGGTTAATAGTGATTAGCATAGATGTTTCCCTCCAATAATGATGAATGAATGAATACTATGCTGAATAACCACACTCACTGTCAGAGTTGAATTGTCAAAGAGCGATGCATTTGTGCTGCTTTGACCACAGCCTGTAGAGCTGTAACTCTGTTTAAAAATGTCACCTGGGGCTGAGCTATCTCTTTGTAGAGAGCAGATTTAGAGCATGAAAGAAATGGCTTAGCCAGAATAAAGCAGTGACATGCTCTTTGCTAATTAATCACCAGCGGCTCCTGATAAAACTCATTAGCCAGCCTGAGATTGAGCTATTAATCACAATGGGAATGCCAGAAAATCAAAGGTTCAAGAGGCGTAGACTGAATCGACACATGGCAAAGCCTGACAAGATGAAATGTTTATTTTTGACTTTTTTTTTTTTTTCTAACCAAAAACTAGAAGAAATTACAACACTATAGGTGAGTTTGTGAACAGATGAGAACTGGAGTGGGGAGTGTTTGTCTTTCCACAGGCAGAACCATTTGTCTTCTGACAGCTGCAGATGCACATTTAGCCACACACACTCACACACATACACACACACACACTTTTCCTATACTTGTAAGGACTTTTCACTGGACAAATTGATTCTCAAACTCTAACCATAACCCTCTGAGCTGAGTTTACCTCGACCCAAACGTGAACCAAAGCGTTTGGTTCTCTCAGGGAAGGGAGCTGGTCTTAATTTTTGGTCTGAAGTTCTGACACACATTTGGTCCTGTCTCAGGAGTAAAATGCATTTAATCAACTTCTTTTGCAACATACATCCGTCCTGTAGGACTGCAGAGCTGTCCTCAGGTGGCCCCGCCAGATGGGAAATGATCAACTTCAGCTTCTGAGTGACCATAGAGGCTCTTTGTCCCTGCACTCTCACAGGACCCATCCCTTCTCCTGTGGCAGGAGATACACCACATAAACTGTTAAAAATCACTGTTGAAAAATAAATAACTAACCCTTTTATGATGTGTCAATGCTATGGCAAAGGTTTGGAGGCAATAATAAGCATGTGGTTAAGGTTGTAGAAGGGGTGACGAACAGCAGTCTCCTGTGTTGAAAGTCCACTGCAGCAGAAAAACACAACCTGGGCGCCTGAAAAATGTGAAGCTTGTAGCAGCAAAAGAAGCAGGAGCTACAGGAACCTCCATCAGTCCTTTCCTCAGATGAACATCAGTGCTGTCTGCCCCTACAGATTGGGTTTACCAAAGGTGGGAGTGTTTGAACAGTGTGATGGCTACATGTGTTGGTGTTGATGGCAGGATAGGACATCATTCTTATATAATGTCAGGCAACTTGGACCAATTTTTTTTACCATGCTTCATACAAAACATTTTACATCAGTGACAATTCGCTGATTAGAGACTTAAGTGTCCACATCAGTAAAATATGTAATAATAATCTATACTGACAAATCCACTGGCCTTGCATCACATAAGCGTTAATGCTGTCACAGAGGAAATTCCTGCCATACTCCCGAGTCATGATCTGCTCCTGCACCTCTTCATGAAAACTAATGACAGTGCTTTGTGTTTAGTTTTGGCAGGTCAGTGTTGTGATTTGATTTTAATGTGACATGGAAAACCCACGTCACAATTAAAAGCAATTCATTCGGTTATTAAAGACAGAGGGCTAAATGATTGTCATTTAATTTCCCTTGCCTGATATTGCAAACGCACTGCCATTTCATTTCACTCATTCAGCCCGACATCACCTCCAAGTTATTAAATGACAATTCAGAATGGTGCGTGATCATTTGACACAGAAACTGTGACAGTGGCTGCAAGGAGCAGATAATTTAAAGCATCAGTCTGGTGTTATTATATGTATATATAATATTTTTCTTATGATCAATAAAAAAAAAACACAAAAACATCAAAACCAACAATGTGTTGGTCTGTCTGTCAATGTTTTCTGGCTTCCCTAACCTGTCTGTGGCACTCAGACCATTGGTTCCTCCTGAAGATGTAAATCTTTAGAAACGGGTCACAAATACATAGTATATAAATAAAAATATTGCTATTGAACATATTCCAGTCAGAGGTTATGTTTGCCAACACAACGTAATAGGGAAAACAATTTAGTAAACGTAAACAGAGACAGGGTTGACATTTCTCAAGCAAGAGGAAATGGCACATTTGTTGTGGACTATTTCCCACAGTGGATTAATCCACATTTGGTGCTCTACTGAACAGTTTGGGCAGCAGGATGGTGCATGTTTGAAACGGAGTCAAAACAAACTCCAGACTGTGTGTGTTCATGGTAATAAAGGGACGTGTCTCCTAGTGCGACAGTGTGAGTCACTGAGGTGGTTTTCCACAACAACGGAGCTCCGTGGCTCAGAGCAGTAAGATCTGTCTAGTTTCAAATAATTGTTAGTGCTACACAGTGGCTTTAGAAAGTATTCAGATCCCTTCACTTCATACCCATTTTTATTGTAGATTTATTATTTAAATGGGTAAATTGCTCTGCAATGTTTGCCTATCAGTCTACATTCAGTAACCCACAATGACAAAATGAAAATCTTTTTTTTTTTTTTTCAAACTTATTAAAAATCATAACAGGTTAAGTTCACACCATCACACAGCAACTACTGATAATAACTGCAAGATGTCATTATTTAAATTCATTCTTTGAGAGTTGTCTTCAATCTCAAAGGACAATTTTCCCTCTTGTGCTTTAGAAATAACTCTCATTTCCAATTCTGACTGAGACTAAAAATATTCCCAGCTCAGAATTTCAGTGCAGTGTTGATACTCACTGAATAAGATATCTGAAAATCACAACTCCATTAAGTCAAGTTTTAATCCTAGAATAGATTTCACCTAAACATCTTAAACACAATATTAACCATAAATCCTACTCGTAAACTCACATCATGTGCAGGTGAGACCTGGAAAAATGGCCTCAGCTTAATAAAGCTGGTCCTCACAAGCACGGTAAAACATGTACGACATCTTCTGAACTCACAGAGTTCTGTTTATTTGATTGCTAACGGATGAAGGCTCTCACTTGCTCAGAGAGCAGGACAGATTGAGAAATATTTTCGGCCGGTGTCAGATTTGTTGTGATTAAGCGAAACAAGGCTTTATGTGGCTCTGCAGCACATCTGTAGAGAAAAATCAATGGCAGCCTCTATTCCCTGGCACTAATTTGATTTAGTTCAATTTGTAAAAACAGGGCTGAGTTTGGCCTGGTCCCCAGGACCAGCTGCCAACACATTTCACCTCAGCTATTCACTTCATGATCTGCTATTTCCATCTCTCCATAAGTCTGAAATTGGTTGGAGCTATTTTTGGCTTTTTCCACAGTTTCTCTGAGCATCTGACTGTCTTGTTGGACATACTCCTCCATTCTCTTGATATTCTATCTTCATCTCAGCTTTCTGCTATGACCTGTGAACCTGGGGTTTTGTAATGAATCGTAACCTCCACATTGTAACATCAGTAATAAGGAAATACAGTTTTAGCTTTGCTACCATTCCTCATGATCAAGTGTATGATAAATTACAAAGCTAAGGACATCTTCATTTGTGGTATCATGGCACCATTGCACGGCTTTAAAAGTGTACTCCACTGATTTGGCATGGCATTCCTTTAACACTGTCCGTATCACAATCGACACAGTAGAACCAAATAAATCATCTCTTTAGTTCCATTCATTCTTCTTCCTTGTCAAAATCTGATGCCTTCTTTACCCACAATGCAACTTGACCACAGACAGTTCAGTCAGAGATTTTGGTGCGTAATGCTCATAGCAGCTGATGTAGCCTCAAGCTTCTAGTGTCAAGCTCAGATGAGGTCTGGTAGACTCAGCTCTTTCTAACTCCACACCCCCAGATGTTTTATACTGTCAGACTCTGTTCTTCAGTCAATTGCCTCAAGCCATGTTGTCTGGAGTCAGCTCTAGGCTCTCTTGTTTCCTCCTCCAGACCTGCCGTTCCCTCCTGCTGTGTTTCCCTCCAGTGCTGTTTCCTCATTTAGGTGAGACTGTTCCTGCCTCCTCCCCTGTGCCTGTAGTCAGGTCCTCCAGCCTGCCTCTGCCTTAATATATCACTTGGAGTCTCAAGTGACATTACTTGAGGCAAATTATCAGACTTCCCACAGCTCCCTCTGGAGACACACAAGTCTGTATACAACTTTCTCTACATAAGCAGTGACTGTTGTTAATCAAGAAAGAACTGAACTCTAAGCACTATGTTTGGCCACCGCACCGACAAGTCTCTGACTGTCCATGAGCGGCCCAGCCAAAGCCCCGACTTAAATCTTCAGCTGTGACAGGCCTGAAGATGGCCATTCACTCACAGTTCCCATCCATCCAGGAAGAATCCAGGTGGATCCAGGTGTACAAAGCCTGTAGAGACTAATCCAAGAAGACTAGCAGCTGTAATTGCTGCCAAAAGGACTGATCACAGTACAAAGTACTGAATTAAGAGCCTAGATACTTTTGTAAATGAGAGATTTCAGTTTTTGATTATGAATAAATTTGTGAAAAATTCTAAAAGCATGTTGCGTCTTTCACTGTCATCATGGATTATTGAGCGTGCAATGACAATGGTACACCTGTACAGGTGTTTTCACTAATTCTGCCTGATAAAACCTCTTCTCAGGACTTCACGGCCATGTACAGACTGCAGATGAGAGATATCAAATACAGCAGAAAAGATAAACCATCAAATAAGTATATGCACTCAACATCACAAACTGACGTCATCTTACTTTGTTACAGCGTATAAGATAGTTGTTTCTTTAATAATGGAGTCTAATTACTACTTGCAGTTACTGTCACTTGAAAAGACAATGTTTTTGATTCCCATTCAAAAGCGGTGGACAGTAGTCTATCATTTGTGGGAGAGACGGTGATTTCATTCATTTTACTTCCCTCACTTTCACTTTAATCACACATTTCACTCCCTCCTCTTTCATTTGAAGGCCATCTATAAAAGTCATTTGATACACCCCAGTGATAATGTCCCTCCTGCCATTACACAGATGGAGAAAGGAGATATGTATATGTGCACGTGTGCACAGGTGTCTGTGTGGAGTGTGAGGAACCAATTCCCGGGGACCTTGTTAAAGGCCTCATATATCTCTGTACACTGTCTAACCCTGAGAGCTCAGGGAGAACAGCTGCTACTGATAAGCTTCATATAAATGCTCAGACACCTGTTCGGCATATGTTCAGACAGTGAGGAGGCTTTGTGCTAGATTAGAAGCTTCTCTCCATGGAAATCTCTGTTTTGCTACACTCCCATGAGCGATCTCTGGAAAACTGGACCACAGTGTGCTGACACCTCAAGTTTAGTTTCAGCTGCAGACTTTTCAAAGCTTATCCTTGCACACACAGATGGGCATACACACAGAACAATGAAATCCCCACTACCAGCCACTAACGGCTGCAATGTTTAATACATACCACAATACAGAAATGAATACCAAGCTGCTGGTTTTTATTTTAGTTAGGAACTTGCCTCCAGTGGGGATAAGATTTTAATTCTGACCTCATGACTGTACTCTACAACGAGTGATGAGGAAATGGTGGGGACACAATGACTTCAGGGGTTCTTAAAAAATCCAAATCTTACTATACACCAGCAAACAATGAGTTTAGCCAGCACTGCTGTTTATGTAGCCACTGACCACAGTAGATCAACCCTCATCTCCCAGCTGCACTCATGGGTCAGGATTGCATCCTCCTTCCCTGGGTGCAATGTAGGTCTCCCCCACGAAGCAGATTAGCTGTTTTTGAGGAGGAGACTGGTCTCTGTTTGGTCTTTGAGTTTGTTTGCCTCCAGGATCTCTGCTAATTTGCGGAGAAACAAACAAACAAAAAAAAAAAAACAAGGGCAAAGGCAATGAGCTGGTGAAGAGCCATAGGCATTGGCAAGATCCAGCCATCCCACATGAAGAGCTGACTTCCCCTGGATGGTCGTCTGGATTTGCTCCCAGATCATTGTTGCTGTTCCACACAGCCAGGGAAGCCTGGGCTCCAGCCTTCTGGTAGCTTGTGTCACTGCACACATTCTCCAGAAGGTAGTTGGCCATTCTTCCCTTATTTCTATCAATTTCATTGATAGATCTGATATGTCCTCTTAGTCTTAGCATTTTAGAGTAATTAAAGTTGCTTTGATGGCAGCTGGCAAATGGCAGCTAGAATGTGAATCACCACATTCTAGCGGCCAGATTCATGCTACTCCACCGACTGTCACTCAGCAGTGGTAGTGCACCAAGAAATACAGTAATGTGGTTGGAAAGGCAGGGAAGAAAAATACTCTCACCTAGCAAAAGTGGATGTTAACAATACAGGTTTTAAATATTCCAAAAATCAGCTTTGCCTCAAGGATGCACACAATGTGCCTTGGTGAGAAGAAGTGAATAGAAATTAAATTTGGTTTGTTTCCAAGAAAACTCAACAGGGCACCTTTAACTGTATATAATAAAATGCAAATAAAAAAAACTAACAAACATAGAAACAATATAAAATAAAGATCTTCCTCTCAGGCTGCAAATGGACCCAAGAAATTATGTCAGTGAGTCTATCAAATCACCTCAATCCAAAGGGCTCTTTCTCTCAGAACACGAAAGACCTCAGAAACTGTGATGGCACTTTGCCAGTTACATTACACAAAGAATATTGTTGTAACATCGACAAGTTGTCATGTTTGATTGGTTGCAAAGCTTCAAGAGGGTGAATCTTATCTAATATGAGCCTGTCAGAAGGCAGATGTCAGGATCAGAGTAGAGATGGTGATGGGTGAGGGTGGCATTCTGCAAATGATAGCACATTGCATGTTGGTTTGCATACAAGTGTGAGGCTAACTTGTACTGCGGTCGTCTCAAAATGCTAAATGCAATGGCAAATTATCCTGTGGACTGTTATGAGAAGGATCACAAGTCCTTTCACTTTGATGCCCAACTGTATTTATTTGAATTGAAGTCCTAAGACGAAGGGCTAAATCAAACGGAAGAGGAAAGTCAAAGAATGGAGGCAGAGGCAGAAATATAACGTCTATGTTTACAGATGAAGAAAACTTGTACTGCAGAAAGTGGGATCCGTTGATGCAAGACTTGGAAAATAGATGTATCCATAGCTAAGAGCTGCTGTGGAACAACAACAAATCCATTTTCTGGGCTTATTAACATTGTTGTCCTGGAGACTGTGTTTCACTTTAACATCAACAGGGTGAAAAGACCATGGACCAAACCATCAGCTCTCCATGCAGTAAGGAAAAGCCATTACAATACGGCTCTTTCTACATGCACATGCAGTTCAACTCTCTAAACGATTCTGCAGAAAGTTTGAAGTTAATAACTTTTGTGGTACTTCTGTTTTGGGTAATTGAAAATTGCAAGTCAGCTCTGTATGAGAAACATCGGCCTTCATGCCGTCACCTGCTGCCTCGGTCTCAAGGGCTTTTCACACAAGTAGCTCCTTTGCCTGAATAGACCAAATTTGGCAACCTCAGACTACTGCCACCTCCAAGATGAAGAAGGAGCTCAGTGGTCGCCATTTTGCATTTTACATTGTCATTACTGCTGTGCTGCTCCACATTCTGGAAGTCCAAGGTGCCAACTTCTATAAAGAAGAAATCTGTAAGATCCATAACTGCTGGACAAAGAGTATAAACGTCATCAAAAATATTCAAAAATGAAAAGAAAAATGAAAATCTCAGAGTTGTTTTTCCGGTAAAATTGCAGAGCAATTAGTCACAAACGGAGCCTTTATCGTTCAGCAGTAGTAAATGAAAACTGCACAGTGTGTATCATCATTTTAAATCCAGGTGGCTTCTTTTGTGTTGCGATCAGTCAGAGACAAGAATTTGAAATGATTCATGTAAAAATTATGTTAATCTGAAAAGCTGTGGGAGGCTCACACAGCTTGGCCTGGTGTGTCATTTTCTGCCAGTTCTCATTTGCCAAATCTCTTCAGTAGGTAGAAAGTGTAAAGTTAGCATGACCCACTGAGCCACCAGAGCCACGTTTAGAGGAAGACAGAGAAATGAACCAGGCTCAAATAAAATTATACTTTAAGCAAAAGCACTGAAAAATGTGAATGTAAGCTATGCAGACAGTTCAGTGATTGGTTTAATGAGATATGCAGACTTCCATCAGATCCATCCGATCAGAGCAGGGAGGCCAACTGCTGAGCTACACCAACACACAACATGACTATCCTAATGTTACAACTATGTCCAAGAACAATGATGCCGTTCCTCAAACTAACCCGAGACAACTTGCTTAAATTCTGCTCAGAGCATCCTGATTGGCCTGGTGCTTAACACGAGAAACGAATGAAGTCTCTAACCTCAGTTCTCATGCAGCTGACAGTGACCTTGAACTTGAAGTTGTTGTCACTGAACACGAGTCAGAGTTTTGTGGAGTTGCTCAATATCGATGTTCTGTCCAATGCTGCAGTTGAAGATTAATATCAGGATGTGGAAAAGCAACATCCTGAGTGAGAAGGATTAATTTGATCATTTGTATGTACCTCTTTCCCTTTACTCCCTTCACCTGGCAGGTTGACAGAAGTTGTTAAGTTCAAATAAAACCGGGCAAAACACTATTTTCACAAAAGACGCAGGTAGTGGGACGACAACACGTCATCTTCTCTTTGATTCTGGCTCCATAGTATCACAGGTTTTTAGGTTGTTGTATTGTCTAAATGTTTTCACAGGGTACCTTCACTTCCTCTAAAATCACCTGCTCTTCTCAATGAACAGCAGGCATTAGTTATGTTGACAGACTTCCTTTCAGAAACTAGAGGAAGCCATTAATCAGTGCTTCTCAAAATACAACAGGAGCACAGGTGGTGTTCAGAGAGTGAGGGAGAGACAAAGAGAGAGAAAAACAGAGCTTAAGATGTAACCTATGCAAATGAGCCATCCTTAATTTGCTTGCAAATGGCAAATGATTTTCGATGGCTGACTGACTTATCGAGCTCTGACATGGCAAGGTGCGTTGTTCGGTGTCTTCACCTTGGCACCGCAATCACAGGAAACACACACTCCCGTGCTGTACGCGCGCACCCTCGACTCCACGCAGCAGCCATGACAGGAGGAGGGAAGGACTCCCAAACAAAACCTTCCTGATATAATTAGTTTTCTCCGCTGCACCTAATTAACCTTTGTCTGTGTGGCACTTACGCATCATATTCACAAGCCGGGCGCTCTTTCATTAGCAGCGCATTGTGTTTTTCTTATGTGTTTTACCAGTCATGGTGAGGTAGCTCTTTGTAATCTTCAAACTGCTTCTACGGCTGTGTTTGAAGCCGGGGACTGGTGTACGCAGCGTCCCAGGAGATGAAGTGGGTTTTTGTTTTGATTAGATTCAAAGAGGCCAAGGGAAGGGATTGCAATTATGTGGCTCTATGCATATCAAAGGGCAGAGGGGTGAGGGGGCAGATTAACCTGCACGTGTGGAAAGTGGATACGTACACTTGAATATCCAGCATGATCCTCTTGTCCTCCTCGACGTGGATCCCCCAGATACAGTCCTGGCCTTTATCGTAGGCTTCGGGCCAGTTAGGAGAGAGCACCACTCCAGCTGAATCTGTGATCTCGCCACTACACACAGCTGGAACACACACACACATACACAACCATGTATAAAGTACAGTTCATTTTATCAGCACACATAGAGGGCTGGCTGGCTCTTCCTGAGTAGACTTTCTGTAAGTGGTCTTAATGGCCTTAAAGAAGCAATCTCGAAGATTTCAGTCCTGGTTGATTTGGTGACGCCTGTAGTTTGCTTGTGGCAACAGCAAATGTGGTTTAATACTACAAGCGATAGAATTCTGGAGGCAACAAAGCAAACTATAGTTGTTTTAATAAAGAAGTCAGACGATATTGGCCTTTTTCCATCATTCTGTGAGCAACAATGATTTGATTTTTGCTGCATATGGCACGAGTCTGCAAACAGCAGACACAGTTGGTTACCTGGCTGAGACGTTGGAGGTGTGCAGCCTGTCGCCTGCAGCTCTCCATCTAACAGCTCACTGTGACTGCTCCTGTTCCAATACTCCCTGCAATATTTCAGACCGATCTGCTGCCCACAGATGCCCTAAATGACCATTGTTTTGTGAATGCATTTTTGATGAACAAAAAATCGGAAACTGCTAAGCTGGAATTTCATCGCAGATCATAATACTGCAAATATATAAATACTGCAATACTTTCATCAGTCAGCCGTAGGCTCAATCGTCACCATTTGGTGATAGATAGTGACTGACATTTGCTCTAATGAAAATCTTTGACATCATTTAAGGCACCTTACCACGAAGCATGATAAATAGCATGGGTTCAGCTTGTTTCTGGTTGTGGTGTAGAGTCAGTGCTGAAAACCCAGCTCAATAACAATAATGTCCACATGTATAAGAAGGAAAGGTTAAATTCAAGCTGAAGAAAAGCCAATACACGGTTATTTATTATTTATTATATTTCTAGAAAATGTCCAGAGATTGTTTCACTGTGTTTAGGCTTCATTGTGAGCTGCAATCTGATTGGACACACTTTGAAAGGTTGGTGGAAAATAATATTAGTTAAAATAATGAACACATTAAAAAAAAGGGCAAAAAATGTATAAGTTGCAGGGTGCTCAGAATCCCAGGGAGCATTGCAACTGATTTGATATCATCACTCTCTCCAGGAAGACTGGGACCCATAACTTATCCACCTGTACCTGATATCGATGCCCAAACTCACCTGATAGCAACTGTACCTGGGGCTCCATCTGCAATTCCCTCTTTTCAGTTCACAATTACAGCAAATGTCATTCTCTCTGTGCTCATCCCTGTGTGTCGTGCTCTTGTTTTGACTTAGCTATATTTGTTTTAAGCGCATTTAGCAGTACATCGAGATACAGACCTCTGCAGGCAGGCTCGGTCTCATTCCACTGAGGATTGATAGGATCCATGCATTCGATGGTGACAGATCCCTGCTCCAGAGTATAGCCAGGGTCGCAGGCAAACTCCACCACGGCTCCCACTGCCCAAGTGTTGTCGCTACTGGTCATGTTACCGTACTTCACGAAGGGCTCGTAGCAGTGGCCTGCTGCAAAGGCTGTGGAGAGAAGGTGCAAGTAATGCTTCGAAGATATTTTCACCTTTTACTAAAGAGCAAATAGCAAGCTATGCTTTTCCAAGTGAGTTAGCATCTCCATATATATGGTATATATGTCAGATGTTAGTGCAGACACACACATATATGCGTGTGTGTATATACCATGTATATATTGACACCATTCAGTCACACCATTAAAACTGGTAACTGCTTTTAATATTGATCAATGTATAAAACACTGTAGCTACTTGGTGTAAAACTAAGTGCAATAGATACAACCTTTAAGATGAATTAATTAATTCTAGAAACTTCCAAATTGTGTTTAATAGACATGTTCTTCTGAAGATGGGGCAGAATTACACACAAGAAAAAAAAAACCCTCCTGAGATCCAGTTAGAAATGACTAAATGAGTGCTCACGAATGATGTTATCTGTTTAACAGTGTGGGAACGGTTTGTCGGCATAAAGCAGGGACTATCAGATCTGTTGGAGACAAGCTGAACAGCATTACTTCCTGTTAATGGCCATAATGAGGCCCGTTGGAAATACAGTATGCATGGCTGCTCCCTTTGGACTTAATCCCATTTGTGGCAGTGAAGCAGAGGCCTAAGCAGATTACAGTGATTGTATTTCCAAGTGGTCCTCGTGGACCGGAGACAAGCCACTTATCTGATGGTGATTGCTGAGACAAATGTGAGGACCAAAAAAAGATAAGAGAAACTCAGTGATATCTCCCCCTGACAATGCTGCTGGAAACTCACTGTAAAATACATCATATGGATTCTTATGCATGAAGTTATGATGGTAGACGCTGCAAGTTAATATCGTGTACCTTGATTCTTATGTTCCCAAGCACCAAGTTAAACTGCTACAAAAAAAGTCAGTGTCACTCTATCACACTGGGCCATGGTAGTTCCTCCTTTCTCCACAGCTTGGACCAAATCAAGATTTTAAGCTATGCCAGTAACAACGTGCAGTGTCAATGGGCTGGTCTGTTCCGCTGGTCCATCACTTCGGTTCAGACTGAAATATCTTAACATCTATTAGTCCACATGCCATTAAATTGTCTGCAGACATTCCTGGTCCCTGGAGAACGAATCTTGGTGCTGATGCTGCCCTGACTTCTCCTTCAGCTCCACTGTGAGATTGACATTTGTGATACACAGTAAAATATCTTGACAGTGATTGGACGGATTACCATGAAATTTGATAGAGACAGTCATGGTTCGCAGACAATGTTTTCTTATGACTTTGGGGATCCCCTGAGTTTTCCTCTAACGGCACTGTGACATTTTTATATATTTATATTGTTATGAATTTACCACACACATTCATGTAACCTTCAAAGTGAACTATAACATCCCATGCCACCATCAGGTTGGCGTTTAAAGCTAATTAAAAAATAGATGACACAGACTGTGGTGAGCTGCAAAGCCAAATCCAAGCATGAGAAACCTGCCATATAGGTGAGGCAACAGTCTTTACAAGATACAGTATGTCCCTGTCCCTATATCCCTGATAGTTTGGCTGCTCAGTTTTATTGTTGCTGTATATTTTGGAAGTATAGAGACATTAGTACATTTATTTACATTACAAATTATTTTGTATTTACCTTACAAATTGTATTTACATTACACATTGAATTTGTTTACTTCAACTCTTCCGACCACACCATCATCAAATGTCAGATTTTTAATCAAGTTGAACGTATTCGAGTAGTTTATTTGTAATGAAATCTAGTGAGACTACGAGGGAAGAGCTCCACTTACACATCTGAATAAACAGTATTCATATCCCTCTCACCAACCTGTTTTTCTCTTCACCATTTGAAAGGAGCCTTTCACTGCATAAAGTTCAGCAGAGCAGCACCTCTTTTGGCGGTTGTATCGTCCTTGGTTACGTGAATTTCCCCATCACTAGAACTCCTGACTTTTATTCACGAGTCAGCATCTCCACCCATTCACTGCAGTTAGCTTTAACACAATGTTCTGCTGAAGGCCTTTGTTGATTATATCTTTAAATTGATAATTCACTGAGGACCCACCGCAGGCCAAAGTTTCTGACTGTTGCTAAACTGTTCTTGGCCTTAAGAAGTAGCTTTTTATATCAAGTTGATTTATGTGATTTTATGGTGAATGCCAGGAGTGTTCTCCATGTTTTTGTGATTTGTGACATCAAGCAAGAGCCCAGCACGTCCCTAGCACGACAAGCACCTCGTCATCACGGCTGTAAAGCTTACCTTGGTATCTGAGGGCAATGCCAGTGGAAGTGCCTGCAGCATCTGTAGTCAGCTCAATGAAGAGATGCCTGGATGAGCTGAGTAAACCTTCATTAGGCAGATACTCCACCTCATACGAATCATACAGGGCAGCTGCATCTATGCTGTTACCGTTCTTGATCAGCAGCCTGGAAGAAAGAGAGCAAAGAATCATTAGCAGGGTTCCTTCTTTTCACAAATCCTGGCGCAGTCCTGTTTATGTTAACCATTGTCCCTCTGTCTCCAGTCAAACTACACCCACCTGCCAGATGTCCCCTGGCTTTCCAGCTCTTCTCAAATTCACCTGCTCACTTGTTTCTCATTCCCCATCAGTGGAACTTCCTACCTACCTACAAACCTATTTCTCATTTTCCTCATTTGGTTCATTGTGCTGTTCATGCTGTGGACTCTACCTTCACTGCTGCCTGTATTTTGCGAGGTGTTTGTTACCTACTCTCTGTTACTTGTCTGCCTGCCCATTCTTTTTCTGTAGCTTCTTT
The DNA here is from genome assembly GCF_017976425.1 of Toxotes jaculatrix. NCBI lineage: Eukaryota > Metazoa > Chordata > Actinopteri > Toxotidae > Toxotes > Toxotes jaculatrix. The sequence goes on along the minus strand of NC_054402.1, from coordinate 25,347,171 downwards.
TAGCTCCTTGTTTTGGATTTCTAGCCAACACTGCTCTCAACAGAGCCGGATATTCTCCTCAGGAGTAGGTGGGGACTAAAGCTGAGCTAAAACAGTCAGGGAGAGATCATTTAAATCAGGTGGACACAAACATAACTCCAAATTAATACAAATGTGTAAATAGGCAGCTGTTAACATGATCAACACATTTGTATCAACTTTCAAAAAAAAAAAAAAAATCAAATATTCAAAGAAAAAAAACAAACAAACAAAAACCTCTACTTGGCAATCAATGGTGCTGCGTGCAAAAGGGAAAGCCATCAAGTCCATCATGGAGGTCCTGCAGATGGCTTTGGATCAAGAGAAGTGATCTGTGGGCCAGTGCAGCTGGGACATAAGCCAGGGTCTGATCAACCCTGGCTGGGTCGACTGACTGAGGGTGTATGATGTTGAAAGACCCGAAGTACCCTGTGATCTCAGGAACATCACTGAGGATGTGTACCAGCTCATTGTGGGATGTATCTTTAAAACATAAATTCTGAAGTCACACCATAAAATTCAGAATCCTAGTTGTAGTTATGAGTTGGATACATTTCTTTCTTTCTTTAACTACAAACTATTGGCAAATGGCTGCAAAGCCCCCATCACTGTTACATTTAAACAAAATCCAATGTTGACACTTTCACTTGTTAACAAAACGCTTCAAATTTATGCTGTGACTATGAGGCTAACATAGGAGGTAAACTAAACTAAAATCCAAGTAAATGGGAAAGTGGTCTCAGACTTTTGGAACCCAGAATATATATTTCACATGTCTAAATGTAAACTCCATCTTTGTCTGAACAAGAACAGAAACAATAAATTGCCATAAATTTCTTATTTATGGTGGTATTTGCCATTGTGATAGGTCTGCATCAAATCACTCGCTATTCATCCTCTGCATGTCACAGCCCTCCACCAGCAGCAGCAGCAGAAGCCTCCACCCATGGCTCTGTTCCTTCATGGCTCCCCATGGAGGTCCGCATTGATCTCTCCCTGCTCTGCCTTTGATGACTTAAATTATTCCTCTCAGGTAGCAGCATAACAGCACAACAGAGCCTCGGTGTCAAACTAAAATCTATATTTACATTTATTCTTTATGTTTCTGTTCACACAGACTGAACTGAGCTGAATGTGAAAATGTTCTTCCTTTTTGTTTTATTTCTCTGATGTGGCGAACAGTTTTGTTTCCTCCCCAGTTTAGTGAGGAAACAAAATACTTTGCGATTTCCCTAAAAAGACGCAGAGACAAGACGACGCTCCCTGACACTGAAAACAGCTCAACAACAGAAAGACTTTATCTCCTTACCAACACATTATGTAATGAATGTAGGTTTTTGAGCTCAATGTATTTATTACATTTTTTTCCAACCTTCTTGATAGCCATGGGTTTCCATACACAGCCACTGGATGCTGCCCCACCCAGTTTTATTTTTACTGTGGTTCAATCAAGCTTTGGTGTGTTTCCTGTTTAGTTCCTTTTGAGCTTGTGTGAAAGCTGTCAATCAAACTCTGGTGCATACCAACCAAACAACCAGACCAAGATGGTCTGTCTGAAAAGATCTTGGTCTGCTTCCAGCTGAAATCTGTAGCAGTTTGTGGTGAGGAAGCAAAGCAGTCAACAATCTGTGTGACAGTAGACATGATTTTAGCTTGATTTCAAAAGCTTAAACTATTAAATCCATCTGCTCATCATGAACTGTTAAGAAAGCGATCTTTTGATCTGTATAAGCTTGAAGATCAGTTGGTAACCATGGTAACGTGATTGCGTGCCAGCAAACGATTGCAGGGATTCTCCTTAATTCATCAGAAAGTGAAAAGGGGTTAAACAGAGGCGTGTTGAGCCTGTGTAATACCATGGGAAATGCCTACTTCTTGTAGTGTTTTTATTTTTGTCACTATTTAAAGAAAATGTCGTCCAGTTGCTGTCTACAGTGTATTAGCAATGCTCATCATTAGTATTATGAGATACATAAACACATGAACTGCAGTAATGGGCTGCTCTCAGGGACCATCTCCTCCATAGTGGGTCAGTATAGTGCTGATGATGCAGTCACTAAAACTGCCCAGAGTTTCATGGAAAGTGCATGTGACTTCATAAATGGTAAATGGCTGTATTTATAGAGCACAGGGAGCAGATGGGGATTGAACCCCCAACCTCGTGATTAATGGACACCCCACTCTACCTCCGGTGCCACAGCTGTCCACTTCAAGCTTAGCGGAAAAAGTGAAAGCAAACCGGACCACAACTAAAAGTAAATGATACATCTCTGTCCCCTTTAGTCCAGACTGTGTGAACTGCCAGAAACTGAGGTGTAAAAACTACTCAATGAAACAGAACTGACAACTAAGATAAAGATAAGATACCGAGATCTGGTTATAAGAATAAATCAAACTGTCCCGTGTGGCCCTGTGCGTGCATTGTTGTACACTGTTTGTGGGTGTGTTTTGCTCCCTTTTTCTTTCTCTCTCTCTCTCTCTCTCTCTCTCTCTCTCTCTCTCCCTCAGGCGTTCTCCTTCCCCCTACCTGTTTTTTTTTCCTGTAGGAACGGAGCACCTGAAATTAATTAATCACCCGAGAGAAGAAGTGGGACGTGAGGAGCAGCGTGGGAGATGCACATTTGCCTGACGGCCTGTTGCTCTGTTTGTGGGGATTTTTTTTTTCTTACATTTTTCCTCCCAGAGTTCGTTTTTTGTTTGTTTGTTTGTTTTTTTAACCCAGCATGTTTTGGTTTTGTGATTTTAGTTTGTGTTGGTGGTTGGTTTTCCAATTATGGGTTTTTGTTGTGTTTCAGTGTAGTTTAGATTTTTCTTTAGGCAGTTTAGGGGGATGAGGGGCGAGTAGCTCATTGCAGGGCTGGGTCAGTACCTTCTCCATATTTTGTTCCTTTTGGCTGGACTCTACACCCACTTTTGTTTGGTTTCTTTGCCACTTTGAGTATATTTTATTATTTTTAAAATAATGTTGGCTGTTTTTGATGCATTCACAGTCTTGGCTATATTTCTGCTTCCAGTTGAGCCTGTTTCTTTAGGGAGGTTGTAACATATCTGAGGACTCTTCCATGTGTTTTCCCACACTGACATGGTTCTTTTTCTCTCTCCATGTGTGAATTAATATGTAGTTTGACACTATGGTGTGTTGCTCTGATACTTTTTGTGGTTGGCATTTGTTTGATACTTGCTTTTAATGATGGAGTTTAATCTTGAAGTGTACAAAAGAGCATTTTATTGTTATTACCAAACACTTTGATGCTCCTGTGACTAAACATTTGCTGAAACAGGTGAATAAAATCTGAGTTGTGCTCTGAGCTGCCTGACAAAGGGGCTTTGCATTGTGACCCTGCTATGCCAGAAATGAGTTCACCTGCTGGGAATCCAGGCTGTGAAATGCTCTGGATTACAGAGCTAGAAATTGAAAATTGAATTGTGCTGCTTACACATAAAAGTGGAAGAACTCAGTAATGAATTGGAGATGTGGAAGATGGAGGAGGAAACTGAAAGTCAGCTTCATTTGAAGGAGTTTGAGCTGAAACAGTCTTCCTCTCTTGCTGTGTCTAAATCTCAGTCAGATAAATTTGATGTGAACATTCGTCTGATTCCTGCACTTAGGTAGGTAAGGCTGTAAGTAACGTTTGCCATCTGAGGTGAGCAGATGTATGTTGAATCCGGCCATGAGAGAGAAGCTCTGTTTGATCATTGTCACTCCAAAGGTGTTAAGGATTATGACGAGTTGCATGACTTAATATGTCTGGATGCATTTAGAAACTTGCTTGCCAGATAAAATCAATACTTACATCAATGAGCAGGAGGCATCCAGACTGTGTGACACCGCTATCCCTGAGGATGAGTACGTCCTCACACACGGGGACACATTTGAAAAGTTTCTTTCACCCTCAGAGGGTGATGTTTCAGTCAGCCTGGAACATGTATTGACATTGTCAGAAATGTCTGATGTTCCAATCTGAGGGTTTGTTATGCAGGTTGTGGGGTTACCTTTACATCCACCAAAGACATTCTGATTGTTTTATGTTCATCTGATCAAGCAACAAACTTGGAACTTCTATTACTACAGTCATTAAAGTGGTATGTATATAAAGAAAAAAAAACTAGATGGCTAACAGGAAGTTCTTGTCTTCGAGAAGCCAACAGACCTCATTACACCACCACCTTTTCCACATGTGCCAATTCTCTATACCGCATCATTGCGTCTTCCTGATCTTTTCCTGAGGAGTATAAGAGCAGCCTGGAGCATCTATTGGCTGGTATTCAAAATGGATCATTCAGCTAATTTCTCCCCTGTGGCTCTTTTTTCAATCCTCTCTTATGAGAGCCCCATGCTGCTAAAATGACTCAATTGTCACCACTATGAGCTGCACTGACAGTCATCTGTTACCCTGAAGAGTCCTCAGGTAATATGTTCATATGGGTCAAACCAGAGATGGGGCAGTGGTTGGGGTTAAAAATATCTGTGAAGTCCAAGTGGGGAAAGGATCTGAAGCACCTGGCTCAGCTTCAGCATCTGATTGGTTAGCAGCATGTCCCATGCTCACCTGTAGTGACGCCTGTTTTCAGGGACTGCATCCTGTCTCCTGACAGGCAAAAAAAAGAAAGAAAAGAAAAAAACTCCTAATTCTAAGGCCTACTTATTATAAACTGTACTTTGAATTATGTCCTTTGACAGCAGAACACACGTTTTTTATGTCCAGGATCTTAGAGTTCTGCTTTTCTCTACATTTTTTAATGAAAGTCAGTAAAATCTGAAAACTCATTAAAATGACAAAATAATGTCCCACCATCCTCATGCAAAAGCTGCATGTTCCTGCTTACCGATCATCATCCTCAGCCAGTGCCACCTTCTCAAAGTGAATGTGAAGTCTTTGGCCCTCGGGAGCCTCGAGCAGCCAGTGGCAGGTCAGGTTGTTGCTGTAGTTGCTGGGAAAACCAGGAGAGATGATCCGACCAACTGTGACGTTCCTGATCAAACCACCACAGGCAGCTGAGAGAGAGGGAGGAGAAGCGAAAGTGAAGCAGGTTTTTCACATTCAGACAACACTGAGATCACCCCCCCTCCCACTTTACCTGATCACAGATTAACCTTATTTGCCTGAGTTAAACTCTGGTGTCAGTAAAGACAAACAGGAAGTAATCTGTTTGCTGCTGAGGAACTTTTGTGATTCACTAATCAATAGCTTCTACTCTGCTGCCTCTCAAGTGCTCAAGTGCTTTTCTGTCAATAAACCTCAGCACCTCCTACAGATGTTTCATGTTACAGTTCACATTTAAAGCCTTTCAGCTGCTGAAATAAAAAAATAACAATAAAAAAACAACAGTATTTGTGTAAAAAAAATCAAACTTCAATATATTAAATTTATCAAGATGATGGATAAACATGGAGAAATGGTCATAAAACAGGGTTGAATATATAATGTAATATTCAATCTATATCTATATACACATGAACATATATATATGTGTAAATACGCTGCCAGTCAAAAGTTTTTTAATTTTTCCGGCTTTTATTAACATTTCAGCAGCTAAAGTCCAGTGAACAACCTTGAATAGTGCAAAGGTCAGCACTGAACTGCCCAAGGTCAAAAAAAAAAAAAAAGTGCCATCACCAGTGTCATCAAAAAGTGCAAACACTGAAAAATTGTGTAATTGTGCTGGAAAACAGGTCTTTTTCAGGGACGAAGAAATCGGTTCACCCACATCCTTCCTCCTGCATTGGAAGGAAATCAAGCCTTTAATATAAGTGCAAACAATTCCTACAGGTGACCCAGCTTCTGCCACTGTACTGTATACATACTGTACTGCAGGAAGTAGTTCTGTATGTGTCTGAATGTGTGTGTGTGTGTGTGTGCGTGTGTGTGTGTTCTTTGTGTTGTTTCCCAACTGATCAGGTCAAGGTTACTCATGCAGACAAAGCTTAATTAAAGCAGAGCAGGAAGAGTAAACCCAGTGGCATCCTGCAGTTTCAGCAGCTCCACCAGCTTCAGTAATCACACCTCAGTATACCTGCTCTATGCTCTGACACACACACACACACACACACACACACACACAGAATCAAGAGTGGTCAAATTGTCACTTATTATTCATCAGCCTCCCTCTTCGGAGAAAAAAAACAAAAAAACAAACATCTATCATCCACACATTTCTGTGGGAGTCCAGGTCTCTGTGTCTCTATGGCTGTCATGCAAAGGGACTAGAAGGTCCAACTGATAACTCTTGGCTGTGAGTCTTATAAAATGGGAATGGTGTGAAAAGCTGGCACAGAGCTACTGGAGCAGAGAAACACTAAAAGTAAGAAAACTAATACTGAAAGTAAAAAGCCACTGAGTCTTAGCAAAAGCTGAGGTCAGGGCTCCAAGGGCCGTTTTACTGACAATGCAAGATGCCACAGCAATGGAATATTACTATTACTGCTACAACTACTAATAATAAACTTTAATTATATAGCACTATAACACAGTTACAAAGTGCTTTATTACTGAAATAGAGTGCACCAAAATTCAAGGATTTAATCAGACTAAACACCAAAAAATAAACGCATTATATACAACTATATGGATAATTATTTTAGATTTAAAGCTATGGTGAATGATTCTAATCCAGGTCACTTTTTGTCATATTCTGTAAATATCTCCTCACTATCCGCTGGCTGTCCACGCTGTGTGCGCACTGAAACAAAATACAGTGTTCCTACACAGCCCTGGATCTGTGAATGGTTACTCAAAAGTTATTCAAATAAAGGGACATTTCTGTAATTATTTGAAGCGGTCTCAGAGTGTCTAGTTGCCGTCCTTCCTGCCTGTGGGATGTGGATAGAGAGGGTCAGCTTTGATTGTTTTACCTCCGGGTCGTGGTGACCTTACCTAGGCAGTGTGGTTCCTTGCCACTCCAGTAGGGGGTGCTAGCATTGCGGCAGGTCAGCACACTGGGGCCTTGCAGCTGGTAGCCAGTCAGACAGGAGAAGAAAGCCTCCCCACCAGAATGGAGACTGCTCACTGATACATCACCATAAAGAGGCCGCTGGGGGAAGACGCAGCTCAACACGAAGACTGCAGAGACACAGGTAGAGAAAGAAATGAACGAGTCAGAGACACAGAAATTGAAACAAATGAAGACAGAAACACAGAGAGACACAAAGGGAGAGAGGATTGAGCTGAAAAGGAGTGAAATTTCAGCAAGAAGTGAGGCTTGTTTTCAGAGGCTGAGAGGACTCAGTGAAGTTAGTTAAAGCTAGTGACTCGTGTCACACCGAAAAGAGTTTCCTGTCAAATTCCATACAGCCTCCAATAATAGGCTCCAATAATAAAATGGTCTTGTTTAGGCTATAAATGATTTTGGTCAGGGCTGAAAGTGGGATGTGAATGTAGCAGCTGAAGTCTGTGCAAGAAATTCTCCAAAATCCAGGTAATAGCAAAACCTGAAGTTTTTAGAGTGAGAAGGTGTAAAAGTGGAAATGAGCAAAACTGCATCCTGATATGTCTCAATTTATCACATTTACTCATCCAGATTCGGGGAGCTTGGTATTCAGAGTGCATTACCAGCACAATTTTAGAGATTTGCCCAAATTTCAACCGTGAAAATGTGAAGTGGGGGGAAAAGCTGCATTTTGCAAAGTAGAGCCTGTGTCCTCAGTGGATGTTATGCCCCTGAAATTTCAGGAATTGGATGATGAAGAGCAGAATCAAGGAGACTGAGATGAGCACTGGATAATGGCCTCGTCTCACAGAATAAGCAAAGAAACAGAGAAATACAGCCCCGTCTCTAATACGCGCCTTGGTAACATTACCTGTACTATAATGACTCACATGGTAAATTCAGTATAATCCTCTTTTCCACAGCACTAATTCCATCAGTATAACAATAGAAGCAAGTCATACTCACCTCTCTGCTGCTCTCACTCTCTCTTTTCAACACACATACTGTTTCCATGCACTAATTAATTTAAATTGGTCTGTGTTGCTGTTTTACTTATTCGATTTTAAGGCTACTGTTAAAGCATCTCCACGCATGTTTCACGTTACATTGCATCCTCAAAAAAACTCGGTTTCAAATGTATAATATTAAAAAAATAGTGAACGAAAAACCAACAAATCAAAGTTAAAATATATTTTTGGTTTTATTTATTAACTCCAACACTTCATCAGGACTGTGTGGGTGTGTAATGATCTGATTTGATTGGCAGTGGCCAAGCAGCACAGCAAATGTCACCGCTTTCTGTTTCAAATACTGATAAATCCTAATTGGTTCATGGGAGTTTGTAATGTCACGCTTTTTGTTTTTTTTTTATTCCAGAGGAGCCCTGGCTGCTTGTAACCACTGAGAGGAGCACAGATGAGTTAAAGAAATACAGAAACGTCTCATGTGAAACAAGCGAGACTGTTCTGACTTTGCTTGAAAATTTTGACTCCATGACTCAGAGCGAGAGCCTGATCGAGAAAAGAGTTTACATGCTACAAAATGTATGGAGACTATAAGTAAACATGGAGGAAGAGTTTCAGTTTACATTAACAGCTTATTCCAACAAAAACAAGTCTGAGGACAGGGAGGCTTCAACTAAAATATGATCAAATATACTCAGAACATACATGGTTATACAGTTAAATGCAGGGAGGTCTCTAATAAACTGCAATACATCTGATCACTGACTACAGATTAGGGTTTTTCTGGCAGCCACATTCCATTATTTAGCATCCATAGCAGATACTTTGCATTTTGGAGTTATGCTCAAAGCTCATCCACTGTATTATGGATTCTCTGTATTTATAAAGCCTTATTATTGCAAATGACTGTCACTGTCAAATGACAGTGGAAACAAATATCCAGTGGAAAATCCACAGCAACACCACAGTGACATTTAGGGTACCACTGTCCCCCATGTGGCTCCCACCTGCTTCTTTGAGGTAACATTTACACTCACCCACACACACACACACACACTTACTCAAAGGCCTGTCACATCACTGCCAGTGTGTGGAGAACATGTCCAGGCTGGCTCTCAGGTGAGCAGTTAACTAACTGGCTTTTTTATTGCCAATGATCTGTCTTCCTTCAGCCTCCTGGTGTAGGGCCAAACATATTAATAATATATTTCTGCTAAAGTCTCTGATCCATCTCACTGTAATTGTCCTAGTTTTATTGTTAGCCCTTGGATGGCTTGGCAGTAGGGCCGCTATTGATTCTCTCTGCTGGGGGACAGCGCTGTGCCTCCGGCAAGGAAATATGTAGGGAGATTAAATAGGCCAATAAATGACAACCTATGACCTCCGCCGCTTTCAACACTCTGTTAGTGCTGAGGGATGATGCCAGCGCTATAGTGTCCCACGGAAACAGAGATAAGAAGAGCAGTGTTGGTCTTTATAGTATTTCTCATTAGAGCATCATCCCAGACTAGTGCTGCCACAGTAGCAGCAGCTGCTGGAGCTGCGTCCTGTCACTCCCTGAGCTAGTCATTACCATGGTCTGCTGTAGCTATTAATATCCAGGCCAACCAAAAACTATGAAACTCACAGGCTCGCTGGAGACTAGAAAAGAGATAAAAGAGCCATCACGGTAGCATTGTGGCATCATAACACTGGTGCTAACAGGGAGCTTTCACAGAGACAAATTGCCTCGGAGCGGAAAAATGCCTGCTATATGCTACATCACTTTGTCTTGTCTTCTTAGACCTTTGGGTCATTTATCATATTTTGGTTTTAATGAAAGGTTATTGATAAGCACTGCTTTTACTTCTTTTTCTTTCATACTGGAGGTACAGGCTGACCTACAGTGGGCTGTGCAGCTTGAGTCCAGTGGAACACATGGACCGTTTGTGTCTTCCAAAAAAAAAAAAAGAGTAGCAAAATATAAAAGCTGACAATTCACAGAGCAAATGCAATGAAAATGTTAAACCTTGTCAGATCCTTGCAATAAGTGGACCTAAAGTTTAACAACAGGGTTCCTTTTGAAAATGACTCACAAGATGAGCATCTAATCTGCTCAAACTTATATGGATGTAGTAAACATATTTCATATATACTTTTCACAGAAGTACAGTGGCCCTTATGGGAAACCTTCTCCAAACCCACAAACGCAGACACAAAAACACAGACAAATAAGGAAAACACAGACAAAAAGAATTGCTGCACATTGGAAGTGCTCTCACTGTTGATTTGGCAGTATCAACAACAGCTACATTACAGATACTTTTCTCCTGCCCATCAAACTTTATGTCCTTAACCTAATCCATCATTCAGCTTTGATAGTTTTTTCTTTTCAAGAAAAACAGGAACATACATACCAGGACTGAACAGTGCAACAATCTCAATATGTACAGCGTTGTGAAGTAATCCACTTCTGCTCACACTCTCTATGCTGTTTATACTGTCTATACTGTGCTCATACTGTGTACCGTGGTTCAATATTGTATATACTGCTCACACTGTGTATATTGCCATATTGTTTATAGTATTTATTTTTCTGGTAAATCTTATCATGAGTCTTTATATTGTGGGACTAATAAAAGTATATCTTATCTTATCTGAACTGTGTGGACGGTTTATCCAAATGGTGTGTGTTTGGAAAGGTGCTCTGATGTTTTTTTTTTGTGAAGATGTGAGGACCCGCCTGCCGGGTGAGGTCAGGGGTCATCTCAGCCTCTTGCTGCCCAGCTCCTGAGATTACGAGCCAGTTAACGCATGCCATTACATTATGGACTGGCTAACAGGTGTTCCTTTTACTAGACCCGCTGTCAATTAGGATTTTTTCCCCTGTAAAAGTCTATTTATGGACCTTTGAGTAAAGATTATTTCATCATGTGCAGTCACTAGAGTCCAGCTGGGCTGTTGAGTCCACACTTCCCCGGGACAGTAGGACTATCTGTAGTTGGAACAGCAGAGTTCCTGCTGACAGAAGCAGCTGAGCTTTTTGAAGAAAAAAAGTCTAATTGACATTGAGTGAAATATAAGATACACTTGATATCTGATCTGTAATGTATATTAAAACATTAAGTAAAATTTAACATATACTACACCTTTCGATCCTTCATTTCATCCATTTTTGTTTACTGAAACGTGGTGACATATCTGTACATATGAGAATCCCAATGTCCACAAATGCAGCACAACTGTCCAATAACACATGGATTTATTATGCAGTCAGTTTGACCTTCAATAAACCTGAAGACCAAACTTGATCTGCAAGTGGAATTACTACTAAAACACTACAGACAGAACCAGAACCAGCTGTGCATGACCAAAGGTCTGGAGTCTGGTGACTGTTCTCCACATGCTGGTTCTCTCGGGAACCAGACAGTGAGCGGCTGAGACAACCACTGGTGTTGACTGATCTCCAAAAACATGTGCATTATTTGAATAAGCTGATCACATATTTGAGATCTAAATGGAAATCTACACCTCTGGTGTAGCAGCTCTTTGGGTATGTGTTTTCCCTGTTAGTATGTGTTTTCCTATTTGTAGCATTTTTGGATTTGGAGCATGTTTCACTCAGTGTTTGTGCCTTCATTCTTTTGGCTCATTGCTTTGGTTTTATTGCCCCCAACTCATCAGTCTTGCTTCCAGCTGTAGCAGCCAGCTGTTCTAATATACCTACTGTACACCTAAACAGTTAAACAGAGGTAAACCGCTTATTTGATGCCTTGATTACACAGTCAGACATGCTGGAGATGAAACTGAATGCAGTTATATTAACAGGCAATATTAATGTCATAATACACAATATGTCAGTATGTCTTAGTCCTATTGGCTGTCAGGCACACATTCAAATCAGCACAAGCTGGTAAATGACCCACAGCCTCTTATCAGCACAGAGCTGACCAAGATAAAAAGGAAAACAAAGGAAAAACAGGAAAACACTCCGATACCAAGGGAATTTATCACAGAACTTCTTAAACTAACACTGATGTTAAAAAAAAAAAAAAGGCATCTTGTTGACCATTGAGACTGCATCCCTTCTCAGTGTAACAGTAATCCTGCTGATCCGTGTGTCCGAGGCAGTCAGACATCTCCTGGATCATGGGAGGTTCGGCAGGATCAGCACCTGGACAGGGATCATGAGGCGCTTCGTGCAGTAGCTTATGTAAGTTCCACCTGTAAAGCACAAGGCTGGGCTGCACACTGTAGGCTGAACTGATTACAGTTTTCAGCTTTTATCACAACTGAATCATTTGACGTCGTCGTGAAGTTTTCAGTTAGTCATGTCATCCACAATCCTCTCACCAGGTATTTGCAGTGTTGCAGATTGGCGGGTGTGTGGAAGTCTGGCAATAATCCTTAGTTTTAGGAAGCTGTGGTGATTCAGGTTCAACAGGGAGGATCTCTTCATGTTCTGCCATATTCCTCTATGGGTTAACCCACTCCTCATCTAGTCCTCTCTGTCACGCCTGCTTTCCCACGCTGTCCAATTACCTCCATTCGTAATCCCACCACTGGTCAATCACACATACCTGACCCATGGGCCTTCCACCCACACCTCCTCCTCATCACCACCACAACTTCCAAAGGATTTTACAACTCTGTTGCTTGGCATCCTCTCCTATCTCCTATCATCTCATGGGGTTATGCTTAATGGAGAGCCATCACATCAATGGAGTCTAATACTCCAAACCTCTCTTTATTTGTTATTCATTTCCACTGGATCTCTCCTTATCGAATCTCCCTGTACATGCCTTCTAAGTAACAAGCACTGTGTCTAAGCCCCAGCAGCTCCTTCTGTCTTCATCCAACCTCACCTTTAGCCAATCACTCATAAGCTGTCAAACTTTAAAAGTGTTCTCTTTCTCAGCTGTCATTTCAGCACCGTGGCGATTCGAGACCGATGTTCCCCCCTTTTCACCACCTCTACAGTGGATGCCTGGCCCTCTCCAATCAAACCATCTGAAGTCTCCCTTTAAGAAGACACCCCAAACTCAAGCTCCATTCCTTATCATTACCACCAGTGTCAAGGCTCCGGGGGGGTTTCCTTCACATTGGAAACATCTAATCCACAGGACGGCTTCCACTGGGGATCTACTTCCTGCCTGGGTCTAAGCACCAAAGTCTATTCTACCTGTTCACAATAAATTGACTTCAAATTTTCTAATTCTCTTTTGCTCTTCTTGTAAGTCTGTCCATATTGAAAAACGAACGAACTTCAGTTTTGACCACACCTTAACCACATCTGGACACTCAGAGGAGACGTGTGCCTCTGTATAATGTAGCTGAGCCAAACAGAGCACTCACAAATATTAGGAGGGCTGATTATATTAGTAATGTTTCAAACTGTAAACACCCACAGTCAACACGTTTCATTCCACTGATCAGAAGAATAACTGGCCCTGTGTGATGCATGCATCATTAACGTTACATTTAACTTTACCATAGGTCAGCTTTCTGTTCTGATGCAAACTAAAGGAGCGACTGTTACAGGCAAGTGATGAAATGACATGTATAATAACAACAATAAAAACAATAATAATAAGATCCACATGTACAGTTTTTTTTTCGACATTAACTGACATTAGCAACTCGCTGAGTGACATAAATGAAATCCCAAGACTGAAACAACTGTAAGCCACACAAGCAGCCAAGATAACCTTATTATAAACAGAGCTGAGCAGATAACACCCTGTGAAATATACTAAAATACAGGTCCCTGGTCATTTCTGTAGTACATGGGTAAGTAGAACAGAGTCTATTAACACTAAGATGTATTTTTTCTCTTGTCTTGGTATGTTGAGTTTCAGATTAGAAATTCTACTGCAGCTAGAACTGTAAAAGCTCAGCACTTATTATCACTGCTTGTACTTCAGTAGGATATATTACAGTTTCCTCTGCTGCTCCTGAGCTGCTAAGCCAACACAAGCCCCAGAGTGGCCATAAGCTGGCTCGCTACAACTGCTGTGAGGAAACGTTGCCCTCCACTGTATCTAATCAGGCCTCGTGGCCACAGTGTAGATCACAGGAGAAGAGCAATAATTTGAGATGTTTAATGGTCCCCTGTAGCTAGCGGATGCAAATTGAATTTATTTATTTTGCGGTCACATTGTGATACGGCTTTCATGTGGAATGGCTCTGCGAGGATCAAACTTCATCTCTAATCTCATTTGGTCCCTCGGAGCATTTATTTCAGCTGACCGCTGGCCTCGCGTTACTGTGAGGAGCTGACAAAGTCTGCAGAGATTAATGCGTCTCACAGCTCTGTTTCACGACTTCGCTCTGGAGCAGCTGTGTCACGGATTTTATGGGCATAAGACCCCAGGCGTTTTCTGAGTGTAACATGCTTCATTTATAGTACATATGCTGCGATTTGTGTGAAAAGGTCACTTAGTCACAGAGGAAAATGTCAGACTTTATAGACATTAGAAACATTAGAAAATCCAAAGAAACTCAATGTAGTATTTAAACACTGTGCTAACTAGATTGCCATGAAATTCAGTGTGTGTATTCATGCTTTCCAGAGGATAAATCCTCATGATTTTGGTGATCCTGAACTGCTATCAGTCCAAACTTCCCCACTGCACATGAGAAATATTAAAATCCACTTGGAGGACTGATATTAAATTTACTGAGCACATTCATGCTGCTCAGAGAATGAATATTTGGGAGGACACTCCATCTTTGATCTTTGATCAGAAAGGTATCAGTGGACCATCCTGCAGTGCATAATTCACATGAACAGAAACCAGTGTTTTGGTGGTTTAGCAGCACAGTTTATTGGATCGTTAAAAATTAAACCTGCCATAACTGTTTTTTTTTTTTTTTAGCTTATTTTGGGCAGCAGAAATAATCTGTGAACACAACAGCATCATGATAAGCTTGTTACAGTTGCCTACAGTATTTACAGATCAGGCCGACGACATCAGAGCAGGGTTTAGGGTTGTGCATCAAAACTACAGTGTAGCTAATGAGATTCAACATTCGATTAGCAGCTCTTTAAACTGGAGTATGTCGTGTTGTTCTAACAATCTGTTTTTGACTGTTGAACAAAATCTTCCAGGTCTACAGTTGAATAATTTCTCTGCTCTGACAAATGACATCAAAATGATCATATTAATAATGACGGAGCAACTGGATGTATTCAGGGAGGAGCTGGCATTATATCAGAGGTGGTTTTAAACAGAAAAGATTCTCTCCTCGTATGCTGTTTTAACTGCATTCCAGACGTTTTCAGCATTGTCCTAATTTCACTGAGATCTACCGGGAGAGCCGTCTTGTTAGAGAGAATGTCAGACAAAAAACAAACAGAAAGCTGGAGAAGACCTACAGTAACTGCTCAGAGCAGAATCCACTGGGGCTGCACCCCTCTTCTCTCCATCCTCAAGAGGCCATCAACTATGATAAATAGCCAGCAGGAAAGAGAGGATGAAGGCACAGAAACACCCACATAGAGATCATACATAAAGCAGAGGACCACAGATGATGCAGGATGAGCCGAATAGAAAAAAGAGGGAAGAAACAAATTGCCGGCAGACTCTGGTCTAATCTGTGTTGCAGTGAAAAGGCAGCTCTCTTCTTTATTTGCCCGCTCCCTGAGAGTCAATGAGCCAACGAGGCGACTTCTAACATACAGCGCAACCCCCCCACACCCACCCTCTGCCCCTGCAATCCTTTTTATTTATGCTTTATTGCAGCAGCCGCTCAGTTCAGCGGGGGCTTATGGCTGTGGGACATGGACATGTTGTTATAGCAAGATCACCCTGCCGTTGGTCTTTCAATTAGCCAAACATGGTATGGAGCACTGGACCTCCCACCCAGAGGTAAATCACCCAGTAGCAGCCAGAGCGCTCGTCCTCTGAGCCAGCTGCTCTATAGGCCAGTGAAAGGACATATGGGATTTGTAATGACAGGGAGCACGAGGACTCACGATCAGAATCAGAATAAAGAAAACTAAATAGTGAAAAACAAACACATAGGAAAACTGGATAAAAAAATTTTTCAATGTAAATGTGCAAAAACTAATGAATGAGGCAGAATCTTCTCTTAAAAGGCCTCTTTAACATTAGCAATCAGCGGCTCTCTTCCCTCATCTCGTCATTCCCCCTCTGTGTGTCCTCCTCCTGATTTCTAGGTGGATTTGTGTTGTTCTGGTATCCATGAACATAGAGGAAGGGTTGAGTTTGCATCAATATCAGATCAAAACAGGAGCAGATCAGGCAACAGAACGCAAACAAATATTTGACTTTTCACTAAAATACGATGAACTATATTTATGAAACATGGAAAATTAGACATATAGGTCTGCCTTTAATGTAAGCCTCAAATAAAGTTGTGGTTCTCAGCAGTTGATGTAAATAAAGACTCTGGCCAGAGAGAATTTCCGATGATCTTTACGATCCCCCAGAGAATAATTCTTTATGCTCTTCGCTGACCTGCTGATCTTTTCCTCCACCACCAACAGGTCAGCTGAATCTGTGACCAAGGTCAAAATCCTGCAGTGATCATTACTCTGGTCCTTGATAAGATATCTCAGAAACTTATGGCCAGTAAAAGTAAAATTTGCAGTGGATATATTCTTTGACCTTCTTTCCTCCCTTTTCTCTATCAGGCCACCATCAGCATAAAATACAGAGGAAATATAAACTGTTCATGGGGAGCATGGATGTACTGAGAATATTCCTGCTCCTCACAGGATGAATCTTTTCCACTTTAAACACTTGTTTTCTTTAGGATTCAGGACATTATCAGCATGTTGTCTGCTTAGTCCAGCTCTTCAACATCAAGCCTTCTAGGTTAGCATTGGGTTTTGGACGTTTGGTGTTGATTTGCTAATGACTTGCAACCCTTTTTTTAAACTGAAACATTTTAGGGTTGTGTGCAAGCTGTATTTTAACATGTTCCTACATATGTATGTAAATTGTGGGATGTGGCAAAGGAAATGAAACGCAAAATTTGAATGAACGACCACTGAAAGTAATTTATACTTGCTGATTGAGAGGAAATTGGGTTTGTGAGGGAGACAGGGAGGCAGAGAGAGAGAGATTAGACAATTTTGTTCTGTCTTATTACCAACATTTCATTAATAACTATATTACAATGAGAACCACTTCAACACAGCAGGATAGAGAGTACTGCAGCAAATTAAAAGCTGCTAAAAAAAAAGAAAGTCACTTTACAGGAGCTCTCTATTCAGAACCACCACAAGACAAAAGAGCAGCTATGCAATCAGAGGACTGGTACTGTGTTATTTTTCACATCATTTTTTTTTTCCTGATCTTCCTTCTGCTTGAATTTGTGATGTCAGCTGTTCGAGCAGGTAATGTACAGTGGGTTTTCAGAGCTTTTTGCTAAAAGCAGCCGCCCGCTGTGGCACAAAATGATGCTGTGAGAGCAGTGAGAGTGAACCACTACAATAAAGTTGTGTGTTGGACAGAAAAACAATGAGCTCCATAAAACTGAGCCGCAGATTCAGGTGATAATTCTCTGTAGGTTCATCATTATGACTGACCTCTGTCACAGTGTGGTACTATAAAAAATACTGATTTCAGCCACTTTAACTTACATAAGGAATAAATGAAAGCATGTGTTCAAATGTTGGTTTGAACACAACAGGATATGGTAACAGCAGCAGTCTTTTAAGTAAACACCAAAACATCAGAGTGCATTTTAAAAAGTTCTGAAGCAAACACCCCCTGGACTGAGCTTTCATATTTCCAGGGGGATTTGATTCAATTGGCAGTTTGTTTCAAAATATGTTTTTTGGGGTTCTTTAGCCAATATGTAGAATTTAGCGTAGAACTATCCTCTTCTCTTAGACAAAACACTCCAGCAAAACACTCCCCTTGGTCCTGTTGCAGTGCTCATACAGCAGTATCATTTTGCTTTTTATTCCCATTTAAAGAAGCATTCAAATAATCTTTTTCTCTTACTAAATGCTAGTACACATTTATGTTATCTACATGCATTTGATTTTTCTAATAATACAAAGTAACAGTGCTATTACAAACATCCCCAAGTATCGGTCCCAGTATTTTAAATAAAGTTAAATAACCTTCAGTTTACTGCACTGTGTCCAGACGGCCTCGCTGTTGTTCTGTTTTATAGCACTGTGAAATTTCCTTTTGCTAACAGAGACAAATGGTCTATTAGCAGCCTTGCATTTTACATGGACTGATGAAAAATAGATTCATCTTTCTCCATGTCTGGACATCAATAAAGAAACTGACACAGGGGATTCATTTACGCCTCGCTCATCGAAGCTCATTGAGAATAATTGGGTGTGACAGGCTTGTACAGGACAGGACACTGTGGGTGGGAAATATCCTTCAGTGATGAGATTCAATTTCACACAATGTCATAGTCTCTACCGTGTTGGAATGGGGGGGGGGGGGGGGGGGGGGGTGCTGGGCTTTGAAATGTGTGTCTGTGAGGAGACTGTACAGTCAACTCTGGACAGGAAAACGCTGCATACAGTTTAAGCATTGCAAGACCAGTCTGAACCACGTGGGCGTGAGGTACAAAATTCTGATCCCAAGGCAGGAGACCTACGTTCAACTTGTACTTGATGGCTTAAGATGAAATTTGTCATCTTTTAAAGAGATCAAGGAAATGCATCATTCGTCTGAGAGATCATTTTGGTGCCATGACAGCTTGTCGGAATCAGAGTTGAAATGGAGGACAATGATGACAAGGATGAATTTCATCCAAAATAATCAGATTATATGAAAAAATAAAGCACACATGGCCTGTGGTGTGAACTGAACCATGAAGGCAAAACAGTTTAAACTGTGACATCTCTAACTGCCTGCAGTGACTTCAGTTTTTTTGCACGCTTTATTATGTTGTAGATTTGATAGTAAATAGATAAAATTGCCATTTTTTTGTCCACCAGTCTACACTAAATTACAACAGTCTGCAGATCCTTTGTTATGGCACTGTGGATTCTGGTCAGACATGGGAAAAAAGCCAAAACAAATGAAATACAACAAACTCTCTGTAGACCTCTGTGATAAAACTGTGGCGAGGCACAGATCAGGGTAAGTGTGTAAAGCCACTTCTAAGGCTTCGAGTGTTCCCAGCTCCGGTCTGATGAGACAAAAACTGAACACTATGGGCAGAACTCCAAACTCTATGGCCCGGCACTGCTCATCACCTGGCTCATAACATCTATCAAGCATGGTGGCGGCAGCATCATGCTGTGGGGTGGGGGTGTGAGTGTCCTTCTCAGCAGAAGGAACAATGAGACTGGTAAGAAGTGAGTGAAGGATGAATGCAGCCAAAAACAGAGGGGTCCTTGAAGAGAACCTGCTCCAGAGTGCATGTAACCTGAAACTGCAGCGACAGTTCACCTTTCAGCACAAGAATGACCTGAAGAATACAGCTTAGATAACACTGGAGTGACTTCAGGACAAGTCTCTCTGACTGTTCTCTCTGAGCGGCCCAGCAAAAAGGCCAGACTTAAACCCGAAAGAGCATCTGTGGAGAGACCAAAATAAAGTAACTGAGAGATTTACTTTATTTATATTCAGAATCTTTTATTCTTAATAAGTTTCTAAAAAATGTGTTCACTTTGTCATTTTGATCTATTGAGTTTAGATTGATCCAGTATCCAGTTGCAGTTAAATCTACAATACAGTGTAAGAAAGTGAAGGTCTCAGTACTCTCTGTATTTAGGCATAATGCACACTCCTTGTTAGTCCAGTATTTCTTTCAGGAGAAGTCAGCCTATGACAGAGCTAGATTTCAGGTTTAAACACGAGCCAGTTTCGCACACTTGTCATCTTTCCTTTGACACAGCACATGCTAAAACAGAGAGTCTATAAATAACATCAGCCTCATGACTGCTGTCACCTCTCATCTTACTGTTGATCTTTATTTTCACTGGCACTGTTGTTTCAGTAACCTAAGTGATCTAGCAGACAGAAGCCATAGGTAGGAGGACACATCCTGAGTCCTGCATGGGCTAAGGTCTAAACAACAACAGTACTTTCTACAGAGCTTTTAAGTGTCTTAAAACTCATCCCTGTGGTTTTCTGGCCTGCAAACTCTCTCACTCTCATCAGCCTGGTTTCCAGAAGCAGCAGACCACTGTACACTACCTGTCAGCCACCAAAATGTCAGACAGACAGGCAAAGGGAGAGGCTAGGTGGTCAAGAAACTAAAACATGTATAAGTGCTCAAAACAAAGAGAATTTTTCTAGAAGTTTGTGGAGGTCAAATCACAGCTGAAAGGAGAGTGAATACTGGCTTACATTAATCATGGGGGGACCCTACATGTAGGGTTTTTAAATGTCTGTCCTGTCTAGTCCTTAAGTCAGGTCTGTTGTCTCTGTTCCGTTGTGTTTTTTTTTTTTTTACGTTTGGTTCCTGTCTTATTTTGAAATCACTAACTTGTTCCCTCCTGTGTTTCCTGCCTGTTGTGATTACCTGCCCGGCCTTAATGTCTCCCACCTGTGTCTAATTGTCCCCCAAGTGCAGTCTTGTCTTCCCTTTTTTCTGTGCCAGATCGTCTTTGTCCCTTTCATCGTATATTCCAGCCTTTTGTTCCTAATGCTAGTTGTGTGTTTTGACCCTGAAAACTGAAAGTAAAGGTTGGAAGAAAGAGTCTCAGTTTAGTTGAGTGACACAAACACTGTTGTTTTCTTTGCTCTGCAGCCGTAACACTGTGTAATTGTCAATGAAGAGATCATCCCATGTCTCTTTTACGCTTGACAGACTCCACTGAATGCCCGCCTATTTGCTTGTGCTGTGGATTCACGCTAATTTCTGATATGGCAGTAATTTAATGCAGGGAAAAAAAAAAAACTATTTGACTTCCCCCATAATTAATTAATGGAAGAATCCTGTTGCAATTACATCTTCATAATGACTAAAAGAATATTAGATACATGCCCTTTTAAATTAATTTGTCAGCATGTCAATGGTTTATAATTATCTAAGGAACAGAATGAGCTGGCCCATCCACCGCTCAACATTTAGCTTGATATCCTGGCATCACAGCTGTAATGCAAGAGTCAGATGGAGGATTACAATCAGTGTTTTCAATTAAGTCATTAGCTGAAGCACACAGCTCTTAAATTCACTTTATATCATCTACATCAATTGTATTGTATTCTGATTAGGGTTCCCTGGGGTTTTGAAACAGAGATATTGACACCAGTGATTTTAAATTTAAGCAGTCAGTCGCTGGTATTTGGTGCCAACATTTAACATCAATGTATTTGACCAGGGCGGCACGGTGAAGCAGTGGTTAGCACTGTCGCCTCACAGCAAGGGGGTTCCAGGTTCCCTGTGCCTGCGTGGGTTTTCTCCAGGTACTCTGGCTTCCTCCCACAATCCCAAAAAACATGCCCATTGAGTTAATTTGAAACTCTACATTGCCCCGAGGTGTGAGTGTGTGCGTGGCCGTTTGTTTTATGCATAATAAATAAATAAATACTTCAGAAACGACCATGAAGAAAGAATAGTGCTCCATATTGTAATGGTGACCCTCTGACCCAGTACAGGCGCAGTTCCTCTGTGAGATGTGAGATTAACTTCTGTGATGAGCTGTAAGTGAGGAGACCCGTGTGAGGAGTTTTGAAAAAGCAAATTCACTACAGAGAAAAGTGAGTTAGCAACTGAAAGAAAATCTGTAACATAGGACATGTGACCCGACTAGTAGCATAGCCTGATTTCCTCCGAGCTGCTGCTGGAGAGTGCAGGTAAAAAATAAAATAAAATAAAATAAAATAAAATAAAATAAAATAAAATAAAATAAAATAAAATAAAACAAATGTAGGGGCGCACAACAAGGAGCTAAATAAATATTTTTAAGAAAGATAAATTAAAATGCACTGTCACTTGAAGATTGTGCAGTTAGTTGGAAGCATGAGCTTTCTGTCAGTTACTTCCATGTGTGTTTCCTCTTGGTCAGATCGACTTGATAGCACAGAGAGACACACTCGCATCTCTCCAACACTGTGCGTAATATTACACACAGCTGGCACAGCGTGGACACCTTCATTAATGATTTAAATCCTCTGATGGGACACCAGGATTTAACTGTTAACTGACCTTGTGCTCTTCTGACACTGGGAAGCTGTTCTGACAGATTCAGTTTATACAGTAAAGTCATTTACAGAAATCTCAAAGCATATTATTTTGTTCTGAGATTTAGGGACTGTTAAGACCTGGTGCTGGTATCCATTCCAGCCACTGCAGCACCATTATAGGCTAGCTGCCTGTTCACACCTCAGTCACATTTCCTGTCACACATAGATAATAGATTAAAATACATTTATTTTGATGCCTGAATAAAACCATTAAAATGTTTGTGAAATGCTAAAACGTAGGGCAACAGTCATGAAAGGTGATGAACATCCTGTTAACCTGTTAATAAATTTCTCTTTGCAGGTTATACCTAACTAATTTAGGCTGTGGCAGCAAAACCCCAGCATGTATTAAACACACAAGGAATTTGGCATGGTGTTGTTAGTGCAAACTACAGCCACTAAACAGCTTTGTCACTTGAATGTAAACAGCAAGTCACAATAAACCGTAGCTATAGGTTTTAATAAGCTGCATGCACAAACAACCAATGGGGACAGTTTTACTTTGTCTGGTAAAAATGGTTTTCCATGGGAATGCCATGGAAAAACAGAGAATTGACTTCTCTGGGTCACATATTGTGAATCACCTCACACACTGAAATTGTGCCATGAGATTTATGATGTCTGCCTTCATATGAGCTGAGTAGTGGCTTCCTGATAAGGAGAATATTGGGTAGGGCTGTGGTTTGAATTTCCAGAAGGATGTTGTGTGCATGTCAAAAGTTACATATTGCATGTTCAACCATGAATACAATCACATCTCCATGGTAGCTGTCTGTCATTCTCCTCCACTGCTGCCTGGCCTGTGCCTTCCTTTCTCTGCCTGGGAACAATAAGTGGCACCAGCAACTCAGTGTGATGAATCCTATCTCTCCCAACACATGTGCTCCTTCACTGCTCAGCTATTGCAATCCAAAAATATTGAGTGTATTGATCAGTAACCTTTGTTTCAGTGTTTTAGACAAAAATAAAGTGGAAGGAAGGCAAGATTCTGAGTGGGGTTGAAGGGTGAAGCACAAAATGAACTGTTTCTCTGGTGTAATGTGTATCTGTGGACAGTTAAAGCTCAAGGTGTGGAAGCTTTAACTTCCATAGTTCTGCCTGCAGCATTTAAGCCTTAAAACCAATCCAAATGAACCTTTATAATATCTTTTTAAGTCTTTTTAGTTTTTAAAACTTCCCCATGGACCTTTGAACATTAGGCTGCACTGCATGTCTCTATCACTTCATCAGGGCTTTTTTGGTTGGCTGAAGCTTCTTTTTGGTTGGTTATTCACAGAACCATTTACCAGCTTATCAAGGTATCTTTGAGACAACTCAGGTGTCTTTTGCATTCAGTCACACCCTTGCATTTGAAAGCAGTCTTGTTTTTATGTACACGGTACGCATACTCTGTCCTGCTGCTGTGTGCCATCACTGTGTCATCCATCAGCTCACCTAGATGTGACCCTTAGACCAGGAACGCAATCACTGTCACCTGCTGTTTGTGACACAGAACAACACATAACTTCTCTTCATAATCTCATGCAGAAGCGGCTGCTGTCACCGTGCCCACAAAAACATTCCCCCTCCTTCCTTCTTTGGCATAGTCATTTTCAGTGTAATCATGCTGAGGCCTGCTGAAGCCTCCTGCTTGCACTTCTAAAATGTTTTGACACAGTCCTTAAACAATGCGTCTGACTGTTCTGGGAAATGCCAAACCTCATCCATCTGTGCTGTTTGATACCCTTTTTTTTAAGAGCCTTCTGCAGCTTAAATGAAACCCAAACACCTGATAGCTGCTTTAAGCTCTCTGCTCAAGTCCTGCATAGTGGAAATACGAGTTTACCATTTTAACTACATGGCAGAACAGGGTGACACAGACCTCTAGGAGGCAGTACAATACACCTGACAAATCCCAAATTCTTTCCAGTTGAACCAGAACATCTGAATATGATTTGAGGGTGGTAAACAGGATATGGCTTATGAACCATACCCTATCTGTAAGGGTGAGTGCAGCCACTTTAGCGGGTTTGGAGGTGCTGATTTTCATTCCAGGACTTTCACACTCAGCTGCAAACTGTCCCTTTACAATGTTCAAGTTCACAGGCCAATCAAGCCACCAGAACCACATCATCTGCAAAAAGCAGCGAATGAGTTCTGAGGTTCCCAAACCAGACACACTCTTCTCCCTGGTTTTACCTTGATGTCCTGTGACTTCTTCCCAAACACACTAACACAGCTCTCACTCTGGTTAAATAAGGACCAGATGGCTTGTAGTAACGGCACTAGTGCCCCCCACGAGATCCCCCTGGGGGACACTGTCGAAAGCCTTCTCCAAGGCCACAAATCACATGAAGACTGGATGAGAAAATCCCACAACCCCTCAAGTAGCTTTACAATGGTAAAGAGTTGTAAATTTCATGTCCATCCATCATGTTGGCTTCTTCGTCAAGAGCTGGTTTCATACTCATGCCTATTTCAACAGCGTGCAGGTGGAATAAGTTCTGTAATTCACACTTACATTGGTATCTGAGCAGGACTGATCCAGCCTGAGACCTCGGGCTGTGGAAGCGGATGGAGATCTGATTGCTGTGGCTTCGCACCACCAGCCCCCTCATCAGAATGGACTCGTTGGCCAGCATGGTGTTCTCCCCACGGCCCACATCTTCAAACACCACCTTGTCGCCCTCAGAGAGATTCACATTCATCACCTGACAGAAAACAACATAGGGATTTAACCATTTATCCATAATATAAAAAAACACAGCAACAAAAGATCAAGATTATCTTACAGATTATATACTGTATATATACACAAACAAAAAAAATGAGTAGAAAGATGGTCATAAACAGAGCCTCCCACTGGCAGCCCCATCTATGCATATGCAGATTATATGTAAATTTCACTATTTACATTTATATGTATTTGTAGTCACAGACATTCACATCAAAACTGCACTCAACTCACTAACACTTTACAGCAGCAGCTCTCCACATTATTCTGGGTAATTTCAAAAGTGGTATAAAGGCTTTGCACAGGGTTGATCCATTCAGAGTGGCAGCCATTATTGTTGCGATGAAGCGATGTTATTACTCAAGTTCAAGGGCTTGTTTGCACTTAAACCTGCTTGAATTTCTTGGTGAAGAAAAAGAAAAATCTGCACTCTGCTGAAGTTAAGATTATTGACCTGAGAGATTTGGAAGGTGACCTTGACCCCGGTGGTTAAAGACCTGTGTGTGACATGTAGCGTGGTGCAGCAAGTGACAAACGCTTCATCATTAACATACCAGCATGCATCATGACAACCAGTGCTGGAAGTCTGCTTTACATAACACTTAGGCGCAAATCACAAGTAAGAAATATGGAAAAAGCCGAAGGACAATGCGGAGCTCAGTGATTACACAGCAGATAGGCCTGATAATTGTCAGCTTGTCTCCTTCGCTGACAGCACGTCTGGTGAGAAATGTTGCTTTTATCAGCTTTTATCACAGCAGGTATATCTCTGCTCAGGCGTTAAAAGGAAGGAGGCATCTTGTCTTCATATGGTCTTCCATAGATCACATCAACTGCGTCCTATCTCACCAGGCTGGAAGATTAATCCGCAGCTCTCTTGAGAAAAGCTGCCGAGGGAGTCTGTAAGTGCTGTGCATCCACTGACAGGACAGAAGTGTCAGATAACAGTGTGTTCCTATTGTGTGAATATCCAAACCCGACTTCAGACAGTTGTCGGTGTGGACCAACACTGTGAATATATAAATATTAAAAGCAGAATATAAACAGTAGACTTAAGGACACATATTGTCCCCATTTAACAAAACAGTGTAACTATGGATGTCTGCAAATAGCCAGTGATGTGTTTACTCAGGTGTAGAAGAGGGTGGCTGAGTGAAATTTAATTTGTGCAGGGTGTCTGGACTCAGAGACAACAAACACATTCAGTCATCCAGTTATGATTCAGCCTCAGTCTGGCCCCTAGTTGTACTTTTTGATCCACAATCTCAAACAAAGTAAGCAGGCAAGTGTGTGAACAACGCGCCTTGCAGCCACTTGTCTATGTGTATGCAATGTTAGTATCAAGTATATTAGAACATTATTTTATTGGAACTTAGTAAAAGGTGTAAAATGGAAAATGAAACTCCGCCTTAAAAATCAGAACTATAAACCAAACACTCTGTAATGCCAGCAGTTGGTTGGCTGAACAGAACAAACTAATTTCCATTATTGACTCCTGAAACTTTCTCATGCCATGATATGAAAAAGTGTGTGGGGTGGGGGGGGGGGAGGGGTGTGGAACCTGAAACATCGAGATGTCATATTTTACCTCCGTAGAATGACCTTTAACTGCAGAGGGGTGTTTTATTTGGCAAGAAACTGTGTGTATCATCTTTAAAGACCATAAACCTGAAGGATTGTGTCTAATATTAAAGCACATTTTTCATTACCAGGTTTAGTTGCATAAAGAACAGCTCCAATGTCTTTGTCACAGTGTTTGTCATTATACAAACAGCAAACCACTGCAGGCATTCATCACAGTTCAGGTGAACACCAAACTTGCAGCACATGATCAGGGTAAGGAATGAGCTCTGCTGTGCTGCTGCATTTAAAGTATTGATGATGTTTGCGTTATGATAAAGTGGTTCTTATGGTTCTACACCATGTTTGCTTTTTTTCTCAGTGCGATGAGAAGACAGATACCACTCTTATGGTTAGCTTAGCTTAGCATAACGACTGGAAGCAGTAAGAAACATCCAGCCTGTCTATTCAAAACAACACCTCCCAGCTCTGATTAACATGTTGTAGCTCAGTTGTTTAATCCACACACAAACTGACAATTGGAAAAAGACAAATTGTTGTTATATGCTGGAAAAAACACTTTTTCATATCATCTTCTGACAGAGACTGATCCTCACTCATATGCAACACCAAAGACATTCTTTTGGGGGGGGTTTCCATCTGCCCCCATTGCACCAGAGTCAGTGAGAACTGAGCCAACTCCAGCCACTGATGAAGACCATTTGTTGGTTGAAAGTTCTTGGAACATAAAGCTGATAAGCAGGACCTAAAGTTATTTTGTCCTCATTTCACAAATTGTGTCATGCCATAGGTAGGCAGTCAGGGGATGTGTTACAAAGCTCTTCTTCTGGTTTAAAATGTAAAATGAGGGAGGAATTGATGTTATCACCCACTTAATGCCGCTTACATAATACACTGTACGTACAGTCCATTATTCAATTACAGTGCACTTGTTAAACTGAAACTTTACTTGCAGCCCACGTACAGTAGGCACCTATCCGCCCTGAACGCAACATGAATGACTCATAGTGTACTGTACCGGCTTGTGTATTACAAGTCATAATGTGTCGTTAATGAACTCACGGACACAACATCAGGATAATAGTGAATAGCTGAACAAAGGGCATCACCAAGTAATCACATTATGCCTTCAGCTCAGGGACAATAAAACACTTGAGGGAACATTGGGAGACGTAATCCAATTTGCCCTGGCACCAGCCCAGCTTCTGTATAACTGTACCTCACCAACATAATCATGAGGGGTGTTCCCCTGTCTGGAAAAAGAGTTATTACTCTGACAACATAATGGATTGCAATACACTTTGAAATTTGAATCACTGGCAGCAGTAAAATGCTGCTGGAGAGGAAAACTACAGCAGTGGCTGCGAATAACAGTTTTTTTGTCGCTGTTTAGTCAGTGACCTGATCGCTGTTGACATGTCTGCCTGTACGACACAGTCCTTAACTCTTATTCTGCAATTGTCAGTTCCACTTTCTATTGGATTCAGCCCTTATAATGGCTGTGATGACTGGGACAAAAGCTGTGAAACATATATATAGATAAGTTAATTGGGTGTTTTGAGATTCTGAACCAGAGAATATTCCCCAGAAGAAGAGTAAAACAAGACACATCAGCAGCTCTGTGAGTGTGTATGTAAACACAGCAGTGCTGTGAGTTTACTGGTAACGTCAGCACTCTAATATTAACAGTGCTAACAGCTGATGTTTGGCAGGTACTGTTTGCCATATTAATGATCTGACTGTGGTTTGTTAGATTGCTAACATTTGCTGATTAGCACTAAACACAAAGTACAGCTGAGGCTGATAGGAATTTCAATAGTTTTGATGATTCATCCTGTGGGGAACATGAATATACAACAAGATTGCAAAGACAGCAAATACGTTTTGAAACAAATTGTAATTGTGACCAGATTATGACACAATGCATTAATTTACATATAACCAAAGCCACAATCTTTGTCCAGCATTTAACCAAACGTACCAACAGGACCAGTCTCTGGTGTGACAATGCTTTTGTACACCCACCATCCACCCCAGCCAGACCCTGGCTACTCTTCATTCAAAAAAAAAAAAAAATTTTTGCCTCTGAACATAATTCAACCAGCAGATACACTGCCACCACAGTGTTACTGGAAGAACAGTTTCGTGCCATATGAATGAAATTTCTAGCAGACATGCTTAGTTTTATTACACTTTATGTGTTTGGTCCTATCTTTTAACAAACATATTGTGAAGAGCTGCTGCTTCAGACATCAGCAGTAATGGAAACGGCTCAACACGAACAATTCAGAAGTGTCAAACATTCAAAAAATCTCAGTTTATTTACTTTGTACCTGTTATGACATGGTGTCCTAGACCTGATGTGTCCTTATTGTATTTGTTTACAAATGCAGTTTACTGTGACACTTTAAGATCCTACTGTGTCCAAAGAATTTTGAGCCTGGGTGTATGGATGATGGATGGATGAGCATGTGGTGACTATGATGAGCTGATAATGGCTGAAACATCTGGCAGTGAAGCCATCATCCAACACATACTTGATACTTTTATATTGTAAAATTTTTAACTTTTAAGAACTAAATTTCTTATGGAGAAATTATTTTTTTATGAAGTCAGCTTCCAGTGGCCATCAGTGGTACTGCATTTATGGAACATCTACACTGACTGTGAAGTGATTTCTTACCACCATGCAAATAATGACTGTCCTCTCTTAGAAGGAAAGGTGGCCACGTTTACATCTCTTCTCTTAATAACTGTTCTTCCCAATTTTGTATATTATTATTATACAAAAAATAACAAGTGAATTAACATACAGTGCAGAAATTCGAGCAGGGGAAAAGTAGATAAATAAGTCTTGTCGCATCAACAAATTAAATTTAGCAGACAGATGTTGTGCAGGAGGCAGAACAGGGTGATGAGGAGGTGGGATAGCATGAGGAATCGTGCTCCTGGGAGGATTGGCCGTCAGGACTCTGGCAGTGGTTGTGTTTTGTTTTTGTGAAGGCCTTGTGAAATTACAAGTAAATACCATTACCTTTGACCAAATATATTACATAAGCAAACTGGATCATGACATCGGCAAAAATCATCAGCTCTCTCACCAGGTCCAGATGAAACCCAACAGGAACTTAAAATTCAATAATTTTTTTTCTTAAGTTGTGTACATTTAGAATGCAATCGATCATTCAAAATAGTCTTTACTAAGAACGGAGGACTTCCAATATGTCTGCCACAGGGTGGCAGCCCTCCACTGAAACGTAGTCCTCTTTATTCCATCACGTAGCTAACATATTTATAAACCGAGTAATAAAATCCTTCTAAAAACCCTCCTGTCTCATGCAGAATAGAGAACAATGAGCACTATGGTGTAAAGAGAAAAGTCTTCCTGACACCCATTTACTTTATAAAAGCAGCAAATGACAGCTGAATAATTCAACTGACACTCCCTCATTAAGTGTAAGCTGACAACTTTGGGGGACAGCATGGAGGATGAGAACAAAACAGGGACAGATGGAACCCTGGGATATGGTGTTGACTAATGGATCAAAGTCTGTGTGCGTTCGTGTGTGTGTGTCTGTGTGCATGCATGAGAGAGAGAGAGAGAGAGAGAGAGAGAGAGAGAGAGAGAGAGAGAGAGAGAGTGTATGTGAAGAGATGAGTGAAAACAAACGCAGCAACACAAAGGAAGAGATGGAGAGGAATGAGGGGGAGATCAAGTGTAATGCAAAATCATGTTGAACGTTGTAGACTGGATCTCTGTATTACATATTCCACTGTTCTCCATCGGGACTCTTTGTTGATCTTCCTCTTTTGTGTAACACAGACAGAAAACCAGGCCCAGCAGAGAATAAGAGCACTATTTACCTCTAATTGCTCGCCTCCTTCAAGATATCGTACCTTCTCCCTTCGCAATGCAGCTCCACAAACAGAACAGAACAGAACCTGCCTCTTAAATGCATCAAGCTGTGTCTTCTATCAATCTATCAACTAATATCACTGTCCCTATCATGAGGTGGAAACACAGTACAGTACACATGTGTGCCTATAAGGAGCCAAGTGTGTCTGAGTGTGTGTGTGTCGGCTAATTAACGGCAGTAATTAAGAGGGAGGTGAGTAAATGATGTTGTTGTCGAGGGAGCAGCTGTTCCAGCAGGAGAAGTGGGTCACAACGAAGAAACAGCAGAGACAGACTGAGCCTTTCCAGAGCCATCACTAGCAGTGAAGGCCACTGATGGTGAAAATCCTGTTTCTCTAGCCTCACTGACTCACTGAAGTAAGGACTACAGGGTTTAACAGGTAGAATTCCTCTTTCCAGGAAAGTTATATTCAGCCTTCCTTTCAATTGCCCTGCTAAATCATAAAGATGGTTATGATCTGATCATATTAGGATAGCTGCCTTCTAAATCTGATGTTTTTGTGTTTTCGATATTTGGATACACACAGAAAGGCCCCGAGCTGGTCAGCAGGTTCTGACCCTGAACTGCCCCGATAACTGTGTGTCAGTGATTGTCTGTTTCTATATGTCAGCCCTGTGATTGACAGACGACCTGTTCAGGGTCTCGCCCTGGTGTCGGATGGGATTGGCTCAAGCACCACCCTGAGGGATGAGTATCTTTGTACGGCTGATGGACGGATGGATGTATTTACAGTAGATAAATTAAATGCTGTGACATGTCCCTTCATAATCATGAACACACACACACGCACACACACACACACACACACACTGTAGTTTGTTTTGTCTCAATCTGACAAACACCTTCCTGTTTCCAGTAAGACTCATTAGAGCTCTGACTGTGTATTAATCCACAGCTGAACACTGTTGATGAAATTACTGAGCCTGTTTTAAAAATAAAATAAAATGAGACAGTGTGTATTTGGGAACTGCTTTTCAAAGATTTAATCTTATTGTTGTTTAAAGTCGTTGCAAATCTTTAGCTGAGAGTCACAGACACAGTGAGAAAGTCAGAGAGTATTGAGAGATGGACTAATACTGTTGGTTTTGGTCTTCCTGTGGAAATTGGCCGGTCACAGTTGATAAAACAGGGGTTTATAGCTGGTTGGTGTTAGTGTTTGTAACAACAAGACTTAAAGGTAAAAGCACAAAAATAAACAAAAAAAAAAAAATGGAGACAAAAAAATACACTTTATATCTACAGAGTTCTAAAACTATTATATACAAAATTGCTTGGCTAAGAAGTCAAGTAATATATGTAAATGAATTATTAAAGGGTGCTTAGAGACCAGCAAAACCATGTCGCTGTCCATAATGGTTTGACTGGAAACATATTTATTATATCAGATATACACACATAAATGGACCATTTCCAGGTCACTTCTCCTTCGCCTATTAAAAAAAAAAGGCCTCCTCTCAGGTAGCAAGTAGCTTACATTAGTGGACTGTACAGTACTTTTCAATAATGAATGAACTCTCCTGTTTCATATTGAGTGCACTGGAATTCTTTCATCATTTTCCTGAGAGTGATTGATGCAATAGATTGCACCCATGTTCCAGTTTCTGAAGCATGGAAATCTCCTCACCGCCTCGGTGTGAGACACACATTAGTGTTTCAGAGCAAAGATCTCTGCAGCAGTCTGCTGAAATGACCAGACACAGATAAGACTATTAATGAAGCCAGGCACTCACTATCTGCAGTTAACATTCACTAATCCACTTAAACCACAACAGCAACACAGTTACCTTTGATTGTAGTACATCTGCTTCCTCCTAATATTAATTTGTTTCTCCTAAGCAAACATATTCCCCATATTTAGCTTTATCATACTTTAAAAAAGTCAGAATCAGGCCAGTTTTTAATTGCTTTTCTCTGTCAGCTTCCTTCTCACTGTGAGCGGGAGGATCCTACATGAACACACTATTTTCTGCCAGAGATGGACAGTTTTGATTGTTTCACATGAGAAGTTTCAGTACATTTATTTCCTCTGAGCTTTCCTTACTCATGTGAAGTGGACAGGGTTCAGTTGTGAAAAGGTGATGCCATGTTAAATCAGGATTGGGTAACATTTTAAATCCGACTGTTTGTGACAGCACTGTGTCCACAGTGCTGGTGAAGATTTTGTGGTTTTTAAATAATACCTAAAGATGTTTTCAACTTATTATGAGCTTGTTCAAACAGAAATGTTCAAAGTTAAAGAGAAAAACTTAAGATTGGAAACCAAGTTATCAGGTGCTTTGATGTTTATTTTATTCCTTTCTGTTATTTGTTAAATTCCCTTAAAACATCTAATTGTTATCAAAACACAGGTATACAATACAGGGAATGTGGAGGTTACCAGAGTGAATAGACAGCTACCTTTGTGAGAAAGATGAAACCAGATCACACTATATGGTTTTGACATCTGAATACACTTTATGTCTTTATCCACTCAATTATTCAACAACACAGTGGATTCTTGTTTCATGGCAGAAAGAGTGTGTGTGTGTGTGTGTGTGTGTGTGCAGAGCTTGCAGTAACCAGACTGAAAAGGTGCAGCTGATTAAAAATGATGAGCTGTGTGCATTGTTCCCTTCCGAGCCATCTCAACTACTGATGTCATGAATCTCGTCACAGTTTAACAAAACTTTATTTATAAAACTTGTTCACCACTCAGATCCACCTACCCCCACACAAACTAATATACTGGCCACTGCTGTACACTGTTTTAGTCTCACCAATCCTCTCTGCATTCAGAACATCGATTCCAGAAGAAAGATGTTTAATAGATTATGCCTGACACATTCGTCTGTCATGGAACTCTATGTGGGTGAGAAACGCAATCCATTGTCGTTTCATGGCAATCTGGTCAGTAGCAGACATATTAGCCTGGAAAAAGAAGCCAACAGACTGAGTTAGCCTCAGAACCTGTCGCTAGTGAGGCCAAAAAAAAAAAGAAATACAGACAGGTGATAGCACCTGCATCACCTGACTGACGTTCTGCATACTTTCTATCCTAACTAATAATCTGCAAAACACTGAGAATTACTTGCATGTCGCCACTTCTAACAAAATCTAAACACTGACTCACTTGATGATTATATGCAATGTATAAAGTACTGTGTTGTAGATTAATTTTTCAATATATACAGAATAACTTTAGAGTATAGGTTGATAATATGGCTGCAGTATTGTATGCAAGTATTGTCCATTGTGGCTGTTTTCTAATACATATAAAAATTGTTTTCTGTCCAAAATGTCAGTTCACCTCAGCAGAGCCACAGAATCTCAGGTGGGATTTGAAAATGGCTCACGTGTGCATAAGAACGAGAAAACAGACAGGAAACAGGTGTGCATATTATTTTGGCCATCTGACAAAAACTGTCCCTGCCAAAGATAAAACCACACCTACGCCTTTGGTAGACAACAGAGATTTAAAAAAAAGTGGAGAAAAAAAGTCTACTATGCTTCACATTGTAAATAATGACATCATATCAGAATTGACATGACTGTGGAGTTTGTATTTTGATGTATTTCAAGAATAACGCATGACATGTCACTTTTGCTTAGAAGCAAATTGGGAAAGAGGCAATCACACACAGGACTGAAGGGCCTTGGTTATCTGACCTCTCCCACATACACAGGCAGAATACTGAGCTATAACACACCGGGCTGATCTGTGGAAAACGTGTGTTTGGTCGTTTTGTGGCAGCCTAGTGTCATTTGCATTGAATTTATGGCACTGAGCTCTGGTACGGCTGCAGATTTATCAACATGTCCTGCTGCCTTCAGACGGCTGCAGGGATTTAATGATCTGAAGGAGAAGCTTTTCATACAGTATTACACACTGTGGATAAGAGTAAGGATCACTGAAACTGATGTGTAGATCAGTGCAGGCTGATTGACACATTCCAAGTTATTTTTAAATGCAGATCTAAGCACAATCACTGGCAGGAGAATATGAGTATTTATAGTTTAAGGACTATTCTATTCTTTCCATGTATTTGCTGTGAAATAAAGTGGCAGCAGACAGAGGCTGATGTGACGTCAGAGACAGATAAGGTTCAGTAAACTGAATGATTCAGTGACATTTTGAAATTATTTAGTTTGCCCAAACATTAAAGAGTAACAACAATCTGTCCTCAAAGGTTTGAACTCTGATGGAATCAAACTCACACTGTGGGTTTTTGCAGTTGAACAAATATAGTTTTGTACCCAACACACATGCTAATGGTGCATCAACACAGGCGACATAAGATAAACATGCTGTTAGTTTAGATCATGAGAGAAAAAGTACAGAAAAATATGCAGCCTTCTTTCACAGCCCTGTCCTTGAGTTGCCCTGTGGTCTCTTCCAAACAAGAGCCCCAGCTACAAACACAAAAGAGAGAGGCTCGAGATTAGTCTGGCTGTTTGAAAGGAAATTGAACACTGTGATACGGCAACCAGACGAGAAGGGTTCTCCCTCTTCGTTTTATTCCTTTCCCCCTCAGGACAGCCAGGTAATCATTGTTTCATGGACAGTATGAATGCAGATGGGCAGAAGGTC
The DNA here is from genome assembly GCF_017976425.1 of Toxotes jaculatrix. Lineage (NCBI taxonomy): Eukaryota > Metazoa > Chordata > Actinopteri > Toxotidae > Toxotes > Toxotes jaculatrix. The sequence goes on along the minus strand of NC_054402.1, from coordinate 25,312,360 downwards.
ATCTGCACAGAGGCGCAGCCCACTGAAGGTCAAGCCTAGTAAGCCTGTAAAGTCTGCCTTCACAAAGACAGGAGCAGCCTTGCTCAGCTGCACCAATAAAGGAAGGAAATCTTGAAAAGAAAAAAACAAACTTCCTTCTGATAACTTTCAGGACATAAATGTCCTTTATGCTACACTGTACATGAAGTAGGGAACTGTACAGTATACGCGTGTAATGTAGCAATACATAATTCTGTTCCACTCACCGTGCACTTTATTAGAAACACCTGTACACCCGCTCATTTGTGCATTATTCAATCAGCCAATCATGTTCCAGGAGTGAAATGCATGAAGTCACGCAGATACAGGTCAGGAGCTTCAGTTAATATTCACATCGAACATCATAATAAAAAAAAGAAGTGATCTCAGTGGCTTTGACCACGGCCTGACTGTTGGTTTGAGTTTTTCTGAAACTGTTGATCTCCTCAGATTTTCACACACAACAGTCTCTAGAGTTTAACTCAGAATGGAGCCAAAAACAAAAAGCAGCAAGCTCAGAGAGCACAGAAACACCTTGTTGATGCAAAAGGTCACAGGTCAGAGGTCAGACTAGTTGGAGCTGACAGAAAGGCTACACTAACTCAGATAACCACTCTGTGCAACTGTGCTGAGAAGAAAAGCTTCTGGAACCCCGTCAGGCTCCAGTCCAACAGGATGAATCCATGGAGCCAACCTGCCTCATGTCAACAGTCAACAGTGGTGGTGGTGTGATGGTGTGGGGAATGTTTTCTTGGCTCACTTTGGGTCTTAATACCAATCTGTCATGGTCTGAATGTCACAGTCTGTCTGAGTATTGTTGCTGACCATGTTCATCCCTTCATGGCCACAGTTCACCATCTTCCATGTACTGTACCCACCCAGACATACACAGAGTATCATATATATCACATGGATCCTGGGAAGAGTGAAACTGACTGAGAGTTTGTAGGTAAATGTGTTTAGGGAAATTAATGGAAAATGCTTGTCCCCCCAAAAAATAACCATTTAGAGATGCCCTAGAGCAAGACCTTGGAATCACATCGGCTCCAGGGGAGTAGCTTATAAAGCTCTGTGGTTGCACTGAGAAACCTTCAGTGTGAATTTGAGCTAGGCTACTGTCATGACTGCATGGCTGGAAAATAGTTTATATATATTTCCATATACTTTATGTATAGAACTGCGTCCAGTTCAACATACTCTACTCCCCAGCAGGATAAAAAATCCTCATTTTCCTATGCAACAGAACACCCACTCACTTTATGGGTCTGCACTTATCTTGTTTTAACATTCACCTCGCCTATTGCTGTTTCATTATTACCATGATCCCTACACGCCTGTCAGAAAATTGGTTTTATCCAATACGCCTGAATGAGGGGTAAAAAAATGACTGCGCAAGCTGAAAAAATACATAGAAAAAGAAATGATGAGCAAAAAAAGGGGAAGGTGTAAATAAAAAATATATTTAGGCGTGCTGCATTGTACTGTATGGACAAAAACAGGATGGAATTTACATTCTCAGGTCTGTTTGTCATTGGAAATGGTGCTGAGGAGAATAAATTACATAGAGCGAAATAAAATATGTATTCTTTTTCCTGGGAACTGCATGCAGAAATTGAAAACTCTAGGACATCAATATTAAGCAGAAGAGAAAAAAAAACATGGTGATGTTATGATAATACTGGGATTGTTCTTGGAACCATACTGAGGATGCTAAGCTGATATTGTAAGTACCAGCAATATTTCAAGTAGAGGAAAAATTGATCATTGTCTTTCCAAATGGCTATTTATGTCTCTGATGGAATCAACATCTACATACAGAGAGAGGAAGATTACATTCCTGTGTCTAGTTTATCATCCGGTGGGTTTCCCACATCAAGATCATGATTAAACTTACATTACAAGTTGGGTAACGCTTATCAGTAGGATACACAAACATTTTTAGTTTACCAGTGAATGAATAAGGAACAGATCAGGGCTAACTCATAATTAAACTACTTTATGACTAATGATGATTCAACACCTGTACAATAGATAAAGATAATGACAAGCTAAAGAAGAAAAGATTCTGAAATATTTTTTATCATGAGTTGGTGGAGACCAAAAACGGAGCTAAATGAGAGTGAGAATTGGATTTAGATTCATCAAGTGGACAGTAACATTACTCAACACAAAATCTCAGTAAAAGCTCAGCAGCTACTCGTTATTTTGGTAGGTTGTTGCGAGCAACTAAATAGTATGCAAAAGATCGCAATGTGAGTAAATCTACACATGGTGGATTTGTATTTCCTTGTCCTCTGACAGTAGGTACTGTCTTCTTTGGGGCTTTTCAAAGTCTGAGAGTGTGGGCCTCACATATTTTCTGATTATTTATGATTCATAGTTCTTCAGGAGCTATTTCTCAGTGGTACAACATAAGCATGTGCTCTGAACAGACATGAATGGCATCCAAATTTGTGCAGTAATATTTTCTTTTTTCAGCTGACTGACAAATTTTTGCCTCAGACCTTACTCCCATTCATCTCGGGGCCATCATTTAGTCAAACTGGGACTGGAACACACAGTCGTCACACTCATCTACTTGTCAGGAGAAGGGAAAATGATGAGCAAAGAGAGCTTTTCAGATTTTCATCAGAACTGTATCCCTTCAAGCCAACTTTATTTCCACCGGTTACTTTACATTTTCTAAACTCATGCGTCTCCAGATCTATTCAAATCCTCTCAATTAATTCCAAAACAGCACTTGAGCTTTTACAGAGAAACGTTCATTTGTTTTCCATTCTTCTCAGTGTTTCTGTGAGGTTAGCAGAGCTGCCATATCTTTCTCGCTGTGTCAATAAAATGTTAACACGAGACAAGTTCTAATCGATTGAACAACTCGGAGCAGAGAGGAGCCTGCAGGTAGCTTTATTAACGCTGTGCTATCAGTTCAGTCCTGACTTAAGACAGGTGCAGTCTTTGTAGGCATCCCCCGACTCTGTTTCTCTTTTGTTCCATTAAGTTCCATTAATTACCTTTGCTCATGACATCAATGATCATTCTGTCACCAAGACAGATTTTTTTAATGCATTTTCATGTATTAAGGATTTTTAAGGAAGCTTGAGCCAAGGCTGAGAAGAAGACAGGAGTTTCTAAAAAAGCAAAATGAAAAGTCAAGGGCAAAAGGAGGGAGAGTGTGTATAAAGGTGTGCGCACCGGCACCGTGCTCTGCAAGGTGTACATGTATGTACATGCACGTGTGTGTGAGTAAGCTGAGTGTGCACGCCTTCGAGTGGTGAATCAAAGGCCTTATGCACAGGGCTGCAAAGAGCTGATAGCTGACCCATCAAGCGTGGCTCACCTAAAGCAGAATACAAAAAAAAAGAAAAAAAAAAAAAACATCCACATCAGAAAAAAGCCCCAGCGGAGAGAATTTCTAAAGTGCAGCGCTGCACTGTGCACATCTAAAAGGCCTACCTCAGCCACAAACACACGCCTCAAATCCTCAGCCAACAATAGACGCTTACAAAAGGCGGAGCTGAGGGCAGAGAGACCGGGGAGAGGAAAGGGTGGAACAGAGCGGTGTCCTTCACTCTCCAGCCTTTCATGCTCACGCTATGTGCTGTCTGTCAGGAACACACTTTGTGTGTTGTCTGGAGTCGAGGCCAAAGTCCCCACTACCTGATCTGTGAAGATCAGATGGATAGAGCACAGCCAAGCTCTGAGTACATGAGTTCACTTCCACTGAATCTGTATAATTGAGACTTGGTGTTGAATCTTTCTAGTTAAGTCATAAACATAAGGACGCGTGACTTGATTTGCCTGCTGTGGGACTCGATTCCCTAAAGATCTGACTTGTCTTGAGACCTAAGAGCAAAACATTTGAGTCTCAAGTTTTGACTCTAAAAAGATTTAAAAAAAAAAAAAAAGATCCATTCTTTTTTAAAGGCACCCTGTGGTGTCCTGATACAGAGCAGAGTTTTTATGAGCAGACCTCTGTTCTGTTTGCGTTCATATTCACCATGATGCACATGCAGCTGGATGACAAGTTACAAATTGTTGCTGACAGACCTTCACTCTTTTCCACTGATTCGCTGTTGGTGGCTGGTGCTCACCAAGAAACCTAACAATGTACCAGGAGGAAGAAGACTGCGAGCTCACAGACACGTTGACAATTCAAGCTTCAAATTATTTAAAAAAAATAAAAATAAATAAAAATCTGCTTTTCAAATGTTTTAAGGTAAACACATTCAGTTGTTAGTCCCCAGGGATACACAACTAACTTTGTTCTTTTTTTTTCCTCCACAGAGAAGAAAGAAGTTGGGAACAAAGGACTGACACATCATCACCTTTTAAGTTGACATGGCAAACTAGTTTGCAAACAGTTACAAAGCAGTATTAGTATTCATCTGGATTCGGGCCACCTGGAAAATGAAAGTCCAGCTTCACGATGAGCGGCCTCACAGCAGCTATCCTCACAGTTTTCTTTTTGTCTCTGCCTACCTGCACACTGGTCTCCATTTTACTTGCATATAGGTCAAAACTGCAATCAATGTTTCCTCCTGCAAACTGTGGACTTTAATGAGGAAAGAACAGATCTAACATGAACTGGACGGGCTCAGAGTCAAACAACCAAACCTGCTCTGAAAATCCTGGTCTGAAATCTGTTGCTACGAATAAATAAATAAATAAAGAAAAGTAAAATCCGAACATCCTTTCTGTCATTGCAGCTGAAATCTAGCTGCAGCCACATGAGCGGCAACTTCAGCCGTTAGCTGACGTACAACTTCCCACCTGAGTCGTTCCAGAAACGTCCCCTCAGCACTGAACGGAGGAGCGTGCAGCAGTCTTTCTACTCACACCCAGCTCTCGCTCCACTTGCTTTTCGTGGAGGATTCAGAGTAGAGAACAAACCCCAATCAGTGTCAGTGCGTGTTTTTCACACCATCACCCAGGCTGACAGAGGTAGGAACAATCACAGCCAGATGATACAGTCATGACTCCCCTGTTGCCAAATTAAGTGCAACTCCATGTTTCTCTGCTCCCCCGCAGTGATGTTAAGTGAGGCTCCACATGGAAATCCTATAATTGAACCTCTCTCAGGTCTTTGCTGGCTTTTTGGAGGACGCAGCCAAACAGAAGAGAAACAACATTGCCAGGGAGGAAAGTACTTGCCTCTGATCTCTCTTCCCCCTGGAGAGGTTCAGACTTAATTCATATTTAATTCTTGAGACAAAAAAAAGAGAACATTATCATAACACAGCAAAAGAATGGATAATGGCCAATGGACTCGTACAAACAATAAGTTGATAAGAGGAAAATGATACTGAAAATTACAGCAGATAGAAGAGAATAAAGACAGTTTGTCAGACAAAAAGCCACAATTCTCTGAACACAAAATGCTTTTAAAGCCTCTGTATGTAGAAATTTGTTGTGGTTACTGCAGTGTCCATGTGACTCTGATGGCAGTTTTTGTCTGACTGATGAAGTTACTGAAAGTGCTTTCAGCCCATCAACATCATCAGATCCATGCCAGCATCGCTGTCGGCCACTGTCTGTTTTTAAAAACTTTTCAAAAACTTCATTGTGACATCAGTGCATTGTTGTTGTTTTGGTTTTTTTTCTTCTATGTCATCATGTACTACATTTTGTTGTCTCATTCGTTATGACATCACATTGTACTACATTATGTTTATTCTTTGTAACATCACATTTGTTTTTCTCTCCATCTTTAACTTTTCATCGAGAAATGATGCGTCACATTTTGTTTGTTCGCTGTGACATCATATTTTACCACTTTACATTGACAACACACGTGACATTACATTGTGCAAAATTTCATTTATTCACGCTCCTTGGTTTCTACGGTCCCTTAACCTTTCATGTTCTCATCTGGAGTGTGTGTGGCTCAAAACACCATTTTCACCTGCTTTAACCCTGTGAGACCTGAACTATGAAAGAATGGTCAGAAAATTCTAATTTTTCAAATATGAACTCTTTATTTGTCCCTTTGACAAAATGTAAAAAAAAAAAATTAAAAAAAAAAAATTCTAAGTATATTTTTTGTTTGTATCACACATGTCAAAACATTTAGAAAAGTGAGGAGTGTCTACCAGGAGTCAGTATACGAGCATAAGAGTTCATCTAAAAGGGTTAAATGCAAAGTTTATGCTTGATGGTGATGCAATGAGTCCCAGAAATGTGGGTATCATATATGATACGTACGGGCTCACAGGGTTAATAGATTACAAACTCAGGGGGAAACATGCTGTGTGTCTATTGTATATTTACTGTACATGTCCTGGGAGTAGAGCAACAACAACACCAGATTCTGTATTCATCAACTGTTGTAATAAATAGTTCATCTCACAAGGGTTTTTTTTCTACTTTGAGTGAAAACAAATCACTTGAATTCTTGAGGCGTATTGTGGGACAAGTTTATAATTAAACAACTGGACTAGCTGAAGTTAACATTAGGCGATAACGTATATGATAATAGTCCATATTATGTATAGATGTTTCTGTTTGCTGTTGCTGTCTAGCTGTAGTTTTAGTTTTGAATATTTAAGCTGGGAATTTATCTCTGTTGCAACACAGGTCATTTCCTGAGCTCATCTGATATGCTGCTAAAGCTTTTCCAAATTGAACTGATGAAACCAAAAGAGAGAAACATGAAAGGTTAAATGAGTGAATTACTGTGTATGAGAGAGAGAGAGAGAGAGAGAGAGAGAGAGAGAGAGAGAGAGAGAGAGAGAGAGAGAGAGAGAGAGAGAGATGAGCCTGGCATCACAATAGACTTGTTCCAGGGCAGTGGCAGAGGAGTGCAGAGGTTGTTTTATTAAACACTGCTGTCTATGGAGCTGTTTGACTGCTGTTCATTGAGCCGCTCACTGTCTGAGAGTAAACACTGGAGTCATGAGGGAGAGGCGGAGGCAGCTTTCCTACAGATGAAAGGGAGATAGGCCTGGTTTAGTGTGGGCTATGCATCATGGGAGTTTGAACAGATACAGTATTCTGCTGCAGCGCCTCTCAAACCGGGGGCCGGGAAATCACCAAGGGTCTCTGTAGCAACTGGTGATGTAATAAATTCAGGATAATGTAATACTGCAGCTGGTCAAAATGAGGTCACAGTAAGTGGCGTACGGAGTGATTCTTGTTTTATATATTCAGCCATCTTGCTATGAGGAATGTTTCAGTGAATAAAACCAGCGATTCCACTCGGGACAAGCGACGCGTAAGATGTCGACTGATCTGCAATGATTTTACTCTGCTGAGTTTCTGCATCACTCCACCCTCAGTCAATGCCATTCAGGCATCCCTGTGAGAATTCAAATTGCATCTGGTTCAGCCTACCTTCTGTCCGGGACTGAGAGCTGCTGTTGATTGGTGTCTATCACTTTGAAAAAAATAAGAGTGGAGTGTTTGGAAAAATGAAAGAAAAATATGAAAGTAGAACTCGAGCTAAATGTGAAAAGAAAAGAGAGAAAAGTGGCCTCCATGCTCACATCTTATGAACGCTGATTCTCTCAAAGACGGGCTTCAAAATGCAGAAAGTAAATTCTCAATAGTCGTTATTGAAGTAATGGCCTCTTATTGTACCATAGCTGGGGTCCATGGAAAGCACTAACTAAGTAAAGACAGGTTGGAATTTCCTGTACATTTTTATTTTAAATCAGCATAATGTATTGTACATTTCCATAGGTCTAATTTAATCGATACAAGTCACACCATACTCACTGCTCTGCCTCCAGAGTTTCTCTCTGAACAAACAGAATTACTGTTTACTTTGATCTTTCAGTTCACTTTGCTGTTTTTTTCAAATATAATTCAGCTACTGTTAATGAAAGCTCCATACTTCTCACACAGATGTGTTATATTAAATCATTCACCGTCCTGATGAGAGGCTTTGACTTTAAAATACAGCGTAATAGCAATGTGAAACATCTACAGCAAGTGTTGAGATGTGAGTATGACACAACTCTATGGTTATACCGGTGAAATTAGTGATGTGGAAATGTGCATAATACTGAATTTAACCAGAGAACATGGATGGTGTGTTGACTTTTCAATAAAGGGGCAAGATGAGAGAACACACCTAAGAAACAGGAAATCAGAAATAAATTTGTGGCTCTAATAAAAGCCTATTAATAAAAATAAAAAATAATTTTACTTTCAGCCATGATTATGAACATTTTATACACAAGACTTTGACAACACTCTGCTCACACACTAACACACTGGATAGACTGGCTGAGCTTATTTAAGATGTCTCACTTAAGCTACAACAAACGGACAAAGCATGAGATTATTCTGAATCATTAAAATATCCCATGATCAGTGAACGTATCAAAGGACTGTATAAAAATGATTGGGGGGTGTTGGGATAGAGAGGGGTAGTTATGTAAAAAAGCAAAGTCATTCAATAGTAATGAGGTACAGTATTTAAGCCATCACATATTAATGTTGCGCATTAGAAGAAGTGATTGGCAGAATTAAGGCAAACACAAGAAAACAGTGTGTTCCATTAGCAAAATATTTCAACCACTCTCCCTTTTTTGAACCAAGAGATGTGCCAAGATGTGTGAAAAACAAAATGGAGGTGGTCACCCAGTGGGTCTGTGTGGGGGCCCCTTTGGGCTGCTGCCCGACACTGTATCCTTTCCTCTGGTCAATGAGATCTTGACATACTGCTGCAATCTAATCAACTCCTCCACCGTTTTAATCCTCCGACCCAATCTATTGCCTTCTCCAATTTCCTCCTCTCTGAAAGGCAATCACAGAGTGTAGGGCATTTTAATGGCTATTTGGCAGAATGCATTTGAAGGCACCGTGAGCTCAGTACAAGGATCTTTCATTAGATTGTCATCTTTGAGTGATGTGAAGCACTCTGGATGGCACAAGCACAAGGGCAGGGGAGGGGCAGTGGAGTGGAGGGTAGAGCTGTGACCTTGCTCTCGTGATATCTCTGCAGATGGATAACTACAACAACTGAATCTGTCCACCTGACTCACACTGACTCAAGAGTAAAACAATCTCCAACAGGAATGTCCTTTGTGATTAATCTTGACTGTTGTAATGGACTCATTCAGGATTAGAAATCGCCATTTCTGACAGTCCAAATGCGGCTGCAGAGACATTCTCAGAGGTTTGATACCGTACCCGTGCCCTGCAGTGGGCTGCACAGAGCACTAACTTTTATTCCTGTGCCAGATGACTGACAGGTGCGGCCTGACACACAGTAGCTGCTGCTGTTTGCAGCTCCACATACAAGGTGATCATTATTCATTCATCCCCTCGGCTATTCATCTCCTCAGTCCCTCTGTCACTGATTTGAATGTCTGTTATATTATCATTTATTCATTTATTTTTAAAGGAATGTCACACACAGTTTGCACACAGTTGTTTGAGTGTGTTGTCTCATCACTATGGTCGTATATGAGGGTAGATGCTAGATGATTCTGTAAAGCCCCTGATTTTGTTCAATGACAAAGTTCTTCTACAGTATCTGTTCCTGTCAACTACGTTAGCAAATGCTTTACAAGCCCATCCTCCACCCTGACCTCCACCCCCTTACTTTACACTGCGCTGTGCGGTGGTTATAACACTGATCACTGCCACTGACTGCTGCCATTTTACGTGAATCTCTAATGCAGAATGTGGTTTGTAGAAGACTGTGCTGAGACTGTAGTGATATTGGTGGGAAAAAAGAGGAACTGGCAAGCCACTAATAGCTTCCAATGACTTAACAGCTTTCCCTTTCACAACTGGATGCTCCGCTGTACACACACGGCAACAGAATGAATGAGGAAATAAAGTCTGCCCTTTACTGTACTGCAAACCAAGTTTAGCCCCTGGCTACAGTCTTGTGAATTTGTGCTCAACTGTTTTTTTTTTTTTTTTGGTTTTTTTTTTTCAAAGTGTAACCAACGCAATTAACTCTTTGAAGAGAACCCAAGTCAACCTCTCCTTCACTGACAGTGCACAAAGTAATGAACGAGCCAAAGGGTAAAGATACACATGTTTATGGTAATGAATCTTATGCATAATGTAGCAGTGGTGCACAGCTTAGGCTGAATTAATTATCCTCTCCTTCAGGTATCCTTCACAAGTATGTAATTTCTGTCCTGTTTCTCAGCTCCTCCTGTCATTTAGCATGCATGGGATTATTAGTCTGGGTGACAACACGATAAACCCACAGGCCTCAGCATGCAAACACGGTTTAGTGGTTTTACAGCAACAGCATGCAAGCCCTGCCATTCATAATACACTATGAAACTCATTATTACAAGCTAACCACAAAGCAGAGAAACTTAACCTGTGAGAAACCCGCAAATGAGCAGGAAAAAATCTAAAAGTGATGGGGCAGCTGCTTCCACAGGACATGAATGTTACCTATTCCTCTTGGAAACTGTCTCAGCATTGACAAATGCCCCCTAATCAATCTCTGCCATCAGTCCAGACAGGGACTGAAGATAGAACTGTGCGTTATTGAACTGAGGTGGAGTCTGGCTCAGCTAAAGCAGTTGTGGGTATTGATCCATCAGTCAATACCCTGCACTATCCGTGGCCAAACCTTTGCTGACTGTTGTTTGTATCTGTTTCAAGCTCTCTTCAGGGAGATTGCTGTTTGGCCTTGGCTCTCATCTTTATATGGTCAGCTGAGATTCGTGCTTGGGCTGCACACGCCAGGAAGGTTCTCATTAAACAAGAAGACTGTCAGAGTAATCACAACACACACTGTCACAGCTCACGGCAGTATCAATAGTGAAGCCAGTCGACCTATAGACACATTTAAAAACCACACACGTTGGCCTAAGTGCTGTACAGTGAACTAAAATTAATATATATGCATAAATAATGTGAATAGTGTTTAAAAAGCACACTCCTCATGATGTAACGCTTAAAAAAATAAGTGACTGAAAGCAGGACTAGTAACATGTAGCATATATGAGCCACTGTGTCAAAGGTAACTCTTTTTTAGTCTGTGTCCTTCCTGCGTCTCACCCCATAAGGACAAGTGGGACAAGTGACTCGAAGACACGTCTCTGCCATCCAACTGATTTTAAGGTATAGGAGACCACAAAGCACACACCCTCTAAATTTACTCAAATAATGCTAAATTTCTCTGCTGCATCTAAAGGAGACTGTGGAGAGAGGGTGCTGCTGTGATCCCAGGACTAAACCAATAAAAATGATCAGCAAAATAACAAAAGTAAGACCTGAGGTGTAAGAAACCAAAATCAGCTACCAGCACCCTCCAAAGCTGACGCCCAAGGACAGAGGAAAGTAACAAGCAGAACACGTACTAAGAATGAAAACAGTCAGCGACTGACTTTTACAGGTCGGCAGTCTGAGAAACTGGAGCTGTGGTCAGAGCTATGACCGTGGCTGAATAGGCTCCATTAATGCAAACTATTTATTGATGAGCTGGATCAGATTTAAAAAGTAGACTGTAGTTGTGGATGTACTTGTATACTATGTTTGTGCTTGTGCAGTTATTCATATTTGGATGATGTTCATGTGTTTTCCTATTAGATGCTGGTGAGTTTACACGCTGGAATATTTGCTCGTTGTTGATTAATGTGATTGAATAATTCCATGAAGGATGGTCGGGCCAGACATGGAAATTTACAGGGAGATAAGTGGAAATAAGATTATTCATTCATTCATTCATACTTTCATTCATTATTCATGAATAAAATTTCATTCAGTATCTCACAATCATTATCAGACTGCTAATTATTAATAGGTTTCTGCAATATCAACCACCTCTGCTTCTGAATCAACACTTCATAACAGACCTTCTTCAGCCTTATAATAAGAGATTGTGTGTCTGTACATGCAGATGAGCTTTCATAATCTAGAAGTGGAAAGAGAACGTATTGGAAGAGTTTGAAATGGTGACAATCCCAACACTTGTCTCAGCTATCAGATGTAATGCAGGCTCTTTGTTGCCAAGAGGTTTTATTATGTCCTAAGATAAGAATTGCGACCCCAGAGCTGCTTCACATTTCTGGGGAGCGTGGCCAGGTGAAGGAGAGGAGATTGAACAAAGCTCACCCCAGGGCTGCCTCACTGGGGTGATGAACTCTCTTTTCTCCTTCGCCAACAGCACTTTTCACATATTCTGTGCGGAGTCCCAAACCTGCATTCGTACGCTAAGAATTCAGCACATCAGGACCCTCAGGACCTGCTCGGTGAGAAAGTTGCTAAAGTATATGCAATGGAATTTACTGGAATAAAAAAAAATAACCTTCTTACTAATGCATTTCACCAGACAGCATGTGCAGACCTGCAGCCTATCGCAGAGCTCACACACACACAGAAACCCATTTATTCCTCTGGACAGTCAAGAAGGGGGGACTGCATAAGAACAAAGCAAATACTTCCTCAAGTTCTAAACAATGAGTCAACGTGATTCAGCTGTTAATACATCGTGTCTGTTTCTGGCTAGATCTCACAGTAGACAGCACAGAATCCACCATTATAACTGCCAGAAAATGTGTCACTGTATTTAATACTGTTAATACTGTACAAGCCTTTGTTTCTACAAGACGGTAGAGTCTCAGCTCCAACGATATGACAACAGCTTCTCCCGGACTCACCTCCTCAGAGAAAATGACAGCGTCAGTTGTTTGATCAAAGACATAAGAAATCTCAGTTTATGTTTCCCTGTCAGAGAGCTCTAGTAGCCATGTGAGCGATGACTCATGTCTGTCAGGAACAAAAGGGGGAACGACTGTGAAAGCGAAAACCACGTAAGGAGGAGGATGAGGTGGGAGCGATGGGTCCACAAATTTGGACTTTGACACAGGAGACCACTATTTTTTGTTTCCTCCCAAAAGTATGAGTTTCTGTTAACCACAGTCATTTCAAACCTTAACCCAGCAGTTTTGTTCATTATGCTGCAGTAACACAATGGATGCTATTTTCCTGATACAGGGTACAAAGCAAGCAAAATCTCCAGGTGTTTTTTTTTTTTGCAGGCTGCTCCAGCTGTGGGTAAAGATCTTGGAGAGTGTGTGTCTGTGCTACTGAGTTGGACCTGAGCAGAAGGAAAAGCAAGTGAATATGATCCACTGAAAGTACTGAGGCTGTTCCTTCCTCTGTATGAATATCAGTGTGTTTTTATTTAGTTTTTTTTTTTTTTTTTAATTACCTCTTCTCACTCCGCTCCCTGACAGTATCCTGTGTTTGAGCTCTTGCCCTCAGTGTCCAGCAGCAGCTCTGCTCCTATGTTTAATTACTGGTCAGGTCAGGTGTCATATTAACGGGCAAGCCAGGTCTGGGATTGATTTAGGGATAATTGCAGGTAACAGATCAGTTCAGGTTGAGCTTTGTACAGGCAGGTACAGGTTTGAAAATCAAGCTGCTGAATGATTTCTTGATGAATGAATCCCTTGCATATTATATGGATGCACTTCTGAGTAAAACCTCAATGGGAAATATTTCTAAACATGATTGTAAGTGCTTGTAAGTGGGAAAACTCACTGTAATGATCCTTTTTACATGGCAGAAGAAATATTTTGACATTTGGAGTTTGTATTTTTGTGTCTAATAAATATGTCCTGACAGATTTGATGGAGCTCAAGACTCATCCTGAGGACAGCTGAATTACTATGGATGATTTTACTGTCAAACGTGGAATCTGTCTGTAAAAGCATTCCAGTCTGATGTTTAGAAAATCACAGAACAGATTTACTGTTAGATCCTGACCAATACTGTAGATGCATTTCTGAAGTCACTCCGCTGTCATCCATGTGTAAAATTACTGACAGCCCCTCTCTCTCTCTGAAACGTAGGTATCATGTCAGCTGCTGTGTGATGAGTACAGGTAATTAATCAACTACCCAGAAAAGACCATTCTAGATGTTACAGGCAGCGCGTTTGTCACATAGAACAGGAGTATTTCCGTTTCTGCAGAGTCAGTCTCAATATACATTTGATACAGCAGATAAAAAAATTGTTTAGTAAATGGAAAAAGGCCGCATTTGACGTGACTAAAATACATATATATTTTCTATGATCACTAACAAGTGATGGTGAATAATAATGATACAAACAGCTCCTTTTTACGTAGTTGCATTGACTGTAACTTTTACTGCTGAATTTGGTTTGGGTGTTAAACTGCCATCAGATCATAAACTGCTAATATGTTTTCAGAGTTGTGTGAGTCATTAACAGTCGTGTCGGTCACATTTACCTGATGTACCAAAGTATCTTTGCCTATCCCGGTCAGCTGTAATGCTTGCAGCTCGCTCATCCTTCAAACTGCCAACTATGGCAATGACCAGACCTCACCTGAGTGGGAGATATTAGAGCTTTACTGTACTGCTCCTGCTGCAGGTTTTGGGGATCTTAAATGGGAAAAGGGTCCAAACTCAACCCAGTGTAATCCCTCTTATCAAAGGGTGGGGATCAGGGTAAAATCTGGCTTATCTTGTACGAACAGACAATCAAATTAGGTAGATGTGGTTCACCCGGGCTAATAAAGAGCTCTGAAGTAGATTAATGGGCCTGATTTCTTGATAAGACAAATTAGAAGCCCGCTCTTAGTGTATAAAAAGCTCAGACTGACCTTTGAGGTCCACCTGACATCTTTGATGCATGTCCAACATTATTTAAATTTCACATTTGTGGAGTCTGTCTATCCAGGGAGGGAACCCTTTCAATTTAGGTAATAGAAGCTGATAGATATTCTCACCAAGGCCAATTTAAAGAGGTCCGCACACAAACAAAAGGAAAGGACAGATAATCCATGAGCAATTAATTAACTAGCGCAGCTCAGCCACATCTGGACACTGGAGTCACTTTTAATAATGAAAGTAAACAGGAGATGAGAGAGAACTGCATTTATTTTTATCTTAGGTGTTATTTTGCTTATCAACTCCTCTGTTTCTCTTCCCCTCTGCTTTCCTTATCTTTTCCTTCCTGCTCTATCTTCCACTCATCTTCTTTCAGCTCTGTCTTCCTCCTCATTGGCTCCTAACATTCCCTCCCTTCTTTTGGTTTACTTTCCTTTTCTCTCCACCTCTTCTCATCTTTCGCTTGTCTCTTCCTTCTCTTTCTCTGATTGCTTTTCTTCTCAGTCTCTTATCCCAAACTTCTACAGTCGCCTTTGCTGTCTTTTTTTTTTATTGACATTCCATTCTTCTCATTTTAGCCATTCCTGGAGAATGAGGGGGCTTGTGGCCTGATGATCAGATCCAGAGGCCATTGTGTTTAACTTCATTCCTTCAGCCTGACTCTGCTAATTTTAGCCCATTCCCTGTTTTGTTTTACCCAAATCAATCAGTAGTGAGTGACACATCCTTTCAGCCGACTTCCTACTGAGATAGAAGCTGCGGTGAGTAATGGTTGCTCCACCCTATCACCAGACAGGAATGTTGATACAGGATGATTCTGCAAAATCCAAGATTATGTTCAGAGACAACATTTCTTTAAACCCGGTGACAGCGTTTGTTTTCTTTTTTACATTTTTACTTTTTAGAATGTCTTCCCCTGGTAATTTCATGGTCACTTGATCATTTGTCCTATTGACTGGTTGCTGAGTGTCAAGACAGCAAATCTTATCTAATACGAGTCTGTTGGAGGGCAGACATTAGAGGGGTAAGACGAGACAGCGGGGAGGAAGAAGGAGACATGTTGCAGGTAGAGAACAGCTCTGTCATCGAGAGCATGATGGACAGTGAAGTATTATCCTCCTAACTAAAGTATTTGGTTTTCCTAAATGACCTGGAACCAGCACTGAGCTGTGAGCTGTAAGTGCATTGTGTGGCAGCAGTCCAGAGGACGTTGGGTCCTGTTCACACCATGCACTGAATGAGTCAGGACCGCATGAGACAGGTGAAGCGACTGCCAGGAACGAGTCAAGCTCACTTTTGAGGGTGGTCCAGATTTTTTCCTGGACGTCAGCGAGCCGCTGTCTCTATGTAGTGACCTCTATAGCCATTACACTTAGTATCACTTGTATCACCAGTGCAACAATAATTTGTCCAGTACTTCCTGTTCCATGACAGTAAATATGGTATGGTAAAGGTTAGAGAAACATTGTGGCATACAAACTAAGGTTAAATTATGTGATTAGGGTTGGGCTACTGAATCACTTGGGAAAAACAAGGGAAAATTGTGGTTAAGGTCATTTGCAGGTCCAGGTAGGTACAGCTAATGTATATACCCATACTTTCTGCCTTGTTACATAAGGGGCACACAACTCTCTGCACTGACACTAAACTTTGTAATTGGGCATAAAGAGTGTGTTGAAGAATCATCCAACATGTGGATGGATGTTATTCCTAGAGGTACTGGGCCTGGTATACAGGATATAATATGAAGAAATATGTTGATTTAACATTTGTTGGAATCACGATGTGGGAAGCGATTTTAAGGTCAGTAACCAAATGAAGAGACATGCTACCTGTGTTTTCAAAATCTCATGTCCGTCCAGGGTTGGTTGAGGTCTCTTACTAATGAGATGCTGATAGTCTCACTTTGGTTGCTTTCTGTTGTTGCCCTGTGCACAGTAACGGGCTTTATCAGCACTTTTTGCCCCAGATTTCATCTCTCAGGCTCCGTATAGGCTGTCTGACAGTGTCAGGTTGGCTTATATGCATCCTGACAGGAAGCTCTTCAGACACAATGGTAATCTGTTCAAAATGTTCCATGTTAAAGTTTCTACAACTGTAGTGGGATTGACCCCATGACTGTTTTCCTTATTTGCTTTTTGAAATCCCCCCTTGTACACAATATAAGCTGTGTATAGGCACATTTCTAAAACTTGGCTGATCTAAGTGGAAGTTGGTTCTATCCTGCCAGCTGAGGTCCTGTATTGGCCACTGTTTAATGGCCTTTCTCAGTGGGGATGCTGGTAAACAGCACACAGACATCAAAAGCTACCAGTCCCCATGAGGGGAACACTTTCAAGTCCTCGGTCTTCTGGACAAAAACCCTGCTATTCACACTTTCAGGCTTTTTTTTTCCTTTCCTTTTTATTGATTTCTGAAAATAAACCTGTACACTCTTGTGCTCATCATGTCTTCTCATTTTCTTCTCCCCTTCCTTTTGCTTCCTGGTTCTCTGACACTGTTATTTCCCTTCCTTTCTTTTCCGTTCCTTTCCTCACCACATCAGTGACAGGAAGCAGCTGGGAGACATCATTGGCGATGATTTGCAACCACATATTCATTTTTTATCCTAAATATATTAGGCCAGGCAGCTGGAGGTTCAGCGGCGTAATGGCCATTGTATATTTTATGAGCAGCAGGAAGCAAAGCTCTTGGAGTTAATCATGTGAATGAGGGGGTTTTCAGGTGCAGACAAGGGCACTACTTAAATCATCACATAAGCCTCCCCAAAAAGGTCAGACGCTTCAATATGACATTGAATGCCCTAGAGTGGATAGAGTGGCTGTAATCATTTGGAGCACCTGCCATTGTCTACAGGCCAAACACATTTGTGGAGGTGACATTGGACATCTACTTCCATAGCAGCTGTATGCTAATATGTGTCGTTCCTTGGTAAAGTGGCTTCAAAGAGTATTGAGACCCCTTCACTTTTTGCACTTTTTGTATGTAGACTTCTTTTTTAATGAATAAAACCGCCATTTTTGCCATCAATCTATGCTCAATAGCCCATAATGACAAAGTGAAAACATGTTCAGAATTTTTTTTTTCTTAATTTATTATAAAAATTTAAATCTCTCATTTACAAAAGCTTTCATACATTTCATTCAGTACTAAGTTGAAGCCCCTTTGGCAGCAATTACAGCTTTGAGTTTTCTTGGGTAAGTCTCTGCCAGCTGAATGCTGAAAGGTGAACCGTCGCCCTGGTCTCAGATCATGTGTCACAGCTCAGGTTTAGGAGGACTCAATAGCGTGACTCAGGGGGACTGGTAAAAGTTCAAAACAGTTCACCTTTATTAAGGCTCGTCAGGCAGGCGCAGGCAAGGGCGAACAGTAGGTGAAGTCAGGCTGTAGGCAGTGATTGATATCAGGCAGATCAAGCAGTCAAAAGGTAAAAGGAGCAAGAAAAAGGCAAAATCCAAAAACAGGCAGGTAGTCAGACACAGGAAAACAGGCAAGAAAGGCTGGAAAGATACAGCATGGAAAACACAGTGAGATAATTTGGCAGGGAATGAGTGGAAATGAGTATAAACAGCTGATTAGGATAACAGGTGAGAAGGTGGGAGGAGAGGAGTCAGGAGGCTGAAAGGCAGGAAAGCAGCGGTTACTGCAATGAAATGGAGAGTTAGTAATATGGCAAAGGCAGGTAGAGAATGAATGAATGCATGAATGAGCTGTGACAGTCATGTGCACTCCAGATCAGGTTTTCTTCAAAGATCTCCCTGTATCTAGCTACATTCATCCATCCATCAGTCTGCCTGTCCCATCCACTGAGCAGCCCCCCTATAACATGATGCTGCCACCATCATGCATCAGTGTAGGAATGGTATTAGCCAGGTGATGGGCAGTGTTTGAAAGGGGTTCAACTGAAGCTACTCAGTTTGGATGGAGAGTCCAGACTGGTCCAGTTAATTAATTATGGAGGTCCCTGTGCTTCAGGGAACCCTCAAAGCTTTAGAAATGGTTCCGCCCCCTTTTCTTGATGGATGATTTAAATCAAGTTTATTGCAGAGAGGATACACCTGACCACAATTTGAAGTGTCACAGCAAAAGGTCTGAATACTTTTGTAAATGAGAGATTTCAGTTTTTGATCTTTAATACAAAAAAAATACCTTAATAAGTATAATAAGTAACAAGATACATAACACTTCATTTCAGCACTTTCTGTATGCCAAGTGTCCACGGCTGATGATAGGTGTGTATGTGTGTGTGTGTAAATCATGTAACTGATGTACAGTACACTTATCTGTAAATGTAACCGGTCAAGAGTAAACGAATGTTGTACTTTGTACTTTGTTTGCATCTGGGAATGTAGCTTAGTAATTCTCTGTATGTTCTTAAGATATATAAATTGTATCTGTATGATCTCTGTCCTGTCCCTGTTTCTCTATGTCAAGATGTTAAAAAAAAAACTGGCTTTTCTATACCAGTTTCCTGTAACTTAAAATCTGAAGAGGTTAACTGACGGTAAAACAATACCAGGATGTGTCAACATATTCTTGAGAGGACCCAACAGTCTCGCTTGGCTTCCACACATATTTTTATCATGCCACACCACTGCTCTGAACCACTTAAGTCCCACACTTATAAGGTTTTTCCATCGTAGAGGAGAACTTGGGGAGGCTCGTTGTGCCGAGCCAGTGTATGAACAACTGCGATCAGTCGAGCAGCGCTGGCTGGGGGGAGCTGCATGGCAAAGTAGTTTACCTGTACCTCTAATGAAACTCCGGTAACTTGATGACATACACAGTGGATTTCCTATAACGCCCACGGTTTGCCAGTGGAAAGTTTTTAGTGTGTACAGTAAACTGTCAAATCAGCCTGATATCTAAAAGTACAAACAGGAACACAGGAGAGAACCAAAACCACACAGATTCAGGTAGAAGTTACAAAAGTGGTGCGAGCTACTTCTCACTGAGAAACTTTACAAACACATTTCCATTGGCAGGTTCTCACGATGTGTCTAAACAGAAAGCGTAGTGTTTATGGGCATATAGTGCAAGTGAAGCACAAGCCGTTACATGGCCTGTGCAGATGGCTTGATTGATCAAGCAACCATTAACCACAGATATTTGGTTAATGGTTAAAAAATGAAAACTTCCATTCTTGCTTTTCGTGATATTGTAAGGATGCTATCAGTTTAGCTCCTTTAAAGGATAAACAATGATCTATACCGGCTCTGCTGAACATCAAGACCACTACCATAATCCAAAATCCACATCAGAATTTCTGAATTGCTGGGACTATAAAAGCATTTTTCAAGTTTCAGCTTTATCTCTAAAGTATTTCTGGTGAACTCCACTTTGAAATTCCAGACGTATAGCAGAAGGGAGAGGACACATAATGGAGCCGTAGTTTAAAAG
Source organism: Toxotes jaculatrix (assembly GCF_017976425.1). Taxonomy (NCBI): domain Eukaryota; kingdom Metazoa; phylum Chordata; class Actinopteri; family Toxotidae; genus Toxotes; species Toxotes jaculatrix. The sequence continues at coordinate 25,292,381 of NC_054402.1, read as the reverse complement.
TGAGCAGTGAACTGCTCTCCTGTCAGAGCAGCTGCTATGTAAACTGTACAGTATATCTCTGCAGTGCTGGCCCAGAGACGGCTGGAGAACTCTCGTTGATGAAAAATCAAAATGCTAATTGAAGCCATCCATCTAAAAAAAAAGAGGCCAACACCAAGCTCAGTCTTTTAACAGTTTAAACGGGGTCAGTGATTTGGTTTGGACACAAATGGACAAAGTATATTCTCGTCACTCAGCTAAGCTCATTGGGTTGTATATTGTATATTGTATTGAGTTTTTAGCTAGCATCATAAATGTAGCTTAGTGTCTCAGACAGACTAATTAGATTTTTGAAGCTGATTTTTCTCCGATACCATTTTTCTGCAGGTTAACATGTGCGTCATTCAGATAACTCAGTATCTGTAAAATCAGCCTCTGTATTGTTTCCCTGTCTACAGTTTCTGTGGTTGCCATGGTCACACAAGGAGCCGCAGTGGCAAGTTGCAAAAGTTGAACCATCATGAACTCCGAAGGCACAGAACCATGCGCGTTCACGAGAGCAGCAGCTGCCCGTGGCCATTGTCTAAACTGAAAACGGATGGAGGCGGCGGAGACAAGCACTCGCTGTGTGGAAACACTTTAGCCTTTCTTCAAATGTTAATGCAGTGTTACATTTTATTTCATGAACTGAAAAAATACAAAAAGATTTAAACAATAATTCAGAGAAGGGCAAGTCTGTAGTTAGCAACTCACCAAGATATCAACGGTTGCAAATCCTTTTTGTAGCCAGCTTTCTGTCCTGGCTTTATGTTCTACTGTCCCCCTACTGCCTGACACATGCACAAATCCCTCAATCTCGTAAATAACACGAAACTAAAAAAGAGTTATGTATGCAACTATGATTCCATGAATCATGGATGACTGTCAAAGATTGTATGTGATGCCTGGATTTCCTCCATCTGTCTTTCCACATTGTCTTCACCCAGTCTGTTTCTGTTTTTGTGTCTTGATAGGGGGTTATTGTTCAGTACATCTTTTATTGATCTTGATATTTCCCTATTCATTACTTTGCATGTTGTGTGTTTCACCCAGTTTTCCATTCAGTATAGTAATGAAAATGTGTAACAGTATAAGAATAATCCCTGTGAATTTTCCATGGCATCGGGATTTCTGGAGACTATCAGGAGCACAAAATACTGGATGCATCGATGATAGGTGGATGTTAGTTTGGTTCTTACCTGGACCTCCACTCCATAGCCCATATACACAGTGATGAAGTAGCTGCAGTCCACAGTGGAGTGAAAGGCAGAGCTGGACTGTGGTGGAGCCTCTATGTATCCTTCTGGCCCGGTCAGGTTCAGCTGGCAGGGAACTGCAGGGACAAACACAGCAGCATGGAAATGATTCTGATGGAAGCAGTGAAGACAGACACACACAGTCCTCAACTCATAGTCCATATTCAATGGCAGTTTTACATTAACATTTTACACTAACATACTAATACGTGAAAGCAAAGGTGGCACTCGTGGACTCAAGCCTTTTCTCTCATAATTTTATTCATGGCAACAATGAAAGTTTCCTGAAACATCACTGAGACAACAGGACAACAAAAAACACCAAAATCATTTAGTTTCTCTAACCCATGACCATGATCTTCCCCAAAACTTAACCATCTAATTTTAGTTGTTCTAATGCTCATTATGGGTCGTTCTGGAAAGCACTGACGAATGTTTAGGTATAAAGGCTTAGCTGAGCCTAATTCTGTTCCAGAGTGAGAGCCTGATTGTGATTCATGGACCCGTTGTGTAATACCATCTTGAAGACCAACTTTTAATCCCTTGCAGTAAGGTTCAAACAACAGCAAAAATGTCAGTATGTTATTTATAGCAAATACAAGGCATTTGCATTTATGCCTGGTATTACTAAGTGTGATTATCTCAAGTCTGCCCACACTGAGATCAGATCTCAACATGCAAATTAGGAAGTTAGAGCTGACAGCCTCATCAGCAGACAGGGAACGTCTCAGGTCAAGTGAAGTGATGATGGATACTCTCTCAACACTTCTGCGATGTGCAAAGGTCCCATGAGTGACAGAGCCAGTCGAGAGGCATCTCTGAATTACTTTTCAGCAGCCTGCCTACTTGGCTAACATTACTTATACTGTAAGAAGATAATGACATTAATTATCATTCTGTTGTTTATTTCTGTGTTCTGATGTCTCTCTGTCTTGGGAGATAAATCCCTCTTGTGTTGCTCTTCATGAAGTTTCTTCCTCTTCCTTCCAATTAAATGTTATGGTTATTATTATATAAGGGTACGTTTATGTTGTGCTGAAGCTAGCAGACAAACTGTAAAATGTAAATACTATAGAAGCTTATATTATATTCTCAATCCACAACTACCATAATTAACACCATGTGAGTTTGAGTAGTAATGCAGTTTATGTACTGTCTGATGTTTGAAAGATGAGATTTCTTATATTTTCAGACAGTGACTGAAGGAATGAGGAGAGAGGAGACAGAGGAGAGGAAGAAACTCAGGATGCAACAGTGGAGACAGAAACACACAGCAGAGAAAAAGAAAGTGCAAATTATCCAGGTTTTAAACAAAAAGACGGAGGAAAAGAGACAGAAACGGATTCAAACTGAGACACATGTAGGAAGAAGAAAAACTGTTAAGGTTAAACTTACTGATTTCATAAGGCAGTATTAAAACAGACAGATGTTCTAATAAGGGGACTAACACTATAAAACAAATTTGTCTTTATGTGCTGTTTGAGGGTTGCTGACATCAGTAAGGGTTGGAGACACAGCTGCAAAATGGTCAGATAGTCTCAGTTCTGATCACTAGAGAAAGACAAAGATGCTGATTTTCTGTCACTGTCTAACTGTTCATTCATTTAAACAAATGAATTCCATATCTCTCTGTCTTGTTTTTCTGTTTTATTGGTTTTTGAGACAGGGACTGGAGGGTCCATCTTTCCATCATCACGACCCTTGTGGGCCTGTGACAGAGAGGCTGAGGTAAACCAGAGTCTACCCTTTATTTTACCACTACAGCCACGTAGTTTTCCCTCAAGAGTCTCCCGCTGAGATGCTGCTGTGCAGCCTCTGTTTACTTGTGCTTTGCAGAGGAAGGGCTCATCTGTAGCTTTTTTGATGGACAGCTTGACACAGCAGAGAGAAAACCAGTATACATCTGTGTAACACTATTACACATACTGTACAAGTACAGACATCACTATAAACACAGGCAGACACTCTATCTGACTTTGTTTGAAGCTTTTCTGGATCTCTGGCTGCCTTTTTAAGCAGCTCAGTCCTGTGATGGGACAGCTGAGGACAGAATATTTCCTGGTGGCCTTAGGGCTTTTCTCTTCCATCACCTTCATCCCTCCCTCTCTCTGAGCTGAAAAGGAAACTTTTGCTGAAGTGCTTCTTTATGAAGAAGAACATTGTCTCTGCGTCCCCTCGGCACTTCGCCTCGGGAGGTGTCCACTCCAGCATTATTACTGCAGTACAGTGATGTCATTCATCCTGTGCAGGGGTGTGTGTTACAGTCCAATGAGGAGAGATCCAAAGGAAGTGAATAAACAAAATTTATTGAGGTAAGCGACAGAGGGAGTTTGGGTGATTAGACTCCATCAATGTGAAGCGTCTTTATTAAGCACAGGCTCTTAGGAAGATAGAACAGGATGCCCTGGAGTCTGGATGCTGGTGATGTTGGAGCGGAGTTAACAAATGGTTGATGGAAACCTTTGGAAGAGATCCTTCGTATTGAACTTTCACCAGTGCTTCATTTCAAAAAGGACAGATCAGATGGAGGTGAATAACTAAATTTAAGGTAAGCAACAGAGCGAGTTTTGGTAATTATACTCAGGACGTGATCCAAAATAAATAAAAGCATTCTTACTGTGGCAAGGCTTATTAAGCTCTGAGAGGAGACAGAAACAGCATATCATGAAACATAACACACACAAAAAATTAAACAGTAATCAGAGTGAAAATTAAGGAGCCATTTCACCCAAATAGGATGTATGATGCAAAAGGGGCAGAAAGGGGTGGAACTGAACCTGGGATGAAGGCTAGAGGCCATCAGTGGCCATGGGAGGAAGATGTCAGAGGAGAGAGATAGACGTCAGCCTACAATGAGAGCTAGGGGGCTGTTGAAGGCCAGAGGACAGGATTGGATGTTCGACTCTGATGAAGGCTAGAGGCCAGTAGAGAGAATAGATGTTAACTTAAGACGACGGCTAGAGGGGCCATTGAAGGCCAGAGGACAAAGACAGTGTGTCAGTGTGCAATGAAGGGCAAAGAGGCCAAGGAGACGGGAGGAGATGATAGCACCAGCATTACAAGAGGGGAATGACATGGGTTAAAGAAATTAAGCTAATGTGAAGAATAACCACCAGCAGCCATATGCATGACTGATCCCATGGGTCATCAGACCTGAGAGAAATTTGAGCAAAGGGGATGTATGTGGAAATTCACAGCAGAGCAGCACCTAACCTGAGGGAGTGGCCTGAGTGCTTCTCAGGCCAAACTGTCAAATATTTTTAAAAAAAGAGATATATCTTGATCTAAAACCAAATGCCACCAAGCTCATTACAAATACATTTCTACATCGTTGCAATAAGATAAGAAACCTCAGTTAATATGGGATGAAGTGGCCGCCTGACAGAGGCAGAAGAAGGCCAGTGTTTCCAACACGTGATGTGAAAATGTGACTGCGCTGCCAAAACTGATCCCGGACATGTCATGCTAGGACAATAGGCTACATTTCCGAGAGTGCAAAAGGAGGAGAGATAGAACGGGAATCTGAGATGGAGCTGAAGACTCTGTACACAAGACCAAGTTACGTAACCTGTGACCAAGTTACGTAACCTAGAAGAGACGTAGCTGGACTTTGTGAAGTTTACTCTAAATCTTTATGAAGAGACTTCAGTGCTGAGATGACCGACTGATTCACCATAGTTACTGTCCGAGTGAAGCACCGGAGCTCTTCACTAGCGACTGAGCACCGTTGTCAGTTTAACTGTGATTCACAGTGTGTGACTTCTTGGATGAAAACAAACTAAAAGACAGCAAAGCTAAAGAATCAATCATAATCGAATCTAATAACCCTCTCGTAGGCTGCTGACCCGTTAGCCTTGTGTGCTGTGCTTATTTGTCTAGTTTTGAAATGAACTGAAAATAACAGCTCTGACCAGCAGCGGAATGAAAGGATTCAGAATCAGAGCAGAACATTTCGCTGTATGAATGGAAATGAAATGCACCTGAGTCACTCTCACTCACTGTAGTATGTACTGAAATGTCTGTAAAGTGCCACAGGTTCTTGAACAGTGATGCATTCACTTTCTGTAGTAACTGCAGTGCCATGAATAGTGATGAATTCACTTAGTGTTGTACAAACGTCAGTGCTTTACAGGCTGGCTACCCTCAATCCCCCAAGAGGCACTGCTGGCTATACCTTGAAAGACTGTAGCTATAGCTTATTGCACAACTGTACAATGGTAGGGCTGAAAGACAGAATTGAAATGATATTTAAAGAACATCATCCAGTAACTGATTGACTCCAGAACATGAGCAAGAAAGATCACTGGTCAGATATGGTGACACCAGGATTGTGAAGGGATTTTGACAGCGAGGGGAGCAGAGCAGAGATGATGGAGAGAAACAGGAGTGCAACGCCAGCGTTAACCCACTGAGGTACAGGCAGCACTGCCTGTCTGTGCTTTGACCTGCAGTCACCCTGCACACAGATGAGCTGATTAATCACAGTGCTCCCATCTCGATCCTCCTGCAAACACCAGCAAGAAAACCCCACAATGATATTCACTCCTCCCATCCACTCTCTTCATAACCAACAATTTTCAGCGTGCTCTGCCGTGGCCCCTGTTTGGACCTTCGGATTAAAGGTTAGCGATGCAGTGATGCTGTTGCAATTTATTTCATCTCCATGGCTGTGCGATGGTGAGAGATAGAAATGGAGAAGATATTAGTTGAGGGTGTGAAGACAGCATGGGGACACTCAAAGGAGGAAAACATTCTTTGATTAAGTCTCATAAGAGAGAGAAGACTGCTGTGGTGGGTGTGAGTAAAAAAGATGTTTGGATAAATCTCAGTTTTGAAGGATTCCGAATGATAAATATTTAGAAGATGAAATGTTATTGGGTTACATTAGTTTCAAATAAAAGATTAAATTGAATTATACTGTATTTCAATTTAGTTTTGGATCTTAGAAAAGACAAACGGACATTGTTTTCTTGATTTCTGGAGCCCAGAGACTGCCTGTATCAAAATAAAAAAAATTCACAGTTTGACTCCTGCTGCCGCCCATGTTTTCAAACCAACCAAACAAATCAAAATACAGCCTGAAATGACAAAGGATACACAAGCCAAAGTAGTACATTAAGTGTCTTTTTACATTTTTTTTAAATAAAGGAAATGAGACTGAAAAATAGGTTTGTGGGATCAACATGTAGGTCATTTGTTTGTACCCACTGTTACGACACAGAGGAACTTCAGAAATATAACCCCCACAGCAGCAGGTGCACTCGACCTTTGTCATCATGGTTATAATAATAAAAACTCAGTTGAGGTTGTGGAATAGCCATGGTTAAAATAATTAGAAGAGCAAATAATAATTATCAGGTTTCAAATAAGAAATTTCCTGTGTCAAAGTCCTGACCTCCCTCCTACGCAGACTTTGTTGCTCATTATACAATATCACCTGACTTCCTCCGTTTCTCCCTTCATAATTACTACAGCTGCTAGAGGTCACCTAACAATACAACACAGCTATGAGTTGTAGCACACTGCTTGCACACACAACCTATGGGGTTGTTTATTTTGCAGTCTCGTGGGACTCTGGGAAAAAGAACTTTTAGCTTTCCAGGCATCTGTCATGCTGGCTGTTAGTGACATGTGTGGCAAATTTAGCATAATGTACATGTCCACAGCAAACAAGAGGTAAAAGATGGAGGAAATGTTGAGCTGGCACATATTAATTATATATTGATGATATTAATTTAGAATGTGAAACAGAAATTGTTCACATACAGTCTAATGTTTAGGATGTAAGGATCCTTTTTAAGGATTTTATATTTTATATACCTCTACATTCAGAAAACTAAGACAACTAATATAACTAATTAATGAAGACCTGCTTTATATTAGAATGAATCACTCCAGTAGAAGCCACCTTTATTTCCCATATTTCACACTGATTTAATAACAGTTTTCACTGACTCCAGTCACAGCACATCACAACTGGCTCTCTGCTCAACCCACACACACACGCACCCACAGACACACACTCACATCTGCATGCACACAACAGCAGTTAGTTAAATACAGAATGTCTTCTCTCATATTATTTCCACATTAAAATCATCAAGAATTAATTTCCAATGTAATGTGGTATGTAATCCATCAGCACTTTATTAGGAACAGTCTCATTGGATAATTGTATTAGTGAGCAGGTGGACAGGTGTGGTCAGAGAAATAAAACATAATAAGAGTGAGTACTCACCTGGACTCTGCATGGTGGTGATGATGGTGGTGGTGGTGATGGTGGTGGTGGTTGTCTCCTCTTCATCACTGCCTGGCCTCACGTTCCGCTTCAGTCCAGGCTGATCTGGCCTCACTGCATCTGTCTCCCTTGTAGCAACAGCAGAGGGGATGATGGGATCATGCTCTGGATCTTTTAAAGCTGCTCTGGTGGCAGGAACGGGGGTGTTGGAGTGAGAAGTGGCGGCCAGTGCGTGCGTGACAGGGGCTGTTAGCATGTTAGAGCCTTCAGCCTTCTCATCTGACACCCCTTTATCCGTATTATCCAGGGGAGTCCCGGAGGGTGAGGTGAAGAAGGTGGGCTGAGCGCTGGGGTGCGAGCTGGATCCTCCGCTGTCTTCGAAGTAGTTTGGCTGACCGTGAGGGCCGAGTGGCGCCCGGTGTTGGGGAGGGTTTCTGTAGAGAGAGTGGTGGTTTGGAACATTGAAAGGTGGGGCGGTGGTAACCACGGGGAGCCTCCTTTCTGTGTCCTGGGTGGTGGAGTACAAGCTGGCCCTGTTCTCCGAAGGGCCCCCTGGGGTGATAGATAGAGCATCCTCAGAGGCGTTGGCTGCGGAGAATGAAAGAGAATAATAGATGTGGTTGGAAGAATGTTGATTCGTACCACAGACTCAATAATCACTTGGCCATGCAGGTGCAGAGATTTCTGGCTCCACTTTCCTGCCTGAACGCTCTCTCTCTGGCTCCAAACCTCTCCATCAAGAGCCATTTAACTCTCTGCCAAACCCATTTTCAATTGGTTAATGATGGAGAATGGCGATAGAGCGAGCAACCAGGCTGCATAACAAAGGCCAAGGGACCATCAAGCCAAAAAACATCCAGTACCAAAGCTGCCTTATTCCGCTAGAATGACATACAGACTTAACACGGTGACTTGCCACCTTTTTGCTTAACAGTCAAAACAGGATTTCCATTTATATATTTCTTTTCTTTTTGATTTAGGGGCCATAATTCAAATGTTTACTCTTTATTAGAAAAAATGGCCTTCACAACTGTTTCATCACAATTTTATACTTTTTTTTATCAATTATTTTACATTTTAATGTCAAAATAAACATTCTAAATATCAGATGATGGATTTTTTTCTGTTTCTTTCCATCCATGTTGTGTGTTACAGGAATTTCAATTTCAATTCCTTCTGATGATGGAACAAATGAGGCTTTTGAATTTTTCTGTCAAGGGCTGTTTGTTTGTTTGTTTGTTTTTTTTTTCCCCTAAAGCAGGAAACACGGCCAATGAGTTTGCTCCCTGCATGATGAAGGGCCACAGCAGAAACAATGCATCAGGCTTTACTGTGTTTTTATTACTGATGATTTCTAATAGGTATACATATTGCAGGCAGTCTAGAGTTCTACTGTATTTTTTAATTATCAAACAAAATCAATAAATCAATGGAATACCCTTCACAGACCATGGCTGAAGCATCAGTTTAAGGTGTGAGGACGTGTGCTGAGATCAGCCAGGTGTGTGCAGGTGTGAAACGGAGCAGCGTTCTTCTTTCTCTAGCTCTTTTTATTCACTCCTCACACCATGAATACCTTTGAGGAGACATTATCCCTATTTGTACGTTTCATCTCATGTGTAAGGCGGCTGGCTCTCTGCGCTGAATTTGAGTGCGGCTGTTCAGAACAGCTTCAAACGCTTCTGTTTACAGACCTGGTTGAAGAACACATCATACAAACTAGTTTGTTTCAGGCGAACACCAGCTTCTCACCTATTAAGTGGCCATCTACTCTTTTCACCCATAATATCTGTGCACAGCTCATTCACTGCCTTTACGAAGCTCTCAGCCGCAGAGCACACATGCATGAAAAGACACACATTGCTCCTTTACTAGAAAAGTACCTGGTCTCTGGTTCTCTGTGCGTCATGAAGTCTGTGGTAATTTGATTAAACACAAAGTCATTAAGGAATATCAACCATGTGAGTATGATAACTGAATCAATAAAGGTATTAAAAATAAAATTTTAACTTGGTCAAGGTCCCCGAGATGCTTCTCACTGTGCCTAGTGGGTTTTCCAACACTGGAAGCTTTTGCTGTTTATTTCAATTATACCCCACAGTAAACTGTGTGTTCCTATATATATATGTGTGTGTGTGTGTGTTCTGCAACAGCGTTGTTCCTCTACTCTGAAGAGGAGACCATCTAATTTCAAATATTAAGCACGGCAGTTCTCACATACTGTCAATGATTTATCAGTCCTGAAAGCTAAGTTTTATTTGATAGAGCTGCAGTGATTTTGACAGCAGAAAGTATAACTTCATAGCCACAGAATAAATCTGAAATTCAGTCCCACTCTTCATCTCGCCCTGGTCACTGTTCTGCTTCACTGTACTTGAGTCTGACATGGAGCTGAGAGAACCCGTCTCATGCTTCTGGACGGAGACAGGACATTCGCTCACACTCCGTAAAGCAGAGGCTTTCCATCGTTCAGAGCTGAATTTTAGCCATATTTCCTGTCATTACTTCTTTATGGGGAGCAGTGAATTAGTGCTGTTTCTCCACTGTGTGTCAGTTGGCATACTGAAAAGCTCTTGTAAAACGCCAAACAGCACAATCCAAACAATTCTCGTAAATTGCTCACATCGGTGGCTTCTTCCCTCCCCATCCTCCTCGTAATAAGACTTAATATTCATTCCTGAGGAGATTTGATGAGCCGCTATAATTCTCCCAGCGTAATGATCAGCGCTCCCCTCCCAAGTGCACCTGTGAGATCTAATCTGAGACCCCTTCAGGAGGCTATCATCCGCTGAGGGAAGTCTTATGTTTCTTTAACAATGCTTCATTTCCACCATAATAGCTCCCACTCTCTGCCGGCTAATAGCTATCTGCTTCAAACAATCAGGGTTTATTGTAGCTGTACCACTTCCCACCCAGCACATCGCTTCTCAGACACACACGGCTCTTTGCACAGAATCAGGCACATTGGCAGGTAAATCTACAAGAAAAATAATGAATGAAACAGAATCTTAAAATGACTGACTGGAGGTCTGCCTTTACCCTGCTGCTAAGAGGTGGAAGAGGTAATGTGATATTTGATTCAAATTTGACTCAAATTTGTGGAGGATTTGTGGATTTTTTTTCCCCTGTGGCTTTGAACTGCGGCTCGGATAAAACAAGACATTTTAAAATGTCACCTTGGGCTCTGAGAACAGTTTTTTGACTTGTATAGACTAATGATTAATCAAAAAACAGACTTCAGATTAATCACTGATTGAAAATAAATGTTAGTTGCCACCTTAATATTTACATTTTTTAAAAAAAGATCAGATTCTTGGCACAGTAAAATGGTCTTTTTGCGAGCATGTCAAAGGGGTGGTAAAAACAGAAAGGTTATAATTAATGAAACTGAGGCTAAGAGATCCTGATTTTACTCTCTAGTATTTGTCAGACTCCAAAAATGCTGGATTCTGAATTTACATAATGCATTAACACACAAATAACATATATAATAAATGGTAACATATTCTGCTACACCCACATACTGTATTAAAATAAATACCATGCAACCTGTTAACACAAGCTGTTAACACAAGCCTTCGGTATATTTGTACATTTGTACGTCAAGGGTAAAAGCAGTTTGTACTGTGTTTCATTTTCAGGTTGTGAAAACAAAAGACATTCAGTTCCACACTGGACCTGATAGTCTAGAGGTAAATGAATAGAATAGAATGCCTTTTATTGTCATTGGACATCTTTTACATGTACAACGAGATGGAAAGCATCTCCTTCTCCAGTGCAACATGTATGAATATACAACATAGAATAGAATAAAGATAAAATAAGATTAAGTTAAGTAAGTAAGTAAGTAAACATGCTGACTATGAAGGACAAAATCCTAGGTTTCAATCCAAAGGTTGGACTCGTGCTGAATGTCACTCCTCTGCTCTGTCACCTTCACATTCATTGAGCTGAGTGTTAAAAGCAGAACAGGCAGCTTAAACAATTCACCCTTTTCAAAATGCACAGTAATTCATACTGAGCTAAAACAATGACATGAATTGACTCTTCTCGTGTAAAATGTTAAATTTTCTTGTATCTCACAAGAGATTGATTGAGGTTCCTTTTCTGGGACCTGTACTGTTCTATGAGAGGAAGCGTTACCAACATATCATGTTATTATGACTGACTTCACACAGCACAGCTGCTATTTCTATAAACTGTACTGTACAGTAGAGCATAAAGACGTTGTCCTTGTCTCCTTCTTGTGTTTCATTTCATCCTCATTAATGTGCACACTGATGCATCAAGGTCTTCCATATATCTAATCAGATCATCTTACACCTGAACCCTTCTAAACGTTCTATTGCATATTGTTCTGGAGTTGTGGATGGATGTGTGCGCGCGCACACACACACACACACACACACACACACACACACACACACACACACACACACACACACACACACACACACACACACACACACAGTGCTATTGTAATACTTTGACATCCCACATACTACAGTGAAGAGACCAAAAAAAAAAAAATTGACAATATAAATCATGCCAACATGCAACAACCAAGAGCCTGATGCATGTGCTCCATCATTGCTGATACAAAGAATTGATTTACGTGATGCTGATGGTGAAAGTAGCATGACGGCAAGATAGAGCCAAGCAAGCCTGCAGTGAGAAGGAAACCACAAACAGAAATGAATCTTTGTGCAAAGGTGATTTGTGTGGATTTCATAGGGCACTGGCAAAGTATGCTGTCCTGCTGATGGAGGCACCAGATCAGAAAGCACACACAAAAATTCTACTATTTTCTTAAACATTTGGCATGAATTGAATTTTCATAATAGTTAAGTAGCTTTAAAAAAAAAAAAGACTTTATCTTTTATTATCTTCTTGTATTTAACATGTTAAATCAGACCATTGCATCACTTGTATTTATTCACTCAATTTCTTAAATGACTGAAATTATGCCTCACTTTCCATTGACATTTTAGGCTTATTGTTTAATCTTTAGCTTTTCTTTCATTAGATCATTAGATGTTAACTTGTATGATGTTAGATCTTCAGCATTGCGCTACCTGCTGTTGAGCTGCCATGGTAAACAGCTTCTGTAAACTGTGGTCCTGCCTCAGCCAGTCATGGGAGCGTTCATCATGGTCTCTCCACTCACATTGCATTAAAATAAACTAATCCAGGATTCACAGCTTAATTATTTTCAAAACCAAAATAAACGACTGACAATTAACCAAATATCAATCTCAAATTATCTTCGGATGAAATATGGATCCAGGAATCCAGAAATTTACCTGCTGCAGTATCTATCCATGTCACATGCCACTTAGAATAAACAAAGTCACCCACATGCGCTCAGACCAGTGTGAAAATCTACCTGTGAGATGTGGTATGAAACCTAAACAAAGATCCAGACTCAACGTCACTCTGTTTTTAATTAAGAAACTGACTGTGTGAACCACGGGCTCCTGCCACAGATTTTGGGCCCCATGAAAAGACTCCACCAACACCACTACAGGCAATGCCAACCCTGCAAACACAACACTGTGCAGACATGCATCTAACATTGTGCCCACAGTGGACACGTCATTTTAATGGTAAAATTCATGATTGAAAAGTTATCATAACATTGATGACTGATTTAAAACAAGTAGAACTTTAAATATGCATTAAACTCCTCAATTAAAATAAATTAATCAGTATCTGTAGAATGATATGACAAACAAAATCAGCAGCAGATTTTTTAAATAAACATACACGACTAGAGGCTGTCCAGCATCCAGTGCACACTGAGGGTTGTTTTTGTTTCATATAATGATCATTATGGGGAAAAAATAATTACAGTGTTTGAAATCCTATCATTGAAATGGGTTTAATCATTTTTCTTTTCTTTCTCATAATAGGAAAAAACTGAAATTCCCACAGACCCCTTGCAATTATACCAACTGACAAAGCTCCTCCCCTCCCCCTTCATAGGTAGGGGTAGGGATATGGGACTGGGGATGGGGGACTGGGGATGGAGGACTGGGGATGGGGGACTGGGTATGGAGGACTGGGGATGTTGGGCCCGGCACCAGTCAGGTGCTATAACTTGAACTGTAACCAAAGTGCTCTTGTTGCCTAAACCTGAGCACAGACAGGAGTGTGGATGTGAGCCCCAGCCTCTGGTGCCACAGTCCTGTGCTTCATGCATCTGCCGTCCACCTTAAACCCGTCCTTTTATCTCTGGTGAGGTAAAGAGATTTGCTTCATTCACTCAGAAACTTGTTCCTGCACATAATCCAGACAATGATTACATTTGTCATCACAACATACAATACAACTGGTAACCTCTGGTATTGTATGACAGAGCCGTGCTCTCTGCTCTCTCTCTGTACAGTGAAGTCATAAACTGATATATATATACATTACAATCAGTCAACATGGAAACAAGAGGGTCTTAAGGCCTCTGCATTAAAATGATTAAAATAATCCTTCTAGTCACTGAGCAGCTAAAATGCCAGAGGCCTGCCTGTCGGCCAAAAATATTTATCAGTTCAGTAATTTATATGAAAGCAGCACATCAAGCCTAACCCCATGTTAAATGTTCATTTCTACAAAGGATACACTTTGTGTCGTTCCTTTCTTTTGCTTTTCCATCACTTCAGAAACAGTTTACCGGTCTCATTGATGCAGCAAGAGGACGAATGTGAAAAAGGGCAAAGCACCTTAAGGGACACTTTGATGTTTTCCCCTGGGCTGTCAAAGAGCCACAGCAGAATTTAAGCCTCCCCTCAAATAAACCATGAGTCCAATACAAATCCCAATCATTAGAGTTCAGAGGACTTTACAGTAAGAGCCCGAAAGGCCAGGAAGAATGGATCCACCATCTGAATCCTAAACCTGATCACTGGATTATATTTCAAGTCTCTCTATGGATCCACAGTCATTCAGCTGAAAACTGTGGGATATCAAACACCTTTCAGCCTTAATAAGCATGCATATCAACTATACGTGAAGGTGTTTTTGTGCTGCGAGGAGAGAAAGTGAGTCTGGATGTCCTCCTTACATGCACATCAATATTTTAGCAACCAACCTCAGTGCATTGGGTGATTTTCTCCCCCTGGAATATTCATTTTTATTTGTCCCCTGAATGAAAGAATAGAGCACTTATTCAGTGCGTGCATAGTGAGGAGCTTCCGGATCGAGCAGTTGTCTTGCTGCAAATGAACTAAAAACAGACATGAAAGGGAGGCCTTCTGTGCCTTTTAATAGGATTTCTTTGATTTCGACATCTCCAGCTAGATTAGCTGACCACTTAATGTGTATACAGAATGAGAGGACTGAAAGGATATCAGCAGGCAACGGCTGTGTGTCTCTGACTCACTGTAACTACAGTGGTGAGAGGGTCAAGTGTGTGTGTGTGCAGTTTTCTGCTTCTAAAGATAATGTGGACTGGCAAATAATGCCTAGATCTAGTTTGTCCCAATAAAAGCAGCTACTCTGCACTATATAGGATAGAAGAGAATAATGTGCATTTCCACAGCGCTGCTTCCATCAGAGTCATGTCATACTCTCCTGCTCCTGAGTTGCTGCTCTCTTACAGAAATACTATTTTTCATTCATTAATAATTTAAACTGTGTCTACTTCTACTTTTTTTTCCGATACATATTAAGCCACTGTAAATTTTACCCAACACTTCCTGCATATGTTTCACATTAAAATCCTCCAGAGGAGGGGGTTCTGTCCTGGTTCTGTCCATCTGTGCACCAAAGTGGACCCCACAGCCATTCATCAGTGAATGAAAACAGTATCTCTGATTGAAGGCCCGTCCCTCTGTCTCTGTCTCCTTAACATCAAAGACAAAGTCTAAATTTGGATGTTTCATATTTTATCATGTTTAACTGGACAGTTCTTTCAAGAAATTTCTTTGGAAATCACTGAATTAACAACACCCTAATGCTAACTATCCATTAGCTGTACCGCTTATACTTGAGGGTTGCCCAATGCCAGCTGGCATTGGGTGAGAAGTGGCGTACACCATGGACAGGTTTCTGGACAATCAAAGGGTTGACACACAGAGGCAGACAACCATACGGGTTCACATTCACACCTACGTCCAATTCAGAGCTGCCAGTTAAACTAGCCTGCATGTCTCTGGACTGTGGAAGGAAGCCAGAGGAAACCCCCACAGCACCAGGGAGAACATCCTGGCCAGTGACAGCGCTAACCTCTAGACCACCAAGCCACCTCTACCATACTACTACTAAAGACCAAATGACATACTTCAGACATAATGACAAACCAAATTTAAAAATTACCAAATTAAAGGTAATACATAAAAAAAACAATAATAACATAAAAAAAACTGAAATGCTATCTTCATTGAAGTGCTGTTAATAACTAAAATCTATTAAAATTGTATTTCTTTTTTATTAATTGGGACTTAATTTAATTTCTATTATATTGTATATTCTATATATATTGCTTCTTTACTACACACACTGCCCTTTACCTTGCATGATGCTTATTTCTTTATTCTTTCTACAAAAATACAGACTGTAAAACTGAAGAGCGGTTAGAGGTTTTGTTTTTTTCTGCCTTGCATCTTGCATGCAGTCCTCCTCTCAGGTACAAACATTCACCGGTCAGAGAGTAGGGCAGTAGTCTCTTTGTAGCCAAAACAAAGGGCAAAGAAAGTCCACAAAGCATTCACTATTATTTACAAAGCCTAATTACTGTGAGAACAGGAATAAGTGACAGCAATCTGGACCTGAAGATGAAGAAAGCATTGAGTTTGTATTAACAACATTCAGCATCAACAGCAAATTAAAACAGATAAGAAGACGGGGAAGATTCTTACTAAAACATGATTAAATATGTGAACAGAATATGTCTCAGCTCGACTGCCATTTTCAGGAGCCTTCAATCACTTCTTATAGTCTTACAGTAAGTAAGATTAGAATTTGATTTGAAGATCAGGACAGAGAAAGAAAGCCCTCTTCATGTATAAATACAGCATATTTGCAGCATGTTTTGGATTTTTATATGAGGCAGAATTGATTGCAAAGCCACGATTTCACTCTTTCTGAGTACAAGCCAGACTCTTAATCCAGTGTTGCCTGTAGCAAAATGTTACCCACTTTAAAATTTCCCTCATCGTATTGATCCTGCTCCTAACACCCACAGCTAGGGACACTCATTCATGCAATCTCTCAGCTTCCCCGTGGCACGAGAAACATTACAGGAGTCAAAACCAACCATGACAAACTTTGCTGTGGTGGAAACAGCCGAATCTTTTTTAATCCAAACACAGACATCTGCAGCAAAGAAATGAAATGAAAAATGCATTCTGTTGGTTGTACACAGCATGATGTTTGTTCTTGTTTAAAAAGTAAAATCCTTAAAAACATCAAATTAGACTGGATGGTAGAATATGTGGTTTTGCATATTTTATGCTTCAAAAATCAAACAGATGTTTTTGTTTTGTTTTTTCTTTTCAAATGAAATCAGTTATATAGTAATGTAACTATGAATGGGTCTATTCATATTTTATTTTTTTTGTTTTTTTACTTTCGGACTCTGTTTCTATGCTTGTTTGTGAAATAGGATCTCTGATACACCTCCCTATGCAGTAACCTTATCATATAATTTAGCCCTCTGTTGTTGTTTTGTCCCATTGTTTATGATTTATAGCACCCCTTTCCTTTATCCATGCATTTGGATTCAACCATACGTGTATATAGAATACACAGTATATCCAATACAGTCTCTTACTATCTACTGTAAGTATTCATTTCACCTTTGGCACAAAGATTCTGTTTGAGATCAGTAAAGTTTTATCTTATCTCACATTTTAATTTTACAGCTTTATAAAGAGCACTTATTCAGTGTGTGTATACTGTGTGTGTACTTAAAGGATCACAATACTCAATACTATGACTGCTAACATTGGTAGTGGTAGCACCTCCACATACTGTTAAAACTACAAAAACTGATACCAGTACTAAAGCTATTAGTGCCGCTGCTGTATACTGCTACTGCTACTACAGAGCCACAGCTACTATTCCTTCTCCCAGCCGGTGCTGTAAGGCGGAGTATCAATGCCCACGAGCCTTATTCTCATGGAAGCTGATTTAAAAAAAGAAAAAGTCTCCTTTCCACTCTGACACCTCTGGAAAAGGTCACTCTCTCACTGCCACAACGACCGAGGACAAGGACGAGGCAGAGTGGATCAATAGGCAGCTCCAGCCCGTATCAGTGTAGATGCATTGATCTGTGGCTCCGAGAGAAGACATGTGATGCTCTGTGCCAAGAGACTGCATGGCCTGTTTTTCCAGCAGCAGATGAGAGGAGCGGTGGCACATGTGAATATCTGCTGCAGGCATTCAGTCAATATAACCCTAATGTATACCTCTATACTGTAAAGCCTGTAGACTGTATATGCACGCATGTGGCAGAGCTTGAAGCCATACTTAGAGCTTTATAGTGGAAGATGACATTAATGGCAGTAGTAATAAACAGAAACATATTATCAACTTTGCAGTGAGCAAATGTGCAGAGAAACAAGGAAGTACAATTATGATGATAGAAACAAAGAGCCTATTTTCTGTGACCACTTCTAGTAGTTTGTTCTGTGCCAAGGATGGGTTCATGGCTGATATTTCTCATCAAACTGTAAATATTCCACTGCTACAAATTTCATTTTTAAGCTTTAAAGTATTTATTGATTCCCCACAAATAAGAAACAGTAAGTTGTTTTCCCAGAAACTCGTCAGTGATATGCGGACAAAAGAGAGTACAGCCATATACCAGCCCACATACTAGACTTGAAACACAATTTTTTTTTTTGTTTAATGACTAATTGAATTGTTTTTTATTGTGAGATGAATTTTTGGTGACATGTTAAAATCAAATCACAACTCAGAAAATTCTGTGTTGGCCAGCAAAGAGCAGGACGGAGCAGCCGATATTAAAAACACAGCACTGCCTGTAGTTTTCATGGGGAGGTAAGAGGGAGCTTTTTGTTTTAGGAGATGGAGACATTTTTCATGCTAAAATGTTCAGTTGTTAAAGCGAAAAAAAAAAAATAAGTAATTGCCCTTTTAAAAAATTGTGTTCATTTAATAATAGCACAGTAAATGCATTCATGATTCATTTACTGTGCATCCCTTTTTACTTTGTTTTTCTTTAAGCATTTTAAGCATTCATCTTCCATAATTTATGACAATACTGAGTGGGAAGGGGGGTAATGGGGAAAGTTCTGGTGTAAGTCTACAGTCGGGGTGAAAGTTAGTAGCCTCCCCATAATTGTACAGTCCTACTTTGACCTGAAGTCAAGACAATTTTCCCAAGTTCAGCAGTTTTCCATGTGTGAAAGGCAGAGAGAAAATGCCAATAAAAAAAGGTGATTAATAAGAAATATACCATAGCGGGTTGAAGCCCAGTTCTCTACAATAAGAGATATACACTCACTGAGAACTTTACACCAACATATTCATGAAATTCAGCCAATCATGTGGCAGCAGAAAATCATACAGATTTCTGTTACCTAAACCTAACCACAGCCAGGGCTCTGGATGCGATTACTGGTCCCTGCTGCGACAGCTGCACACTTTGTACTGCCACCATCCACCTCAACCACCTACAGACTCTGTCACTGCATGCAACACTTTGTTCATCGAAAAAAAAAAAAACGCTACCTCTGAACATAATCCAGCCAGCGATTACATTTCCTACCAAACGTATTTGCTGTTGCAGTTTAGCTTGTACAGAAATGTAAATTCTAGGCGACAGAGTTGAAGCTGAAGGAGGAGGTGGGTCTGTAACCTGCGACGGAATGTTTGAAAGGGAAAGTGTGGGTAACAATTTTAGTGTTCATTTCGTTGTGAAATTAGTTTGACTAACATTGGAGTTTGTGCTTTTTGCTTGTCTGACTTTATTATAGTGACGTCACCATGTTCCCAGATCCCAGGTATGACTTTGGTGAGCGCAGTGTTATCATAACTGATTGGTAGGACAGACACATCTATGAAAACCCCACAATGAAAACCTTGCAAAGAGCCATAATCTGTAGTTTCCCCACAGAAAAGACAGTCTTCACTGATGTGTCATCTAGACTGCAGACTCATGTCATGATGAAAAAAAAAAATAAAGCATCTGCCAGCAGCTAATTGAAACTGTGTGTATCTTTGTCACCAACTCACACTGTTCAAATCCTACGTCCTGAAATGCCTTTCTCTCCCCTTCACCACACTTCACATCTTTGTTTGTTTCGTCACAAACATTCACCCTTGAGCTACAGATTAGCAATGCCAGCTCTTTGTGAAGCTATACAAAGCCTGAGCAATTAAAGGTTCTTCTCTCGCTTAACAAGCTCTAATCCAGACATGCTTTTATTGCATTTGATTTTGCTCGCTGCTTGTGCCAAAAACGCTGAGAGACAGGGACCCTGTTCTTGCTCTAAGTGTAGCAATAATCAGTGAGGATTCAGACTCAGCTCAGGTTCTGGCGGCTGTCACTTTCCCAGCCATGGATGGCAAACAAATTAATGTAAAAAAAACCCCCCAAAAAAACAAAAACAGCCCTAGAGAGAAGCCTGGATCCACCTATCAAACAACGGCAAATGGAAATTGTTTGGCAGCCTTGCACTTTAGCAATGCCAGGAATTGTGATTTAGAGGGAAAGTACTTGCTGAGATATCACAAAGCAGCGCTCTCTATGCTGGATATGTCTGACCTAGCATAAATTCATTCAGACCTATGGAAATGACGGAATGCTAACTGGCCACAGATTGATAACTGGATGTTGTAGTGAGCACACAGGTGTACACTGTTAACGGTGAAGTTAAATGGAAGTGGCCATTGCCAGTGTCTGTGTGCAGAGATAACAAGCAGGGAGGATTTCTATTGTTACCGTCTTCACAAAACCTTCATCTGTTTAAACACAAACTGCAGGTTTGTTTAACACTCTGCAGAGCCATATATCTGAGTGTCTATAAACACAAGTAACCCCATGTTTACGAGCAGAAAGCATTGGCATTCAACATACAAAACTCCATTCAGAAAATGACATTTTTCTGTGCATTACTGAAATTATACACCCAGATGATTATATGTAGAATTCTGCAGAATGCTGCTGCCTTGTATAAAATGGATGTACAAAAGGCATATATTTACAATGTATGAAGGCCGTTATGTGTGTGTATATATATACATATACATATATATATATATATATACACACATACATACATACATATACCCTTTGCTGTAGCTCCCAACTGCGGTCAGGTGTATCCTGTTCGCTTTATTTATCCTTGACAGTGCAGTATTTGGTGGAATTGAATTGATTGGACATAGTTTAGAAAGGTAACACAAAACAAAAACTAAGCCATAAAGTCCAAGGAACTCTGTGCAGACATCTGCAATAAAATCATGTCTTGGCATAGATCAGGAGAGGGGCATAAAACCATTTCTAAAGCTTTGAGTGTTCAGGAGCACAGAACCCAGAAGTCACTCTAACAGAGCTTCAGAGGTCCTCTGCTGAGATGGGAGAACCTGACAGACGGACGACCATCTCAGCAGCGCTTCATCTATCACACCTTGAATAGAATTGACACTTTGAATAAAACAGCCTGCTTGGAGTTTGCCATTATTAAAGGATTCTGAGAACATGAGGAAAAACATTCTCAGGTCTGATGAGACAAAAATCTATCCCTTTGGGCAAAACTCCAAACACTATGTTTGACAAACACCAGGCCCTGTTCATTGCCAGGCTGACACCATCCTTATGGGGAATCAAGGTGAAGGAAGGCATCTTGCTCTGTAGGGGCCTCTCAGCAGCAGGGACAGTGAGATTGGTCAGAGTTGAAGGAAGGATGACTGCACCTAAATACAGAGAGGTCCAGAGAGCACACGACCTGAGACCCGAAACTTTCAGTGCAACAATGACCTGGAGCATACAGCCAAGACAACGCATCAGTGGCATGAGTAGCCCAGTCAACACCCAGACTTAAACTCTACAGAGCATCTGTGAGAGACCTGAAGATGGACTTGCACAGACACTTCCCATCCAGCCTGGTGGAGGCTGAGAGTTTGACAGGTACTGGATGTTTTATCAATGTGCTGCCCTCACCATGCCTACCCTTGCGGGGCTAGACAGCCAGATAACATCAGGCAACAGGCGACTTTTCATGTTTCACTTGGTCACAGACACACACTGTCATTTAATTTGTAAAAAACTGAAATACAACAGAAAAAACAACACAAATCAGTATCCGCACAAAAACGTAAACAACAGTAAACATTTTGCAAAGTAAAATGGAGCTAGCAAGCAAGCTAAACTAAACAATACGCAAGTTAGCCGCTAACATAAAATGCTAGAAACACAACACGCTAAACACACCGCTTAAAACTACACACATACAATACTCACAGACTGTAGTGGCCACAGGCTGAAGCGTGTGGAAACACATCCACCAAGTTTAAGGACGCGACTCTACGTTACTGCCTCAACTCGTTCACTCAGGTAACGTACCTGAGCGGAGCGGCAAAGATGCCAGTTACAATATGACAAGAAGAGCGCTCACTCTGTCGCCGTTTTCAAAACCCAAGAAGGGAACCGAACACTCACTTTGACACAATTTTCATGAACCAAAGAAAAATATATCTTTTACATTTTTACACTTTTTAACACTTATGAATTTTAATGTTATTTTTAATCTAAAGACAGCACAATCATGCTTTTAGCATAAAACGAAATCAACAAGTGCTGCGATGCTGCAGTAACTTAGCTAACCTTGCTCTATATAGGCCAGTTCTCCTTACACCGACAGATCCAGGGTAACACCTGACAAATTCATGAAATTAGACAAATGACCATTGTTCTGTGTATCTGTTCCTGCAACCTTGCTCCTTCTTCTTCAGGTTAAATGGCAGATTAGGCACCATTTGGTCCATTACCACCACCTACAGTATGTGATCATTCCATATTATGGGTCTCTCTCTCCAAGCATGCTCAGAGGGTTAGTTGCTCGACCACAAGATAATTGTGATTGGCTGCTCTACTGGAACGCACAGCGCAATGATTTGTTGTTGCTGCTGTTTCCTCCTTTAAAAGTCACAAATTTAACATCAGGAAAGAACCAAAGATGAAAAGAGAGAGAAAAGGAGTGTGTAGTATGAGATATGTCAAATGAGTGACTCTCATGCTCAATGCGCACATTCAACAGACATATTTATTCACTCTACATATTTACAGTTAGCCATGCAACATACAACCTCAGCCTTTTAATTCTGTTGTGCTTTTTTTCCCCCTTCCTGTTAATCAAAACACAGGGTTCTCTGTGCAAGATCTGCAGTGAGTTTGAGAAGAAGGATGTGCTTTGGTTCTGCTTGCCTATTTGTCACACCACAGATTGTACCCCACTAGGGATTTTTATATATGTTAATAGGACAGGTGTGTTTTCTTTAATAGTACAGCTGTAATAGCCAGCAGCTGCTTACAGGGGGACAGTGCATATAAACATCACCATTGACAGAGACATTTATTCTGACTGTAGTTTGACCTGTGTTCAGCTCTGTCAAACTTCTGACCTGGAGTTTTAATGTAAACTCGCCCTCACTCTCGCCCTCAGTCTGGTGGGCTGCACAGCGTCTGCTGCCAGTCTGTCAGCTATTCTGTGCTGTTCTGCCAGTGTCCAGCAGCTTCAGCCCATCTGTCACCTTGGATCTGTCCACCTACTGTCTCCATCAATCCTGAGATCCGGACAGGGACTATTTGACTTCATCAGAGGCTGGAGGGGATGGAGAGAGGAAAAGAAAGAGAAGGGCTGCAAAAGAAAACAGCCACTAGGAACAGAAACAGTAGCTCCATACAGACAAAGAGAGAGATGGAGCACAACACAAGAAGGAGACAAATATGAATGGATAGGAAAAATTAGGAGGCAAAGTCATTACTTAGGCTGTGTCGGGAAGCCCCGAGCTAAGTAATCAGCGGCAGAATGCTGTAAATGTGGAGGAGGTGGTGGTCGTATACAAATGAGATGCTGACAAGCTGCAATCCAATTAGATGAAGAAATATGAGGGGCGGTGAGATGTGGGACCTATCAGCAGCTGGCAGCTTTGGGGAAGATCAAGCAATTCACAATCTCGGCTGCTTACTGCCAGCACATGTGATTGATCACCTGACACACACATGCTGTAGACGCGGGTACTTACACACACAACTCATCACAGCCCATACAAGACACATTTCCTGGTGTGTTACCATGCTAACATTGGCTGATATCCTTTAATGCCTTTATAACAAGCTACTGTTGAATTTCTAACAGGACAACACCAGTGAACAAGACTCAATGTCCATGATCACACTGAGTCTGTGAGGCTGTACCTTTAATGATAAATGCTAACCTCAGTATGCGATATTAACCATGGTTACCATGTTGACATTTGCAAAACCAGCAATAAAATTATTAGAGTCCTACAGTTAAATACAGTATTTACTGCTTTTTTTTTCACTAATCAGGATTTTCCTTTTGCTGCCACATTTTTCAGTTTTGCTGCACAATTTTGTGTGGTCGAGTTAGCACCCATGTTATATTTACATTACTGCTACTCTTCACAGTAATTTGGCTGCTCTAGGTTTCAGTTTCTAGTTTGAAACTGGAAAAAATGACAATGAACAAAAAAATCCTTATTTAAAAACATATACCAAAAAATAAAAATAAGATGAAAACGTGGACATTATTTAATAATTTTTCATTCTTGGGACATCTTTTTAAATAATTTTTGACGTGGGCCACAGGAAGTTCACTCGTGAGAGACCTTTTCCTCAGAGAACATGATGAATCAAATTCCTTGAAACACTTAAAACAAGAGCTGCTAAAACAACAACACAAATAATAGACTGAAGAATATTGGCTGCTGAAAGCCCTTTAGAGTACTCTGAAACTGAGGACCATCCATCCTTTATGGGGAGGTCAGCCACACAGACAAGCACCACTTGAGTCTGGAGGGATTTGTTTGTTTTTTACAAACTCACTCAAGGATATTCAAGGGTACTTGGGTGTAAATACAGCATGCCCAACCCTACTTCTGATTTTTTTTTTTTTTTTACATTTTAAATTAATTAAATTACACACAACACAAAACAACACATCCTGAAAACTGTCTGGTAATCCAAAATTACTGTGAGTGTAGCACCAGTTGATTCTTTATCCAGGGCATCATTCCTCAAATATACTATACTATATACAAATAACAACAACTTCAAGGCCTGTTTGATTGCTACTCTCCATCCATCTGGATGGACACTTTATTACATGTCACTGTCCCCTTCTTTTTTCTACCTTTTCCTGCCTCTTTCCAGCATCCATTGTAAAATAAACAACCTTCAGGACAAAAATAAAGAGGATTTGGGGGCAAAGGGTTTGGAACTAGAGAAAAGAGAAGGACATTACTCTGTACAGTGAGATAAACCCCACCAAGTTATTCCAAAGAGAGACAGAAGAGAATTCCATTTGGGGATTCAACAGAGTAATCCCCCTTCTTTCATTCACAACCCCCACTGTCTCTCCACCCTCCGGTCCATAGCATGATAGAGCTGCTGTCATTAATTCCGTAGAATGGAGTGAAGATGAGAAAGGCAGCGAGTCCCAATCTTCACAGCCACATATATGGAGCCTGGCCTCCTGTCATCTCCCCCAGACAAAAACACAAAGATACTATCTGCTATGCCTGAAACCCATTTCTCTGTACCATTAGGAGCTGAAATGGGGTTCTTCAGAGGACCTGTGGGCCTGGAATCATCAAAGCTTATATGTTACTGAGTGATTCACCTGCATGAGTGTTTTCTGCTCATAATCTGGCTGAAAACCAATGAGTGGAAACTGGATTCACATTGGCAAACTGGTCTTGAGCCAGCGAGTGGGACTGGTATGTTGACAGTCCAGTGACAGGGACAATAAAAGGTTTTATTTCCCTGCATTTTTTTGTGAATCAGTAATTGAAAGTATTCAGACCCCTGGCTCAGACAGCAGTGTATGTAATTAGTCATCACAGTACCTGCTCACTAACATATCAGAGACAGAGCAAAGACATTTTGCTTCCATAGCTGGGAAACTGTGGTTTAAAAGACCAGATGACTGTCTCATGAGGTACAAGAACAGAGGCTCAGATCAAACCAAAACTTTCATGAACCACTGCACCATTCAGATATACATATAGGTGAACAAGATCTCTACTCAAGGTCCACTTACTAGCTTATTTCCCAGAGCTTTCAGCCATAAAACTCATTATTTTCCTTTTACTCGTTATTTGACTTATTTTTAAGAGGACTGAGTTAGCTGTATGTGATTTAGTGGTGCTTCCTCTGGTGGTTTCCATGGATTAAAAAGCCAGGGAGGACAGGTACAGAGAAAATCTGTGTGTTTTGAAACTGTGATTAATTTTAGTTCCTATAGGCACAGCTGTGACGGCTTGAAGGCTGTTCTGTACCCACAGAATTATGTGTTTAGAGTCATTTTGAACAACAAAAGCAATTCGAAAACAGTGTGAAAACAGCTATGCATTTCTCCACATGAGCACAACATATATAGACATGTACTCTCGAAAAGGAGAGAGAAATAGAAAGTCGCACAAACCCTAACCTCTAAATCAATATGTGGCAGGTTTAGAAGCAATAACATGGTTCCCTGGGAGGGAAGAGAAAAGAGGAAGACAGTGGCTCTCACAGTCTTGGAGCCAGCTCTATTTCCACTGCTGGGAATGCTGCTGATGCCGCGCTGTGTTCCACATGGCTGCCCACCTTCGCCAAACTGACAGCCACAAAAATGAGTGTTTACTGCTCTCCGGCGGAGCAAGATAAGCCCACAGATGGGGCTCTCCACTCCAACAGGTCGAGAGAAGAGCCATCTCAAAGTGGCAGAGGGCTGGATGAAGGAGATGAGGGGGGCCGGAGTGATAGGGAGGCGGAGAATGGGGGTGTGGTGGCGAGTGGTGTGTGTGTGTGTGTGGAGGTTGGGATGAGGGGCAACTAGCAATATTTCAACCAGTTCAACATGGTGAAAGTGCCTCTGGTTATCATGGGAAAGCATGCTCTGTATGATAAACTCAACATAATCTGCCATGTAGCGTTGCATTTCGGGTTTTACAATACACCACTGTGTATGTACTATCCTCATAACACACACCCTGCATCAAGCAGCATGAGTTACACTTTGAAATAATTTCGGAGTAAAGCAGATTGTTTAAGCTGCGATGCAAAACTCCAAACTTTCACCGTAACACAGCGGTATCTCCACTTTGCCGCTACTGAAACTAATCAATACACAGGAGAACACTGAGACATATGGAAATGAGCAGCACACAGTCTGAACAGCTCATATTTCACACTGGTAAATAAGACCTGATGATGTATAAAATGCAAACACATAAAAACAAAACACCCACATCACAACATCACATGTATTAACACTTCATACATGATGAACTCACACTTGGTTGCAAACGTAAGTATTTCCATAAGAGCGACTATAATTTCTAATATTACAAAAAAAAATTACACACTGAAGAAGATCAGAGCAGTTGGTCAGTTATGAAACTATGAAGTAAAAGATACACATGCTTTAAAAAGTTTCTCCTTGAGTGGCTGTATGATCAGAGTCCTCCAAACTTGTTATTGAATTCCACAACAACCTTTATCTGAATTTTCTGATCTTGCAACTTGATCAGTGGGATGACCTCACTTGTCAATGCACACCAAAATCACATCAAATGAACACTAAGTCATATGACAGTTTGGTGATCTGCCATGATAAAGGTTATGGTTTGGTTAACTTTAGACACAGCAACCACCTCCGTCCTGTATTTTCTTGCAGCAGCAGTAACAACACCACACTACGTCTGCCTTTGCCCCGACAGACCAGAGTCATTATTCAATTCAGGGGCAAAGGCCTCACTCAGACTTAAGGGGGGAAAGAATAGGGAATGAGTGAGTAAGAGAGAGAGAGAGAGAGAGAGAGAGAGAGAGAGAGAGAGAGAGAGAGAGAGAGAGAGAGAGAGAGTGTGTATGCGTGCGTGCGTGTGTGTGTGTGGAGGGCTGAGGTGACGATAATGAATCTAGCTGTGTGTGGATGCAAATCATGGCCATAATAACTGGAAACACATCAGCAACTGAACCAAATGTGTTAATCAGTTAATCAGCTCTGAATATCGTTTTATCTCATCTCAACACTTCATTTATGGTTTTAACTCTGTTTTGTGACGTAGCCGTTAACCCACCTCTTCTACTTGCAGCTGGAAACTAGAGCATCAACAGAGACATGCATGTCAACATGCATTATCAGGCTATGTAGCCTCATATGTGAGAAATGAACCAAAGGTTCCTACTGAAACCAATAGGTTCCTATACTGACCATTAGGAATGAGCTAAGAGTTTAAGATCCAGACCTCAAGCTATCACCTCAGGGGATTCTCCAATCATATTAAACTCTAGAGCAATCATTTGTGACTCCTCATCATTTCACACTGCAGCAACCCTTAATTAAGATGTTTGCCTGTTACATGAATTTGAAATATAGTTATTTAAAAACAGATAAACAGATGAGCAGGAATGCTACCAAATCTGATCCATTCAGCTTTAACCTGAAGTCATCAAAACACAGAGGGGACGCCAGGGGTTTACACTCAGATGTGCTTGTAGCTGTTTCAGGAATCAGGCAGCCTGGCAAGTGTGAAATCTGAGTGAAGCCAGTGGAGTGGAAAGGAAAGGACTGTCAACATCCAGTGACTAAGAGAGCAGAGGGAGCCCAGATGAAACACAGGCACTGTAAAGACCTTTGAACTTAAGATAGAAAGGGACACTGGCGGCAACAAGGGCATTCAACGGGAAAATAAGCCATACGCTGATGTCTTACAAGGCTCCAGTCTTGTTTCATCAGCCAGAATGGAGGCGATCCTTGATTTCCCAAGTGCAATTTTTAATCACTGAAGTGTGAGAGAAGGATAGCCGCAGGGATTAATGCTGGAGAAAAACAAACAAACAAGCCGGTTGTTTGTTTCGGGGTGAATTTAACCATTTCCAACACTAAAACCATTAAAGTCGATTGTTCAGAAGAGGAATCTCACTCTGGTGCGATTAAAACACTCTCCCACTAAGCAATCTGCATATCAGTGCAGTGACCAGAATAATTCAAATATTTGAAGTAGGCGCGAGGAGTGGGCGGCATGTGAAAATTGCTTTTGAATTATCAGGAGCACAGAAGGGGAAGGAGGGAGGCTTCATTTGCCTTTTGTCTAAGAGGAGCCCATCAGCAACAGGATCAGATGTGTGGCTTCCCGTCTGTCTTATCAGGGCGTCAGACGAAACCTGAGCAGCGCTACCTGATGATTTCCCCAACACATGGGAGATAACTGACAGCAGACAACCGCTGATTCAATCGCAGATGGGCATGCAATCTTGCCCCCTCAAGTCCCTCATCTTGCTGCGACAGGCAGCTACACTGGGTGGAGATAACAAGAAGGGAAAGCAGAGCCGGGGAACCCTGCTGCAGCCGGCGTGGATACGTTTCTCTCGACGGCTGTATGCAGTTTAATCAGACACAGAAGAAGTATAGATGAAACAAAAAGCTGTAAGAGGAAAGGGAGACGGAGAATAGGTGAGGTGACAGCTGCAACCAGCACTGACAACTTGTACAAATACAGTGTCAAAATAAAAGACAACATCTGTAGTCACAACTAGCTGCCACCTGTGTTGTTTTATAAAATTTAATTCTGAACGCCTTTCTCGTATCGTCTCAGTGTGGTCTTTACTTTTTTACAGCTTTTACACGCCTCGAAACGCCTGTGTAGCTTTTCAGAGATGTTGACCATTTTCATGAGCAGCTGTGGAACATTTATTCAAAATTTTGGATTTGAAAGTGTATAAAGGTTTGTAAGTGATTTGATCAAAATATCTGAACTATAAAATAATCTGCATATACATGTGTATGTGTGTGTGTTTGTGTGTATAAAAGATAAAATATATCAGGCTTGGATAAATACACAATATGTTAGTAGAATATATTTGTTATTGGTTTGGCTCTGCTCTTGGGCAAGTCCTTCACAATTAGGCTTGGCACAGCACATCTCAAATTAGATTCAAATTAAAAAAAAAAAAAGCTAAACAATAAAGTTCTATGTAAAATTTGCCATCTTGCATTATTAGAATGAATTTCATCTACTAATAGCATTTTAGAATCAATGAAATTGAAATTTGTTGATACTGGCCAAGGAACATTAACAGTAGCACATCTTTTGTACTACACAATTCTCAAAAGAAAATTGCCAGTTGCACATTAGAATCGGTATACTAACAGTCACACAAGGTTTGCTGGTGTTTTGTTTATCTCTCCTGAAGTAAAGTGCCCTAAAGGTGCTATTTGTCAGTTTTCTCTGCCACTGATTGTGGTTTCTTGACGGGAGCAGATGGCCGTGATTGTCGATTGTCAAGAGTTTCAGCCATAATTGCATTTAGAGGTTTGAATGTGCCCTGTGACTTCTTCAGGTGCTGCAGATCAGAGGCTGCAGTGTGTCGCTACCAGAAGGTGATGAAGCCAGGTAGCCAGGGCTAGCTGGCTAGCATGCTTCTAGAAGTAGAGGGAGTAAAGTGATATTTTATCTAGACAGGCTAGTAAAAAGCTGGAAATGGTAACATTTGCTGTATAGCAATAGCAAAAATTACAAATAGCTCCTTTAAAACAACGAGAAGATCTTATTTGGAGTATCATTACATTTGGTACATATGTAATTCTAATTATAGTAAGACCTTTGATTTTATAATATCCTTTGTTGCATTTTTGCAACTGGCCTGTACCCCACTTGGCTGAAACAAACTAGCAGCAGAGCACAGTAACACTGCAGTGCTTCAACTGCAATGACAACATCCTTAATTCATGCCAGCAAACTTTTGGGTCTAGCTCAAGAAAGCAAACACAATTACCAAATCAATTATGTTCCGCTGATTACTCTTGATTTATAATTACCGAGCTCGGGGCCCGCTCTGCTTTTTAACATTAATTCAATAAGCTTGTTTGTGCACAGCGCTGGCTTGCGGCAGCTGATTGGCAGTTGGCAGGCTGTGCAGGTGCAGGTCCTCGGCCTCCGTTTCCTGTCTGACTGACAAAAAGGCTTGTTAAACAAACTCACAGGGACAGACGGGCAATCTGAGGTAGCAGGAGCTTCCCAGTGGGACACTGAAATGCAGGGCAGCAGTGAGATGAGTGAGACATATATGACAACACTTTGGAGACATAACCAGCCCCTGCTGTCCTTCCTTTATAATGAGGGAGAAAGTCATCAATAGTAGGCTTCAATTCTGTATTGATATGAGTATAATGACTATATAACAATATATCATGGCCATATTTAATATCCTAACATGTGATACCTTTATAACCAAAATCTCTGCAACATCATTCACAACAACACAGCACAATGCAATTAAGGAAACTCATCCAAGTATCTTAGCATTAGCATTTAAAGGACAATGTCAGCATGTTTTGCATGTTTTGTTTTGTTTGTTTGTTTTGCATCTTTTAGCCCAATACAACAATATGTTTTTTTAGGTTGATTTCCAAGTAGCCATAGTCACATAAGAGAAGCTGCTGCTTTTAGAGTGTTTTCCCACAATAAAAAAACCATAGCCCCAGTGTTCCTCAATGTAGAAACACAGAAGTCTCCTGGATAACCTGACAATACAAGGCAAGGCCAGTGAGAAGCATAAATGAGAGCTGTAATAACCAAATTCATCCAAAATGTAACCAGACTTTGAAAGTGAAGCGCTTAAACGACTGATCTTATAAACCTGATGTTCCTTCTTCTTCCTGATGTGGGGTTTGGAGCAAAAATGAGCTGCTGGGCCCATATTCACCTTTATCTACGTCCCGCTCACTGGGGAAATGTGTTCAGTTTTCTATGCTGGAATTTTACCTGACCGCAGCCAGCTTGATATTGTGTTTTAGTTGTGTAAATTGCGAAACAAGTTTTTCAGCTTAATTAGCATAAAGAAGTTGGACTTCTGGGGGCACCAAGGACGTTTGAGCAGCAATTCAGTGTTGGAACAGGAATTTAAACTCTGTGATTTCATGTTTCTTACAAAGAGCCAAGCATTTTTTTTTTTAACACAGTTGTTCGTCTTTTGTACTGATGATTCAACCAGGAGAGTTTCGTGTCCATTCGAACCTTGAAGTGCTAAAATTAAACTAAAATTACTCCTGTTTGTTTACTTTTTTTTTTTGCCACTTCTGAAATGGAATGATTTTGCTCAAATTTGTAGCTTGCTTGTGAGAGACATATGATGTAATGTAATGTAAATTTAGACATAGCAGTGCCTTACAGTGTTGCTGACACAGCATGTGGTGCCTATGACTGCAAACGTTATGCTGATGGATGTAATAATAGGGAAGTCAGTACTTTTGCTGATTCTGAGCTGGCTGTTGAAGGACATGAGTTATATACAGTAGAAGAGAAAGGGCCAAATATGGTGTTGGAGTTGCACACATTCCAGTTGTGTAATGAAAAGACACATCGAGTACTGACATTGAAGTAATATGGCTACGATTCAGCTCGCAAAATGTAAGCCCATTCCAGCTGGTCATTGTTCAAAGCAGTTCTACCCACTTCTCATGTGAGGTATTTGAATATAACATGTTAAAATCTAGATATTGTGACAGATGAAAGTAAGGATATCTTCCCTCTTGGTGACAAGAAGTTGATTTTTAAGGCAGATGTGTGCAATCTTGCCCAGGTTGTGACTCAACCTACAAGAATTTCTATAACCACTAAAATATTGATCATGTTTTCAGTAACATACATGAACCGTGCAGAATAATACACCACACTTACTTTGTCAAAAAACTAGTATATACAGGTTCTTTACTGTTCTTTATGGAGCTTCTTCTGCTTGGAATCTGCTCCCCATCAACATGAGACAGGCCAAAAGTAGATCAATACAATTTAATGAATCTCATATAAATGTTATGGTGGATGTTGCTGTTTTTGAACCTTTGCTTTATTTTATTCTTGGCGTTGTGTATTTGTGACAGTTGTTGTTTCATCTGTAGAGTAAAGTTTTGGCTTCAGTAGATAGCGGTAAACTTGTGTTCTCAACCTGAATTTAGTCATAGTTATGGTGGTGTGCAGGTGCAGGTCCTCGGACTGTGTTTCCTGTCTGACTGACAAAAAAGGTTAGACTAGATTTTACATTTTAGTAAAGTCTAGAAGTCTAGATTTTAAACAGTCTTGCATAATGGATGAAGCTCCATACAGCGGCTTTTCATCCCTACTGTAGCAGCAGGAAAAATGACTAAGACTGGACATGTGGGTGATAACCCATGCAACCTTACTCCACATTGGATTATTTATGTTATTTTCTGTGTGGCTGGGCCTTGGCTTCTTTTTCATTTACAAAGGGGGTGACATTCAATAATTTATCAAATACATAATCCATCAGCAGTTGGGGAACAGCATTACATTGATCAGCCATCCTGAAGGTTTGATTCTTGCCTTCAGACTATACATGGCTCAGACTAAGTTCTCCCTGTTTACTGGTTGCCTCCAACAGTTAAGTAGTGGAGTGGAGATAGATGCTATGTCCAGAGAATTTCAACATATAACTAACAATCTGAAGATTCTCTAGTACACCCTCATTACACCCCACAATATAAAAGTGTTAGACTGAAGGATTGAAATGATCAAAAATGGATTTTCATGCTCAAACTTTGCTCCTTCCAGAGTACTGAAGGAAGAGAGACTAAATTCAAAACTTTGTTCTGAGGATGGCGGTAGAGGGGAGATCAGGGTGTTGTCAAATTGAAAGGGTTCCTCTCTCTAGGAGCATGTGCAACAAATTTCATGAAAACCGTTAGGTAATTCAACATTGGCAAGGTTGACATTTTGACTTGTTGAGTACAGAATATCCTCCTCTGAGGATTAAATATTGAAACTGAAGTTTTATGAAAAAAGATTTCCCTGTCCAGTTTTCCCTGTCATGAATATGTTCACCATCACCTTCTCAGTTACGAGGAAATTCTGACCCAATGGTGGCAGGAGACAAAACATCACAGGACAATGAAGAATCATTATCTGAAGATCATCAAAGTTCACATCAAATGTAATGACTGTGTTGTAGTTACTAGAGATATCTTAGTCCAAAACATAGTGTTAGACTTCTGGACTTCTGGAGTGAAGGGCCAACCCTGTCTCCTAGAAATTATATAGTTTTATATAAGTTTATATACAACTAATTTGCAACAAGCAACATTGTTGTTTTATTTGTTTGCCAAAATATCTGATCTTGCAGTACAACATCCACTTGCAGTGACTAGAGCATTATTAAAGTTTTTTTATGGTTATATTTTAGACTCTCACATCACTCGGTTGAGGTCAGAGAAAGATTGTGGTCTGGTTTCATACAGAAATAATTCACAGTGATTTCAGACACAACATCTTTATTTACATTTAATCTAAACCGTGACCTTTCCCTAACCCTAACAATGGCACTGAGAAGGCTGACCAGTGTGTCCCAGTGTTTCAGTCATCTCCCTTCATTATGTGCTCCCATATATTCAACACAGCCCTCCAAAGCAGACTATACTCACCAGATAACAGCGTGCTAGTAAACAATAACCAGCTAACTGGCCTAAAACTCCTCAAACCAGACACACTATTCTCAGCTACTTCATCTTAGCATGCAACAAAGCATATATTCAGCATCACCAGCTAACACTATAACATAAACAAACACACAAAACTAGGCCAAACACTGTTGACTTAAGCCTTAAATCTAAGAGCTGATGCTGTTCATGTCTATACTGCTGCCTTTTTCAGAGCCGCTCAATGAGAATGTGAAATGAAAACTATGAAAACAAACAGTCCTCTTCAATGACAAGTCACAGGAGGACAGAGGCACAATGTGAAAGAAAAACAATAGATTAGTTACAGGCTGAATAAATAATTCAGATTGCAGCCTCAGCAAAGCAGATTTTCATGAAGCCTCAGAAGACAAGGTGACACCTGTGAGGAAGAAACAGCTCTGTCTTCTTTGTTTACGGAGAAAAGTTAGTCCAAGAAGCTGAATATTTTTATTGTTTAACTCTATATTCCTCTGTCAGAAATAAGAGGACTTACAGAGAGAAAAGAAATATAATACACAAAGTCAAAACGAGGTCACATGAGCACCAAGAGGAGTGTGTGAATGTCATACCAAAATATTTTCTTTTCACTGGCTTGAAATGAAACAGAAGAAAACTTAGCGTTGTGTGATCTAGATCAAACTCTGTTGTGGAGTGTAGAACTCTTCAGATCAAACGGAGAGAGGTGACATGTGAGTTGATGAGCTGATTGATTTGGAGAGATAACTTGACTGAGAGATGACCTACAGCGACGTGAAACTCATATAAAGGAAGTCACTGGGTTTTGTTTTTTTTTTAGACACAAAACAGAGACAGCTTTAACCACAGCACACTGATCGAACTCTAGAAGGACTCCAATTCAGAAAGTCAGATATATTTGAGCTTAAGGCAGCGTGATTACACTAGGTACTGAAATGTCTTCTGTATATAACTGTACAGTTATTATTGAGTATCTATTATTAATGTAAGAAGGCTAAACGTAAACTGTGAGGCCACAACATGTTCCCATTCCCCAGGTCGGCAAATACTAAGGACCTGTCAAAGTATTTTTCCCCACTGTATTGCGCATATTGAACCTTGATATCTAATTAGTGTCTTTACATTTAATTAACAATGACAAATGTAGTTATCCCAGTGTTATCTGCACACAGTACATTTGCTATCTGCACACCTTGACTAGATCCAGGATTCAAAGCAACGCCAGGATTTGGGGATCTTTGTGGACTGTGCAACAGGAGGCGCCACTACCAGTCTGCCTGGGGACACTGTTTAAGTAAGTTCAAATTTCATGTGTTTGTTTACAACAACATTAACATGACAAACAATGTGAAAAACAATTTATCTTTACTCTGGTATTGTTGTTCTCAGATATTTAAAATTACAGAAGTCTTGCGTATGTAGAGAATAGCTTAAATAAATAATCTAATAAATATAATAAATGTCCTTTGCCTCTGGTTGTCAGGTACAGGGCCTGTATGGGTATGGGAGACTGTAATTGTGCTAACAGTAACAACAGCCCTTTTTTATACAGTTACTCTTATTATATTTATTAGAATATGTATTTAGGCTGTCCTCTACATACACATATACACTGCTGCAATTTTAAATGGGCTCAGCATCATCGTGACTGTGAAAATGGTGACCACTGAGCTCTGAGTGTTCTTGAGTGTAACTCTTCAAACTGGAAGTTGTGTATATCAAATAGTTGTTGAAGAAGGTGGCTGGATGGGGATAACTGCTGGTTTATTTCAACCTTTCTTGAATTCAGTTTATTTGAATTCAGCATTTTGTGAAATATGAATATTTTATAATGATTTGATCGCTGACAGGAATGACTTTATCTGAAGCAGCACTGATAGTGACATTTTAAAAACTCTTGTATTAGCCAGGTGTCACTGATCCACATGGCATACAAAGTAAGACAAGTTTTCCATCAGAAGATCAATACATCAAGCTTAGTTCCCTGGGAGACAGAAAAGCAACATCATCACAGATAAAGAATTTGCTAAATAAAGAACACAAGACTCCAATCAGCAAAAGTGTTGTCAAAACAAGGCTGACATGTTGTGGTCTCAGAGGATGAGTAGCAGTTTCTGAACAGGAGAGAGAATCATACCACAGTGTATCAAACCAACATGCCCAAGCCAGGGGTTGTTTTGCCACCTGCACGGAACTGACTACACCCTGACCAAGGAGAAGTACCAGTCCATTCTCCAGAGACACACTACACAATCCGGTTTGCACAGTGAACCCAAACACACCTCAAAGCTTTGCACAAACTACTTGCGGACCAAGGAAGATCAAGGAGTCCTGACTATCATGGACTTTCCTCCACACTAACCTGACCTCAGTTCCATTGAACATTTATGGAGGAACTGGAAGACTAAGACAGCTAAGCATTCTGTGCTCTTTGGACCATCGGGTCATCAAATTTAGCGCAAACTTGTGGAGTCCATGCAGCTTGAGTAAAATTCCTGTACATTTCCAAGTATTTTCAAATGCAAAACAGAAGTATCTTGACTAGTAGTCTCAGATTTTCAGACCCCACTGTAGTTAAATGTACAGATTTTACTTCAGACAGTATTGAGACCCCTTACTTTGTGCACTTTATGGTGTTGTTAATTAAACTGTAAATGGATAAAATTGACATTTTTCGCCATCATTGACATAACTAATGACAAAGTGAAAACATCTTTTTAGAAATTTTTGCAGCACCACAAAGTGTGCAAACACTGAAGGGCTCTGACTACTTTCTGAAGCTATGGTACATTGGATAACGCAAATGAGCCTTGTTATCAGTTAATGCTTTGTGTATATATTATACTGGACAAATGATCAGAACTGGCCTTGTTATTATCTATGAAGACAATTCAGAAAAATGCAGAAAGATTCTCTGCATCAGTGGTGCAACTTTTCAGAATGTTACTCCCTCCTGTCCTGTTCAGTCGGAGAGGGACTACACTGACTGTGACACCACCACGACTGTACAAAATCATGTTGCCACTGAAATCCACCTACACATCAGCAATGTTGAGCCTTCCCAGTTTGACAACGTATAAGTGAGATTGTCGCTGTGGTAAAACTCACACTGAATAATTTATTTATGCTAAATCAAGCAGTAACAACTCTTTATTTCTGCATTATTTTGATCCTTTACGAGGCTGAAGACACACTGCCAGTTCTTACAAGGAAGGCAACCTGATACAATGGCTAACACACAGGTGTGTTATCTACAGAAGGAAGGAAGAAGATGATCACTGTCTTCACTGGTGATCTCATAAACAAAATTACTGCTTATAAGTTTGTCATTGTTTTTGCCATTTTCCCAATAACAGCAAACCTGAATCCATCTATTAATGGAACAGTGTTACTGTGTAAAAGGTTAAACGTACCATAGATTCCCCAAAAAACAAAACTTAATCTGCTTCACAAGTTGCTGCACTGTTTCCTACCATGGTAGCCAGCAGGCTGCCATCTTTGTTTTGATTCTGAAACTGAGGTGCACTAAGTTAAAAATCTTTTTTTTTTCATTCACTCTACAGACTGCAG
Source organism: Toxotes jaculatrix (assembly GCF_017976425.1). Classification (NCBI taxonomy): domain Eukaryota; kingdom Metazoa; phylum Chordata; class Actinopteri; family Toxotidae; genus Toxotes; species Toxotes jaculatrix. The sequence goes on along the minus strand of NC_054402.1, from coordinate 25,254,660 downwards.
CTACAGACAGGAGACTGTAATGATGAGTAATACTTTAATACAGCTAAATATATCATTGATCAGCTTTGACTGGAACTTCTTTTTTGACAGCAATTTCTACCAGAGCTGAGAGTTTTAACTGAGTCATTTCTCAAGCAAAGATAACAAATCTTCCCGAGTCCAAGCTTCTCAGCTGTAAAATTTGGGCGTTGCTCTTTTTTCCTCTGTAACTGCAAACTGAATATCTTTGGGCTTTGGACAGTTGGTTGGACAAAATAAGCTGTCAAATAAGATGTCATATTAGGCCTGAGACACTGTGATGGGCATTGGTTTTCCTAATTTGGGATTTATAGAGTAAACAATTCATTAATGAATTAAGGAATGAGCTCAAGCCCTTCGTGTGCTCCTTCACATTAATAGATGAGCAGTGCTACACCACGCTGACACACTTGTTTCCACCAGCTGCAGGGAGAGGCACAGCATCAAGCAGGTGCAGTATCAGATTTGTAATTCCATATCTACTGGTCTTTGTACCAGTAATTTTTTGTTTGTTTAACTTTTTGTATGATCTTGTAGCTTGTAGGATCACTGATACTAATATCTAATTATCCTTAATATGAGCTTGATGCAGTTTTGGTGTCGCTGTTGCTGTCTCCATATCTTTCCCCCTCTCTCGCTTCACTCCTTTTACCCTTCGCATTATATCCGTCTCCCTCTGTCATCTCCCTCCATCTCTGTCTTATCACTATACAGTATCTATCTCTCTTCTGCTTTGATCTATCTCTCCATCATAAATCTCTCTCTTTCTCTCTCCTTTCATCTGTTTTGAACCAGCATTGTCTCTCTCTATGTTAGTCTGGTGACATCCCACCAGTTTTTCATTGTTCCCAGAAAAGACAAAGCCGTGATTCCATTAGAAACAGTTTGGTAAACTCTTCAAGTTCTCCCCTCAGTTTTCATATTTCTGGAATATGTCTATGTCTTGCCAATGTCTACGACTGCTAGAATATATAGAAAGTCTTATAGTTCATCAGCAAGGTTAAGGCTTGTACCATCCAGCATGTAAAAAGCCAGTTTGCTCTGAGATTAGGAGACTTCGCTGACATATTCGTGCACACCATTCCCAATCAGAGGTACAGGACTATGTTATAACTTGCAGTCATACAGGTGTCAGCATTCAAACCATAAACTCAATTCCTATCCTAAGCATCTTGAAAGAGGGCATTCATTAGGGCATATCTTACACGGCTCCGCAGCTTTCAGAGAGATGCGTCAGTCAAACTTATACAACATCAGGGACGACACTCATTTCACACCTGACATAATACTGGATGGGGTGTAGGATGCTAATGTATGTTCTAATGTGTGTCTGAGGATGCATTTTTAACTTTAAGTCACGTGCACAGAAGCGTAACTTGCACTAAAGACGTTTTGGACGGAACTATTGACAGGCTTGTTCACAATCCTCCTTGTCATGCACTGTGTTTTTCTGCACATAGGTTCTGCCATATTTGCCGCTGATTTGTCGCTGATAAAACAGTTTCATAAACTATGTTTAGTGAAGATAATCTTCTTACTACGAATGCAGGGGCTGACATGGTGCATGATGTGCTTGCGGGTTTTGCACCTTGGAAAGTAATGAATCTGTGGGAGTTAGTGTCTCAAAGTCTCAAAGGTTCATCCTCTGGGGAGCATTACTGCTTAGTAAATTTTATGGCAATCTGCCCATGAAACATAAGTATCACCGATATTCGCAATAATCCTCTGTAGACCATGAACTGTGAATTTAATATGTGAAGTTAATATATCTTAATCTGGACCAACAGCCATCCAGTGTCATTATATCTAAATCTTTCTTCAGCAAACCATTTCAGTGGCAGGGACGTATAAAGGTTCCACATTCAAAAGAGTACAAGAGAAGCATACAATTTTATTCCACAGCAGAAATTCATACAAAAATATTTTCATGTGGCCCTCCATCAACTGTGGTATCAACTGCATTTTATTTGCCCAAGCTTAGACGCAAACAGATTTATTCCTTCAGGGGAAAATATCTCTAGTCTGTAACATACCCGCAGATAGGATTTTATATTTTTCATTTTTTAAAGGATTTTAATTCCCAACCGATTGACATACCATTTAACTGATACCCCAAATGGATGTGGTGCATGGTTTTAAAAGGCAAATACAAGCAAAGTTGAGATTTAAGAGCAGAATAAGGGTTAAAATGTCTTGCTGTAGTGCTACCTTCCAGGCTCCGTGCAGCATGCCTATTTTAGAATAAGGCACACTTACAGCTTTACACACACTGGTATACGTACACGTACACACAGCACTCACACTGAGGTAATGGAGGCATTACTGTGAGTGATGGGCCACGCTGGACTCCCCCACTCTATCACCTGCCTATCTCGAAGACATTTCCATTTGCTCACCACACCTCAGCAGCACTCGTACAGTGAAGAGAAAACAGAAATATACAGGAAAGTATTTTGATTCCACACCTCTGCTATGTCCAGGAGATGCACTCTGTCATATTTTTGAGCCATCTATTTCTAAGATGTGCTAATATCCAATATCATCTCATTCCATCAGCTGGGCTCAGTGCCATGAGCTGTGCTTGGAGATTCATTAGATACCTGAATGACAGCTTCAGACCCATGGCTTTGTATTCTGGTTGGGCAGGTACCACACACACACACACACACACACACACACACACACACACACACACACACACACACACACACACACACACACACACACACACACACACACACACACACACACACACACACACACACACACACACACACACACACACACACACAGCTGGCTCATCTAAAACCTGCATGCACTTTGAGCTGCCCACTCACATCTGTGTAGTGACTTGGAGCTCGTGCTCAGCTGTGAGTCCTGAAGCACTTTCTAAACAGATTGCTGTAATTGTTCTTACTTATTGACTCTTTCTGTAATTGTTCTTCCTGTCCATACTGGCCGCAAAGAAATCATTTCCAATATCACAGCCCTTATTCTGTGTAAAATGCGTTACAAAGTTCATTTGAAGCTAATATCAGGCTGCAGCTGCCTGAGTCGGACAGATCGAGCAGGGATCTTGCAAAGTAATAGTTCTTCTTATACATAATTCCCTGTGTTACTGTCTCTCCACTGCAGCTCTTCAAGGAAACAACGTGTGAAATGAAAAAAAAAAACAATTGAATTTGACTTTGATCCAGATCAAGATATCGCAATAACTTCTGGCCTGATTGCCGTGGACCTCCATGGTCTCCCCATGAATCCAAATCATTTTGGTAGTGTCAGCATCAGGCCAAATTGTCCATTAGTACACCAGAAATATAAAAATCTAATTGATGCAGATGAATGACAGCCTTCATTCTCCCTATAGGCTCTCTTTCCAATTTTAAGCCTCCAAAATGGATAAATCTGTTTTATTTTATTTTATGTGCCAGTGCCCTTTTCTCCAGCAGCTGGTGTATTTTCAGAACAAATTCACATTTTATCCTTAAGTGGTAAAATTATAATAGTAAAATCATTAAAATGTTGTTTACTCTATCCAACACTTTAGTACTGTGGGGTGTAATGAGGGTACTTAAATTTTGTTTGCAGAGAGAACATTCATTCTGCTTAGACAACTACAGGCAATTTGGTAAAGATCAGGGTTAATGTTTTCCTTAATGGGTGTAAAAGCAAAACTCTCTAAAAATAAGAAATACACTCACAGCAGAACGCGCACTTGCTAGAATTTATCCTTGACCCACCGGAGCTGAAAATAAATGCATCCGCCCTTCCAAACAACCCATCGTCCACACACCTCTGTCACATTCCTGTGTCCTGCACCTCTCTAATAATCTCCTCCTAATTTCCTTCTGGGGAATTGCATTTCCCTCGGCTTTCCTGCAAAGAACAGCATTTTAAGACATTTGAGCTCACTTCAATCATTTCAAATTTAGAAAGAGCAGGGTGTATCAACAGAATACTGCAGCATTAGCACTTCCAGTGTGGAAAATAATCTGCCGAGTACAGTGACTATGTGGTAAGAGGCTTTAAGACTGCTTTATTTATAATGCATTATATAGGCACTTACATTAAAGGGGCAGTCACAATGCCTGATGACCGTGCTTAAGAATGTGCTGATATGTCAAAGCATGACATATCTTGTGCATACCTTGACCATGGATGAGGCATTTCTTATTAATGCCCTTAGGATGCTATATATATGTATATGTATATTTTTATATAACTTAATATTTATATTTATATATTTATATATTTATATATTTATATGGTGGAGAGGTGTTTCCTTCCAAAAAATACCATTTCATATCCATAGTGTGAGGAGAAAAGTTAGAATTGAATTTGATTTCTCTATCATGGCAGAAAAGAGAGCCTTGCAGCGAGCAGGTAATCAACAGTTCCCTATCTTTTCACAGCTATACAGGAAATCCAGGACTCCAAACAGGAGAGGCATTAAGTAAGGCTGCTGTTTTGTCTCAGTAAACACAAGAGGCTTAATGGGATTTCACGATTATCCTCCAAGGCTAGATACAGCAAATCTTCCCCACATCCCTGTGTACAGGTAGAGAATAATAATGAAAACTAGGTAGCCTGAAAACGTTCACTGCAGATCTGGTCAAAAGCCAAATATCTTACTGCAGACACTGCTGGAGGGTCAAAATCTCTGTGGCCACTCAAGGGGGGAGTGGGGAGGGGCATATTTAGCCACGCTGGGGTTGATAGAGCTTATGATGACGATTGGAAAGATAGTGGGGAAAAACAGGGTGCAAAAAAAAACAAAATAGCAAAGTAGATAATCTAACTGATGAGAAGTAACACCTGTACAGTATTACACAAACATAACATTACAGTTACTAATCCCAGTAACACTCCATTATTTGCAACATCTATCCGTGCGATATCCAAAAAACACCATATACACCATACTCACAGGCCACACCGACAGACAAGTGAGAGTCACAGTAATAAAAACACCATATCGACCTTCTAAAGCTTTGTTAGAAAGAAAGAAAGAAAGCAAAAACAGAAACGCTTGAACTGAGACGGGTCAACTCAAGATGAACTTTCACATTAATCTGATCATTAATCTGATTAATCTGAGTTTGGCTGGCTCTAATTTCTAGAAGACATAATTTACTTTGCTACATGATTCAGACCATGAACAGTATGAGTCTGTGAACAGCTGACCTTTAGCAGCAGCTGTCTTGGTAATGTATTCTACTGAATTCAGGCGTTCAGTGGTAGATCTGGCAAATTCGGATGAAGAGTAGGGCATTCTGGGACTGCTTCACCTACTTCCAAGGTGCATGGGGAAATAAAAAAGTGTGGTGAGGTGAAAAACCCAGCAACACTTGAGCACACTACACAGAATGTTTAAATAAGAGGCACATGAAGAAAAAAAAAATTAATAAACTAAAAAATCTGGCAGATTTTACACAGGATGGCAAAGGTACAGATGGAGACTTTGGCAGTCTTTTTTTTTTTTTTTTCCTCAGCCCACCCACCCTCACCTTCTCCACTACTCATGGGTATCCACAGCACTGCTCTGAACACATTGTGCAAACAGCCAGGCGGCTCACAGGCCAGGAACAGGTGGAACTAATTCTGGAGACTTCTGCACCTTAGATCAGGCATCCTAATTGCAAATTGGGATCTATTTAGACAGGATTGGTGCATCATTCCATCTAAACACCATACTATTTGCAGGTAAATGAGGGAGATGAGATACAGGACACAGCCACATCATCATCCAAGCCACATGAGACCAGAGGAGGCAGGAGGAGGCAGGGCATGGGAGGGGAGGGGGGTCCATTCTCTCACCTCCCTGTACATCTCCCCTTGCAAGCATGTTCCCCAAATCTCAGTCAAAAGCGATTTAATCTCACCTTAAACACAATCAAAACATACAAATGTATACCTGAAGCAGAGGAATGATGTCTCTATAGATGCCATATTGGACCCTACTGTTCATGAGCTCATAGAGGATTATGTTTGCTGAAAGGTAATGTTTGGGAATGTCAGAATAGTAGTTTATCTTGACTGTGTTTGGTGCAGGCTGCTTAGATCAGAGCTCTGTATGTATGCTGGCATTTCCTTGTCGCTGTGGGATTAAAAGAGCTGGCTACTTCTGGAGGGGCTGCTGTGTTATGGCACTCTTACCCTGCTGCAGCTACTTAAACCTGCTGAGTTTTCAACAGACTAACCCTCCTTCCTCAGCCCGTCACAAGTCACTGACCAAAGCTTTGAGTCAACCGCTGGATCTCCAGCACCTGTCAGGGGAAAATAGCTTTCGCTGTGAGCAATCACAGTGTCACTTGATTGAAATGTGGCAGAGGTCGGGCCGTTCAGACACGGAACTGGTTTACACGCCAGAGCACAATCAGACCAGGGGTTTTTGAAAGCCAGTGTGGAATAGTCATCCAACCTAAATAATTAACAGGTTGTTTGTCATTGTGTCCCAAACAGCCCAGGAAAGTGTGACAGATCGAGAATGAAGATTCATGCCCAGCCCAAAGGAACATTCTGATGTGGAAATTGGGTCCACAATTTTGGACCCGATTTCAAACCCCACCATGGAAAACCTGAACCTGGTGTGCATAAATTAATTTTCAAAAACGGCCAAATCCTGAGAGGGGCACCCGAGCACGGCGAGACCCGACTTGAATAATCCTGAGGACTACTAGACCAGATAATAAAATGAAGTCAACCTGAGCAGACCTCAGCAGAGAGAGAACACAAACACAAGCAGCAGAATGATGTGTTATCAATTCATTTCACCAATTAACAAGAAGCCCTGGTGGAAAAAAGGAGCAGTGTTATAATAATGCTGATCTAAGGATGAATGTGAAATCATAAAAAACAAAATAATACATGTATATGCTTCAAAGAAAAATGTATGAAAATAATTATTATATAGGACTTAGCAAGGATTATATAAGGTCCTATTTCCACCTCATGCACCAACAATAACACATTCTCTAGCCAACTTGTTGACAAATAGATAAAAGACAATATTCTAACCTATTTACAGTCTATGAATTTGAAATTACGTTTTATAGCATAAATCATGTGAGCTATTTTATGTGTTTAAATGTAGAGAAAAAAAAAGTGCTACACACAGTAGCACTGTTGCAGCGATTCTTCCTCTCCAACCATGTTTGTCTCACTTGGAGACTTTCCATGGAGCCATATCAGGAGCTCTGTTTGAAATCCAGCTGGTATTATTGAGCTGTGTTTAAGGTATTAAGTAAAGCCCCCTGGATCCGTCCACTGTGCAATGACTCCCTTTAATTAAAGAGTGCACTGAGCCGACTGGAGGTCTCAGGGGAGAGTCCACTGGTCACACTGCGCTGAAAAAGTCAAACACTGCCACAAGTCAAAGATCAGCTTTAAAGATCATTAATCTAGCCCAGCCTATTCGCTGAGAGCACCCCAAGGGACCTGCAGGGATTTGGGTTGACCAGAATTCCCTAAAGCAATATTGAACCTAAATTCTTTAGGGAGAGGTACAGCCCCCCCTTTGACTCCAATTTTTGCTCCATTAAATCACAAGATGCTGTCTGCATCTACACTGGAGTGATGAAGACTTAATAGTGCCATTTGAGGAACGATTCGCTGAGATGAATCTACCATTAACTACAACTAATACCTGCATTTTTTTTTCTGCATGGTGGGGAAGATAATGAAGCTTCCACTGCAAAAGATTAATCTAGTATAAACAGCCTTAGTTAAATTCAGTTTAATTATGAGACCACCTCCAGTGAACGATGGCACCCTGTTCATCCTGAAACCACAGCAAAATGAACAATACACAGTCCATCTTTCCAAAATACACAAAAATGTAATCTTTATTTATCCTATATTTAATCTTGGTTTCCAGTCACCAAATCTCCACACACACACAGACACACATTTGTGTGACATACATACACACACGTATGTATGTATGTATGTATGTGTGTGTGTATGTATGTCCTCAACATCACACTCCATGAGAAGAGTGATGCCCTAACTTCGTTTCGTTTCCATTTTGTGTGAATATTAGTGGATTTATACCATGAAATACCACTTACTAAAATACCAAATATTAAAATAACATTTCCTGCCCTGACTTTGCCCTGAAAAGGATGCTGATTGCACACTGTTCACCTCTGGAAACAAGGATATATAAGCCAGAGGAGCAAATTCACATTAACAAATTTTTGCCAATAAACGAACAATGATGTAAAGATATAGTTGATTTTTATTTATTAATTTTTTAATTAAACAATTGCAGCTTTATTCTCAGTATATATTACTTTTTTCCTTCTCTGCTGGCCCTGATACTCCATCTAACTCAATATGAGATGACATAAAAATAACTAATGGTACATGTCAGATGATTGTCCGAGAGCAGCAGTGTGCAGAGGGAAGAAGTAAAAGAACACAACAAATAATGCTGGATTTTCAATACACAGTTGTTTTAATAGGCTAAAAAAAAAAAAAAAAAAAGCAGAATTCTACTTGATTTTCTCTGTTCTGTCACTGGAGGGAGATTTCACACACACACACTAACCTCCCACTCAATCGAGCAACAAGGCAGTAAATGAAGCTCTACAGATATGCGGCTACATGTCTATTATATTTACTATCTCCTCTATATATCTGCTGTATCTGCTCTGCTGTCACTGCTGATACAAGTTGCTTGCATCCGAGGTCAGAGGTTGACTCAGCTGCTTTTATGTTACACCACAAGGTAGGATTATACCAGCCCTGATCTGGGAGGCTTTGTTTCAAGTGTCAAACAAAACCTGACCTGGTATAAAACATGTCTGACACTTTAGTGCCCCAAACATTTACGCTCTAAAGTCCTGTAAAATACCGAGCACAGGAGGCTCCTGCAGTATTTCTTACTAATGCTGCGTTAAACAACCTGAAGGATCAACAGTGATAAACCGCTAGAGTCTACAGGACAGCACACACCCCGTCAGATGGGAGAAAGGTGTGTTCCTCTGATCGGAACAAATGTGTAGTGTTATGTTCAGAACACAACCCAACCAAGAAATGAGGTTCATATACTACTGATACTGTATGTTTTGCTCGAGATATTTTGATGGAAACGTAACTGACCGTTTAAAAAAAAAAAAAAGGGAGCAGTGCTAAAGTTTCTCTGAGGTTGTTTGAAGTCATAAAAATACTAATCAAATCTGAGTCAAGTTTCAAGTCACATGAACCAATTCAAATCTGATGTAGTACTATGATAGAATTTATAAGTGTGTTTGTCTGGTTCAGCCCATGAATATGAGGAGTCCACCTTTTCTGGCAGCGGCGTCTGTATAGACAGGTGAAAAGGTTATCTGCACTGGTGCTGTGGCCCTGCTGTCACCACTTGTTGAGTCTGTGAGACAGAACAGGAGGCAGCACAGGGAGAGACCGACGTGTTTACCAAAATGGGAAATTTTAGTAGGAATACAGCTCATCAACCCTAGGGTGATGGATAAACACCAGATATTGCCGCCTCCTTCACCCCAACCCAAGTGTCACTCAGTCAGTCTTGTGAGGCCTCCAGAGAGACTGCAGCTGTCACGCAGCCTCTCTGGAGGCCAGTTGAAATGGTGTGACCTTGAGAGAGTAGACTGAACTAATATGTCAGCCGAAGGCCAAGAGGGGATTTCACCTTCCTAATGGAAAGCTTCCCGAGAGCCGGCTGAGTAATGGCTTGGCGTAAGGTGCCTCCTATTTGGATTAATAAAACTCAGAGACATTAAGAACGAGGCTGATAGCCTCTCTTCCTGCTTACACCCATAAAGTGATAAAATGTGTGCAGCCGCACACGGATACAAACACACACATACACACATTTAAATCTTATAACTATATAGAAGATGTAACACATAACAAACAAAACATTTCACAGTACTGATAGCTGTCAAGTTACAAGAGCACACAGACTATTGATGTTTGCCAAAATACAGAGTCAAACTGACAAATTAAACACAGGGTGAAGAGGATCACAGCTATCGGCTATCTGTCTCTTTAGGTAGCTCACCTTGTTTCTGACTTCTGAATAAATATTCAGTATGAATATCAACTTAACAGAATCAAATGACAGGCTTACGTCCAAAGACCTGTCTGTTTACTACCATCGGTATCTATGTCTATTTATCTTATAGAAATATCTGTACTTGGATTATTCCGGCAGTGGCCCTGGCAAATACCACTGCCATTTCTACATGTTTCTACAGGTTTATAAATTAACATGATATCAGAATCGTGAATCTAAAATAATTAAATAATAAAATTCTGATTTGAAACTGATTTTTTTTCTTCAAGAAAAGAAAAAAAGTCCAGACTGAGTGTAAATAAAATCAATGTAACTGTTCATGGTACTGGTTCAAATCAGTAGTGAAACCGTACCAGTAAGTACCAGAATAGTACCAGTACCAGAAACCAGTAAAAAGTGGTTAGTGGAAAGTCAAGTCAGAATTGCTCTGAGCATGAGTTTCTTTAAAAACTGCAGGCTGTCTGCATGGGAGGATGAGCAGATGAATGTAAAGTTGGTCTGAAGTCTGTGACGTGAAAAAGGAGAACGTTATTTACAAAAACAGGTCATAGTGGCTCATGAGACCCGACTTGCTTGCATTCAATGGGAGGAGATTGCACATATACTGTGTTACTTATTACTCTGAAGAACATCAGATACAGCACAAATGGTAGAGAGTCTGCTCAGGGCAGCAAAAAGAAAAATAAACACTTCCAGTTGTCTGATCATGATGTGAGTGTAGTCAGGTGACAGGCTGAAAAATGGTGGTACAAGGAAATATCTCAGAGGAAGAAAGTGAACAGATGAAAATGTTTAATGGAGTTTTTTGAGTTAAAATCTCCATTCATGGGCTGCAGTAAGTGTGCGTGTGTAGGTGCAGATCTAAAATGTATATACACTGTACAGATTTATAAAGCTGCCTGTACGCATGCTTCTCTTTTGTAATTATCAGTCACTGTGAAACCAAACACACACGCACAAGGCTCATTTCCACTCCCACAGTCAGTCATGAATGGATGTAGACCTGTCTTTAATCATCCATTTGCATAGTAACACTTCTTCCCACTCCACCAGTCTTTTAAATTAGAAGAACAACAAATCATGGAGCGCAATTTCACTAACTGCTTCACACTGGCAATGTTCTACAGTGCAACAATGCCACGGTAACTGTCATTACACATGGCTATTTACAGTGCCCATATCATTAATTCATTGCATGTACCTGTAACTATCATGCAGTGATGTCTCAGGTTTCATTAAAAATCATTTCAGAAGAAACTTTGCTTCATAAAAAATGGACAAAATGAAGACAACATAAACACATTGTAATAAAATGATGCCACCAATGTTCATTAAAAGACTGATGAGACTGAGCACACAGAAGTAATTCATTCACATCACTGCGTGGACTGCAAAAAAAATTAGACAACCTTATCATTAATGGATTGTTTTTAGATTCCACCTCTCACCTTACCACGTGTGGATCTGGTCTGGACTATGTGTTCGTGTGTCATTCTTTAAACAAGGAATTCATGCACATTGCTGTCTTGTTCCGACAGGAACTATACACCAATGAACAAAACCATTATGAGCACTAACAGATGATGTGTATAACACTGACTGAACAATGGCATATGTGATGCACCTCTGATGCCCTGTTCTGTCAGATACACAGGGTGGCAACACATCAAATTGCACCTGCATTAAGTTATATTGTGTTAAAATGACCTTCTGTGTTAAAAGTTAACGCAGGTTCAGAAAAGGTTGGGTACCCCTGTACTAGAGCTTTCATAGTCAACTTTTTGGATGAGAAGTTGGATGAAGGAGAAATGAGCAGATGTAAAGACTGGAACGACTTTGACAAAGGTCAAACATCCAGCCCAGCAAGGTCAGATCAGCAAGGGGTGTGGGGTGCTCCCAACCATCAGTGCTGAGTATCTACTAACTGTGATTTGAGGAGGGACATACCACGAAGCAGCAGGAAGGTGTTGAGGGGATATGCTGAAACAAGTCTGAGCTGCAGCAGCTCCGGCTCCCAACTTACAGAGCTTAAAGGATCTGCTGCTAACGTGTTGATGCCAGATACTGCATGACACCTCGAGAGGTCTTGTGGAGTGCACGCCTGGGCGTGAACTGTTTTGGAGGCACGTAACGTTACAACAGCATGTTAACTAGGGGTGGTCAACAAGTCAACATCAATCCAAATGTAACTGTGGAAAGTAACCACAAATTTTAAATTCAAAAACTTACAAACGATAATATTCTGGGGATTTATTTTTTTTCCTTTAAATAATGCTCAAGTACTTCTCTCTCAGCACAAATTTCAACATGCTTCCATCCAGATTTCTCTCCTTGGAGTCAGGATTGCTCAGAGTCAACTGGAGGTGACCCAAGCAGCAGCAGCAGCTGATACTGCAGCCTATCTCCCTCTCTCTCTCCCTCTCTCTCTCTTTCTCTATAACTGACACCTAGCTCGTTTCCAGTGACAGGTGGAGCACTAAGACAGCAATCCATCAGCGCTAATATGTTTGACTCAACCAATCAATAGTGCCTTACAGTATATGTGAGCTAAGAAAAGAAGCTCTTGAATGCATGTAAAGCAGACAAGAGTATAACTGCCTGGAGCAAAGAGAGGTCTCCCCACTATTAATATGAGTAAAGCAGACATCTCCAGGAAGAGTCTGTTTAATTTATATCTACTGCTTCCAGCCATTATGGACTCCAATTCAAATCTAGAGGGAAATAAAAGTCTGGATGGTGCTGACTGTAAAATATATTCAAGATGTTGATAGAGTTAGTGTTTTTGCAGCCATAATGTTGTAGATCTCGACGCAGCTTTTTGCTTTGGGGCTTGGTAAATCTGGTCGTCCATCAGGGCTGATGATGTTTTCCCAAAGCATCCTGCGGTAAAGCTATTTGAAGCCTCTCAGTAATGATAAAGCAAATGTCTAATGGTGATTGTGGTGGCAATACCCGTAGCCCCACCAATCATAATCAAGACGGTGCTGATTAACATCTGCGATCCTGCATAAACAAACCCTGGTGTTGGCTAACAACAGAAAGCACTCTGCATTAAAAAACAATTACACTCACCAGGACTGATTCAGCTGCTGTATTCCACGGGCATTTTCAGGATCGTATATGGCAGATCTATTTTATTTTTCATGTGTCGATCCAGAATTTGCTCTTTTGCCCTTTTTGATTCTTCATACATCTGAAACCATTTTATTCTTGCTTTAGTTCATGTAAAAAAGATGAGCTAACCTAAAAAGTGCTCCAAAAATACAAATATCATTTGAGAGGTTAAGACAACAACAACAAAAAAAAAAAAAAGAAAAGAAAAAAAAAGACAGTTCAATCTGGCCGCACTGTTTTACCTCTGCTGTGAAAAAGAAATGACCTTTGGCCTCACCGGCTCTGACTTCCATTTCAAGTCAACTAAACTTAACCTAGATCAGGAAGCAAGAGTTGCTAGTAAAGAACGAAAGTGAAAGATAAAATTACTTATTCCAGAATTCATTTGGATAAATGAATTTTAAACACAGCCTAATCTCATTCTTGAAGCCTTGGACTTGTAAACAGAGAAACCTCTGTTCTCCACTCTGTTATACTTCACTCTTTCCCAGCAATAGCACTGCAAACAGTTCTTAAAACACAGTACATACAGCTGTCACACACTGTCAACCCTGGTATCAGGCTCATAGCTCAGCACTTCAGTCTGAGAAATATTGTTCAAACACGTTGAGAAGATGAGCATTAGGAGCCGAGTGTGTTCAAAGAAGCACTGCTTTTTACAGATGCTGCTTCTTGACAGAGAAGAGAGCTGCTAAGAGAGCCAACATGCTCAGTCTAATACAGCACATTTGTAATACATATTTAAATGCATTACTCTCACTAAAACAATGCATGGTTAATTAATGCTATGCATTTTATGAATATTTCATAATAATGAATTTCTTCACACATGAGATACAAATTTGCAGGAACCTACACAGGAAAAGAGGAAAGAGGGAAGACAAAGGGTTTCTGATTATGCTAAAGGGTAGAAGGCTTTATATGAACAAACTAATGCAAACTAATGCAGTAGCAATAACTATTTGCATATGTTACACATATATTCCCTTTAATGCATCTGTTTCTCAGTCAGTTTTCTTTGTTAAGAATAAATTAATCCACATTTATCCATAAATAATATGTGCAGTATAAACCTGTACGTGTTAACGATACTATTAATATTAGTATGTTTTAAAGCTTTTAATGGTTTGTAGACACTCACAAAGTTCATGCACCCAAGATTTACCACAACGTACAATGTCACACACAATATACCAAAGAAGAGCAAAGAGCAGATGAGCATTTATGTTGTAATTGTACACTTGTGCCTGGTCTTCCTCAGGGTCCTATTCAAGGTCCTTTGCTGTATTATTCAGAGAAACTGCATATCCCTCCTCACTTGTCTTTGATCTACGTTTTGATATGATCATGCATGACTGCTGTTGTTTTATTAATTCATTCTTTTCTGCAGCCAGTGAGGATCGTAGCAGCCATCCTTTAACTAAATGTAAGACACCTGACCATGTCAATCCTGTTTTAGCTTCTCTGCGCAGGTAAAACTGAATTAAAGTTAAAGATGTTGCTGCTCACTTCCACATTTTGTGTTGAACCAGCACCTAGTTACACCCGTCCTTTTATTCCTTCACGAAGCTGACTGCAAACTGAGGTGCTACAGTGTGGATTAATCTGATTCTGATTAATTTATCCAGACTGAATACTGCAGATGAATAGATCTGCCCCTAAGGACAATGGAACAAGGTCTGTGAGATGAGACACTTGAGTTTCTATTTTATCTTCTTTTTCCTTATATAACTGCTGAAAATATATCACATGTATATTCACGACACTATTAATATTACATTTCAACATTGGGTGATACTTCATGAGCTGTTTTCTGTGGTCCCATATTAGCTAGCGGTACAAAAAACTCTGTAACGATATCAACAGTAACACAGTACTTCAGTGCTTTCCAGATTCTTCTTATGGCAAATGATAAGCGATAGTGACCCAGGTGAGACAGATCAGTGGTTTGGCTCTAATGACATTTTAATGGGAAACTAATGGGGGTTTCTGCAGACAGACCTCAGTGGGTTCAGTGTGAGGTCAATGAGGCATGAGAAACAAGTTAATTGCTGCTTCATAAAGGCTGTGTATAAAAACAGTTATTGTTCTGCTCGACCCTCTGTGGGACGGATTTTGCTCCGGGTTGAGGTTTTATGTTCACTTTGTGTCAGGCTGTGCTCACTGATGCAAAGATTAAAGTTTACTGCATGTAATACAAGAATACACAAATACAAAACATTTTTAATTGCTGTGTAAGGCAAGGCAGTTCTAAAAACCACTGCCTTCCTCATCTCTTCATCTTCACCTTAAAGAGGCCAGATTATAGGAATTCATATGTTATACACATTTATGAGGCCTTGTTGAAATTGTTAGAATCATTAAAGTAAAATGTGAAAATTGAATTTCTTACTGGATTTAAAGTTTAGGTGTTTTGGAAATTATTATTTAAAAAGTGGATGGTGTGTGATGTTGTACTGAGGGCTCTATTTTTGGGGCCTGCACACAGTTCAGCTCAATAACTCAGCATGTCCTGAATGTGAATTCAGCTTAGAACCAGACATCGTTCTCTCTTGGTAGCGTAGAGCTGCTGCTTATTTATTTTGCAGCTCAAAGGAAAAACTGTGCACAGAATTGCCAAAAACAGGACAAAAGTAACAAAAAAAAAAAAAAAAAAAAAGTGATTGGTCCTGATTGTCCCAGGCTCTAACGCACCCATCCATGAGGTTTGATAGTGTACGCTGTCTGACCCCAGCCTGTATCCAAGTCTGCCACAGATGCACCTGGTGAACCTGGCCACAAAACTACCACAAGTGCATTTGGCATGCCCTCAATACACTGGGCCAGGTGCACTTGACTGCAATTCACACCCGCACTCAGGAAAACAGAGCCCTGAATAGCTTGTAGCATGTAGTCTTTTGGGCAATTTTGTCTTTGCATTTTTTTTCTATTTCATCATGATGAATCTTTGTGTTTGGGCAGGTTGGATTGGCAATTCCAGCCCGTCAGGACATCGAGGCCCCGGTTTACCTACACAAAAGGACCCGCACTATCTTTCATGCCTGGGTGCGTTTTGTGCAGGTGAAGAGACGGGACGTGCAGCAGCATGTGAAACAAAAAAAAACCCAGTCATGTGAATCTTTCAAGGAACTATGCTCTCACTCTCATTTCTGTCTCTCTCTCTCTCCCATCCAGTCAACCAACAGAAGCACAGTGTGAAGTTACATCTTGCAATATGAGATATGTCAGACCTAGCAAGCTGGTGATTAGTTGGCAAATTAGTTTTTGTCGTTTGTTGTTCAGTTTTGGTACTACCTGATATGTGACAGAAAATATTACAATACTATGAAGCTATGTATCAGTAGCTGCCACTCACCAAGACACCTGCTCAGTCCTCCACTGGTTCTCTTCACAGCACAACTCAATCTCTTGCCAAAGGCCATTTTTTTTTCCCTCATCTTTGCCTGTTCCTGGTCCACTGGAGGCCCAACTTGACCACATCATATATTCCACAGTGAATTTCTAGAACATTATTCTGACAGCCATGCTATTCATTAAAAGAAAAATTAAAAAAAAAAAAAAAGAACGAACCTGTAATGTCTAACTGCATTCAGCACCCGGGCAGTCATTGGTCATTACGAGTGTATCTTGAGCAGAATGCAGTTTTGTTGCAAGGTCAACAAGGAATTCTAGCATTCACAGCACAGCCTGTGATAATCCCCTTTCCTGTAAGAGGTCAGCAGGTGAAGGAGTCCTCGGGGTGGTGTGTGTATGTGTGTGTGTGTGCATGTGTGTTTGCGGGGGTTTCAGCATTCTTCTCTTTACTCCAGCTGACCATGTGAATGTGGTTGTTCTGTCAGAAGCTTAAAGCTGTAGTGTGGGGGTCAGAGGCCAGGCTGCAGTTAATGCTGTTCTAAATTGCCTTTCCTTGGAGATTTGCCCCCATTGAGACACCTGAGAAAGGTGAGAAGGCCACGCTGTGAGGAATAGGGTGAAGGAAGTGGATGGGAGTCTCAAAGTAGCCTGTACAAGGCCAGTTAACATGTCCACAATGCTGACTAACTCCTCACTTACAACCCTTGTGACAATGGATTGAATTCTGCAGGCTACACTATTATCTACTGAGGTTTTCTTTGGCTGTTTGTGTCTGATTCTCTCCAAAGAACAAAGTAGGTACCAAATGGATACGCCAGTGCTTTCTACCATGTCTCCTGCAATATACTGACATAGTTGAAAATCATCTTAATGACTCTTTTGTTATTTGGAGCTGCAACTAACAGTTGTTTTCATTATCAATTAATGGCTGATAGCTGATCAGTAATGATGGTGGCTGTGCAGAGTCTTCGCGTGCAGCGAGGGATTATTACCAGCATTTCACATGTGCTCACTTTCGGTTTTGCCTCCAGATAAAGTGGTGTAGAGAAGCTGGATAAACTGTCTGCTCATCTGACTGCTCATGTGTCTTGCCCCATCAGACCTATTTTTAGCACTGTCACTGAATTCCCACTTCTCAGCGTTTACTGTGATGAGTACAATGCTATCACAACTGATACAACCGATGGCCAGAGGCTCAAAAATAAAAAAGTTTGGTAATAAATCATACTATTCCTTTACGTAATTCTAATTTTACTGATAACAATTGTACTTACATCCGTGCACTGTTGTACAAGAAGTACTTTATCACAAAGACCATATGCTGTGTTTTGTCTGTATTTTAAATACAGTGCAGTCTTCTCCACTTCAGTCCAAAGGGGCTGCAATTTGAAGGCCTCCAAAAAGTCTCCTCATTTCTACCAGAGATAGGAGCAGGATTAATAAGTTGATTAAAATGCAGGGTTAATAATTGGTTTGACACCTGATTTATTAGAAATGGTCTCAGGGAAGAACCAGAAGGAGAGTTCAAACTATTTTCTAGTTTGAAGGTCACCCATGTGTATAGTGTTGTAACAGTTTAAAAATGTTTAGGTTAAGGATGCCCAGGTGCTTTAAAGTACAATTTAAAATTTCTAATCCAGGTGGGGGGCATAAAAAATGCACAACAGTGGCAACAGAGACGGGGATTCACATCCAGGCGACGACTCTCGTGACTCGTCACTTGAGGACATTTGTCGGATTTCACGCACTGTGAGTGTGAACATCACCTTTAAGAAAAAAAGCATTTGAGATGTCAAGTAATTTTGGTAGAACGCCCAGTTTGGCTACATATTTGCTCATCACACCTACAATGATGTTTTAAAAAATTATAAGCATGTTTTATTCAAGCAGCTATACCTGCTGGGGGATGTGTGAATGAGAGCCAGGTAGTTTAGTCCTAAATTATACCTGCTGACACCTTCTCCAGTGCTCTAAAAAGACTCCATACAGATGATTACTGTGGTATATTCTAACCTACTGTACTTGCATGTAGCCGTATAAATCTTATACAACATTCTATTAAAAATGAGGCAGAGTTGAGCGTAACCTTGTTGTTGCCTCTGTGGACTTGCGCAGTTCTCCCTCCAGTGCTCTCTACATTCACTTTGAAACTAACAGAATCAGGTCTACAGTGTTAAATATTTCATTGTACCTTTCCATGTAACTGTTTTCCTGCTACAGCAACCATGAAAACTAAAGAAAAAGAAAGAGATGCCAGTGCCAGGAGACACCTGGCTGACATGCATTTAAATCTTGGCGAGGCTGTGAGGGCGTGTTTACCTCTCTGGTACTGTACCACACGAGGAAAGGTAAACATGTCACAAAATGCAACAAGGAATTTAAAGAACATCACTCTGCGGGGAAGTGACTTGTATTCATCGCTTCAATGAATTTTTCAGAAATGAAGTGATGATTGGCCTTGTACGCCATTCAAGACCGAAGATTTCAATAGTGGATCAGCTGAAAAGAAGCCCACGGAAAAAATACCGCAGCGGTTGACCTCGTAGTGGAAATGAATAGCAGACAGTGGCACTGATCTTTAGTGTAATTTGTAGGGGGCTACATGCGGGGGTTGAGAAGAATGACACCGAAAGCACCTTCCGTCTGCAGCGTGGCGCAGAAGCCATTACTGGCTATAGTGCTGTCAGCCGTACAGCATCAGCTCCTTTGAGAATAAGGCTTTCAATCAATCTATGAAAAGCCAGTATCTCTGTGGAACGAATGAGACAGAATAACTCATGATGGGGGCAGCAGCAGCAGTCAAGTGAGTAGGTGTTCAAAAGCAATGCAGCTGTCTAGAAGGAATTGTCTCGTTTTCATCCATGCCACTGGCCTCGCCGCATTGTTTGTGGTAATGATGGTTTTCTTGGCTGCTGTCAGGCATATTTACAAGGATGACACTCCTGAGAGAAGTTAGCGTGACTGGACTATATTGTTGGGCCGGGACATTTTTACGTGTGGTGCCATGTTCTGGCTTTTTATCTGCTTTAGATTTGTAGATATGGCTTCCTCAAATTAAACGAATCACAATCATCAATCAATGACATTGTTTATATCCAAAATTCATTTTTAACTGTTAACATTAAAGGACCCCACCGGTGATTTTAACACATTTACCACTTATCACTTACACTCAACATTACTGCTGAGCATTTAACAAAGCAGACCATACTTAGGATTTTGATGTACTTCCACACACAAATGGACCTACCCTAACCCAAATCCAGTTGTAGAGACATACAAATTGAAACATAAGAGATAAAATGTAACAACCAATAAAAACCAATGTGATGTTGGCTGTTGTGAATCAACTAATAAGCAGTTTTGATGCACATTAGCATCCTTTAGCACCTTGGCTTTATGCCTACATAGTGCATACCTTTAAACTATTTTGTTGTTGATCAAATTATCAGTATTCCAGTGCGGGAATAGGTGATCAGCTGTTTCCTGATCACCAAGAATTATCAGTACAAGTTAAAATATTTAATGTCTCATGAATGTGCACATCATGAGGTTATTTTGTCCATGATACACACTTTTTCAGACATTTTTTCTTGTGTACACTCATTCTGTGCTTCCATAATTTGTCCTCCTTCCTGCTGCTTATACAGTGTGTAATTCGCATCACTCATCAGGGGGAACGTGCCAGCCTGTTATTTGCAGTGTGGGAGTTTTGAATAGAGGCCTTTATAGAAACAGGTGCCAATTTTACTGAAGGGGAGCAGAGCAGTCTAACTTAGTCTGCCTCACTTTCTCCATCCATTCAGGGCGCACAGTAGCCCCCTGCAGTCAGCAGCATTTCTTTGGTACGTAATTAAACCTTATTCAAGAATACTGTCTGACTAATACTGCCAATTTCACAAATGTCTCATTGCTCTGCAACATTACGCTGGAAGCAGCTTTCAGGAAAATTCTATGCATAAGTCAGGCATTTGTCTTACTTTTACAGATTTGCAACGCTGAGCTTTTGCCAGCCATTTTTTTTTTAGCTTTAGTTGCAGCTCTGCAGCCTGCCAGACAACTCTAAAGGTAAATAATGATGCAGCTGATTTCTTCTGACAGGATTCTGTGTCTCTGCTCTGCATTTGCATGTTTTATGTTTATTATTGCAGGAATGAGATGCCGGGGGTGTACTGTCAGTGGCATTTTACTTGGTCAGTTCATTACATGCACAGGGCTCAGCTCTAAAGCCCACCCCCCACCCTTCATTTCCATGGAAGTGATTAATAAACATTTCTGCTTCTCCTCAATTTATGAGGAGCTGTATTTTCAAATGAGAAACCCCCCCATTATGAAACCATCTAACACTTCAGTAATGTCACTAAGACTTTGAATTAATTTTTGCAATATAAACTCCCTCTGACAGCACAAACACATCCAGCACTCACATTCTGCTGAATGTATAATCATTCTAATATCTGAAAAGTAAAAAACTTGCTGAAATGGCAAAAAAGAGAGCATGAAGCCAGGTTGCACGTCAGAGCAGGTTTTGCTCATTTCCCTGTTTTCCTCTATTCATATTGCATTGTTTTCCAACAGCAGCTTGTGTGAGTCTCAGCTTTCATATCGTCCTCAGTTTAAAGCAAATGGCTTGGCTTAGTGTTAACAAGCAACAGCATGGCTATGATCATCTGCAGTGCATACTGTACTAAAGAGACCATTACAGCAAGGAAGCAAGCCCCTGGGCCTCGCAGATGTCACCATTCCACATGTACTGTGCTGTAATCAACAGTACAGCCCTGCTCAGCCACCTCACTGTTTTAAATAGATACGCTGTCTGTGTTCAACTGTGTAAATCAAATCTATGGGAAATACATTCTCTACACATCTGAGCTTCACTGTAATAAAAGCTACGTGTTAGATAAAAATACACATTTTATCAAAACGGTTCACCTCTTATCATAAAAAAAACAAGTGTCCTTACAGCCTTAACAGACTCGGAGTGACAGAGAAATAGAAAATGGCAGTGTAGTAGAAACAATGTCTTCTTACAGATACAATAGTGATTGTTTTGTAGTGAGAAAGAGAAACTCTTACGCTTACGTTGTCTGACGGCAACCTTTACTACCTGGACTACATTCACTTTTTTTTTTCTCCAATCCAAGAAGCGTGACATACATATACTGCACAGAAGGCAAATGCAAGACTGCAACAGCTGCAGAGTTGCCCCCACTTCCCCAGACACTTAGGGGCACTGGAGCCCCCATGTTCTCATGTTCTGTGTAAAAACTTCTTTGCAGTCATTTGATGATTTATAAATGAAAAGTGAATAAAAAAAATGTTTGGTTATTTGCACCATCAAAGCACAATCAAGAGCTGACATGATGAGGGATCTGAAGTCCTCGACTCCTGTGTCAAAATCTGGTTTTAATACCTTTACTTTTTTTAAAAAAAATATTTCTTTTAATACAATTTTTATGTGGGTTATATAAAACTGCATTTATTGATTTTTCAGGACAGCAGAACAAGCTGAATGTTGATATATAACTGCCTTATAGAACTGATTCTGCACGTCGAACATGTCAACAAACACTTGCCTGAAACACACACAAATGTTTTCACCAGAAGACATGCAGCAGCATTAGTATTAGAGTCATGTGTGTGTCCATAGGAGGAATGTAAGTCCAGCATTCACTCCCCTCGTAGCTCTGGTTTGGTCTCTGGTCTCTGGCTCTACAGCTGCTGAAGGCAGCAGGAGTCTCCTGCATAATTTTAATATTACAGGGTTTATGTTATGACCATAAATCTTAAGTATTTTATTTTTCAGAGAAATCTTCTTTTCTGTCACTTCTCAACATTCTGTTATTCCAATAAGCCTCAGAGTGGATACAAAGCAAATCAGAGCTGTAGCAGATTCAGAGCAACGAATGCTGAATTCATCTAGAACCAAAAATGAATTGATTTAAACTACTGAACGTTTTAATCTTCAACTTCAGCACGCAGCAGAGTTGTATACAGGATGTACCACGGACTGTTAACAATGCTCATCATTTGTACCAATGATTTAACCAGGACAGTTTCATGTCCATCAAAGCCTTGGATGTACTCTGCCAGTCACTTACCATTGTTTCCGCAAAGAATTAACAGGACTTTGACTTTCAACACCCTGGACGCCTAAACTAACACAACTGGATTTCTTAAAATTAAGACTGCATTTTCCATAAACCCATTTGTTTCTTACCCCTGGCTGAGCGTACTGAAAGCAATATCATCAATGGTTCTCAATCTGGAACATTTGTTCTGCCTTTGCCGTAACCTGTGAGGTGTACACTGATTGAGGCCTCAGCCTGAAAGCTATACTCCCTTCTGCGCTGGAGGATCAGCACCCACTTATTTCATACCATAAACAACATCCTTTCATGCTATAAAGATCTTCAGCTCATTTTCTGCCTAATCTGACCTGACGTGAGCCAAGCAGGCAGAGCATTCCTCTGTCTGGAATGGATATTGTGTTTTTCTTGATATGACTGCTGTCCAACTTCTGCACGTCAATATCTATGGTCCAAGAGACACATCGTGTATTTGACTGCATCCATTATCCTAGATCAGTGGACACAGTGCTAAATGGGCCCATCACGTATTGATGCAACGTTTTCCCTCTGCTCCATCTGCATCAGCTTCTCCCTCCAAGTGCTGTTAAACACTCGCTGAGTCTATCTGCAGTACATACATGTGTATTAAATACTGCGATTTCTGGGTCCTGTCCCGAATATAAGAAAACCTCATTCAAAATCACAGTATCATTTGTAGTGATGCAGATTACTGGTAACAATCGTCATGGTAACAGTAGTAAACACATGGTAAACGTCTTGGACTGGATCGATGGATGGATAAAGGAAGCAGCAGTCTCCCATGTGTGTTCATCTTTGTAATGGAGGGTTGATGCACAGCAAACCTACTGTAATATAACATCACATCCTGCAGTCACATTCTCAGTCCTTTCCTTACATATCCAACTAATGCACAAGCAGCACTGTCATCAAATGTGTTGTCCACAATGTCCGACCACTGGTTCTTTCCTATAGGTCTAAATGCAGATGTCATTTTAGTCACTGTTCCTATAGAAACACTAACCAGTCTTTATGACTGAAGCTCCTGATGACCCTTCACTAACAATGATCCCTCTTTCAGAGTCACTTCGATCTTTTCGTCTCACCATCTTGATACAGAATCAACTGGACCTGCTCAGCATTTTCACACATGCCACAGAGCATGATGGGATGTTAATTGCTTAATTGTACCACGCAGTGCAGCTGTGTGGAGGCATCTGCACTGGTTGTTTCTCCACATTTATTCAGGTTTTGCCTCTGGACATGGAGGGTTGAATGACAGAGGTATTTAGACAGAAGAGATCACAGGCATGAAGTTGGGAATGTAGCAATGCAGCTAGTTTAATGATTATTTAATTTAATTTCCAAGTGGCTTGGAGGTAGCTTAGCCATTTTATCTCAGAATGTGGAATGTGGAGTAAACCCCAGGGACATGTTTCACTATTTCAGAAACACTGATGAAGCAAACCCTGAATGAAAGAGTACACAAGAGTCACACAAACTAATGGAACAGCAGCTAATCCAGAGACAACACCAGAGCTTTGGCTATCCATTTTGGGTTTTGATCTTGGACTTAAATTAGCGTTACATATATTTTAATTCTTTTCACTTAGGTAAAGGAATTTATTCACCAAGTCTGAATTTATGTACATGACATTCACACAAAGCCAGGTAGCTTGATCCTTGTGAAACTCTGATGACTGTTTGTACAAAAAGAAAATGGAAAAGAACAAGGTTTTGTCTCTTTTCCAAGATTTACGCACAAATATTTCATTTCAGATTTGAAACCTTGTGTGCAACAGCTTAAACACCACACAAACAAAAAGTTTCATTCCATTATAGTATGAAGGATCCAGCCATTACTACAGTTACTTATGTTCACGCAACAATTTTCATGGGAAATTTTCCAGCAGAACAACAGCAACACCAACAAGCTTCAGCAACAATGAGTAGCCTCCAATTACAACTAGAATCATGTCCCAGACACTGACGTCGTCAGCTCAGGCCTTCGCCACAATGTGTGAAACGTAGTGTGGTGGTCTCATTTGTTCATGTCGTCTCCTCTCATTTGTCGTCGCCTTCCCTAACCAAAAACTCTGGTTTTCCTTGGCAAGATTCCAGCTGAGCTCCATCAGCTTCGAAGATTGAAACCTAAAATCACAGCCTTTACTGATCAGTGTTGTTTCTCTCTTTCTCTTCCCCACACACACACAGACTCAGAGACACACAAAAAATGAGTTACTTCCTTTGCTGCTGCCAGTGAGGATCAAACTATGGCCCCCTCATCCCCCCTGAAAAAAGCTCTGCGGCTGTGAAGCGGCAGTCTAAAATAGAGCCAAGCCTGTCAGAGTCCTAATCGTTGTGGAGAGACCCTTGGCTCTGTATGCACAGCAGACGCCAGCCCCAATTAGACAGGTGTATACAGTCTGCCAGTGCATGAGAGGAGAGCGGACAGGCCCTATTCTCTGCACAAACACTGGTTCTGCGCCGCTGCTGCTGGATCGATGCAGTTCTCGGACTCAGAGAGCTGGACTTGGAAGCTGCGCAGCAGGCGGCGGCGGCGGCGGAGGCTAAAAATAAGCCTGAGAAGGGCAGGGGAGATGTTGACGGAGGAGGAAATGAGAGACCGTCAGGGAAATGAGGAGCAGTTGATGCCGATTACGAACGCAACTTGTCAAAGCCGGCATGCTGAGTTGTTGTTTCCCAAGTAACATGTTGACAGTGAAGAGACGATCAGATGACAGTCTGCTCCATCACTGAAGATGTGTGTATATATATAGAGAGAGCCATGAGGTGAGCTGAGACAGCTTCTGTTCTAATGTTTTCAGTTGCTTAGTATGATTTTTAGTATGATCTCCAACCTATGTTTATCATCGTTATACATCCTAAAAGCATTTTTCAGAACGTCTAGTGTTTTAAGAATAATAAAGAGTTAATAATTTCAGACAAACCATAAGGAAAACTTGAGCAGAAAAATATGAATCCTCTGCAAACCCAGATCTTTGATAAATGGATGTGAGTGCAGTTCAACAAAATACCTTTAATTATAACCCACAGTACAATACCACAGCAAACTACAGCATCAGATTAGTTGAACTAACAACTCTCTAATCATAGGCAAAAAGGAAAAAGGACATGATTGTATGAATCACACTGTACAGGTTAGGGTTAGCTAACCCTAACCCTATGAGTTAGTAGCTGGCCTTTACTTATAAACCTCTTCTGTGCTACATGCCCATCACCCCCCTGACCAACGCAGCCTACTCCCAAACTATTGGACACAAATTTGATTAAGGATATGAACCATGTACGAATAACACTTAAAAGTTTAAGCTTTCAAATCTACATTACATATCAATGAAAAACTGCGTTAAGAAGGACAAAAGTCAGACACCACATCACTATGCTGTGCAGACAGCTCCCAGCAAATTTAACTGACAGAGCAGCGACATTCATCAGGTCCTCAGAGCATGAATTTCAATAACACTGATGATTGATTACTGTTTATTTAGTGACATCAGCAGGTCAAAGTTTTCAGTCATCCAATGAAAAAGCTCCACATATAATAGATGGATTGTTCCTAACTGTGTGTCACACATTTGTAAGACATTTGATTTTCTGCACAGAGAATCCTACTGACTCTGCCGATCCTCCGATTTTGTCCCTTGCAACGGCTGAAATTTTTCAACAGCTAGTGGATGGACTGCCATGAAAACCGGTACACACACTCACAGCCTCCTCAGAACGAACTGGAACAATTAGTGCGTTAGCAGAGCCTGCATACTATCAAATGAGTTTGTAACATCATTATATTACCACAGTCACACAATTACTGCACAACTGGTAATCCAGTCAGCCTTTATGAATCCTTTTATAAAGGCAGGGGGTTAAAGTGAAGTGTTATTAGATTGGGAGAGTGTGTGATTTGATATATAGTGAATATTTTGTTGGTCACCTCCTGCTGACCACCGTCCATCAAATCCTCACTGGCTTGTGTCAGTCTGTGGCAGTTAGAGGCCATATGAGCTACACGATTCACTGATATCATTCTGACACAGGCAGCGAGAGCTAGCAGAGCGCTGTTCAGGCCAAGGCGAGGCATCGAGCCCAGCATAACGCAGAGTGGCCATTGATTTGCAAGAAATATCCCCGTCTGCCCAGGGCATGATGTTGAGTGACAGCTGCAACATGACAGCTATCAATTAGACCGTGTTAAGTATTAATGCAGCAGCTGGGAACCGGGGAATTATACAGAGAATTAAACTAGAATTAAGTGTATCTGTGAGCAGAATTGGATTTAGAGAATGTTCTATTGTCAGATTTAGAGCCAAATGAGAGACATTCAGCTCATTCTGTGACTATTCGCGTCACGGCGTGTTATTCAAAGACCAATACAGCAGAGAGTTGAAGTGATGTTCAAAGATGACAGGGTGTGGGATGTGATGGTGACACATAAAGCAGGTGCAGTTCAAAGCACATCACATCCCATTTGCATCTTCTCTAATTTAACTCAGAGAGGCTCTGTCATGAGAAATCTCAAACAGGGGAGGAGACAGAGAAATTGTAAAGCAGATGAACGCAGCCTTCAGGAAACCGGCTTTGACTGGCAGAGACGAGGGTAAACACTTCACAAGCACACTGCTCGTTTCAGAGGGACTGTTATGCAAAGAGGGGGGGATAGATGGAGAAAAGGGAAAATGAAAGTACTCCACCCCTAGGCCCCCTCAGCTCCTTTCAGGAGGTGTCAGGAGCTGTGTGTAAAGAACCCAGCGCCCCAATTTCCTGTGAGAGGGAGTAGTGCTGAATTTTGATAACACTCATTTCCAATTGAGCGCTTCAAAGAGGAAAAGGCTCGGAGACAATTAGAATGAGAGCGTAGCCTCAGCGGCCTGAATAGCCCTTGATGAGAGCAACAGGCGAGTTTGGATAGGTTAATCAGTTGTAATCGGAAAGCAGGTGTTGAACACGCAACCTTACAATCCTCCACCGCAAATTATATGATCGTCACATTCACAAAAGTGCGCCGTTTAATTAAACACAGTGTCCTTTCCCGCTGTCTTTTCCTCATTCAAAAGCGTGAAGCGGCGCTGATTGCATCAGATCAGTGACACCAAGAACAAATTGCTTTTCTGCCGTAGCAGGGATGATGAAGGGGGTGGGAACAAGGTGTGCATGTGTGTGTCTGTGTGTGTATGGAGATGGGTGGGGGGGGTGATAGGAAGAGAGTGTTGCTTATCACAGGAGATGCACAATGGTGACTTTAATCTGAAGATGATGCAAAAATTAATGTGTGAAAATCATCTTCTCAAGTCGTGGAAAAAAGGATTTCAAGTTTCATTTTTAATCAAAACAGAGTGAATCCTTTTGAACAGGCCCTCGTAGGCCTACAGCTCACACCCAGGTATGATGTTAAAAGCACATAAAATGACATGCTAATGAATGTCTCTTTAAAGAAGTGTTTCTAAGATCAGCATCTTCTCTCAAGTGACCCATTGCCCTTCAGTTGTGAAAACAACTTGCTGTTTATTATTTAAGGTTTTATTATATGATAAAAGAATGACTTGGTAAAATGATTTTAGTACTTTTGATTCAATGTTTATAGTAAATATGTTGTAAAATGATTTGTTCTGTAATGGTTAGAGTCTAATTGAAAGCTGTTGCCAACACTAGTTTCTGCCAAGCAACCACCGCAGTTTGTCTCCAGTGTAATTCTCACTAATGATGTGTGAAAATCATCAACAAACAAGTCTTGGAAGTAAATAAAGCTTTTCTCAAGTATTAGTGTTATTAACCATTAACAGGTAAGTCTAAGAGTGTGCATGGTCAGATCCAGTAACACGGTGTAAAGACAGAACTATTGTTGAGTCACATTTTTCCCAAGTGTAGGTACAAATAACAGTCCAGCCATCTGTAGCAAACGTCGGGTCTATGAGGGGCTGATTGGTCAAAGGCAAGAATCAGACAAAAGATCCACACACTGTACAAATGGCTCCCAGCAATTTTAACTTGAGCAATGTTTCTGTCTACTCAAGATCGTCATCAGACATTGTCAAATCCGTTTTGACAATGCTTGGATTAAAATATCTGGGAGCTATTAGTACAGTGTGAGGATTTTTTTTGTCTGATTCTTGTCTTCAATTTGATTTTTTTGATGCATCACCCTCTGAAGTTTTGTTGGACATGCGTGCTCTACAACCTGTTTGTCTCCGGTTGATTGATGAACACAGGCCTGACGTGCAACAAGGTTATGTTACAAAGACCTTGAGGGTGAATGATTTTCTTTCTGGATAAGTTTTATACACTGATAACTTGCTACTTACATCTGGAATTTTTTCAGCAATATCACTATACTAGTGTAACGCAGAGAACAACACTGGATCATGACTTTAGAATTACCCATTATGTATGTGCTGTACCTTGACCTCAGTGGCACCAGAAAAGTCAAAAGATCACCAGAGTCAGTAAGAAACCTCAGCAGGGAAAACATGAATGGCTGGAGAAAATGTCATAGCTCTTTAATAGTTACTAACTAACTTGATATTTAATAGCTGTCTGGATATTTCAGTCTGGACCAAATTGGTGGACCAACTGACCAACACTGCCATCCACAGAGCCATGCCACTAGCATGGCTAAAAGCCCTGGCCAAGATGTGATACCTTACATACAATACACAATCTCTGGACTGAATTAAATCTAACAAAGCCAGGAAAGGCCACAGGAGGGGTATCTAATGACATTCGTTCACATTCCATTCATGATCAATATTTAAGTATCTGATATCAACCTGTCATTATATATGTGTGACAGAGCAGAAACCTGGTTTTCTATTTGGTTACATTTACATTTACATCTGACATGTGACTGAGCATTCCTTCAGTGTGTCATGGCAAGGACATGCGTCCTTATCCCATCCTGGGGTGCTGGGGCCCCTTCTCTTTGAAATATACACCTCCTCTTTGGGTCCAATTATCCACTCACATGGCTTCTAACATCACAGCTATGCATATGACACCCAACCATGCCTGTCATTCCCACCAGATAACCCTATTGTCTCAGCACAGATCTCGGCTCATCTCTCAGACATATCCACATGGATGAAGGAAAGCCATGTTCAGCTAAACCTCCCTAAGACTGAACTCTTAGTCATGCTGTTCAATGAATCTCTCAATTGCCATATCAACATCAAAATCACCCATGCATCTTTCACCTCAAACGAGGTCGTGAGAAACCTTGAAGTCATTCTCTGATCATGTTGCGTCTGTCTTGTGGTTGAGCTGCATTGTAATGTACAACATGAGAAAAATCACGCCTTACCTGACTCAATATGCCACCCAACTCTTGGTGATCTCTCCCTTGACTACTGCAGTACCCTTCTAGTGGGCCTCACTTCACTCACAATGAAACCACTGCAGATGGTCCAGAATGTGGCAGCGCATTTGGTTTTCAATCATCCTAAATAGCCACATGTCACTACACTGTTCACTGACCTCCCCTATCCACTTGAACTCAGTCATATAGGCTTTTGCTCCTTCTCCAAGGAACATCATCTGGTGCTGCCATCCCTGCACACAATCACAGTCCACACTACTCTCGTCTGTGGTTCCCCAGAGGTGGAACAAGCTACCACATGCAATAAGAACAGAGGCATCCCTCGCAGCCTTCAGCAATCTCGCACTTACTGCGCACATTCAGCACACTTCTTTACCTGATCTTCTTGCACTTAGATGTAGTACTTAGTACTTACTTCAATGTCCCCTACTGCACTGAAGCTTTAGTGTTGTCCTTCACTTGTTAGTGGTTTTGGATAAAAGCATCTGCCAAATGAGTACAGTGTAATAAGGTGCTCTAATCACTGTTTTTAATTATTTTACACTTTGAGTAGGATAAACTAAATGAATGATAATGTATATGAAAAGACTGGCTGGAGCAGTTTCAGGGTCACAGCTACCATTCAGGACACAGAGGTCATACCTCATTATCGTATCTGTGTCTTCAACACAGAGGAAACAGTGACAGTTGATTCTTTCTGCAATGCAGCAAGGTCGAAACACCTCACCATTTAAAAATAAATATGCCCAACTAAATAAAGGCTTTTAATATGCCTCCTCTCCTTGTACTGCCTTACAGTGCCTTAAGAACATTTTCTTTTCATTACAGTTTGTCATCTTCAAGAGCACCTTAAAGGGCCTATTATCCTTATTTCCAGCTCTATATTTTTATTCTGGGACTCCACTAGAGTAGCTTCTGCAGCCCCTTGGCTGAGCCGCTGACTGAAACAGGCAATTTAAGCTCAGGCCTCCTTAAGATGCTTCCTTAAAAACCCAATTTCTTCTGATTGGCCCGAACATTGAGGAACCTGCCGAGGAGCAGTGCAGCCAGTGCTCGTGAGCACCACCTCAGCCTCTTACCAGAGAGGAGGCTCTGAAGGCAAACTATAAAACTACCAAGTAACATAACATAATTGAAATGGTAACTTCTCAAATGCATCCGTTCAAAAGCTAGCATTGCTAGTAAAATGTTATTCTGCTGTTGCCACAACAACTGTATTGTAAACCCACACCGTCAGTGATTTGTATGCTGGAGTACATTAAATGCCAATAACACCACTCAAGTAGGCTGCCTGGAGTGGATGACAGTAAAAAGAAATCTGCCTCAGTGCATCTACCAAACAAATTCTAAATGAATTAAATTAACATAAAGTAACCTGGGATCTTTGGGGCGCTCAGAGAAAAATTCATCACAGAATAATTTGGATTGGAAGGCTTTGACGGTGTGGAGGCAAATGTAGAAAGAGAAGCAGTGTTTAATACACAAACTGATGTGTATATTTAGATTCTTTAAGACTGCATTCCTTCCAATAGGACTGCACCGCCCTGTGATATGTGTATGTGTGTTTGGTGCACTGAGCTGTTGCTGTTGTTGGCCTAAAATAAAGCCCCTTTAGCCCAGTCAGCCTTGCAGCAGCCATTAGTTTGAGGCAGCTCTCCCAGCAGAGTGCTGACAATGATGACAGGCTGTGGCAATGCAAGCAGGCCCTGGGGGTGGGACTCCAGGGGCATCGCTTGCTCCGGGTCAGTCAGGGCCAACGTATTTATCTGGGCAGTAATCTGAAGGGAAAAGGACAGAATTCCTGACCCCAAAACCTCAGGGACATCATCAAAACAGCTGCTATTTCAGGTCCGCCATAACTTGCTCCATGCCTGCTCTCAGACAGCACAGGCTGCTGTAACCAGAGAGAGAGAGAGGGAGCCGAACTGATGAATAACAGAGCAGCAATCAGCAGTGAGTGTAGCAGCAAGGGTAAACCATTAAGGAGAAGCAGGGCTGATCACTCATGGATCTGTGCTCCGAGCTGAAACTGGCCTAAAGCAGAAACAGAAACATTGTCACCTCACTGGTGACTCTGTCTGCAGCGTGATCCACTGCAGACTGGAGATACTGTACTTCTTCAGTGTAATAGCCAGCACACTGGCAATGCTTACAAGTGCTCTATATATAATTTGTATATAGGTGGAGATGTTTTAAAACACTAGTGCAGTCCTTCGCTATTATGAATATACGCTGACCACAAATTTACACAGAGGTCCTTGGACTTTGTGGCTTAGTTTTTGTCCTGAGACACAGTGTGAACTGTGGGACCTTATACACACAGGTGTGTGCCTTTGTAAACTATGTCCAGTAAATCCAGTTTGGCACAGGTGGACTCTAATTAAGTTCTACACAGATTTCAAGAATTAAGAAGAATTAAAGTAAACAGGATGCACCTAATTATCAGGAGTGCCACAACAAAAAGTCTGAAAATATTTGTTTTTGAGCTATTTTAGTTTTGAATTTTTGATTAGTATTGATAGCAAAAAGCTAATTTTCATGGATTTTATCATTCCTGACGTTTTCATTTTTCTTATTCCAATTTTATTTAATTTTATAATTTGACCCTTGATCACAAAGGTTCCCATTATTTGGGTGATTTAAATAGGAAGTCAGATTTTGTCCTTGCCACATGTCCTTGTAACATATGATTATTTTAATTTTAAATCTTTGCTACAAGAAGTTCCTATTGCAGTGTAACCATGGATGACTGAAAACATCTTAGGATGATGATTATGAGGCAAAACCCGATGTTCCAAAGGACCATCTCTGTACTCTCTGCTTGGTTTCTAAGCGAATTAATGGTCATTTATTCAAAACAGACACAAAAGCTGTGATCTATCACGATGTGTTGATTCCTACAGTACACGTATGAAACCTGTGTGTGACTGATTTACAACCCTGAGAAAATTTGGTGCATTTTTGAAGCAAAATGCTCCAACCAGGTCCAAAGGGTTAATTCAGTTACAAATTACCATTATTATGTGACTCACAGCAAACCCGAGGGCAGTTACTGTAACTTGTTTATGGGTCTTTAGTCTGCTGTAAGCAGGAGCAAGGGGTCAATACAACACCTAATTTTCACCACAGGGCCCCACTGTATGTTAATCTCTTTGTGTTTAGTTTATAAATCACGTCAATTTTACATTACTGCTGAACATTTTCCAAAGTATATTTTCCTTCATTCCATTCAGCCATTAAATACAGTTAGTGCTTTAATGTCTGTTAAGTCACTGTCTTGTGGCTGTAAATGAAGATTAATTTGAAATGCTGAAATTCATTGTGACAGCCTTTGGATGATGGTCATGATGGGATGTAAAATATTTGTAATTTTCAAATAAATGGGATAAAACGTGCACCACCAGACTCCCCTTCTAAATTTGCTGAATTTATACAGATCCCTGTTGGGAAACTCTCTGCCTTCCAGAGAGGTCAGAGTTCAAGGTCAGCTACTGACGATCACCCCAAGCCAGCAGCTATCCCCCCAAAAAAGGACACTTTCTTTAATCTCTGGCACTCTGGTACCCCACAGACACGATGAGCATCTCACGCTAGGTTTATTTTACCTGAGTGAAGCTCTCAAAGAACACACTGCTTTGAATCAGTATCATGGCAAAAAGTGGAAGCCAGACGAGGCGGTTTCAGGGCTTTGACAATGATGATTACACGCTAATCAGGGGGCAGGGCGAGGGATAGCCATTGTGAATGTAGTATCACTTGCCTTGGGTGATACTTGGCTATTAGAGCAAGAAGAGCATCTCATAAAGCTGATTAACCTTAACAGTGCTGATGATGGATGTAAAGTGAGCAGTGAGAAGGCCTACTCTACATGTACAGAGCATGAAGAAAACTCACAGAACAGAAAGCTTAGATTATTAGAACAGTATGTACAGTACATTACTAAAGTGGATGTGAAAAATTGGAACAGACAAGTGCCTCAGCTGGCCACGTCTACAGCCATGTCATACCCACTAGCTAGGTACATTGCTGTGGTTTAAACTCACAGAATTTCTGTTTTAAATTCTCTTGAAGATCCAAACATTTCCAGTGATGCCAGATATGTCAGGTCGAGTCATGCACGAAGCAGAGAGAAGACTTTAATTGGACGTACAGCATCAGGGTTTTGAATATTTCTCCTGATATAAGGATCACTCTATATGCTCAGTGAGGAAACTGGAACAATGTGACAATGCTGTACGATGCGGAAATCAACGTTGTTTTATTTTAAAGCATTAGGTTTGAGGGATCCGCAGTCCCACAAGGGTCAGTACTGGATCTGGAAATGAGTAATGTCAAGTTGCTTATTTTTGGTGTGTGTGTGTGTACAGATTTTAAAGTGAAAGGCTGCTTATAGTAATAGGAAACATCCATTATTTAGTTTAGAGAAATATAGCATTTTTGGAGTCACTTTCTAATAATGCAGCTTTTATAAAGTGTTTAAAAGTTGTTACTAATGGGCAACAAATCACTGATAACAACAGTGTCAGGGTGTGGTTATCCTCCATAGCTTGAGTCTTTCTGGCTCTTTAATTCCATCAGGAACTAAACAACCAAACATAACCCGGGGCTGCAGGGTATCTGGACCAAAATCCATTTAATAACAATTTCACATGTACTACCACAGGCTGGATAGGTTATTGTAACAGTCCTTTATTAATGACTTAGTGGCATTATACACTAAAAGATGACTTACTGACTTTTTTCTGTTGGGTTAAGACCCGTAATTAATGACTTGACCATTAATGACTCACTGGCCCAAGAGGTTTTTCACAACCTGCCAAAAGTCGTTCTTATTAACATCATATGACTACAATGGTCTATGAAGGATAATCAGTTACAGCCCAGAAATCCTTCACAGAGGGTGTCTTACGAGAAAGTGGCATGGATTTCTCTCTCCTCCTACAAACACAGTACAATACTGTGTCTGCACTGTCTGTCTTGATGTGAAAATCTGTGCTGGAAGTGACTGAAAAAATGAACGCAGAAGATAATTAATCAAATGAAATGAAATTTGAGGATTTGAAAACATTAACAAAAAAAAAAGATGTTGAAAGTTTTTCTCTGCGTGTCTTCACCAGTGTTTTTATCATCTCCCTCTATTGTGACTAATAAAACCAAAACTAAATTAACTAACTGCAAATTATAAAGACCTCATCTGAAGAAGATAGTGCTCTCTTTGATTCATTCACTGACCCTGCTTTTTAAACCTCAGCCCTCAAGCTTCCTGATTCCATATGACATACTAACTGTAAGCAGAACAATATACATACATGCATACAGTACTAACCCTTAATATTGTTTTATTTTATAGTTAGTAAACACAAAATCAGCATATTTTTCCATTTTATACAACAGAAAATGATCCAACTGGATAATCAGAGTGCCACCACCAATTTCACTTCACAAAAAGAAAACTAAAGATTTAATACGTCTTTGTTTTGTTTTCTGGAACTGTTCACCACCATCTGTATTTTTTTTTTTTTTTTTCATTTCTTAGCAGCTGTGACTATGTTTTCCATTTCCCTTCTGCATGGCATTGAAAGACAATAGTGCACATCTACAGCACTGTGCAGTCACAAGCCGTTTTAGTCTACACACTTACTCTCTTCAGTAAGCTATATTTTCCTGTGGGAACATACAACAAGACATATAACAAACCTGCTCAGAACTAGCAGGTAGTATGGTATAAGAATACAGCTGTGTTTATTTGTGTTTGTGCAACACAAAGTGGTGTCAACATCAATTAATAAGCAAACAAGGAACTGCACAGCTTCTCATAAGAGTATCAGTGTTCAAAATGACTGGTTCCACGTACGAAACTGACCTCCCGACTTAAAGAGACACACCAAAACTCCAAGAATTTGGATTAAATTCTGTAAACAGCTCGATCCATCTGTGTCACACTTAATCGTCTGCCTCTCTCACACAGTCACTAAGCCGTCAGCAGCCAGACTACGGACCTGAATGCACAAAAAAACAGTCAGCACATTTTCTGTGATGCCTTGACATCACAGGGTGATTATGCAAACACAGGTGTAAGCAACCATCACAACCCAAATTATTATCAAGGTTGTGGAGTCAGCTGTGTCTACACCAATACATCCAATTAAAAGATGACTGACAGAGCGGGAGTTTGTCTTCAGGTAACTTCTTTCCCTCGCAAGTTCATTTCTTGTCATCTGTCCAATATAAAGAGGCGCTTGTATGACATTTGGATCATGTTTTTTAATGCACAGAGTATACAGAGAGGGAAGTGATTTACTAATAAATCCCTGGGACTTAATTTGAAGTGCAAGGAAGAAGAAAATATTGAACGATTGTTCAAGTCATTGCAACTACCCAGGGAGACAACTCTCTAGCATCGCCCGTGTTTTGTAGCAGTCTCTATTTTGTCAGGGGATATGAATAATGCAGAGAGGCTGCAAAAACACTATCAGCCATTCCACTACTTTGACAAGAAGACCAGGAGATAGGCTGCATTCATTTGGAGCACTTCGCGTTTTTTTTTTTTTTTTTTTGCAAGGCTGGAAAATGACATTTTTATCAGCCTGTTTGCCTACTTGAGTTTTCTTTTTTCTTCTTGAAAATTTAAACTGAGGAAAGGATGACGAAGCTACAGAGGAAGTTTGAACTAATATTAGACTGTGCTTCCTGTTACATGCAGTGGCATCAGAAAGTATTCATGCTCCTCCTTGAGTTGAATAATTCATTTTAAATAACACTGATGTTTCACTTATCAATCTATAGTCAATAATCCATCATGACAAAATGAATGTTTATATTCAGAGCCTTCACTGTGACACTCTAAATTGTGGTCAGGTGCATCCTCTTTGCTTTTATCATCCTTGAGATGTGTGTAGAACTTGACTGGAGTCCAGCTGTGGCATACTGAACTGACTGGACACACTTTAGAAAGGCACACACCTGTGTGTATAATGAAAGCCATGAAATCCAAGGAACTCTCTGTAGACCTGTGTGATAAAATTGTGGTCAGGCACTGGCCTCAATAACTGTGAAAGGGAGGAAGTCTGGAAGCACCAGGACTCTTCCTCGAGGTGACCGTCCAGCCAAACTGGGTAACGGAGCAAGAGCAATAGTGGTCAGGGAGGTGACCAAGAACCCAGTACTTTAGACGTCCTCTGCAGGGATGGGAGAACCTACCAGAAGTTAGGTAAGGTATTTATGGTAGAGGAGCTAGACGTAAACCACTTTGAGTAAAAAGCATACGACAGCCTGCTTAAAGTTTGCCAAACTCTGATGAGACAAAAACTGAACTCTCTGGGCAGAACTCCAAACTCTATGTCAGGTGAACAACGCACGGTTCATCACCTGGCTAACACCATCCCTACAGTGAAGCATGGTGGTGGCAGCATCATGCTATGGGGGGTGGGGGGGTGGGCTTCTCAGCAGCAGAGACAGGGAGACTGGTCACAGCTGACTGGCCCAGCCAAAGTAACCCATAGACCATCTGAGAAGATGGCAGTTCTGGGATAAACTGGCCAAATCACATGTGCACAGAGCTGATAGACACTTAATCAGGAGGGCTCAAGGAATAAATAAGCAGCATCTATGTACTCTTGTAAATCAGATGTCAGTTTTGGATTTTTAATTAATTGGCAAAAAAAATCAAATATATATATATATACACACATATCATTTCACTTTATCATTATGGGTTATTGAGTGTACAGTGATGAGCAAACACGCCACTTTTATCCATTTGCAATTAAATCTACAACACAAGTGTACAAAAAGTGAAAGGGGTCCGAATATTTCCTGAAGCGGCTGTAAAATATGTTCTGACCTGTAACTTTAACAGGTTTTGAGGCAATGTGCTGTGTGTACGCTCAGCATGACACAAATCCAACCTAAAATATAACAAACCACCACATTCCCCGTTAGTGTTCATCACGTTAAGGAGTGTGTTTTCCGAGGAATATCAGGAAAAGCCGTGCGAGCACATGGAGGGGGGTCTGAGAAAAGCAAAAAACGGTGGAAGCTTCCCGGGCGAAGAGAAGACAAAAAAAAAAACACAGAACAGAAACATCTCATTTAGGAACAACGAGGTCGAGGGCTGAGGAGCTCTCATGAGCACTCTCATTTAGCACGCGGTGAGAATAAATAAATAAATAAATAAATAAAATGATATTTTAAAAAATAATAATTTAAAAAGGGGGGAGTAAATATTTTTGGACAATTCTTACCTTTAGCGCCCATTTCCGTCACCACCGCCACCAGAACAAGCAGGAGAAGAAAAAAATCTCTGATCGCGTCCATCACGTTTTCCCCCCCGTTTTTTTTTTTTTTTTTTTTTTCCGCTTGTGTAGCTTTTAGTACAGTGAACGTCCTTGGGATCAACACTTTTCCTCCAGCGGGCTGAAACACTGAGAGCTCCGCCGAGCACCGACTACAAACACACACACACTGAGCGCTCCTCTAGCTGACTTCTCCCGGGTCTGCCGTCTGAATTTACTCATTCACAGACACAAGGGGCTTTTAGTTTGGCTCCGCCACCGCGACTACAGACTACTGACTGTGCTGACTCCACTGACTGAAGGCAGGAGACTGTGGAGCTGTTGCTGCTGATGCTGCTGCTGCTGCTACTGCTGCTGATGCTGCCCCGCTCTGTGCTCTGAGCTGGGAGCCTCCTCTTCAGGACAGCAGCACCGCCGCGCAGTCAGCACCACGGACAGCTCCTAGCGTCGGCCAGCGGAACACACACACACAGGAAATCAGGCAAAGAGAGAGGGGAGGACATGTCCAACTGAGACTAGTAAAGCAATTACATCATGATAACCTGTTTAAAGTGTTTCACACTGAATATTCCCCACAATGGTCTTAGTTTTCATGCAACCACTGAATTCCATTCATTTCACCGGTGGTGGAAGTAAATGGTAAATGTACTGCGTTTATACGTCGCCTTTCTAGTCTTATCGAACACTCAGAGAACATTCATTCATTCAAACACACACATACACTCACACACACCAGTGACACATCAGTGCTAACTTGGGGTTCTGTATTTTGCCTAAGGATACTAGGAGCCAGGATCGAACCACTGACCTTCTGATTAGTGGACGGATCCGCTCCACGTCCTGAGTATAGCTCTGATGCTCTACTGAAGTAAAAGTAGCAAAGCAACACTTTAAAAAATACAACTACACAAAAATCCTGGATTCAAAACTGCACAAGTACAAGAAAAGCATCCTCTGAATATACTTATATATAACAACAAGTACTTATGGTCAATGACTGCTTCTATTCTAAAGCACAAGTACTCATTTGTCATGATGGTTCCTTTCACTGTTGTAAATGTTGAAATCATTTCCAATTTTATTTTATAATGCTGTTATAAAGTTGTCAGTTTATTAGGTCCAACTATCTAAAGCTTACACAGTCTTATAAAACCAGTCCTCCCTTCATGAGGGTTCAAATGTTGAGTTTTTGTTTTGTCCCTGTTTCAGAGAGGTGTGGATCAGCTCTGTGGTCATTCTGGAGGATGTGCTTTGTGTTGCTGTTGAACTGTGAAGCATTTTACAGTTAAGTGCTCCTGTTATTTAGCCTACCTACATTCATATCAAGAGGGTGGACATTTGTTTTGATTTTGATCTACTTTTATTTTTCAGTGTTTTATTAAATATTTTTGTGTTATACATTATTGGTTTTTGTTTTCTCATTTTCTAGTTTATGAATTTAGTTTCTTTTCTCTCCACTGACCGTAGCTCAGTGTAATACCAAGCCATTTCCTTGTAATCCGCTCTGTGTTCCATTTTCATGACAGTGCACGATTTGTTCTAATTTTGTGGATCTGACACTACTCACGTGTTTCAAAGAGGATGAACTTTGGCCGAGTATCAGTCTGCACACTAAGGACAGAATTACCCTGAACCTTCACGTCTGCCACTCTTCTGCATTACAGGCAATTAAAGATACAGCAAGTGTGAACTTCAGCATGTTATGTTTTTTTTACTCTGAGTGTGAACCAGTTTACATCTGGAAACTATAACTAAAATTTAACAAAAAGAAAAAGCAAACATTGCCTTTTATCTATTTCCCGTTGGCTTTAAGTTGATTTTCATACTTTACAGAAATGAAGAAAAGAAGAAACCAATGGCTCCCTGAAACGTAGGAAAACTACTCACAGGTTGGGGGAGCTGGAGTTTGAAAGGCAGGGGCAGTCATCAAAGGTTGAAACATCTCAGCCTCCATTCTTTTTTTTTTAATCCGTCTTTTATAAATCCCCCAACTTCATGAAAGAGCAATAATAAATCCCTGAAGTCACCCTTTAACTCTCAGTGGACTGTTACAAAAATTTAATTCTCTCACAAAGCTGAAAAATGGCAGCATTGGACTCTGGACCAGTCTACTTTACTCTGAACTTTCCACAGTTCTTTTCCAAATACTACAGACTACTGCCTCATTGGGCTTTGCATAAACACATTTACATTGTACTCAGTACGAGGCATTTCAGTTCTCATTCCACTGCCAGGTCAAGTCAACAACAAGCCTCTGTCCTCAGACCCTTTAGA
This sequence comes from Toxotes jaculatrix, assembly GCF_017976425.1. Classification (NCBI taxonomy): domain Eukaryota; kingdom Metazoa; phylum Chordata; class Actinopteri; family Toxotidae; genus Toxotes; species Toxotes jaculatrix. The sequence continues at coordinate 25,214,148 of NC_054402.1, read as the reverse complement.
GCCCATTATGTTGTTAACACATTGAAATAATGAGTGAAACTACCCATTTTTTATTTTTACTTATTGTGTTTTTTTCATTTTCCATTGCTTGTTTACTTCAAGATCAGACAGTGAAGCCAAATTCTGCAGAGTTCAGGCAGCCAGAGACCAAACTGCTGAGGCAACTGAGTCAGTACAGAAATTACATTTTCTTTTTTCTTTTTTTTTTTTTTTTTTTTTTGGTTGTTGCTGGATTTAGAAAAGTCAACACCAGCACGGAAACCAAATAGCTGGATAATGTCAGAACTCTGTTTAGAGGGATATCACTAACCATGTTATTCAATGTTCTATTCAATGTTATGTTATGTCCTGGATATGATCAAAACTAGACTGAATGTAAACATACTCTGAAGAAAACTACTGATGCCAAAGTTCAAAACTAAACAATACAAAATAAGTGAATTTGTCTTGTTCATGTAAAAAACACATATTTTATACCCTTCTAATTTCATGCCTGTGTTTTTAGTGAGACTTTCTGAAAAATGCAATTCATGAGAACCACCTTGGAAGACAAATCTCATTTCTTCCAGGCTACGAAATGAACAATACACCATCAGACCATTTGCTGGTTACTGGAAAAAAACAAAACAAAAAAAACTATGTGACACTGGGGACTATCAGATGAACTATCAGATACAATCCACTATTATAGCCTCGTATCAGCCTGTATCAGAGAGGCTCCACTGGGACGATAAGACTGATGTGATGTGATGCAACACAGCTTGTTTTTTTTTTTAGAGTTGTGTTCAACTGACGATACAACAGCTCCTAATCTTGGTCAACCGAACAAGAGGTTAGATGTTTTGGATGTGAATGCAGATAGCACGATGTGGGAATTTCAGCAACAAATGACATGATGACTTTGAGTCCAAAAGAAGACGTGTGGCGTTTTACGTCACCGTCTGTGGGTTGAGACTGTGAGAAAACTGAGCTGAAGGAATGGATAGCTCTACCTGACAGGTGGTAGTGACAGTAACTAAGGGGGAGTGGGGCTTAATGAACAATGACTTGTAAAATACTGCAATAAGAGAGTGGGCCATGTATGACCTTCAGTCAGGAAAAGACTTTGTAAATTAACAGAAATAAACTCATGTTTGTGTACTTAAAAATAACACAAAACATGCAATACAATGCATGATAAAAAAAAATGCATGTCTTCCTTGTATTATTAAGACCCTTAACTTTAGTCGGTGCTTTTCTGTGCTTTGATGGCTTTAATCATTTACAAATTATCCTTCATGCAAACTAATTATGATGAGCAATGAGTGATCTGAGTAAAAACTAAAACACTTTTTTTTTTTTTTAAATTATAAATTTTGCCATTATCGAGAGGTCATTATGCCAGAGATGCTTGCACTGCTCTATCAGCAACATCTCATATTTACTGGGCTGGGTTGAAATTCCTGTCGAGTGAAACCAAACAGAAGGCAGCACAATGGAAATGAAGTGCTTAAATCAGTCTTTTACAGAGATTAACCATACAATGACCTGCTCATCAACATGTTTGCTCTCTGGAAATAGCTCAAGTCTGCATAAAAGAGAAGAAACACTGATGAATCATACATGAGCGCAGACAGTGGCCTTTTGGGAGGGTTCATGCAGAATTGTTGAATGTTTTCCACCGCGTGATGTGTGAGCTCACGTCTCGTCTGTGAGCTTTTTCTCTGAAATCTACATACTTCCTGCCACTGATGTGTCTCCCTGCCTGCTTTGATTCAGCAAGCACTGGTCTGACAGTGTTGCATCAGCAGCCCTCTGTCAGAGCAGCCTGTTACATCTATTGGTTTTGAGTCATCCTACCGCTTGTTGCACCTCAGGCTACTTAAAGCCCATTGAAGGCCTTTGGGCATTCTGAGGCTTCTGCAGCCAAGGTGCTCCACATCCCTCCAGTGGTTGTCTATGGAAGTTTTTACTGGACTTTATTATTTGTAACCCACAGAAGACAATGCACAAATTTGCACCATGATCCATGATCCGTGACTGCAAAAATATGGAGAGATTTGCAAATACACATGCACTTCTACATCATGGTGCACGTTTGGGGATTGTCTTCTGTGGGTCACAAATCATAAAGTCCAATAAAAACTTCCATAGTTTTCCAGCCTTGCAGCTGCTGCTCACCCCACTGAGAGATGACTCAGTACCTCAGTGCGGGAGAAAGTCTCCAACACAGAAACACAGTGTTTCATCTCCTCAATGCATTTGCTGTCATTTATACACCTTTGCCTCACGGCAGAGAAGCTATTCATATATATGTGCATAATTTCAGATACATGAAATGAGAAAAACTAGCTTGTTGGGTGTTGTTGAGTGTTGGGTGAACAGACTGAACTGAGTAACTTCCAAATTCAAGCCCTGGCCTCTCACTGGATGAGACTCATTAATTATCTTTGATAATTATCAATAATCTGCTAATAATCAATCTGTCTCTACCTGTACACAACACTGATGAGCAGAAGCAGTAGGTTTAGTTGAAATTCATTTTATTGATGGGGGGGGGCCTCTCTTTTTAATATTTACAGAGATCCAACATTTGCCCCATGAGCAAGCACTTGGCGACGGCGGCAAGGAAAAACTCCCTTTTAAAAGGGAGAAACCTTGAACAGAACCTGGCTCATGGGGTGACGGCCGTCTGTCTCGACCGGTTGGGTTGAAAGAGAGAGAAGGTGGGGTTCGGGAAGGGGGTGGGGGGTGGATGGGTGCGGGGGGTGGGGGTGGTGGTGCAATTGGGAAGAGGGGAGAAAGAGGGGAATTGGGAAGGGGGAAATTGGGAAGGGGGGAAAGAGGGGAACTGGGAAGGGGGGGAAGAGGGGAACTGGGAAGGTGGGAATTGGGAAGAGGGGAGAAAGAGGGGAACTGGGAAGGTGGGAATTAGGAAGAGGGAGAAAGAGGGGAACTGGGAAGGGGGGAATTGGGAAGAGGGGGGAAAGAGGGGAATTTGGAAGGGGGGAAAGAGGGGAACTGGGAAGGGGGGAATTGGGAAGAGGGGAGAAAGAGGGGAACTGGGAAGGGGGGAAGAGGGGAAGAGGGGAGAAAGAGGGGAACTGGGAAGGTGGGAATTGGGAAGAGGGGGGGAAGAGGGGAACTGGGAAGGTGGGAATTAGGAAGAGTGTGGGAAAGAGGGGAACTGGGAAGGGGGAATTGGGAAGAGTGGGGAAAGAGGGGAACTGGGAAGGGGGGAATTGGGAAGGGGGGGGGAAGATGGGAACTGGGAAGGGGGGAGAGAAGAGAGATGGCTGCTGGTCCACTTCAAGTCACTCCACTACGTCACATGCGCACCTACAGGAGCACATGAACGGGCAACGAATCTGCAGTCTGTGTGAATCTTGGGTCTGCTTTCAGGCTGCTTTCTGCTTTTGTGGAGGTGGTGGAGGATGTCTCGCTAAGAAAACGAGAGTCCTGGTTGCCTAGTGGTCTAACAAAAGAAAGAGCAGAAACACAGAAGTAAGTCCTGAAGTCCTGAATACAGAATTATACTGAAGTTAAAGTGTTAACTGTATAATGTACTCAGTGCACAATGCTGATATATAACATGTTACTGTGCAACAACAGTACAACAATCATTGTTGGGGCTGATTTTCATCTTGAAAACTCCAACTTTACAACTTTAGTCTGTCTCCACCCTATTTTCTACCTCATTAGCAGTAGGAGTTTCACATGATACATTCATTTTTTCCCACATATTGTAAATATATTATATATTCTGTGTTGCCAGTTAGTTGTTTACTGCGGTCTGTCCATGATTTAATACATGTGCAATGCACATTAGCTTATCATAGTATTTTTTTCAATGTTTTCTGTTAGAATTCAACCCTGTAACTGATCTTTTATTTGATACATGTAATTTTATATAATGACTGTAAACTTTTCATCTTGTTTGTGTAGGACAGACAAACAGATGCTGAGTATCCACCTGCTCACAATAAATTAACTCACTGAAACACAGATACCACCTCACAGAATTGTTTTAACTAAAAAAAAGTACATTGATATTGATAAAAAAAAAAAACAATGTTTTTAAATTGTGAAAATCTCTTAACTCTTTACTAACATACTGATAGTGCTTCAGAAGAGTGCATTCTGCCTGTTTACCTGTTTATCTCCAGACATCTTCAGATGATCTTTGTTTGTGTTCTTTCTCTCTCTCTCGTTCTTCCTTTTCTTTTTTTCTTGATGAGCTCTCTGTCTTCTAGTTCGGTCACTGTGTTTTTCCTCTTGAGATAATGTTTGAAGCTTGGCACAGAAATTTGTGTCTGTTCGCTGTGAAGATCAAAACTCAACTGAGACCTGTTCCACTGTGAGGTCACAAGTCTATGTTCTAGAACTCTGAGCTCATCTGTCACCATTACCTTATAAAGCCTTTTATAGGTTCATATATTTATTTATTTACATCTGTTTTTTCTGTCTCTTTATCTGCTTTATTGTTAAGATTTACTATTTTAGGGTAATTAAGGTAATGTTTCAGATCTCACCTGGCAGACCCAGACTCACAGCATGCATTCTTTGAGAGCTCAATGCTCCTGAGACCCCTCTTTTTTGGAGACTGTCCTTCCTATTAAAAAAATGATCCCATTGTTTGTGCAAGCAGCTTATTATGACCCATTGTTACATTTTATTGTGAAGAGACATTTAGTCGCTGTGTATATGAGACTGTGGCTTGTTGAGTGAGGTTTGGACTCATTACTCTTGATCCACATAGGGAAGTGGCTTATTTTTTTGATTTTGACACTGCTTTGTGCATGAATATGTGAAACAATTTCTTAAAAATTCACAGGAGGCTTTGTGATTGATAAGCAACAATAATAGGTTGTAGGCTGTAAAATCATGGCTTGTACCACATTTTTTGTGGAAAAATTCTGGGAACCGCAGCTGCCGGAAATTTGCCGTAAAGTTGAGCATTTCAATAAAGTACTGTAATGTATTAAACAGTTGTCCTGTTTTATCACTGAGAAATGCTGTAATTTGGTTTACAGTATATTTGTTGTTTTAAAATAATTTACCGTAAACAGATTTATAATATGCCTGGTATTTTTAGTGCAAATATTCATAAACAGGTTTACATACTAAGTGTTAAATTTAAAGTAAATAACTGTAAACATCCCACTGAAGTCTGCAATCCTTCTGACCACATGCGCGTGAGGCCTGTATGCATAGTAACTAAGTGAACAGCCTGAGATTGAGATGAAAAATCATGTATTGGACTCATTTCACCACCAAATCAACCGGTGTAAATCCTGTTTACAAAGAGTGTCAGTGTGAACAACCTTTAACACCATCAACAAACTTAGATTCAGTCATTTAATGTATTTAAAGACCTGTCGATTAAATTGGAAACAATGTGAAAGCCTGACCTTGAGATTTCTGGAGGTTGCAGGACCATCTTGTTTGCCTATAAGATCGTCTTATACGTAAAATGGTTATTTAACAGTTTGTTTTTCTGCCCAATCTCCTATTTAAGAAGGATTTTTTTTTTTTCGCAGGAGCATTGACCATTCAACACTTTTACATTCTGTAATTGCAAACTCCTGTGGAGAGCCATTGTTACTGACAGAATCTGCCTTGATGGTAACACCCCCATGAAAAATAGCAGTGCAGGAAAAAAAGAACACAGCCAGCTGCCAAAATGCAGGTTTCAAAATGCTTTAAAAAAAAAAAAAACTGGCTTTGTGAAGGTTTTATGAGGAAGGAAATGCTTTCAGCACTCCAGGCCTCCAAAATACACACACTGGTCAGAAACAATTTAAAAAACAACTCCAAAAAGTACCTTTAGGGATTATTACAGCATCAGAAATAGTGTGCTGGAATCATTTTTATATTGAATAATTAGCTTACTAAGTGTGATAGGCAACAAAAGAACAATGAACTAAAATCTATAAAGGCCTAATCAAATATTATATTTTTCCAATATACACTGTGAAGAGTATTTGATCAAAGATACTTAGTTTAAAACATTTACATAAGTGAAGCTGCACAAACTACAGTTTACAAATCACGTCCCTGAGACATTACTGGTGTACATCCCTTAATGTGCCAAAAAATCTGGGACCATTTCTTTCTTCTAGGATGTGAGGCAGTGGAAAAGTAACTGTGGCTTCACTTGTTCATAGACTCTCCCTTTGTGTCTTTCTCTCAGCTTAACCCCACCTATCCTGCCTATGGCTTAATTTCCTCCCTTCTGTAGTCACAGTCAGTCAGATACCAAAGCACTCTATTTCTTAGTGAACTGCCTTCATCTAGAGGAAACAAGGAAGGAGGAAATTTAGATAGAAAGACAGACAGATATTATAACATTCACGAGCACGTTACTTTTTACTGCATCTGAATGATTTTTGAATGATATGATGTTTCTAATATGATGACAGTAAAGCAATAGCACAGACAGGTGGATCTCACAGTGAGTAAAAAGGAAAGTCACTTTGGAGGACTTTGAAATCAAGAGGTGAAATTAAAAGCCTTCTTCTTCATAGAGCATGTGGGACTGCGAGAGGACACCCTGAATAACTCAGTTCACCAGGTTTAAATTCATCATTCAGTGCGTTTGGCTGAGATTGCCACCACTAACAGTGCTGACAGAAAGAGCTGTGTGAAAAAGGGAAGAACCGAAGATGACTTAATTAGAGAGAATGCTCGTCTGTGAACATTTGCAGTTTAGGCTGATAGCACAGTTAGATTTTTACATAAAAAGAAACCTTGTCTAATGCAGTTTTAATGCTCATTTACATTCCATCATCATCTTATCCAATCGGAGATGGTCAGATTATCCTTTTGGTGCAAAACCAAAACCCCTGACATGTGTGTTCACTTATGTAACACTGAATCATGAGCCAATTGGTTGTGGCTGTCCATTCTTCCATGAAATTTGCCATGGATATTCATTGTTCCCCGAGGATGAAACCTCATGTTCTGGTGCCCTCTCTTATAGAGCTGCAAGACCAAATTTTTCACCTGTACACTAGATACTCATAATCAGCTTTGCAGTACATCTCTACATGTCTTACTAAATGATTCAAGTTATGCAAAAACAAATCAGTTCCATATGAACACAATCTTTAAGAAACAGAGCAGCATATTCTTTCAGACAGACCGCTATGAAACATACTGATGTGGGCCAGTCTCAATACTCCACAGCTCAGCTGAGCCAGCTACCTGCCAATTAGCAAGTTAGACCATCTTGGGTGTTAACTGGCCAGTAAGTTAGCACAGGTCATTCAAGAGACATGACTGTATCGATTGTTGCCACATCTCTGTTGTGGAGCAGTTTATACTCCAGCAGAGAATGGCTATATAAAAAAAAAAAAAAAAAAACTGGATGGTGTGTCACAGTTAATATGACAGCTTCCTTCAGTTCAGACTCTGTGGGATACCATTCCCTCTATGTTCAGCACTATCAAGACAGTTTTCGATTGGTCATTGGCACAGAGCTGAACCACACTACTGTAACTGAGCTTTAATTCTCAAAAGATGTTGTTAAAGTGCAAGGGAGAAATCCTCACCCAGACTTTGGGGAAGAGAGAAGGAGAGAGAAAGAGACAGAGAGAGAAGGAAAAAGCCGAGCCCTGTATGTCAGCTGGTGCTGTGGACTCCCTGCCTGCTCTCAAACACACTCTGGCCAGTCTCACAACAACACTGCTTTCAAAACACCAATCACAGTAAAGCAAAAGAAACTAAAAGCTAAAGTTCGTCAAAGATTATGAATTGACAGAATATCTCTGAACTGTCAGAGACAGAAAGCAGAGGCAGATCCTGACCAAGTAAAGGCTCAGCAGAGTGTCTCTCTACCAACAATATTATTCCACAAGTCCTGAGTAATGCAATGTCTTGATGCTGGTCTTATCAGTCCACTTTCTGCCTGTGTCCTCTGTTGTCTATTTTTACCAAAAGACATGAGTGCACATATGCACACACGCATCTTCTTCTTTTGTGGTACGCCACTATGATTGAATGCTAAGTCCACCTGACCGAGTGTACTAATTAAACACAGTAGAGTGTGAGTTTGAACCGGTATCGATGGATGACAGTTTTGACATTGGGGGTGGGGGGGGGGCAGTCCCCTGTGGTTAGTTCTGTCTAGTGTATTAAATGCTTCAGCCTCTAGAGGACTCTAGGAGGGCTCTGGGCTAACAATAGACCAGCTTCACAAAAGTTGTATTCTTCTCTTGTTCACTCTGGTTTTCAGGCAGCCAGAAGTGTGTGAGACAGTAATTAGCAGGGTTTAGAACAAGCAGTACACAGCGCAGTGACAGATATATCCAATCCCCTCAGATCAGGGTAGAGCAACTTTACTGGATGTGGTGTGAAGTGGAGCAAGAGGCTCAGTTCTCTTGCCTTCTAATAACAGCATCACATTAAGGCTCCCCTGCACCTTTTGCTCTGGCACTGGAGCTTATTTGTCTTAATAAGCGATAGTGTCGTGACTGCTTCTATTAGACATGTGGTTGGGCTGAATGCATTTCCCTTCAGAACCAAGGATAGATTGCCCCAGCCGCTCCTCGTGAAGTTATTCGGCAGTGCAGACCTGTCTGCCACGACAGGGGAAATTAGGGAAAAGCATCTAATCAAGGTTCTATTTTTCACTATATGCCTAAGGTATAAAATAACAGCCACATATTGCTAGTTTACTCTCGTTCTGCTTCAGTAGGCATGGTTGTCTTGTTATATCGAACACAAGCCTCGTATGTGACAACGCACACATCATAAATGTGTGGTAATCATGTGTAGAGAGAGTAGCACTTCACATCAATCCACTGTCTTTATCAACTAACATATGATGAAAATGTTTCAGATGGCACTGAATTAGTGAGAGTTTAGTGTAAGTGCAGTGATTTCAAAGCTGTTTCAAAGAAACAACATTAACATTACATTAACAAATCAGCTGGTTCAGTGAGCCACTGCACGTATCCAGTGCATGCTTCCATGCTGAACAGTCCAGCCATGCTACTGCTCAGTGAGGAGAGGTCAGCTAATCCTCCTCTCTCTCTCTGCTCCATAACCAGGGTTGACCTCCACAGCCGGGGCCCAGTTTGGTTGTGTTCACGCTGCATCGCAAAAAAATGTCTCTGTGCAGCTGTTGTCATGTGATGCAGATCTGATGTTTGTGATCAGAGTGACTAGCATAATGATGCACTGGTAAAAAATCTATTTTCTATTAATTTTCTATGTTCCTGCTGCAAAGAATACAGATACCATTTCACGAACACGTCCGTCTTACAGTAAGACTAAGGGTGCAGTGGAAGGACAGAGCCACAATTCACACCGTCCTGGTTGAATTCATATCTAATTGTGCCAACTGGCGTCTTTCCATTGATTTTGAGTGGAATTGCTTCACCTCTAAAATTCGCCCTGCGTTCAGTCTGAACTCACAGTAACACCGTGTCTACGGACTAAGGAGATGCAGCATCAACAGCACATCAGCAGAACAGCAGCTTCAGTGCTTCATGTGTGGGTCAAGGTTACGGGCATGTAGAACCAGAAGAGCGCAGCTGAAACGCTTTCTGAGGAGATGCACTGTTCACGTCTATAACCTCGCCAACACTCCATGAGGCTGTAATGCTCATTGTTAAGGAAGTAGTCGTAAATGTAACAACTGGCCAGATGGTGGTGTCGGAATAAAGGTCTCTAGCAACCTACATCATTAAGTTTTATCGTGTCATAAATATGAAAGTGTGAAAGAGATGTGTGTGACAGCCTTACCTACTTTATTTGCCATGTGATTTTATGGAACGTTGTGTTGGGTGAGCAGGAGAGAACTAAGAAAAGGCAGTATGTTTTCTGTAGTGCAGCTGAGGCTGATGGGAATGTTGTTTGTTTTGAAGATATTTCGACACAAGCCAAAGCATTGAACTTGACGGTGACACTGGAAAAAAAAAATCTGAGAATTACCAAAGTTCACAAAGACGGTGAATGTCTGCACTGAAGTGGATGGTAATCCATCCAACAGGTGCAAGACATTTCACTCTGAACCCCTGAAATGTCAACCTCATGGTGGCCTGAGAGGAAAAGTCAAAGTAAGTAAGTGAGCTTTGAGTTGACCGTGTTTCATTCTGCATCCCCAGATGTAAAAAATGTAACTGTCCTTTAGGAGACAGGAGAACTCATTAATGAGAATCTCCACAAACAAAATCTAATAAAAATCAAATACAGGCTCAGTATAAGGATTGCATGGTTGCCTACAAAATAACATCACCACCCCTTTTAAACATAAATTCACAGAATGCTCAATTCTCAGTCATCTATTTCTGTATTCATGTGACCTCGGGACATGTACATGCATATGAGTGCTCCAATCAGAATCTTCTTATCACAGTTGTCATAATTCTGACAGCTTGGCTCAGCCGTTTTTGGCACGCAGGACAAGGAGACAAAGAACAGCTGAACAGACTTGAGCAGACTTGACATGTTTCCTAGAAAAAAAAAAAAAAAACCCTCAGCTAAGTGAAACACATTCAGTCTCCAGCTGAAACTATTGCGAATGAAATGAATATTGACTGCTGCAGTTCCCCTCTGTGTTATCTGAAAGGCCATCTTGAGAAGAACAGGTGCAGCAGTGAATGTGCTGTGGTTCCACTGACAAGACTGCCATGAAATCCAGGATTGATTTTTCCTATCATCCATAATATCATTATGGAGAACAATAGGAAGCGGATATCCACTGACGGTTCACACAGTGCCAGACCAGACCAAAGATGACTCTACTCATCATTTAGAGACAAATGTCTCACGTAAAGTATAAAGAATTTAGATCTACTGGCCTGGATGTCATCAAATTTATTCACAACGGTCACTGGATGGGTCAACAAGACATCAGACTATCTTATTGTCAACAAAACCAACAACATGTTTGTCCTCCTCTCAATACTTTCTGACTTCCCTAACTTATCTGTGGCTCTCAGCCCCAAACCTATTGGTTCTGTTGGTTCTGACTGCAGACATACATTTTTAAAAGCAGCTCACAAATTAATAGTTTTTAAACAAAAGCCTCGTGTCTTGCCAAAGCAGCTGGACACTGTAGTGTTTAGAAAAATGACATAATTCATTTGGCGGGACTGTTTTCAGCAGTGTTTTAATAGCTAATACTTGTAAGCATACAAGTAACGGCTTGGAGGTGTAGGGCACAAAGGGATAAGATATGCTGGGAATCTGAAAAACAGACAATACTTGTTGGTGTGATACAGTTATTGTTGGTGTGTGTGTGTGTGTGTGTGTGTGTGTGTGTGTGTGTGTGTGTGTGTGTGTGTGTGTGTGTGTGTGTGTGAGGTCTGTTGAAGGTGAGAAAGATACAAAAGCTTCGTCTTTTAAGTAATGTGAAAATAATGGGTATTGACACTGAGTGAGTAACACTGAGTTATTGCCCTACTAAAGAAAAATGAATTAAATTGAACTTCTTTAGATCCCACCGCTGCAAACAAATAATCAGGTCTAAAAAGAAAAAAAAAGAGCTGAGCATGATGGGTCCGGTGCAGTGAGCAGCCCCTGATGCTTTTAAACAGAGTGGTGCTGTGAGAGATTCTGCTTTATAGGTGATGAGAGAAAGGCACCGAGCGTCAATTCCTCCACTCAGCTCCCAGGCCTTCCCTCCATCTGCAGCCACATATCTGGCACCACTGAAAATATACTGTTCTTCGTCCATGTGTCTGATGGGAAACTAACACAACCACATTTGACAGCAGAGACAGTTTCACCTGGCTCTTTCATGACCTCGACATGGGTTGAAAACTACTGACCTACAGCTCTTCGGCTCAAACCTCATCTGTTTTACACAAATACGATCATGTTGGAGATATTTACACATTTTGCTAAATCAGCTTAGGATGCAAGATACAGTATGTGCATATCTCTTGGTGCCTGATATAATTTAAGCAGCAGCATTCTGCTTTAGCTGGAGCTAGTGGATGAGCTCTGCTGATACAAATCGACTAAATGGACACTTGTGGCGATAAGACTTCAGCAATTCAAATATATCACAAACAAATCTAAGAATCTACAGCCTCTACAATCAATCATCTTAATTTAGCATGTAAGCATACTTACACACAAAAAAATATTATTTGCTATTTAGCATAAAACACCACATACAGCAGAGACTGTTGGGAAGTTTTGCAGGTACTCCATCACAAAGCAAAGAACTGGAAAAATTGAAATGTTAACCTGATACCGATACTATAGAAGTCAGGGAATCACCAAAGCTTTTCACAAGAAAAGTGTCAACTCTGATAGAGAGGAAGTGAGGGGATCACCAGAGTTAGTAGGATTAATCATCTGGGGATGATGAATGTCGGTACAAAATGTCCTGTCAATCCATCAGGTAGCTGTTGAGATATTTCATTCTGAACCAAAGAGGTGGACCAGACTGACACTGTCACCCCTAAAGCCATTAATCATCTGATCAGTTGTTTAAGGTATACATACGTTGAGAAATAAAAATGCATCAAGCAAATAGAGATTTAGTTGGTTCTGACAGGTTTGGAGAGGTGTTGTTTGTGTGACTGTCTGGCTTCCAAAATAGCCATTTGCAGGCTGATAGGATGGCAGCCATGTCTTTTTCATAAGAGAGACTTTGCCTGTCTGCTAGCTCCAGAGGGAGAGATAACAACAGCTGTCTCACCATCCCCCAACTGAGACTACAGCCTAAAATATGCTACAATACCCAGTATTACAATACCCACTTTTTTTTTCTTCCATAGAAAAACAAATAACATGGTTTCACCTCTTCAGGTAAAAAAAAAAAAAAAAAAGATATTTATTAAACAACAAGTCCTGATGTCATTGATGGCCTGCTGCACATAAAAGAATAACCAGAGCCAGAGAAATGTGTCTTGATGCATCTACTGTACACACAGACAAAGGAAGAGAAGTGAGCAGTCTGAGCTTTTATCCATAAACACCTTCCTGAAGCAAAGGTAATCCTGTTCCCCCTCAGCGAGCCCACATCTATCTGACAAGCAAAGAGCAGCCATTAAAACTGGCAGCAATAGGGGCCACAGAGGGAGAATGAAGCAGCTAATCCTCCAGCAATTCATGTACAGAGGAGAGCGGTTAAACAGAGTCATTAACACAGCAGAGGCAAAGTGGAGAGACTACTCTTCGGGTCAGAGCCGTCTCTCTGCCGTGGCCACTGGAGCTATGCATTATCATGGCAACAAAGAGGATGATGCTGCCCACTGCCTGCACACGCTTTACCTGAAACTGTAGCGGTGGGGGTTGGTTGGGGGGGGGGGGGGGGGGGCAAGCTGCTCATTATTCATGCAGCTTCAGTTATTCATTAAATGTTCCTGAGCATACTTTTGTCCTGCTGGTATGGCAATCATCATGAATAATTTACAAGAGATGCTTGATATTTAAGGAATATATGGCTCAGAATACATTGCCAGCAGTAAATGCCAGGTAAATAGCAACGGAGTAGTACTCGAGTCTCAGGGAGAGCTGTCTTTTTTGCATGACCTTTTCTCAAATGAAGCTTATGCCGTGGATTTTCAGCCTAATAATCTATTCAGGCAGCCAAACCACAGAGAAAGCTGGCTGCCAGTGAGTGTGACATTAACTCATGTCAGATATCACATAACTCTAAATCCATGCTAGAAGTTAAGTAACAATCCCGAACGTTTCCATGTGAGATAATGTATATATTTTTTTGCTGCTAATAATAATGGTAAACAGATTATCCTCATCTCCTGGCGTCTGGCATGTTTTCTACTAAATCAAAACATGTGCTGGAGAAATGAGTTTTCATCTGCAGCAGTAAAGACCACACCACATTGTTTAACTGACAAGTCATGGCTAGTCTATTAAAATGAACGTACCATCTGTAATAAAGGAACAAGTTGTCTCTAATAAAGACACCCCGGCTAGAAGACATCACAGAACTCAACACTGAGACCTAACTAAAATGAATGCAGTCCAATACAGCAGTCAGGCAACACAGCTTACAGTGTGTGATGATTGTGGTGCTATTTAATTATATTGTGTTACACTGGAAGGTGTTCTTATTATTTTGACCATCCAGTTTATGTTACATACCAGGAACACCTCTCTGTGTAATGTAATACAGCAGCCTACTTCCATGAACTCAAACACTCTGCACTTTTCACCCTGCTATGTGGAACATAACATAGATTTTAGTGATAATATAATTGATGTTATGGAAAACTGGATTATGTTGTGTGAGGGTGTAACAGCAAATGAGGATCCATTCCAACTGAGCTTTGGATGAAGAAATATTGTATGACCACACTTTGTTAAGATATCACATCAGATAGCTTTGTCGGGCACAGTCATGATCAGATAGTGTTCCCAAAAACACTTGTGCTATAAAACGCATGAAAAAAAAAAAAAATCACAAATACCAACGAGCTGACCAGTCACCATGACTATTATAACAGTAGGATGTTCAGCTGATTGTGTTGCTGAGTGGGTGGAGAAGTGATCTAATTAGCGCTGCTATGTAAACAGCAGTCCAAGTCTCTCATACTCTCCCAGCTCTGTCAGTCCCTCGCACTGTCCATTAAATTCTAAAACTGCTCAATTATTTGGCAAAATGCAGGAAGATTCCCACGTCCAGTATGGACAGGAAGTTCTTTCTAGCTTTTAATGATACTTCGTACTTTATACTTTGCTCCACAATTCAGTTGGAAACATTGGGTTAATTGCTATAGTTTATGACAGTTACTTGTAAATTATAAAAGATTCATATCATTCGTACAAAAGCAAATGATAAGTTAAAACATATGGTTCATTATTATTCAAATATGAACCTACCAAACTGGAAGCAGAACAGCGAAAACTGTCTTGTCCTTAGTTTCAACATGGTTCAACATGCTAAAGTCTGATCAGCCGATTTAAAAGAATCTTGCAGATTACAGTTCAAAATACTCTTGAAACCACAAAGACCATGCTGGTCATGTACCCTTGTTTATTATCTAAATCACCAAAGTCAACCTGACACCGGGTGATGGGGGCACTTTCTGCCGCAGAAACATAATTTTTTTTTCTTACTGCTCTCAGGATCCTGGATGTCAGGGACAGTGGCAGTGTTCAGTGGAAATGCCCTGACGCTGCACTTTCTCCCCTGCTGCAGAGCAGAGGGGTTGTTTTTGAGACAAGGAGGCGCACACCGTTCATCACATTACATATAGCTGAGGGACGTGGGCCGCTGGGGCCTCAGCAGGAAGCCTCTGCCATGAGCACAGAGGGAATAAAACTTTCACTGCCAGCAGATGGTGATTTCCGTGCCCCAGTAAGACTCCCAGATCATAAACAGCACACTGATGTCTCATTTTATCTTTCTGTGAAGCTTTGCAGAGTCACTAAAAAAAGGCTTGTCTGACTTGTTTCTATAAACCAGATTCAAAGTTCAAGTTACAAACCTTTTGAGGGAAGAAATATACAAGATCAATGGTGATATTGACCAGACACCCACGTCCTGATCACTCAGTGGAGTGATGAGGTGGCCTTTGACATCAAGGAGAGGTCCAGTCACGAAAATGAAACCATCTCCAAACTTGGTCTTATAATGGTTTGAATTTTGAGCCTTTATTCTGAATGTTCACAGCTGGTCAGAAACAGTAGAGGTCTCTACTGGGCACCCAGGTATTAAACCTGTATTGGACAGTATATGAGAGAGCCAGGACCAACTGATGTGAAACCTATATAATCTGCACTCTGTGTTTGCTGGGTAAGGACCGAACATCGAGTTCAAAGAGCACATCAAAACATATTTAGACATGTTTAAATACATATTTGTGTAGTCTGCAATTTTGGGCCACATCAGAGCTAAAATACAAATGCTGAAAGGCAACATTACTGACATGGTCCTTTACAGTACACAGAGGGGATGCATGTGGTGTGTGGAGTTGTTGTTCTGTGGTGTGATGTAGCAGGACGGAGGCTGTGGGGAGGTTCACACTTCGTGTGTGTGTGACACGGTGGAACGGCGGGGTGTTTGACCATCTGACCCTCTGCAGGTCTGTCCTGCCTCATCATCCATCTGCTCGGTCTGCTGTCCTGAGGAGGCCAAAGCCATTTCCCACACAGCCTACTGTTTACCCACAATTCATCTCACATAACATACTCCAGGTGTGCGTGCAACCTCTTTCATCAAAGGCAGGCAACAGTAATGTGCAGTCAGAGAATTTGCACTCTGCTCAAAAGAAATCAGGGGCACACCAAATAACAGTAGTCCTGATGGCAGACTGAGGAAAGACATAGACCACCACCAGAATACAAGTCTTGCTCCCTTCTGAAGTCCAACTCATGTAAACCAATCCATGTGCAAAAGTAAAGTCCTTTC
This sequence comes from Toxotes jaculatrix, assembly GCF_017976425.1. Lineage (NCBI taxonomy): Eukaryota > Metazoa > Chordata > Actinopteri > Toxotidae > Toxotes > Toxotes jaculatrix. The sequence goes on along the minus strand of NC_054402.1, from coordinate 25,197,827 downwards.
TCCCATGGTAAGACTAAAAAAGGGACTTAAAAAGATGACATAGGCACTTGGAATACGCTAATGATTAGTCAGCAGATAATTCACACAGGACCCCTTAATTGGCACAGTGTTTTGCACACTGCCGTCCCATGTACCCTGAATTCTTTGAGAGAGCTGGTGGTGCACTACTTCTGAAATTAAAGCTGGGAATTCACAAGATGCATTTCAGCCCATGAATGGTGGGGGCAGTAGGGTACGATGAGTATGATCAGAGACAGAATATCTGCATTAACAGTAAATTGATATCGATTAGTGCCACAATGTTGAGATATGTTTACATAGCAGACAGTGGAAGTTTTCAAGGTAGATATTCTGGTGTTGGCCAATGATGGTTTAGCCCACATTTCCCTCTTTGTGGAAATAACTATGAGAGCTAAGGAACATTCCAGCCTCAAAGAGCTGCTGTATAATTTTAGTCTGGTTGAAGCTGCTGATGACTGATGTTAGTTTCTTAAATATGTTACTTTGATATTTGGCCACCAGCACTCCCAGAGCTTCCATTTTGTTGGCATCATTTCAGGTTGAGACTTGTCCAAGCAAGGTAGCATTGACTGTTTCCATCGTAAACATGCTCATCAAATCAGCATTGGTTCACTGAACCAGATCTTATGTCCTAAGGCAATGTTTACATTCGTGGTCTTTCATACTTTCACTCTGAAAAACTGAATGAGAACCGTGGAACCAACGTGCATTAACAGCATCACATCAAGACTCATATACAAATGATGAGAAGTGCAGAGCAGTGCACAGCATACATGAATAACAGTTTAGGTCAAGTTGAGGCTTTAGGGGAGATGCTGCCTTACCTCTGTGTTCTTGTGTTGCAGAGGTCAGCGGGGATGAGCTATCTCAACACTGATCGATTGCAAATGAGAACTGTTCAGACTGAGGCTCCAGCTGTACACAGAATTAGAGGAGAAAAAAAATCAATGCATGAATGCCTGAATCTCTCAACACCCATGAGAGCAAAATCCTAAGCCTGGAACAACTCGGTTTTGGTTTAAAAAAAAAAAAAAAATGTTACTGTATGACAATAACATCTCCACAAAACCTGTAAGCCTACTGGTATATGTCCATATGTAAGGTGTGCATGGAGCAACCTGTGTGTCTGGATTTGGTAGATTCTTGCACTAGATTCTGGCCTTTCTTGCAGCAGGCATTTTAGCTTGTCAGTTAGAAAAGCACAAGGGTTACTAATAACATTAACAATGGCTCTATTCCATTCAAGTGTCTCAGTAAGTCATGGCAGTCCGACATGCACCATACCAGCATCCTGACACTGAAGCTGCTGAATAGAATTCAGATATTGCTCATTTCATTATTTACACCTGCACTTTTCCTTCTGTGATGTATTAAAACGTCTTTGGTGGAAAAGGTCTGTAATGAATCAGTTAAATCAATGGCCCACAGAAGCCAAGGTAACAACAAAGATGTTGGGGCTGCATGGATATCTTATGTCAGAATCAGCTCCACTTTATTTCCAACCTAGCCTTTATCTACTGTTCACTACAGGTGAAATATCTCAGCAACTATTAAATAGATTGTCATGAACTTTTGTACAGACATTCACATGGTCCTGAGATGATGAATCCTACTGACTTTGCTGATCATCTGACTCTTCCTAAAGTGCAAGCAGCAGGTTGACAGTTGTGGTTTTGAATGAAATGTCTCAACAACTATTACACAGAGTGAATGGCAATAATAATAATAATATAAAAATCCTGTGTCATTTCATTTAGCACCATCATCAGGTTACATTTTAAGTTTGTCCAATACTTTGGTTTATGATCAAATACCTTCAAAACTAATGTTCAGCTCTATATTATGTTTCAGTGAAAATGAGTGTGTTAGCATGAAACACAGGCTAATCCTTGATGTTAAACATGGTTAACATTTTACCTTATAACATGCTTGATAGTATTGCCACTGTGTGCATGCCAATATTAGCATTTAGCCCAAAGCAATGCACACAAGTAAAGCCTGTAACCTGGTTCTATCCTTCCTAAACAGTATTTTAGTATTTCCAGCATCTGCAGGTTGAATCAGTGTACCGCCACTACCAAGTAGACAATAAAGAACTGTACAGTGTATATTTCAGTATATGTCCCAGACTGTTCTGATCCAGCTGTGTTCTTACTTCTCACAACTGCAATCTACCAACAGCAGGTCAACAGTGTTTGGATGGGAAATGGTCAGTCAATAATCAGGTATTTCTGAATCTCAGTGTGCTAATATTAATATTTACACATGGTGCAGATAGAAACTGATAAGAGGATTCAATATACCTGCTCTAACATGACTACTGTATTATGTAAACTGCAGTGCATGAAACTGATCACGAACAAGACGTATATTATATACACAGATCACTTTAGCTTGTCATGAATTATTTCATGAGTTTATCTTCATGAGGGCAAAGCTGCCCTCACAACAACAGTGTCTTCCACACCCCCTTCGCTGCAGGCAACTGACCTTTGGACTTGCATACAATATATCACATATTAACTGAGAAAAGTTTATTTGCAACTTTCAAGAGCTACTCAAATCAGCTACCTTCCTCCTGCTTGCTGTAAAATTACTCTCATTTGGTTCTTGGTTGCCAGACACAAAAAAACTCAATGAACTACAGTACTGATGATTTTTTTCCCTGTCAGGTTTGGACAGTTAAATACAAGCCACCTGTCACAGCTAATGTAAGAAGCCCTTTCAGCTCTTACTCTTGTCAAGCTGTGCAGCCAGGAACATGAGGGAAGAGGACCAAATGCAGAAACCCCAGGACAGACAGATGAGTGAACTAAAAGTCTTTTTATTAAACTCAAAGTCACTGGAACAGTTCGGGGCCAGAGAACAAAACTTAAGCAACTAAAAATCATCCACGAACGGAGAAAAAAAACTTTAGAAAGTGAAACTTAAGCCCAAAAATCAAAAAGTCCTTACTTGAGATCAAAAGGCAACCAAGGAACGTCCATGAGGGCAAAACACAAGGCACAGGTACAGGAACGAACACAGGGAGTAAACTCGGGGAAGCAAGGCAGGAGCACACACTGGAACCAGCACAGGTACAGACACAGAGGAACCAACCAGAACACAGAAGAACAATGAGACTTATATACACGAGGTAATAGACAACAGGTGAAACCAATTAGGGCGGGGCAGACAATAACAAAAAGAGGGAAACTAGACAAAGACAGGACGTAGACAAAGGCAAGATACACTAGGGACAAGGCTTCCAAAATAAAACAGGAAATACACAACCAAAACTCAAAAGCCCAAAACAAGCAACAACAACTTGACTAAAGAAACACAACTGGAACTACTGACAGAACTAAAGAAACTAAACTAGAGTAAACTAGATAGAAAGATAGCCTGATACCACTTTCCCATTCAGACCTTTGGACCCTGTTGTATGTTAAACTACTTCATATATATATATATTATGTAACTGCGTTTGGAGCGGTCTTTGCCCTATAAAGGGAATGGCAGGCACACCTGTCCTATCAGGCTCCTCACAAATCCCATGTTCCTCTAACACTGGCTCAGACCCAGACCCCAATAATGTCTCCACTCCTGACCGCATCCACGTGTTCTTCTTAAATTCTTAAACTCTGGGGTTTAACTGATGAAGCTCACCCGGTGTGGCGCAAATGCTGCGTCCCTGGCAAGCAACGCTCAGGGAATAATCTGAGAAAGTTATCCGTTCCTCCTCCGCTTTTAATGGGCGTGACTGTTTGTCCATATTGAAAAGGGGTGAAGTGCGTCCGCACGCTGTCCGTCACAGTTAAATATAGACCGAGATGTCGACTAAAGGGGAGTATGACTGCATAGTGATCGGGGCCGGCGTTCAGGGCTCTTTCACGGCCTATCAGCTGGCAAAACAAAACCGGAAGACTCTTCTGCTGGAGCAGGTGTGTCACACACTAAACTTTGTGCTACAGTGTTTTTTGTACAAGCGCCGTTTAGAGACTGCAGAGGAGAGTGATTTCCCACGGCCAGACTGTGCAAGCATGAATTTGAAGAATCATAATCTGTGTCAGGAATAGTGGACATATAATAATAATAATAATAATAATAATAATAATAATTATTATTATTATTATTATTATTATTATTATTATACTACTACTACTACTACTACTACTACTAAATAATAATAATACTAATAATAAATAATAATAATAATAACAATATCCTACTCAGATGTGCTCTTACTTCACTGAAATCTTACATCCAAAATCCTGATGAATATCATCATCATCTGGCTACTTTTTTTCAATGTATTCTCATGTGGCCTGCTCCTGCTTGGCCTCTTGTGCAGCCAAACATGGCGTGGTGTTGCATAACACACGCTCAGTACTCTGCTGTGGTCAATCTCCACAAAGGAGAGGGTATATTGGGTCAAATCTGTAGTTAATGAAATTACAGCAAACCAGTTGCCATACAGTGGATTTAAGCCATCAGGCCCCTTAGGGTCTAAGGGTCTAGGACCCCACAATTTCCCACTTCCCCTCTCCAGCCTGGAGCTAGTGAAGTTATTTGTCCAGCCTTGCTGATGCAGTTAACTGCTTTTATATGTATATAGATAGATAGATAGATAGATAGATAGATAGATAGATAGATAGATAGATAATTAATAGATAATTAACCAGCTCTTTTGATGTGTGGAACAGCAGCCTCCTTCCTTATCTTTCTTGACCTGTATGTTGTAATATTGTGTGAATGTGTCCTTTATGTAAGTTCACTTTATCAGAGGCCTGTGGTTTTACAGAGGTTTATGTTCCACAATAAAAATAATGGAATTATACTTGATCCTATGCTTCTGTTCAGCTCACATGTCCAACACATCCCACAATGACATTTATCTGCTTTTCAGCCGTCTGTTCTGTTGTGTGTGCGCTTTGTGTTTGGTGCATCTGTGTGTATCTGCGGCTGTCTCTTTGTTTCATGTTGCATGTTGTGATGTTGGTGTCTTCAGTGCACTACACACCAGCACACACATAGTGTATCTGGCTGAAGACTCACCTTTCTGCTTCTGCTGATCTTTGTCCTTTTATTTTTTCCTCTTATCTCATTGTCACATCGCTCTCTGGCAGCTGCAGATGGTCCCCTGCCTTTAGAGCCAGTGTGCAGATGTCAACAGAATTCCTGAGTGGGGAAACTCACAGCTCTTTTCTTTGTCTTTACAGAACGGGCCTATTTTTAAAACTTGAGTTAAAATGAATGAAAACGAATTAATGAAAATTATTGATGTGTTTCATTTGTTACGGGCTCTACACTGTGTATTTCTATACACCAGAAGATACAGATACAATATTTCATTTCACTTTCTACCGCTTAATCCTCTATCAGGGTCGCGGGGGAACTGGAGCCTATCCCAGCTGCTTATGGGCGAGAGGCGGGGTACACCCTGGACTGGTCGCTAGTCAATCGCAGGGCTGACACGCAAAGACAGACAACCACATACGCACACATTCACACCTAGGGGCAATTTAGAGTAGCTAAACAGTAGCTAGATAGTAGCACCTATCCCATGCATGTTTTTGGTATTGTGGGAGGAAGCCGGAGTACCCGGAAAGAACCCATGCAAGCACAGGGAGAACATGCAAACTCCACACAGAAGGGTCCAGACCGGGGTTCGAACCTGGAACCTCAAACCTCTTGCTGTGAGGCAACAGTGCTAACCACTGCACCACCATGCCGCCCCAGATACAATATGAAGATAAAAATGACATGCTGTGGGTCCAGTCCTTTAAATGAATAAAACACAGCCACAAAGTATCTGTTACCAAATATATCACCATCAAGCTGCAACTGTGTAATCAGTATGCTTGTCAAACAAGAAAAAAAAACACAGAGCAACTCTAACCAATACTGGAAATGTCAGTGCTGAAAAAAAAAACAGGCTATTTAAGATGCTCTGCTTCTGTAACACTTCTAGTTAGATATTGGAAATGTGATGGAGATGTGACAAAGCTGTGCAATGGATTTGCATCCAGTGGGCATCTGGGGTAATGCCCTCTGGTGGTAACCCTTCCCAGAAGAAGGAGGCTGTTCATCACAGCAAAATAATGTCAATATCACATAATGGTTGAGATGTCTACATACTTTTGGCCATTTGGTTAACAGCGTTATTCCCGAGTCCAGGTTATTTAATTTGATCCAAGGGATATCATGTTCACTTTTTCCAGTTCGTCCTGCCCCACACCCGAGGGAGCTCCCATGGCCAGACCCGCATCATCCGCAAGGCCTACGAGCAGGACTTCTACGTCCACATGATGGAGGAGTGCTACGAGCTGTGGACTCAGCTGGAGAGGGAGGCAGGTGTCAAGCTGTACAGGTAAGCCGTCAGCAGAAACACACAGCGAGAGAAAGCCCATTAAATAGAACATAACAAAAGCTTCACCAGGACACGGAGATTTGTCACATTCAAGGTGCTGTGTACGCACAAGAGCAGCGACTCAATCCACGGGAGCCATAAATGCATGACTTTGTCATTACCTCCAGCATCAGTGAATCACCCCTTGACAGCTCCCATGCCTTTGAATAGAGAACAGGGGCTTTTTTTTTTTTTTTTCATCTCGCTAAACCTCTGATTTTCATTCACAGAGCGGGGAGGAATTTGTGTGTTTACAAATATGACAGCGGCATCAAACTGTTCGGAAGCTTCCAGCAGCACTATACGTTCCCTGGTCAAATTACCTCTGAGCAGCTCTGTTTGTTCTCAGTACCAGCCAGCTGTATAACACTGATTCATTATTCATATCTCAGGGTAACAGTTCATGATACCAAGCCATGCCCACATTATGTTCCCTAGAAACACAGTGCGCCTCCCCGTCCCCCGTGCACCCATCCACAGCTCATGACTGATGGGTCCACATCTGAAAGCCACCTGTGCCCTTGGGCTGGAAAAAAAAAAAAAAAAAAAATGTCTGAATCACAATGAGAAATGTCCAGGACAGGCCGGTGTGAGCGATGCCACCCGCTTCTGCTGCTGCCTCTGGGACAGATGGAGCCATCGTAAAAGGCCCAAAGCGAAACGAAAATCTACCCACCAACCCTTTTTTTTATTTATTTATTTTCTCCACAGACATGACAACACACGTGCACATCCACCAGCTGACCTGGTGCCACCAATCACCTACTCTGATAGGTTTAACTCGAAGAGGGATCACATTTACAATAGTACACACACCTGCTCTGCTTTTCCTTACTCCGTCACACACTCGTAAACACATGAGCACATAGGGGGACCTAGTCATAAAGTTTTCTAATGGATGGCTGAAGCCTTTAGCTGGGTTGTCTGTGCCTTATGGCTACTGACAGATGTCGGAGCAGCCTTTAGGAAACACTGCTGGCAAAGCGAGAATCAGCCATCTATCAAGCAGATTACTGAATTAGAGTCTGTGTTTCACAGGCTCTCACTCAGAGACTCAGTAACTTCACACTGGAGTTGCTGTGATCTGCTGTGATCACTGTCCACTGGACATTTGGTGTCCAATCAGATGTCACTATTTAGATCCTTTAGAAGGTTAATTTCCATTTATTACAGCCGGGGTAACAGAGCAAGGAACACATGTGCTCACACCAGCGTTAGGGCTGAAAAACGCAGCCTCCAAGTGTTTTTCAGTTAGACCCAACGACACAGTGACTGGCAAGAAGACAAAGCACAAAAAAAACAAACAAACAAAAAAAAAAACAACCCAAAACAGATTAATCTGTAAAGGGGCACCGTGATTTGTTTATGTATTTGGTAACAGTTATTGATTCATTTTTGATAATTAGGTTAACCTAATTTATTTGGCAATATCCACCATGTAAACACAGTATAAACTGAAATAACAAAATAACAAACTATAAATTTATAAAACCTAAATGCAAACTGTAAAATACACATTTCACACACTGACCTCTGTTAAACAGAGATGGTTCATTTCCCAGCTTTCCACATAACACTGCCATTCATTTGTACATGAGAAGTAGGATTTAGTATTTGTTTGTATGCCTTCTTTATTTCGAATTATCTTCTTCTGTTGTTCAGCCTGGTGATGTATGATATGTTTGTTCAGACATGGCTCATCGTCATGCACTGTGTATCACATCAAAAACATGTAAACACACATCCCAAAGGTAGCCTGCTGATGTGTCTTCTGTCTGATTTCCATGTCGGACGTCGTCATTGTAGCAATGTCACTGTGTTCCCAGATCTCCGAAATTACATTTAGTGAGTACAGTGTTATCAGTTGCTATCTCACAGACCAACTCACTGGCAAACGTCCTTATCATTAAGCCCCTTTACTACCAAGCCATTTATAAACTCTTGCAGATGCACTTACATCATTACATCAGTATCTTCACATGTGTCTTCAAAAGGTTTAACAGTTCTGTGGCTCCTTTTTCTTTTTCCCAAAGGGCTATTTCTGGGTAAGTGAAAGGCTGTGTGTAGCCATTAGCCTAGATTGAAGGGAGCACTGAAGAGAAGCAGAGGTTTTGGGTTCTGGTAAAGGTGATGTTCAGACCAGCGTGGATGGACTTAGTTTGTATCACCCGGTTTATATAACACTCACGGCAGACTCTTAATGCTAATATTTGAATTATATTTAGCCTATACACACACACACACACACACACACACACACACACGTTTGCGGGCCTAAACCACAAGTCAAAGCTGTCATTAACGTAGCTGTCAATCAACAGCAACATCCATCATGTCCTGCATGCATTGCAGGGCCTTTATGTACTTAAGGCATTTGTTTGGTATAATCCCCATTAAAATCACACAAATCTGCTAGTTGTTATATGTTGTTCACTACTGTAAACCTACAAAAACCGTTTTATGACAGTTTGGCTAAGAGGCTAAGTTTTGGTGCTAAGTAAAATAAAGTAGTCAAATCAGCCCAGTTTCCTGCTTCATATTTCTCATGTAGCATAGCAAAATGATTTTTGCTAAACAGGACAGTTGGCATTACTGATATTAGTCAGCCTGGCAAAGACAGTTTGGTTGGCTGCTGTCTTCTCACCACCTCAGGAGTTGTTGCAGTTGGTGGGGATTGGACAGATGGACGCTTCTGTAACACGCATTTGCCACTGACTTGTCACTTCTGGTCAGCGCTCACAGGTTGCATAAGAATTATGCAAAAAAACACAAAATTCTTGGTCAACTTTCAGCAGAGCTAAACTAATGAAGAAACTAAACTACAGAGTGAAATCCAAAAGTGACTCTTAAAGGGGAAATGTGCAAGAGTTGGCCAGCTGTCAAATTCAAACTCCAAACAAATAGAGGTCAGTTTGTCACCAGAAAGTTGGGGTGTCCATCTGTATCGTAAGAAATAAGGAAATGCACCCTTTGGTTTTCCTCGGTTATTGTTAGACTATTTCACACCTAGTTTTAGTGGTGGCAGAAGTAGAGGACAAGCCATGAGAGGCGGAGGAACATAAGGGAGAGGGAGAGCAACAACATCAACAGCTGAGCCTGAGGAAAGAGTGGAGGGATGTCCCTGAGAGAGGACGGCTGCAGTTACTGTTTCTTCATCCTGCCATGTTGGTCTCAGGGCAGCCTGGATGCTGCAGTGACTCACTGTCGCCTCTTGAGGTTTTACGAAAGAGATTTTACGAGATCGGGGGTGGGGGGGGGTGTCTCCTTGGTTAGCATGCTAACTTAAGTGGATATCTCCGCAACACAACACATAGACGTTTTTGACATAAAGTCAAAAGTGTCACTCTTCACATTCTTTTGATAATCTGAGTTAATGTTTGAATCTTCTAAACTAAAATACGTACACATAGCCCCTTTAAACAGAAGTGAGTGGCTGTTCTGATTCTGAAGTCAGACGTACTTAGATCGTTTTCTCTTTCATCTCTTTGAGCATCCTTTGATATACATGCAAAGTGCCACAGACCAGGTGGGCTGATGCAGGAGTACATTTTGCTGGCATGTGGTTGCAGGTCTCTGGGTTGAGAAGTTCAACTTTGTCAGAATAGTTTTACTGTTATTTGAAAATGCCACTGTGGAAACTTGCCTGAACAAATCTGTCAGGAGAAAGCTTGATCTGCCTGCTTTTGTAACACCAGCATGACAAGGCAGAAATTTGGATTCTACAGTAAATAAGCTTGGTAAGAAATTTTCATCAGCATCTTACGACTACTCCTCATACATAAAGATCAACAACAGTTTTATTTGCCTTCCAAAAAAAAAAACCCAAATGAGTGTTTTCTGATTTGGCATCCGTCAGCAGTTTGACAGGTCCAACAAGTTGCCATACCAACAACAAAATAGGTTATGGAGACACTAAAGGCCTTATTTTGATCACATAAGCACAATGACAAGAGCAAAGAGTTGAGTCTTGGGCTGTGTGGCCGTCTCCAGGCGCACCTGCTATTTTGGTTCAAGTAGCTGCAGCAGTGGAGAGTGCAGAAGGGCTCTGTGAAGTAGGATATAGATCTGAGAGTGCAGTGATAAATAAATATGCTCAGATCCAGTCACATCGCTGGTATCCTCTGAAACACAGTGACACATGACGACAGCATCTCAACAAATGGAAAGGAGCTACTCCAGGAAATCGTGCTGTTGACTGGATGGTGCAGAGCACCACAACCTGAACACACAGCACCACTTATCTGCAGCCAGAGGCAGATAGTGTGTGTGGGTTTTTAACAGTTAGTTAGTGCAATGATGCTACAAATGAGCAATAAGAATATAACTTGGTGAAGTAGTTTATTTGACGTTGCCATTTCAGTCATGATTCTGCTGTATTTCACATTGTATACATGTGATACAGAAGCTTTTGATTCATCCATTAGTGATGCTGATTTTTGAGGGTCGCGAGGGGCACTGAGTGAGAGGTGGGGTAAACCCTGGACCGGTCGCCAGTCTATCACAGGACTAGCTGCTTTGTAATAAAAAGAATAAAACATGAACTGCTGTTTTTATTTCTTCAAACTGTAGAGGAGGCTGTGATACACAGGATTAATGAGCTCTGGTAATCAGATGTCTTACATGATGTGGAGGAGAAGCTTTTCCTACAGTCTAACGCAGGTGTGGATAACAAATGGCAAGAATCACTCTTATTAGTTTACAGATAAATGCAAATGACTTTCCAGCTTTAACCACATTAAAATGTTTTTGATGCCATTTTAAATGGATTTACTGACTGAGGAGTGTTTGATTAAAACCGCTTCTTTTCATTTTAAGCATTATTGTCTTAATGCTTTGAATTTGCTCCAAGTTTTTTGTTTGCTTTTGGCAGCAGATTGACTTTACACCAGAAACAGACAGAGTTCTGAGACTTATATTCTCAGTGCAATGTCTAAGACACAGTTTCTGCCAACAACTCGCATTGCGCTACCTGATTTGAATAAACCTCCCACTTGAGGCGCCGTGCACTCTGTGAGGGGGGGAAAGGCCAAAACATCACGCAGTTGAGCAAAGAGAATTTCAAGGTCAGGAAAATATCAAACAGAGTGCTGCTCTCACTAATCATTGCTCTGCCACTAAAACAGGGCCCGAAAGAGTCTTGTAGCCATTTTAGTGATGACAGGACCTGATGATGATGTGAGATGAAGTAAGGTGATCACCAAAAGACTCTCTGAACCAAGCTGCATGGCAGATAAATCACTGACTTTCAAATTATACTTTAACCAGTGCAGTAGTCACTGAGTCGTTTCACTTAAAAAAAAAAAAAAAATTACAACCTCATGGTCAGGGGATCACAAGCCTGCATGACTCATCATCTGGTGACAATGAATGCTGGTACAAAATTACATGGCAATCAGCCCAACAGTTCTTGAGATACTGGTGGAGCAACCTTCACTGCCACACCTAAAAAAAAAAAAAACACATCAACTTTTTCTCACCTGACACCTCAATGGTTAAGGTTTGGTTATGGGTAAACAACAGTTTCTTACAACTTTGGTCACATTTATATAGCTCTATAAATCATAATTTCAGTTTCTTATGGTGACACTGTAAACACCAAGTCATTGTTGAGATGTTGGAATGCAACAATTTCCGAAAGTAGATCAAGTCAAACTTCAGTCTTCCAGAATTAAGTCAAATACTTTGTAAACCCAACCATCCACCTTTCCTGAGAGATTTTGTGGCACTATAACAACAACAAATGGACAGTCTGACAACACTGAATTTGACTTGTTACGTGCTTTTGTTGCACTCAGCCTTATCTAAGCCTCTCTAAAGATCCACACTGTATGTGTTAATCACTCCTTGACACTAAGTGAGCAATGTTTTGTCTTGAAAGAATGAATTTTTTGAAGGAAAACATTGGGAAACCATTAACATAAAAGAGAAGAGGAAAGCTGAATGTACATGTTAACAGTATTTCCTCTTTGCTTCCAGTTGACAGTGACAGTAAAGTGTATGTCATTCCTACTCTGAACCCTGAACATTAATAACTCTCCCTGAACATTTGAGCTGCTGTCTCAGAGCAGAAGGCTGTTTTCTCTTCCATTATACCAGCGCCTCACTGTCTTTTGTCAAGTTTAATAGTTTTCTCTCAAGGGTGCAATGGAAGGCGGCAGGGGGTTTGTGAGGCAAAACCTTGGTGTTGATGACCCTGAGCAGATCCGCCCAGCTGCATGAAGACAATATTAACCAACAGCTCTATTCAGTGCAGGGCTTCGTTTTCATTCCATTCTAAACAGCTGCAGTTTGTTGACAGAAACGTAATAAAAGTGCTGTGTTTATACATTTTCCATAGTTAAATTTATACCACATTAATACAGGGACATTAGTCTGCTCTTTCTAAATAAATACGAGCATTTGCGACCATGACGTCACAGTTTTTGAAAATCTCCTCAACTGCCTTGTACAGCAGAACCAAGCTGCAGAGCCCCTGCGGTTTCTGTTGGGGTTCTTTTTAGGTCATTTCTGGGATTTACAACCTTATCCTTTATCTCCACTGATTCCCCTTCTTAGACAAACAGGACTGTTGGTGATGGGACCAGAGAAGAGTCAGAGTTACCAGACGGTGAAGAACACCCTGCAGAGGAACAAGGTTCCTATGGTGGTCCTGACCCGTGACAACTTCAGCCAGCACATCCCCCATGTCAATCTGGTTGAGGGAGACGGAGCAGTGGTGGACATAAATGCTGGAGTTCTGTATGCTGATCGTGTACTCAAGACTGTACAGGTACAGCACAGATATCGTATAGCATTAGGTATGTTAGCTCCAGGAAAGGATGCCAAGAGTCTGATGCCACGAGTCTGCAATAAACCGGATCATCACTTCAGACATTACTGTGACTGAAGCCTGATCAAGACGAATCATGGAGGAGCATTTTAGTTAGATGGCAGTACATTATACTGAAATCTATCAGCAATAATGGCAAATTACGCAGCACGCCATTCAAAAAATATTTTCAATAAATCATAAATTGATTTCTGTTCAGGTTCATGGCAGAAAGTCTGTGTTTTGATGCAAGAAATCTGTATCACACAAAACGAACCGCTGAACTGAGCTGTAGACAATGGTCCTAGAGCAAAAACCTGTAAGAGCGAGCGGAAATAATGAAATGTTTAAAAAAAAGCCAAACATTTTCTGAATTCAAAAAGCAGATAGAGAACTGGGCTGAAAAATACTAAGACGTGGATAATTGAACATATTTCATGCCCATTGTTTTAATCTAATAATAGCTCACACCAGGAATATCTTCAGCAATAGATTCACATTACTGGACTCTGTCAGCGCTGACAAAAAGCACTGGAGGAGAACAGACTCATCCATGGCTGCCAGGTCAAGCACAAAACGCTGCTTTGTTGTTTCAGTGAAGCGCCACTTTCAATTGACTGGACAGATGTTCGGCTGCTTTACTGTGAAGTGGCAGTCAATTACAAATTAAAGCTTCTGCTGATAGATGTGTAACAGTTCAGTAGATTGTTGTGTTGTGCATTTTCCATGCACATGGCTCTTTAATAGGCTCCTGCCTTTAATATTATGTCTTAATACATGTCAGAACTGATCTGTCTCGTTATTATCTGAGAGCGGCATGTCTTTTTCTCTCTGTTTCCTCTCTCTCTCTTTGAAATCAAACTCTGCTGATTTTCCTTCATGACCTGTATGCAAGCCCAGCTCAGGTGTGTTTGGGCCCCTCAGCAGTTTAATGAACATACCACAACGTTCTTGATTCTACATCACCGCAGTGATGTAGGCTAACTACATTGTATTGTGACACAAAAGCTCAATTCACTTATGGGTAAACTTAAGAGGGAACTGTAAATCAGGGCAGTTATTGATTTCACTGTGAACTACTGGCAGAACGTCAATAGCATCAGAATTGTGCTGATCGTACAAGGACCACAACAGGATGCCAACAAGACTGAGAGTCTATAGCCATGGTAGCTGTGTCAGGCTGTGCTGTACTTATAGACAAAGTGCTTTGAGCTAGATGCTAAGGTCAGCATGCTAAGCATGGTCAATATGGTGTTAACAGGTATAATGTTCGATCTATTCATGTTCAGCTGAGGCTGATGGAAATGTCATTAGTTTGGTAAGTATTTAGTCATAAATCAAAGTGTTGGACAAAGTGAACTTATCCACCCAGCTGCACAAAGACAACATGAACCAACAGCTCTGTTCAGTGCCCTGCTCTGTTTTCCTTCCACTCTAAACAGCTGCAGTTTGTTGACAAGAATAAAAGAAAAAAAAAGTGCTGTATAAAAATTTACCACAGATAAATCAATACGACATTAATACTGGGACATTACTATACTGAATAAAAAGAGCATTTAAAACCACCAAATCCATGGCAACAAGGTTTTTGAAAATCTCATGAACTGCCTACCTACAGCAGAACCATGCTGCTGCTCTTCAGGTACAAACGGAATTAAAGCGTCAACAGCAAATGCAAATCATGGAGAGACTAAAACGGGTGATAGGAAACCTTCTTCCAACACAACCTCTCGAAGGGAGGGAAACAACAAAGATGACCAGGAAACAGACAAGAGTGAACTACCAAAAACTGAGTTTCTGTTTTTATGGTGAGATATTCGAAATTCAAGAAATTCAAGAAGACTGATAGTCACTGCCATCCTGATAACCATGCCTCTAACAACGAATAAAAACAGGCATTAAACAGCTTTGGAATCTGTTCTTTGAACAGATATGGAAAGACTGTAGCAGTTATGGCAAAAATATGAGTGAGAGGTGGTGTCAGGCTGAGACTGACAGCTGCATCTCAGTCCCATTATTTCTTGACAGGGATTTTCTGAAGAAATACATTCTCAGGTGCACAGAGTTGAAAGACACCAGGTTACTTCGAAATATCAGGTTGGGCAGGTGATCAGAGATTGTGTTCACAAGTCCCTCGGTAACCTGGTTACTGTAAAAGCCACATCTATAGATGCAGCGTGCCAGCAGTCAGATATATACCTTATAGATAAATCTGGCCTTATTTTGGAACTGCTGCTTATCACTGAGGTGTACTCGTGATACTAGACACTAGTGATACTAGACACCATCTCCCTTCTTCCTTCCGTTTTTTCTTACACTGCTTGTGTGTCTGAATTTACAAACTGTCAAATGTTAAGATGTAGAAACCAATTTATTTAGACTTTGAATTTAGTGATTTTGAATTGCCACTTGTAACATTCACTGCCGTCACAGCAGCAAACCCTTCTGAAGTCTTTGTCATGTTTACGCTTATATGGTATTTTTTTATTATTTATATTTACTTAATTTCTGCTTGTAATTGAATTCTTGGAATAAATAGGGCACTTAAGAAGAAGACTTGTTTCGCAGGGATTGCTGGTTGATCGATTTTCACCAACACGTGTTCTGTCCTTCTCTTTTCCCAGGGGCAGTTTCAGAAGTTGGGAGGGATCATAAGAGACCAAGAGAAGGTAATGGACATCAAGCCTGGCCCTGTTGTGACAGTGTCAACCTCTGCTGGTGTTTATCGAGCCAAGAGTGTGGTGATCACTGCTGGACCCTGGACTAATAGACTCCTGGCCCACGCTGGTTTACAGCTTCCACTACAGGTACACAATCTGTTATTGCCGCATATGCTATAATGTTCATATAGCTCTGCAAATATAAATTATCGTATTACTTTAAATGCAAGGTGAATTTAAGTGGTATATTAGAATTTAGGAAAGGTGGATTTTATTGCTAAAACCTAAGCATGCAGGACACTGTGTGATTATTTTACAACATAGCAAAACACTGTGGTTTTTCCATACATTTCCTAATTACCATGGCAATGACATGGCAAACATGACAAAATCCATTTTTAATACTTCCCATTTTGCCAATTTTCTCAGCCAATGTCATATCTATGTTCCATTTCTTAGTTAGTAGACAAACTGGATAGCCATGATAGCCAAATACAGAAATATGCATGCACTATGCACCATTTCCACTTTTTCATCACATGCACGGTCATTGTGAAAGTGAGCGCATGAGCACTGCTGACAAACTGTCAGTCTTTAGATCTGTCAGAGAAAAGAATGGAAAATAAGAGGTGACCAGGTTCTCCAATCAGCCATAGTACTCATGATTAAGTGTTACCATTATGCAAGGCTGTGACTATTAATTGGCAGTAATATCTCAATCATCCTCATCAAACATCATTTAGGTCATAGCTCTCGTATTCAAATGCTCTACAATAAAGGATCAAATGAAAATTATAGAGTATAGAGTTTGTTTCATGAACTTAAAAAATAGGAAGATTAAACAGTAATTGTGGCACGTAATAACGTTTGGGCGCACTACTAAGTCATTACTTAGTAACCCCCATTCCTCCCACCCTATCCAGCAGATAGCCATTTGCAGCTTGCAGATGGTTTTGTAACCAGCTAAGACTCGTTCTCTTCTTCGTTTAGGAATTTTCACCCGCTCTTCCTTGCAGATCCACTCACAAATCTCTCTCTCTTTTTTTTTTTTATGTTGTTATATCCATCTCAAATCCAGCCCCATTCTCTTCTCACCACTGGGCTCTTTCCCTGTCTACCCTTTAAATTCCCACCTGAAGATGCCACAGAAACAAAAGCATTACTCCTCCATATTTAAACAGCTCAGAGGCCTTGGGCTGAGTCCAAGTGTCCACCCTCCAGACACACTGACTGAGCCCTCGTGAACTTCAGTCACACATCAAGTCTGTGAGGGTTTTAGACTGTGAGGGGATGAAAAGCATTAAATACTCATTTCAAAGTATTTTTTCTGAATGGTTCTTAAAGGTATTGATGTTGGTCAAATATGCATGATATGTGCAGGTCTTCTGCATTATTAGTGCCCATGACAGATATGTCATGCATAACAACAACAACAACAACAACAACAATAATAATAATAATAGTAATAATAATAATAATAATATATTATATATATAATACTATTATTCATTTCTCACATCCATATCGATTTCCTGAGCAGACTCTGAAGTCTGAACCCTGTGTGGACTCCTTAAAAGTCCACACAGGGTCCACTTGAGGCCCCTTGTGGATTTTAATGAACTGGATTTGGACAGCGCTCAGCACTCACTGACTTCCCAGGAATCAGGAATGAGCCCGTTAAGTCCGCGAGTCTGCAAGTACGGTAAAGTCCAGACATTTGGATTCAGCCGTAGTCAGCAAGGTAGTCTTTTCCGCCCTGCACTATGCCACACATTCTGAAAGGAGAAGGTGATGGGAAAACAAGCAGACAGCTGTTAGAGTGGAGAGTTGGAGTTGATATTGGAATTGCATTATTCAAGCTTGCAGCGAGCTGGTGGTGGGGGGGGGGCCTGGGGAACGCCATGCCTGAGTGAACTGGTAGAAAAGCACAGGCTCTCAGTTCATTGGCTCGCCAGAGTACTTCTGTCTGAATTTTTATGGTCCCTGGGATTGAGTGCACGGCCGGTTAGTTCATTACATTGAACGCTCCTCAACAATGTGTCCTTATTATTGCCAACCTCAGATGGACGACATTTGTACAACCATGTGTACATTTCATTAAATCCTAATTCTCACCTTACTGCCGCAGAGCTGCTATTGTAATTGCACTTTTATTAGACAGAAAATAAACTGATGAGGAGGATGGAGTAGATGGTGTTAACCCGTATGGGGGGTTTTTAGTGCTGATACCAAGCTGCTAATTTTGTGCCAGTGTGTATTCATTCGGGTTTAGAGCTTCTTGCAGAGAACAAGTCTAGTATTGATCAGTTGTATAATAAATATATAGATAATAAAACTATATCTATCATATCTGATGCAGCCCACATGTAACAACTACTACCAAGATTGGCACAATAATTTCTATGAACAGCCAAATACCTCTCACCCGCAAGCCTTTTGGCAGTGACAAGGCATCTGGAAGTCTTATGATCGCATTTCAGTCAAATCTGATGTGGATAGTTATGGTCCCTAATGGTTTTGATGTCCTTGTGACCTTTTACTCTTGCACCATCTGCTTGAACACAAAAAACCTCAAAAAGGAATAAAGAGATTGGCACGAAATGAGCTCAGCACGTTAATGCTGCTCAGAAGACAAAGTCTTTATATTTTGGACACCCCTTTTAGACAGAGGTGAATGAAAACTGTTCTCTATGCAGCGTTTGTCCTTTGTTCAAATACCTAGAAAGACTTGAGTTTACTTTTGCATTACAAGGACATCAGCAGTCAGGATTCAGGAAATCAAATGAGCGTCCTCAAAGTCTATTACAGAGTTTCCTGGATAGTGTTTCCATTCTGAACTGTGGTGGAGGAGCAGTAACACACAAAGAGAGAATTTCGTACTGAAAAGACTTCAAGTTTAGAAGTAAACTATTGTTTCAGACTGCTGAAACCTTGTTTAACTGCAGGTGAAGGTTGGGCGGTATTCTTGCACAGAATGAGGACAGTAGACTTTGTCCCCCCATCAGTGGAAGGACATTAGGACGGGATCTTTAATGGCCAGTCTGAACAGGGAGAATGATTACAACAAACTCAGTATGTTTCAATGTGCACAGGCAAACTTCACCATTGTCTTAATAGGGACTTGAACAATTGTGAACCACTGGTAGTAATGGTTTTCCTGGTTTCTCGTTTGTAGGTAGTCAAGATCAATGTGTGCTACTGGAAGGAGAAGGTTCCTGGATCATACGATGTGAAGCGACGCTTTCCCTGCTTCATACTGACTGAGGGTGAGGAGTCCAAAGAACACATCTATGGTCTCCCATCCAACGAGTACCCGGGCCTGGTGAAGGTACATCACAGAACTGGACCATGCGGTGTGATTTTTACATAAGAGAAATACACTAGATTCTGTTCACACACCTCAAACATTCATGGTAATAATTATAATAATAGACTGTAGTAACCATAATTTATGTCTTAATGTGAATTCATTGATCATTTTAGTTGATCATTTGGCTTCATTATTCAAAATTAGCATCTAAAGCAGTGCCGTGTGTGCACTGAGGCAAACACAGCTTGTTTTTATTAAATGAAGGTACATGCACTCACTGGAGCTCTGCTTTTCCAATGATGTGACTTGTTGTAGAAAACCAAAGCATGTATTTTCTTGGACGGGGGGTTGCAGGCGAACATCCTTTCTTTATTTCAGCCACAAATTTACGATTGGTTTGAGACGGACTCTGACTGTGCCACTCCAGGACATAAACATCATTGTTGTTTTGAAGCCATTCTTTTGTAGCTTTGGCTTTAGGCATGGACTGATTCTCTTGCTGGAAAACAAATCTTCTTTCAAGCAGCAGGATTCTTGTGGACTGCGGTGATTTGTATTTTATATTTCCAATAAATTCAGATCACTTTATAGAGGGTATTTTTCTATTCGATCGAAGAAAAAAAAAAAAACAGTCAAACATGAAGTCTTTGTGGTATTTTTCATGTTATTTCAAAATAATTAATATAGATTTTGAAATGCATTGATAGAAATACATAATATATATTTATTTTACCCCTCTCACCCATAGATGACACTCCCACCTGTAGGAGAAACAGATAAATCCATTAATCATAAACTGCTCTGTTAAGGAACAGAAGGATTTGTGCACAGTTTGGCTGGAATGTTGCTGTTGCAGCCACGCTGCCACTGGGGTACACTCACTATCCACTCTGAAACTAAAACACTGCTGCAAAGTCAACTGTAAAATGCGATATGTCCTACCTCAACATCAGATTAGTTGTGGGAGTTGTGCTGGGTTTCATGGCACATCTCTATTTCAGGCATTATGGCAGGCCAGCAGGAGCTCACAGCCTAATAGCAGACCACATGCATGGAAGAGAGGAGGGGACAGATGGTGATGCCACGTCGTATTATTCACTCCGACACACAGTCACCAAAGCTACTGTATGTCCAATATGTGGACCATTTAACATAATTTCAAAGAAACTGAAGCAGAGAAGAATATTGTAATTATATTGTGTGTGTGTGTGTGTGTGTGTGCCTGCACGTTTTGTTTGTTTGTTTTTGTTTCTGTTTCTTGCTGCGTGAATCTGCCAAGTAAAACAGAAAATCCTGAAGACAAAAAAACCCCAAAAAATAAATAAATAAAAACTGGAGTTCTTTGAATCCCTCAGCTCCCTCGCTGTGCCTCTAGTCTCTGGGTTAGACTGTATATGTCAAGACCATATACAGCACATAAAAGCAGCGTTGGAAGTTTGGAGTGTGTGTATGACTCCTCTTCCCCTTTTGTCATTTACCTTTGAAGCTGGGAAAAGAGCCTAAATAAGTAATGTAGACATGTGAAATATATCATTTCCTGCCTTATTACTTAATTTGTGAAATAAACGTATTCAGTGCTGCATAAACAGCAGGATACAGTCTACTCTTTAGACTCTATATGTCACCACTCAGCTGTGTTATTAGAAAACATAACATCAGTTTCCATAACTACGCAGATGACACCCAGCTGTATGTGAGACCAAATGATTGCAGTTCTGTCAATAGCTATATGATATAAACAAACAAACCCTAAACAGCATTAGAAACAACAATCACTCAGATTTTGTTGTTGTATTACAGTACCTGCCAGTTAATTACATTTGGTACACAGATTGTGTATCAGACTAAATGAAACACAGACACTTAACTAGTTTAAAACCCTCTTTCTGCTCAGGTGGCCCAGATGGCATTTGTGGAGGGGTTCATTATGAAGCAGTTTCCTAAAATGTTCATGAGTTATTATTGAATTAATTGCAAGGACAACAGAAAACAAATTTCAGCCAAAACAAATGTAAGCCCCTTAGCATACAAAAATACAAAATTATAGAAATTTAACAAATACTAATACACACACAAGCTGGATGGTGTTATATTGTGAATTAAGTGCTATTCATTTATGCAGGGTTGCCAGGCTTTTATTGGTTCATGTAGAAATAATATTGATGATGTAATCCTGTGTGTAGATATGCCTCCATACTGGCAGCGAGACAGACCCAGACCAGAGAGACAGGCAGACTGACAGGTCTGATATCGACATCCTCCAGCGCTACGTCGCCCGCTGTTTACCTGGCCTGAGCCCTGAACCTGCAGTGGTGGAGAGCTGCATGTATACGGTAAGTATCACCACCTCATATCACGCTGTTCATAATGGTCCTCCTAATCCATCAAAGTGCTGAGATTTAAGCCTCAGAAGGTAAAGGAATTTGATGTTATCTGGGGGTCATCGAGAAGTATAAGAAAATTCAACATATCGGTCCCTGGCAACACTTAGTGTATTTAATGATATAATTATTTAAAAGCGTGAGCCGAGGATGATTCAAAGGGATCTAAATATCTATCTCTATCTATGAACTAAACTTCAAAAAACCTCTGTCTTGTTTATCCAAAGATATTTTAGAAGGTGCGATCAAAAAGTTCTGAGACTGCACCTACAACAAGCAAAAACTGGTTTAGATTCAAACACCATCCCCTTTAAAGAAATCACCTTGTGCAGCAATACAGCGCTCGCTGTAGAAGTCGCAGGGAGCCTTATCCTGTGAGTGGGATGGGTGTGGAGTGACGATTGTGTTGGTGCGGCCAAAAAACTGTGAATGGGCGTGTTATCGGGATGGAGCAACCAACTGTCATCGAAGCACAGCTGAGGGTGTCACAAAAACGCCTGTAACAGGTCTCTTGTAAGTTCATGGTTTTTTGGACACACCAACACAGTTTGACAACATGTCCTCATTACGTTAACAGAAAAGGTCATTATGTTTCCTGCAAAATGTATTTGCTGTTGTGGTTTAGTTATAAACATAATTTTGAGGAGACAGGGTTGCACTCAATGCTCTGACATTACCTATACATTTCTATAACTCTAGACTTGCAGCCGTATTGTCTTGCTCATGAAGCAGTCAGTAACAGGACTGCACCATCAGTGCAGTCCTGTTACTGACTGCTGGGGGGGGAGTTGTGTAGCCGCTCTGCCCTCCAGCAACACAGCTAGCTGCTTTTACCACGATCACATACTGAAGCTGTAGGAAAACAATTTCTGTGACCTTGTCCAATGCCACTGAAAATCCTGACAGTCACGCTTTTTTTCTCACTTAACAGCGAGGGTGGTGTTCCATCACCAGTTCTTAAAAGAGGACAGAGAGTTAAATTACACGTGTCTCTCCAGTTCTTGTTCAATTTTGCGTTCTGTCAGAGGTCGTGATGCATTCTACCGTGGACTTTTACATGCAGTTAAACACGTTTTAAAACACATTTTCCACCAAAAAAAGTGGAAACAGTGACAGATACAGCTCCAAAAGCCACATGGTCATATGGGGAGAGAGTGTGTGTCCTTGTCAAATGGTTCCAAGGGCAGTCCGCAATGGCTCAGTTCACTATTCATGTCTCCATGTAGTGGAATGAAGAGGCAGGAGACAGAAGGCTGTAGCACTCTTGACTAAAATGCACAAGCTGCATTGCTATTACTGAATAAGAGCATTGACCAAGAGAGTCAGAGTCTGTCTCAGCTGCAGGTCTAAACCTGAACAGCTAAATACTTTTTTTTTTTTACAGCTAACTCCTGACCATCACTTTGTGCTGGACTGCCACCCCACCTACAGCAACATTGTGATTGGAGCAGGATTCTCAGGTACACAATACACAATACAACACAAAGCAAATCAAACCAGATGACAGACAGTCTGCGTCAGGGATCAGCTGTGATTAGCCACATGATGCTATGCAGCAGGTTACCATGCTTATCATTATAGTTTAGAATGTGAGCGTGCTAACATTTGCTACTCAGCACTAAACATAAACTACAGCTGAGGATGGAAATATATTAGTTTTCAAGGCATTTAGCTGAAAACCAAAGTATTAGACAAATTATAGTTTGACCTCATGATGGAAAAGTCAGAGGATCACCAAAGTTGTTACAGTACATCTTGTTACCATATGAATTCGTAACTTTCTTTGTTGATTTATTTATGTGCAGGAATTGTCCTGACAAAAAGTAATTAGGTCACACAAGAGTCAGCCGGCACAAAGGATGCATATCAGTTTATACCCAACAAAAACATTCAGCTCAGACCTCTTTTATTTCAAAATACTAACACAAAACTCTGCTTGTGAATAGAGAAGTTCTATTTTACATTATCACCTCAGGATCTATTTGTTCACTGCATAAGAAAATTAGAAACAGATGAGTGTGCATGTGTGGGTGTTTGAATGTGTTTATGATCAAGAGTCCATATCTCAGTTCATGTAATTCAAACAAACCAAATCAATCCAGCAGGAGAAAAGGTCTCATTTCATATTCAAAACAAGATGCGAGAACCACGAAAAGTTCATTTCATCCTTCGTGGTCCACAACTGAACTGGGTCGTGTGGACTAACACACAGACACACACACACACACACACAGACACAGAGACACACACACGCACACACTCGCACACACACACGCACACACACACACACTACCAGAACCTTCAGACTAACACACTGACAGGGATAGGCACATCCAGCTACAACTGTATGATGCTATATGAAAGCAACAGAATCAAGACAAAGGTAAGCTGGGTGGATACACAGATGATTAACATGGAACTTACAGTCAGGATTGCTGTGCTCGCTTTCCCCTTGGGAAAAGCCTGAACTTGATGGTTTCAACTTTCCAAACTGATGTTACCTCTTTTCTCGATCTGAGGTTTTGAATCCATGACACTCTTGAAAGATCTCGAGGGTGCGACAACACTGCTGTGTTCACAACACAGAGGTTCTCTCCAGAACCTTGCAGGACAGTTTCATTATTCAGGCCACTAACTTGTCGCATAACTCTGTGGGGCTCTCTCTTATGTGGAGCGATCTTTGCAGAGAATCATTTTTCCGCTTTGGAACATGGGTGATTCTTCAACCCAAGTCTTTTTCAGAAGATGCTGGCTCCCTCCTGTGTTGGTCATAATACTTTATTCCTGACATGTTTTGGCTCTTTGTAGGTGATGGATCTACTGTGATCCACTGTGCCTGCATCTCAGCACGTGCAGAACAAAGAACTTAGTTCACTTAATACAAACTATCCAAAAACTTTAAATACAACTCTATATGAAATATATGAAATCAAGACAGGCAAAAATTAAAGTAAAATAAAACATTTATTCTACATAATTTTATGAAATGGATGAAATAACAAAAATAAAACGGTGCTAACTGGGACAATTTAGAGCAGCCCGGCAACGGACCCTTTAAATCCCCTTTAAATTTGGGCTGTGAGCGTGGAACAGAGACGAGCAGCTGATCAGGGGATATTCAAGCCTGAGCTAAACTGGTAGACAAGCCAAACAAATGACTAATGACAAATGACAAGAAACCAACCATATGTTGCTGCCACAGCAATTCGGTCAGTGTAAAAGGGAAGGATTGAAATAATCATAGTAGCTACAATGCAATGAAGATGTGTTCAAATAAGAAAAAAACTGTATTTGAAAAAGAGGCAGGGAAGACAGAAAATATTTAAGACTTGATCATTAGGATTAGTCATTTTAATTCTCCTCCTCCTCTGTTTCCTCTGAATGTCTGTACAAAATTTCATGGCAATCCATCCATTAGTTGTTAAGATATTTCAGTGTAGACCAAATTGGAGGACTCATCTAACCATCAGAGAAATGAGAGAGACAAGGTCTTCTATGTATAGATCTGTTCAAGGACTATAAACACATGTCCTGAATGTTGCTCTTTACAATCATTAATTAGAGGTAAAATGCCATAAAGATGGCAGCACGAAAAACAAAAACGCAAACTCTGTGTTTTGAAGCCGATGGAGTCAAGTAGAAAGTGCCGATGTCAAAATGAAAATGTCAAAACCTCAACAAGACATAGAGCAGGAAGTAGCTTGTACGCCAGATGTGTGCTGATGAGTGCCAGCACAAAAACAGCAGCAGCAGCAGCAGCAGCCGCCAAATGAATCAGCATCCCTTGTTCCTCCTCACCCAGGAAGAGCGCGGAGCCAAGTGGCCCAGTGCTCAGTGTGCAGCGCAGAGGAGAGTGTGTGAAGAGCTGTGGATGTGTGTATGTGTGAAGCAGAGACATAAAACAGCTCCAGAGGTACAGTGCATGTTTGTGACCGCTGTGGGTCAGAGGATCGAGCTCACAGTCTGAGAAGGATTTACTGGACAGGAAAAAGAAAAACAAAATAACAAGAGCAGGAACTGTCAACAGCAGGGAGAATCAGAAGCTGATCTGAAGCAGGTTTGAGTTAGAGATTTGTTCTAATTATTCTTATGCTGTTAATACAAACTAAACACTGCCACATTTACCTGTTGTCTTGATAAAATCAGGACAGCAAACACTGGTCTCACTCATTAACTCATTCCATTTGTTTCTACTTAGCTCGCTGTCTGTGATCACAGTGAGTACGATGAGACACTATTTAAGCCAACAGATAAAAAAATGAAGTCAGACATAACTTTTCAGCCAGGACTAAAACATGGCTTGATACCAGTTCTGATCAGAAAGTGCAAACTACCTGTTCAGTAACTTAAAGCAGACATTACCCACAACTTCCACAGCAAGCATCACTGTTGTGTTCCAGCTCAGACAAACCGCTGCTCACTTCTTAAGGTTTTAAAGTACCTTAATCATCCTTATGGTCTGCATGTCACAGCCACTGCTGCTGTTCTCACTGCTGATCGTGTGGGTGAGCAGTCAAATCAGAGGGCCAGACTTCATTAACTAACCTGTTGGCATGAACCTGTCCACTGATCAACTCATAGGAATAAGATTGACTTGTTGAACTGGGAACATGTGACTGACTGAAGTTCAGAATCCTAGATTAGTGATATTGTAATAGAAAACAGGTTCTAGGAGATCAGCAGTTTCAGAAATACTCAAACCAGCAACCAACAGCTTCATTCTAATGTTTGATGTGAACATTAACTGATGCTCTTGACCTGTATTTGTAGGATTTTATGCATTACACAGCTGCCACATGATTGGCTGATTAGATATTGCTGATTAATTAATAAGCAGATGTACAGGTTTACCTAATAAAGTGCTTAGTGAGTCTATAGTTCACATAGAGAATTGCTATCATGCCTAATGTGTTCAGGACAGCAGAATATCCACAGGGTCTGTCTGGACGCACCAAACCTTCCACATATTCTAAGGACATAGATCCTTAACTTTTAATGAGTTCTTGTCCATTGTGGAAGGTGGAAGAACACCTGTCCTCTCCTACAGCTGCCTTCACTGTGTCCTGGCACTTTTCAGTATCTTCATGCAGTCATGACCTTTACCTAATTTTAATCTTCCCTGTCTTTGTCAATGCACTGAAGCTTATCTTGGTGCGTTACCGCCACCTATAGCTCAGTGACACTGTGTGAGACTGTTGGCAAGGACAGTGTACTGGACAAGAATTTGTTTAATGTGCTACCAAGCCAACAACGCCTGTACAAACTGTCACGAATATCCATCCAATATTTGAAATATTTGAGTTTGGGCCAAAGTGGTGGACTGCACTACACTGGTGTCATTGCTAACATGGGAATAAAAGTCCTCCCCTGGTAAATATAATACTGTATCTGTTTAATTAATGGCTAGTTACATGTGTTAATTGTTATCTGCTCTGTATGTGCTCATTCTCCAGCTTCTCTGCAGCAGCAGTAAAGAAGCTCAGAGCCATACTGGAGAAGTTCACAGGGCTTATCCATAATACAGGGGGAAAAAAAGTGTTGCCTTCCTCCCTCTCCTTCACTACGTGCATTTGTCATCAAAGCCCAACACAAGTGCTTTAAAGCAAGTGCTGGGGGGGTTGCCATGGCTACAAAGTCACCCTGTGGGCTTGGCCATCTATTGAGGTTTTCCATTCTCCTTCTCTCTGGCGAGATGAAAATTCACGTGGCCAAACTGTCAGAGCCAAGCTTTTATGACTTCAAAGCCAGGCAGAATCCAGGGGAGCTCCGAGACCTTTGTCAGATGGCGATGAGCTGCATTCCTCAAGCCCTGTTGACATTCACAATTTGCCTCTCAGACCTTAGCAACAAGGGAAGTCAGGCTGCTGCATTTTGAAAAATAGACGCTCTCTCATCTCACTCCTGGGCTTGAGCACATGAAACCATTATGCAGAGAAAGGACAAATCTCCCTTATTTAGCTTTTGGTCCCAGTTCACTAAAGTGAATAGATGCTCAGTGACAGGCATCGCAACAGCTTTGCTCTTCTTTTATGTATTCATTCATGTGGGGCTTGAACCCATCGCCTGACTCAGGCAACGGCCCAGAGATACAGACTATTTATAGGCTAACTACAAGGTGTAAGGCAGGGGCTTGCTTACATCGATTCGTCTGACGTGATTTGATGAACTACGCATGCACTCCGACCACTGTAATGACTTCTTCTCTCCAGGTCATGGCTTCAAGTTTGGACCAATCATTGGCAAGCTTCTGTGTGAACTGAGCCTGGGACAAGTGCCCTCCTATGACCTTTCACCTTTCCGAGTCCAACGCTTCCAGGCAAAGACCAAATCATCTTTGTAGAGCTGATACTGGAGCATCAAACATATCATCAAGAGGTTTTATCTAATTGTAACTAATGTATGATTTTAGATGGTCGTGGTAATTTAGCACTAAGTTCTCAAACACAATCCCACAATGAAGATATGTTTTTATCTGCTGTTTGATTTGATTTAGACAGTTTATGTTGCCTGTTCCACATGGTCAGCATATTGAAATGTTTTTTTGTCGCTTTCACCAGATCTGTGCCTCGACACAATCCTGCCTCTGAGCTCAGCAGTCAGTCCCTTCTACCTCAGGGCTGGGTTTTTGCTGTGATATGCATTGTAAGCTGTGCGACTTTATGTAGAAGAGTGTGTGCCTTTCTAAATCATAACCAATCATGAATTTAGCACAGGTGGACTCCAATCAAGGTGTAGAAACAACCCATGGATGATCAAGATAAAATGGGAGGCGACTGATCTGAATTTGAAGTTTCATAGTCTGAATTTAAACAATGTTAGCATAAAGCTAGAACATAACAAAACGTAAAAAAGTGGTGTGAATACTCTCTAAATACACTGTTAAATAATCAGTTTCCAAAACGGAGTTTTTGACTCTAAATTTCACTCATTCACAGAAATTATTTTAGTAAAAATCTGTGCCATTTCTACAGTGCCTTCCCTTTCTTGTGGTACACATACAGAATTACTTAAGTGGACACCTATTCTTAGCTCTACAGAGCTTACATATCAAGTATTCACTACTGACAATATGATTTTAATACTACGCAGTTCACAAGGGGATGGTCCAGAGTGCTGTATGACATTGAACTCAGTAACTCACATTATACAGAAATGTATGAAATTAAAAAAAATGAAAGAAGAAACAACCTGTAGAATAAGAAGTCCATCTGTCCTCCAAAGCAACAAGAACTTTATGTAACTTACCGACAGAGAGCTAACAGGGCCTTAATTCTGACCAGAGAAACATCTACAACAAGAATCTAACACTGGCGTGCAATTGTAAAATCACCCAACTGTGACAAATGCTAATAAAAAAACTATAATCTTATTGTCCTGAATGATTCTGTGCATCTGTAAACCTCCTTCTCACTGCCTTCCCAGCATTCACCATTTTGTAAACTAAATACATGGTTAAAAAGACATAAGCCGTCGAGCCATTTGTCTGTGAAACCAGCTGCTTGCTTGGGCTTCAGAGGTGGCCTATTGCCTGGATCTATTTCTCCATGTACCGGTAAACATTTAAATCACTAATCAGACGGCCTATTACAATGAATGCCAACCAAGGCCATCAGCGGGAATGGGAAAATTATGCAGCGGAATGGCAGAGATCAGTGAGCCATTTGCTCCCTTGCCTCTAAGTGACTTCAGATGGATAGCAAAGGACCATTATGCAAATTGCAAGAATTAGAAGTACATTAAACATGCAAATGCAAATATTCAACCCCCAATAATCATCAAGCCGGGCCAACTAAAACACCTCTCCGGCGCAATGTCTAGCTTCTAAAATCCCAGCAAGCTTTGAGAAAATGCCAGCTTTCTTCAGCCGCACATGTTCAGTATGTGTAATACAAGTGACTGACACCTGATCAGAGCTCAGCCAGTTCTCTGAGGTGCACAGTTGGTAATGGCGTCCAGCCTGCAGTCCAGAGTTCATACTGTATATCAGTATGTGGTAGAAGCATTGCTGAGGGGAGGAAGATTTGGCACAGATCACAGGATGAATGAATGATTCCCATGGAACAGTAAACCAGAGAGTTCAGGTTAGCAAGAAGCACTCAGATTGAAAAACATGTTAAAGCTACATTAATCATTAATTTTATTTTAGCAATGGATCATGTCACTATGAGAAACGTGAAAGGGGCCAGTTGCAGTGATGAACCAATAGAGAATTATCACCAACTCATCCGCCTTGTTACCAGCAGCAGCAGCAGGCAGTTGTATTCAGTGAAAAAGCTCTGATAAACCCATTGTACACTACCAGCCCAGCAAGAGTCAAATATTTTTCCCTGGAGTTGGTGGAGACCAAATAAGAGCTAACAGGAGAGTGAATATTGGACTTGCATGCCTCAGGTGGACATTAATATAGCACCAAATTTACACTAAAGCTGGTCCATGTCTGTAAGAAATAAAAATAGGGCATTTTTTATAAACACACACATCATCCATGTAAAGTAATAATACAACAATAACGTATTTACGGCTTGTTTCACTGCAAACAAGCTGATATAGTAGAAAAAATGAATTAATGATACAGCTTTAAGTTATATATAGACATATTTTTGAGATGGCCAAAAAGAAAAACAGAAGATGCACATCAAACAAGTTTATGTCAAAACTAAGGTCATGAAATTATGATACAGCCTGTGTTGCACTCTAAAGTAAGAACCATGGCTTTATATCATGACCTGTAAGCAATCATTGAAGCCCACATGGAGCAGAGACAAGGTGCTGCAGCTGCCTACACAAACCTTTCTTCTATCAAACCCTGTTAATATCAAAGCAGAATAAAGAGGACAAAGCAGAAGTACCAGTGGTGAGCTAAAGATTGTCCCAGAGGGGGTGAAGCCAACAGTTAGAACCATCTCTCAAATCTCTGCAGTGACAGTGAAAAGATGGAAAAGACAAAAAAAACATACAACAAAAAAAAAAAAGAGTGAGAGTGAGAATGACAGCAGGAGTACTTTCCACATAGCCAAGCTTTCAACGCAGTGTCACGTCTGTTCTTTCTCTTACTGTTGTGCAGGAATTCTGCCACTGCTGTCATTTAGGTTTCAGGCAAATGCAAGCTTAAAGATCATAAGTGACATTTTCCCAGAATGCAAACAGAGCTGCTGCAGTGATGAATATTTACAGAGGAGTGGTAACCTAAAGCGAGAAACATAACCCAGAGGAGTTAAGACAGAAGGAGTTAGGCAGCTTGGAGAGGCTCACAGTGGAATAAGTTGGACCCGGGCAGCACCCACTGGTCCCTCTGAATGTATGAGTAAATATATTTACACTGATGCATTTCACAAGAGTTAGCTAAGCTCCCTGAAATTCTCTTTATTGTTCAAGTAGGTCACATTTGGTTTGTCGGAAGGATTACAAATGCAGTGGTGTTGAGAGGGGCAGGGCTAAATGCTGAATGCTCACATTAAATCAGCTGAAGGCATGAAAACATTATGGTTTACAACAGAAACAGACAAAAATAGAGCAAAGAAGAAAAAGTTCAGTCTTTATCTATATGTTAATTCCTTAAATTACTTAAATGTCTAAATACAATACTTAGGTAAATGGATTTTAAAAAACAGGACAGTTTAGACTCAGTATCTCACTGAGGTTTGCTTAAAAATAGATTCACAGCATGTGAACTAGGTTTGACGCAGTTTTATTCAAACCCAAGAGGTAAGATGTCATATGTCTTCATTCAAAGTATCCACCATTAGTAACAGCAGAGAACAACATAATTATCACCGCTTTTAAAGCCCCTGTAAACATACATTTGTCCTGCTCATCCACCCACAGTGACCTCCTGCCTATGTGGTCTTTGTCATGCTATCATCAAACCTCCTGATTTCCTCCTTTGCAGTCATAATTACTACTGCTGCTAGAGGAGGCCTCTGTCAGTCCAGTGTAAACGTGGGGCACTTTGGGGCACTTTCTGAAACAATAGATGTTTTGGTTTTCAGAGAGGACAGACTGTTCAGAGAGGACAGTCTTCCCACACAGTCTGAAGAGGAGGAGGGAACTTTAAAGGTATCACTCAATCTGTGGAAACATTTGTTTAATATCTTCTTTCACTGTGTAACACTTCAAGTGTGAAGTCTGGAAAATGCTCTCAAGAAAGCTGCAAGCTGGATTAACACAGGCCCATATTGACAGGCACATGTTGAAAGGGCACAGCACAAGTGAGACAACATCATGGGACAATGACGAAGACATTTAGCTAAAATGGACCTATGTTACTTGTGATGCAGTTAAGTGCTGCACTTGTCTCAGGAACCTGGTTTATGCTGCTTGAGGAGGGCAAATACCAAGAACCAAAATCAAACCAAATCAGTGTATAAACATCATATCTAGGCCATATTATCTGTATCTAAGCAGGTGCAATAAATGTCGAGAGCAAAAAACACTTTCATTTTTACTTGCTTTTTCAAGCCTGAAGACTTAGGACCCCTGCACCACGTGGCTAAGAACGCAAACCTGATCTGTCCTGGTGAGTTTAGACGAGTAGGACAAACAGGTCTGAGGATTCACACTCACAGATTGTGCAGTGAAAGGCCATGAACCATACATCAGCACGGCACCTGTCTGAGAAACATCACTGTTCTTTATTAACCTTTTCACCAAATACCAGCCACTGCAGCGGCAAACGTGAGCAGGAGCAGCAATCACCCACAGTGATGGTGAAAGAATGGAACAAACAGGTTTTTTGTCTTTTTCTTTTTTTTTCCTGGACCACACTGATGAAAACAACAACAGACTGCTCCAGTTTCTAGTGGATGCCAGGCCAGGTCATTTTTTTTTTATTGAAGACAAAGAGTTTCCTTTAGTGTTAGCTGAATTAGTAGGGTACAGTGGTGTCAGGAGAGGGATCAGTCCCATCTCATGGTATTTGAAGGTAGAAAACAATAGTGTCCTTTCATTGAATTTAACAGGCAGTGAGGAAGGTTTCAAGTTAATGGATTAATGTTCCTTGTTAGCATTTATGATCACAAATGGGACAGAGCATTGGTATGGACATGTACAACACTCTAGGTTCTTTTTTTTTTTTTTTTTAACTTATATAGACTTATTAGCCCTAATATTTTTCTGGCCTTTTGTCTGTTATGGATTGTTTTCTAAAATTACTCTACAATACTTATGTGCTGTAATTTAATTGGACCTTAACCTTAACTGGTACACCTACACGGAAATATTACTACCAGGACAAGGACTTTGTGTGTCAGTTAATTTGTGGAAATTTAAATTTGTTTAGTAATATGCCAGTACAGTAAAAACTAGAATCATGAAGGTCTTAAGACTAGAATTTAATCCTCTGGATCTGAGGCCTGTCAGCCACTTCACAAAGGGAAGAAGACCTTCCCTCATCCAGTGGTACATTCCTCTAGGTGACTTCTTTATCACAGTAGTCATTGACAGGACTATGTGGACAGTCCCCTCCACTGTATGTTCAAGAAGCACCAAAATTACAAGCAAACAGGTCCTTGAACAGTTTTGGACTTGTGTAGCAATGATCTATGTACAGATGGTACCCAGACCCCAAATACCTTCGGTCAATCAGTGACATGGCAGAGTCAGAAGAGAGTCTCCGGCCTGTGGAGCAGCTGTTCTTTCCAGTGTATCCATTGCTGGAGTCCACGAGTACAAACAACTTGAAAAGCCACTTGTTTGGTTTGTCTCTGTCAAGCCAGTATGTCCTTTGCAAGTTCATCCACAGCAAGACTTCTGCAGGGATGAATGAATGCCTTTCAGGCATCCTGAATCACATAGATGAGGGGTTTGACCCGGAGCCGTCTGTCATGCTCTGAGGTTCCCCTCTCTGCATTATTCCCTCTGTCCTCAGCTGGGTCACTCACATGGGCCGGAAAGTCATAAAGCATTGAGAGACAGATTAACACATATTTGGCTTTGTTCTTGAACTGCATGAGACTCACCCTGTGAGTAACAATGCAGTTGTTGCTGATATTGTAGTTTTGTTGAGCTTTCATTCAGCGCGTTGAGCTTTGTGAAAACAAACATGGATTTTAGGTACAAATTAAACTTCACATTAAATATACACACACTGCTGAGCGGTTAGGCGTGTGGAAAACCTTGCAGTGTGATATGGGGAGCTGCTGGTGACCTTCAGTGGGCAGAGATGTAGCTCACAGGCCTTTTCCAAACACTCCTACAAAACCCCAGAGATGAGCCTTGACATGAGGTCAGTCTTCAGCAGCCCTCCAGGCTTTTCTTCACCTGTCCTCCTGATCAGCACCACACACTGCAGGGCTCCGTATTCACACTGATGTTACTCACTGTCAGCTGACCTGGACCTCTGCACAGCAGACCTCCAACTAAACACCAGAGGCAACATTTGGGCTCAACGCTCGAAAGTAAAGGAGACGTGTTGACCAGTAGGAGAACTGGACAGGTTAACGTGATAGAAAATGAACGAAAGAAGAACAAAGATCATGAAATATGAAGGAGATCTGTGTTGCGCTGTATTTTTTCTGACATGCAGCAACATGAAGCCAAACAAGCTACAGAGACAAATAACAGTGATGTTACAAAAGCTGTAACAAAAGCTGATTCTAGTATTTTTAGGCTCAAAATGTTCAGATGTGACTATTTTTACGCCAAAACTAACTAACTAACTAACTAACTAAATAAATAAATAAATAAATAAAGGAAATTCAGCATTTCTTCCCGAGAGTTTAATTCCCTCAGAGTCAAGGAGCCTTTTTCTTTACGCTGGAAATAACAATTAGAGAAAGTGTAACTGAACACTCAACAAAATAAATACACATGAAAAACATTCTGGTTACATTCTGATCAAGATGATAGTTGAGTTCGCCTGGAAAATTGCTTTTGAAAAATTCTAAAAACTCCCTCCAGAAACAATGCTCTGTAAATTCATAGCAAACTCTACCTTAAACACAGGTCCTCAGTGTCCTCAGTCACAGCTGCAGCACCGCTCTCAGCTTCTTCCTCTGTCCCCAAGTGCCCAAAAATTCAGTTTATTCAGGGTTGATATGAATAACAGTGACTTTAAAAATCAACACCAAGGCACCAAAGATGTGTAATCCCCAGCTGAGTCTCACAAAAAGAATCTGTTTAGTTTGTATTTTGAGGTGTGGACTTTTTAAATATTCAGTAGAGTCTGGGATCTGCTGCTCAGACATTATCCATCACACAACCTGCAGCTTTAAGGCAGTTCATCAACTTCAGCTCGACTCAAACGTGGCCTGTACTATTTATCACAAAAACATCACATCACATCTACACTTTCAGGCTACTTTCAAGTAGTTTACTACACTGTCTGGTAATTAGCAGTAGCTGCAGCCGTACGTAGCCTTGAACGCAGTCACCTGTGCAGAGAGGTGATAAGAATTAATGCACAAAATTCATAAATAACAGGGGGGGCACCAGGCCTCCATTCCAAATAAGTTCATCAAAATGCAGTGCCATCTGGCTAATGGATCCAAACAAATATTAAATTCCTCCTTCATACACACTTCTAGATATTCTGAATGAATTAAGCATCAGTTGCCAGCCAATAAAAGACGGATCCTTGTTTGTAACATTTCATGTTTGGGAAAATGCATCGAGGCTGGGAGGTCGGTCTCATGCAGTTTTCTCTTCACGGGTCAAATACATTTTGCTCTTTATCTGTTGCTCCCTGCCTGCAGTGCAGTCTCACTGACAAGCAAAAAGCCGGCAGGAAGCAACCAGAGGCGAGGTCAGATCATCTGTGGAGCTGGTAAGTGATAGTGAATTCTCCCTCACTGTGGCTTCTTCTATAGGGGAACATCCCCAAACAGCAGGCAGCTCAGCTTCACCTCTCACGCAGCATCCGCTCAGCGACTCAGGATGTCAAAAGTTGCCGTGCTGCCTCAGCACTTCCAGAACGGTGGAAATGGCAATTTCAGGCAATTCTCTCAGGTGCTAATACTTTATATTTTGCTGAAATGAAAAAACTGCACTCCCCTTAAACAAACACAGCCTTTCTCTGTTTGAATTAGTTTAAAAATGAAACATATATTATTTCCCTTCTCCCTCTGGCCTGTCTCCGTAGTAATCCCCCTCTGACTGGTGAGAGATTGCAGATTATCGTCTGCAACCCTTGTTCCTTCTTAATCAAAAGTACTCGTGGCCATTCGGTATTCATGAGCTGAATGATGGGAATTAGCCTCTCAGCCACCACAGCACATCTCTGCTGGCAGGGAGGGAGGGAGGGAGGGAGCGAGAGGGAGAGGTAAGGACGGACAGACTGAGATGATGGAAGGAAGAAGCAACATAGTGGGAAGGTGAGCACACCTTTTCCCCAGAGGGAGACAGTGACAAGAAGATGTTGTAAAAACATGCCATGCCTTCAGTGTTTTCCTCTGGCTGCCTCACCACTGAGCTCATTACCCTTCCAAATGTGGCTGCTGTTTCCCTCTTTTCCCTCGGGCTCCTTGGCTGACAGTCCATCGTGTTTTTTTTTTCTTGGCTGACTTGCGGTCTTTGCCTCTGACCTTGTGTCAAGCAAACGGCTGACAGCCACTCTGAACTGTCATCTGCTTCGGAGGGGCAAACCGCTTGATGGCGGTTCTCTTTCAACAAGGGGGAAGAGACCATGGGAAGACAGCCCAGCCTGGAGGCCTGAGGTCACTGCCTGCAGCAGGGCCCGCTCTTAGGCTGGGAGCCCTGAATGAGGCACTGGACCCAGAACATCCAGTTTGCCTATGAGGAGCGGACCGAAAATGACTGTTCATTGTTCCAACGGTTCCAGATCAGCGGCACACATCAGGTGCAAAACACCTGTGTGAAGCTGGATACAGCAGAACGTATGAACGCTGTCAGCTACAGGTGACTGTGAACTGGCTGTCATATCAACCATGTGTTCAGTAACTGTTCCCTGTAAATCTCACCTTTGACCTTTGGGAAATATACTGTAAACATAAAGCTTAACGCTGAGTTTTCCTCTCAGATGTAAATGTCAGAGATGACAGGCTATCCATAAGACAGCACACAACACATTTAAAAGGTCAGTTCATCACATCATTTATCACTTATCCCTCCGGCTGTGTGGCCATGCAGATAGTTTCAGGCTTATTTGCTGAAGTTTTGTTCTGCATTTAAAAAATGAACAGGAACACTGTTTTTGTTTACTCTGGGTATTTCACATCATCATAAAAACGGAAATTTATCAGCCTGGCAGAAAAAAACGCTGGATCTTCCATACTATCTGCACAAGTGGTTCCAAAATGTACCTTTAAATTATGTTAATGTCTCAAATATACAGAAGTAACATCTGTGATGTCGTCCAAACATTTCTGGAGGGACGTTTTAAAACCCTGGATTTGGAAGAAACCTGCTTCTATCATCACAGTCGGTGGACGCAAACTGTATGTGATCATCACAGACACCTGTCAGTCAAGCAAACTCACTCCTTTTTCAACCTTAAAGTAGTAATAATCAATACTTTCATCATAATGGATCCAGCTGATGAATCTGAGAATGAAGAATGATTCTACATTATTTCTACTCTCGCTCTTTTAATTTTCCACAGTTTATCTTTTGTCTCAATCAATCCTTTGTCTAAGAGTGTTAAACATAGCTGTAACTACCGAGTCAGTTTCATAAGAGTGATCAGTTATTTAGAATTGATGCGACCTGAGCTCAAACTACAGCAAAGAAAAAAGAAAGTCTGATGGAAGGACTTCAAAACACAACCATGTCACAGTCATGTCCCCCCCCATGATCACAGACAGAGACAGTTATGGAGGTCAGCTGGAGAACTAACAGTGAACACATAACATCTAATGTCTATAAACCCAGTCAAACGAAATATTCAAGGCCAATTCAGTCACATCTGAAGGCAGAGTGAAGGCACACAGTCATTTACCCTCATCCTCATCATGTGATTATTACGTCTGACTGAGGTTGGAAAAACTGTATAGTTTCAGATTTTTCTGATGCAGTTCAAAGTGTAAAAACGTCCTTTTGATGAAACATCTGACCAAACGACACGAAGGCCTGAAGTCAGAAGCTGAACCAGGACAACACGCAGAGCACTTTCCTCACATGTATCAAAATATTAGATTGAATATTGATCGGAAAAAGATTACATCTCACTCTGACGTCCTTCAAGGACACTCTGAGCACACACACAGCTGCTGTCTGTAGGTGACACACACTCCAGGCTTTAAGGTTTCATACACAGTCAGAGAGATATTTTAAAAGATGCCATTTCATCCTCAGGGTGACACTCACACATCGTGTGAGATACACATCTATATATATTTTTTACATCACTATATTTAGATATGATCTCATTAATAATATTTCTTCTTCTCTCTTTATCACTTTATCAGCTAACAACATTAGCTTATTACAAAATGTTTAACCTGGTCAATGTGAAAATGAAAGGTGTACTTTGGGAATGACCTACTGATGGAAACAGGCATCTTGGTCCCTAAATAATTAGCCCTGTATCATCCTGTATCATAAAACACATAAGTACGTAACCTTTAACTCATCTTTAGTGTTAAAGGTTGTGTGAGCTCTTTCTAGGTATTTTATGGAACTATGAGGATTTTTCAGTGACACATTTAGATCTGTGTGAACTGATAAATCCTCCTAACGATCCAGTTTAGATTCTGCAATTTGTTTTGTATCAATTTTCAAAAATAACACATTGATCAAACAACATTTCCACCACATCATGTTGTTTGTCATGGCCGTAGGTCTACATATAAATGCGTTGCCTCTGGCTACTTTTGTCTGACGACACAAGCAGCTGTTGCCCCGGTAACCTCCTACAGGAAGAGCGCATATCTGCAGCATTCAGATGGATGCCAATGGGAAGCCTTCATGTAGAGAGGCTGCTGTCGTGGATGACACATGGCTGGCAGGAGTCAGATATGTCCACAGTCTGTGTCACTGCCGTTACTGCCATCATTATATACAACAAAAGACCAGCAACATATGAATACATGGGGTTTGCACTATTTAATGTTAATGGCAAAGCAGGCCAGTCTCCTCGGAACTGCAAGAATATATGAACTACAGTATTCTGTCAGGGGCTTAAGTTTACTGTAATCTCAATATCTCTCTCACCTTCGGCCACACTGGTGATTGCATCAAAAAATAAGCGAGGCACCTGGAGACACAGAATAAAGGGCTGAAAGCAACATATAGACCAGACCAGCTTTCGCCAGCCTATTTTTTTTTTTCCAGAAAGAAACAATCAGAATAATTTCAAAGAAACTGCACCCATCAGTTTTCTGCTGTTTACTTTAGCAAGATATAACTCTCATTCTAGCTCATTCTGACCACACTGATAATAATTAGTATTAATAATTTTGAGATTCTGCTTTGTGGGACATGCAGGGAGTTCTCCACATATTCTGAGACATTCATTGACCCTGTCTTCACGTTTTGCATGCACAACACACTTAACATTACCTGAAGGTGAATATCGTGCAGTGCTGCAGGTCACAGATTCACAGGTCACAGAATACTGTATCACAGCAGAGCGAGGCTGAGGCCGAGGTGTGGTCTTTTTTCAAATGATCAAAAACCAAAAACCAAACAATTTAACACGATAAAATCTGGACCTGATTAGAGGCTCACAGAAATCACCAAGTGATTCTGAGTGAAGTCTACATGTCTGCACCAAATTTCACGGCAATCTGTCCAATAACTGCTGTGATTATTCAGTCAAAACGACAAACGTCAACTTCAGGGTGGAACTGGAGTAAAGACAATGAATGTCATTAGTCCTCCTCCTCTGGGGACCATGAATGTCAGTACAGACGTGCGATATGTGACCAATTATCCTGTTTATAGGGCCTCCTCTCAGTCAGCTGAGGGAAACATAAATGTCATGGTAATCCATTCAGTAGTTGACATATTTCAGTCTGGACCAAAGTGGTGGACAGACCAACAGAACCACACCGACATCCCTACAACCTGACACGCCTAAAACCTGCAGGCAAGGAAACAGAGCCCAGAGAAGTAGAGTCAAAATCAAACTCTCTTCCATCTTCAGTGAAATCTTCAAGAGAAATGAATTTCTGCAGGATACAGAAGATATCATCATATGAGTTCCATTTTTACGAGTGTTTAGAAATGAAAGCCTGAATCATCTCCATCATCACGTGATCTGGATTTCTTCAATAGAAACCCTGCTGCCTCCAGCTAAATGTGCTGATATCTGCAGAGCTAATTATCAGCTCTTAAAGCAGAAAACTCCCATTTCCCCTT
The DNA here is from genome assembly GCF_017976425.1 of Toxotes jaculatrix. Lineage (NCBI taxonomy): Eukaryota > Metazoa > Chordata > Actinopteri > Toxotidae > Toxotes > Toxotes jaculatrix. The sequence continues at coordinate 25,158,001 of NC_054402.1, read as the reverse complement.
AAACAGGAAAAGGCAAAAAAAAAGCAAAATCATTAGGAATGTCTGTGAATGTTTTAAGGCATTCGCAGGATCAATACCGCCGGTGACAGCAGATGAAAACACCATGTGGATGTAGCAGAAACAAAAGACAGGAAGTTGACACGTGAGGGTAAACTGAAAGATGTGAACTGAGGATACACAGCAACAAAACACAGCAACTCCAGACAAAGCCAGTCTGCAAGGCATTCTAAAACAATCACCATCATTTATTTACAATATATTAAACTGTAATGCAAAATTTATACCAAGTGGTCAATTTGTTCAATAATGAAAATAAACATGAAGTATTTTCAAAGCTAGCATGAATCATACACATATTTATATATAAATACTGTGTGCAGTCATCAATATTATGTCTGCTCTTTAGTTTAGTTTAGTTTTTATTTCCTGTTGAATCCGGACACTCTATCAGGGTCAATCAGAAAACGCATTTCCACACCTGTGTCGACTGCATAGAGAATAAAAATGACGCCCAATTTCTCCCACAGTGAAGAGCATCCACAATTTTTTTTTCTTCAGCCCCAAATGCTATGTCAAGCTCTTCTGCTCTTTAAATGGCTTTCAATAATATCTTAATGCTACTCAGTAAATACCAGACAGACGACCAAAGGGTGTGATGTAACACTTAAGCAACCATGAAAATGCAGGTTCCTCTTTTCTTGCTGTTTAGAGGCATCACTGAGTTAACAAAAAAAAAAAACCTGACAAATAACCAGGTCTCAAAGACGCTGAACATGTTTTCACAGTATTGGTTATACTGGCTGTAGTATGTCCAGTTAATTAAGTTACAGTTAAAATACCCAATGAGGCTTTGAAGGAAAAAGGCTGGTGATATTCTAGATTTTTCATATTATCATCAAAAACCCATGAAAAGACGAAAAGGATCCAAAGACAACTGGGCTCATTTGAGTGGAATCGCTGCGATCAGTGGATCTGCCTGCAGAAACTTCAACCATTGACCAACAGCAGTCAATGAGAGTTCAAAGCAGAAGCTGCTGTGGCCTGTGGGCTGATTACTGTCATTTATTATTCAAAATGTGCGGTACATGTTGAAAAAAAAAAATTGTAATACTCAATCTGTAATGATCTAGCTAACCATCCTGAATGAATAATGATGACTCCAAAGCATCACTGAGGTAACGTGTAGAAGCGTTTGGATTCAGCACCACAGATGGAAACCTCGTGGACAGGTCAGGCAGGTTTTCGGACTCTGTGAGATGTAACTGTCGTACATGGTGAATTTGACTTCCTGTGCTTCATCATATGCTTTTCTATAATCCTTCTCTACCAGAGCATACACGGCTCCAGAAACGTGGAATGGTTTGCAGAAAGTAAGAAAGAGTTGTTGAAACAAACATGTCTCCTGAATAACCTGTGAATAACCAATAATAAGTAACTGCTGACTAGCACAAGCATCTTCACAGTTTGCTAAAAAAAAAACCCACGGTGACAAGCATTAAGAAGAGATGAAGAAATGACTGAACCTTTTTTTTTTAAAAAAAAAATGCAACTATATATGTATGTTTCAAAGATTTCTGTCTTCAGCAGGAATCAGTGGGCTCAGGGCTAAGAGTTGGAATGACACCCAAGCCAGCTCTGTTCATTTAAGACTACTGAGAATCATGGTTGAAGGCTCAGAAAAACCAGAGTATTTTTCTTACACATAATATTCCCAAAGGTCAAGAAAACACATCACTAGTTTTAGTCTTTCCATGTGATTTGTTCACAATAAAAAAAAAAAATCTAGAATAAAGCCAGCTTTTTCCTGTATCATGCTGGTTTGACATTATCATATCCGCAGCGGTTTTTGTGAGACTTGTGAGAAAAAGAAATGATTGGTGCCCAAGGTTAAATAAATTCCCTTTGGAAAAGTAAAGCACATCAAACTTAAAACAAAACGCAGACGGCGTGTGAACGACAAGCACAAGGACAAAGCCTAAGTCTCTTCATCGCTAATCCTGGCAAGTACGTAGTCAAATCAAGTCAAAATAAAAAATAAGACAAGGCATTTCAGAGGTAAGCTCAAACCTCGTGGAAATTAATTTGCTCGACGGCGGTCCTCTGCAAAACAAATCTGTCAAACATCAATAACAAGAGATTCAAAAGGGGGGAGAGAGAAAAAAAAAAAAAAGCTTTGCTTTCATGGCGGAGCGGTGAGTGATGCAATCCTCTTCCCCTGTAAGGAAGACATAATTTGCCAGCAAAAGGCAGAAAACTTTTCAGGCACACAAAAAGCAAGCAGATGATAATGAGAGCATCTTCAGTGTACAGTGCAGCAGCTCATGAAACACCACAGCTGCAGAGAATCCAGCTGTAGAGGAGCCCACTTAAGTCAAATGGCACTTATCCGGAAAAGGAAAGAAGAAATAAAAAAAAAAAAAAAAGCTGGAACTTTTCCCAGGATTCAGCATCAATTGGAAATAAGTAAAACAGTGCGCACACATACTTGGAACAAAGGCTTTTTGGCAATACATTGTACTATGGCAATACATATTATTGTGAAGTTACTATATGTAAAGAAGAGAGGAAGAGTGACAGAGACAAAGAGAGGGAAAGAAAGAAAGAATCTACTATCATTGCAACCTCAAGTTCTTTGGCTCAGTTACAACCACGGCTGCAGTTAAACAGGATGGCTGCTCAAACCAGGCAACTGCTGCTTGCATGCAACCAGCAGAGTCGAGTCGTTAATAACAGAGCTGCTGTGTGTGCAGTGAGGTTAGACTGATGAATGAGGAGTCAATAAGACTGTGTAGTTTGTCAAACTAGGACCAAATCCTGTGAGGATTCGCCTCAGGTGACTGAGTGTTAGGAACATCTACAGTATTTGAACGTCTGTGTTTTCTTGCAGGGTTGTGAGTGTTTAGGTGTGTGTGTGTGTGTGTGTGTGGTTGTGACCAACTCTGCATGCAAGACAAACTGTCACAGTTGAGTGAGGGTGCGTTTTAGAGGGTGGATGGTGACAGCAAGGACTACGATGTGGTCTCATAAGGCCTGTCCTCGCCGCCGTCGTCTTTCACTTGGCTGCCATATCTGTATCGAGAGTGGTAAGAGCCCTGGGTCGCCCCGCCTTCTTCTTTTTCTTCTTCCTCCTCCTCTTCATCAGATCTACTGTAGTAGTGTCTTCGACCGGGCGGGCTAGGAAGAACAAGCAGAAGCTGATGTTATCAAACGTTGAGCAGAAAATGGCCAAGAACAATGGCTAAGAGAGCTTGATGCACTGCACTGTATAAGAAAAAAAAAAACAAAAGCCAATGTGGAAACCATCACCATCACTTTAACAACTCACTTGTTGCATTTAGAAAGTGCATTTAGAAAGAAAATGCTGCAAGTCATAACTTAACAACTGGACAACATTACAACACAACAGAAGTTTCCAGGGGAGGCCAAATATTAGCACACCTAGTGTTAGCCTTTACTATCTAATAGCATGTTCATCTGTTTTCCATATTCCCAAGAACCTTCCATTGTGCTGTATATCAGTTCCACTGTGTACTACTTGCAGTATTTCTTCATTTGCTGATGTTTGTCTCACTGTAAAATGTTTCACAATTTGCTTGTTTTATATATTGCCGCATTTTTTTCTTTCTAAATTTGACAAGTGTTGAGGTAGTGACAAAATTTGCTCATGTTCTGTCTGTAAGTCTGTGTATTCTTGTGTTACAGTATGTTAAGCTCTCAAAGTAGCTGTACATTTAACCAGATTATGAGACCTTTCCACTAGCATGTAGTGGAAACCAAATCTCTGTATCTTCATGCAGTGTGGTACCATGGTAGCATGCAAAATTGTTTCATGTTAATAAGGTTATTAAGGGATTCAATCTATGCCATTCGAATAAAAAATACAAAGTACTGTGACAGATGTGATTCCATTCTCAAAATGTTACAATTGCCAAGTGAATTAGCTCAAAGAAAACAAGAAGCCTGTTAAAAATGAAACAAATCATTACCAATATCTGAACATGATTCAATGATTCACATCATCTTTTTTTAACAGCATCTCAAATACTCCTAATGAATTCTGACACAAGAAAAACCCAATCCCATTACCAGTCTACATACAACCTAGCCCAGCTTTTTAATTTTATTTAAGAGTCAAACTGCTTAAGTATTGCAAACTGGGGGTTAATTACTCTCTGCTGTGCATCTCAGATGAATTTGCTAGTTGATGTAAATCAATGCTCAGGGTCTAATTATGCTTGCAGTTATGGACTGGAAGAAAAAAATGTACTATGGCCTCTCTTAATTGACTGTTATTTTTACCTTTCTGGGGCCATAAATCAAAGTGACGTCTTGGGAGTAATTTAAGGCTGAGTTAACATCCACGTTGAGTGCATCTCATAGCCTCAACAGCATTAAACCAGTGAAAAGACAGCCACAGAGACTGTGGTCACTACTGTTTGGTTTGAAACTAAGAACGTGCAGTAGTTCACATCAAAAATTGTTAGCATGCCTCACATAACACGTCATCAAAAACACACCCAACAAATTAAAAATTCTAAACTGTGAAAAGCCAATCCCATACAGACTTAGTGTGGAGCACTTCACGGGCTGATCGATAAGTGAAAAGGTCTTTGATTGATTAGATGACATCATGCGTCAAAAACACTCCTAAAGGTAAGTCCATAATCAGGCAACCACCTACTGCCTTCCTCAGTCACTGTCCGGCCGATACAAGTACTTCATCATCAGGCTGTCCACCTTCTTCTTCCTCTTCTTCTCGTCCTTTTTGTTAAGGGGAGGGCCTTCGCTCGGTGGCTCAGCTTCTTCTTCCTTTTCTGGGCTGGAAACCTTTCGAGCCGGGGCCCTCTTCACACTGCTGGAGCTTCGGTAGGAAATGGTGGATGCACCAGAGCTTGAATCTGACTCAGAGTCTGACTCAGAATCTGAAGATGTTGAAGATGAATCAGACGAAGACTGATCCCTCTTCTTGGACTTTTTCTTGGACTTGGACTTGGACCTCCTCTTGGAGCTGCTCCTATGATGACGGCCATTTCTTGAGCTGTCAGAGTCGGAGCTGTGGCTTTTCTTCTTTTTCTTACTCTTGCCTCTGCTCTTGCTGCGATGGTGACTGCTGCAACTGCTGGCACTGCGGGACGGTCTCATGCAGTCCACAGCCGACGCAGAGCGTCTAAGACTGCTGGCAGGACGAGTAGCGTCTCCATTCTGGACACTTTTGCGGTCACCTTCATCATTCTTGGATTTCTCTTCTTCACCCTCTGAGTCTTCCAAACTCCTGCGCTTGAATTTGATAGGCTTAAAACTCAACACTTCATTGATGGCTTTCTCCAGATCAGGGTCAAGGTAGTTGCGATGACTGACTGGTCTGATTTCCAAATCATCTACTGGGTCATTATTTGTAGCTAATGATCTGTCTTGTGGTGGTGGCATGGAGACACTGCGACCGGTGGAGAAGTGAGGGCTGTAAGCTGACCTCTCGGTAAAGGCCACACTCCGACTGTCATCAATATCAACATCAAACTCACTCAGGCGGCAGCTGCGCGCTAGCGACATACGGGAATCAGCTCGGCTAACACTTCCAGGGCTGCGACCCCCAGACCGCCTGCTAAAGCAAGGGCTACTGGGACTGCTTCCGTACGCTGACCTCCCACGTCTGCCCTCATCTATGCGTGAGGTGCTTCGCCGGTGTCCAAGTGGGCTCAACTGACCTAAGCTGATGGTAGATTTGGTATCATCCTCTGGGCTTAACCCAAGACGTGTGGAGGCCCGGTGTGGTGCAGTGAATGAAATGACTGATTCTTTGTCAAAATCCCCCCAGCGACTGTCCATGCCTTTCCTGGCTCGGCTGTTGGCCTCTGAATAGGCCTGGGAGATGACTGATTCTCTGCCATTCACGTCATCCCCTGCCAGGGACTTCCTCCTGGAGCTGACTGAGTAGGTGTCATCTTGAGGATCCGAGGTTTTGGGTTTGGCCTTCAGGAAGGACAGAGCGTCTTCTGACTCAGCATTCTCCTTGAGGGCACTGAAGAGGGCATTTCCTTTGCCTCCAATGGAATCAAGGTTGGATCGTTTTCTGTAGCTAAGGGAGCTGATCACCGACAAGGGTCTGCTCGGTTCTACCTCTTTGCCCTCTTTATTTACCTCTTTCCATTCCTTACCCTCTTTTGACTCTTTCCCTTCTTTTGCGTCTACATTTACAGCAAATCTAGAAAGAAACAACAATGGAAAGGAAGAAGGAATGAAGGTAGTGGGAGAGAAAATGTCAACGATGAGATATTGGGGCAAGTGGAGGTGAGTCAGGGAAGAGAGTGAAGAGATGAATGAAACTTGACAAATCATAACAACAGAAATGTGATAGGAAATGTAAAAGATGACATTTAGCACGAGAGTATAGAAATGTACAACTGGAGACACCCGACCAGGGACAAACAAGGGTTTATCCTGCACTGAAACGTTAAGACAGACGCTAAAATAACAGTATGGCCCACCAAGGGAAAGTGAAGAATCAAAATGAATTGAGAGTTTGAATGGCATGTTGGCATGAATGGTGGGCTCGGTTGGTATTAGTTATTAAACATAAAATTAATTTTGATTGTCGCTGCTTAAAGTTGCTGAAACCTAAATCTAAATAGATTAGATAAAGGATTTAAATTTGGTAAGAACATTTGCTACTAGATTCTGTTTGAATAAAATGTTCCCTAAACCCCAGTCACAGCACCTGACAAAACAGAAAAAGAGAAAGCATTGCACTGCTAGAAAGCTACAGCTATTCTACAGAAACTGACAGACATAAAAAAAAGATTTAAAACATTTGGAAACAAGAAAGATTTTGTCCTACTTGCTGCAGTTGTGAAATAATGTTTCTACTTTGTAAATCTGACTGACAGGACTGAGGTTTAAGGTAACCCTAACCACAGAATATATGTACTTTCACAGAGAGACCAAGGTTTTAGTTAGATAATCAGGGTAAACTGGCTGAAAATCAAAGTTGTCCATATCAAAGTTAAAGTTAAACTTGATGTACATTTAAGTAATATTCCTGTCTCCCTTTTTTATTCCCTGTTGTTGGTCTGGGTTATGTTAAATGACTGAGAGAACAAGAATTCAAATGTACTTGTACTCAAATGCACATGGCAAATAAAGTCACTTGAACTTGAAAGCTACTACCACAAGGGCCAGTGTTGGCTGTAGCTCAATGAATCAGTCAGTTTATGCCTATGGGGACATGCTGCTAAGAGACATTTAAAAACTCCAGAAGTTTTAAAGTTGGAAGTGGCTCAGGTGAGGGAGGGAAGTTAAATCTTCTGGTAAGGAGACAAATCTGGGGCAATTGAAGCTGTCAGCTTGCAGACACATCCATTAATCTCGGCGAGCGGCTCAGGTAGACTATGCCAGCTGGCCATTGGGCATGTCGATAAATCTACCACTGAGGCGGTTTGTTTTTAGAAAAAAAAAAAAAAAAAAAAAGCCCCCTCTTCACTGAGCGGGTGACAATAAAGACAGAGCAGCTTGAAAAATACATTTAAGCAGAAGCAGTCCCCTTATTTCAGCAAAGCACTCTGATTATTCTATTTCCTCTGGGTCAGACCATGTAAACCATATCATCCAGTCAGACTCAGGGTCCAAAAGCATTCAAATGTCTAGGCAGGCTGCTTCCTATGAGCTGCTGAAATGATAGCGACAGCAGCTGATAGGACGCTGCTTTGTACTGACCTGGAGCTCTTGAGGCTGCCGTCATCTGAGAGGTTCTTGGTAGACCCTTTGCTTTTGGACAACCAGGACTTCACCCCGTCCACACGATCCTCCACTTCAGAGTCTGTGTCCGAATCCCCCTGACTGGTAAGCAGTCAGAGACAGGAAAACAAGTTAGAGGAAGCAACGAAGAGAAGAGATGACAGAAGAGGATATGAACACAGAAAAGAGCGAAGATGTCAAATGTGGCTTTTCAGAGAAGAAAGAATAAGGTAAAAAAAAAAAAACATTCCTGCAATTCTCTCTGGCTGTGAAGCTGTATGTGTTAGTGTGGCAGCGTAGGAGGACAAAAGACAGGACATGCAGTCAGTTCAATCAGCCTCTGTAAACACCCAAACATGCCCATGACATGGCTGCATAGATAAAAACACCACTCGTTGTCACTGTTAGATGAGTGAGACCATGGTCCTGCAGTTAGTCGACAAAGAGCCAATCCCACAAAAACCTTTACCTTTCACAAGCTACTTCAGAGATGTAGTTGCACCATGACAGTTAAAAACACAAAATGACAGCGCTTCAATTTATTCCAAGACCTGGGAATGAAGCAGCTCTGCTAGACACAGCTGGGCTTTTCTACAGGCATATCCCGTAGATAACTTGATATCTCAACCTCCAAAATCACAGAGTTCTATACCTCCTCAAATGCAACTTATTGGCGTCTTTCATAGTTTTTCTTGCACTGGACATTGTACAATTGCTTTTATAACATGGTGGATTTAATTGACTTTGCCATGTGAAAGGTGTGTCCTGCATATATCCAATGAAGATTAGGCCGAAACCTCCATCAGATTAAAATGCTGTTAAAGTACGTGAGTAAATGTTCACTTCTGTTTGTTCTTCGATCTACAAATGTTACCATAACCAAGAATAAAAGATGGCAAGCACTGTGAAAACAACAACAACAAAAAAACCTGCACAGCTACAGTTTCTTTTAACTTCACAGCAGAGTGGCAGAAAATTTCATCAACAGGCTTCCACACACACACGCACGCACGCACGCACGCACGCACGCACGCACGCACGCACGCACGCACGCACGCACGCACGCACGCACGCACGCACACACACACACACACACACACACACACACACACACACACACACACACACAGTCATATGCATACACTCATAATTCCACTTCTTGACAGAATGATTTGGTACACAGCTGGGCACTGCACTGTTTTTCCTCTCAATTATCATTACACGTTCACAAACCACTGTGAGCCATGGAGTAAAATGGAGGGCTTGTCATAAAATTTGACACGGATGAAAAGAGCGCAACACTCATTAAGTGCCGTCAAAGCCCAGCGCTTGTGTGGCGCTGTGAAATTAAGTTGTTACAGCTTAATAGTCCTACTGAGACATCAGAGGGGTGGCTCAACATCTCTGTTTTCATCTGCAGCTGTTTCAGAAAGCCTCCCATCTTGTCGAGGAAGAGAGGGAAAAACATCCCTTTCTCGTAGAGCTCAGACTGGCCCAGTACCACCTATAATTAAAATCGTTTGCAGCTCCCTGGATTTCAAACTGGAGATTCCAAACAATGGTTTGCCCAGTGAGATTCAAATGCAAGGCCAGCTAGTTTTTATGGAATACAATAACCTTGTGTGGTAATGCCGGGACTGCATTCACGCCAAAGACAAGGGGAGAAAGATGGGCCGAGGAAGGGGGGGCAATGGACTCGTAAGCTGTAATTAACTTTGCAGAACATGCCTCGACTATTAGACAATCTGGGGGATTTGCCGCTGCCTACTGTTATGATGACAGAGCAGCCAAGCGTCTCTGTCTTTGGCACTGCAGACTTGTCAGAGAAGACTGGGTAAACATCACTGAGGACGGAGGACGCTCAAACGTCAGGCAGCGCGTTTCCTTATCTGACCCTCGTCAGAGTTAATGAAAACATAAAGCTTTAGCTGCTGAAAGCAGGTAGTAGCAAAAATAAATGAAATATGTTGACAGTAGTTCTGCAGCTACATTCACTGTGGACATTTTACAGCTTTGTTAATCAAAACCGGTTCAAACTGGTCAACAAATTCTACCCATAGGGGCTTAATGTATTCTGTTAAGTACAATAAGACTGTTTTTTATATATGAAATTTATATATAAGAAAGTTTCTGAAAGTGATACAGCATACCAATTAGTTTTCTCATGTTGCCCAAATAATGACTGAGTAAATATTTTTCTAATCCTCCAGCTGAAAAACGTTATTATTTTCCTAGGCTTTTTATTTTCTTCCAGAATCAGATAAACTTTATTGATCCCCGAGGGAGAAACTACTATGAACAGTAATAATAATAAACAGTAAGTGAACAGAAAAATGTCGAAATGCAAATGTCCAAAAAGTAAAAAGTGTGAGATAGAATCACAGTACGAACAAAAATTTTAACAGTAAATTAACAGAAATGTGCGAAGGTAAACTGAATGAAAAGTCTAATGTGGATCAACAGTAAATTAACTGTAGCTGAATATTAATGGAGGTGTGTGACTTTCTTATCTGTGTACAAGTCCATGATCCATTCAGAGAACAGACAGATCTATCAGGTCAATAACCAAAACCACAATGGTGGGCTCTATGTAACTGAGCACCCTCATCCATGGTGTCATCTACAATTTATATCCTTGGCCACCATACCATTAGTTAAGCCTTGCCAAAAGCCTTGGGGAAGCAAACAAACATAGAGCTGAGGAGACATTAATTGTCTGTGACATTCTGCCGCCATTGGTTGTACATCTCTGTTACACACTATTACATTCATCATTAGCCTCTATGGATCGTCCTGCTCCGTTCTTCTTGGCTTTGCTCCTCTGTGTCCCTGGGTCTTACAGACACCACTGTTTATGCCTCCGATATATGAAACTGTCAGCCCAGTGAAGTCCCTGTGGCTCTGGAGCACAGACAGGCATATGCATCCTCTCCAAGACCATCAGGAGGGCACAGTGTCACATGGAAAGGTAACACTGTTTATCTGTGCTGAAAAACTCCCACTGCAGTCACTTCAGTGCACGTATTCAAATAATCACTTATCAGCTAAAACTAGAAACCAAAGAGATCAAAGTGATTTTCAGATTTTTGGGTTTGAGGACAGGCTAAAGCTGGGACCTTGGTACAACAGATTGGTTCTAGGAATGAAGGGGGGAAACCGGAGCGGGTGCACGAGGTGGCTCAGTATCAACTAGATACAGCTGGCCTCTTCTATAACCAAAGTCCAAGAGGGGAGCTGAACTCTCTCCTTTTCCAGAGTTGCCCAGGGTGATTGGCACTGGATGAGCGAACACCCGGCTGAGAGCCACCATGCTGGAATTCTCCCTGGCAAAGAGGAAGGTCACCTCTATGTGACTGTGGGTTGCTGAAAGGAAGGCTCAGACTGAATTTGTGCCTATGCACCAAACAGCATTTTGGAGTAAGGAGTCTCTGGGTGGGGTCCTTGAAAGGATACCACCAAGAGACTCTACAGTTCTGCTGGCAGACTTCAGTGTGGGTAACCATGTATGGTGCCAGGAAAGTCCAAAATTCAGACTAGTGACAAACTGTTTATGTCGAGGCTGAAACCTCACCTGCAGTTTTCTCTTAATTACATCAACGAATATTACAAATATAATTTCAGTAATATGTTCTTAGAACAGCTTAATTCAAATGGAATTATACTGTATTAGTATTAATAAATTCAAATGTATAGCTACATAATTTATATTTCATGAGACTAGAAATGCATTTTGTGTCAAAACACAGGGAATGATTAGCTTCTTTATTCAAATGTGACAGTGCTAATAGCTCATTACAAACCTTTGGAAAAAAAGCTTGCACTTCTGATTAATAATCCTTTACACCATCAGAAAATAAAACACTGACAGGAGCCAGAGTTTAACGCTGCTTGTGAGCTACTTGCCATGTGAGCACGACAGCTTTTTGTCAGACATTTGAGGATTCTGTATTATTAAGCAGGTGTGAGTCAAAGATGGATGTGGAACACACCCTCGTTTTTCTCCTGTCAGGAGAGCAGCCGCTGCTGCTGAGCCACACTCACATCAGGCCCTAGAGCGGGGTGCTAAAAAATTAAGACTGCCCCGGGAGTGAGAGGCCGACGGGTTGGCTGCTGTTCAAACATGGCAGTGTTCGACGTCACGCCCTCAGACGGAGGCGAGGCCCTGGACACAGCTGGATAAACCCCTTGGCGACGTAAAGGGAAGATCTCAACCTGGCTTCGTGAAGTGGTTAACGACACAGGGAATCTGAGGAGGGAGGCTTGTTTCATGCTGGGGCTTAAGTAGCATATTGTCAGTGGCATTCATGCAGCTCAGCATGTGAGGGCATGCAATGAAGAGTGAAGTAAACTGGGGTTATGAGGGGATCTCTGAACACTGTTGTTGATGATGCATTATCCTTGAGTCTTCACACATCAAATCTCCCCTTAGATTTACTGTATCTCTGCCTCTTCCATGAGTCATGTTTGAATTGCTGAACCTGTGTGGATCTGGAACGGAGCCATGGCTCTTTGATTCTGAGGGCCTGACAACAGCTGAGAATTATCACAGGGAATCAGAGAAAAATCCCCAACAACAAAACCGACCCAGAACATGAGATGAATTCCAAATATCTTTTCTATTTTTTTTTTCTCTGTCAGAGGGAATTTTTTTCTTTAAATATCAGCTCTTTTCTACCGTGTGACAGCCAGAAGTGATGGACTAACTGGACTGAAACTAAACCCAGAGAAAAACTCTGGCTTTTCTTTCTCCACTATCAACTTCTGAACTAAATGTTCAAAGACTGTAGAATAATGCATCATTTCTAGTGGTTAAAAAAAAAAAAGGATCAGGAGTTCAAGTTCCTCACGTTCTGTTCTTCCTTTTCTGATACTTTGTCACCATGTCTTGCAAACTGGTGGTGATGATGATGATGATGGGTGGAGTGACAGACAAGAAATGAAAACAGAAAAACAAGAAGACAACACAAAAGAAAACCATGAAATGAGAATCAAGTCAAAAATAAAACATCAAGGAAGCTTAAAAATATCTGAATATGTATGGATGTCAGGGCAGATGCTGTGATGGCACAGATTTGTTCTTCCGTTCGGCAAACTAAATGTACTGTACTGTACACATCACATTTTGACTCAGCATGCCACCTCATCCTGATCTTGTGTCTTGCATACAGAGCTGAGGAGAACACCTCACAGAGCATTTCCCAGCAGTTCACTGCTGCTGTACAGAGAAGAACCCTCACTCTTTGTAGGACTGTACTAAGCTCAGCATGCACCTCAGAGACTGAGAGCCTAGAGAGAGAGGACAGGACTTTTTACTGGGTGTGAATAATAGTCTGTCTGAGTCATTCAGCTGGACCAGACTTCAGCGGGGATAACTCCTGCCTTGATCTTGAGGAAGAAGGACATTCAAGGTGCAACAAGTGTAGTAAATGACCAGAAAAACGAAGAAAGAAATGAAGAAAACAAATCAACTCAACTTAAATGAGCAGTTCAGCATTGTGGGAAACACACTTATTGGCTTTACATGTGAAAATCAATACCACGTCTGTGTGTTAAGTACAGAGCTGAAGTCAGGACATGGTTCACCAGGTTTAGCATAAAGACAGGAGGCAGGGAGAAACAGCTGGTCTGTGTCTGTCTCATGTTCAAAGATGCACCTACCAATACATCTAAAGTGCACTACTTTACATATATCTTAATATTTTAATGCACACACATAGAGAAATGTAAAAGTGCTGGGCCAGTTTCTTGACAAACGACAGTACATGCAGCTACCTAGCATTTCTTGAGCAGTGTCTATAGCTACGGCGTGGGTTGCCAGATACTGTCGGTGGGGTTTTTGGTCTCTGTAAATGCATGATAAAATCAGGCAACCTCACTGCGACAGCAAGCACTTCCAGGAGAGCAGAGAAATAACTATACATATGATGCACTAGATAAAGTCAGGTCCTGTGAAATCCAGATGTCTATCTACCTGTAACAGCATGGTTAAAAAAAAATGGATAATTGCACAAATGAATCAAATTCCTCAAATTATGAGTTGAGAAAAATGCACAGAAGTGGTGAAAGTGTTTCTCTCCCACCACGTCTGGATTGTAGCAGGGATTTGGTCACCTGAAAAGTAAGGCAGTCAAACATCCTACAAGAAGCTGATGACAGTTTATTGATAAGAATAATATTCTATTAATATCTGGAGTGGAATATTCTCTTGAGTCTGAAGATTTATTCCTGACCTGAGGAATCAGGCACATGCTAGCTTTGTTTAGAGCTTTCAACTGAATCTCATGGTCTTCATCAGCAGGTGGAATTTGAATTGTTGTCACAATTACAACTAAGACTTTGGTCATTAGCAGTTTGGTGAGCTGACAACTCAGCATCCTACATCTATCAACCTAACACAATGACCTGGCCCTATGTACAACACAACAGTTACAGTGCTACAACAGGACTGGTGCCCTTTGATGTCCCAGTGAATACTGGGCTACACAGGTAAATGGTCTCTGCCTAGTGACTCAGTTAGTCCTTTCTCAAACTCACTCTCTGTTTATACTACATTTCATATTATGTCCTCCATCCTCTGAAACTTCAAGAAGCTCCAGATTTTTACTTATTCTTTTGTACCTGTTGATGAGGTCTTCATTATCGTCACTCTCCATCTCATCCTCGATGGCAGCCTGGAGGTCACCGATCCTTTTGAAGGCCAGTTTAAGGTCTGCCTGCAGGCTCTGATTAGCAGCCTCTAAACTCTCAATGTCCATTTCCTGTTAATGAGACAAGAGACGGAGCAAACTTTTCAGCTGACCAGGACCAAAGGTTGAAGCAGTTCAAAGTGGCTGTTGCTTTATTGTTGAGGGAAGTCATGCAGGCTCTACTAAAATGGTGGGAGTGACAGACTATACTGCTCATTGGTAATGGTGAATAAGTTTTCTCCTTGTCACATCATTACCAGCTCGTGCTTTTTGCGGCTGGCCTCAGCTTCCTTTTTGGCCAGTTCACCCATCTCCTCTTTGATGTCACGGATCTGTCTCTGCAGACGTTTGTTCTGTTCCTTCTCTCGATTTTCGCTGCTGCTGCGCTGATCTCGTTCCTCCATCAGCTTCTCCATGTTCTCCTTTAGACGAGCTACGAGGCTCTGCACAGCAATAAAGAGAGAAGATTCAACAACACAGTCAAAACTAATATCGTATACACTCACCGAGCACTTTATTAGGAACACCTTATTAATAATGGCTAGGGCCTCCTCTAGACAAAAAAGCCTCAGCTCTTTGTGGTATTGATTCAACAAGATGCTGAAACCTTCCTTTGAGATTCTCTTCTCCATGTTGACACTTTATTAGGTGGGAAAACTAAAGTTGAGTGTATCTAAAAACTTAACATGAGAGAAGGTCAAAGCTGAAAGTGGAAGTTAGCCTGTGAACTGTGATGGATGTTTATAACACTCAGTTTGGATCATAGTTCTACTGCTGGCCTCTGTTCCTCTTCCAGATAAATTCGACTAACCTGGAGGTTTGTTTCTCAGCTGCCTGATTATCTGTCTGTTTGTGTTTCTTGCTCTATTTTACTTACTTAATTTTAATATTGTCACTAAGTTCATCAATTAACCTGGTGATTATGTTTTACCAAAACCTTAAACTTGCTTCTTTTGTTGTACTTTTGTTGTAAATGTTTAATAGTAACTTATTTAAGCTGCGCCCTCTCTAACCCTGTTAGTAGTGAGAGTTCTGGTCTGTGTTTTTTCACTGTGGAATTACTCCTTTCATTCAGCTGCCTTTTTGAATGGTACCATTCAGCTATGCAACCGTTGCACAGCAACTCTACGGTCGCATTGTTTACACCAGGCTAATTGCACTGAAGCTGGTTGGCATGGTGACCAGAACAATGGACATCCCCTTAAAATCAGGATTACCCTGCAGGCATCAATAAGGTTCTTCTGATTCAGAATCAGAGCACGGCCATGTGAGCATTTATGTGAGGCAGCATCTAGGCAGTGCTTTAACCTAAAAGCTAACATCAGCATGCTAATACAATTACAGTGACAAAGCTTACACACTGATGTTATGCAGGTGTAATATTTACCATGTTCACCATCTTAGGCCATGTAGCCCCATCTATCTTCTGAACTTGCTGGTCCACAATGCGACAGAGATGCTGAGGTGGCCAATAAAATACATGCAAGCCCACATTTCTGGTGGGTTACTTTGAAATGCGACTGCTGAATAAGGTCGTCCCAAATACCATTTTTGGGGCTTCAGAGCTTCGGTAGTAATCAACAGTGAATAGCCGACGCTTGCAGACATTAATTTTTAAGGACTGTGTTATTCTACAGAATTGTTGTTTCTACTGTATTATTCTTCTAAGAGTTTGTGCTCCACAATGTTCTGCTGCTTTTGTTTCTCTTTCCAGGCAGATACAGCCTTTGCACTTTATTTGAAGTGTCCCAGATTCCTGGCAACCAAAACTGTGCAACGTACTCTGTCCTGTTTTAGAGGCGTCTTTATGCACAGCTGTAGATTGTGTCCTGAGCAGCAGACCCCCGTTTCTCCAGTTCGTTCGTCAGCGTCTCCATGCGCAGCGTCAGATGCAACTGCTTTCCCAGCAAAGTGCATGCATGCTTTTAATCATGTGTAACGTTACTGTTTAAACAGCGGATAAAAGCAGCTTCATCACTGCAAGTGGACAACAGACATCAGCTAAGTTCGCTAGCTAGTATGGTCCCAGTTTTACACACTGTCAAACACTATCCTACTACTAACATCATCCAGGTGAGCTTTCATGCTTGCTGTGCCAGTTTCAAATGGCATATTTGGCACATTGCCTTTGTATTCGCTCAGTTTAAAGAGTTGCCACACAGCTGAGCTCTTTGGCATTTTATCTTCCCTTTAACGGCCAAGGTGAACTAAAGCGTGACGCTCACTGCTGTGAGTGAGACAGATGGCAGGTGCCCAGGCTGATATGGTATATACTTCCAAATTTTGCCTTAGCTGATAGCCTACATTTGATAATAGATTAATTGCAGCCTTTGCGTTGTGGCTTCTGATCCACCTTCAGACTCATAGATCTGCTTCTCAAAGTGGACTTCCTGGATTACATGTCAAACAACCGGCCCACACAGATGCAGCCCAGTGTGATGCAGGGCTGCTTTTGGTTAGCATGCTAACATTTGCTTATTGGTAATAGAGACAGTACAGCAGAGGCTGATGGGAATGCCATTACTTTTGCAGTTATTGAAATGAAAAGTCAGAGGATCACAAGAATTATTACAATTCATCCTCACAAGTTCATGAAAGTCTGGACCAAATGTCAATCCATCAATAACCTGTGAGACATTTCAACCTGCTGGTGGCTCTAGATGAAAAGTGAGGGGATCGCAAACATTGGGATTTATCCACTTCGAGACCATAAATGTTTGTACCAAATTTTATGCAAATCCATTAGGGAACAAAAATATTTGTAACATATGTCAGAGCAATCTATCTGATATTTGTTGGGATATTTAACTCTGGAACAAAACTGTGGTCTGACTGACTCAGAATGCTGAGTATTACAGGATCCTTATGATTATGGTGCTTTAAAACCTGCATCAACCAACCCTGGAATAATATGAACAAATTCCTGTTGTGGTTCAGTGAGTATGGATACGAGCGCAACACGGAACCCAGTCAGAAGACAAAGTTAACTACTGATGAGCTCATTTGTATCAATAATTCACTGCAGCGGTGCAGCCGACTGTCCTCACATATACGTAAAGCCTTCAGCGGTGTTTAAACAGATGACTGCCGTATGGGTGTTTTAAACCTGCAGTGCCTCTCAATTCAGCCTGTGCATCAAAGCCAGCAGCACACTTTATCAGCGAGTTAGCTCCTGCATGAGCCACCCTGTCCACATTTCACATACCGAGTGGGTGTTGTACTCTGCCTCCTCACATCTGTATTGATTGAGCAGCGCTACCTCCAGCTTTGATGAGTTATACTACTCAGGCAACCTGAAATATTCACTCTTTGCAGTTTTAATGCTGGTGAGGGGCCATAAAAAGCAAAGCAAAAGGCAGAATGAGTCTAACCCCTGTGTGTATTCTCCAAACACTGCACATTTCACCACAAGCTAGAAATCCAGCTACATTAGAAAAGAAAATACATTTAATAAATAAATAAATATATTTTGTTTTGACTTTGGAGGACAACAAGCTGAGGAAATGTGCCTGGCAGTGAGCACATTGCATAGCTAGTAATTACTAAACTGAACCTGCAAAATTGATTACAGGGTCATTTTAGCAGTGGGCGAGAGACGATTTCAATTTCTCCCTGGGAGTGTGCAGATGGTAACCTTTATTGTTCACATGTGCTTTTTGTTTCAGGCAAAATCTGAATGTAATTTGAAAATGACAGAATAACAAATGGTATTGTCAAGTGAGAGTAACACAAGCTCGGAGTCAAGCAGCAGTGGTTGTGTCTAACTGGCTGTGGAAATTTTTTATCAAGCTAAAGTCCATGTTTATGTGGTGTCAAGCTCATCATGACCTTTTTTCTGTTTCTGCGGCCGTTCTCTGACCCCAGCAGCACATTTCACCCTCCCACTAACCTCCTCCCATATCTCCCACATGCCAGAGCTTCCTCACCCAGACGCCTACCACCACCAGCACTCCTCCACCTGTCTTCAGCTCTCACCTCCAGGCGTTTGACCTGGGTCTTCTCAAATTCCAGCTTGGTCTCCAGCTCGCGGATCTTAGCCTCCTGCCGGCTGACCAGGGATTTCTCCACCATGGACTGCTCCTGGAACTCCAGCTGGCTCTGGAGGGCTTGCATCTAAGAAACACACATACACATTTCTGTCTTAATATTCCTGCGAGTGCCACCCACTGACTAGAATAAAATCAGGGCATTTTTGTTTCAAATTAAAAGCGTCTCATCACAAAGTGGGGACATTACAAATGGGGCTACTGTCTTCTCTTAACAAACTGAATCTCTGACTTCATTTTTTGATGACCCAAAATTTCCTCCAAATAAATCACAACAAATCTGAGATTCTAATTAATGGTGCAAAAGAGAAAAGTGTGAAAATTTAATATACATTCTCCATTCAATACAGAGTTCAACCAATCAACACAGTGGCTGATGTTTAAGTGGTAAATGCGCCTTCTCTGACTGAAGGAGCTCACCCCCCCCTGCTGTGTCGGATTGCATTAGAAACCTCCACAGTGCAGCAGCATACTGCTGCCAAGCCAGAGGAATAAAAACAGATAACTTAACGTTACATTTTTACATTATAACAAGCTTTCTTATAACAATATACTGTTGATCCTGTTATAACATGAAATGTTTCACCGCATGTTGGTCTCAGACGCAGGTGCACTCCCTGTGATACGTACTGAGGTTGTGAAGGGGCACGATATCATTCACCTCCCTCCGTGATCAGTAACAGCAGAATCTCACCATGTCTCAACCCAAACATGAAGTAGAACTTAACGTGAAATGAGAACCAATCCTAGCGATGGATTCTGATCATTTATCACCCAAACCGTGATATTGTCTTTTTAAAATAACACAAGTCAAACTGTGAGACGGGTGTGGTTGATGTCTTGCCTCTAGCCTCAGAGAAGTTAAAGGATTGTCTCTTGCTAAACAGAGGTCTCCGATGGTAACACTGTGTGGGTGGGTCATACTAAGAAAAAGTATCCCTTGTAAAGCTGGGGGTGGGGTGGGGGATCCTGGTTTAATTTCCCCCTCCTCGTGGCTGGCTCCTGATTTGTACAGGTACAGCTGTGCCTGATAGAGAAATATTCATGAAGCAGCAGTCATTACAAGGATGACAGCACTAGCATGTTCAGCTTTATTGCTTGTCGGAGTTGGGAAACCAAGTTGGCCATCTTTGTCACATATTGCCAGCGCCAGTCCTGCTTGAATGACACATCAATTACATCAAGGGTTGTTTTTGTCAAGAGACCAATGCAAAGGCAAATAAGAAATAAGCTGAGGCAGTGCTACACATTCATGCAAGTTTGTAAATGAGATTCTTCACTGAAACTGAAACCTGGGAAACTGAATTCAGTGTTTTCAGTCCAAAGGCCCAAAATATTTAGTTTACTATCAACCAAAAAAAAGAGAGAGAGAAGTAGCAAATCCTCATATTTAAGAAGCTAAAAAAGCAAATGATTGTTGTTCTTTGTGACACAGGCCCAAAAACACATGTACTGAGCCGCATGTACAGAGGCACAAACATGGTAAAATGCTCTAATGCTCCTTAAACAGTGAGCTTCAACTGAATCTTGAAGCTTGGGGATTTTCAAATGATAATAGTAGTATAGTTTGTCATGGATGAGTGAGGATTCAACTTGATTCCAGTCCTCATTTTGCTTTTATTTACAGAACAGGAGGAATGATTATAGCAACCAGTGACACGTTTGATATACATATGGGCGCAGGACCCGACATCTACCTTCTCCTGAATCTCCTGCTTCTCCTTGAGGGCCTCCTCCAGCTGGGCTTGTAGGTCGCTGATCTGAGCCAGGTTCTGGGCAGACTGAAGTCAACGAAAACACAAGGGGAAAAAAAAAAGTCAGTGAGCAACATGATACAGTAAGTGGACATAAAACATGTTTAATCTTTTAATCCATCTGATGGAAGAATAAATAAGGATTTCATTTTCAAAAATATGTCATCAGTTATACGTATGCAGACTATGGATAAACTGAAAGTCTTTAAAACTAAATGTAAATCCATCAAGTACCAACCAATAATAAAAAAAAAGTGCAGATCCACTTTTAAAAAAATGATGACGTCACACTGACATTACCTAGACAAATATGCCAGAAAGATTTTTTTTTTTTTTGTCTGGTGAAAGCATATCAATAAAGCTCATTTCAGTGTGACCTGTGTGAAATATTTGAGACAAGTGCTTTTTTTTCACAGTAGATGAAGCACTCTGCTGCAGCGAGTCCCACAGGGAGTTCAGCTGCTTCAATTTAGACAGAAAGGATGGATTCATTTGGAGCCAGTGGAGGCAGATCACTCATCATCACTCATCCCCCATCCTCCAGTGATGGAAAGGGAGTGCTTTTACTCCTCTTTCATTTCCACTTGCTGCTCATCTGCACATACAGCTACATTAATACTAATGGGGGGGGGGGGGGGGGGGGTTAGTCAAAGACCACCATGTTTCAAAAATGACTCAATTGGCAGGGATCGGTGGTTAAAACAAGTCAATGTATATCTCAGGCCAGGGATTTTACCGCTTCCAAATGAGCTCTGGATTGCTTTATGACATGATATGGTGGTATATCTATCTATCTATATGTGATGTGATATGCACAACATGCAGGCTGGACTGCATGTGTCTGTGTCGTGCACACATGTTGACACGTCAAGATGCAGGCAGGTTTTTCGTTACTCGTTTAAAGTCAAATAAAAAAAAAAAAAAGATTTGCAAAAGAAATAAATATGTTCAATGCATTTGTTAGAGCTCAAGGACACAGAGTGAATTTTGGTGAGTAATTCTAAACGTAAACATAACTTTGGTTTGTTCCAAAGAAAACTCCACAGGGTGACTTTATCATGACTCATCCTGAGTAAGTGTTTTAGAAGCTTTTCCATCTCAACAAAATTATATTCTCAAATAATAAATACTGTTCTTTCATTTACTGTTCTGATTATTTATTTATTTTCTGAAATCAATTTGAAAACCCTGAGCACTGACATAAAATAACAGCAATCAGAAGCCTGCAGTGTGACAATGGAATGATTATAGACTTTTACTGTGTTATTACTGAATTATACATCTAAACATTAAAACGTTATGCGCAGTTACTTCATTTTATATTGATCAAGGTCTCAATCTATAGTATTTGTTTAAATGACAGGTTTTTGTCTTTTCCAGAGTGGTAATTATGTGCTCAAAACAAAATTCAATCAATCAATAAAACTGTTGGTGTTGACTTGTCCTTCATGCGCACAAAGTACAAGACAGTATCACACTGACCCGGCCCCTGGCCCCAGGCCCCAGACATACAACTACAGAAATCAACTGTTGGCACTGTGAAGTTTGAATACGCAAAATGCATTTACTGTATATATGTTATAAAGAAATGAGGACCGTCCAACTGAAGGTAGTAACAGTATATATAGTAGGCTAGCTCACTCTCCACTGTCTCTGCTGCTTCTGCTGAGGTCTTAATAAGCAGCAGTAGAAGTAAACCAGTCTGGCACTGAACCTCTGTCCTGACCACTAGAGAAGGTGCAGACTCAGAGTGTATCAGGGGGTTTTAAATGTATCTGTATATGTGATGGGACCCTGCTCAAGCTGAACCAGGGTGTGAAGTTCCTTTTTGAATAGCATGACTTTTAATTGGCAGAAACTGGCCCACACACTATTTCACATAAACACGCAACAGACATAAAATCCTGCTGTTGCTCTGTGGACTGAACTTCATTTAATATTTAGGTCTTTATATGAAAGTGTTTGTGAAATGGAAACTGTAAATGTCAAAGAAAGGAAACAAATTAATTGCTAAACATATTAGAAAGCAGAATAACAAAAGGTAAAATTTAAAAGGATTTTTATAATTATTTTGTTATGAATAAGTCATTATTCTGTTTCTATTTAAAAAAAAAACATTTAATTAATCATTAAAAGAATAAATCCTCATAAGGAAATGAAAGTATTATTTAACAAATGTTATTTTCAGGTTTTAATTATTACAGTAACAAACTCCAGGCACAGTGTGTAGAGAGAGGAGAACAGCAGACCTGGGCCACAGCAGCCTTGTGTTTCTTCATCAGCTCGTTCAGGTCCTCCTGGTCCTCCTCCATCCTGGACTGCAGGTCGTTCTTCTCTCTCTGCAGACGACTCAGCTGCTCCTCCAGCTGAAGGACAGAGAGCAAAGCCAAGAGTTGTGTAAACAGATGGACGGTGTCCCACAAAATCAGACATTAGATGGCAGCTGGTTCACCCACCAAAAATAAGTCAATAAATAAATAAATGAAAACAAAAAACATCTTTAGTTGCAGATTGGAAAAACCTAAATCCCACACACAGGATCTGTGCTTCACACAGGGTCAAAGACTCTGAACAATTTTACTTATGAGCTTAATGATTTTGTACTGAAGCACAATTAGGACATTTGAAGCAGAAATGTACTGAAAAGTTGTTTTGTTTAATAATAAAATTGATATTGTAACTTCAAGAAACAACTGTGAAAAGCAACATCTGTTTATTATCATCGGTTAATAAGCTGTGGTAGAAAACAATACAATAAAGGAGGTCATTTAAGAGTGATTGAGCATAAAATGTGCGGAGACATATGCATTAATCACAGCGCAGCGCCAGTTGGAAAAGCTTTTTAGAGTCAGGCATCTACCAGTCAGCTAAAGAGACACGAACAATGCAATTTACCACGGGCCTACCACATCAGAAGAGCTGCTAGTCACAACCCGTACGGCTCACAATAAACTCAGGCAAAACTAAATGGGCTGCAAGTGACTCTGATTTACAGTGATGGCATTGCCTGCCCAGAATTTAAAGTCATAGCTGATATGGTGCATCTGCAAACTCTCTGATCACCCTCACATAAACACTATTAATGCTTTGTACAGTTCGATTTCAGTGGGAGGTAGAGGTGACGCCAGTGGGGGAAAAAACAGACTCATATTTACACTTAGACATTTTAGTAACATTAACTGGGTAACCATTTAAAAAAAGGATCCCTCACTGACAACACAAAGTCAAAAGCAGGTTCACCAGATACAATCAGTCACTTAACAGAGATGGTAACGCAAGTAGCTATTGCTGTTTTATACCAGTCCTACTGAAGAGATCAATGGACAAAACCATTTTTTTTAGCTGGTGCAGAACACAGCATCTTCTCCTGGACTGGATCTTTATGTCGGTGAAACGTCAAATTGCAGTTTTCTTACAAGCTGATGTTATAATTGCAAATTCTAGTTCTAGTTTTAATGAGATATGTTGACTGTTGACTGAGAAAAGTTTTTTAGTAAAAGTTGAACAATTTCATGTGTTCTAATGACAAGAAAAACCATACCATGAAAAACATGGGTTTGGGTATATTATGGTCCTTTGTGTATCATCTGTTTCTGTGTTATTTTTTATGTTGTAGGACCACAACGACATAAAAAAAAACACACAAAAAAACAAAACTCTGTTAGACTTTATTATATTTTAAATAGAAAAATAATCGAATGTTTAAAGGTCTGAGCCACTCTTTTCAGAAAGAAAAAAAAAAACAAGGTCAAAACGGCGTGTCGGCACAGAAAACACTTCAGCCATGTTTTTCACTCGTCCATCTCAAGTGTGTCTGGTATGCTCCTATTTTAACCAGTCCAGCTGTCTGTCTGCACAGACTGTGTAATATCACAATAATATCTGAGTGTTAAAAGTCATATATAAAACTACAAGAATATTTTCTAGACACACTCGTGACTGTCTATACATTTTCCTTGCACCACCTCCATAACTGTGACTAACTGGTCACAGTCCAGAGCTGTGCTTTGACTTTGTGGGTGTGCCACTCTTTGCACAGCAGAGGTTTTTTCTCTGAGGAGAGCCCTTATTAGCTCTTACACAGCCCCCTCTATGATCACAAGGCCCAACAGAGGTTATTTAAGGTCCCAGTCATAACCAAAATATCCAATTAGAGGCTAAAAGCCAGCCGCGACTGCTTCATACCTTCAGCTGAGGGGAGGGACTGTGCTGAAGTAATCCTATTTCTATAATGACTGGGATAATATACAAAAGGCAGAGAGAGGTTGGTGGTGCAGGGCTGTGGCTTAATAAATGATGACTAATGTGACTATGTGAAAAGGGTAATGAATCCATTTGCACATAGCAAGTAGATGAGAGGAGTCAGGGACAAGCAGAGCTGACACTGTGGCATCCATCTTATTAAGAAACAGTCCAAACAGGATGTAGAATGAACCCAACTCCCGGAATCAAACCACAGCTTCCAGACATGGATTTGGATTACGAGGGGAAAATTCAGTTATTCCGTATTTATTTTTATTAAAACCACCCACTGCTGAGACGTACCAAGGTGCACTTCAGTAACTATAAATATCCATGTGGAATCTGGGGCAAATTCATTTACGCATCTCACTTTCTTGTGTTTTTCAAATCCACCGTTAGCCTCGGTGAGCGCTGATAAAAGCTTTGAAAGCAGCTCCAGGACTGTACGGTGGGGGCGGGGGGTATTGTGATGGACACACGGGAAAAAAAAAACGTGCCAGTCAGCTGCATTAAACTGTCATTTAACACATTTAACAATAGACTGTCAGTGCAATCTCAACCCAATCAGGTGGGTCGGCTCCCACCCCCCCCTCCACAGACTGCTCTGGCTCTCTGAGGAAAAATAAAAACTAAGGAAAATGTGTGAGACAATTTTCTCAAAACACTGCAATTATGCCAGGAGAACGGCGGGAGAACGGCAGAAATGGTGGTCCATCTGAAAGAAATGTTATTTGCATGATTTTATCGTCGCTGATGTGGTCAGCGATGCATCAGAAAATCCTCAATTTATGCAATAACCGTTTCTGCCATCAGCTCTCTCAGCCTTTTACTTTACGGCAGACTGGATGCGTGCTGCAGAGGTCACGCTCAAAGACATCATCTCAAAACAAACAGCTGCTGACACATTCATCTTATCGCAGCAATATTCATTTTTCACGTTCTATTTATTGGATCGCACCTTTTGGGAAAACACTTAAATTGCATTTGGTTTTTTAGGTCTTTCTTCAAACTTCTCCACAGTGGTGTTGGACGTGTGTATGAGCAGCTGCAAAGCCACTGGTAGATTAGATTTAAAAGATGGGGCTAATTAAAACTGATGAGCTGTGTTGTCCCTCTACCAACCGTCTCAGTTCTTAATATCAAAGACCTCAATCAGAGTTTAACAGAACTTTAACGAGATCCGTGAGCCTTTCAGACAAACTAATATTTAGCTCCAGATCTTCTCACCAATCTGAGCAGAAACACTCACTCAGCTGAAAAATAAAGTGTGTTGCATTGTCTGTCCAAGTAATTCAGTATGTAGTGTTTCCACAGTACACCTTTTAACTGGATTTAGTATGTTCGCTTGTAAAATTATACTACAACATTAGGACTTACTATACTACAAGAACAGTTTCACCCTCTTTTTCTTTTGAATTATTGCACAGTGTTGACGTCGCCTTATGTCATGTGTAGCCATCGGATGTAGATTTAAGAGTCTTATGCTGGGTCTGTCATTTAGACATGAATCAGTGGGAAATATTAAAAAGTCAGCTGGAGTTTTTGAGTCATGGAGCCAATGTAAATTCACAGGCTGTATAAAATCGAAGGACCCATTGTTTCAAAAATGACAATTAACTTTGAGTCGTAAATCTGCCCGTTATCGCTGTGAACTGTGTGTGTGTGTGTGTGTGTGCTGAGGCAGACTGAAAAGCTTGACAAGTGCAGCGAATAAAGAAGAGGAACAGGCACAGAAGTCAAAGTCATGGAGTGTCAGAGGACAATGTAGTAAATAGAAATAAAGTTTGATGTTACATTATGCAACTCAATTATTATTTACATTTTTTAAGAGAAAAAAAAACAATATTATCAATAGAAAAAGAGTTTGCTAACGAGACAGTAATTGGTGAATTTAACAATCTTTAGTATTTTTTCTTTGTTGTTTGAAATATTTCTAATTGATAAATTTGCAATTGCTTATGACAGAAAGGTATTCACTGAATTACAACGTACAGCAGTCTCAGACCAGACACCTATGCTCCACACTGCTGCTCATAAATTCACCAACTTATTCCAGAGAGCAGTTCTCCAGTTCATTTAAAAACACAGGAAGACTTTTGGAAAAGAGCTGACAGTAACATTTTCACTATTTACTGTCTCCTTCTGTTAAGAGGGTAAAAGAAAAAAAAAAAGAAAAACAAATGAAGGTGAGGGAAAGAAATAGTCGTCCATCCCTCCCTCCCTCCATCTTCTCCTAGTATCTGCTCCTGAACTGCAGCTGTGTCAGCTCAATTATCTCCACCTGTCACTTAACTGTGGACATGCCAGGTCTTATTCAAATGAAGTTTCTACAGTCAGTCATTTCTTTTTAACAGGCAGGAGAGAAAGCACGAGAAGATTAAACCTCACTGATAGAGAGAGTATGACCGAGGGGAAGTGAACAGCAGGAGAAATGTGGGAGTGAAGAAGGAAAAAAGAGGCGGTTTGACCGACATGTGGAACCAGATTGCCATGGGAACAGGGCATGAAGTAAGAAAAACATAAAGAAAGACAGAAAAATATAAAGGTCAAAACACATTAGGAGAAGCTGAGACAGAAAGGCAAGAAAAAAGAAGTCAAAACTAAAGATGTAAAAAAAGAGATGGAGACAGAATAAAATGAGTATTTTAGCAGGGAAAGAAAGAAAGACCCCTCCTTCTCCCAGAATACGAGGAACAGTGGGAGTAAGACGATGAGCTCTGAGGGAACAGATGTGTCCTCTAACCCCTTATCTCAGGCTAAAGGCAATGATTTGACATGTCTGCTGCCGCCCTCCTACCACCACAGATGGCGCAGCCTTATAAAAGCCTCAAAAACACAACCTACGTGATCACCACTGATGATCATTTCCAAATGTTGTGACAGCTTTAGCATTATCCTTCTCTTTCACAGCGAGACGCAGTAAACTTAATTTGTTGCGTCCAGGACGCTTGTGAGAAAGGACGGATTTTTAAAGTTTGAGAGGAGGATTCAGAGAGCTGCACTGACCGCCTGTTTTGTTTTGGAGATGTCCTCCATCTGAACGTGCAGGTCTTCAATCTCCACTTCCATGGACTTCCGAGCTTTGACTGCAGCCGCACAGGTGAACTCAGACTCCTCCAGCTGGAACAGATACAGAGAGCAAAGGAAAATGCATCAGTTCAGCAGCCAGCTTAACACCAAATGTGCTTTTTGAAGTTAGTGCATTACATGTACAGTCACATTCTGTAATTCTATCAATTGAATCTGCTCCCACTTCATGATATTGAATGAAACAGCGGCTCTCTGCTTTTTTTTTTTCAGGGAACAGAGTAATCCTGTACTCTAGACCAGCGGCTTTCACACTGTCAGGCACCCTTTGCGAGACGTGGGAGATTTGGGGGGCGGGGGGGTGGACAGAGAGATGTGAGCCGCCTTTGTGTTTCCATCAAATTTTATAGTATTCTCTCTTAGAGTCAAAACTCAATCACATTTTGACAGCCCCTGCTCTACACCCAAAAAAAAATCTGTCATCTGCTGGCAACACCAAATTAACACCAACCAATCAACACACGGTTTTAAGTCTCAGTGGTGTTAAAAGAGTTTTGTTGTTTTTTTTTTTCCATTTCTCCTGAACAGTGGTTTCCAACCTCAGGGTCGGAACTGGTTCAAGAGATAGATCTGAGGAGTCACACTTGGATTCAAAAAACAGGAAAGAAGGAGAGAAAAGTGCTGCCTTTTTTTTCCTGAAACTTTTTTTGTGAAACTTTTCAAAATGAAGCTGTGATCTGTGAAGGAAATCTCACTCTTTGGGTTACATCTGCAGGCTGTCACGAAGTGCTGTGAGCGGTCACTGCCTTGTTTATGGAGGATCACAGGTCAAAAAGGTTAAGAACCAGAGAACTTAAATCATTTGCATCATATGTGATTACAGTTTCTTTAAATTATAAATGGCTGGCTCAGGTTGTCATCTCAAATTCCTAGAACTGTAGTTACACAACTCACATTTGAAGTTTTCATTGGGAAAAGAGACCAAGAGTGGCGCACAGACATATTAAAGTCCCCCCAAGTCTTCCTACATAGGACAAAGACCTCAAGACTGGAAGAGACACAGTGAGATTGTTTGTGCCTCTGATGTTTTTGTGTGTCTCTCTGTAGCAGTTTGCGTCACTGAGAGACAACTAACAAATGAAAAATGTGGCTGAAATGAGTCCAGTGAAGTTACCTTATCAGCTGTTAGAACACTGGGATTGGACACTCCAGTAAAAACCTGGATTAGGTTCAGTGGCAATGTTCCTAATGTCAGCTGTCAATGTTTTTTTAGCTCCTATTTTCTACAGTACCTGAACACAGCAACTACAAAGCAAATACACTATTTGTTAAGGTGTTGTTACAGTAAGGTGAAAAAAGACTGTAGTTAATGTTGACTGCAGGCTTGTGAAGGGACGTGAACGTTCTACCTTGCAGCACAGAGAGAACACTACTTCCTGCACGGACTCTGAAAGCCGATACTGGACGTAAATTATGAGTGTGGACCAGTGTAAAGAGTAACAGTGACACTGTAAGTGGAACACCATGTGGCTGGTGAAGCAATTTTCCAGTGTTGTAAGACGCACAAATTAAATTCCATTCTCCTCATTTGTCATGTGGTGGCCACATTAATTTCAGAGATCGACCTTAGCAGGTAAAACCAAAACTGTCTCCATACCACTGTTATGAAAACTATGTTACGTACTGTGAGAGGAGAGAAAATATGTTGGTACTTTGGTTGAGCTGACTGTTAAACATCTAGCTCCTCTGAAAATTTTTAGAGGTTATTTGATCTAGAAACTCTAAAAATGTTCACATTTCAAAAATGTGAACATTTCAGCAGCATAAATACAAATAAATTAGAAGAAAGAAAAGTGTAGAGTGTAAGAATTTGGAAAACAGGTTTGATGACCTCTGCTTAACAACTTCTGCAGCTTGTACAAACTTCTGACCAAAGTGTGAAATACTTTTTAGCTTCCACTAAAGGGATATTTAAGATATCTCTATCTGCATCAGACTATAAGTTGTTCCTGGTCTAACCGGTGCAGTTAGTGTACATAAAATGATGTTGTCATGGCTGTACCTGATTCTTGAGCTGGGCGATCTCCCTCTTGCTCGGTGCATTGTTCTTTATGTGGTCCAACATGATCTGGGCGTCAGCCAGCAGGGCCTTGGTTCTCTTCAGGTCCTTCCTCAAACGCTTCTCAGTCTCTATGTCACCACTTCTCACCTGGAACACAGGTACAGTTGGGTGAGGTTTGGTGACTCTACAGATACAGATATATCATATCCAGCCTTTAAAGGCCAAATTATTTATTTATTTGTTTTAACATATATGTTTCAGTTAAATTTTACACACAGTTTAAGAGCTCACAGATAAATGGAAATAAAGTACAGCAGAGTTTGTCAACCAGTCACTAAAAATACAGTTATTACTGTGCTAATATGACTAATGTAACAATTAACAGCATCAGAAAACATGAATACCTTTGATTTTTGTGTTGTCTCATGTTACTGCATTAAAAAGGCTTATTTATAACCTCCATCCAAATTTATGTAAAATAACTTTCACAAAACAGACAGAACAAAACTTCATGTGGGTGTTTGTCAGTACAAGAAACTCCACTGTGGAACTGCACAGACTGGGTCTGACGATGATCAACAGGTTAGTCTACTGATGGCTGTGATCACAGAGGTCACCCATGTTTTGCATTCGCAGTCGTCTCTGTTCCCTCGATGTCAAAGTTGGACATCAGCCTGAACGTTATCAGTGTTGGTGGCTCTCTAATTAGACTCGGCAAAGTCAGAGAAAAATTGGATTCGGTCAGTATAAATAAAAATCTCCACCCACGCACCTCACGAGCAGTGCTGCTCTGCTTCAGAACAGCATGCTGTACCTATCCAGCTCTGCTCGTACCAAACGGGCGTTTAATGTGCTGTGACTATGCAGAAGAAATGTACAGATACACAGGTCAAAGTCCTGTTAGAACACAAATGTCTCTTGATACATTATATCACAGAATGTCTTGTTAAAGTTGAAACTTTTAATCCGTTGTCACTGACTTCAGCTCAGATTTCAGCATCCAGGGGGACGCCACAGGAAATCACACCAGGGTGTCTGTTAGCTGTTTTATCTGAGATGGTGTTGCAGCTCCAACAGGACTGTGATCCATCCCACTGTGTACAGTGTAGTTGTGTAGTTACCTTGTCCTGTGCTGACAGAAGCTTTGACTCCAGCTCTCTCTTCTCCTTCAGCACCTTCTGCTTCTCATCATACTCTTCTTCAAGCTGGACTTCCATTTGCTTCAGCTAAACACAAAACACACACAGAAATGAGTAAATTCATAGTGCACATAAAACTGCCGACCTACGACAGCAGTCACTTATTGTCAGTGAATGAATTGTAATGTTCTCTGTACTAAATTTTGTGCCAATCCAGAAGCTAAACCCAGATATTTAAAACCAATATCTTATATAGTCAATATAGTCACATCGACTGTGAAGAAAGATAATTCTAAAACCAGTCCAGAGTCCAGTCCAGTCCAGTCCAGTCTACAGTAGCTTCTGTTTTCATACATCTGTCATTTATTTATTCATCACATTCCATCATAAATAATACATCAATATGGAAATGTCACTGGAGGACACAGTGTAGAGAATTGCCAGCTTGTGTAAGAGTAGAAAAACTTAATTATGAGTGAGCTAATGAGGACTCAGTTGCTGAAGGGCAGTGATGGGGCGTCAGGACTGACAATGCAAAACAAATACAAAACGGCTTTAATAGCAGTGACAGTAACAAGGCCGAAGATGCACCCAGATCCCAACAAGCACACTGCAAACACTTCTGTAAGAGGAGAGGACGTGAGAGCAGCAGAGTGCTGAGCACGACATGGCTCTGCTGCTGTATCGATGGAAGCAGTGCTGTGGAAATGTGTGTTACGCTGAATTTAACAAGACAAGGTAAAAATGTGTTGAGTTTGTATTAACAGCAAACAGCATCACCCGCCAACGAAAGCAGGAAAAGATCAGATCATTTGTTTCAAATATGATATTATTCTTTAATTACAAACAATAATATCATCCTCACAGTCTGAATGAAAACTTGAGCTTCTTATAAATGCTGCTATTTCTTAGCCCACCCCAGGTGTTTGGCCTTGTGCCCCATCCTGAGAAGACCACCACAAGACGACCTTCTTTTGACAATACTTCTGCTGATGGCGTTCTTTATTTAGCAAATTCTGTATCTGAGATGCTGCTGCTTTTCTATCTCTCAGGGAACTAAGCTTGATGTATTGATCTTCTGATGGTGTGGTAACTTTTGGTCTGACTGACTGTGCTTTGGATACAACTGAAACCTTTAGTCCAGCCATGATTTGATGCTGAGAAAGCTGCTCTTTGTTTAGAATAACCATTTAACTTCTGACACTTTCACTTACTTCTGATGCCATTTTCCACGTCACAGTGTTACTTATTGAGCAACGATCCGCTGGCAACTTAAGGCACAGCCTTATTTATAACACGTGAACTCTGGCTGCACTGGTTGGGTTACTGGTTACTTGAACGAGCCTCTGGTGAGTAGATCAAACCCACCTGTGTGTCATCTGAACGCACGCTTCAATGGATGGGATGCAACTCAAGGAAAGTACAAAGGAGTAACGTTGGTGCAGAACCTGACATTTCTTTCTTCATTTTTATTTCCAGGTTTATAGAAAAATATACGATTTTTCACATATTTTATCTGGGAACTAAATGTCAGGTAATCTTTGTGTCTGTCGCTTCAGCTCTGACCATTCTTTATTTAGCCTCCTGTTGTGAGCCTTTCTTTAATAGGTATTTGGTGGCTACATTTATTACTGATTTAGACCTTTTGTGAGGTATTAAAATTCAGGAAGCAGCGAAGTAAAAGGGTTTATCTTTCACCACAGTGTATTGCTAATCTTGATAATCTTTAGCCTTCTGAGTAGAACACATTAACACCTGCTCTAACATCAAATCACAGCTGTAGAACAAGGAGCGAAAGCAGCCGCGAACTTAAAGAACGTGCGTGTATGTGAAACTTTACCTTCTTGCTGCACGACTGTCTGATCTCTTCCACCTCATCGTCTTTGCTCTCAATGTCCTTGCAATGGGTTTGACGTAAGCGCTCCATCTCCATCTCCAGACGCAGCTTGGCCTGAAAGGAAAACATTGTTGCTATGGGTTCAAAGAGCGCTTTGCTGATTTTCAGCTGTAGTTGAAGATCCCTCCCTTCTTTTAATTCCACCAAGAGATAACGGTGGGTTTGAATAGGCTCTTTTCAGAAACTCTCAGAATCTGCCAAATGCCCCCTCTCACCTCCCACAATATCAGTGCCAAAATTAACATTGGCCAATCAAATTCATCAAATTTACAGCAGGACGTGAAACCACTTTTCTATGACCTTTTTTGGGTCATCCTGGCTGTGGATGCCAGAAAAAGGATCAGATGAAGTAAAAACCTAATGCACAAAAGAAAATCATCAGAATTAAACATACAATGACCTGCAGCTAATTTGTTGCCAAGACATGGCGTTGTGTATTCCTTCAAAGCACAGACAGAAATCCCCGAATAGAGAGTTTACTACTTCTGATTATAAGCCTCATTCATTTGGTTTGTCTGTTTTCCTTCAACTGCAGGTGGTTCCCCAATATTCCATGAGTGCAAATTTAAATTCAAGTGTGTTCGTCACTACACAGCATATATCCATCCATATATTATTCATAAGAACACAAATGTCCACAGTACTTGGTGTTGTTCTAAGTGTTGCTGAGAAGCTCTGACATCTGATCATAGTGGATGAACTACAGCAAGGTAGCCTGAGAAAAACTTCCTTCCCTTTTCTGTTTGGGAGCATCAGCACAGCTCAGTCTGCTGCTGGAGGTGAAAACTGGCTTTCATGCACCAGAAAAACTATTCACGATGAACATGGATAACTTCACCATACACATCTGGCTCTAGTTGCCACTGGTGGCATGGCTGTCCACCAGAAAAACCTACTAGCCAGGCTGGAAACAGCCAGTAGCCCCAAACCCATGATCCTTTGAGCTTTTATCAAAGCCTGTGCTGCTGTTGAGTGTTGCTTAATTTACACTATGTAGTAATGACACCAATTTCAACCATACTGTCCTGCTCTAATCCGAAGTGCTAAAAGTGGAGATCATTTAAGAATGAGTTCAGAAAGTAGTATTATCAGTCAGCTTACTCCTCAGGTAGAAAACACAACAACAGCCCACTTATTACATGGATAGCTACGTATGTCTAATAACCTTTCTGATTTCAGCCTGACCATTTCTGTAACGTTCCGAAACCAGCAATCAAACATTTACATCCACTTCACACCATGGCTGCTCAGTAGGGCAGAGGGGGAGAAAGGAGCCAGGGTTTGATCTCCATGTCTTTTAGAGAAGGTGCCGAACATCTCTGTGGGGAACTCTTCAACCTGAGTTCTGTTATACATATGATTTCTCTCACCTACAGCTCCCATTGGCGAGCTTGTGGATGTTTATGCTCTGATGGAATGAGTAGTGATATACTGATGTGTGTGTCTCCCTGGATATCAGTGAAAGCAGGGGGCCAATGTAATTAATTCCCAATGGCTCCTAAGCCTAATTCTGTATGATGATTACAGGCGTCTGCCTCTCTGGAAATTCTTTTTCTGCTATTCTTTGATTGCATCAAAGACGGCAATCAGACATAGTTCATGTCTAATGTCGTGCTGCTTTTACGATGTCTATCCTGGTGATTTAGGACTTTTATTGTCTGCTGGTAGCGTCGAACATGTTAGCTCGCTCACATATACATGGCTTCTCTCAGAGTGAGAGGATGGATATCAGTCTCAGGCCTGTGGTCAGAGGCACAGAGTTTGAATCAGGATGTGATTAGCCTAGCTTAGCATAAAGACTGGAAGCAGGGGGAAACAGCTAGCCTGGCTCTATCAGTGTTATGTGAATGTTGCTGTTTGGATATCAGTTTTTATGTCTATTTATGTATTTATCTGTCCATCTAAATAACAAAGGGTATTTTCCAAAATAATTTCAAATATTAGTCTCGGTCTGTGCATGTGTTATTACAGCTATAATCAGCAGTACACAGTTGGTAGTAGCAGCATCCCACAGTATCATATTTTAAAACAGCTTAAGTCTATAGCCAGTGGTGTATATGATTTGTAAAGGAGACAAGCCTCCATTTTGTAAGCATTTTATTTTACCATCAGGGTCTATGGCCATCTGTTAACACTTCTCTAAAAAAAAGAGACAGTGGGCTGTATATAAAAAAAAAAAAAAAAAGCTGTCAAGGGCAGTAATACTTAAGTTAAACCTTAACACATGTAAACAAGTACAAGTAAAATATTCATAACACTCACATCACAGCAATGTACTATCTGAATTCCCAGGACTAAAAGGACATGTTGTCGAGAGACAACACCACACTGGCTGTGCCGCAGCTCGGTGTCACATAAAGGCCACGGTCACTTATGTGGATGGTGTTAAAAAGTGACACAAGGGTGAGTAGATGATCTCTACATCATCACTTGAGGAAAACAGAATCAAGCTGTGAACACAGCACTGACATATCATCATTTAAGCAGAAACCAACTCCTGAGGGAAACATCTGGTTGTTTAGCTGCTAAATGCCCCACTACCTGCTCTGTTGCTGCTAAAATTTGAGAGATCCCTTTCACACTATCACGTTGTTTTCACACTGTCACTTGATATGTTGTTATTGTAAATTATTGGTTATAGCTGCTTTAAATAGATACCCAATATTTTCTTACAATGACATGAATTAAATGACTTTAAATTTAATCATTTTTTAAATTATTTTGCCCCCCAGGAGTCAAAAATCAACACTACTTTATTACTGTGCTGAATATTCTTTTGTGATGGGAGCTGTGTGTTTTGTGTGTACCTGTTCTAACATCTGTATGGTGCCGGCCTGCTCATCCAGCTCCTCCTCCTGGTCCTTCACCTTGGCCTCCATGTCACGAAGCTGCTTCTTCATCTGAATAATAAATTGTTTAAATAAAAAAATTCATTAATAGCTAAAATATATACACACACAAGAAAGGGCAAAAATTCCAAATAAAGCAACAAGCAAAATACAACACACATCATAATCATAAAAAAGAAAGAAGGGAAGAAAGGAAGGAAGGAAGAAGACCTTGGCAAGTGATGCCTCATCTTTGGATTCCTGGGAATTGAGGTCCTGCAGCTCGGCCTCCAGCTGGTCCAGCTTCAGGTTGACTGCACACACCTCAAGGTCCTTGTCCTGGAGGACAGATGGTTACGGTCGGAACAAGAGAGGAAGGGAGAGTCAGGGGATTAGAGTGTGAACATGGAACAAGAACAGACACATATATGTGATGAGAGAAGGCTGAGAAATCATTAACTCAGCTCAGCGGGTGGCTACAAGGTGCTCACACTCACAAACAAACTTCATAATTACAAACTTCAGCTGTGCAGACATTCACAAACCTGCAGACCTTTATTATAGATATAAGGAAGATCCACAAGTTTCCACAGATTAATAATATATGTTAAACTACAAGGGAATGTGTATAAAATGCTGCACAGGACATGTAGATTTTGAAAACTGATGCGTGGTGTAACCAGAAAAAAACTGAACTGTGAAGTTACTATAACTAATAAACATGAGACAGACAAAATCACACAGGTATTTGATGAAAACTGAAAGTTAACCATCACTGCAAATTCAGCTGCCACCTTGGGTCACTGGGAAACTACCCTCTCTGATCATGTGACTTCTATTCTGAATTATGTCCCAAACCTTTAAGAGATTTCACACATTTAAAGTCAGTTTCACATAATCTCTCATAAATGACAACTGGTTTAAACTGTTGTAAACAAATTTGGTGCACATGCTCGGATCCTAGCTCTGAGTTTTGCTTCAGACTCAATCTGCCTCTCAGGGGTGTCAAACCATTCACAAGGTTCATATAAATGATTTGCAGTAAAGAGTTCTGAAATATATCCAAACTGAGGACACACAGACACAGACGCAATGTATAAGCATAAAATGATTCAGATTCCACACGTCACACTTTTTTATTTCATGAATAACATGAATAATGTCACCGGCGACAGCTTTACAATTCATGCCATGTTAGTAAATGTGTTTGTGTCAACAAGCAGATTCCAGTTGAGGGGGTGTTCCTATCAGGTAAAAAAAAAAAAAACCTGTATAGGATAAACCTGTGAATCCTTGGTCTGAGCTCCTCTGGGAGCCCCCTCTCTCCTCAGCCCCTGTCTTCAGCGATAGTGAACCTTGATCAATTTCAGGGTCACAGAGGAGAGAGGACGGGAGGAAGCATAAATTAGCAGAATGGAAAGCAGCCTGTGGCTTCAAGGTCATCGGCTGCTTTCCTCAGTGGGTGAATCCTCCGCTTTCTCTGCTTTCTGTGGTGAACTCTTACATGGTGACTCCTTCCCTTTAAAAATTATATATTTCAAAACAATATTCTTGCATCCTGCTAATCACGGCTTTGGGCGATATTACATATTTTTTTAATACCACAATCCCTCTGAGAGATTAAATAAGCACCTGTAGCTTATTCGTCTTTGAAAAGTCACATGTGAAACACCTCGTCTTTACCACAGACAACTCTATCAGAGACACTGTAAATGATTTCATCTTAATATGACCCTTTCAACTGGTGTTTTCAATTATGATTAAGCCAGGCGAGAGTTAAGTAGGCTACACAAGGTTTTTACATTATGTAAAAATGAGTTTAGATTATTTTACATTTTTTAAATTAAAGTCAGAAATTTAAGTCAACAGTTGGGAACATTAATCTCATAAAAGAAAATTCCTGACCTTAAAAAATAACAGTAGTCTGAAACCCTAACTTTTCAACCACAGTCTTCAGAGTTTCACCTGAACGGTCTTTTACAGTCTTCGTCAGCGGATGGAGTTTGCTCTGTTGTCATGGTGATGATCTGTCAACATGTAAGCTCAGTGGAGGAGAGCAGTGCTTAGAACAGCGACTGAGCTGGCACATCAGCATATCCATGACCACTGATGAAGACCACGGCTTCAAATCACATGCTATTTACTATGCAGGCACCATGTTTCCTGTCCAAATTCTGCATGTGTGAATTTATCCTCTGTATCGTCCCCTAAAAACATCTCTCAATGCAACAAAAGAAACACTCCCCTGACACCATGCACTGCATTTTCTATGTAAATTTAAAACTAAATTAATATTTGGTTTCTAACTGGTTCTGGAAGCTTATTCTGTGACGAGCACCGAAATGCAAGAGTGACATTATAATTTCAGCTCTCTTCAGAACAGAGTGACTGGAAAGTCATTTCCTCCATTAGCCCTTTTCCACCTCAGGCTGCTGCATAATGCTTACAGGACAAGCACAAGGACGTTCCTGCATATTTGTAACTTCTACTATGAATTCAGATTGTCCAATAAATCCAAGACAGATATCACTTTTGGTATCACCAGGAATGAAAATGAAAACTTGCCGAGGTACGAACTGACACCACATCGAGGAAAATCCCAGCATCGCCGCAGCTGTGTGTAATTACACAAATGGAATAAAAGGCTATCACATCAAAGTCCAATGACCCAAACTGGACCAGGCAGACACAAACCTCCAGCTGCTGTCGGAGGCTGAAGGCCTCTCCAGTCAGCATGTCTTTCTCTCTGGCCAGTTTCTCCCTCAGGCTCTTCTCCCTCTGCACCTCCTCCTGGGCAGCACTCAGCTCACTGTCAAACCTGCACGCAAACAAACAGACACACGCACAAATGTTCACGCACTCCACCGATTCAGACACGCTGATTAGAGATAATCTGAGAAGGAAAACGCATAGTGTGAAAAGTCATGGAAAAAAATAAATCAAATTAAAATGTGCTGAGCTGGTCACAAAGATCCTTCATATCACCTGTTCTAAATACACTGTGCATATTCAGCAACACTTCTACAGCTAAAGAGCATGTCCATTGGTAGTCTCAAACACACACACACACACACACACACACACAGAGTTAGGCAGAAGTGCAAATGAGCTGGAGTCTTGTCTGTTCCCTGCACAGCGTGATGCTATAAACAATCTGGTGCACAATATAGTTTTCTCTTTACAATTATTGTTACTACAGCAACACTGCTGGACCCTGCTCAGTCTGTGGGAACACATCACAGTAAGGTATTACAACTATATGAAGTCATGTGTATCAAGCCCGACTGTGTGTGTGGTGTGTGTGTGTGTGTGTGTGTGTGTGTGTGTGTGCAATGTCGTGCACTGACTTCCTCTGCTTCTTCTCCAGGTCGTGGTTGCGGGCCTGCTGGCCCTCCAGGTGGAGTTTGGTGTCCTGTAGTTCAGCCGTCAGTCGCTGGGTTTTCTTCTTCAGCTGCTGGACGTTTCTCTGGGACTCCTCGTTGTCAGCCTGCAGGTCGCTGATCTGCACAATCACAGGCACATAACCAATCAGGACCAGGAAAGAAAAGTTTGAGCTGCTGCTGGCACAGGACGATAAGTCAGAAGATAAGCATTAGAATTCACAGCTGAAGTGGGAAGTTTACACCCACCTTGGCCAATTCCTGACATTTAATCCTAGAAAACATTCCCTGTCTTAGGTCAGTTAGGATCACTACTTCATTTTAAGAATGTGAAATATCAGAAAAATAGAAGAAAGACTGATTTATTTCTGCTTTTGTTTCTTTCATCACATTTCCAATGCGTCAGTAGTTTATATATGCTTTGTCAGTATATGGAGGCACTGCAGTATATGGCAACCTGCTGGAATATTGGCCCATTGCTCCTCACAGAACTGGTGTAACTGACTCTGGTTTGCAGGCCTCCTTGCTCATACAGGCTTTTCCAGTTCTGCCCAGAGGTTTTCTGTTGGACCGAGGTCAGGGCTTTGTGATGACCACTCTAATACCTTGACTTTGCTGCCTTTAAGCCATTTTGCCACAACTCTGGAAGTATGCTTGGGGTCATTGTCCGTTTGGGCGACCCTTAAGTGACAGAGGTCTTACGATACTGCTTCAATATATCCACAAAATTTTCCTTCCTCTAGATGTCATCTATTTTGTGAAGAGCATCAGGCCCCCTGCAGCAAAGCCCTGCCACTACATGACGCTGCCACTCCCGGCTCACCACTTTTCCACCAAACATACCGATGATCGTTACGGTCAAACATTTTAAGTTTTGTTTCTTCAGACCAGAGGACATGTCTCCAAACAGTAGGATCATTGTCTCCATGTACAGTTGTAAACTGAAGTCTGGCTTTTTTTTATGGTGGTTTTGGAGCAGAGGCTTCTTCCTTGCTGAGCAGCCTTTCAGGTTATATTGTCAGAGAATCTTGTCTTGCTGTGGATTTACAGTAGATACTTTTGCACCTGTTTCCTCCAGCATCTTCACGTGGTCTGTTTGCTGTTGTTGTTGGGATTGATCTGCACACTAAAGGACATTCATCTCTAGCAGACAAAACGCATCTCCTTCCTGAGGGGTATGACAGCTGCTTGGGTCCATGGTGTTTATACTTGCATATTATTACTTGTAAGGATGAACGTGATACCATCAGGAGTTTGGAAACTGCTCCCAGACATGTGGAGGAACCAGACATGTGGAGGTCACATTTTTTTTTTTCTCTTTCCCATGATGTCAGGCAAAGAGGCAGTGAGTTTGAAGGTAAGCCTTGAAATAAACCCACAGGTACACCTCCAACTGTCAGAATGAATCAGAGGGTCCTTAAGCAATTTTTCTGAACTTTTTCAAGCCATTTAAAGGCACAGTCAGAAAACCTCTGACCCACTGGAATTGTGATACAGCAAATTAACAGTGAAATAATCTGTAAACAATTAAC
This sequence comes from Toxotes jaculatrix, assembly GCF_017976425.1. Classification (NCBI taxonomy): domain Eukaryota; kingdom Metazoa; phylum Chordata; class Actinopteri; family Toxotidae; genus Toxotes; species Toxotes jaculatrix. Next base: position 25,117,677 of record NC_054402.1, on the reverse strand, counting down.
AATAAACAAAGTTTTACTTTCATTCAATCAATTAAACTTACAGTAAAGAGAGACTAAAGCTGCATGGTAGTCACTGTATTGGAGATGTAACGCGATGACTGAGTCACAGATTTAAAATGGAAGGTGTGTGTGTGAGTGAAACCCTCTCCGGTGCGTACACTCACCCTCCTCTCCAGCTGCCGTTTGTTCTGCTGCTCCACCTCCAGCTTGTCATCGAACTCCTGCTGCAGTCTCTTCTTGGTGAACTCAATCTCCCTGATGGCTCGTTCATACTTCAGCCTCCACTCTCCACCTGTCACATCAGCATGTTCACAGGCTGCTTCATCTTGGTTTGTTTCACATCTTAATATGCTTTATTAGGTTAACATGCATTTCTCAGTATGGAAAAATCTGTCACAAAAAAAAAAACGGTATTAATTCAAAACAGGAAATCCATCTAATACTGGTCAATATGTAACAATCTGGACTTAACTGGTGGACCCACCAACCAAAGTATGGTTTTAAAGATGTACAAGAGCCTTCCTTAGTGGATTCCATTGCTGCCTTTGTTTTTTATGTCCAAATCTTTAAAATGACACTATTACTTAATTTCACAGATGGTCATTGTGCACACGGGAATTAAAATTAATAAGACTGATTTTATCAAAGCATAAAGTTTATCTTAAGGAGGATCACAAGCAACTGTGGTTTGATTTGTGGCTAAGTTGTTGACCTACATCTAGTTTTATAACTGTATGAATTTTCTTTCAAATTCTCGGCTAAATTTTATACCATTACTGTTCCGAGGTATCTCCACATGACACAACGTATACATTTTAAATGTGTTTCAAGTCTGACATGAAAAAACAAAAACACCCTCATGGTTGTGTTGCAGTGTCATTTCACCTGAGTCAAAGCACTGCTGTGGTACAAACAAGTAAAGCTCTTCCAACCTTTGCGACAAAAAGACACTTAAAAAAATCAATTCAGCATTCACAAAGCCTGCACATCACACAAAGGAAGCTGGTGGCCGGACTGCAGGGCGTCTGGAACTGAATCCTTACTTCATTTTTCACTTTTAACTGAACCATTTCTAATGTACTTCTTCCCATCGGATTTTTCTCTTGGCTTTTGTGCAAAGCACGGGTCGGACACCACCCCTGCAGTTCCTGCACCTCCACTGAACAACACACGCTGAGCTTTTCTCACAGTCTGGGGAGTGATTTACTACTGTTGTAACATCTGTGTGGGAGTATGTGTGCGTACAGTGGGCGGCTGTGGCTCAGGAGGTAGAATGGGTCGTCCACTAATCAGGTGGCTCGATCCCCGGCTGCTCCGGTCTGTGTATTGAAGTGTTCTTGGGCAAAGTACTGAACCCCAAATTTCCCCCCGTTTGTGAAAGTGTGTGTTAGTTAAAGCGCTGTATGCTAAAGTAAAGAAGCTTTGTGTGAACCCATACATTACATTTACAGTGCTCTCAATAATTAACTGACTGGAATACTAGCTAACTGCACACACACTGTGCTGGAGTGTTTCTATTATTTTGTCCACTTTGCATATAGGTGGAGGAGTGTGTCTGACCTGTGTCGTCGTCATCCATCTCTCCGTTGAGCTCAGAGGCCCTAATGAGTCGAGCCTCCATCACCTCCATCTCCATGGACTCCATCTGCTTCTTCATGCTGTCAAACTTGGCCTGGGTGGGTGAGAGAGAAGAAGCGGTCTCTATGACAATGAGAACAACTGTCTCCACAGATTAATCCAGGAGTGCTTCAGGTTTTCACGCGTTGGTTCCCAAACAGACACACAATCGACACCACAGGGACTTAATCAGGACCCGATTAAGTCTGAGGGGACCACAGAAGAAGGTTTTGATTGTTTGTGGGGTGTAGGAGTGAAATGTCTCCTACTGAGAGTAAAAACTAAGCTCACAGTCATCGTGAAGTGATTACTGTGGCCTAGAACAGGTGATGTGATTTTAGAGTGGCTCTGGTTATCCATGTTTTGCATGAGGTTTTACAATCATCCTTTTGTGTCATTTCAAGACTTGTCCTCAAATCATGGACTTCTTCTGTCAAATAATCAATTTTCTGGTTTGAAGCAAGTCTTCCAATGTCTCTTTGCTGGTCCAATAACTCACAGACTTCACATTATTGAAGTTTTTTTGAAGTTTTAGGTTTAACGGTCTAAAGCCTGAGCGTTTGCAGGAAACAAAAACCAGCCTTGACAGACAGATGGTCAACGCTCTTTTTTTCCGGATGGTGGATTTAACGTGCAATTAAATGATGGTGATGTAAACAGGAAACTCACCAAGATAACCCAAAGTAGCTGGTTCAATGGTGTCCACAATCTCAAAGAAAACAATAAGATAATAGTTTTTTTTTTAGTAACAGCAAGCTCAATAATGAGGCAGAATTTTCCAGATTTTAAGGGACCGAGACTGACACTCCTGGTGCTGCAGCTCCCCTGACTGCTCATATCATGATGGTGTTAATTGCTTAGTTAAAGAAGACATACACAGAAATAAAGTGTGTTTTCTGGGTGTTTTATTTTCAGAAACACAGTTGTATGTCTCTGTACATATACTACACAGCAAATAGCTGCCTGGAATCATGCTAATGCTCTCAGACATTCTGTAGCAGTCAATACCATTTATCCAGCTTAGTCTAATAGGGTAAAAACCCAACAAAGGTCCTTCGAGCCAGATTAATTGGCTTCTTCTGATAATGTCATCAGATGATAAATCATCTTATCAGAAAACATGCTCAGTATGAGAAAGACAAGAATGCAGGCAAGCGCAGTTGAAGAATACTCAGTCTGGGACTCCTGGTACACTGGGTTTCATTCAGCTATACATCCTATCCACCCAGTGTCCTTCCTCATATTACTGGTAGAAGACAAGCCCTCAACACTACATCAACAGAACCAGTGGTTAGTCCCAAAATTGGAACCTGCATCTCTAAGACAGAAACAGGGAGGGACAGTAGGAGTTCAGAGAGAGACTCGCAGTGCTCCAGATCCTACTTATGCCCCCGCCATAGACCTTTGGCTTGCCTCCTTTATCAGTCTCTGCTGATAAAGGTAAGCCAGAGCCGGTAACATCACAATCCATTGGACAGCCTCGCTTCCATGCTGGTCTTGGCCAGACTTCACTATCACAAGTCCAACAGCCAGTACGTGCTCCAGTTTTTGCTCCTTTCAACACTAACGTATCTCACAGCTATACTGCAGGAACATATACATGACAGGAACAGGGAACTCTTTTCCCATTTAATGGAGGAACACAACATACTATTCCAGTAGTAGTAAGAGCGAGTTTGCTATTCTGAAACTGGACACAGTCAGTATATCTCCACCAAAACAGAAAGACTCCTGGAAGCAGGAACCAGAAAGTTTCTGCTAGAAATAAAAAAAACAAAGTGCAATTATTTATCGCAGTACAGAGTCTGCAGAGCCCAAAGCATCTAGTACGCCCACACAGTCCAAGCAGAGGAAGTCATCCAATATACATTGATTTTTCAGTAACAATACGAAGCACTACATCACACGCTGTAACAGCGCTGATGATCAACCAACAGAGAATCTAATCAAATGGATCAGAGATCTTAAGAAACCCTGTAACACGTGTGGTGGCTTCCACTTTCAAGTTCTTCACGGAGTAGATCAGGATAACTCGACCAACCCTCAGTCAGATACCTCAAAGAGTTGGATCTATCCTGACGCCTTACCAGGAAAGCTGCTCCGAACAGTTGTACTGGTTCAGTTACACAACAGCTTCCACTCTACACAAAGCCAATCAATAGCTCAGAACCACTCCTGCAATGGTGCTAACTGGTCCAAAAGGATGAACTGGGATGACCCTGATTTACCTTTAGCCCTTTGAGATGCCAGAGAGGCTGAGCTACACCACCTCCATGGAATAAGCATCCCAAGGGTCATACCCAAGAGACAACAACTCACGTCCCGGCTGGACTCTGTGGGACATTAGCAGGAGTACAGCCAAAAGAACAAGGGGCCCCCCATTCCTCAAACAGGGAACTTACCACTGGCCTAAGCAACCTGACCCAATACTCCCAGTGAGTCAGAATCAGAACTAAGGTGAGTCATCTTCTGCTGCCTAGCCACAGTAGAAACTGTGAAACAGATTCAAAACCTAGAAGGAGCTGGTGGAAGCAAACCAGCAAGCAAGTCAAGGGGTGACAGTTAACTTCAATAACTGGTCTACTGGTCAAGAGGATGCAGAAGCCATGTTGCTGAGAAAATGCCAGGCCCATGCTGCCCTATCATTAATCATTAATGTCTGTCAGCCAGTTACAATTATGTTTATCCAAACATGTCCACACATATCTTTACATATACTTGCACAGCAAAGAACTACCTGGAATTATGTCAATGCTCCTGTCTACTGAGTAACACGTCACTGTCCTTTCTGATAGGAGCAGTCAGTACCACTTACCCAACTAGTCTAATAGAGTAAAAATTCAATAGGGCGGTTCCTGGACCTTATTTTGAGACCCATCGCACTAACTTGCTGTACAGCCTAACACACATGTCTACACACATCAGGCCCAGTGCAACATGGAGTGAGGCCTTCTCTCTCGGGGTGAATACCCATATTGCAGCCTTGTGCCTCTCTCTCAATCACACACAGAAGAAGAAGAAAATAAAATGCATTCCACATTTCTATAAGCCAGGGCCATTTGTAGGCAGCCCCTCCCCATGGCTATATTCGAGCAGTCACTGGAAGAATCTATCCTGACGCCTATAGAGAAACAAATCATATCAAAAATGTCAAATTGCAAACTAAATGGATCGAGGGAGCAGGGGGAGGACCGTGGTGGAGAAATGGCCTGACAATTTGATTTCAAAATTACAGCCATCACAATGTGTGTGTTTGTATCTATATGTGTGTGTGTGTGTGTGTGTGTGTGTGTAGATGTGAGAGAGGCAGAGGGAGCAAGAGAAGAGAATGCCAGTGGATGGAACAGAAAAACAGAGCGAAGCTTGGAGACAGACTGTGTCCATGTTTGAATGAGAGCATGGTAAGTGTCACTGCTGCAGGTGTCAGTGCAAAGGTGGCTGATCTGGTGTTCTGGTAGATTATGTACTGGGTGCATTTAATGACAGGCTCAGATTTTTTTCAAGCTAATCTTAGTACCACTCTTTCATATCACGTGCACAGTCAGTTAATGGTGTAAATGCTGTAAATCATCCCTCTTTTCCATAATGGCTGTGAAGTGATCCCTCCATAGAGCCGCTACACTGTAAAAGATGGGGGACAAAACCTACAGTCCTCTGTTCAAACACACACTCTAAAGCTAAGCTGAAGCAAACACAGTCTGAGCAGCAGTCTGTGTTAGAGGTCTTCATTTAAAATCTAGGCCTAAAAAAATAATCAAAACAAATGAGTTCATTAAAACTACTTTCATTTATCAATAAGTTACCAATCAGAGTGATTAAGGTGTAGTAAAAATGGTTCAAAATGCCCGTTTAACATGAAAGATGATATGTCTGCCTCTGTGAAGAATATTAATTAATTAATTATGAATTTTAATGGTGGAAAATCTACTCCTGTGGAAATGACATACCGTGTGTTGGTAACTTCAAGTGTAATGGGTTTAAGTAATCTTTTTAAAAGCTCATCAGGAAAAATCAAACCCTTGTGATTTTGTACTCCCTAATATTGAACATATTAAAGGTCACATACCCTAGAAACCAGGATTTGTTGTGTTAGAGGCAAAAACTAATTCAGACAGTGAGGTTTCACATCCATGCTGTGCTCTCCTGCTGCCTCAAAGCAGAATCTGATGCTGAGAAGCACACACACCTGAGGAGAAGATCATTTAATCTGATCCACAGGGGTATACTAGTTAATATGGGTGTGCGTGTAATGCGACTGTGTGGGTGATCGAGTGTTTACTGTTATAATGAACTTTAACTTAATTAGACTTCCATATGCACTCTGTGAGGACAAACAGCTATGAATTCATTAGTGACAGAAGAAGACAGAGACACAGAGACACAGAAAGTGTCTGATCATACAGGAGAAGAGCATGTGATCATTTTATACAAACTATTTAAGAGTGTTTACAATTTGGGCAAAAATCCACAGCATCCTGGAAAACAGCGTAAACAAATACATCAATACAACACCTTTGATATTTGTCTTTGCTCCTCTTCAGCGGATAAGGATTCGTTCTTGTCTAACTGTGTCCTGAGTATTTAATGTTGGACACACAGCACTGCCTTTTAAAATTAATCTAATACTCATCATTTTAATTAGTAAATATTAAAAGAAAAAAAGATTTAGAATCTTTTTTTAATGTTGGGGATGACTCTTGTTGTCACTTGTTGATTATAGTCTATAGTTTCATCTTACCAGTATCTTTGTGTGTATGTGTGTGTGTGTGTGTGTGTCTCTACCTGCAGGTCCTTCATGTCCCTCTCCAGACGCAGTCTCTCAGAAGTTTCAGTCTCCAGCAGCTGAGAGGCCGACTCCCCGGTGTTGCGCTCATCAGCCAGCTCTGATGACAGCTCTGTGATCTGATGCAACACACACAGACACACACATGGTGAGAAGTTATTATTTTCTAAGTTAGATATTTTATCTCACCTTATTTATTCTTTGTCTTTTTTTTTTATTTGTTACACTCTGATTTATTATACTAACACTGTACAATGTATTTTGGTGTTGTATTTAACTATAGTCCAGTCAGTTCATCCCCTTTCTCACTTATTATAGAAAATATTTAAAATATTTCTGACTTTACTCTCAAAACATTTATTCTCAGACATGACTCAGATCCTTCTCTGTACATGTTGTGTGTCTGTGTGTATCTGTGTGTTTACCCGGCTCTCGAGGCGGTCACTGTTGAGCCTCAGCTCATTCCTCTCTTTCTCCACCTTCTCCAGCTTCTGCTTCAGCTGCTGGATCTCTTCCTGAGTGTGAAAAGACAGAGGATGTTAATGTCAGACAGGCATGCAGTCCATTACCTGTGACTCTCAAACAGTAACAATTCAAAACTCCACATCATTCACCAGTATTTTGTGTGTGTGTGAGTGTGTGTGTGTGTACGCACGTCCTTTCCGCGGATCTGCTCTTCGGTGAGCTGCACCTCTATCAGAGGTCTGACGGTGGTGAAGAGCTTCCACCACGGCCAGCCTTTGACACCACGGTTCTTCTTTATGTTCTTCTGGATGCAGCGGATGGCCAAATCCTGGATCTGTCACACACACACACACACACACAAAGACAGAGTAAGAACACAAGACTGAATACAGTGTGGTGCAATCCCTGCTGCAAAGAGTGTTTGTTGCTTTCAAAGTAGGATACTGCATTACTACTGTGACGATCAGGGCACTGAGGGGTTTCCCCATGTGGTGATGTGTCTGTGGTATCACACACCAATGGGAATGTTTGAATCTTATTTAACGTTCACAACAACTGAGCCACAAATGAGAGAATGAGAACGAGGTCAATGAGAGAAATGAATTAATAATGAAAAGGGAAAAAAAAGTGTCAGGTACGTTGATTAAGAGTTTCCATTATTGTGACAAAGGTTTTTAGAGAGCCCTAGGAGGAGTGTCTGATTTTCTTAAGCTTGATACAGTTCAGGACTTCCTTAATCCATCCCTCACATTTAGGGCGGAGACACACGCTTCCAACTATCCATCAATTTTCTTCCCTTCAGAGCTCTGAGTTTCAAACTCCCTCCTCCCCACGACAGCGCGGTGCTATGCCTGAGCAGAAGACAATAAGACACCGAGCCACAGCTGTGTCATCATCATATCAAATCACCATAATGTGGGAGACCAAAAATCATGGTCACTGGGCTGGGACAAAGTAGAGTGTTTTCCAACATTTTCAGTATTTTTGCGTCTTAGCTTTTGTTTTGTTTACTGTACTAAGGTCCATGACATGGGGACTTCACAGTAGTCTGGACATTAAGACAGATACTACATCAACTGCAACAGCCCCAGGCTCGAGTCTGGCTGAGGACCTTTGTTACCTCTCCCCCCGCTCCCCTAGCAAAAATGACCAATGACCATCTTAAAAGAAAAAAAAAAAACTGTCAATGAAATTGTTGGATTACTTCTTTGTAGCAATATATTTCATAACAGAGGGTTTTTATGGGACATCCAGTGGTAAGTGATTCATCTTTACTGTAAACCAATGGGCTATCTGTTATTGCGAGAACAGTCTGACCTACAAAGGTCAGGCTGTAGACAAAGATGTGATGACATCATTTGGTTGGACTTGTTATTTACACCCATTAGCGCAGCAGGAGGTCACCACTGATGATGCAGGCTGGAGTGAATTTAATGGTGTCTTTAAATCACCACCAACAGAGAAATTAGGACAAGTGAAACGAGCCTCTGAGACCACCATGTCTTGGTTGAGTCTGTGTGTGACGGAGGGGACTATTTGTTTTATAGTGTGACCTTTATCTTGAAGCCAAAACGTACAGTTCCTGACTTTCTGATAAGGTAAGTGGATTTATTGTTGACCAGATGTTTACATTTGCATTTTGTAAATAGGTTGAACTTTTTGTTGACATGCTGTACTGCAGGCCAGGCTCATTGTATATGCAGATTTCCACTTGATCCAAATATCTGAGAGGTGAATAAAATGAAAATGTTTTGAAGACATGTTGAGCAAATGTCAAATAATTCAAGTCTACTTGAAATTAAAATCCTGAAAGTACTTTGATTAAGACTCTCCAACACAGTTGCCACTTGTAGAACCAAATCAATCTTTTCCCAGCCAAGACAGGAGGTGTCTAATAACAGGATCAGAGGGAGGGATTGGTCAGCGCTCCCCAGCCCTCTACTAAGATTCATCACTTGTCTCCTTTACTTTGGCATCCATGCACTTGTGGTTTGAATGATGGCTGTTTGTCAGACAGACTGCTCATGTTTCAAGCACAAATTAAACCATCAATGTTACACTGGCAGCTTGCTGAAGGGGCATTAAGAGGAATCTTGCCTAACTGCAGGTAATCTGGAAAGCCATTCATTACACACAACTGCGACAAATTGCTCTCTGCAGCAAAGGCTGGCATGACTGGGAGATCCTGATCATAGAAATGTTACTCATCAGAGACACTTTGACAGGGAAAAAAAAAAACATCTTATGCAAATCTGACGCCCAGAATTTTATGTAAATGAAAAAGTTTCCATTTCCAGGTTAGGTGATTAGGAACGACACAGTTAACAGATTTCTGTTGGAAACTCCTGACAACTCGACCATGTAGACCAGTGACTGGTTTAGAAGCTCACGGAGATGACTGAGAGCAGGGAAGAGATCTGTGCGGCAGCTGTGTGGTGGGAAGAAAAAGACAACACTACAAATGTTTGTCTTTTTCTTCTTTGTTTCTGTCCTAGACTTATGTTTAGAATATCGTTGGACTTGAGGCAGATCACCGCTCCAGGACTAAGAAAAATGACAAATAACTCTAAGGAATGTTGAATTCTTACACACGTAGCCAGGTTAGTCAGGTAACTGGAGAAACTGTTTACATGCACTGTAGTAACCTGGGTATTGGTTTCTGACTTTAGGGAACCATTTAATTAGAGTCACTGTTGACTGACTGGCAGTGGAATCCCCCAGGCTCTTCCACTCTCACCAACTCTTCCCCATCAGAACAAAGAGATAGAGAGACTGCAGTGCCTCAAAGCAGCCAGCAGATCTCTTCTATTTGTCTATTCCCGCATGGTGAGGCACAGTCTCTCCTTCTCCAGCTTCTCTTCCTCTCTCCTTTTTTTTTTTTTTTTTTTCACCCTCATTCTCCTTTCCCCTCTTATTTATTTCCCGGAGCGCTTTGAAAGCTGCTCCCCCAGGCAGGAAAGGGGGAGGGGGGACTTGGAAGGAAACGGGAGTGGTTCCCCAGAGCAGGCAAACAGACTAGATGGAGGAACAAACTAATTGATTTTGTGTCGTGGCAATATAAAGAGGGCCTCCGCAAATTTAAATCTACCTCTCGGAGTATATGGATGTTTATCAACGACAAACCTATGAGTCAGCACAAAACGAATTAAAGTTTTCATCTTTAAGTCCAAATGTGAGAACACGAAGAGGACGGATTTATGAGGACAGAACAACTTTAGAGACGAACTCCTGATCTGGCACATGGTCAGTTTGAAATGAGCACATATATTTTCAGCAGCTGTTTTGGCCGGACACTTCAGAATAAGAAGGACTACTTAGAGGCATTTTTTGGCAAACAGATAAACCTGTATCTACCTGCCTGACTCCTATTTCACAGCATTAGTTAAATGAAAAAGATGATGACATGCAGTCGGACACATTTCCTTTTAATGAATGCAGGTGCTGCTCCATTCTCATTATTCATTAATACTATTTCTGGTCAGCATTTTTTCTGCATTAGCCTGTGCTAGCATGTGTTTATATCACGTGAGTACTTCTCACCTCAGTTTGTATTGTCAGTGACTGAGTCCCCCTGATTCCAACGCTGGATTCAAATTGCAATCAAACCCATGAGGGGATTTTTCACAAGACGCTGATATCTAATCTCACTGATATCAGGCTCACAGTTTATTCTGCACTCTCCTACAGCTGTATCAGAGCCACAATGCAAGCCCAACAATTAATACTGCTGCTGCTTCACAATAAAAGCACTCAGCCAGCAAAATCTTAAGTGGCTTTTATTGAAAAGCCGGCCCAGGAAACACAATTTATCTGTCACAGTGGTTAGCACCGATCACGGTCGTCCCTCAGAAATGTCATTTTCTTCACATTTTTCATCAGCGGGTCAGTTTTTAATGTTGCGGGGAGTAATGGAACCAGAAGGAGCACCTAGTGAGATGTTAGATGAGAAGCTGCAGGAGACAGGCTGCACATATCAGACTCTACATCAAGGTAACCACCTCCCTCGACTGTGTCCTGCTGTTGCGTGAAAAATGCTTGCACCATGTGCAGCTTGAAATCAGATCGCGGTTGTAATTATTATTGACTGACTTCTTTATTGAAACAATTCCCTGAGGAGTGTGTGCTCCAGGATTAAACCACACATGCTCGTGGTTACCAGATGGTTAGGAGGGTGCAATTCTAGGACTACTCCTTTCCTTATATATATGTTCTCTTGGTCATATCATATCCAGAGATAACACCAGATTCCATTGTTATGCAGATGATACTCAGCTATATCTCTCAGTGAAGCCCAATAATCTCTCTGACCTGTCCTGCCTGAACAGATGTCTGTTCAACGTCGTCGAACACGTTTTTGTTGAACTCCTGTTCCTTATCTTAAACTTACTTTCAATACACATTCTATTGAAAGAAAACATTATGGTATGATGACAACCAGGGAGTGCTTAGTATTTGTGTACTGTGTATGTGTTGGGCTGCTCTAGGTCAAACTCCAGGGCTGCTCTTGTGCCCCAGTCCATCCCTGGATACTACTGCAGATAAATGAGTAAAAAAAAAAAAAACTTTCTGTGAATAGAAAGGGCTTTTCCACACATCTTACAGTTATGTGCAGCTAAATCTGGTACATCTTAGATCTAGGACAGCAAACTCAACACTTTGCACAGAGGCATTTTGGATTCTCTGAGGGGCACTCCACTATCACACAGCAACACCAGGGGGAATCATGTGAACAAAAGAAGCATCTAATAGATTAAACATTCTGTTCAACCAACGTTCACTAGTGGTTTTCAGTGGTCACAACGTAATGAACCCAATTCCAAATGGCATTAATTACAAGAGATTACTATTTACCCCGAGAGATGAGGCTCAAATTGAGTCCTTCAGGGGAGACACAGTAGTGAAGTGAAACTTGAATGCCCTTGAAAAGTAATTTTAGTTGGCAGACCTGAGCCCAGTGCGGCAAGAAAGAATGAACTGAAATGGTAATGAGAGGAGGACAGGGACCCAAAGCACACACACACGCACACACACACTTAGTGCACAAACAAAAACTGTGCACCAAATGAACTGTGTGTTCACATGAGGAAACTTCCGCAGGGAACATCAAAACTTCTGTGAAGTAACACACCCACAGAAAGTCAACAGATCCCCACTGGCATCTTTACGAGGCAGTTAGTGCACGGAACCTATGTTTTTCACTTTTAAGGCTCATTCTGGTGGAAGAACACACACGCACACACACTTGTAATGCATCCAAAAAGCCCATTTGGCTACAATGTAAATGCCTTTCCTTGTGTTTGACGTGCTTTTCATTTTGACTGTGAAGCACCAAATATAGCTGAAATGCCACGATGGTCTTTGAAAAGACATGAGCAATAATAGAAAGCACTCGCGCACAACGATGCAGACCAAGGATCACTGACTGGCAGGCCCTCTGCCAGACTGACCTTGCTCTACTGACTCCTTCTGGTTGGTCTGGATGGCTGTGCAAAAGGGGGTGGGATGAATCATGTCAACATGGAGCAGAACCTCAGAGGAAGGTTTCCGGAGGAAAGTTTCCAAAAAAAAGCAGGAACTCCCCAGTGTTAGTGTGGTGTTCCTAATAAAGTGCTCTGTGAGTGTATACATCCACCATTCTCATGTTTGACATGAACATTAAGCGAAGTCCTGACCTGCATCTCCTTGATTGTATGCATTGCGCATGCACATGATTGGCTGATTGCTTGAATAAGCAGGTGCAAATTACATATTTTGTTTGAAGTGTAAGGAAGTAAATGTAACCACTGCAGACATTAAAATGAGCCTTTCCTCAGAAGTCAGTGCACTGTTACATTTGATTTCATTAGTATAAGAAACTGGAAAAAACAGCTTGTTAACCCTTAGCTGACAATTTGTATTGACAGTTCTTGACCTGCCTTACAAGTCCTAACAACGTAAGGTTTAATGAGTTAATGAAGTTCTGAGTGGGCGCCCAAACTTTTGTACATGCTACTGTTTGATTTTTTTTTTAAGATCACAAAATAAAAAGGAAGAACATTAACATTTGATAGAAGTCTCATTTTTCCAATGGATGTTTGCTGCAGGATTCTGATTTACTTCTGTTCAAGTAATGTAAAATGAGAAGAAGCCGCAAGGAAATAAAAGAAGCAGCTTAAGTTCATCTCCGAGGAAATCATTTTACTGCTGCCAGCTCTGAGCTCTCTTAAGATTTCTCAGGTCTCTTCCTAAGGCCACAGATAGATAACAGGTGATTAATAACTTCAAATCCAAACACTGCAACAGCTGCAGTGCTGTCTTACCTCTCAACACTGTAAGTTTACAAAACTCCCTAAAAATAGATACAAAGCCCAAGTTTTTTTTTTACTAAGGTCTATTTTGTGCTCCTGGTAACTCTGATGTGTATTTATTACAATTGCCACTACATAACAGGTGGTTCTAATGTTTGAAACTGGTAAAAGTAAAAGGTTACAATAATGTCCAGAGACAGAAGAAAACCCCAACACCCTTCAGATGTGCTGAACTGATCCTATGCCACTATGTGCACCAGTCTTACCTTCCTCTTCTTGAAGGCCTGTCTGGCCAGGTATCCCCTGCAGGCAGCCTGGAACAGAGAGATGTTCCTCCTGGTCTTAACGTCCCGCTGCTCCTCCAGCTTGGACAGTGTCCCCGCTCTGAAGAACACCTGCAGGGGGGGGGGAGAGGGAGAGTTAAGACAAAGTGACCCATAATCCTTTTCTTGAAGGTAGAGGCACACGGTGTGGCCTCATACAGCTGCAAAACTTTTGTCTGTTCAGCTCCCACTTTTCATTCGTTTGAACAAAGACTTCGAACTTTGCATTCACATCTTGACACAGTGATTGTAAATCCTGTTGGGATTTTAACCCTCCTGAAATCCTATAGATTATAAGGATGAATATTTGAAGACATCTCCAAAGCTCCATGTTGATGTGATCATGTTTGAAGAATATGCAGAGTATAACCTTCTGAAACAGTCAGCATCTACAGTGAGAGAGCTTTTGGAACATTTAAAATCCTGTTCACTAAACTAACTGCACAAATACGTGCAGCATGGACTGGAGATCGTCCTCTTTGGCACACAGATCAAATCAGCATGGACCTGTGCCCAAATATCAGAGTTAACGAATGCAACAGCTTTGTTGGAAGACTCTTATTAATATGTTTTGTTGTTAAGTCAAAACAAGGGATGTTTGAGTCAGATAAGGAAATCAAACCAAACCCAGTATTTATTTTCAGTATGTTTTCTTACTACTGAATACAACTGTACAGTGTAACACACATGGACCACTTGATACGGGTAAACTAACACCCGGAGCTAACACTAAACACATTAAGCAGACAGAAGGTGTAGTCAACGAGGGACGAGTCAATCCAGGAAGAGAATGGGATAAAATTGCTGCTCTTCTGAAGCTGTTGTGCGTCACGTGCGATACAGGTTTACATGAAAAACAGTGGGTGTGGGTGTTTTGATGTTTTTCTGTTTGCCTCTCATGTCTGCTTAACCCTCCGATGCTCTCAGCACTAGTCTGCTCTGCTGAACTGCTCCTGTCCAATGAGATCAACACTGCAGATAACTGCATTGTTCACATTTGAATTGGTGTCACAGAAAGCAAATTAAAGCCAGGGTTAATGAATGACGGCTGGAGTGTACGTTTTCAGCTAAACTGAAACTTTGCCAGCGTGTTTTTTTTTCCTTCTACACTGAGCTTATAAAAGCAGATATTGTGGAGATCTTTCTCAGAGAACAACAAATAACACGGCTGTGTCCTCTCCATGAATTAAAGCAGAAATGATTCATCACACAGAGTTTGTGATTTTTCAGAGAACCAGCAACTGAAAAACTGCAGTCCTGTTCACGCTGGCAGGAGATTATTGATCAATGCCTGTAAATATGCTAACTACAAAATGGAAAAAAAAAAATTCTTCAAATGCACATTTGCATTTTTGCTATGTGTTCTTTCTCTTTACAGTTTGCTCAGTGCTTACTTTACTGGTTAACTTCTCCCCTGTCCACAGCAGGTGTCTCAATGATGTCTCACAGCCTGATCATCTTAGTCCTGTCCAAAATGATTCTGGTGTCTTTCATCTCATTTGCTGATGATTTAAGCAGCAGTACTGTTTCCTGGATGCCAGTGAGAGCACAATTTCCTTTCTGACTGTAAAGAGTGACGACGGGCTGACACTGGGCCTCCTGTAAAAACCTACATCATAACGCCTCTAACTCCTTCTACATAATTTGTGTCTGGGGGACTGATGCTCTGTTCCCTCGGCCCTAAATTAGCCGGCAGCTCTTTATGGAAGTAGATTCATTAAGCAGAGTTTGTGTGATGCTTTGTCCTTCAGAGGATGTGACTGCTCCTTACTGCGACTGTAATTTTCAAAATTGGCTGAGCAAAGCAGAAAGCGTGGTTTGGAACATGGCCAGGAGTAAAGATTGTTGTTTGGATGTCATGAAGACCTTGTGACAGTGTAGTAACATGCTGTAAATATTTATCCACACTGCAAACATCTTATGACCCAGACCTACCATCAGTCCTCCCAAAGAACTGGTATTTCTAATGCATATACTGCCAATCAAATGGGGGTCAGTCTGGTCATATAGTGGTTGGCACTGCTGCCTCACAGTGAGACATTCTACGGCCTCTCTGCCTGGAGTTTGCATGTTCTGCCTGTGCCTGTGTGGGTTTCCTCTTCATGCTGTGGTTTCCTCCACAGTCCTAAGATATAAAGGTCAGGTTAATTGGAGACTATGAATTGCCAGTAGGTGTAAATGGTTTTGAACCCTACCTCTTACACAGCGTGAGTTGGAATCAGTTCAGCTCTAACTACTAAGTTAAAATCAAGGTCCTGTTATGTCCTGTGGAGATGGTCCGCAAATTCTGTTAGGACGCTCCTTTCCAGTGAAATTTAAAAAACTGCAGCAGAGGAACGGCAAACGACTGTAGGTGGCGTGGCCTTAGCATAGTGAACAGTGAGGATGGAGGTGAGGGGACACAGGGCTCACTAACTGACCACAGCTCAGTGTAAATGTGGAACGTGACCTGTATACCTGTGGTGCTGTAGTCAGAACTAACCAGCCATGAGCAGCTGCTGTCGGACTCTCTGTGTCTCGGCTGGGAAGGTCAGGGAGTCCAGCAGTCCTTCTACAGTCACTAGATCCACATTTATACTCCTCTGAGAGTTTTTAAAATGATAACCTGGCCTAGTAATGACACTAAGACCAATGCTGTATATACTGTGTAATGATTACAGGAACCCCAGGGGACTAAGTTATAAATGGTACACAAATATCCTTTCTTCATTCCCTCTGACTGATTTAACCACCAGAAATAAATCCTCCTCCGCTGCCGCGGGCAGATGTTGTCACACTGGCCTGGGTGGAGATAACACATCTGGTTAGCATGAAGTGCTGTGCTCCTTGGAGACCCATTTGTCACTGCAGGGATGGTTTAAATGATATCAGGCAGAGAACCACATACAGGTTGGCAGCGACACACAGGGACAGTCTGGCAGTGAGAGGTGGTTTCATGTTCTGGGGGTGATGCTTTCATGTTGGCTGATAATCATTCCTACAACTAAACTAAGGCATAACAATAACAGAAAGGGTTGGGAGTCCCAGTGCTATGTTTTCCACTGATGTTACTGCTGCTTCATCAAAAAAGCCTCTGTGGTCATTACTACACCTACAGTATGAACCACGCTGAATATAGAGGAGCTGTGTTCATGCCCTGAGACTGAGCTCTGCAGTAAGGTTTGCTTCACACAGGGATAGAACAGCGTTTGTGTTGTCACAGTGTCTCTTTGCTTTTTTTTTTTTTTTTGGTCATAGATTGCAGCACTGGAAACAGCATGGGACGGGTTTAATTGCTGGTGTTTGGAGCTGCGAGCCTGTGGACAGAGTTAAGGTTTCAGTGCACTTTAAATGAACTAGTTCATACAACGTGTCATCTGACCACATCTGAAAGCCACACTGTTAAACCTATCCTTATGCTTGAACACAATGTAAAAAGCCTGCCATCTCAGCCTCTTCCTGGCTGCATCTAACCCCGCCTCCGCAATCTCTCTCCAAGAACTCTGTCTTTTTTGCATCTTTGTAGTCTTGTGACAGCGACTTGTACAAAAGGGAAGTTTGGTGCACACGTTCGGACAGCTGCTTCTTTAAAGCATTCATGGTGTTGCACTTAGCTACAAAGAGAAGCTAAAATCCCGCCTACACTACCTTTACGCACCTGTCCGATCGCCGAGTTAACTGGGCGCGATAGTTGCGGCTGTTAAGCTGTGCCTTTCTTTGCTAATACTTCCAAGTTTCATCTGAAGGAAAGCTCCTGTCTTTCTATCTGACTTTGGATATTTATAGAATAACAAGTTGCGTGTTTGGTTAACTCAACCGACCCCGCTGTGTGTTGTTTTAGGAACTGGGCTGACGGTTGGAAATGGTTGGAAACAGCTTTAATTGTGTGATGTGAATTGTTGTTTCACCACTTTAAGATGATGTACCTCACTGCTATTGAGATTGCCAACTTTTTGAAAAATTCTGTTAAATAACATGGTATATATTTCCTGTCACCCAGCCCCACTCAGCAGGTAGTAATTATATGTAATTCTCCACTTTGATGTAGCTCATTTATTCAAAATGATTCTCACACAGTGCGATGTACACAGTGTAATTAGAGAATATAAATAGAGTAAGTGGCCCAGTGTGTGGGTTGGTGACACTGTGCCTTCCCATGTGGGTTGGCTGGACCTGTGTGTATCTTGTCTACCAGTAAAATAATGTAACGTGAGAGACGATGCATTAGTAACATAAGTAAAACACCAGAGAAAACAGAAAAGTTCTGACTTGAAACTTTATCTGAACTTGGGAAAACCAGCGTGCTGAGTAAAAGGTGACACGCACCAACACTAAAGCAAGGTTAAACTCCCTGCTATATCTGCCAAGAAACTTCTCTTAATGAGAGTTAAAGGCGATCTCTGTTCTTTATTCCACAGACATTCACAGATCTAATTAACAAAACCATCAGCCTGTCTTTTTCCTTGTGATGAGCTGTTTTTTTTTTTGTTTTTTTTTAATCTCAAAGAGCCGGCGTTTGGCAGTGTCTGACTGCTGCTTGGCAAGGGTCGCAGACGCAGAGAGCCACAAAGATCAGCCCCTGCACAAAAAAAAAAAACGAGACAGACTACAAACAAAACACAGCAGGACTGCTGAAGGTGAGAATGGAAGTGTGACGAGTTGTCACCGCGTAGGAACAAAACAGCATTGATTTCTTGATACCTACCACACCTTTTTCGCTGGAAAGGTGGGTGAGAAGAATGGAAAAGGCTTTCTAATTATCTATGTAATTGAGGGTGTCACTGAGAGAAAAGACGCTGGGACTTGAAGACAAGACGTTCCTTGATGGCGACACAAAAGACGCCGCTGTCAAAGACGGTCTTGTCAGGACAGGCTTCCCATTGCAGAGGGTCTGATTTGATATGAAGTGCTGTATCTTAACATCAAATGTAAAGATGGCAGAGTAGACATGATTGGAATAAAACATTAATCCTGCTGAACGGTGAAAGTCAGAGAAACAGAGTGAACGACATGAATTAATAATGTAGAGGAAGTGTTGCGTCTGCAAACACCAACAGAAAATGTACACACAGAAAACAGAGAGCTGTCTTTCTCTAATCTGCGCCTGTCTCAAATCAAAAGAAAAACTACTTTGTGAACGCACCGTGTGCATAATGAGATGAAAAGTGTGCATGTGTGTGTATGTGACTCCACTCACCCTGCTCAGCCCCATGTGGTAGCTGCTCTTCTCAAGCTCCAAGGACTCCAGCAATTCCTCCACTGCCTGGAAACCAGCAAAAAAACAAACACTCAGTAGACAGATAAACAAAAACAACCCCAGTTTGTTCTGGGCCTTACCTCTGCACGATCACATGACCGGACTGTACAAAGGATGACAGCTTGGTGCCATAGCAACAAACACCATGCCCCCTTAACGCTAACACAAACACACACTCTTCTCCCCACCCGATCTGCCTTGAGGAACTTAAAAGCACAAAACAAGTCAGACCGAGAGGCTTCTCAGTTTCCCTTTCTCCCAGGGTTCAACCGTTGTGTCAACTCAACCTTTAGAAGACAAAGTGCAGGCTGTTTGGCTGCTGGGGCTGAACTCAGGGGTATTTGAAGGGTTGAACCATTAAGAATCTCAATATCTGCTAACCAGTGAAAATATTTATAGTATTTGATAAAACTGGGCTGTAAAAAGGAAAAAGATGAATCCTTACTTCCCACGAGGGGAGCGGATATGCTGCAATAGATAATTTATTCCACAAAGGGAGAAGTGTCGAATTCTTCGAGCTTCACACAGTCGTGAGGCTAAAAATGTGAAGCTTGTTCTCAGGGTGGTGCTACAAGAAAGGCCATGACACATTCAAATTTAAAGATTTGGCTGATAATGGTGAGACCTGTGGTTACCCGTGCTAAAAACAAGTATGTTTAAATAATACATGTCCATTCAAAATCATATGTGTATCAACCACAGGAGGCAGAATGCTGTCGGAGATGCAACAGAAGAGGAGCAGCTGTTTTTGTTCTTCTGCATCACATTCAACTGTTTTGGAGAATTCCTTGCACTTGGGGCCGTAGTTTAAATCCCATAAAGGAAAGACTCACTATAACAATAACAATTAAGCATCAAAAACTGGGTTTGATATGAGGGAAAGATTGTAAGATAAACATCCAAAAGATTTATCCTCTTTGAATCATGAAGATGTTAACAATCCCATGAACTGGGCACGTACCTACTGCAAGCTGCCTCCTGGCAAACTGTGCATCTACAGGGGTGATGTAACACTGCACTAGCTGGGGTAAATAAAAAGTCCAACCAATACAGTTTGAAACATTTCTTATTAAAATCCACCCCTTCTGACTGTCCTATCCAATCAAACTGCCGGTCTGCCAATAACTAATTCATTTATACTTTAAGGGGAGTTTCAGTTTATTACAACTTGGGTCTTCACAGTTTTTTTTCTGCCGAGGAAAACCCCTGTCTTCCTGTTGCTGACGGCCCAGTTCTGTCAGCTCCTCTTGAAACAGTGTAATGTACACACAGGTTTTGTCCATCACTTCCATCTCTTCATGGTACAACCATATTCACCAAAGTAACTGGTGAGATCTGGGAATACGCGATCACCAACAAGAAATCAGACGGACATGGTTACTAACTGGGGGTTTATTTAAACCTTCTTTCTCTTCATACTCAGTGTCTCAGCAGTTAGCTCAGTGAAACGGTGAATAGAATGGTGAACAAAACCAGAGAAATACAGTCCAAGTGATAACAAACCAACCAAATTTCCCTTTCAGATTGCTCATTTACCTTCTAATGTCCCGCTACAACATGGAAATATATCGAACCTTCAGAACCTACTGATGCCATTTCATGGGAGGACTCTAAGAAAGAAAGAAAATCTCATGGAGTGTCCAGAAGGATTCATTCGTGCTCTGGCACAGAGTGCATTTCAGTGCATTTTAGGATCCTGCCCATCAAACTTTAATATTTACAGACAGGACGGAGATAATGAGACAAACGAAAGTCACCCGAAAGCTAAGGCGAGGAAATATGACGAAGCGTATGTAGCACTTGGCGCAAAATGTTTTCTTCTCCCTAGTGGGGGTGGGGGGCTAACAGAAAATGCACTAGAGGAAGGCTCACAGGATCACAGCCATCACTTAGAGGGGGAGATTCACCGGTTTGGAAAGTCAGTCGCTTAACAGAAAGGTTACAAACTTAGGGAATGGAGTTTGAAAAATGTTGGCCTTTACCACACAAAAGACACTATATAGCTGCATTACTGGAAGCATAGGATTCAGGGTTTGACTGATACTGTGCAGACTGAGTGACTCACAGGGACAGAATGTTGAATTTCCTTTCTGCTGTTATAAATAATAAAAAAAAAAAAGATCTTGGCAGGTACATCATCTGGCTGCTGACATCATGGCTACATTACACTGTTTCAAGAGGAGCTGACAGAACTGGGCCGTCAGCAACAGGAAGACAGGGGTTTTCCTCGGCAGAAAAAAAACTGTGATATAGGCTCGGCAAACCAATATTGTCTCTCGCTTTCTCTTTTTCTGAAAACCAATTTTTTTTTCATATTGTTCCTCCAATTATACGCCCTTCTCCCTCTCAGACTGCCTCCTTTCATCCATCTTCCTTGCTTTCTTTATTCTCCGCTGTTCGTTCCTGACTCCCCGGTGCACTGGGTGCCACCGGTTCTTTCTCCGTGCTGTATTCTCTCTAAGCTCATCTTGTCTCTCCAGTGTCTTGTGGTGTGGTAAAGACAGGAGAGCTTGATTTCACTGATCTGATTAAGTAATCCAGTTTAATCTCCTCTGATAACTGTGGCTTTTCGTTTAGATGTTCCTCTCATAATTCCACATTCAGCTGTCACACGCAAATTAGACATTTAGCCAATCAGATCTGGTATTATCAGAAAACATTCTATACTTTTTTGACAGGAAACTTCAGCACATGAGGGGAAGAAGCCTTAATGTAGACATGTTTTCCTCCAGCAGCCCCACCTCCCACTCATAAAGGCTAATCACGCCTTTGTGCGAAGCTGCTATATACTGCCTGAACAGAATGTAGAGAAGACATTAATCATATGCTCAGGGACGTTCCTAAACTGTTCGGAATCCTATACAAAAGGAATGGAAAGATAATGAGACAAGAAAAAAAAAATGTGGGAAGAGACAAGGGAATGGGAAGGGAGATGGAGAGAGAGAGAGAGAGAGAGAGAGGAGGAAAGAAAGAGCTCTTCCCTCTGCTGGTAATTAATCAGTACAGTAGCCGTATGCTGCCAGCCTGCGCAATCATAATTAATTACACACAAGAGCGCTCTTGGAGCAGGAAGAGGACAGCGGAGAGAAGAGCAGGAGGAGAGAGGTGAAATAAAGGGATTCTGTTCACACTGACAGATTAGAACGTGGATGACAAGGAGCGAAATGCTGAATACCAAGATGTTATAGCTTCAACTTTCTACTGTTTCTTTCTTTTTTTTTTCTATTTTTTTTTTTTTGGTCAGCAAACAGCTAGGATTTTTAGGAAGGTACTCCAGTTATTTACCATTGCACCTGCATAAAGCTGGAGGAACATAGTAATCAGAAATGGAGCAGCAGAGGCTGAGATCTTGTGAATTTTACTCCACAGTCACTAGATCCTGCATTTCCCATAATGTGAATCAGTAAAATGTCTTCATTAAACACCTCCCTGACATCATCAGGGTCTTTCATGACATTATAAAGCTATTTTTATATGGTAAGTAGCACTAAACATGACTAGTCCTGACCCTGACCTGTATAAGGGCTGTAGGGACTCTTTAAATATGACTGCTTTCAGAAAAAATAATTTCCTCATTATTACAATTATACAGTGTTGCTGTAGAGAATTCTCAAATTTCCATATCAACTGATTTTTTTAAGGAATGTTGCAAAAAAAAAAAAAAGGTCTTTGAGAAGCATGTTGATTTAAACAGGTTTTGAACTGGATTTTCCATCCCCACACAGTCACACATCTTTGTTTGTATTCTGTAAGAAGATACTACAGCACAGTTTATAGGAGACTGTAAACTGTGCTGTAGTATCTTCAAGGGACTGCCAGCTCAGGTTGTTGCTATGTTGATGTACCGTAATGCTGTGAAGAGAATCCTTCAGGGAGAAAATATTCATCAACTGCCCAATCATGCACAAAACAGGAAAGATGGCTGACATTTTAAAAATTAAATGACAAATTGATGAAGCATCTGCTCTACAGACTGTTAATACAATCAGAGTTTTAGAAAGATTTTATAGAATAATGAATGCACCCTGCTAACGAGTGCTGTGTGTGTGTGCATCCAAATGTGCCACTGAACTCCACTGTTGGCCAAAATCAGCGACTCATACTGTTGCACTGGGTGACATGTTCCTGTCGTTCATTTTGACTCACTCCCACATACACCATCCTGCTGCCAAAACTCTCCGAGAGCTGCAGACACGGTTCAAAACGTTGTTGATTTCAGTCTTTTCATGGGATTTGTTGACAATCAGAAAACTCTAAAGCAAAAACAGCTTCATCCTTTCAAATCCGTGACACCAGCGACAACAATAAAAAATCATACGAGAACCCACGAGGAATGCGTTTTTAAGGTCTTCTTGTGGGGAGTCGCATAAAAGCTAGAAAGAGAGGAGTTTCCATCACAACAGCAGTCACTGTCCAGCCACACACAGCAGCTCTCCTCCTAAGTATCAGGTTAAACCTGCCAAACACTCACCCTCTTCTCATCTGTGACAATGTAGTGGCGGCCGTGCTTCTTGGTCAGATGCGGTGCCAGGACATCAAATCGCCTGCGGAACTCAGAGAACACCATGTGGTCTGGGTATCCTGGAGGTAGATATGGAGCAGGACGGAGATTAGAGCACCAAAAAAAAAAAAACAAAAAAAAAAAACAAACACAAAGCTTAGAAGAGTGTCTGCAGCTAGTGGAGAGCTAACAGTGTGCCAAAGGTCAACTTTTCTTTTCTGAAGAAATAAAGCCAGGAAAGAAAGCAAAACAAACAAACAAAAAAAAAAAAACAGACAACAACAGACTTAAGAGCAAAGAGACAAAGTTAGGAGGGTTTGACAGGTGGAAATGTTTGAGGCCACAGGGGTTTCTAACACTTTCAGAAGTATGAACTGTAACAATGCCTGTGGGAAGAGAGTTCTACATTGTTGGTTGAAGGTTATTGAAACGCTTTCAGATTCTGTATTTTCATCACATTTTACCATTGGTTTCAAATGAAAACAGATAAATAAATAAGTAAAGTGTAGAGCTCATACTGAGATCATCAGAAAGACAAATGAGTCACGGAAGAGTGTGAAAACAGGTTAAACCCGGAGGAATTTTGGAACATTAAAAAAAAAAAAACTGTAACTTCTGCATCTGACAGTACAGCTATGATCCAAGTTTAACGAACTCCATGAGAATATAACAGTGTGTAATGAAAAGCTTTTGTCTAATTCCCTCAAAACTAAGGCCACTAACTTTTACATCACATCGCCAATCGAGTGCGACTCCAGTGATTTTGTGCTGTACTTCAGTGAACTTCAGGGACTCAGAAGAGGCGAGCTGATAACTCACAGTTAAAGCTGGTTCAGGTGAGCCCTGAACCAGTCCTTAGTTATGCTGCTATAGGCCGAGGCTGCCGGGGGAACTCCCATCACTCTAGACTGTGTCATTAACCGAGTGTCTTCTTTCTCCTGTAGTTTGTGCTTTTCGTCTCTGCTGCATCTGGATCTGTCACAGCTATGCAGCACTCATCACCATCATTATTCATTTTATTGTTATTATCATTATTAACTGGTGCTGCTATTGCTGCTGCTATTCTTAATAACATTATTACATCCATACATATCATTGCTATTGTTATAATTATAATAACCCGTCTGACAGTGCCTGAATACGACAGTATATACAGCTGCTCCTGCTCTGTCCTCTCCTCTCAGCCCAAGCAGTCGAAGCAGACAGCTGTCCACCCTGACTCTGGTTCTGTCGGAGGTTCCTTCCTGTTAAAAGGGAGCTTTTCCCCTCCACTGCTATTCTAAGGTCTTGACCTTATTCTTTAAAGAGCCTTGACATAATGTATGTAATGATTTGGCACCATCTAAATACAACTGAAACGGAAAGGTCAAAATCAAAGCAGCAGAGGCCCAGATATCCTGACTTTTCCCTAGAGTCTTTCATCATAAGAGAAAGAATATGGCTCACAGGTGTGAATATAACATCATGAAATAAAACTGGAATTTAGGAAAATAGTCAAGCATACAAGAAGTAAAACAAAATAAATAAGACCACATAAAATGACTGGAATGATAGGTAGAACATGGTGGATGGTGGTGAATCTTACAGAGATGAAAGCTCAGAAATTCCAGGGTTTCCAGAAGTACCTCCTTACCTTGCCTATAGATGCGCAGTGCATCCAGCAGCTTCGATCCTCGGAGCTGAGCTCTCAGGAGGCCGACGTCCAGAGTCATGAGGCCTGAGTCAGGGCTCTCTCCGTGTGTCACGCGGGGCTCACCTCCTCCGCCCACTGCCTCTGCTTTGGGCAGCAGGCAGTGGACGAAGTGAACCCTGGAGCGACGCACCATGTCAATCAGAGCATCCTGAAAACAGAAAACGGAGGTGACGCTGACATCAGCTTCTGCTTGTTGGCAGTCGGTGAAAACCACTGATTAGACCGCGGGTTGTGTTTAAGATGGGCGGAGCTGTGCTGGGAATTACATGAGGTCGTACGTGCACTCACTGTTGTGAGAGGAGATATATTCAGACAATATACAGTAAAAGGCAAACACCTGTGTGTGGGTGGATTATGGATGTGGGGGCTTTAAAAATGCAATGTCGATGCCTTTAGCAGAATATAAAATCCCTTCAAATGCTTTTACTCAATTTATATACTCACCTATTTGATTATACTTTCAGTATAATGCTGCTTTTATGAAACAACAAGAATATTTACAGTGCATTTTCCTCTCCCAGCGTTAACCCCAACATCACCCCAACATCCAAACTTACTGGCTGATATGAGCACAAATCCAAATCACACATTCTTTAGTGCAGGAGGAAACACTTCCAGCAGATACTCAGTTTGTTAGTGAGTCTGGTATCAGTCTGTGCATAGAGAGCAAAATCTCAAAACCTCTTCCCAAATGATTCGTCAGGTGCTGAAACCCAGTTGTGACCTGGGTCGAGTTTCAAAACATTAACGGTAAGATAAGAAATGAGAAATAGAAGTTGCTCTTAACAGCGCAATTTAACCAACCAACACTGAAAATGAGCCAAAACATTTGTTTGCTGTTATTTTAATTATTCATTAGCTGTTGACTGACACACCAAATTATAGGAACGCAATACACGTTTGAGTCAGTTTCTTCTGCTTACCACTTGGAGCTTGACCTGGATACACAGGCTCTTCTTCTTGACGGCAGCCACACCTGTGGTGAAGGTCTTCCTCATACTGGTGGCTCGTCGCAGGGCCAGCTGGGAGCTGCCCTCCAGACCGGCGATGGACCCCGACAACACTGTGGCCCCACTGGCCCGGCCCATAAACAGCCCACTGATGTTCTTCCTGTGATGGCAGAGGGATGGATTGTATTTACACTCAATGAGCACTTTATTAGGAACATCATACTAATACTGGGTAGTTCCTCCCTTTTCCCTTCAAAACAGCCTCAATTCTTCAGGGCACGGATTCAACAAGATGCAGGAAACTTTCCTGTGAGATCGAGCTCCACGTTGACATGACTGAGACGACTTTAGCTTTGTGACACGGAGCATTATCATACAGGAAGTATCCATTAGAAGATGGTGAACTGTGGCCATGAAGGGATGAACATGGTCACATTCAGACCATGATTGATTGGTATTAAGGGGATTCATGCTGTTGCTCCAACCAGTCTGACCTCTGACCTCTCTCATCAACAAGGTGTTTCTGTCCTCAGAGCTGCTGCTTCACTGGATGCTTTTTGTCTTTCACATCATTCTGAGTTAAACTCTACAGATGAAATAAATGCAAGCAGGTCTGCAGGTGTGTTCAATGACTGTTTACTCACACACAAGACAAACAGCACATGTTTTTCTTCCTCACAGCACCAGCCAGTGATTCATGCCAAAACATACAGGGACAGAATGTGAATGAATTATTGGCATTTTCCACTGTTTAGCGACCCATATGTCTCCCTTCATTGTTTGGCTCACTGTGTTATCTACTGCTCACAAAATGTGGATCTCACTTTTTCTAATTCCTTATGGACACTGGTGGTCTGAACTTGGATTAGTCAAACCTGTAACACTGAAAAAAGTTCTGGAAACACTGTTGGACACATGGATGTCGCAGCATATAAACAACACAGCACTAATTACTGATCACCACAGACTCAGTTCTAATAAAGTGGATGCTCTGTGTGTAAGATTGCGTTACACGTACTTCTGGGAGTCCTGCAGCAGCGTGGCAGCGTTCTGGGCAGCAGGGTTGTGCTTGGCGTGGCTCAGCCAGCCCTGAGCATTGTACTCCACCCAGTTTGTCCCGTGGCAGTGACCAAGCAGGAAGAGGTGTGGCTTCTCTCCTCGCAGCAGCAGACCGGCTCCTGCAGCACACAGGAAATATTTTCATCATTCCCGAAATGATGTCAGGAGCATGAACGCTGCTGTTTGCTGTTCCCGCAGCCTCTAAGAACCCCTCTGGTGACTGCTTTAACACACAGCGACAGGCTGAGGGCTCACCTTTGTTTTCTCCCTGTGCAGAGCCGTAGTAGCTGAAGAGTCTCTCCAGCATGGTTTCCTCTGAACCTCCGGGCTGAACAGCCTCCTCCTCCATCAGCCACAGAAGGCCTCGAGCCTCATCCGTCCTGGCCAGAGTGCGCACCTGTGACGGACACAGACGGTCACAAATATCACACTTTGGCTTTTACAATCACTTTGACCTTGATGGAAACAATCTTGAGCTCGAGGCAGGACGTGTACAGAAACCTTTGTGCATCACTTAAGATACTAAGCAGCCAACTATCTAATGAATCGTTAATATAACATTGTAAAATATATTTGAAAGTAAACTATGCCTGAGTGAGTAAGAACAGAAAAGAAAATACACATAAGAATAAACACTACAAGTCAAGATTACATTTAACTGCTCATTCTCATCTTTGACTCATTTTCATTCCCTGAAGCTCCAGAGCACATCACACGGGACGGTGTTGTGTAGTCTGCTCCCAGCATAAAAGCATGGAGGCTTCTGCACACCAAACTCCAATTAAAACTTTAATTCCTTATTTCATCAAAAGAAAGAAACCATTTTTATCACTGTAACTTTGTACATAAAAAGCCCTCTGACAGCAGCAGCAGCGGAGAGATTTTCTGCTAATTCCACATGATTTTAGAGGCCAAATCTTGATCTACACGGTGAGCTGTCTACAGCTGGAGCAGGTAATTGTTGTAGCTGCTGTTGCTATGGAGAACAAGACAGTTAGAGCTGCAGGAAATTCACAAAACTCACTGCAAATGTGAACAAAATGCTGAACAAATATCTGGTTTGTGTCATCAACAGAAGTCTGAGTTTGGTGATTGAATATTAGTGACTGAATTGCTCCTTTGGAGTTAGCCTTCCTTTGGGTTTAACAGATTTTTCTCCATACATTTGTATGTAGTTATTTGCACTGGTAGTGTCCACCCAAGCCTCGAAAGAGTGTCACCGGTCAGTTACTTAACATCATCTATGCAGAAAATAACAGGACTGTTACTGTCAGACCTCTGGACACCTGAAACAACTCCTCTCACTTTACAACGCTGCAGCATCTCACCGCCTCAAACACAGCTCAAGCTACTTTCAGAGCTCTTTCTGTCTTCACAGTGATCTTAAATCTTTCACTGTTTTGCTGAGTTCATTCTGATGCCCTCTTCAGAAATTCAGTAAGGTCATCACAAGTCTTGTGAGCGTTAGCCTGAAGCTAATTTCTTTATTTAACCACAGTCCATGTTTAATGAACCATGTGTGACCATGGTCATTATGAAAGAAATGCCATCCCATTTGAAAAGGAACTTTAAATTATAATCTGTTCAAAGGATGAAAATATGTTATGTTAACACTTGTAACTTTCCCTCTTGTGCTTCTAACATGGTTTTTCACACAAAAAGACACCAAGTCAGTGCGAAGTGAGCTGGTAAACTGTGTGGATGGTCCACACACTCACACAGGGCCACAGTAATTGGCCAGAGCTTTGAAATCTTTGCAGCTAGCAGCCATCAACACTTCTGTCTTTACTAAAGTTTCTTCAGAAAGATGCAACCTTCTTGTGAATCGTGCTGGAAGCACGATTAATCTATTCTCAGTAAATGCTACCAAATCACCACCTGCAGCGCTTTTAAGAGGGTTTCCCAGGGCAGAAAGAGCATCCTATCATTTATTCTAGATAATCAAACTTTTTCTGGATTTCGGTCTTTTCGTTTATAACCAACTGGATCAAACATTGCTTGAAAAATAACAATGAACCATGTATTGTACCCTAAATGTGATAATGGAAATATGTGGAGGTCTACGATATTGACATAAAGTAAATGTAATCCCTATACAACTCGCAAAACTGATAAACAATCTTTAGATGCTTGGAAACAGGCCTTCAGCGTGCACTAACACAGCCTCATAAAGAGCCGATTAATGCAATGACTGCTGCTCTTCTTGTAAGCCAGAATGTTGAAATCTTCCTCCCTGATATCCTCAACTATTATTAGTCTGTTCGTACAGTGGGATCTTTAAATTTGTGTGCTGGGCAGAAATCATTCTGTCTAAATAAGAAGGTGGAACCTCTGTCAACAGGCAGCCTTTGATGAAAACAGAAGGTTAACGGACTCTCAAATGTCTTTCATCAAAGGAGAGATGCTGTATTGTGCCGCTGAAACCTAATTGGCAGCCGAGGGGGCAATCTGGAACCTTTACAGAGACAATTCAAAATGAGCTTGTTGTAGTTTGACCAGAAATCACAAGCCAGTGATTTAGCTTTGTTCCCTGTATCATTTAATATCAAGTGTGTTATAGTGTGTTTGCATGTCAGTGAGTTTGTTTGGGTTTAGTCACAAAAACTTCCTGATTAGGTTTAGGGAATCTAATTATCGCTCAGCACAGAGTACAGCTGAGGTTGATGGGAATGTCATTAGTTCTGGTCGTAAATCCAACTTCTGGGCAAACTCAAAGTGTGACTTGACGGTGGCCTTCAAAAAGCTGAGGGATCAGCAAAGTTATTACAGTTCACCCTGAGGGAGACATGAATGGATGTACCAGATTTCACAGCAAACCATCGAATAGCTGTTTTGCTCTTCCAAAACCATTACAATAAGGATTCATAGGACTGTTTCCTGATCTGGCCGTAATATGAAAAACAGGGGAAAATATTTGTATAGGGACAGACTGTGGTTAAACTGTAATTTAACAAAAAAAATCTATTTCTTTAAGGTAAGGGTACTTTTGTCCTTGTGGTTAAGAGTAGATTGGCTTCCTTTTTTCTTTTAAGAAAGGAATAATTAAAGACACTGACTGACTGACTGTGAAGAACAGGCTATGATCAGGGGTCTGCTGAGTCAAAGTCCTCTCTTTAAGAAAAGTCACTGTATGAGAGTTTTCTGATTTTGTGCCACCAGTGGTAGGGCGAGATCATTTGTCAGTGCCTTCAAAACCATTAAGCTTGGAGAACCTTCATCATTACGGCTACAAAGAGAACTACTTTGTCAAGGTTAGAGAACAATTGCTGTCATGGTTAAAAGAAACCAACATCAAATGACCTATCCATCAGCCTGGAACTAATCCCTAGAAAGTTCTGTGGCTAAATCACAATGTTACACTATTTTCACGCCGTTGCTGCTGATGCTGCTAACACCATGCTTCCTTGTTTTAACAGTTAACCTCGACACAAACCTACCCACAAGTGAAATAAAACACTTTCTGATGCCACACAGTGAAGCCAACACACATCAATGCTGCAGATTTTCTGCAAAGGCCTGGTGCCACACACACACTTGTACCACTAATAATTGCATGGGCTTTGCAGTAAGAAGCCAACTGACGAGCAGACAGAGAGAGAGACCTTTTCAAGCCAATAAGAGTGAAACACATCGCAAACTTGATTCCAATTAATATTGCTGGAGTAGGACAAATTCCAAAAAGAAATGGAGCAAATTAGAAAAAAAATGAGCCACAATCATGAAGAGCCAAACTAAGTGGATCCAGGCAACAGGCCTGGCACGGCATATCAATGATCACTGTCTGCTTTTGTCTCTATTTAAGGGTAAAGATTTAATCTGACAAAAAAGTCATGAGTTGTAAACAACAAATACCTGGCAAATGAACAAAACTAACACTTTCACTAGGACATGCAAATGAGCTCATCACTTCAGAGAAGGGAGAGCTTGTTAAAAGCTTATTTACTCAGTGTACTTCAAAGATCAATTCAATCTGTGTTGTAGACTGTAACAGATTCATTCATAAATGTAAACAGAACTTGTCGTGTGCTTCAAAGAAAATGTGGGAAAAGTCCCAATTGGTATTTTGATTAAAAATAAAAGAAAAGCGTGGCCTTAAGTTAAAAAGAAAGATTATCCCAGGCCTCTGTTGTCAAAGTGAATGTCAGCCATTTTCAAACTGACTACCATAATAGTGACCATTTAAAAAAAAAAAAAAAAAAAAAAAAAAGACTCTTTCTATTTCATTTCTATTGGAAACCTGCTAAAAACTAAAAACCTTCAAATCAAATGCTGACGTCCAATTTGCAGTTTTATTTCATACTTCAGATTGTGATGTGTGCGATGTGAAGAATCAGTTTGACTAACATTAACTAACATTATTTTGGCAGTGTCATGCTTTGGTGGGGTTTTTTTTGTCAATGCAGACAATAATTTATATTATATTATATTTTATTTATAAAATTTGAACATCAGACGTGTAAATTGTTTAAGTATTTGTAGCATTGCCAGATAATGTAACTTTCAAACTTTTTCAGTAGCTGATAATGAATTAGAGAACTTATGGACTAAGTCAAAGAAGCACAGAGCAGAGTCTTCCTTCCTGGATCTCAGATCAGATGGCTTTAGCACATAGTGATACCAGCTTTGATACATAAGCCCTAAAGCTCAACTATTTGCACTTGCCAGTGGTGATGAAAGGGACTATTTGCTGGCTCAGTCATATTTTGGAATGCTCATTTAAGCTACGACATGATTTGCATTAATGTGTCTCTGACTAAGATTAAAACTCGGGCACAAACTGCCCTTGAATCTGAACCTGAGTGCCTCAGCACTTTTCAGGTTTACACTAAATGCAAACACAACATTTGGATGTGCTGTTAGGAAGAACACACATTTCTCACTACAGGTTTCAGGTAGGAACAGAACACGGAAACATCACATGCACAGAGACGCTTCAAACAGAGACAGTGTCGTGAGGTTTCATATGCTTACCAGAGCTTGGGTTGAGGCTTGGTCAATAGCTGCTACAGACCGTGAGGTACTGCACTCTATGTCATCTAAAGCAAGCTCTATGTTTTCCTAGATGCAGGAGGGGATAAAGGCTCAGGTTAGTAATCTACAGGAAACTTATCAGCAGAAGAAGACATCATCAATGAATCACAAGTGTGGCTATTGAGTTCTATTATGATATCAGTCATTAGACTGTAGATTGGGTTGTGTGAGTGAGCATTTGTTTGTAATCAGCACAAATGTCTCTATAATATTTCTTATTTGATTCTGCAAAGAACTATAATTTGGCGAATTTGTCTTTGAATAATGACTCAGCTACTGTCAGTAAAGTGGAAAGGATGGGGACTAAGACAAAAAGTTGGACTGATCTTTGGGGATTTTGAATGTGTCTCTGAAAATATGAATATGCATGAAAGAGTTTCTGTGTCTATATTCAGGTCATGATGTTTTAGAAGTTGTTTAAACACAATCTGTACGTGCATATTTTCTCTGTTACCTCTAGTGGTATTTATCCATGCAGATGAATGGAGATAACTGTCTCCATTCATACTATGAATGGAGACATAGTGTGAATGGAGACATAGTCATACCTGGGTACAGGTATGACTATGTGTAATTAAGTGGCTTTGTAAGATAGAAAGAGAAGCTAATGTGCTAGTGTGTATATTCCTCTCCAGGTCAGCCCACAGCAGCACCTCCTTGTATCTCTCCAGCTCCTGGACAAAGGTGCGTTCATGGAACAGGGTCTGCAGCCTCTCCTGGGTGTAGTTGTGGCAGAGCTCCTCGAAGGTGGCTCCACGCTGCTGCTGAGCCAGCCGAGGGTTCTGGAAACCCGGAGTGTCCACGATCAGCAGGGAGCACAGAGAGTGCTGACTGGACTTCAGAGCCCTGAGGGACAATAATATATCATGAAGCTGGAGAGATGTAGCTTTGACACCAGGAAGCTGCAGATAGCTGCACATTTTCTCTGTCTAATACTCAAAGATATGACATTTGCATATAAAACACAGAAAATCTGTTTCAGCCTTAATATATCTGTGTATAACATACACAAATATTCATACACCTTTTTAATTCTTATTCTAAATTTTTGACTTTACTTCTATTGTAACATATGTGGTGTCAAACTGCTCGAAACATCCAATGGTGCATCGCAGTGAAGGTGAAGGTGAGAGTGAAGTGAAATGGGATGAAAGTAACGAAGGAAAGCACAGAAGAGAGTTAAGTGTAAACACTGACGGCAGATGAAATGGCAGCTGAAGTGTAAGCCTGAAAACACACTGCTGTGTGTAATGTGAGCAGTGGTATTAGCTGAAATACAACAGTAGCTGAGGTATCCATTTGCTGAAGTCGTACTATCAGATTAAGTCTAAGCACCGAGAAGAGTTTAACTGAAAGGAGCCGAGTTATGAGTTACAGTGGCTTCAGAAAGTATTCACTCTTTTACTATTTGTACACATTACGTTGTTGTAGATTTGATTTTAAATGGATAAAATTGCCATTTCTGCCTCATGTTGTGTTCCAACAGGGAAACTGGACAGAACTGATGGAAGGACGAATGTAACTAAATACAGAGACGTCCTTGAAGAAAACCTGCTCCGAAATGCATGAGCCATCTGCCTGGGGCGACAGTTCACCTGTCAGAACAACAAAAACCTAAAGCTAACAGTCAAAACAAAAAGAAAAAAAACAACCCTGGAGTGGCTTCAGGACAAGTCTCTGACTGTCCCTGAGAGGAAAAGTCCAGACTCAAATCCCACAGAACATCCATGAGAGACTTGAAGATGGTAGTTCACAGATACTTCCTGTCCAATCTGACAGAGCTTGAGAGGATCTGCCAGGAAGAATGAGATGAACTGTCCAAATCCAGCTGTGCAAAGTGGTCCTACACAGTACTGAATGAAGGGTCTGAATACTTTTGTAAATGATTTGAAACATTTTCTAAAAGCATGCTTTCACTTTGTTATTATGGATTACTGGGAGTAGACTGGTGGAGGAAATGTTTGCTATCTTATGCATTTACAATGAAATCTACAACAACATAAAGTGTGCAAAAAGTGAAGAAGGCTGAATTATGTTCTGTAGCCTCTGTGTATGTTGGCCAAAGGCAGCAAAGAAGTACACAGCAGGTGAGCTGAGCTGACTGTTAAAGAAAAGGGGTAAGAATGAAATGACGTATGGACAAAACAATAAACAGGACAGAGAACATGGAGGGAAGCGGGAAGCAGGTATGAATATACATGGATATATTTGGGAAGTAAATAGTGTGAGGTCTAACCTGTTAATGAGGGAGATGACAAGTGTGAAGAGCTCAGAGTAGAGCCCGGACGCCATGGCCTCCAAACACTCCAGAGCGGTGACCTTAGAGCCTGAGAGACGTGGGGTGGGGTGGGGGGGTATTTAACAACAGGACAGAAAATGTCAACTCATTAAACTGCAGTTCTCTAAACTGTCCATCATACCAAAGCAGGCCAACCATAACTGCCCACACCAGATCTTTATTGAAAAACCAACATCAGCGTGCACATGACCATGAACAAAGGAGATTGAAGACTCTGAGGTATGGCTTTTACCTGAGCTGTCACCTTGGCTGGCCTCGTCCTGTGCTCCTCTGAATGAGGTGGAATGCTGCAGTCCTTTGGCCTGGTGCTTAAAGATAGAAGAGGACAGCTCCTCCAAGGTGCAGCCCAGCAGGTAGGCTGCTTTCTGGGCCCATTCATGACGGGCAAACTGCCTACGCCCCGCTAAAAAGGAAAGTGAAAAAATGTGCTTAAAATACAATACAATGTGCAACAAGGACCTGAGGAAGAAAGATAATGAAGATGA
Source organism: Toxotes jaculatrix (assembly GCF_017976425.1). NCBI lineage: Eukaryota > Metazoa > Chordata > Actinopteri > Toxotidae > Toxotes > Toxotes jaculatrix. Next base: position 25,082,948 of record NC_054402.1, on the reverse strand, counting down.
CAGGCACAGAAACAGGAAGAGGGTGGAGGATGAATGGGGTAAAAAGGATGCTTAGAGAGAGATGCTGTGAGAAAGCGTGTGTAGTTTCTGTCAAACTGCATAATGCCTTTGCTTTTTCTGAGCTACAGCAACTGAACTGAAAATACACTGTAGTATCAACCACGGTCTTAGCCTTAAATCCAGATAAGAATTTCTCATGGCAGGTCTGTACAGTATATCCAACTCACATATTTCCTCTCTGCTGCTGACAGCAGTGGAAGGCATGGGGCTGTGGGATCTGTAGGAAAACTGACAGCTAAGGTGTTAGGATTCATACCTGCATTTACACTCACAGAGCACTTTATTAGGAACACCTGTGCACCTGCTCACTCATGCAGTTATCCAATCGGCCAATCGTGAGGCTGCAGTGCAATGTATAAAATCATGCAGATACAGGTGAGGAGCTTCAGTTAGTGTTTACATTAAACATCAGAATGAAGAAAATATATGATCTCAGTGACTTTGACTGTGGCCTGATTTTTGGTTTGACTGTTTCTGAATCTGCTGATCTCCTGAGATCAGCTCCGAGGAGGGAAACACCTTGTTGATGAGAGAGGTCAGAGGTCAGACTGGTTGGAGCTGACTCAGATAACCACTCTGTACAACTGTGCTGAGAGGAAAAGCTTCTCAGGATGAACAACACGTCCAACCTTTAGGAGTATGGACTACAACAGCAGAGACCACGTCAGGTTCCAGTCCTGTCAGCCAAGAACAGAGATCTGAGGCTGCAGTGGACACAGACTGAACGTGCAGCTGATAAATCTGCAGAAATCATGTGATGAATCGTGTCAACATGGAGCAGAACCTCAGAGGAAGGTTTCGACTGTTTTGACTTCATGTTGTCTCTGATGCTAGTCACACTGAAGTTACTGAGGTAACATCAGTTCACAACAAAAAGCCTGAATTACAAACTGGAGGTGTGGAGTTACAAAACAGTCCTAACAAAAGAAGCATTATGGGATGTATACGATCCATTTGTGATGATCAAATCTGTTTATTTTTGCGACTTCTATGACCTCAGTCATAGAAATGTGGTACTAAACCATGAAGGAGAAAACAGCTCACTAAAAGATGATCACAGCCATTTAAAAGCACGGCATGTTTGCCACTATGGGTATCTGCAAATATCAAATAAAAAAACTTTATGCAGCCAGGTGGCGTTTTCTGAGACGCTCTGTGTGGTGGAAAGCACATTGAAAGCAAAGCTAACAGCTCAGATTTAGACTGCTAATCACTGTTGATCATATCCCGACTCTCTGTCTGTGTTTGCCTGAACGTCTGTATGAGGAGAGAATCTCCATTTGGTCTGGAGGCAATTCAAAGCCCGTGTGTTAGACTGAACCATGGCAATATGACAGCCTACACAGCCAGCCAATCAAAGAGCTAAGACACTGAGCCAGAGAATCAACAGGAGCCCCTGCCAAGCAGAAACTTCATGGGGGTAACACGGGGGTAAGCTGGGAAATACAAGTTCTGCGGGAGAAAGTCAAAACACTAACTAGAGAAGCGAAAATGAACAAGCTTTACTTTGCTTTTGCGAATGTGTTGCAGTGTGACAGCGGCTCGGGAGTTCAGTGTGGGCGACATGCGGAGGCATCAGAGAGAGGAGTTTAAAAGGGACAGCAAAAGTTCTGATCCCTGCGATTTTCATCTCACAAAACAGAAAAGGGCGAGACGGGGAGAAATGTCTCGAGGCAAACACAAAAACACAAGAGAGGAGGTGAGGAGAGGAGGGGGAGGGAGGAGCAGAAACAATAAAAACGCTAATGACTTAAGGCCTGGAAGGAATGATAAAGGTATTAAGACAGAAAATACAAACAAGAGAGGCTCTGAAATAAAGTTTGTAAGTGAAAAACAGGCAACAACTTGGGTGTTGTTTTTCCATTACCTTCATCTCCGTCTGCGTTTGATAGGGCGCAGCATGCAAACATGCAAGTAAAGAGAGGGGGGGTTAGAGATAACACGGTTCATGGAGTCATCAATTCACAGTTGCAGGAAAACATAAACATTAGTGTTAAACAACACTGACAATCCACCATCATGCTTTGAAAGAGTGAGAGGAGGAGAAGTCAGACAAGTCAGTGTTGGAACCACAAGCCCCCTGTTTTTATATTAGTGGAGAGTAAATGATCCTCTGTGGGCTGGCAGGAGTCCTCGAGGGGGTTTTCCCAGAAAAGACAATAAGCTGAACTGGAAGAATGTCCTCAAAGTAAAGTCACAGCCAGTGCAGACTCAAGACGAAATATAACATATAACATTAAGACACTGCTGATGCAGGCGATCATGTAGACTACACTTGGATTACATACAGGTTGATATACAGTGAACATTAGTGCCATTTACATGTCCTCCTTACTGTTATGTTCTGCAAAACCAATGAAAGCAAACAGAATCCTGAAGGGTTGGTTCACGCAGATGCCCAGTGAGCTCTCTCACCTACCTCTACTGGTATCCAGCCATGCAAATACACTGTACAGGCAGAAGTATACCAACAGCCCTGTCCACATACTTCTGTCTACTTTTGGTTTGGCTCTACCTTTCTTGGTTTGGTCATCAACGTACAATTCTGTTTAGACTATAATGTGATTCCAACATAGTTTTTGTTTTCCTAGTTTTAGTGTGGAGGACCTTGGTTGGCCTGAGCTGAGCCCCGACACCGACCCCTCCAACAGCTCTGAGATGAACCGGAATGCCGACTGAAAGCCAGGCAGAAACACCAGTGTGGGGCCTCACTAATGCTCTTGTGGCTAAATGGGGGCAAATCCCTGCAGCCTGGTTCCAAAATCTGGTGGAAAGATTTCCCAGAAATCTCAGACAGATATCTCATAACCTGGACAGATAAAACCAAAACTATCTGCATGCTTAGATACCACTAGAGTGGGAAAATGTTTTTTTGTTTTTTTTGTAATTTGACCTTTTCAGCTGACAAGCATTCTGCACACCACACACTGAAAAATCAATCATTTTAAACACCAAATAATGGTCCTGGTCCTAGCTGCTGTTGCAGTAAACATGTCTACTGGGACTGTGCACATTCAAAGGTAAAGCCTGACACCTAGTGGCAACGGTAGAAAGTCAACTCCAGTTTTTTTTTTTTTTTTTTTTTTATACCTGGGTAAAAAGGATTTGCATTTAATTCTGTACAGTTTGTGGTCAGGGTTATGGTGTCATTAATGTTGATGTAATGAGGTGAAGGACATAAATACATGGTTGGCAGGACAGAGAAGCAATTTGCTGGAGACGGCGACATGAAAATAAGACAGAGTAAATAATAAGACAACATATCTGACTTAAAACCTGCTAAGTTCTATATACCGTGAAAAAAAAAAAAGTTGCACACTAAGACAACAAGTCAAAAGTCCCTTTCTTTCTTTTTCCCACTAGGTATGATCTGTGAAGCTTATCATGGAGTCCAGTTCTTGTTGAAACAGTTTATAAAAATGCAAAACTGTTTCTGCAGTTATGTACTATTAGTTGACAAAGCTCAATACAAGACTTCCTGGGACAGTTTGAACGAAAACTTAACGTTCATCACAAAAGTAATATTTATTGAATGGCTATTATGCTATTATCTGTAGCATAATGTGGCCGAAAGACGACAGATAAATAGAATTTTGGCTAATACAGGTACATTTACAGGGATGTTGATTGATAAATTGTCCAGTTTAAAAAAAATAAATCAATGGAAACTATTTTAAAAACACCCAGCACCTCCCAATTCAAATGTCTCCAGAATCCTCGGCTGGTCCAACGCTCCTCTGCACAAAGCAAGAGACCAACATTTTATCCTGACATGCCTAATGAATGGTGAAGTTAGCACTGATGGCCAATATCTCTCAACTCTTAATTCAATTAAAAGCCTTGAAGCATGAGAGTAAATGGACTTTACAGTGTTTTGGGCTTTTTCCCTTTGAATTTCCCTTCTGTAAAAAAATACCACACTGGGTCATTTAACCAAACAGGATATGCACACACAGTGAACGGCACCACCGTCCTACAGACATTCTGAACATTCGGGAGACGAAAGCAGGAGGTGAGGTTTGCCCGTGCTTCTGGGATATGTTTTAGAGAAACACATGCAACTCTTTTTGTCAGTTTTCAATATTTTTACATCAGAATTTCTTCACTGAGCCTTTTTCTGGTTTGACCTCTCACACTCTAAAATGTCTCTACTCATTCATGTTCTGATGTCATGTAACAACCAGCTCAGTATGAGCAACGAGACAATCTCCCAGAGACGTCATGTACTGAAGATGAGCACCAATGTGTTTGCAGTCAGTCAGTTGGGACTTCCTACCTTTAGTGGCTCCTGCGGCCCCCAAGTGGTAAATGGCCCCTATGATGAGCCAAAGGGCCTTCTGCTCATCACTAGAGATACCCAGCACTTTCATGGCTGCCTGCAGCTTAGTGAACTGCTGTGAGGCTCGCTGCTTGTCCTCAGGCTGGAGAAGATAAGATCAGATCAAACGTTACTGGTATGGTAGAGCCTGACTGTTACACAGGTCAATATTACAGTACCTCATCGCCGACACACTGGTATCAGTGTACTTGGAACATTTCTTAGTCAAAGCTGTTTCACTTAAACCTTGTTAATCCAGTGTGATTACCTTAGATGGAGGTACGATCCCAAAAATACTGTTCTCAGCCAGGTGGTTAAAGTGCAGCTCCGTTCTGGAAGAGAAGACACTGGGATCAGTACGTTCCTCTGAGCCAGAGAAACACTGAAGATATGGATGTTTTCAGTGTTTGAAGATTCCATGAAGACGCACGAAAACATAATGTCTTCATTCAGATCTCATGATAACTAATGAAACTAGAAACTTATCTGAGTGTGCAGGGTGAAATGTATGAACCTGGCCTTTATAAATGATTACAAAACAAAGCTAATGCTGACACTTCCTGTCATTTGCATTGTGTGATGATAATGATTCAAAAGTCCAAATTTCATGTTGCTCATTATAGTAAAACACTGACTGTTTATTATATAGGAAATAGTGAGTGGGTGAACAAGGGCATAATTTCAGGCACAGCCAACGATCGGTTTCTAAAAATAGTCCTGTCAGAACCTGAGATCTGAAGTGCCCGTGTGCCAAAAGAGAAACTGACACCTGATAAAACGGTTTGACTTGTGTGTTTATGCTAAAATTATCCTGGAAAAGGCAGAGAAAGGGAAGAAAATCTGGATAAATTTAAATAAAAAGTGGCAGGAGAGATGCTACATAGAGAACTGTAGAAGACTGACTGACCTCAGAGTAAGGTGATCTGCTCCTCTGATCTAAAACTTCATCAACCGAATTATTTTAAAAATAATAATAATAATAATCTATTTTACAGGTTTTTTTAATGTTTTCTGGCCTTGTTTTTTTTTATCTCACGTTACTCTAATTTCATTATTTCATTAAATGACATACAAACATTTTCAAAATAGTCTTATCAACTAACACTCAGAACACTGTATGATTTTATCTCCTGACTGTCAACACCAAGTGGCCTGGAATGACCACAACAGACCTGGTTCAGTTGGGATCAACTCATTAAATCGACATATTTGAATTCTTTTCAAATGCTCTAATTTAGTGGACACGTCGCAGCCAGAGGAGTCACCTCAGGCTGCTGTCAGCTCCGGCCATCATGTAGTAGAAGATGTTGAAGGTGGATTCTCCCTCAGGTCGTCTGCTCACCCTCAGCTTCTCCAGCAGCATCGTCTAAGCACAGAGAGTCAGAGAGAGACTCAGTACATCCTGTGGAAGTCTGAGAGGATCTGAGTGATTACACAGTTTCATTTTACAAAGCTACGTCTATTCCAGAATCCAGTTTGTTTGAGTTTATATTTAAACGGTTGCAATGTAAGCAACAGATGTTGGTACATAGGTCAAGTACAGAGTACAGTTCCATTGTAAGTATAAAGCATGTGTGTGTGCACGTGTGTGTGTGAGTCACCTGGATGGAGGCAGAGGCCACCTGCCCAGCCTGGTCGAAGTCGAGGGACACTACATGAGAGAAGTGGCTGGCATTAGTGTTCATCGAGGTGGAGCTGTTGCCAAAAGCTTCCAGGATGGTGTAGACAGCCTGCCACTTCTCAGCTGTGTCACAGAAAAACAAACAAACAAACAAAAATAATAAGAGACAACCATGATTCTGCTGCAGCTCATTATACAAACAGTCTGCTGTCAACATCCATTACAGTTTATAGACCGACTCCCTCCTTCATCTTCAACCTAATGTATTTGCCATAGTTGTGCACACACAGTGTTTCCTATGTAATGGTTACTAAAAACATTTGTCGTGGGTTCAGCTTCACTTTTACTTCTATATAAAGTAGTTTAGATAATCTGGATAAACCATTGGTTTGTTTACTGTTTTTTTTTTCTTTGTATGAAAGCTATATTTAGAAAAGTGGGGCCTTATTATATTCAAGGACAAGACATTTGTGTTGTGCAGATGTTGTATTTCTGGTAATCTGGACAAATCCTCACAAACTCAACATCAGGTCCCAGCAATGTAGTGATACACCACAGCATCACATACATTCAGTCTTAATGAAAGTCATGTACGACTGCTTGTCAGAGACCTGTGGACGGACGGCACCGCCTGCTATCTGTCAATCTACACGTCTGCTCTAAATGTTCACGTATTTTTGTGATGGCATTTTATTTCAGCAGTCTCACCGGAGAAGATTTTGCCCGTGCTGCCAGCGATGGAGACCAGATACTGGAGCAGGTGCTGGCAGTTGGTGGTCTTGCCACTGCCAGACTTGCCCAGCAGCACGATGGACTGATCCTGCCGGGTGGTGAGCAGGTTGCGGTAGGCCGACTGGGCCACAGAGTAGATATGAGGAGCGGAGTCCTCCCGCCGACAGCCTTTGAACATGTGCATCACCTGATGGGGGACGAAGAAAGGGAGAGGAGGAAGACACACAGCAGCAGGAGGGGAAGGAAGAAAGAGATTGACAAAAGCAGAGAGGCATTAAATTAGAGTTGGTGGTATGAAGCATGTCTAACTAACTCTGTGTCTACACACAGAGGGTGTAACGTGAGCAGCAGCAGCTCTGATGTTTCTCGTCTAGACTGGACACATTCAGACACAGACCCGAGCTGGAGATCACTTGTGTTTTTTTAAAGATCCCAACACACAATCAGTGAAGTTACACAAGTTAAACACAGGAAAATAGGAAGCATAAAAATATGTATCTGCTCACATTTACAGGCTTACACTGCAGATAAAATGTATTATGGCCGTCTGTGTAGATTAAAATTACATTTCTATTGACAAAAAAGCAAAATGTAAAACTGCCTTTTCAACTTAATTCAATCACTTTAATGTTTTGCATTAGCTGAGAGATTTAAGGGTTTGGCTTTGAATGTGCAGGAAAGAATGAATGGACAAAAGATAAAACATAATAACTGAATCAGATAACACAAATGTCCTCCACAACACTGCACAATCACACAAAACCGCCTGCTGCTGTTCTCTATCTGTTCTGTTTTCAGCTTTTAAAAAAAAGGAACCCACTGTGGACTTCTAATCTTGAACTGTTCTAACCACATTTCATTTCCAAAATTTTAACGATAATTTTTTGTATATCAAAGAAGAAAAAGTTATTTTTGAAACGTCAATCCCTGAAAGTACTGAGCACAGCCTCTGATTCCACTGTGCCCCTGAGGAACACATCTGAAGTTTGAGTCTTTTCTCTTCCTTCTCTTCCCTGTGACCACAGGACACGTTCAAGAATTTATTCCCTTTTTTTTTTACTGACATCAGTTCTGCCCAAATCCAGCAATATCACCTGAACCCAGTCATCAGGCTTCAGCTTACCTTCTCCGAGTACATGGAGGGCGTGCTGAGGGGGTTGATGACCACCATGTTGGGTCCAGCGTAGGTGTGAATGAGATTGCCTCCGTAGCGCTGCCTCAGACAGTGCATCACACTGGATTCATTCAGATAGAGCAGAGAAGCCAGATCCTCTGATCGGTCGTATGATGGAGGGTTGGCCTACACATGGAGAGGGAGAGAGAGAGAGAGTCTGAGAGAGAGAAGGCTGTGATGGCATTCATCCACCAACAGATAGAAGGGTCACCAGATGCAAAAGTCTTCAGCCTGATCGAGGGAAACCATGATCAGGACTACTGGTATAAACTGGAGTCTAATGTTTAAGAACCACTGTGAAAACACCACAGGCATCTGGTCACTGCAAATAAAACAGACATCCCCCTCTTTCTAATTTTTCTTTCTAATCACCAAACATCCAAACCGATGCCTCATACATTTCATTAACTAATAACCTGGAGGTGCACCATTATTACTAATGATGTCTTATCTGGACCTGCAATGAAAACCTGACTGAACTGAGAATAAGGCTGACATTATTCTATGTTTTGCTATTGTCAACAAACTCCATTTGCAGACCCACATCAACCATGTGTTAGTTGTCTTCTCCAACTTTCTGACTACACAATCTGTGGCTCTGCCCCTAGGCCACCGGTTCCTGGTGAAGACATACATCTTTAAAAACAACTCACAAATGTAGAGTTTCACTCCAAAGAAGGCTCAGTTATTAGCTCTAACAGCTGGCCCCTGCTGTTTTTATCAAACACTACTCAAACAGGAGGAAACACTTATTTGTCGAAGACTGTTTTCAGCAGCAGATGGATCCATATTTGGTTTTCTGCTGAATATTTGGGGTAGCAGGACGGTGTTTGTGGGACTGAATAGACCTCTGTGTGTGTGTGTGTGTGTTCGTGGTAATGAAGTGGAACACATTCAGGGCCCTTCCCTTTTTTTCCTCAGCAAATACATGCTAGTGATGGTGATACTGCAGATGTTTAGATGGACCATTAAACAGGGAGGTGAGTGACATCATCACATCTTCAACTAAATGACTTTGACACTTTTTGTCCACTGAGTGATTTTTAGACTTCTACTGTCAAAATCTTGGCAACAACATGAATGACAAAGTTGTTTTTGTTCTAGAAACATCTGTCTGGGAAAAGAGCTGTCAGCCAGTGAGCATATGTCAACATCTGGCTACTGCCGACTGTCCAACTTCCCAACCTCTCCTTCACCTATCCCATCATTCCCGTCAGCTGTCAGTGTCCTCCGTGGCCATCGGTGGCAGCTGGACTCTCTGGCTCTGAGTTCACATCTCTGACAGACGGACCGGGGACTGATGATGCCAGTCAGCTTCAGGGAAGCTCTGCATCAATTTCTCTACACTGTACATGAGGCCTGCTGAATAAACAACAACCTAAACTAGACTTCAATCGGTTTTATTCTGAATCATTTGACTAGACTGAGGGATTATTGATGAATGTCACATTTGAATTTACCTGTGACAAAAATAACTACTGAATCAAAGCATGAGACATCAATGATTAGATGCTAGTACTGTGAAATACTGTGATCTGTGAACTGTACTATACTGTACACACGATGACGTGATTCATTCTTAAATCTGATCTCATTCATAATGTGAAAAACTAAAGTCAATGAAAGCCATTTCTAAAAATGTTATGCTATAAAAGCATTCAGTCGGAACAGATTCATACTGGTGCACAACCATTAACCACTAGCTGCCACCTCGCATTCACCTTTTCTATGTCGTCTTCGTCCACATCCAGTACTGTCCCATCATGCTCCAGTTTGATTTTCACCTTGCCCTCTGGCAGGGAGCCAGGCTCTGTCTTCACCACGGTGGCTGGGCAGAGGAAAGACAGGAAACAGTGACAGCGTTAGCCTGATGGAAGAGATCACACTGACCTGCTTTGTGTTAGCTGAATAATTACAGGGCAGTAATCATTAAAAAAAACAGTTCCAATGTACTCTTTGAAATACTCCTATTATCTGTTTCTGAGAGTAAAACAACAACAGTGATAATCTCATGTCTGTGTGTTCAGTACGCAGCTGGAGTCAGGACATGTTGAGCTGAGCTTAGCACAGACCTGACGCTGTTTAAAGTTTAAACGTAGGTATATCAACACCTCTAAAGGTCATTAGTCGACAGGTCGTGTCTTTGTCTAATCTGTACACAGGAAGAAAATCTCAAGACAAAACGTGTTAAGGAGAGTGAGGTGCTGAAGGAAAAAGCTCTGAGAGAGCAGCCCAGTACTGACTGACATTATGGTACATTAAAAAGTAAAATGAATATATTTAAATCCAGCGATGATGTGAGACCAAAGGGAAACTGAAACCCAACATAACCAGGTTAACATTTAAGGAATATTTAAGCAGAAGAATATCTGTTGACATTTTTCTGCTCTCCAGAAATCAGATAAAAGCACTTAGATCTGCTGCTATTTTCTGTTTCTTCTTCTGTTACTTATTTTTTCTTTAATCCGTTTCATCATTTTATAGCTTATCATTACTGAAACCTGCTGAAATTTGAGAAACTAATACAACTGAGAAAACTGCATAAAATATAAATATATTTATAAATGAATTTAAATGCTATTACAAATTTGTAGTAACAAGATTACAGATTATTTTTTAAACCTCACATTTATTTACTAATTACTGTTTTTAAAAGGCCTCAAAATTTCACTTTCAACAATGTTTCCCACAGTGGAAAGACAACGATGAAGATGAAGATGAAGATGAAGATGGAGCTACACATTCGAAAAACATCCAGTAATAACATCTCACCCAGGGAGAAACCATCTTTGTGGACGAGCCAGACCTTCTCTGATCCATACCAGGCTTGCTCGGCTGCGATCTGCTCCTCTGTCTTTACCTGGAGAGGCAGAAAGGACGAGGGGACAAATTACTGGACAGCAGGGACGAGGAAATCATCGTTGTCAAGTCACGTCACTCGGACCACTCAGTCACACTGGGTCTGTCTGAAACCGTCTATGTTTCCGGTTTGATACCAGCACATGCTGAAAGGTTGCGAAGGAAAAACCTTGTCAAGATAAACGACCATGCAGTGGATGACAGCGGACTCAAAGGTCTCACAGTCCACTGAGCACCACATGCTCCTTCGCAGTGGCGTGTGAGACTGTGAGAGTGTATGTGTGTGAGAAACTTCAAACCAGAAACACGTCAGTATAACAAGCTTTAGGGGAGCGTGAGGGGGATTTAATAACAAACCTGGTGACCGAAAGGAACACAGTAATAAAACTGGAACAAACAATAAAAACTTAAATCACAGAAACACATTTTAGAAATAAATAAATCAAAAAAGAAAAGGAAAATATTTTTGGATGTAAACCCAAAGAACAAATGAAGTCATAACTATTGATGACTTTTTAAATTGAGCCTCATTTTAATGGGAAAAGTAAACAGGACACACTGAATTTCACAAGCAAAGGGAGAAAGCACAACACAGCACAACACTCCGGGGTGCAGGGTGAATATGGGACGGGGCTGGTGGTGAATTACACTCAGGCACAGTGCAGGCCAGACCTGAGATTGCTTAGCTGCAGCATGAGATGCCTGAAGGAGGGCCACAGGATCCTCTTCCACTGATCCCTGGTGATTTGGCCAGCATGAGGAGGTCAAAGGTCACAGTTATATATATGAGCAACACGTGTTATACAGACACACGTACAGACAAATAGATATAAAATAGATAATAAAGCAGAGAAACGCGAGCATCATCTGCATAAATCCAGACCGTGTCACCGCATCACCTGTGAGAGAGAAATCCAGTTTACTCCACAGCCATGATCCTCTATGCTTCAACAGATTTACAGTTTCACTGCTGACATGTTTACACATTAATGGAATAAAATGGATGCAGGGCAACAGAACAAAGATTCACCATGTCACCAAACTGTGCACTGGGAGCACCTGAACGTAATAATTAGGCACACAGCACTCACACATGAATGTATCACGGTGTGTACCAGTCACACCCACCAGACCAGTCCTCAATGCAAAAGACACAAAGCCCATGCAGGTTACTTCTATCAGCCTGATGTGTCAGGAAAAGAAGAGTGAACGTCATGTTGATGACAAAACAAGGAATGAAGTGCCTTTTAAATAATTTACATATGTAAAACATCAGGAGACAAAAAAGAAAAAGATCCGACTGTTTAGAAAGTAGACTTTAGGGATCAACGACGGGTTTGGGTTTTCTGTAAAACCCACCAGAACTGTCACAATTTCACCTCTGTGTTTCCAGTACAAACCTGAGTTAAGGGCATTTTTAGCCTAATTTGGCACAAAAACTTGAAGCAAGCAGGAGAACTGCTGCTGAAAGAGAAAAAAAATATCCAAAGTATTGCAACTGAATACCTAATAACAAGGTTATCACTCCACCCAGAAGGACTACGGCCAAAAAAAGCTAACTGCTGGATTTGGCTGTTCCTTTTTGGTATGTTAGGTTACAATATTCAAATGAAAGACTTACAGGAAGGTATTTCTTTCCTTTGCTGGAGTTAGGAATAACTTTTCCTCTGCCTAAACATGTCCTACACTTATCTCTGTTCTGCATTAACAGGAATTAAATTAGTATCAACATTCCCCAACATTCTTATCCATATCAGATGTAAACACTGAGTGGAAAAAAAAAGTATATTCTGTCAGTTTTTTGTATTGGATGCAGTGTAAAACAGGAAATACTGGAAATACTACAGACGGGTGAAATAGAGAGGGTAGAGTTAGAAGGATTCTGGGCCTCATACTCCGGCAAGCCACACTGATACAAAATTCCAGTCGGGTTGGGGGGCAGAGGCAGGGGGGGGGGGGGGGGGGGGGGGCAGAGGAAGGCATGGGGGCTGCTGTACCTGGAGGGCTGCAGGGGCCGGGGCTCGGACAGAAGACGAAACACTGACTGCTGGCTCCAGCTTAGCCACAGAGCAGCCACAGAGAGACAACGATAGCCAGCAAATGCAGTGTGAGTAAAGCATGGAGAGAAGGAGGGGGAGAGAGTGAGGGGGAGGGAGGACAGGAGAAGGAAGAAAAAGTCAACATGGAAGTTTGAATGAAGAAAATGCAGTGTATAAAAACATAAAAAAAATGAGCATGGGACCTTGACAGAGTAATGGTAAATTATGTAACCATGGGGTGGAGCGGCATATTTCTAAAATGTTACTTGACTAGAGCTGTCAACCAGCAGGACTGTGGACATCAGTTTGGTTGGTGTTATGGTTGAGACAATAAGTGATGTTACAGGTTAGAGGCCTTTTGCCCCAATCAGAATTTTTACAAGCCTGTCTAATCTATTTTGGCAGTTTGCGTCAGCGGCTGGGCTGCAGAGTTTCAAAGTCAAATAAGGTTTGAGTCCGTTTTCTATTATTACTGACAGCTGACTCCACTCCTGCTTTAATCATCGAGCCCAAAACAAAAGCTGATCACGTTAGGTCAATGTGAAGAGTCACACTCCTCGGTTTAACTTTCAGTATCTGATCAGCGTCAGCACAGCTTCACTATTAAAAAACTCAGATAGGACCAACACAGCTTGATAAGAACATCCTGATAAACAGCGTGTGTGGCACATTTTACAATATGTCCTCCGAAACAAGCCAAGATAATGGGCAAATGGAACCAACAGTTGTGACTCAGTCAGGAGGGCAACAGACACGCTGAGAATACCTTTCCTCTGCTATAAACAATAAGCGTGTTAGGCAAGGTGACCACTGGTGTAAGAGCTGACGTGGACAGAAACACACATAAAACCAAGACTATGTAGATGGACAGCGGGGTGATTTACAGGGGCACTGAAGATCCTCATCAGGCGTCTCTGAGCCTCCTCGGTGGGACTGAGCGGTGCCTCCTACAGGTCAAAGCAGCAAGCAACACAATGACACTAAGCTCACTGATACAAATGAAGCAAAGCCAGTGACTACAAACACACACACACACACACACACACACACAAAAGTTATAAAACATATGGATGTGTCATTTATTCCCTGTCATCAACATTACAGTAGCAGTCGGGATAACTGTGTAAGACCATGTTAAGGAGAAAACACTTGAAGGTGCCTCAGACCACATGCACACAAGAAAATCAATGACACGCAACTGTCTTGGTTAAGAGAAGTAAGACACAAGTTGTGATGAATCAAGCCGAGCAAGTGAGAAAACACACTGAGCCAGTACACAACTCAATTTCACTGAGTTAAATCATTGTCACACAAAACAACGGTCAACACTGCTGTCCTTAAACTGTTCCACCAGAGAGGCAAACCCCCCCAATCCCAATGCAGCCTACATTTATTATGTCAGTAAGTCAAACACAGAAGTTAATGTTTTATAGTTTTAGGCCCAGTGACAGAATGTGTCAGACACAAGGTGTAACATCCAGATTTATCTCTTAAGTAGTTTGTCCTAGGTTTAGCAATACAACAAAAGACTTAATGAGACACCTTGTTGTGACAGTGTTGCTCTGGCTTAGTTTAGCAAGTGACCAAAACTGAGACCTGAAGCTGCTTCTTTATGACCCAACTCAAAAGGCTCAGCCAGTAGGTACTGCAAAACCTGAGGCCTCAACCTGACCTGAGCCTGTATGGCACTGGCTGCACTGTCTCTTTCATGGAGTATCAACTTTCAACACACAACACTCATAGATGCTGAGGCCTTCTCTTGCTCTACACCAAAGAGTTGGACAGTTGAATAGATGAACAGCAAATTAACCGACCAACGTCACCATCTTTGCAACCAGCTTTTCGAAAGAAAACCTATTCTCCGTTAACCTGTCCCTCGTTCTCCTGGGGAAAGGTGATTAATATTTCATGTTACTCATTGTGGTCTACAGCTTGCTCATAATGGCTATCAAGTGACTTCAGAGCTGTGCCACACTGAGGTTGCACACACGTGGGGTCTGTAAACAAACACCACAGCGCTCTTTTATTTCAGACATGCGTTTCAAAGGGCCATGCATTTTCCACACCAGTGTCTCAAATGTCGAGCAGACATGCGAAGTGTGGATACACTGTACTCTACCTCTTGTTGACTGACAGCAGGTTGTTGAACAGGAGTGACTCCTGGAGGGGGAGACATTGGACCAGGGTTGCGACAGGGAGGATCAGGGGTCACGGGGGTTGCAAGTGGAGAGGGCTTAGGGGCTGGGATGGAACGTGATGGAGGCGAGACGGGCGAAGATTTTTGGGCAACTGAGGTGGTAGAAGGAGGATTTGAAGGGGTGGGCTTTTTTTCAGGAGTTGGTTTGGGTTGAGGTATGAAGCCAGGAGGTGGAGACAGGGGTAAAGGCTTGGAAGCTGGGATGAAGCCAACAACTGACGGGAGAGACGAAGGTCTGGAATGAGTCGATTTGGAAGAAGCTGGAGCTGGGCCCACGGGAGTTTTGCTGTCTGGGTTTACAGCAACCACAGGAGATTTGGATTCCTGTATAACTGGAGCAGAGCTTGTGTGTGAGTGATCCACTTCCTTTGGTTTTATAGTGGTTTTATCCTCTTTTTGCTGCTCCTTTGTTCCTTCCTGCTCAACTTTTTCTACTTTCTTTTCATTTTGCTTCTCTAACTCTATTTTTTCTGGCCGCTCATCTTTGCGTACCCGCAGGCGGGGCTCCCTTGTCCTTCCTCTGACCATGAGGTTCGTCAGTCCTCGCGAAATGTCATCTTTGTCTTCTGTTTTGATGACATCGTGTTTGAAAGAGAACCCTGACATTATGGAGCCTTTAGACACGAAAGCTGGTGCTGGCACTGCTTTAACTGGTTCAGCAGCAGGCTTGGCTGCTTCTGGAGATTTGTCTGATGGCTGTGTTGGCCCAGTGGTCCCGTCCTCTCCTATGGCCTTCCTGGCGACACAATGAACCACCTTTACTACTTTCTTACGTGTCAGACCGTGGTCATCTGTGGCATCTGTCTCGTTGGTGCTGGTGCCTGGAAGTTTGATATTACTGTTGGCCGTACCATTAACCACGCTTTTACCCATTATGCCATTTTGCTCTTTCTCACTGTTCGTAACTGGCTCTGGATTTAGAGAAGCTTGCCGTGTTTCAGGGCTCCTGAATCGCTCGGCCACCTTTGACGCAGTCTCAGACACTTTAACAGGTGTCCTGACTTTAGGTGGGGATGGACTCCTGACACGGGTTACTGACTCCACTGGGGAAACTGGTGGGGGACTCTTTGCCCGGAATAACCCCCTGCCAGGGTCAAGAGCTGGCACTGACTTGGCCCGGTTGGACAGTCCATTACTGTCTGACTACTCGCAGAGAGGAAAGAGAGGAGGAATAAGGACGAAAATAAGGAATGAAAATCCAAGCATTGTTTATTTTTTGCCAACAAAAATGTAAAGTCTAGAGAGATATGATTGTAAGGTTAACCCTAACCCCAACAGACAGGTCTATTAACTTACTAGATTACTAACATTAATGCAATATTAGACGCTACATTAATCTAACACTTGGTATTCAGCTTTATCCATAGATAAAACAAGCACAAGCAATTTACTCAACTCTATGGATACAGTGCCCCTCCATGACTGGCTAAGGGGCCTTTGGTCATGGCTTAATCTGGACAGGGTGCATGCCTCTTTGGAGAGGCCTGATTCCCTGGATGATTTTTACTATTTAAAACCCTTTAATGAAATGATTTACTGCCCTTAAAGTCCATAAGCCTAATGCAAGAACCACTTGTATGAACAGACGTTTCTTTTAAGCGACATGAACGAGTGATTTAAGAGAACCTGTTGCACAGACACATTTCAGGTTCCTTAAAAGCACAGCTGATGCTGCTACATTTGTTATGCTTTTATCTGCTGATTTCTAACACAGGTCTGCAAGTACAGTATGAACCCTTGTGTGAGCTTTTTGTGAATGAATGTTGTTTACAAAGGAAACAGAAAAGGTGACCTTTTATAGCATTTTGGGACAACCACTGCAAACCTACTCATGCACAGATGCCATTCATCAGGTTGAAATGTGTATTTATGACATGTTTGTGTATATAAAGAGATTTTCCTGAATTCAAGTTACAAGAATAGCTCAGAGGAAAAAGTTAGAGGTTTAGGGTATGAATCTGGAAATGCTATGGCAAGATATAAGAACAATGTCTGAACTAAATTTCAGTTGAATTTAGTGAAAGTTAGTGAAAACTCTAATAAAGGATAATATTTACTTACACTCGCGCTGCCTGGTTTGTTCTCTTCTTTGATCTAAATGTGTTGATATCAAAAAGGAAGCTAGATCAAAACCTTGACACTACATGAAGCTGCTGTCTATCACACCAAGCGTGCAGGCCTGAAAACATGCGAGGTTTCTGTGCATAAAAATCATTTTGGCACTAAACATCGTTGGACGCAAACACAACTTTCCTACTATTTCAAGAACTGAAAACTGATTCACTCACTGGAAACCACTGGTTAAGTGTGAACATAATGTGTACATAACTTAGGTGGTACAAAGCCACGGCAAATGGATAACTACCAGGGGTGGAAGTAATGATACTTGCACTGATTTGAATATGTTTAAAAATCAGTCATTTTACTATTAAGTTGCAATCATGAAAACAAAAGTCACATGTTAAAGTCAACCACACAAGCATGGAACAAAAGAAAGGAGCTCTGGAGGGCAGAACGACATAGATCTCCATGTACTGTTACCTTCGTACAATTTTCCAGTTCTCTTTCCACCTCTGGTAATTACTATTAAATTTATACATGAGAGTGAATACACGCATAGGCCACACATGTTAAGACCCAGTGTAAAACGCCGTAAAACCATGCAGTGTGAGAGTGCTCCATGAAATGTCCAAATGAAACTTCCCTTTTTCTCCCAGAAGGAAAAGCGAGATGAGAATGCCATGTTGGCTCATCTGCTGTCATGGGCTGTGATGGATGAGATGAGAGCAGGAGGAGGAGGAGGAGGAGGGGAAGGGAAGCTAGGAGAGGAAGAATGGTGAGAATACACAAGGACAGATGAATAGAAATTAGGATCCTCTAGTGAGCATTGAATTTTCTACGTATGCAGAGCCACATGTTGATGGCAAAGCAATGAACGGTATCTAGGAAAAGCAGAGGATGAACAGGAGATTAGAGTGGGTTTAGAGAAACGAAAACACAAATTGCAAAAGCACCCACACACAATAAAATAAATCCAAAAACCTTGCATAAAGGAATCCAAAATTATTATCCCACTAAAACCTAACAGTGAAAAATACTCAGAAACCCTTTTTGAGCAGTAAACAAAAATACGATACTAGTGAGCTGATCTTGACCCTGTTATTTTGTAAAAAGCAAGAACATAATGCCAGATGGCCTCAGAGGGTGGTGCACACTTGTGGCCACAGACCAGAAAAACACCACCCCACTACAAATAAAGTCCAGGATTATTTATTTTTTAACTGTTCAGAGACAATTTCATGATCATAACGTTAAGTTCTTTATTGTTCTCTCTGCCCAGACACACCCACAGTTACTTTCCATTCATTTCTCTTTATCTTCATTAATACATTAAAACTTCTACTCAGCTATGGCACAGTGTGACCAAACTGATGCCCTCTTCGCTTCTTGGTCGAGAACCAAACTCCAAACTTAAAAACCAGCCTTTGAACTCCAAAGTGAGCGATCACTGCTTTCACATGAGTGAGTGCTGTATAGATTTGATTTGATGTGACTGTGAAGTGATCTGTCCTTTTCCAGCTACGTTATTTGCTCACTATCAACAGGAAAAATCTATTCACCACAGTCAAAAGCAGGCAATGTGTTTTTTGGGAAAGTAGGAAAGTAGTTCCACTGTTTCAGGACACAACTGGTCTGGTTCTGAGTCTAGTCTCAGATGCGGCCTGAATGTTACACTGTAAATCCAAGAGTTAAGTCAAAGATCTCTGCCTTTAACTTATGTAAACAATTTCTACATAAAAGTGTTGGACCTGACTTGGACACTGTGCCTTTATAAATCACCATCAAATGGACAATGTGTGCACATATTCTGCCCAGAACACCCCCACAGTCCACCATAAATGTCAATGCAAATCCCTCATAAACAATCATATTGTTCCTGTGGAGAATGGCAGCTGTGTTTGTAACACAACAAAGCTGTTGAGGCTGCTGGCCAACAGAGGCACAGGGACACGAAAGCAACACAACAGAACTCAATGAAACTGTATTTAAGGAGGAGATTTTGTGTAAAAAAAAAAAAAAAATACCAAAAATTAGTCAAATAATTATAAAAGTGAGTGACCCAGACATTCCAGAATCAGCCACCTGACACATCCTGGTGGACACAATGGCTATAAATACGGCCCCATGTCTGGCCTGGGGTTAGTGGGTTTTATCAGTGGTCACTGAATTAGCACACTGACTAACAGGATTATTTTTGGATTAGATGGTGGTACTGTAGGGCTGTGGGCCACAGAGCAAGGCCAACAAGGCAAATAAAACGGATATGGACATGTGCTAAAGACATACATCACACATCACAGAAACCTTGTTTTTAATACTAAGCTGTACTAATAATAAGCAAGACCTGATGAAATACATCACAATTTGAAACCAGTTGAAACAGGTTGGCTGAACTCAAATCAACTTGCTTGAATGTGAAGATACAACCAATGCGTCCCTTACAGGAAAAATCTACATTCAAACAGAAAAGACAAATAAATTCTAAGTTATACATCCATTTCCCACAGCATTTTAACACCATTCACACCTACAACCCCAAACACAGGGACACAACCACAGAAAGGACACTGCAGACTGTTAAAGCAGTGTAACAGCACATGCTGCACAGTCACTCATTTGGGAAGTTATTGTGTGATGTGAGACCAAACTTCCTGGCTCATTAATCACATCACTTTACAAGAAAGAACAAGCCAACATCACATTCAGCAAAGCAGGGGAAACATTTAAAACAAAAAGGAGAGAGGAGAGACTCGTGACGAGCTCCTTAAAGCCACGACACTAAGAGAAGCATTTGAATTTATCAGAATGTATAATATCTATAACAACTTTACTTTTATTACATGAATAACAGCTGGTTTAATCTATACACTGTTCATAAAGCAGCCAGGGAAACCTTTTGTTTCCAGTTTTGAGAGATTGTTGGACATCAGGATGCACTAAGACTAGAAGCTTCGAAAAAAAAAAAAAAAAGTTTTTCAACACGAGAGGAAAGGGATCTGGGGACAGTGAGACCCTGTTCAAATATAACCAAGAATGACTAAACTTGATTTGAAATGTTGTCAACCTAAACAGGCCCAAACAGAGCAAGAGAACAGAAACACCAACTAACAAGCAGCCGCAGTCGAAAAGAGCTACAATACATGTAGTTTTATCACCGTCTCTGTTTGCTTCACAAAGCACAAGCTGTATATTTCCTGTGATAATGAAGACATGCCACATGATCAGAGCTAAACATGTTGACACACAGTGACACACGCAACACAACAGCACCCTAATTTAAACCTGGTCTGAGTTGTGTCCCACGTCAGGTCTCGGAAACTAGGAACCAAATGGAAAACGTCTGATCTGGGGTTGACTTCAAATCTGTCAGGTCAGCAACCTGCAAATCAATAAGCCCAACAAAAACGATCTCCCATATTTCACTAACATGGAGATCATCTGACAAAATGACTTCAGTGTGAATTAGCATGTTAGAAATTTGAATGTGTTTATTACAGAGATTCCTTGGTTTGTTCCAGATTTAGAAATTCAGGAGGCTCATAACTGATCTCAGAAGAATTATGTTTATCACTCAAGGAGGAACAAAGACATGATGACGACACTAAAGGAGGCTGTCCCTTCTAACAGCATGGTGAATATGTAGGCTGCTGAATCTAAAGGAGGCAGAGAGAGCCTGAAAGATGACCCCTGGAAGGTCACCACACAGGAGACCACTAACATGTTCTTGACAGATTGACTAATACATTGCCACAGAGCTGGGTCTCTCTCAAGAACGTATCCATGCAGTTATCCACAACAAAATCCAAATGAACATGGTGTCAGCTCGCTGGCTCCCCAAACTCTTCGAGCCTGATGAGGAACGGATTCAGCGCAACATGTCAGGAGACATTCTCGTCATTTCTGAGGTGGATCCTAAGAGATTTCTCCAGCACTCTGTAACCATGGATGAGAACACTTCCAACCAGAGATGAAAGAACAATGGGAGCAGTGGAACCACTGTCTCTGGCTCCCAAGAAAGCCAAACTGGTGAGGTCTGCAGACAAGGTAATGTCCTCCATTTCCTGGAATGCCAAGACTGCAAGAGGCTGCTGGCAGACTACCTGGAAAAGGGTCACACATTTACAGAGGCCTACTACACTGATCCCTTGAGACAGCTACAGGAGAAAGTCAAGTGGATTCAGCGTGGGAAGCTGACACAAGGAAAGCTCTTCCACCAGGACAACGCTCCAGTCCATAAGCCCACAGGACAATTGTAATGGCTGCCATCCAGGAATGTAGATTTGAACTTGTCCATCACCTGCCCCAATCACCTGATATGGCACTTATAGGCTACTACCTCTTCCCCGAGATGAAGACAGAACTCAGTGGTCGCCATTTTGACAGTGATGTCGATGTCCTCACTGCTGTGGACCACTCTTGGACTAAGCTGGACTAAGTATGTAAATGCAGGAGGGGACTACACTGAAAAAAGGCTAGGTTTTCTAAAATTAACCTAGGCCACGGTCTTATCAATAACCCCTCATTCAATTAAATTAAGTGAATATAATTTGTCAGAGTGATGATAGAAAACAAGGCAATGTGGCTAAAATTACCATCACAATTCAATTTAAAATTGTCAACATACAGTAAATATATGTAAAATATGTGGCTAACCCTAAAAGTCCATTAACATTAAGAATGAATTACTGCCTTCCCCCAGCAGTATAGACAGAAAGTCTAAACACAATCCCAAAGAAAACAAATCCTAAAATGCTACATTTCAAAGTCAAAGCCACATACACACAACAAACACCTTATCAGAGAACCTTAACCAATGACACAACATGTTAAAGAGGAACTGAAAACCAGTGGTACAACATGAAAGTGTGCTGAACCTCAGTCCCCACTACATCTCCCACCAATTCATACACAGCTGCTGAGCTCCCACTGCACATGTATCCAAACCAACCAAATTCATACATTAATACATTCCACACAATTCTACTTTTCAAGAGTAGGAAAAGGGTGACTGTCACAACGGCACAAAAGCCGCTACTGTAAAGTGTTACTTTCAGTTGGAGAACCACTCAAGCTTCCCCCTCCTCCGCTGATTCTGGTCTAAAAATAAAGCCACCGGCTGTGGAGCCTCGAGGCCCCACAATTGTCATACATTTTCCACTAAAGACCCTGCTTTTCATAAAAAAAAGCTATCATAAATTGTTCTACCTGTTTGTGAAGTAACTCCAGAAATCCTGTATCCAACAGCTGTCACCAATCAAATTAAAAACCAGGTCACAGTTGAGGAGAACTGAGCAAGCGGCTAGAGAGACAGAGCAGAGAGTGAAAAAGCAGAGCTGAGGAGAGGGGGAGGGCTCTTATAGGCTAGCTATTCCTGACATGGGACAGACAGGAGATGTGGGGACAGCTGTTGTGATATGAGCGTGTCGAGAGTGGCTAAAAATAGGAGCCTCTGCTCTCCAACCTGGACAGGTCTGCCATGAACCCCCCCCCCCCCCCCCCACCAGCCACACCACCACCACCACCACAGTCCAATCAGCAGCACATGCTTCTGCAGTTGCTGTCATTTCAGCTGCTTCTATGTGTGCACATGTGTTTCTGTGACTGTATCTGCATGTAAGCAAACACAGCTAAGGCTCTGTCAATGTAAGTGAGATCATACTGTGTACAACTGCTTGTCTTATAGGTCAGCAACACTAAAATAATATAGGGCCGGAAAGCATGACATTACAGTGTATTCAGGTACTTCAGGAGCTCATCTGACACAGTTGTGAGATACTGTGTTTGCTTAGATGCGGAGCTGATGCTACTGTTGGTTCCACTTCAGTAAATGACCAGAATAAGTCCTGCACACAAAATACTACTAAAGTAAAAGTACAGAAGTATTATCATTAAGTATTATAAGTACTTGTTTCGTCCATGTGAGTGATAAGTTATTATACCTGACGTTATTGTTCTGTTGTAACTGGTCAAGATGGAGCTAATTTTAACTTAACTAACTTTCTGTACAGTGACCTCACCTCAGTTTCATCTAGTGGTTTCCAACCTTGGGGTTGGGCCCCCTTCAAAGGGCCACAAGATAAATCCGAGGGTCACAAGAAGAACACACAAAGTTCGGACACACCAGTTTGAATTCATTCTGAGCTTTGGACAGAATTTTTGCTTGTTTCTGTGAAATACTGGATAATGTGGCCTCTTTGGGTATTGAACGGCTGCTTAAATGAAACCATGTGAGCTTAGAGATGAAATCAGCATTTAGTGGAACTTTTATCATCTCACAGACAACTGAAGTGTGACAGCCACACACTGCCTCAAGTCAAAAGGCTGACAAACCACAGGTTTAATCTTGGTTTAATCGTGGTTGCTCCAAAGTGAGGCAAAATTTACACTGTCATTTCCCAAAAACGCCAGCAACCTCACCAATTAGCTGCACTACTACAGTTTCCTAAGATGCTGACTAAGAATTTCTGTCAGTCAGGTTTATTACAGCCTGAAGTTATAGCACAGTGGCTCAACAGCCTTGTTAGCTAGCTGAAGAGCTAAATGCCAAAAGACACATCAACAGCATTGTTGAACAGCAAGGAGAAAGTTCATCTGCTGCTCATTGTTCTAACGTTAAAAAACAAGAGTTCTGACAAACTTTGAGCTTCGAGAATCTCTGCAGAAAGAAACTCCAGTTATGATGCTCTGTCCCATCTGCTGGTTACATACCTTTACGTTTCGTCCAATCATCATTTGGCGGTTTAATCCCACAAACAGTACCTCAGCTGTCTGAACCTCAAATCCAACCAAAAAAAACTCGTCTGCCCTGTTTCGTCAGCTCTGCTCTCACTCTCTGCTTTGCCTAGCATCTGTTTCAGTAAATACCTAGGACTACAGCATAGTGTATATCTCAAATTGAGTGTGTTGTAAGTGGCATTGTCTTCCTGTGTGAAACTGTTCTGTGCAGCTGAAAGGAAGAAGGCAGTGCAGAGAAAAGCAGAAGCAGAGTGTAACATGTTGCAGAAAATAATACACAGGCTTCCCTCGCTGCCGGCAATGAATGAAAAACAGCTCGACATTCTCTTTCTCCTGATGCTGCCTCTCAAAACCGAACGATTTCTAAAAATATCCCTGTCAAGTGTACTCTCTGCTTTAGATTTATTACAGATAGAAACTCTGTTCATTTGGCTTAAAACTACTGTTTAACACCCATCAAGCTCCATTAAAAAATCCAGGCTCTTGCAGCAATGAACAGGTGCCACAGCAGGACTAAGCCTGTCTTACAATTAAAAGCCTGCTGAAATCTTCCATTTCCCAGTTTTCAAGCTACATTTAAAAAGTCACCACAAGTCGGACGTGCGGAGGATGCAACAAAAAGAGGAACGCAAGTGCACCACTGTTCCATGTAAATACATACTGCATGTATGGACTGAATAAATATAAATACATCTATTGACGACTTTAATTCACCTTGTTTTTGAATGTGACTACCTTTAAAGACTATATCATAGCTTAAGGGTCTGAATCAATCATGTTGGACTACACACATACACACACAGAACAAAATTACAGACATATAAAACCGATTTGCACTGACTGATACATTTTGTAGGAAACATACTGTTGGGAGGGGTCACACTCACGTCACGAAGACACCACAAAAAAGAAATTTGTCCTCCCCTGTTGTAACTGTCAGAGCTGCAGGTCAACTTTTCTCTACCATTTAGGTGTCAGACGTGCATTAGATTTCATGCTGACAAATAACCATGAGTTAGGTGCAGCAGGATCATTTTTTTAAACGTGAGAGAAAAAGTAATACATTTATTTGCAGGCCAGATGAATCAATGAATCTTGCTGGAAGTTTGAGACCCAAACTTTTATCAATTTATTTGCAAATCTGAGCTTAAGAGTTTATTCAGGACATTGGAAATAAATGTTCAGATCTCACAATACAGGGCTGACCTTAGTTTTTTTTTTTTTTTTTTTTTTTTAATGCAACCAACACCGGGAGGTTTTCTCTGTCTGTTACTATGCAGACAGAGAAAACCTCCTTTCCAAAGACACATTTGACTATGCAAACACATTAAAAACACATATCCACAGGCAGCAGACATCAACCACCCAATGATCTGATGCAGCTCTATTTGTTGCCCACCACCTCTGCACATGGACCTCAAGATGGAGCCAGAGGACCAGGGAAAGCTCCACATGCTTTTGGAATCCACCACCACACAAAGCCTCCATTATTTCACAGCAGCTGCCATGACATTCTAGGGAGTGACCACCAAAGCGACATAGGTAAAGTGCAAACAATGTGTGATATGAAATGAATGGAGTGTGGGAGGGGAGTGTGTTTACAAGTGTTATGAATGGCAAGGAAGTGTGTCACGTGTAGAAGTGTATCAGGGCTGGTAGAAGGTCAGATCAGCTGAGACAAACACAGCAACACTCTGACAGCAAACCAGCCGACTAAATATCCTAATAGCCTTATCGCCAAGTTACTCAATAACACGCCAAAAGGTCAGACAGGTTATTACATAAAGGAAATGCTGCACTAAAGACGGAGAGCTAAAACAGCCATTTATCATGTAAAGACAGGGGAAGTGTTCTGTGTTCAGTCTATCACCACAGGACTCTCCACAAACCATTAGTCAGCAGGAAACAGACTGAAGGTTCATTCAACTATTTCATTCAAGCTGAAAAACAAACACAAAAATACACATCAGTCAAGTTTTTTTCTAGGCATCAAATTCCATCTTATCTCTGTTTCATGACTTCTCTTCACGGTGACCACTACATTCCCCTAATGGGAGCATGCAGAGTTTTATTATCCAGTTCACCAGTGATGACAGAGAGCATGCAGCCTGTGTGATAATCATTTAAGAAACATCCTGACTTATAAGGTAATGACAGTGAATCAACACCAGAAATATCACCTTTCTGTGTGGGATGATGATGATGATGGACGAAGAGTGTTTCCGTGTCTGTTCTGAGTTATTCCCAGAAGACTTCCTTCCTAATGTAATTCCTACATGGACACAACTATTACTTTATGTAGCTTACGTCACCACAATGTATGGATCTGTATGCGATCGTGATGCAGCTCATTTCATCCCTCCCACTGCTGATGTAGGTGAGAATAACCAGTCATTAACAGAAATGATCAGCCTCAGATATTAAATTACTAATGAAGCTGCTTTGACGACCGTGGCCACAAGATGTCGGTGTACAACATGAAGCTATCAAACAAAAGAGTCAAGTGGGGAAACAGGAGTGTTATTGTCTCCACTTAAACTGCACTGTAGAGCATCACAGGATGAGTGTCTAATCTCTGATGCTTAGAAACACATCAGCAAGGACAGCAAAAGACTCCACCTGTGGACTTTAAATCAGGAAAACCCTGCAAATGTTTATTTGCAGTAATCAGTATTTATGAGTTTATGCACTTGGTTACTCCTACACTCATTAGAGGCCACAGACTGTCATCACAGTTAAACCTCGCAGTTGAGGTTGTTTCTGATAAACAGAGAATTTTGTTTTCGACGTCCTTAAAATCCACCTGAATTTTCAATTTTTGGACTCTGCATGTTCGCTGCAGTTCAGGCTGAGAACATGAACAGGGGTGGCTTGTTTACTGGCTTCTTTTTTTGGTTTATTAAAGTACCCATTTAAAGATGGAAACAAAAAAACACTAAACAAGCTGTTTTCCTTTTCAAAGCCAACAAAACAGAAAAAAAAGAAATGTTTTTTCCTCATGTGGACACAAGGTTTCAGGCCAGTGTCCACACCCCATACATCAATTCAATATGCACTTTACTATGGAGGGAAAGTCAACCACACTCAGACAGATACTCCTCTTCACTGTAGCACCACTTCCTACTTCCTATCATAACTAATTAGTTGAGAGCTTTTTTTTTTTTTAAACATTGACCAGCCTGGATTCTGTGTTTCCAGGTAAACTGTTTACCAACAGCCTCCAGCTCTCGTCCTCAAAGTCATTAGCACACAGGGTCCATCTCGTCCAGGCGTCCGACCTAATGTAACAGAATTCAAATGGACACTTCCACTAATGCACCCAGAGGAACGTTCTCTGCTGTTCTCTGCTGTCAGCAGATGGTGACAGTGTTAGTGCCAAATCCCCCGCACACACACACACCCCTGTGCCCACGCCCACACCCACACCCACACACACACACACACACAGATTATACCACAATCCATTCAATCATTTTTCCTACTAGGGGGCTGATTTCATTTCCACTCCCTCCTGTTGTCAGGATTGAATATGTTTGTGAAGGACACATGAATTCAGTCCCTGAACTCACTGATTGCATTGCTCAGTGTGATACACACTCGACCCCGACAGCATGAAGGCCTCTGTATTGTCTCCTTCACTTTGTTTATGATGTGTTTTGGTCCTTGGACCTCCTCATTCAGACATCAGGGAGCTCCGGCTCCTTCTAACAAATATAAATTAGATTAAGCTTATTAGGAAAATAAAATGAGCACAACAATATTAGTCAGGCATCACATTGACTAGCCTTATGTCCGAGTTAGAGCAGAGCTGGACAATCCCACTATGAGGACGGTTAAAACACTGCGTCCAATCACCACACCCAGTGGCTGTGGATCAGAAAAATGAAATAACAATGCTTCTTTCTCAAACAACACTGTGTTGGCTTTACATTTACATTTGAACACATGATAAAGAAGAAAGATTCACAAAGAAAATAAAAAAGATTTTGGACTGTCAGGAGGATTTTTTTCCTCTTTAGACAGAGCCAGACCAGAAGTTTCCCTCTCCCTCCTGTCTTTATCATAAAACTAGACTAAACATGTCCCAGTCTTAACTCTGTGCTGGACACTCTCAGATGAAACTGATACAGGCCTGCTAATCTGTCTAAGACAGGGAAAATGAGTTGGACTGTTCCTTTTAAGACCCTATATGGTGAGTTTTCACTTCAGGGATATGAAGAGTGTGAGAAAGGAAAGTTATGTGAGATCATCAAAGTTATATGAGATCAACAGTGGTGCAAACAAAATGTGTTCACCAAAGCTAAGCATGTTTCATAGGGTAGAATCTAACGTTTCCAGTCATCAGTCAAAAGATGTTTATGTCAACATAAAAACAAGGTTTCCAATCAACATTACAATCATATCTAGAATAGTTTCTATAGAAATCACGATTATTTTGCTAGTATTCAGTATTTTTATCAACAACAAACATAACACAAAGTGAAAGCAGTAAGACTTAAAATGTAAACAAACTATTTGTTTTGATTTAAACACTCCACAACCAGAAAATACATTTAATGTGGTTAAAGAACCAAAGACTGTAAACAAATCTACATTTCTCAATAAATCAAAAGGAGTGATTCTAACATTATTTGTGATCAACAGCTGCTTTATGCAACAGCTTCACCTTCAGTTCATTTAATCCTTCAAACCACCTGGAAGCAGCAGGACAGCTACGGTGACAGACTGTAACTCTGACTGATTAATGCAATCATACAAACTGCTTGGCCGAGCTATTTTTTTAAAGAATAATTTCTATCATCATTGTGCTACTGAACTGAAAAACCTGCACCATCTGCAGATTAGTGGAGGTGCTGTGTGTTCAGGCTGTGATTTCCTGGAGAAGTTGGTGTCGTCGTGCGTCACTGTGATCGGTGTAGCTCCATGAAACCAGTGATGTTACTGCCTTACAGACTTAAAGTATATTTCTAATCACATATTCAGCTCCAGCCTGTTTGCACTTTGTGCTGCTGCACCTACATGAACCAAAATAGCAGGTGCGCTTGGAGACGCCCACATGGTGTGTGTCCACCCAAGACCTGCCGCTTTCTGGTGTGCGTTACGGCCCTTACACAATTTTTATCAGGAATAGTTGTTGTAAGGCTGCGTGTGTGTGGAAAACAACATTTCCATCTTCAAAGGCACTAGCCCCACTGGACTAGACTCAGACTCAGAACAGCACAGCATCCCCACCTTAAACAGGCTGTATAGAAAAGGGCCAACTGTTTATCCACTTCCAGTCGTCTGACAGCTGAAACTGAAAAATAATTAAATGCTGTGTCTGTGTCTGTCACGTCTGAGCGAGCTCCTTCATGTCTCGGTTGTGGTGCAAGTTGGCAGATGTAGGTCAAACAGGGTCCATGATGTCTTTTACTGTGCATGTGATATTAACAGGAAGATAACACACACACATACACTTGTTTACAATACTAACGAGGTTAGAGAGACTCCGAAAGCAGACATGACGGCTCTAAATCATTACTGTTATCACTCCAAACATGCAGTTTGAGATTCCTCTGAAACACACACACACACACGGGGGTCAAAGAGCTGAAGAAAGCTGCTTAACTGACTTGTCAGGGCATCACTGAAACTCAGTTTCACATTTGTCTCCTTGAGATAAAAATATTTGAAAAAAATAGCAGGAATTTAAAAAAAAAAAACTGTCAGACAGGACTCGACATTATCATCAGGGGCCCAGAGGAAAATTATGGGCCACACGTCTGGGCCAGTACGTCGTCATGTAGCCCACTCAGGTCAGGACAAGTCTTACACAAAAACATGACACTTTATTTCCATGTGAAGTGGACATGTACCACCTGTAACATGGTGTTGTAAGGGCTTTAGAGGATACAGCTGTTCTAAAACAATGATTTCATTCAGAAGAAAATAACTCTTTGTAGATTAGCAACAAATCCCACTAACTGCTGTAAACTACAATCAACAGAGCACCAACTGACGCAGAGTCACTAAGCTACAAAAAAAAAAAAAAAAAAAAACTAAAGCAATGCAAAATACCAGACAGACAGTACAGAAACGTGTACCATGAAGACCAACATGACACATATACAATACCACAAAGAACCACAAGAAACACCTCAAAGTCCACTACATATCACCAAGTACTACATTAGTTTGGAATTCTTTCTAATATGCAGTTTAATCTGATGTCTGCACGTCATGTGTGCTGTTTACTTCTGACTATAAATCCCATGTGATTCATTAAATGATCCTTCACAGAGGCAATCAGTACAGCTCAACCCAGACACTGTGTTGAGGGAGTTGTTGAGTTCTAACGGCGTTTAAATCCACCAGATGAGAGCAGAGAACCAGAAACAGTAAAGACATATCAGCTTCACAGTCACATCTTGTTTCCTCCGAGCATGCTAATTCTGGGCTGCAGTAATCCCTGTGGAGTGCGTGGGCAGGGCAAAACATGGACATTTCTTTCGATCACATGTTAGGTCAAAGGGTAAAGGATCACAGCTGTAATGCACAGGTCAGTGACAGCTTCAAAAACCAAACAGAGTGTCATGAGCCATCTGAGGTCTGTGAACACACTGAACTTTCAGACAAAGTATCCTCCTGGTGTCGGTTAGAAGTCAGCTGATCTTCCAGTCTTTCAGCAGATACTGACGTACACACGAGGTATCACTTAGGTTAAATGAGTGATGTGTGTTACATTATTGCAGACAGCGTTCAGTCCTGTTCATCATATCCCTTCAGAGCTGTGTATGAATGGGGAACTGCTCTGGAGGAGCTTTGTCAAGGCTGAGGGAACAGCCCTGATGATGTCAGCTCAGGCTAACAAAAGATGCTTTTGAGCTGTGTAATCAGAAGAGTAAGATCCACTTGACTAATACTGGAGCATGAAAGAGAAACCTTGTTTGTTCCCCAGTTTTATGGAAGTGTAATACTACATTGCTAGAGTTCCTCCTGAAAGAAATGTATGAACTGAAGATGTTCCCGCCACAATACGCATACGTTCTAAACTCTACAATTAACTAAACAAGAGTCGACAGCCAGGCTAATGGCTATGTTAGGCTTTGAGCTAAATTCTAAAACCATCACGCTAACACTTCACGTATGACAATGCCAAAGTGCTGGTGTTCATCAGGTAACTTTGTCTTCTTATGTTCACCACTCAGATGTTAATCTAAGTAGAAATAAGCACTACAAAAAAACTCATTTACATTTACTCATTTACATAAACCAAAGTACTGAACGAAGTGAAACTTAATTATGGTCCAAGACAAAAAGTCAATACCAGTCGGTACAGTCAGTCGTTCCCGTGAAGAGTAAGAGTCTAAATACTGCGTGATCCTGCAGACGTGGATATATATTCCAATATTTTTGCCTGGAGCAGAGTGGCAGAGCAACTATCAGATATACAGACATCACTGCCATCACTGCAATCCCTAGAGTCCTAATACTACAGTGGCACAAAATGTCCTAAAGTGTGAACCCAAAGCAAGAACATACTGTACACTGTTCAGCATATGGGATTTGGGATACCAGGACTTAAGCTGGTACATTTCCAGCTATGCATGTATGACCTGTTCTGCCAGATGAATAAGCTGACATGATGCATTTCAAGTTGTGAGGGGTTGAACTCACAACTGCAGCAGTGTGTTTCACGTTCTTACACTTTGGCTCATTCAGAGAGGTATTTTACATTTCCACAAGTAATGACATTATCAGTCAGTTGTTACAGTGCCATATGACAGCCTACAGTGATGGACACACCCACACACAGCAGCGATAGGACACTGTAGTGAACAAAGAGCATGGTAAACAGTCTATTCTCTCTGGCTGACAGACGCCCCAGGGCTTAGGTCAGTTGAGGAATAGCAGATAAAACCCAGAACCATTCACTGCCCTGTTTGCTCAAACGGAAATGGAGCAGCAGATACGCTGAGTGGCACTGGACATGTGTGTGTAAAAATGATTGTGCAAAGCTGGCACATTAACTTGCCTGCACATTTGGGGATTCAATTAATTTTAGCTGGTTTGTATGAACAAGAGTACCCACTGGTGTAGAAAACAAAGCAGTACATCGGCTCGAGACCTTACCAGCTTTCTTGCCGAGCTAAATTCTTCACCCACCAGCAGCCTACTCTGAGCTCTGGTCTAAAATATCAAATGGCTGTGTTGCCTAATGGGAAAGGCTTTGCCTTACTGGGTCTATGGACCTTCATGTGTTTAACAAAACAAGTTCTCAAAAGTTAAATATAGTCTAAACATGAGCAGACGAGCTAGAACTTTGCCCTGATAGGACATACAACATCTAAAACTGTTGTAATTATGATTGAAATCAGAGGTGAAGCCATGCATGGCAGATCCATGGCAGCACAGATGTCTCTGTGACTGCACTCTAAACATGTAGTTTTGGTGCACAGTTTCTACTGCAGTGTACATCAGTAAGCATGTTGGTGACCAACAGTGAAAAAGTAGATCAACTAAAACTACTCTCTCTCTGAAGATAGCACCCTCAGGACCGCCCATTCCTGCCAGCTGCCCCTCACTGTCTGTCCAAAACACCAGGTAACTAGGATGAGAGACATGCGTCAAGATGTGCAGCTGTGATAAGCAATGTGATGTGGCAGAGATCATTTATTATAGTGGTTGTCCCAGAAACAAGAGAGGGTTATTTTAAAATCCTAATTTATTCATGGATCCTATCCAGGACCACATTTTTGACACAATCTGAAGATTGAGCAGCCAACTACTTCCTTCCAAAAACTGCCAGTGTAGAGTGTACAAATACAGAACCCCGTATCTCAAGTGTGATCAAAACCAGGATAAGACTCATTGCCGGATCTGCAAGAATGGCGACCTGCCACTGGCCACCCCTCCCCTCTAAAGTCCTGACTGAGTGCACATGCTCCTCCACTGCAATTTCCTCCTCGATTCAGCTCAAGACGTAAATAGTAAGAACATCCTTCCAAGAACAGTTCAGAAGGGAGGGGTGCAAATGGGAGTTCCTGTACCCTCTACCCCCCCCCCCCCCCTCCTTGGCTTTGAAACTGCAGCCGTCACACTGAAATGGTTGGACATGTTCTGGACACAGGAAATTGCAAAGCGAGGCAACATAAAAACGGTCATGATTACATATACAGTAAATATACTGCTCAGGGTTGCTGTAGTCGGAGCCCATTACATTTCTACCATGCTGTGAAAAAATGTCTATGAAACGGTTTTTAATTGACAAACTGTGAATGATAAATGAATCAGGGCAATCCTGTGTTTTTATGATGCTGAACATTGAGGATATTCCAAACACAAACAGGTGAAGTTACAGTGGGAAAACCAGCAGATCCAATCACTGAGTGGGTGGGTGGCTGGGTGAAAAGTTATTTGTGAGAAAGTGGGGAGTGACCGTAACATGCAACACTCCACATTTTGTATTTGTAGGCGAGTGTCAAACCAAATCTGTTTTCAGCCTGGGCAGGGGTACAGAGAGCCATGCGCCACCAATGTCTTCCTTCATGTGGCAGCTATGAGGTTGACTAGAAGGGTGTAACACACTGGAAGTTCAGTCTGCTCCTCTACAGATCCAACTTCTTCCCACCAGCAACCACAGTGAGGGGGTGGATCAGCAATCTTTATATCCCAGTGTGGCCAGTTGCATTCATTACACAACCAAGCAGGAGGCGCTCGCTACAAGCAATCAAAGCCTGGGTCTCTGTGGCAATGGATAACAACTTCACCTCTCAGGTGGCTTTTTCTCAATGACTAATTCTAAAGCTGCGCAAAATATGACAGTGTCTGGACCGATTGCACATGACACCCATCAGCTACAACAACAGAAATATTATTTATGCTTCATTTATGCCCTGTGACATGTCAGACAACAATCTCTGGCTAAAGTACTCTTCAGTCTGTTGAGAAGGCGGGTCCCCACCCACACTGGTTTTGGGGAACAAACATTCAGTTGGGTACTAATCCGGGCACAATGTCTCTGGTTGTTATTTATATTTTTGGTAAGTTGACATGTCAGTTCTTACAACAAGACAAAACTGGAAAATGCTCATTACACTGCTCATTAAAAGAGTCTCAGAGCAGCAGGCCATGGGCCAATATGATGAACTAAGTCACCAGTGTGCCCCATTAATTACCTAGACTGTGGCGGCCCGCCTGTCCCCTCCACAGTTTCATAATGAACTGAAAATATTTTTACACTTCTCAGTGTTTCCCATACATTGATCTATTTGTAGCTATCTGCCACAATATCAACACCGACAGTCACATATTGATTTTATATTCTTTTTGCTATTTCAAATGGGTAAAATCTGATTTTATCATAGAGCTGTGCGCAGCACATTGATCCGCTCAGCCACTCCTTTCCTCCGCCCTCTTCCTCTCTCTCAAACACAGAGATGACTGATCCATCTGTCATAGTCAGGCTGGCCATAGGGAGCAGCAGGGGGCCGGTGGACCGTCAAAAGAAAATCCATAAAGTTTTCACCATGTCTGTCAGTCTCTATACCGGCCATCTCTGTGTGACTGTCATTCAGGGTTGCACATGAGACCACGCTGCGTGCGTGTGCCAGCACTGGGCTCACAGCCCAATAACAACCCTCACCAGTTGGGTCGATGAGGGTTGTTATTTGTTTGACACAATGTAAAGCAATGGAGCTGTATGTATTGTTCAGTTATTAATTTGTCACAAAAATGAAATACTTTCATGGGGAAAAAAAAATCATGTGGAAACTTCTGTTTCCTTCAGTTTTATTCCAAATACTTTGGAAGTTTAGTTTTGGAAGTTTGGAAGTCGGAGCAAACTTTCTGACATTCTTTGTATGTGTATTCTGAGCCTCACAAACTACTTAGTTTTCACTGGTTTGGGTCGAAATTTGTACTGAACATCCAAGAAACCCTACAGATTATTTGCAGCATGTATTGATGTAAGTAAAAGTGAACAGAGAGCAGTCTGTTACCATGGTAACAGCCACAGCCGCTTCTGTTGAGGCCGTGCGCTTTAACTGTGCTGCTGTGTCATTGTGCTCAGTATGGAGAGAGGAGATTGCTGACAGAGGTGTTTTCAGTCAGCAGCCATCAGCACAGAGAGGCCAAACAGATACTGTCACTGTGCTACTGCACCACTGGCTTCTGGCTCCCACACACTACTGCAGTCTGAAAGGTGGGCAGGGAAGGGAAAGTAACTGGGTTTATGGGAAATGTGGTCTTAATTTAAGCGCTGACATTAGCATCAAGGGTAAGACATGGACTACTGATCCACTACCAGTGCTCTTCATAAACTGAAAACTCACTAGGATGACTTTTATGATGAACTTCAGTGGCCTCTCCAGTCTCCAGACCTGGATCCAGTAGAACAGCTTTGGCATGTGGTAGAACAGGAGATTGGCAGCTTGAATGTGTAGCTGACAAATCAGCAGAAATGATGTGATGAATCATGTCAACACCTCCCTGATGGTACTATGTGATGGATGATAATCCAAACATCTGAAGTGCCTAAAACTTTTTTTTTACAGCTCTGCATTTATCCAAAGAAATGTCTGTTGCTGAAAGATGCATTTCAAATGTTCGACAACTCATCTCCCACTAATCATCAGTAGCAGCAAAGACTCAGTCTAGCCCATTGCCTCCTCCACTTCACTTATCAAATCCCTGCCCTCTCTTTTGGAGTTGCACCACTAGTTAATCCCTGTCTCTGGAAGGCAATGAGAATTAGCTCCCAGCAAGATGGCCAGCTCAGACTTACTGTAACATCTGGTACGAGACCCTGATCCAGCTACTTGGTTCTGAGAGTCTATAAAGAAGTAAGACAGCAGTGAAAAACTAGGAAAGAGGATTAAGAGCCTATCAGTGTAGGGTTGACTTTCTTGTTTGGTAAATCAGAGGCTTCAGGCACACATAATCCTCTGACAGGATAGACAGAGTGATGGGTGACTAATGAGTATCACATCATGAAGATTAGTTTATGAGTCATCCACTAATCTGCGCAACTGATGAAGATGCAGCCACAACATGCTCCATCCATTTTCTGCTGCTTATCTACAGTTGGGTTGGTGCTTGTTAGCATGCTAACAGTAAAAACAAAGATGGTGAACGTGGTAAACATCACACCTCCTTAACATCAGCATGTTACCATGGTTACTGTGAGCATGTCTGCTGAGATCAACATTTAGCTCATAGCACCACTGTGCCCAAGTTGTGCGACTTCACCTGTAAAATGTCATCTCCAAGAGCAAGTCATGGATATTCACTGTTTGTATTTTACTGCTTCATTCATGTCATTATTCATTACATGAGATATAAGATATATATATTTATCAACACATTTACACTCTTTTATCTTCACATTTACAGTCTTTCAGTTTGCTATTTCTGGCTTGGTGTGTGTGTGTGTGTATGTTTGTGTGAGAGAGCAGAGGAGTGAGACAGAGCTGTCTCAATGTGAGATATTTTTAGACATCCACTCTGAGGTTCAGCCACTATTCAGTCAACCATTAATTACATCCTACCCTGGCACGTTGTTTCGCCATAGGTGTAATTAAAACAAATCAAGTGTGTGTCACCAGCAGCGGTGCGAGTGTCACTCGTTTCTTCCAACACGTCCTGTGGCATTCCTGTCTCCTGGCTCGTCCACACCTGACCGCCCTCTGAACTCTCACACACTGAGGGCTGCAGGAAACACTGAGGAATGAACAGGGCCTATCGATGCCTGTTCACCTGAGCCGCAGAGCACCGGCATAAAAACCAGTACCGCTCATTTACAATGTAAATGAACCAAAACACAGGGAGGACACAGTCATCAGTGCTGTAGTGCTATTCTGCTGTAAACCTGATAACTGGACACTTGACTAACGGACTTCAAAGCTCTGTCAAAGACATCAGTTTGTGATTTATCAGGTTTTTGTTCGAGTCTTTACTTTTTTACACTTGCAGTATGTGGTTCCATAAATAATCATGGCATTCAGAATCAGCTGCTTTAGCCTGATGCCAATAAAAACAAAGAATCCAGATGTTATATCTAAATATTTCACTGAAGCCAGAATCACTATATAAGGGATTATGGAGTAACACAATAGAGCTTCACCACCAGATAAAAACATGTCATCCTCTTCAGTTAAGTGTTTCTATTTCCAGATACTGCAGAGAAGCAAAATTACTGTGAGTACTGAGGGGGCTTTGTTAACAAGAATTCTGTCAGACTGTAAGGACGGGTGTGTATGAGTTTTATCACCATCACACTCAAACACCCATGCATTCATGAGTAGCGTGACTCATTCAGAGCAGTCTGTCACAAGCCTTAGGTCTGTAACCTCTGCACTAAAACACAGAATTACACTGCACCTTATATTCAACCCTAAGAACCTGACTGAAGCAAACAGACGCAGCAGGCCGGAGGTTGTAGAAGGAGAAAGAATCATGTGACTATATGACTAAAATATGAAAATGAAGCTGTTATTAATGAACATGTTATCTGAGCAATGCAATGAATGCTGGACAGGGAGCTCTGGTTAGTGTTCATTAAATCTGACCATGAGTGAACTGTAAAATCACTGCAGGATGCAACTGAAC
This sequence comes from Toxotes jaculatrix, assembly GCF_017976425.1. Taxonomy (NCBI): domain Eukaryota; kingdom Metazoa; phylum Chordata; class Actinopteri; family Toxotidae; genus Toxotes; species Toxotes jaculatrix. Next base: position 25,045,565 of record NC_054402.1, on the reverse strand, counting down.
TTTCTGGTTTTCCATGAAGACATTTAAATGTGCTTTTGGCATTTCTACTTCTGACCTGGCATCACATTGTACTCTCTATTATGTAACCCATTCACACTGAGAGTAAACACATTTACAGGAATAAATGACTCACAATCTAAGACCAGGAGGTAAGTATTTTTCCAAAAAACTAACAGACATTTAAGATTAAGGAAAAAAAAAAAACGCACACTTGTTGCTACATTAAATCCTTGCAACATCTGTGATACATGTTGTGTCTACCACATCACAAACACTGGTAATCAGTGGCAAGACAACTCAATCAGCTGACAGCCTAACAGAGCATCTGAGAGAACGTCAACACAGGATAGTGGTAAATATTAAAAGACAATTACAGAGCTACAGGAAGTGTGTCTCACTGAGAGGCTGAAAAAGACTGGAAGGAAGTCACCTATTCCTCAGTCTGCACCTGAGACATGAACTGTGTAACTGCAGAGCTGAAATCAAGGCCCGAACAATGGTGAAAGCCTGGAGAATCCCCATGTTTGTCATTCTGTTCTCAAACATGTGACACGCCTAACAATAATGAGAATTTTGAAGCACAGTTCACACACTACAATGCACTTTATTGTGTTGTAGATTTTATTTTGAATGGATATAATTGATATTTTTGTCCATAAATCTACCCTCAATAACCGATCATCACAAAGTGAAAATTTGTTTTTAGAAATTTTCACAAACTGACAACTGAATCATCTTTACAAAAGTATGATTCAGACGATGGAAGGGTGGTGGTGCTTTCAGACTTCTTCCATTTCACGACTGTTGAGGCCACTGTGCTCCTGGGAACACTCAGAGCTTCAGAAGTGGTTTTATATCCTTGCCCCGATCGATGTCTCACCACAGTGTTATCACAGAGGTCTACAGAGAGGTCCTTGGACTTCGTGGTCTGTTGTTTGTCCTGACACGCAGTGTGAATTGTGTCTTTCTAAACTATGTGTGATCAATTCACTTTGCCACAAGTGGACTCCAGTCAAGTTCCAGACACATCTCAAGGATAGTTAAAGCAAACAGGATGCATCTGACCACAGTTTGGAGCGTCACGACGAAGGGTCTGAATACTTTCGTAAATGAGAGATTTCAATCTTTGATTTTTAATAAAGTTGCATCAATCTCTAAAAACACATGTTCACTTTGTCATTATGGGTTACTGAAGTGGTGTGAATACTTTCTGAACCCACTGTATAAGAACCAACAACTTGGCATGCAAACAAGTTTTAGAAAATCATCCTCTTTATCGAATACATTCACAAACATCAACCCCCCCAAAATCAGCCCTCAGCCTCTGAACCTCATTCCTCTTCCTCCATAAGAGAATCCCGGGGGGAAAGGGTCAGGAAGTGGTCTATTTGTTCCAAAGCAGATTCCACAAATACCAGAGTGAGACCTAAAGGGAGAGGCCTGCTTCCCGCTGTTTCCAGTCAGCCTGTTAAGACAAGTGAAGATGGCCTCTTACTATTTTAACCTCCACTCTCTCTCACGCTCCAGCCTCCACTCTCCTTCCATGCCTCTCCAATCTGGATTCCTGCTGCAAGTTTCAGATAGTTAGGGGCTAAAGTCTACGACTGCAGCGTACTCACAGGCTAACAAGTTTGCTTAACCATTTCCACACCGTATATTATCCCACTGGTTGGTAGAATATATGAAAATGCAAGACAGCACCATTTGAGAAGAACATCAGCCTTCGTGCAGTTGTCCTCTACCTCTGTCCTCAAAGGCTTTTCACCCAAGGAGGTCCTTGGCCTGATTTGACCTGAACGGGCCCCTCAGACTACTACCTCTCCCCCAAGATGAAGAAGGAGCTCAGCGGTCGCCATTTTGACAGTGATGGTAACGTCACTGCAGCTGTGGACCACTCTCTGGAGGTCCAAGACGCTGACTTCTATAAAGAAGGGATCCGTACGCTCCACGAGTGTGTAAACTCCTTCGGTCCCTTGTACATACATACAGACACACATACAAGTATGTATTTATCTATGCCAGTCAGTAAGTAACCGTCTTCACCAGGTCTTAACTAAACATGAGCCAGTAATTGTCCTCTTTGTTGGTTCAGGGGGAAAATGTCTCTTCCCTTCCTAAGACACCTCAGGGTGTTTTTTTAGTTTTTTTTTTTTTTAGAACATCCTGTCCATATTGGTCATAGCTAAAAGAATGGGTGCATCCTGTCTGTCTGCTTCCAAGTCTGGGATTGAGTCTTAATGTGTTTGTGTTTGCGTGGAGGACTTCTGGCACCAGCTTTAGCTCTGACACAATGCTGAATGATTTCAGCCCTTTAATCTGCTAAAACTTCGGCAGTTTCCTGGAAACAGCCACACTTTGTCAAACTCAATCCTTCTCTTAGATCATTACGGTTAATTACAACTTGGCTATTGTTTATTTTCTATCGTATTCACGATTTTTCATCTCAGCTGTCACTATCCAGTCCAGGTCAGGTTTTTGTTGTTTCACCAGCTCCTATCAGAGTGGCAGGTCTTCTCTCCGGCTGACAGGTGTCACATTATCCCCCAGCTGACACTCATATCACATCAATAAATATTTAAGCTACATTTTGGTAGATGTAAAAAGTAGCACACTGGACTATTAGCAGATACCCACTATTAAAGGGGAGAGAGTTGTATTAGGGACATAATAATATGTATAAAAGGTGGAGGCTGCTGTTGGGAGTGGGAGTTATGTGACCTGGCAGATGCAGTGTCCCGTCTAAACCCTTTGTCAGGACTGAACGATGGCTTTTCTGTGCGCTCGCCTTTATTTAAACCAGCAGTCAAGCTGGTGATATCCGTTAAAGTGGACAAAGAGACACGGACAGGCCTGCTGTTTAACACACACACACACAGACACAAATCAACTGCAGAGATAGGCTCACTGTGTTAAAGGATGGGAAGTGTGGGCGTGAGTGTTTGTGTGTGTTTGACCCAACACTGACTATACACTTAAACAAAGCTCCCCCTGGTGTGGACTTCCTGTTTGCTCCATGGAAATCATTAGTGCGGCTCCTCACATGACACAAAGTAAGTCTGTTATCCAGTCCCAGGCAGAGCGGGATTTTTCCAACAAACAGCCACTGTGAGCAGAAAGAGCTTCTACACTCACTCGCTGCTTATGTCTCACGTTAGGAAAAGGACAACATGGGCCACGCAGAGTCACTCCCTGCCTCCCAGAGCAGATGAATTCAATTGTGGTGAGAAGGGTTGGGGGGGGGGGGGAGACTAGAGCTCCTTTCAGTCACAAGGACCCTTGAACCAATGCCAATGGAGGCGAAACAATGAAAGCTCTCTGATGCTGCCAAGCAGGCCGTGATCAAGACATTGAGCCTACTGGTGGACACTCAGCTACTGCTAATGCAAGGTATCAGCGAACTCTGAGTACAAATGTAATGACATTTAAGACTGTTTCAACACCTTCAAAAGGAAAACAATAGCTGACAAACTAAAGTACTGTATTTTGTTCATCAATCACAAAAATCCAGAGTGACAAATTACGTGTTTAGTCCCACCAACACTCAGCTAGTCATCTCAGCACTACTCTGTATGGTTTATTAACTATTGAGAAGATTTTCACATTAAAAGCCTACCAGTTAAGATGCCAGGGATACGCGCAATGAGCCGCAGGAGGGCCTTTTAATGTGAAATGTGCGCAGGAAATGCAGTTTTGTTTTGTTGACAGTAGCTTAAACAGTTACCAAAAACAGCCAAGTGGACGCAACTGGAAAGAGTGAAAACAGTCTCTCTGTGAAAGAAGGGACAGTGAGAGCAGCAGAGTGGTGAGTATGACATGACTGGAGATGCTCTGCTGATACACCTGTCTGATTCACACCAGCCAGTCTATTTATCAGATATTAAAGGTGTCTATCTCTACTGAGCCAAAATGTTTAATAAGATTAAAATGGTAAATGGATTGCATTTATTTAACACTTTTCTCCTTTTGTTGATCACTCACAGCACTTTTACACTACAAGTCACATTCACCCATTCACACACATGTAGAATTAACACCACAGACAGTCTGGGCTGAACATGCCCTATGTCCTATAAACCAGGACCATGAAGTCACCTAACCTGTGGGACTGTGGGAGGAAGTCCACACAGACGTGGGCAGGACATGCAGAATCGACACAGAACCCAGAACCACAAGGTTCTTGCTGTGAGGCAACAGTGCTAAATGATTTGAGGTGGAAGGGAGGAGTTAAGCTTGGGTGAGGTGGAAAAGTTGGTGTGTCAACACAGAGGAAAATGCAATCAAGTACAACGGGAACAGACTTAGCAAATAAATCATCTTTAAAAGACACAGGGTTTTTCAGTCTCACAGAAAACAACAGGATACTGCACTCTGAGTAAGAGAGCTATGATGGGCTCCAAAATCCCACTCCTCAATCCAGCAAACTCTACCTGCCCCCAGCCTGCACCATGATCTGATCTCCCCCATCATGATCAGACACTTAGATATGATGATGGAGAAACAGTGTACAGATAGTGCAAAAAGAAGTACAGAGAAAATCTGGGACATTGCTGTGCTTATATTGCAGTAAACCTGCCAGTTGAGAAGCGTTTCTGCCACTGAGCACTTACACAATTGTGAGAAAACAAGTTATAGAGTTGAGGCTCTGTTGAGAATAAGTATTTTATCATTTTTGCAGTTGTGGCTAGACAGACACAATCAACCAAGACGTCATCATGGGTCGGACATCCCTGCTGCTTAATTTGACCGTTCCCTGCTCCTCGATCCTCACTAGACCCAGAATCATTCCAGTTCTCCATCTCAAGGTTTGCCCTAAAGCTCTTATTCTTGCTCTAGGGGGTGAGGATTTTGTAGCGGGAAGGGATTTCTGAGGAGCCGTGAGTGAGGACACTCAAAAGCATCCTTGGTGGAAGTCTTTTACTGGACCGACATGTCTCTTTATCAAAAATCAGGCAGGCTTTTATTAAATGAGCTGTTTCACAAACATATTCCATATTCTAAACTATTTCTACTTAAGAGAAGTTGTAACACAGCTGTTAAGGCCAATCCGATCCACCTGTGCTGCTGTCATGTGAAACAGATGCCACCTTAGATGATCGATGATTGACAGGAAAGACCATCTCATCCCTCTGAAAATGTGCCCCCTTGATTCCTCTTTCCTAACATCCTCCCTGCTTGTGTCTTCAGTGGGAGGGACTACGATGCCAGGAAAACAGGAAAGTGAGAGAAACCTGGATGCAATTAGGGGCGTTCGGGTGTTCCCTTAGAGGGCTGTTAAATGTGTGTCCACCATCAGCTTCCTTAGGCTGGAAATTTTATTTGCGCAATTAAAGAAATTATCACAGAATTTACAGGAATGTCAAAAAGTATGTTACTTCAGTGAGAAAAGCACAATGTTAACAAATGCTTTTCAGAGCATTGTGAGACTGGAAACTCCCAAAACCACACTGTTCCTTCGGTTCATGAAGTCTCCAAGTCAGGACACCTGGATTTTATTCGCACCCAGCAAGAATCACCTTCCACATCGTGATCACACGCTTAGAGATGATGTCTTAGAAACAGCATGTCGGTAAAGCAGGACCCAAACACTGAGGACAGGGGACATTGTTGTGCTTCTGCTGCTGTTTTCCTGCCTGTCAAAGAAATTTCTGACGCTGGGGGCCTGCAAGCAAACTAAAAGACATTCAACCCAGATATCAAAACAGAGCGCCACTGAACCTGAGTGCAACAGTGACCTTTATCTGCGTGTTTATAGAAAATGGAGAAGCTGCTTACTTGTCTGGCCTCCCTGCGCAGCCCCTCGGTGTTCCTCAGCCAGCAGCGGCTCAGCTCACTCAGCTCCAGGATTGGCTGCACCTTCAGCCTCACCGTGTCTCCTGACTGACGGATCATCTCCACTATCTCGTCCCGGCTCTTGTTTTCCACGTTCCGTCCATTGATCTCTACCAGCCTGTCACCCGGCACCAACCCCAGTGCCAGGTCCTTAGTGCCGGCGCCAGGCTCGGCAAAGTGGACCACACGCCTGTATACTCCTCCGTCAGGGCTGCGGTCCAGCATAGTGGTGCGACGCAAAGAAAATCCAAAGTCACCAGTGTTGCGGCGTTGGAGCTCCAGCTCACGTGTTTCCGGTGCACTCGGCGGGACCACAGCGGGCAACTGCAGCTGTGCGGGGAAGGTCTTGTCGACCACTTCGGGGATGCAGACCTTTTTGGTGGCTGGTGCTCCGGCCTGCTGCTTGAGGCTGTGCTTGCGAAGCATGCCGAAAACTTTGCTCTCCACGTGCGGGGACGGGGCAGCAGAGTTCTGGCCTGATGGGGTGGAGCTCTCTGAAGGACTCTCCTCTTTGCTCTTCTGGGAAAAGGAGAAGCGTTTCATCATCTGACCCACCTGCGAGGAGTTCTGCTTGGCGAGTGAACCAAAGTGAGCCACGCGATCGTGCACGGAGCTGCGGTGTCCGTCCTGTCCTCCTCCACCCTCACCCTTCAGGTCATCAGTGGAGCTGGCAGCGCTGAGCTGGTCATCCAGAACCATGCTGCTTCGGTTGCTCAGGCCGTCCGATTCAATGTCGGTGAGGGTGAGCTCATTGCTGCTGACCACTTTGATGGGAATGGGGTTGGAAATCTCCAGCTTGTTCTTGGACTCACGCTTGGCCTCCCTCTTCAGGTTGAAGAAACCACGCCGCATGCTCATCTCTTCCAGGCTGCGCAGCTCTGCTGCAGACATCCTCTCCTTTTTATCTTTCTTCTCCTTCCTACTCCCTTCCCTCTCCTTATCCTTTTTCATTAGGTTAAACATGGTGAAAAACTAAGCGCTGCGTTTCCGTCCAACGTGGCTCTGTTTTCCCTACAGAGGTTGAGGTCCAGTCCACTAGTCAGGTGGTTTTGTTGTGACCAACAGGGACAAGTCCCCTGGGGAAAGAGACAGGGAAAGCAAACCGCGTCAAGCTCACTAAATACTAAATATGAATGAAAATAAATATCCTTGGTTTTCATGTGAAGCTGGGCAACATTTCTAAAAATAAAAAATTTAACAATAAAGTCCATAATATGTTTTCAATCAAAAACCTTTATATTATATTATATTATATTATATTATATTATATACCTATTTATGTGCCAGTATTCTGTAGATGAGTTTTTGTGCTTTTAAAAGATATTTACATGCAAACATTTTAACCAGTAACAGTGGTAATTCATGATGATTCTTTGATCATTTCACTGGAACAGACAGGTTTAGAAATGTATTTCTCTTGGCTGTGATCCCAGAGCAAAAACACAAATATACAGAAATATAAAAACACAAGATATCTACTCTGATCGTCCTACAGATTAAACAATTATTCAGTTAATCCATCAATCAACACCTTGATGAACTGTTTAAGTCAGCTCAGTCCTGAATCCCAAACAAACAACTGTCTCCTCCTTTAATTATGCCATCAGTGATGCTGGGCATGGATCTCTCCCATCAGGATTACTCTGTACTCCCAGTCTGAGATGCCATTCAGCTTGTTATGAAAGTCTAATTTGTGCCTGTCGAGCGTCTGAGCTGTTAAGTCGGTGTTGCACGCTCACATATTGAAAGCTGTCACAGTTTAACGCTGCAAACACAGGAGAGATTGAGGCAAAGCGCAGCGAAACAATGCATGAAAATCATGAATGCATTTCATTTGAAAAACCAATTTACCAGAAGAGCAAAAAGTTTGCTGAGAGGTCTGCTGCGGGGGGACAGTGGTCCGGGCCGTGGTGAATGGACAGTCTCGGTGTCAACACCAGTCTTAACGTCCTGTCTGCGGGAGCGTTAAAACGCTAAGGCTGTCAGCGGTGCCAGCTGTTTTAAGCTGTTTTCAGCTCTCTTCCGTTTTATCTGCACGGCTGCTGAGGTTAAAACGATACGAACACCTGGCAGCACACTGGCTCAGACAAAGCAGCCCCACTCTTTATTCACTGTGAAGCCAGGGGACAAAAAGCATGACAGGGCTAAAATAGGTGTAGCTTCTCGGCTACACAAGCTAGCAGAGCTACTGTTTGGTGGGCAGGGGTAACGTTACCTAACGCCGAGGACAAAAAAAAATTGCCTTTTTATTCCACCGCAATTGAAAAGAACAGCTCCAAAAGCACAAGCCAACATCAGTTCATCCCGATTCTGTTTAACTTTCCAGTCAGCAATTCCTCTGTAGCTAGCTAACTAGCCTAATTGGCTCAAGTCACAGCCCATAGTTGTTTGCCCTCATTTTTTGGTTAAGCAAATCCTGGAATACACTGGTATCCAGCGAAAATCATCCAGTCAGCCTGTCTGCCAGCCTGCCTGCCCCAAAGCTGCTGCCTTCACACAGAAAGAGTCCTCTGAATCTAAGCAGGCGTTTACTATAGGAAGGAATACTCACTGTTCTGCAGTACAGCAAATGGAGCACCGCTGGAGCCGTGTTAATGGGCGCAGCTCGGCTCGCAGGGAACAGAAGCCGCAGGCTGGCTTTCAGCTAACGTTACCGAGGCTGACTGCTCCCAGAGTCCAGCTCTGAAGCTTCAGTACAGCAGCTAAAGGCGGTGAAGCAGCCACCCCTGCTGGGCATATGTCTGAGCTACAGCCCGACTGCTGCTTCACACTTTATTATTATTATTATTGGAGGTTGTATTTTCACCGGTGTCTCTTTGTTTGTTGGTTTGTTGTAAATGTGCAAAATGTGACAACTTTAAGTATTTAGTTTAAAGAGCGACAAAACAAACAAATAAATAAATAAAAAATCGATAATCCTTTATTGCCATCTCCGTTTTTTCCATGTGACTGTACCCACACACTGCTCACAGGCCCATATGCTGCCACAGTAGCTGTACAGCCAAGCTACCGCCAGGTGGCAGATACAGTGAGGGCTCAGGGAAATTAACCAAGCAACAAACCAGAAAATGTCCCTGTTTCCAGGATAGTGAACATCACCTCCAGAATTAATATAATTTCTGCTAGTTTTAGACTGTGTCCAAGTAACAGCATTCACTGATGGAAATGTATGATATATAAAACATGTAGCATTTATTTTGTCAGAATTTTCAAACGACTTTGTCCTTGATTTTTTTCCTGCAGCAGGTGAATCACTGAACATTTTCCTGTCAGATTCTGACTGACACACACTGCAGGTTTTGTAGTTTGAAACAACTGACCAACAATTTTAATGGTAGCTTATATTGTCTGATAACAACAAACCAATGTATCACACAACCAGTTCATGTTGAGTCTGATAGCTGTGCCTCTAGGTGGCAGTGAAGACTGTTGTTCCTGCATCAGCTTTCCAGAGAAATATTCTGTCCCAGTTCCAAATCTTCAATGTGTAGAAATCAATGTACTTTATAATTTTGTAGTAAAGGGAAATGATTCTAGGCTTGTGTGAGTGCATGTCAATCAAACTTCACAATGAGATAGCAACATGTTTTTCCAACGATTTCTTAGTTTGTTTTTGTTTTCTTATGTTTCCTGGAGGTCCATCGCCACCTTCCGCTTGTCTAAATTTTTGAGTTGTGTTAGTTTTGTCACTTTTCCAGTGTGAACACACTACAACAATACTCAATTTAGAATTAGTATGTAGTATGATACTGAGACACAGCCACAGAGATGTACAGTCCTGTGGCTAACGTGGACACTTCTCCCCCTAAACACAGAAGGATAGAATTATTTCCAAATGCTGGCAACAATTTTACAAAGCTCCTTGCGTCAATATCATAAAAGCCAAGAGAGAGAGCAAGAAATCTGTGAGAAACAGAGTCTTTTTTTGTGGCCATCATGATGAGTTTCTCAATATTCTAGATACTGTTACTTGCAGCTTTCTGGGCATTTCTTGCAAAAATGTTGTCAACTCTTTCCTAACATCTGACCACAACTGACTGAATGGCGTAACAATGTAATGGTAAATATATTGTGTACATATAGAGCACTTTTTAGGAACATACCCGTGCTGGGTATTTCCTCACTTTGCTTTCAAACAGCCTCAGTTCTTCATGTAATTGATTCCGAGCAGAAGTAGCCATTAGAAGATGATGAACTGTGGCCATGAGGGGATGAACATGGTCAGCAACAATACTGAGACAGACTGTGACATTCAGACCATGACTGATTGGTATTAAGACCCAAAGTGGACCAAGGAAACATTCCCCACACCATCACACCACCACCACCACCAGTCTGGACTGTTGACACAAGGCAGGTTGGCTCCATGGATTCTGACTTTACCATCTGCAGCCTCAGCAGAAATCCAGATCCATCAGACCAGGCTACGTTTTCCAGTCTTCAACTGTCCAGTTTTGCTGAGCTTGTGTCCACTGCAGCCTCAGATCTCTGTTGACAGGACTGGAACCTGACGTGGTCTCTGCTGTTGTAGTCCATCCACCTCAAGGTCAAACGTGCTGTTCACTCTGAGAAGCTTTTCTGCTCAGCACAGTTGTACAGAGTGGTTACCTGAGTTAGCATAGCCTTTCTGTCAGCTCCAACCAGTCTGACCTCTGACCTCTCTCTTCAACAAGGTGTTTCCATCCTCAGAGCTGCTTCTTCACTGGATCAGAATTTCAAAAACACTCAAACCATTCATTGAGAGACATACAGATATTAAAAGGACATAGGACATGTGTACATTGTGCTTCAATCTCTGCACAGTATGGAAATTAATAGACTGTAAAATCATTTGTTCTAAAGAAAGAATGTTTTTCAGGAAAGAAACAGAGATTTGTAATGGAGAATGGATATCCTGATGAGGCTTTTTGTTTTATTACCAGCCTTTTGGGCAAGACTATAATGTTACAGCATAAGAACAAGTCTTAAGAATCCAGCTGGGGTTCACATGCTTTCTTCACAGGAAGTGTACAAATTCTGCAAACCGTGTCTCAGCCTGCTCTTGCTGCTAAAAGTTCTTCAAGGATTTTTTTTATATGTGACTACGGTCAGGACTGAGCAACTACTGACAGCTGCAACACTGTGCAGCCACTGAACGTTTCTGTTGTGTGCATGGCATCACTAATACGACAGGGCTCAGTTACGTGCTGGTGATGGAAGCTGCCAATGGGAATTGCCAGCTATAGAGGCCCATTTACCCACTGATGTAATGAGTTTGATTTGAAGCTTTTCAAAATCACCGTCACAGGTAGTGAGGAACAGTAGTATGTGGTGATGGGGGTGAGGTCTGCATGTGGGAGGAATATGTTGATGCCACTGATCTTACTCTTTGGTAGTATATTAAAAAAAAGATCCCTGAAATTACAGACCTAGTAAACTCAATATACTGAGTGCCGCAACACAAATACATGAAATAATTCAAAATAACAGTGTGAACAGAGGAATCTCCTCAATAGCATGATGTTGTCTAGTCTGTGTTGGACACTGCAAAAAACATGAATACAAAGGTGCTGGAAGATGCTGGATGGATTCATGTTATCATATTTTTCTGAGTGTTTGAACTAATTAAGCTCATACAGTAATTGGGTTTTCATTTCAAGTGCTGTAAATCTTTGATAAATATTTTGTATGTGCACAATCTCTCGCATTTTCTCAGGGATTTATCTCCTCTTTTTTTTTAAAAGCCATTTGAGCCACTTCTTCCTGGAAAGTATCCAAGCTCCTATAGTTTTAATTGAATTTTGTTGCTCTCTGAGATAATATATGAGTTAGTGAGGTAAAGCTGTTAATTCTGATTCATCTTCTTACCATGATCCTCCGGTGGGCCTCACGTACCTTGGCCTTAGTGCTGGCTGGGCTGGACACAAAAACATCTGGTAGCATCTGTCTCTGCTACCACTGACAGTGACATTAAAATGACAGGACCAGTAGTAATTTCATAGCTGGATATTTTCCCGTCAAGAAAACAATGTTGTTGTTAAATTGCTCCATAAGACTTTTCCTTCATCCCATTGTACCTATAAATATTTCCTGGATTAAATACATTTTCATTCAGTGACATTCAAGAAGAATGAAATGATCTTGTGAGTCCAGCAATGAAAAAATATTTTTCCACTGAAACTGTGTCTTAGAATCATTACACCAGCAGACTGAGTGGATCCATGAGAGAACCATATCTCCTCACGATTTAGTATCATTCCACCTGCGTTTTCTCTTGGTCTTATTTCTGTTGTGGCAGTAGATTTGTGATTGTTGTTGGAAGCTGTGAAATTTTGGGTTCAGAATATTGGACATAGCACTTTTCTCACTGACACGGTCTGACACAGATGTGCCAAATATCAGTTCAAATAGAGAAGACCATATAAACTCCTCAGCCAAAAAGTGCAGGTGTCTATTTACAAGTACACTTTCAATGTTCTGCACTAAGTTTTCTCTGTTATAGTGAACTGTGATTGCAAACATTTTACATAGAATATTTTTTAAAGATAAATAGATAGTTTTAAAAAGAAACACTAAAATTCATTTAAGAACATATAATCTGAATGAGCTGAGACAATGCTTAATAGGTTAAACTGCGTGGGGCAGGTTCTGAAAACCACAGCTGTGGTGATGGCTGAAACAGACAGCTAAGTACAACTGAAAGTACAATATTTCCCTCTGAAATGCTGGAAAATGTAATTGTAAAGTACTGTGAGCAGCTGTGATTGATAGTTTTACAATAGTTTGAAATCACAATGAGTAAATCATGTGACAGTGTCTCTTGTGGTGATGAATCTACTGGGAATTATCACCTGACACTGCACTTCCCCTCGGCTTTTGCAGAACTTCATATCGCGTTTCAGTTCACTGTTCAGCTATCTTGCCCACAACTTTACTTTCATGATGATAGAACCACTGGATGTGTAAATTCACAACTTTTCCTGGCTAGTTTTTCTTCTGCATTTGAAGTTCTCTTGAATGTGTTCTGCACATTTTAAATAAATGGCTTGTGGTTTTGAATAAATTTATTGGTTTCAGATCACTTCATTGTGTGTATTTCAAAAAGGCCCTCATTTGCAAGTAAGAGAAGTATCGTCAGTAATCATATCGTAGTAATCGTGGTGAATGCTTTTTAACCTCCAGGGTTGGGCTGTACTGACATGTAAGATTTATGACATGTCTAAACAACATTTCAAAGCCTTAAGACAAGTGTGCACATCTTCAATTCCTTGTTTTGTTGCAATTTGTTTTTCAGTTGTTGCCCAGTCTACAATGAAATATGGAGCATACCACTGGTGTATTTAACATGAATATAAGAAGTACAGCTTTGCCAGGTTTATGCCCCTGTTATTAGGGCTGCATAGTCTATCCATGGTGTACATGGTGTAGTCTAATCCATGCACTGATTAAATGACTGTCAAGTACTGAAGAACATGTTTTAGACGTTATTTCAGGCACAGTTTTCTGTACATAATGCCCTCTCCCCTCAATATGTGGTGGAGGAGACTAGCCCCCCTGCTCCCACATTTCTACCTACACCCCTGTAGCTGAACACCTCAGTAAGCCTTCCTAATATAAAACCCTGGCTCATCCTTCTAGACTCCACCAGATCATTCAGTCACCTTTGTGGTAACAGAAGCTACGGCCAAGTTTTGCCGGTGTTTCATCTTGCCCTCACCTGTCTGCTCTGTGTTTCACCTGTGTCTCAGGTCATCACTTCTTCCAACCTGTTCTCAGCCACGTCCAAATACATCTTCATCAGTTCCTCCCTGCTGGGACTGAGAAGCTCTGCCTTCACTCTCCTGCTCTGTGTTTGCATTGCAATTATCAGATTGAACTGTTACAACAGTATGAAGATACTTTAGAGTATCTTAGTAATTGTGAATTTATAAAATTACCAAATTCAGTGCTGATACAGTTATGTTAATAACTTGTTTAAAATCTACAGTAGTCAGTCGTCTATTAGTTCCAGCAGGAAATAATTCATCACCATAACACTTGTCTTTATACTAAATTTTATTTCAATGTTTCATAAAGCATTAATTATTACACCATTAAGTGGCAACTGTATTTCACAACAGTATGTTATTTTTTGGAGGAATTATTACAGTGACAGGTCCACCTGTGGACATTTTTCCTTTTTAGCTGCCTTCAGTCTGATGTTCAGTGGATTAAGGAGTAATTGTGGGTTTGTGTGTTGTCTTCTGATGTTCTGCTGTACTCACTATATCTCAACTTGTCTTGACTCCTTCCACTTCAGTGACAATGTCCCCACATCACACACTACACCAATGGACAAACCCCAGACTACTGAATTCAACCCGACTGAACTTCATTTATAAACTGCTGGCGATTTTTTTTTTTTTTTTAAGAACCAATGTGTTCAAGAAAACTATAGCATGTAATAATATAAAAATGAGAATGATTATTTGTAGTTTGAATGAGTTATGTAGGAGGCAAATACACAATGTCCAGTAAACACCCAAAGTAATCATTTAGAATGAATTAACTGATAAATGCAATAACTGCTTTTATGGTGACTGTGTGTAAAATGTCAGTCACACATCTCTAAGCTATCACAGAGGTCAGGCTGATGTCGCCGTCGATCTCCAGGGAGGTGATGTGTTGGAGGTGAGTGAAGCGGTGCCTGTAGGAGTGTGCCTGCATCCCATTGACCACCATCCTGAAGGAGTGACTCTCACAGCAGATGGTCAACTGAAAGACAAAAGGGGCTTTTTACAGTCACATGAAGAAAGAACTGTATCTCTGCAGGGTGAGCTTTGGAGAGCTGGTTTTACTAAGCGTTTGGCTGAAGTGATATAGATACGACAACATGTACAAACTGCTTTCTGCACTAAATGTGGGTCAGTGAAGTGTTTGCAGCTGTACCGTGAAAGGCTGTCCCCGGTAGAAGGGCATCCCTCCGTCACGCTCCTCGGTGCCCCACTGCGCCATCTGCTTGGTGTTTCGAACCACAGTGTTCTCGTTGAAACGTGGATTGTAATGCAGAGCGATGCCAGAGTTATGGCAAAGATTCACATTGAACCTGAGAGGAAACACAGAGGAAAGTGTGAGTACAACATGAAACTAGGGGCCTTAAAAGGTTAAAGGTCAGTTTACTAGTCACTTAGCCAATGTTAACAGTTGTATAATGTCTTCAGTGGTTGTGCAGGAGTTATCTCGTATTATGAATCAAGACTGCACATTATTTTGAACAGAAAAGCTGCATTTCAAACTGGAGACGTCGGTCTGAAATATGTGGGGTTCACCAGGTAGAGAGGGTCTTTGCATCGTAGGAAGTGTATGACCCAGTGTTTTTAAAGCTTGACCCAAACTATGAACGGACTAAAAGTCTGAATATCTCGACCCTTGCTGCTTTGATTTTGACCACTTTTATTTGTCTCCTGTGAATCTCCCATCTTCACTGAGGTGTAATTTGAAATCAGCGGAGTGACCTTTAAACAGCTTGTTGTGAATACTGTGAAATACATGTCCTGTACTTATGTATGTGCCTGCTGAGGTATATCTTGCATGTCTTAGTATGTATGATTTCCTATTGTAATGCTCTATATTTGATCTGGCACATTCTGATTATGTTCCCAAACATTAATACAACGTGTGGTTGGAAACTGAAGAATTGTTTCTAATGATGATATACTTTCTAGCTGTAGCATTGTCTGACTTTGTTTCTGGTCGTCATGACATTTTGTCACGTCTGTTCTCAAAGTGTAATGTTGCAGTTCCTCACAAGTGATTGTTATCTTTTATGTGGTCAACCTGTACATGGCCTAAGCCCAGGGACTACAGATTAAAAATAACGTTTTGTTGTGTCTTGTGCACTAAAAGTATTGTCCAGCTAATTAAATACCTGACCCATATACCCATGAAATACTTAATAACATTAAAGCTAAAATCATATAAAGATTCATTATGTCATAAAGCAGGCCTGCTTATTGATCTGCAGTACTGCCCAACTCTCTGATAAACACGAAATTTGACAAATTTGTAACCTCTTGTAGTATCTATATGTTATATCGCTCTACTCTACATATCAAGACACGTGTTGAGTAATAAAGTGCTCACATAGAAGAAGAACTAAATTCTGAGTTCGATTTCCTGTAGAATTTCCACAGTGTCATTACCGGTCCTACTAGGTGGTGCCAAAGTAAAGAATTTTCAGCTCCTACTCACAGTGGCCTTCAAACCGCCTGAGGAATGTCACAAAGTCTGAGCGACTCTCTCTCTAAATAAATGATTCTCTGAGGAAATCACAGTTTCAGTGTTGAAGCCATGTTTGATGTTTGTGGATGGTTTAGGAGTTTGAGAGCACGAGTTATGGTGTATAATCAAATTGCTTAAATTGAAGTTGAGAATGGTAACTTAATGCTTAATACAGTTTTTTTTTTCTCTTTGAATGAGGAAACAGTCATCATTTCCTGTTTTGAGAACGATTCCTGCCACAAAAAAAACTCAGCAAGAAACCACAGTTCACACTCTCAGTTTCACTCAGTCAGGCACAGTGTGAGGAGGATAGAGCAGAGCCACCATCTCCTGAGGTCTGTGCAGATAAAACGCAGAAAATCAATATCAGACAATCCTTATCCTACATTATGTAATCCCTGAAAGTGGGGGAGGCACATTTGGTTTGCATCATGACTCGGCATTCTGAAGCAGCAAAAAAAAAGAAGAGGAAGAGGTTCAACAGTTTATATGACTTCATTTGATGATCAGAGTATCATGTAACCAGATGTTTTGCTGCTATGCTGCTATCAGCTGTACAGTTTCTATTCTCAACATGCAGGGCAAAGCTGAAACTTCAACTTATCAGACTGCATGAGCTACGTGACGACCGCACAGAGGCTGTTCCCATATCAGAAATCCAAGCGACTGACTTACTCTTTTCCACAGAAATTCACAGACCTCGCCCACAGAGACACTCAGGCCAACTCGGGAAAAACTTCAGGGAAAGGTGAAAGGAATGAGCCAGCTCCTTTGACACTACACAGTTTTTCACTGACAGCCGGGGGGAGTTGAGAGATATGGCAGCTTGGTTTGTTGATAGTGGTGAGATTAACGTATAAGAGTTGTTTTTGGGACAACAAAGCCATCGGCTCTCATTGTTTCTTTTCTGCTTCTGAAATGTGGAATTAGATCAATTAGATAAGATTAAGATTAAACTCATTTAGATTCTATGTAGGTTTAGAGTCATTAGAACAATAATTACTTTAATGGCGCCTTTGTGGTTCTTCCAAACGAGTATTAACAGCACAGAGACCAGCTGTGGGTTTATGTTCATATGCTATAAATCAGGTTCTCTGTCTGATGGTATGTCAAACTAGTTTAACGGCCACAGCAAACAGGTCCTCTGTCCTCTACACTTTCCTGGAGGGGGTTTAATATCTCCTCGTTAGTCATTTAAAGAGACGCCATGCACTTCCCTATGTTGCTGCTCTATACTAAGCGAATGCACCAAAACACAGATGATGCATTTTACTCAGTTCAGTTTGAGGATTCAGAGCTAAAGATTCAAACATTCACATACGGAAGAACTCTAAGACCCAATCAGATACCTCGTAACACAACCACAGAGGAAATCCTGCCATGAGCACAAAATAAATGTGTGGGGTTGTCTGCCACTGATAAATCCTGTCTTCTGAATTTACTGTTGCAAAGTGATGCTTATTCCATTAAACCTAAAAATAAAAGTTAAAATAACATCAGTTTTGCACAAGCAAATATTTATAATAAAGAAAACAGATGGTAACTCTTACACGGTTCTGAGGGTATGAACATTTTGGGTCGATGTGCAGTCTAGGCACAGGTGTGCACTGTCAGGAAAAGTATATCAGTTCTTGTCAGGCTGACTTCGGTCAGGTGAGTGCAAACAACCAGTGTGGTTACTGCTTAGCTGGACATACACCAGACATGGCTACACATCATGTGCCTTTGGGTAAAGATGTGGCCTGGGGCTGAATATAACTGTCAAACTGTTAAAAAGGCTGATAAACAGTCAGAGCCTGTATTGTATTCTGTATATATCAGAACTACCCTCCCTACACAGTCCTCAGTCTGGATGTGTGAGGTGTGAAATTCAGCAGCAGCTGATGATCAGACCTTGTGGCGTT
This sequence comes from Toxotes jaculatrix, assembly GCF_017976425.1. Lineage (NCBI taxonomy): Eukaryota > Metazoa > Chordata > Actinopteri > Toxotidae > Toxotes > Toxotes jaculatrix. The sequence goes on along the minus strand of NC_054402.1, from coordinate 25,027,593 downwards.
GGGGTGAACCGTCCCCTGGATAGTCATGGTCCTGCCAGGTTGGAGTCCACCACTGATGATGCTCTTGTATGGAACAGCCTGCACAGAGATGGAACGGGAATTCATTATTTATGAAATCATTCATTACTAATTATGTAAATCTACTTATAATGCACTCTTGTTTTAATCTTCATAGTATCATTCATTTACAGTCCAAATACCATGAAACTGCTGCTAATTTACTAACACTAATCCAACACACCTGCTGTGACATTACTCAACAGCATGTGGAGCTGCCTTTGTGTTCTTTGTTTGAGGAGGCATGTGTACTTGTCTTCCTGGGCCTTTGAACAATCTCTGCGTCTTCTCTACATCCTCCATCTTGTGGTATGGTGGTGAGTACCAACCACAGTCTATGGTTTTTATGAGAATCTTGTTCACCTAAAACCACTATGTATCAATCTATGTATAGTCTGCTTCTACAGAAATGCACCCTGGAGACACAGGTCCATATTTGTGGGAGGTATCATGTGCTGGATGAAGCCCCTTGAAGACAGTCATAATGTGACCATAATGAACTGTCTGCCTAGTTTGGATACCTCATTGAGGCGCCCTTCTTCGGGGGGCGGGGTTTTAAGTTACAAGCTCCCACTTCATACCGTTATATTCTTGACACAACTATTTCTGTCACTTGTCATGACAACTAAGTGCAACAATATGAAAGACTTCCAGGAGAGACTGTACTGAAATTGAAAGTACTACTTGGAGTAAGTCAAAAATATGTTTGTGTTTCTTTTAATTTGTGTAACTGATCCTTTAACTCAACCGAAACAGTTGTTAATGCTAATATTAAAGAGCAGCTCTGTAAAATGTCTGTAGAACTGCAACCCCGCCTAATACTCACAGGGGCTGCAGGAGGAAACCCAGGCTGTGCCGGGAATCCAGGCTGAGGTGGAAATGCCGGAAAAGCCGGGAACCCAGCCTGAGGTGGAAAGGCTACTTGTGAAGCAAATGCAGGCTGACCAGGAAATGCCATCTGTCCAAGGAACAAAACATAAAAGGAAACCATTTTAATCTCACCGCATGTTGTGTTTCTTTTTATGAGCTTTGGGATTGTTTGTAATAAAAGCATATTGACAAACAGTTCTAGGAACATCCTCACCACAGGGCTCTGGAAGGCAATGGAAGCAATTTCTACTTTCCCAGCTACTGAGATGGTGTCCACCTGTTGAAACTGAATACGATGTCTGTAATCCATAAAGTGGGAGCCGTTGACACTCAGCTGGAAAAAAGAAAATGTGGGATTACATTTCTGTCAGAAAAATATTTTTTCATTTTAACTTTTAGAAATAACAACCCAAAAAAAGTGAGTTAAATGCAGACAAAACAGACAACAAGAAAATAACGACTCCAATTCGCTTAAATGGCCCAAATTGTCAGACTAAGCTCTTGAGAACTGTACACTTGAGACTTGTTGTTGTTCTGGAGCCAGACACAGAGAGAGGAGATTGCCAAGCAAGTGTCTGGTAGCCAGGCCTTGACCCACAGGACACAGCCGCCACCCTGTGGGCTCACCACCTGCAGGGACAGACATGAGGATTGGGTGCAGTGGAAGCCAGGCAGCAGACAAAGGCAGAGACGTGGGCATGTTGACTCCTGGCATCACAGACTGGTTCTAGGAACATGAAAAGTCACCTCTCTGTTGAGGAAGGAACCAGAGCTGGTGTGGGAGGTGAAGTGACACCAACTAGACATAGCCGAATATACTTGGGCTCACCTCCATGCACAGAACTCTCTCTCATTGTCTGCAGTTTCTCAGGGCCACAGCTGTGAGTCAGCTGTGAGAGAAAGGCTCTGACTGTTGTTTGTTTGAGGTCCTGGACATGATACCACAGATCTGAACCTGAGTGGCGCTTTGTCATTCGACCACTCTGGCAGTCAATGACTGGCCATAAGGACTGTGGCAAGTTTGGGCCAGGGTTGCCAGGAAGCAGCAGACAGTTCCTGGAAGGTCAGAGGGACTGCAGCTGCAGTGGTCGCACACGCTAAAACCCAAGTGTAGGAGGAGTTTGGGGAGATTGCAGAGAAAGACTCTTGGCTGAACTCTGAAGGAAGTTCTGGCAAACCACCAGACGACTCAGGAAAGGAAACCAGGGCTTGGCCCAGACTGTGTTCAGCAGGGGAGGAGAACTGCTGACCCTTACTGGGGTTATCGCCAGACGGTGGAACAAGTACTCTGAGGAACTCCTGAACCCATCCAACATAGCCTCTGTGGAGGAGGCTGAGTTTGAAGATTCAGGAGAAGCCATTTCACTGGCAGAGGTCTTCTCATGAGATTCACCCTGAGATGCTGAAGGCTGTGGACATCACTGGGCTGTCTTGGCTGACACACCTCCTGCCACCCTGCCACCATAACCCAACACCGGATAAGCAGCAGAAAATGGATGGATGGGTGATAATAATGTCTGCACAAAATATAACTTTCTGCATGTGCAGGCAGATGACAAAAAAGCTCAGAATGATCTGTTGTGCACTCCCAAAAGACACTAATATATTTCCAAAAAGAAACTGGATTTGAAGAGGCAGCAACTCAAATTAAATCTCTCAAACCGCAAACATTTGTCAGAAAGTTACTCCGACCAAACTGAGCAGATCATTTTTCAGATTGTCAGTAATTTCAGCCCCTACAAACCTGGAAGAAATCCCGGGAGACTGTGATGAGCAGGCTGAAGGTAGAGCCAGCAGGGAACGTAGAGTCGTACTTCCTCTCTTCAGGGCCCCAGCTGCCATTCATTAAGGTGTTGGTGACCACATAATTACAGCTACCTTCATACCGTGGGTTAATGTGGAGAGCAATGTCCGCATTGGTCCTGGAGCCACATTGTAAATTCACATGGAAACTGGAGAAAAACAGAAGTCAATCATTTCATCATTAGGAAAACTAAAAAATGTTGCTTAATAGCTAAATAAGTCTAGAAGTGAGTCTAAATTGAAAATGTTATTTCACTGTCTAACTCTGACGTTGTCTACATACTGTAACATATAGACATAATGATAATAACTGTATGAGTGAGGCCAAAAATATAGTAAAGAATGTGTAAATGGGATATTTTGATCAAGTTAAGAAACCCAAACAAAAACAAAACATTTCAGGATAAAAAAGATGGCAGTCTCACCGATCGGCTCCTGGCAAGACCCGTCCACTGACGTTGATCATCTTCCCCTCCTGCAGACCGCCATGGATGGATCCAGTGAAGGGGATTGACTAGAAAGGACAGGTCTTAACATGTTAATAGTTGTTTCTGCTTTTCATAGGAAATGCTTATATGCTTTTTAATAGTTGTGTACTGGAGAAATCAAATCAAACTTGTTTGTAGTACCCGAGTATCCAAGACTGTTTGGGTCCATCACTGTATTTAAACTACATGTTGGGTAAACTGGAACATTTGGATGGAATTAAGAAACATGGTTCCTTCTGTAGTCTAAGCCTAAATTATATTACCTACATTTTACCTAATAATCTATAAAAACAAACAAAATTTTTTTTTATCGATCTTCATTAACTCATGCTACAGCCATGTGTTTGTCTTAATCAATGTTTAAGCCAATCCCTGTACAACAGAATGCCAATGGCGTGTGGGGGCGGGGGGAGCAAGGATGAATTCCACAGAAACGTTACATAAGCTTTAAGCAGTCCAGAGGAGATGAGAAAAAACATCAGAGTGGAATAACAATGGGGAGAGGAGAAATATTTTTTTCGGGGCAGACCACTCAGCGAGTCTCGGGGTGCTGTGGGAGAATGGAGCAGCTGCTACGAGCCATCCAGTGTTATGACTGAACTAGGACTTGAACCCAAATGCACGACTCGATGGCAAAAGTACAAAGAAAACGATTTTATTCACAAAGTAACAACTGAAAATCACTCTAGGAGGTAACGAAGTAACAACTGAAAATCACTCATTTGAGGAGAAAAGGCAAATGTGCTAAACAAAGTAACAAAGCAAATCTAACAACAAGAACAGAGGTTATGATTAGGAAAAAGTAACAACAGAAATACACGACCTGACTTGGCAAGGGAAACATGAACAAAGGCTGGTTGTCTGACAACATGACAAGACGAACTGGCACAGGACATGGGGAGACGCAGACTATATATACACACAACAGGTAAGGGGACACAGGTGGAAACAAGTAGGGCGGGGAAACAATTACAACGGCGGGAAACAAGACAAAGACAGGAAGTAAAACTAGACAAGATACATTAGGGCAGTGATTTCAAAATAAAACAAGAAGCCACAAGACAATAGAGACACCAGACAAAACATAACTTGACATAAATTTGCAGACTATGACAGTACCCCCCCCCCCCCCCCCCCCCCACTTAAGGGACGGCTCCTGACGGACCAGGCAAGTCTGGGTGATGTCTGTAAAAGTCTGAAATGAGGTTAGGGTCCATGATAAAACTGGCAGGGACCCAGGAGCGTTCCTCAGGACCGTAGCCTTCCCAATCCACCAGGAACTGCTGGCCCCTACCTTTGTTGCGGAAGAGACTTGACCGGACCCCCATCAACCATACGGGGGGGAGGAGGGGGTTTGGATGGGGGAACCATAGGGCTTTCTTTAGCCGGTTTAACCCGGCTAACGTGGAAGGTAGGGTGGACTCTCAGAGACCGGGGCAGCCGCAAGCGAATGGAGGAGGGGCCAATAACTTTGGAAATGGGGAATGGACCCACGAACCTGGGAGCCAGCTTCCTGGAAACAACATGAAGGGGTAAGTCCTTAGTGGAGAGCCAGACCTTCTGGCCAGGCTGGTAATCGGGAGCAGGGCGGCGTTTCCGGTCTGCTGCTTTCTTCATGCGGTCCACACTGCGCAGGAGGATCTTACGGGCGGCCGCCCAGATGCGGTGGCAACGCCGTACCATGGCGTGAGCCGACGGGACAGTGATCTCTTTCTCTGCCTCAGAGAAAACAGGAGGTTGATATCCAAACACACATTTAAAAGGAGACATACCAGTGGCGGCCGTGGGAAGGGAGTTGTGTGCATACTCCACCCACACCAAGTTCTTACTCCAGGTAGTCGGGTTCTGTGAAACGAGGCAACGGAGGCAGGTCTCTAACTCCTGGTTGAGACGTTCTGTCTGGCCATTGGATTCTGGGTGGTATCCCGAGGAGAGGCTGACAGTGGCTCCGATGAGGTTACAGAACTCCTTCCAAAAACGAGAGATGAACTGGGGCCCCCGGTCTGAAACAATATCCTTGGAAAATCCATGGATGCGAAACACATGCATCATCATAATTTCAGCCGTTTTCTTGGCTGAAGGTAACTTAGGCAGAGCAATGAAATGTGTCATTTTCGAAAATCTGTCCACCACTGTGAGAACAGTGGTGTTACCTGCTGAGACCGGGAGCCCCATGACGAAGTCCAGAGAAATCTCCGCCCAAGGACGAGTGGGAACAGGAAGAGGCTGCAGCAACCCCATCTGTGCTCTGGAGGAGGTCTTGTTACGGGCACAGACTGGGCAGGCCTCCACATACTCCCGCACTTCTCGCTCCATGGATGGCCACCAGAACCGCTGAGAAATGGCATACATAGTTCTTTTGATTCCTGGGTGGCAAGTGAGCATGCCAACAGGAACAAACAAACGACCCTCCGGGCAACCTCTGGGTGTCGGGTTAGCAGCATTAGCCTGCTTCACCTCAGTTTCTATTTGCCAAGTCACCGCTCCTCAGTGGTGGAATGTAACAAAGTATTTGTACTTCGTTACTGTACTTAAGTATTTTTTTACGTATCTGTACTTTACTTAAGTAAAAATAATAATGCATACTTTGTATTTTACTCCATTACATTTCGCAGCAATTATCTGTACTTTCTACTCCACTACATTTCTACAATTTATGCCGTTACTCGTTACATGTTATGAACATAATTTCCTCAAAATCTTGCATGAAAAAAAAATAAACTGCTTGCGTTGAGGCGTTGTTTGCCATTGCCGACCAGTCAGGTGGCTCTGTTACCTCCAATGATGGCAGAGCGCGCATTTGGTAGCAGCACAAGCTGGTGAACTGGCCTGATTCCGGCGAGAAGAAACGTCATGAAACACGAACCCGGAGCCAACGTCGGCTGAGCCTGAGTGTGAGCCCTCCAGCTCAGAATCAGACAGCCATCTTTGGCCGTATTTAAGCAGGTGACATAGGCAGAGGCATAAATCAGTATATCTACATTCTTTATCAAAATTTTGGGGACGCAGCGCAGTACGTTAAGAGTGCGGCTTTGGACTTTGGACCGGCCTGAGATCCGAGGGTCGTGGGTTCGATCCCTCGACCAAGCGCAAAAAAAACGGATATGGTGGTGGTGAAGGAGACGCGCCTCCCCTGCTTCTGCGACCATGGCCGTGGTGCCCCTGAGCAAAGCACCGATTCACCCAGGCGCCTCACTAGGCAGCCCCCTGCCCCAGCGTCTCTAGTGTATGTTGCTCATGTGCATAATGCTTTTGTGTGTGTTTTGTTCACTTGGTGTGGGTAAAATGCAGAGAATAATTTCCGCAGGAGGGATCAATAAAGTAATTAAAAACAAAAAAAAAGAATAATAAAAAATGGTCCCGGCACTGAGACAACCCATTGTGTGAGTACTTTTACTTTAAAAAATACTTTAAAGTAAATTTAAAAGTAAGTACTTAGTACTTTTACTTAAGTAAGATTCTTTATGCAGTACTTCCACTTTCACTTCAGTATATTTTTGCAGGATATTTGTACTTTTACTTAAGTACTAAGCTTCAGTACTTCCTCCACCACTGCCGCTCCTACCACACGGTTTAGTGGAAGGATGGGCTCAGGATCCTTGGCAGCGGGCTCGGGGTCAAACACATGGGACAGGGCATCAGGCTTGGTGTTCCGGGACCCCGGCCTGTAAGACAACACAAAGTTAAAACGATTAAAGAACAATGTCCATCTGGCTTGGCGGGAGTTAAGTCTTTTAGCTTTGCAGATATATTCCAAGTTCTTATGGTCTGTCCAGACAATGAAGGGGTGCTGCGCCCCCTCAAGCCAATGTCTCTATTCTTCTAGAGCAGATTTGACTGCTAACAGCTCACGGTTGCCGACATCATAATTCCTCTCGGCGGGTGAAAGCTTTCGTGACAGAAAGGCACATGGGTGAAGCTTGTTGTCTTTTTCTGATCGTTGGGAGAGTACAGCTCCTACTCCATCATTTGAGGCATCTACTTCCACCACGAACTGCCGGCTGGGGTCAGGAACCGTGAGGATGGGGGCGGTGGTGAACCGCACCTTGAGCTGCTGGAAGGCCTCCTCCGCTTGAGTAGACCACCGAAAGGGAGTCTGTGGAGAGGTCAGGGTATGGAGAGGGGCAGCTATGGTGCTGAAGTTTCTGATAAACCGCCTGTAAAAGTTAGCAAATCCCAAGAATTGCTGAACCTTTTTGCGGCTATCAGGTGTTGGCCACTGAGCCACAGCGCTAACTTTCTACGATGAAGCCAAGGAATGATACAGAGTCGGCATGAAAATCGCTCTTTTCAGCTTTGACATAGAGTTGGTTTTCCAGCAACCGCTGGAGAACCTGACGTACGTGGCCAACATGTGAGTCCAAGTCTGGAGAAAAAATTAAGATATCATCCAGATACACATAGAAAACACAAAGTGGTTCAGGAAGTCTCTTAGGACATCATTAATCATTCCCTGAAATACAGCAGGAGCGTTAGTTAACCCGAATGGCATCACCAGATATTCATAGTGACCACTTTGTGTGTTGAAACCTGTTTTCCATTCGTCGCCCTGCCTGATGCGAACTAGGTGGTAGGCATTTCTAAGATCTAGCTTAGTGAAGACCTTGGCCTGTTGGAGCTGGTCAAAAGCAGATGACATAAGGGGCAGAGGGTACCGGTTCTTAACAGTGATGTCATTCAAAGGTCCATAGTCAATACAAGGCCGAAGAGACCCATCTTTTTTTTCCACAAAAAAGAACCCTGCCCCGGCAGGGGATGAAGAGGGGCGAATGAGGCCAGCTTTCAGTGAGGATTCAATATAGTCATTCATGGCCTGCTTTTCAGGGCCTGAGAGGGAATACAGTCTGCCCTTGGGAATAGGGGCTCCAGGTATTAAATCAATAGGGCAATCATACGACCTGTGAGGGGGAAGGGAGGCAGCCCTACTCTTGCTGAAAACTTCCCCCAAGTCATGATAACAGCTAGGAACCGTACTGAGATCAGGAGCCTCAAAATCAGTGACACAGTTCACAGAGAGAACATTTATACAACCACTTTCACATCCCTCAGACCATTTTAAAGCCAGGTCCCAGTCCATGAGGCTTTCATCCGCACCTGAGTCAATAAGTGCCCCGAGTGAAACCGTAGTGTCATGGTGCTTTACCTGGATCTCCGTTAAGGCACGGGGAGGGAATTTAGGGGAAGTGAAACGGCTCACCAGAAACCTCCCGTCTACTGGCGAGCCACCTTTTGCTGGACACGACGCAAGGAGATGACCTTGTTGTCCGCAGTAAAAGCACCTGCCCTCCTGCTGGTGATGGCGACGCTCCTCCGCGGACAGCCGGGTGCGTCCCAGCTGCATGGGCTCCTCGTCCTTCTCTGCTACCGCCTCCGTCTGAGGCACCGCCGATGAGACACGAGGAAACTTCCGCCAGCTGGATCTAGTGGCTGCAGACGAAGCTTAGGTATTTCGTTTACGCTCCTGTAAACGATTATCAGTTCTTATGGCCAGAGAAATTAACGAGTCAAGATCAGGAGGCAGGTCAAGAGGCACTAAAAGATCCTGAATCTGGTCAGAGAGTCCCTTGAGAAAAATATCAAACAGCGCAGCAGCATTCCACCCGCTGTCAGTGGCTAGCGTGCGAAAGCGAATAGCTTGTCCTGTCCGTACCTTGTTTAATAGTACACAGGTCTCTAGCCCTCTCTCGGTCCGAAGAGAGGGGATCAAAAGCCCTCCTCAGCGCCTCCATGAACTCACTGAGGGACTGACAGATGTGAGCACCACGGGACCACTCCGCCATAGCCCATGCCTTCGCCCTCCCGGTTAGGTATGAGATCATGAACGCCACCTTGGATCGTTCAGTGGGAAAAGCTGAAGGCAAGAGTTCAAAATGCATCTCACAGTCCACAATGAACGCTCGGCATTTCCCGGTCTCACCGGAAAACTTCTCCGGGGGAGAGAGGTGGAGAGCAGTGGCGTGGGAAACCGGGGTCGGCGAGGAACTGGCAGCGGCCGAGGATGGTGCGGCTTCCAGGTCCAGGGAGGAAGAAGTCTTTAAGAGGGCTTGATGTACGTGGGAAGCCAGGAGGTTTACCTGGGTAGTCATGGCCGCCTTGAAATCCTCCTGACTGGTAACCAGCCCCTTCATGCTCTGAAGCAGCGAGGACATCTGTTCCTCCTGCTGATTCAGGCGGGCACCCTGGGAGCGTACGGCCGCCGATAGGTGGTCGGAGTCGGCTGGGTTCATTCTGGCGAGTTCGTACTGTTATGACTGAACTAGGACTTGAACCCAAATGCACGACTCGATGGCAAAAGTACAAAGAAAACGATTTTATTCACAAAGTAACAACTGAAAATCACTCTAGGAGGTAACGAAGTAACAACTGAAAATCACTCTAGGAGGTAACAAGGTAACAACTGAAAATCACTCATTTGAGGAGAAAAGGCAAATGTGCTAAACAAAGTAACAAAGCAAATCTAACAACAAGAACAGAGGTTATGATTAGGAAAAAGTAACAACAGAAATACACGACCTGACTTGGCAAGGGAAACATGAACAAAGGCTGGTTGTCTGACAACATGACAAGACGAACTGGCACAGGAGATGGGGAGACGCAGACTATATATACACACAACAGGTAAGGGGACACAGGTGGAAACAATTAGGGCGGGGAAACGGTGGGAAACAAGACAAAGACAGGAAGTAAAACTAGACAAGATACATTAGGGCAGTGATTTCAAAATAAAACAAGAAGCCACAAGACAATAGAGACACCAGACAAAACATAACTTGACATAAATTTGCAGACTATGACAATCCAGTCCTTAGTCAATAAGCCAAACACATTACCAGACAGAGCTGGTCTCCCTCCAAATCCAGGGGAAAAATATGGATTGGAACTAAGTTGAATGACTATGAAGAAAACGGGAAGTAAACAAACCAGAGCCGGCTGGTTGTTTCATGTTTTTCGTCCTGTACTGCTGCCAAATTACGTTTGAAAACCACTGGGGACGCTGCGTAAAAGCGCACTCAGCGATGCGTACGAACAACTCCCTCACTGCGCTAATCTCTATCACCGCTGCAGGCTAAAGGATGAGCTGAGTTTGAGTTTGGTTTATGTGAAACAAAACGAAACTGTCGGGACTGACTTTGGATCTGATCCGCAATGTGTTTTCCATAAAAGTAAATAAGTAAATCAATATTAATATAAATACGTGTGCCTTTCATCTGTTTTGTGTCTGGTTCCTTGAGAAGGCCTACCCACTGTTGCCACCAATCCAGTGATTAAGCATGTGCAAAGTTCACCTGAGTATCACAAACTATTATGTAGCGTTGTTGGAGTTCTTTTTAAGCAGAATCTTTAATTTCTTTATAAATTTAGGCTTTACCCCCTTTACCCTGGCACAAGGTGATTTGTATTTGATAGGACAGTGCAGATCAGATTTTACTTGAGCTCGTTTCGTTTTGTCCCACCGCCCACAGGGAACACACACATTCTCAGTTTCTGATGTTTCTACACTTCTAAGCCAACAGTCACGATCAGACTGAGGGAACAGAATCAATAACTCTTTATGTGTAAACCTGATTTCGCGCATTATGGAAAGATTTTCAGGTTGTGGACAACAGTTGTGAAATAACTGCTGTTTGTCGAACGTAAAATGTCGATGATAGGAAGAGGAACCCTTAACACCCTGTTTTCCTGCTTTAACTTTTGCCGATCGTATAGGAAAACTCAAAAAGTGAGAATCTCCAGCCTAGTCCTGCTGCACTTTTACTCCAGCCCCATGCCTTTGTAACGGGATAAACGTGCCACAGCCCCGACCGCAACCAGCCCTCCCTGCAGTCCGGCCCACAGGCAACACAACACTTTTCAGGAACATAAAAGATATGAAAATAAACATAAGTTTGAACCACTTACTGGGTTATAGAAAGGTGTCTGCTGAGTGAAAGCCATGGTCCCAAACTGAACTGTGCAGGTTTGCTGAGCTGCAGGAAGTGTGCTCTAGACTGTGATGCAAATTGAACACTTTCAGCCTACAAGTTACGCCTTTATTCTACTGATGGGTTTCGATTTCCCTTCAAATAGGGGGTGTTTATCTGAAGGCAGTCCGATCTATACAGTTCATGTCCGATCAGTAACCGATTGTGTGTAAAGAACCCACTACGGGATGAAGAGAAATACATCTTCCATACACTTACACTGATTGCTGTGATACTGACTTGATTATATGCAACTTTAAAGTGAACTTGTACAGTGGTTCTTGGCCAGTAGAGCACAGGATGTCAGAAAAGGAAGTGAATCATATGAGTAGTGTGTGCGATCTCTAAACAAGACAGCGGCTGATGTCTGTTTACTCTGCAGTAAGTCGTATCTCTCTGATCTCCCTGAATGCATCATAAGTATTACGATCTAGGGATCTGTGTGCTCCATGACCACATGGAGTGAGCGTGTAAATGTAGGAGGAGACTATGTTGCTAGGTTTTCTGAAACTGACACATTCTATCTTAGGCCACAAACTTCTCAGTCTCTTTCTCAATGTATATATTCAATTTTTCAGACTTTCCAGACACACTTAACTTCTCTATCTGAAGCTGTCCATCCTGAGAGACTCTTCTGTTGTTCCTTCAGAGGTTTCTCCCATTTTCAGTATGTTGTTAATACCTCTGAGACAAATTTGGGATTTTGGGCTAAATAAATAGTTTTGACTTTTGACTTGGCCTTGAAAACTCCACTCAGAAAGGCCCGGGAATGAAACCTACGTAGTTAGTTACAGAGTTCATTTAAATTTCAAATTAAAGTTACTTGTACTTAATGTGTCACATCTGATGCTACTTCACTCTTGTAGCATATGATGGACTTATAACACGTGAGGTATTGTTAGAAATGAAACTAGCCAACAGGATCAAATCCATGAGCCTTTAGTAATGACTACCATGTATAACAGCATGATAAGGGCATGATATTCTGTGTAAAGAGCACTTTCATTTAATACATTTTGCATATGGGTAATATTTAACCTATGTAAAATTTGGAGTGCAGGACTTTTACTTGTAATAGAGCTTTTTGTTTTGACTGTAACATTGCCTAACATGAGGTCAGTCTGCAGTAACACTGCTTCCCTGCAAAAGAAAAAAAAGAAAGGTTGCAGAGGTTTTATTACAGAAGCTGATGAACAACCAGTCATGTGCCTCGCAGCAGCCGACTGACTAGTTTTTCCAGGAGGTCACAGAGAGCAGTAACATGCCTGCAGATAAGATAGAGCCATATCAACTGTGGCTAACTGTGGACTGTATGTTTGCCTTCCAATCACCCGGTCAATGAGTGCCAAAAGACAAAGATTCAACACCAAATGAAACTCTACATTCCAGATGTTCTCAAACTGCAGCTGTGGTTTTTGAAGTTCTCCCATTTACTCGGCAAGTGACAAGAGGAAACAGCAAGTGCCCTGACAAAGTCAAAAAGGCGAAGCGTTACCCAAGGTCATGACACAGCAAACATTAGTTTGTCAGTTATTTCTGTTTTAAACACTTTCACCATCTGAACACAGCCTTTCTGGAACCCGTCTGTTCCTCTTACATTTCCTCTTCAGTTTTTTCACACTGAATGACAGTGTGTCATACTCTATATCCCAGTGAACTTACAGTAAACCCCACTTACACTAAATAGAATATTATAAGCCCAGGACACAAGTTCTTATTGCTGTAAAATTAAGTGTTGTAATCCTAACAGTGTTAATAATGTGGCTGTAAACAGTGTTAGTCCACTCTTTATGCATACAGTGCTTATCAAACCAATGTTACCAGTGCACTGGACAAGGTGATGTAAGCTCACAGCCTGGAATGGTCTCAGTGTAATCTTTAAATCAATCATGGATCTTAGGGAAGTAATATCAGTGCCCTTTATGTGCATTGTGTTGAATTTGCCGTGTTTTTCCACGGGTTGGGGAGCCCCATTAATTTGAGTTAAACTTAATGTATATTGTGTATTATATATTATAATATTGTTTCCACACATTTAGGTTGTATTAGGCTGAGTTGTGTAACACTGATTCCATTATAAAAAGGAGCACGCTTGAGTATTTCGAGATCAGCTTTAATGTCCGCAGTTGTTCAAAACAGAAGTTTCCAAAGTATCAACAAATCCTGTACAAAAATACTCTACAGATGAACCCACCCCTCCCTCAAAAACAGAAAAGACAAAAAAAAAAAAAAACACCAATCAACCGACAGTTTCTACAGAGTCTAAACTCTATACATAAATATGAATGAAGTACCAATTAAAATCAAAACTTGTACAAACATGAGCACTGTATATTAAATACACCTCCAGCACATTATATACATATATGCATTAGGTCACTGTTTGATCATGTTCAATTGGGTTCCACTGCACATTGTGAAGCCCATAACATTCAGACGTATTCTGTGAGCATATGTTGTATTCCACACACAGAATAACCACATCCTGTTCACTGAATCGATTTCACACAGGAAAGACACACACCTGTGGCAGTATCACGCATGTCTTTGTACTTTGACGAAACCATTATTTTCTCCTGCTAGGAGTCAAAGTAAGACTGAACAAATAGGCAAAACAAATAGGGTTCACTTGTATTTTTCCTGAAATCTCACTGTGAGAGGTTTCACTCAGTGGTTTTCCATTTGACCTGCTAATGATGCCTGATCGATCGAAACAGGATGCCATGACAGTTGTATCTGTTTCTTACAGCAACGCTAAGCTGAAGCTGCCCCAAGATTCAGTGATTTAGCAGCAGCAGCTTTTCATCAATGCCTGAATATGAGTGGCTGTTTCATGCTGCATAGTGTCAAGAATTACTGCAGTACAGTGTAAAGGCAGTGTCTCACCATTCTGGTAAGAAGCCCACAGGAGGTCACCTGATATGTACACTGATAATCAGAGCATGACAGTTTATAAACCGGCCATGAATGTCTGAGCCACACTTCATTTCAATCCATACAGTAGTCGAGATATTCTAATATGGACCAAAGTGGTGGAGCGACAGGCTTCATGACACTGCCACTCCCTGAGCCACATGTTACCAGTGTTGATAGTGTTGTTTTCCTGTCAACCATTTTCACAGGAACTAGTTCCAGTCAAATCCGAATTGTCCACAATGTGTTCTGTGATCCAAACTAATAAGAACACTGTTCGTTCCTTTGTCATTTTCTGTCAAATTTCAGTGCAGTGAAACTGTACTGCAGAAATCTTAGAGATAGATGCAGTAACTCAAACCCTGGAGTAATAAAACAAATCTGCGTGGAGAGATGGTACTTAAGTTAAATGACAATATAATGCAGTTTAGCAAATTGGGCGGACCAACCCTGTAGATATTAACTTTTGGCAACCTTGAAATCAATGTTATTTTACCTCTTCACTTACAATAATAACAGGAGTAGCCGTAGCAGTAACATCGGAAGCCTTCCAGCTATGAGCAAAACTCAAACAGGAAGAAGCTTCTCTTTAAATATTCATATCGAAAGAGAAGCTTCGAGAATTAGTGGTTAGAAAGTGTGAGGAACCAGTTTCCATTTGACCTGCTAATGATGCCTGATCGATCGAAACAGGATGCCGTGACAGTTGTATCTGTTTCTTACAGCAACGCAAAGCTGAAGCTGCCCCAAGATTCAGTGGTTTAGCAGCAGCAGCTTTTCATCAATGCCTGAATATGAGTGGCTGTTTCATGCTGCATAGTGTCAAGAATTACTGCAGTACAGTGTAAAGGCAGTGTCTCACCATTCTTGTTATCACTGAACTAGGACTTGAACCCAAATGCACGACTCGATGGCAAAAGTACAAAGAAAACGATTTTATTCACAAAGTCACAACTGAAAATCACTCTAGGAGGTAACAAGGTAACAACTGAAAATCTCTCATTTGAGGAGAAAAGGCAAATGTGCTAAACAAAGTAACAAAGCAAATCTAACAACAAGAACAGAGGTTATGATTAGGAAAAAGTAACAACAGAAATACACGACCTGACTTGGCAAGGGAAACATGAACAAAGGCTGGTTGTCTGACAACATGACAAGACGAACTGGCACAGGACATGGGGAGACGCAGACTATATATACACACAACAGGTAAGGGGACACAGGTGGAAACAATTAGGGCGGAGAAACAATTACAACGGCGGGAAACAAGACAAAGACAGGAAGTAAAACTAGACAAGATACATTAGGGCAGTGATTTCAAAATAAAACAAGAAGCCACAAGACAATAGAGACACCAGACAAAACATAACTTGACAAAAATTTACAGACTATGACAATTCTGGTAAGAAGCCCACAGGAGGTCACCTGATATGTACACTGATATTCAGAGCATGACAGTTTATAAACCGGCCATGAATGTCTGAGCCACACTTCATTTCAATCCATACAGTAGTCGAGATATTCTAATATGGACCAAAGTGGTGGAGCGACAGGCTTCATGACACTGCCACTCCCTGAGCCACATGTTACCAGTGTTGATAGTGTTGTTTTCCTGTCAACCATTTTCACAGGAACTAGTTCCAGTCAAATCCGAACTGTCCACAATGTGTTCTGTGATCCAAACTAATAAGAACACTGTTCGTTCCTTTGTCATTTTCTGTCAAATTTCAGTGCAGTGAAAAATTAAATCCACCCCCCACTGTACTGCAGAAATCTTAGAGATAGATGCAGTAGCTCAAACCCTGGGGTAATAAAACAAATCTACGTGGAGAGATGGTACTTAAGTTAAATGACAATATAATGCAGTTTAGCAAATTGGGCGGACCAACCCTGTAGATATTAACTTTTGGCAACCTTGAAATCAATGTTATTTTACCTCTTCACTTACAATAATAACAGGAGTAGCCGTAGCAGTAACATCGGAAGCCTTCCAGCTATGAGCAAAACTCAAACAGGAAGAAGCTTCTCTTTAAATATTCATATCGAAAGAGAAGCTTCGAGAATTAGATGGGTTCTGCTTTACTAATGTAGAATAGACACATATACACAGCATCCAGCTGAGTCAGTGTCCACTGGAAACATTCCAGAGGTTGTCTGCCTCTTCTTTGCAGAAACTCTGCAAAACATTTGATGTTAAAACAAGAGACTGAGCAAAATGTTGTTGCAGTGGTAGCAATACACTGCCCTGGTTCCTCATCAAACACATTAACAGTATAGTTTAGAATTGTTTTGCCCACATTTTTGGTGTTTTACGTGCATAAATACAGCATCTCATTCAGATGTGGTAACTGATGCTCTGTCCAACTTCTGCCATCAACCTGCATTTTTGTCTATAACCTCTGACAATGTCACTAAATTCAGATTTTTTTCTGTAATCCAGTAAAGAGACAGCTATAGGTAGAAGTGATAACAGGAGCTGAGCAGATGCGGTGAACGTTGGCTATAAGATGATCGACTGTTTAGAATCTGACACATTTATTCATCATTGTCTTTTTTCCCTTTGATTCTCAATTATCATGCTTACAACCTTTTACAATATGCTTTGCCAATATTCTACATAATGACGGTCCTGCCGATAAAGTAAATTTGAATTTGGCAAGGTTAAGTTAGTTAGCCCTCACCCCAAAGGCAGGGCGAAAGTCTGTCGCTGAGAGCACCAGCTAAAGTCAGACACTGGCTTCAGATGCCATTTACACTTTGTATTAACATGTGGTCTGTGTCTGGAGAAACTCACACTAATGCAAGCTCTGTCTATCAAACTTGTGTATTGAGGTTTGATCGCAGTGTGGGCAGAATAAAGATAACAAGAGTCCTTATCAATAACAGATCCAGATCACATGTCAACACCAGGTGAAATCAGCTCCAGATAAGAACACAGAGAAAACTCAAACTCTTCTCTTAATAACATTGTAAGTATTTGCTCAATCCAATATAAAGATTAAAATCCAAATGAAGTTTGCGTCTCAGCTGCTGTATTTGTACATGTATGGACAGTGTGCGAGCAGGCCCTGATGGCAGTGATCTCTCAGACAGTGATGATGATCCCACAACCTTCACCGGCAGAAGGACGGAGCCAAGAGACAGAGAAATCAGGAGTGTTGGAAAACAAGTGAGCACATTAAACAGACAGTGGAACAGAGGCACAGACGGAGGAGGAAATGTAGGATCCAAGCGAGACCGTGGAGATCAGGCACAACAGGAACAGGCAGAGGTGGGTCAGTCAGCACCCAGAGGAGAGGAAATGAAAGAAAGAAAGGAGAAATGAATTTCAGAAACATGTGAGAAACGCCATTAAAGTGTCTGAGAAACAAAGATAAAGAAAGTGTAGATAGAGCAGCAACAAAAACGCCTCGAAAACGGTCTCACAGAGTCTTCTGAATCTAGACATTTCCTCAAAATACAAGATAGCAGTCACATTACAGAAGATCTTTATATCAGTTGATACTCAGCAGGACAGCTTCAAAATATTCACATTTCTTTATAAAATCCTATCTACAACATTTCCATTTGATTGCTTGTGTATTGATTGCTTCTAGCTCAAACTCAGACTCCCTTTGTGTTTTTTTTTTTTTTATGTTGGCGTGAATGCTGCTGTAGGCTGGCTCACCCCGGATCATATTCTTTCTATGATACGTACTCAGGTGTCTTCCAGAAATGTCCAGGATGAGACAGCCTGCGGTTCAGTTTGGGAAGTCTCTCCAGCATGCCTGCCAGCTGGGTGAAAGTGGGCCTGTCTTCTGCCTTAGAGGACCAGCAGGCAGACAGGATCTCCTGTTAGGACGGGAGGAAGAGGATTAATACATGATGCAGACCGGGGTTTCTGTTAATCATTAAGTTGGCCATTTACAGGCTTACATCTCAGCTGTGACTGCTCACTTAGGAAGCATCCACCGTGACTTTGATATAAATGGAGCTCTAGTTCCTCTAATGATACTCAGACTGAGATCAGAAGTCTACACCTGACAGTTACTGTGGATAGACAGTTGGTTTGCCCTAATAACTAATTAAGGTTTGCCCAAGATAGAACTAACAACAAAAAGCTTAATACTTAAATGGAAACAAGCTAGCGCTGAAATGGGAGTTCACTGGTTGGTCATCAAATTTTAAACCAGAAACAAAGACGGCACCAATGCAAAGGCGGCTAATTGGTTAAATGGGGTGCTGGATGAATGTGTTGAGCCAAAGATGGGCAGTTTTACTCTCATTTAGAACGTTTTACCCACCCAGGAGGTGTAATAAGAATAAAGTGGAACCTAAGGTGGAACCATGTTGTACCCCACAGGAAACTGGCTCAAGGGAAGAGGAAACAGAAGCTGTTCTGCCTTGCAGGTTTAGGCAAACCAGGGATGGGGGGATGGAGTGGGGGGTGGATGGTGTGTTGGGGGGCTGCCCCTGAATATCTACTTGTCAAACACCCTCACCACCAATAACTTTTCCATGTTCTTTTTTTTTTTTTTTTTTTAACTTTTGGTGGGCAACAATCAGATAAGCATTTGGTATTTCACTTAAATATTTTACTTGGCTGAACTTCTTTCATATTTTGCATTTTGTGTAACACCATAGATGCCTTTGAGGAGACGTTGTCTGAAAGTTAGAGCTGTGCTCCTCTTTAGAAACATTATGACATCTCGCCCCTTTCTCTGGATCATCAGACCGTGTTGCATGAACTAGTTTCAGACAGATCTAACACAGCTTTAATAGCATGCTTAAAGTCTAAGGCAAAGCAAAGCCAACTCTTATATAGTGCATTTTATGCTAAGCAAGATTCAATGTATTTTACATAGAAAAACATATCTGAGCATGTATACATAATCACATTTACCATATAGATATACACATGCAGAACATACACATGTATAGATAAACAACTATAACAAGCCAATATACTATGAACACAATAAAAGAAAACGACTGCACGGGAGAACAGGGATGTTGACAGTGATGGAGCACAGCTGTTTGTATTCATCCAGTGCTCTCATTATGTGTCATCAGCATCATGTTGGTAACATACTGTACCTTGTATTTCCAAACTAAGTGGTCAAAGGACAGCATGTGAAGACTGAAGAGTGTTGAACCATGAGATACTGCACATGCAATGTTCAGGTTCTTGGAGGTAAAAGCCATGTGACAGAAAATGTTCATCCCTTTAGACAGGATGTAAACCAGTGAAGAAAGTCCTGCCCATGTTAAAGCCTTTGAATGAATGTGTTATGATGTTTTATGTATCAGACGCTGCACTCAGATCTAACAATACCAGGATAGAAACCAGTACTGTGGTTAGTGTGGATACCTGATTGAAATGAGTGCTTGAGGTTGTTGATCATTATGATCAATGATTTTGATAGGAAGTGAATATTGGAGATTAGCCAGTTGTGGAACAATGTTCAATGTAGCTTCACAAAAAGAATGCAATTCAACATACAGTGTAGTTTTCCAGTAATAAATATAAATATATATAATTCAATATAATAACAGTACTAGAAATAGTATAATAATAGAAAATGAGTAGAATTTTAAGTAATTTCTCTCTCAGAGAGAATTTTTTTCTCTCTGAGAATTTTTTCTCACTCTTTTTCATCAAAAGAAGCTGCTTTTGTGTGTCTGTCTAATGTGTGCTGGGGTTGTGATCTTGAATATCATTGTATGCAACAGACCCACCGTGACTTCCTTGCCCAGGTTGGCATCTGACAGCACCTTCTTAATGCCCTCATTGCTGCCAATCAGCCAGATTTTAGCTTCCACGGGCTGGTCGGTGATTGGCCAGTCTCCCACCTGCAGCTCATACCAGACTGTGCTGTAAATGACACAAGACAAAAATCAGATCAGGAAAACCAGTGACTGTGAAATCTCCTCAGCTGGATGGATTCTTCCACATTCCATCTCTGTTCATGCCAAGCGAATCTAAGCAAATAAGTCATGACAGAGCACCCGGACATAAAGCTTGCAGAAATGTGCACATACACTGAGGTCTAAAAGCTGTAGAACATGTCTGTCTGCATTCGTGAGCTGAGCTGGTAAGGTTACACAAAACAAAAGGTGAAGGAACTCATCCAATGCTTCTTTAAATCTTGGTTAGTATAAAATAGATTTTCAGTCCCACCTTTTCATTTAAAATAAAGCATAAACTGTGTGTTAACGTGTAATGAACGAGAGTGAATACCCAAATGCATAAACATCAGCAGCTTTGGAGAAAGGCAGCTGGTCCTCATCAACCTCTGGGCTCATCTTTCGAACAATCTCTGGAGCCAGATAGTGGATCCAGCCCTGGGGTATCCGCAACACGTTCTTTTTTCTAAGCACACACACAGAAGTACTAATAAAGACAACAACCACGGCTTACCAAACATAAAGATAATATATTTCTTTGGAGTGTTGCTTTCACTCCTACCTGCCTTCTTGTACCACTCCAGACATCCCAAACAGGCCAAAGTCTGTAATCACCACCTTGTTGGTGTCATAGAACACGTTCTTAGACTTCAGATCCTTGTGAATGATGCCTTTGGCATGAAGATAACCCATTCCCTGTACAAGACATGGATTTGTGGATGATGAGTTGTAGCTGAGACAAGACCTTTCTAATACTAGCATTTTAAATTGGGGGTGGTGTGTGTGTACATGTCTTTCTGTGGCTGTCATCATTACCATTTCTATTTACTATATTTATTTGCATATGTATACTGTATCCATAAAGGCCTGATGGAGATCACAGTTCAAAGTGCTCTCTAGGAAAAGTTCAGTGCTCAAAGAGTTTGTTGTGTGATATTTAGTTTATCAGATTATCAGATATATTCATACAATGACATTGTTTAGAATAGTTTTTGTTGTTGTTGTTCATTTTCACCATCTCACACAACCTGACAGCAGCTCCATGTTTGCTTACCTTTACAATCTCCTGTGCGATCTGCCTGGTTTTGTTGATGTCTAACATGTGACCTCTTTCTCTTACAACAGAGTACAGAGTCAAACCTTTACAGAAGCTGCAGAGAAAACACATAAAATACTGTTATTTATATTTATAAAATCCTCCCAAATTATAAACACACCCCCGTGAGTCATGCAGCTGTACCTGGTGATGATGGCGAGGTGGGGCGGAGCCATGCAGGCTCCCATGAACAGGACGACGTTCTCGTGCCTGGTCTTCTTGAAGACCTTCAGGTGATCCTGGTTGTTGCCGTCAATCTCCAGTAGGCGAATGGCCACTTCACCGTGCCAGCGACCCTTATGCACCTTCCCCCAGCGACCCTGGACAGACACAGAGTTAAAGCTGTCAGCTGTGTTGAAATATTTTATGTTTTCATACCAAGATTTTGTGTGTCTATATTACATCTCCATCTTCACCTTGCCAATAAGCTCTCCCAGCTGCAGCTGCTCGTACGGGATGTCCCACTCCTGCAGGTAGACGCTGGTCTGGCTGGCTTTACGTGAGATGTTGCCCCTCCAGCGGCCAACGGCTCCACGACGGCATATGGAAGAAGGCAGGTCCTCAAGCCCATCCTCATCCCACTCCTCAGCCTGAAAGCTGTTTTTACTGCTGCCATGGTCAGCAGCTTCCTCAGCTGGGTAATCTTCCTCTGCCTCCTCCTCCTCCTCCTGGGACAAATAGTAGGGAAATCGACGTGGACATTGAATTGTTTGCAGCATTATTTCTTAGCCATAGGGAATGTCATCGTAGCTGTCCAACATACAGTTATTTAATCCAGCCTTGCTCAGAGACACTTACAGTAAGAGACTGTCCAACTTCCTCTAATGACTAAATGTTTCAGTGACAGAAAAAAGAAATATACTCCACTACAGTACTTTTGTCTATAAATAACACAGGGAAATGAAATTTGTGTTACAAAGCATACAAATAAAAGGTTTTTTCACTTCATCATTTTGGTGACTGTAAGTACTCACCCCTCCCTGTTCTGTGGCTGGTAGCTGTGTCTCAGTGACGACCACCTGTGACACTCTGGAAGAAAAACCACAAGAATTAGTGACCCACAAAAACGATTACATTTAGGATCACTGAGCAGTGAGCAAAACAGTTTAGATATCCATCAGTCGAACATACAGTAGGTTGACTGACAATAAATGGAGAAAGTTGGGTGTCCTGATAAGGCTGAAATCACAATGTGGATTTCACAGTGAGGTAAAAAGGAAGCACAGAGCCTCAGCTGAGGGACTAGACGTCCTGAGAACATGTCTGAGAGGAAGCAGCTCTGGAGGAAGAACGATCCAAACTTCCTCCTGAACGTGGTCCAGGTCTGATCTGCAGCTGCTGCAGGGTCGGAGCTCACTGCTGCCAGTGAGGTTCGACCAGTTATTAAATCTAAGGGTTCACTTACTTTTTCCGCCATCACTGTGAATGTTGGGTGTAATGTGTGTTTTCAGTAAAGATATGAAAGATTGTAATTGTTTGGTGTTTGTCTATACTTGTGATTCAGCTGAAGATCAGATCACATTTTATGATCACTGAATGCAGTAAACCAGGTCATTCAAACAGTTCACAGACTTTTTCTTACCAAAAAAACTTTATTATCATTTATATATTTGTGCTGCATACATTAAAGCCAGAACAATACTATATTTTTTGATACTGATTCTGATATTTTGAACATTCTGATGAAGAAACATTGGCATTTCATCTTGCCCTCACCTGTCTGCTCTGTGTTTCACCTGTGTCTCAGGTCATCACTTCTTCCATCCTGTTCTCAGCCACGTCCAAATACATCTTCATCAGCTCCTCCCTGCTCGGACTGAGAAGCTCTGCCTTCACTCTCCTGCTCTGTGTTAGTATTAGGGTATCGGATTGAACTGTTACAACAGTATGAAGATACTTTAGAGTATCTTAGTAATTGTGAATTTATAAAATTACCAAATTCAGTGCTGATACAGTTATGTTAATAACTTGTTTAAAATCTAAAATAGTCAGTCGTCTATTAGTTCCAGCAGGAAATAATTCATCACCATAACACTTGTCTTTATACTAAATTTTATTTCAATGTTTCATAAAGCATTAATTATTACACCATTAACTGGCAACTGTATTTCACAACAGTATGTTATTTTTGGAGGAATTATTACAGTGACAGGTCCACCTGTGGACATTTTTCCTTTTTAGCTGCCTTCAGTCTGATGTTCAGTGGATTAAGGAGTAATTGTGGGTTTGTGTGTTGTCTTCTGATGTTCTGCTGTACTCACTATATCTCAACTATCTTCCACTTTAGTGACAATGTCCCCACATCACACACTATGCCAATGGACAAACCCCAGACTACTGAATTCAACCCAACTGAACTTCATTTATAAACTGCTGGCGATTTTTTTTTTTTTTTATTTTAAGAACCAATGTGTTCAAGAAAACTATAGCATGTAATAATATAAAAATGAGAATGATTATTTGTAGTTTGAATTATGTAGGAGGCAAATACACAATGTCCAGTAAACACCCAAAGTAATCATTTAGAATGAATTAACTGATAAATGCAATAACTGCTTTTGTGGTGACAGTGTGTAAAATGTCAGTCACACATCTCTAAGCTATCACAGAGGTCAGGCTGATGTCGCCGTCGATCTCCAGGGAGGTGATGTGTTGGAGGTGAGTGAAACGGTGCCTGTAGGAGTGTGCCTGCATCCCATTGACCACCATCCTGAAGGAGTGACTCTCACAGCAGATGGTCAACTGAAAGACAAAAGGGGCTTTTTACAGTCACATGAAGAAAGAACTGTATCTCTGCAGGTTGAGCTTTGGAGAGCTGGTTTTACTAAGCGTTTGGCTGAAGTGATATAGATACAACAATGTGTACAAACTGCTTTCTGCACTAAATGTGGGCAGTCAGTGAAGTGTTTGCAGCTGTACCGTGAAAGGCTGTCCCCGGTAGAAGGGCATCCCTCCGTCACGCTCCTCGGTGCCCCACTGCGCCATCTGCTTGGTGTTTCGAACCACAGTGTTCTCGTTGAAACGTGGATTGTAATGCAGAGCGATGCCAGAGTTATGGCAAAGATTCACATTGAACCTGAGAGGAAACACAGAGGAAAGTGTGAGTACAACATGAAACTAGGGGCCTTAAAAGGTTAAAGGTCAGTTTACTAGTCACTTAGCCAATGTTAACAGTTGTATAATGTCTTCAGTGGTTGTGCAGGAGTTATCTCGTATTATGAATCAAGACTGCACATTATTTTGAACAGAAAAGCTGCATTTCAAACTGGAGACGTCGGTCTGAAATATGTGGGGTTCACCAGGTAGAGGGGGTCTTTGCATCGTAGGAAGTGTATGACCCAGTGTTTTTAAAGCTTGACCCAAACTATGAACGGACTAAAAGTCTGAATATTTCGACCCTTGCTGCTTTGATTTTGACCACTTTTATTTGTCTCCTGTGAATCTCCCATCTTCACTGAGGTGTAATTTGAAATCAGCTGAGTGACTTTTAAACAGCTTGTTATGAATACTGTGAAATACATGTCCTGTACTTATGTATGTGCCTGCTGAGGTATATCTTGCATGTCTTAGTATGTATGATTTCCTATTGCAATACTCTATATTTGATCTAACACATTCTGATTATGTTCCCAAACATTAATACAACGTGTGGTTGGAAAACTCTTGTGCTGAAGAATTGTTTCTAATGATGATATACTTTCTAGCTGTAGCATTGTCTGACTTTGTTTCTGGTTGTCATGACATTTTGTCACGTCTGTTCTCAAAGTGTAATGTTGCAGTTCCTCGCAAGTGATTGTTATCTTTTATGTGGTCAACCAGTACATCCCTGGTTGGCCTTGTTGTGTCTTGTGCACTAAAAGTATTGTCCAGCTTATTAAATACCTGACCCATATACCTATGAAATACTTAATAACATTAATGCTAAAATCATATAAAGATCCAATATGCCATAAAGCTGCTTATTGATCTGCAGTACTGCCCAACTCTCTGATTAACACAAATTTTGACAAATTTGTAACCTCTTGTAGTATCTATATGTTATATCGCTCTACTCTACATATCAAGACACATGTTGAGTAATAAAGTGCTCACACAGAAGAAGAACTAAATTCTGAGTTCGATTTCCTGTAGATTTCCACAGTGTCATTACCGGTCCTACTAGGTGGTGCCAAAGTAAAGAATTTTCAGCGCCTACTCACAGTGGCCTTCAAGCAGCCTGAGGAATGTCACAAAGTCTGAGCGACTCTCTCTCTAAATAAATGATTCTCTGAGGAAATCACAGTTTCAGTGTTCAGTGCCATGTTTGATATTTGTGGATGGTTTAGGAGTTTGAGAGCACGAGTTATAGTGTATAATCAAATAGCTTAAATTGAAGTTGGGAATGGTAACTTAATGCTTAATACAGTTTTTTTTTCTCTTTGAATGAGGAAACAGTTATCATTTCCTGTTTTGAGAACAATTCCTGCCATAAAAAAACTCAGCAAGAGATCACACCCCCAGTTTCACTCAGTCAGGCACAGTGTGAGGAGGATAGAGCAGACCCACTGTCTCCTGAGGTCTGTGCAGATAAAACGCAGAAAATCAATATCAGACAATCCTTATCCTACATTATGTAATCCCTGAAAGTGGGGGTGGTACATTTGGTTTGCATTATGACTCGGCATTCTGAAGCAGCAAAAAAAAAAACAAGAGGAAGAGGTTCAACAGTTTATATGACTTCATTTGATGATCAGAGTATCATGTAACCAGATGTTTTGCTGCTATGCTGCTATCAACTGTACAGTTTCTATTCTCAACATGCAGGGCAAAGCTGAAACTTCAACTTATCAGACTGCATGAGCTACGTGACGACCGCACAGAGGCTGTTCCCAGATCAGAAATCCAAGCGTATAGAATCAGCATTCTGTGTCATCTGAGCAGCTGAGGGGAAAAAAATTGGCAGATCTCGTCTGACTTACTCTTTTCCACAGAAATTCACGGACCTCGCCCACAGAGACACTCAGGCCAACTTGGATTCAGGGAAAGGAATGAGCCAGCTCCTTTGATACTACACTGTTTTTCACAACCGGGGGGGGCGGGGGGGATATGGCAGCTTGGTTTGTTGATAGTGTTGAGATTAACGTATAAGAGTTGTTTTTGGGACAACAAAGCCATCGGCTCTCATTGTTTCTTTTCTGCTGCTGAAATGTGGAATTAGATCAATTAGATGAGATTAAGATTAAACTCATTTAGATTCTATGTAGGTTTAGAGTCATTAGAACAATAATTACTTTAATGGCGCCTTTGTGATTCTTCCAAACGAGTATTAACAGCACAGAGACCAGCCAGATGTGGGTTTATGTTCATATGCTATAAATCAGGTTCTCTGTCTGATGGTATGTCAAACTAGTTTAACTGCCACAGCAAACAGGTCCTCTGTCCTCTACACTTTCCTGGAGGGGGTTTAATATCTCCTTGTTGGTCATTTAAAGAGATGCCATGCACTTCCCTTCATATGTTGCTGCTCTATACTAAGCGAATGCACCAAAACACAGATGGTGCATTTTACTCAGTTCAGTTTGGAGGATTCAGAGCTAAAGATTCAAACATTCACATACGGAAGAACTCTAAGACCCAATCAGATACCTCATAGCACAACCACAGAGGAAATCCTGCCATGAGCACAAAATAAATGTGTGGGGTTGTCTGCCACTGATAAATCCTGTCTTCTGAATTTACTGTTGCAAAGCGACGGTTATTCCATTAAACCTCAAAATAAAAGATAAAATAACATAAATTTTGCAAAAGCAATTATTTATAATAAAGGAGTAGAAGGTAACTGTTACACGGTTCTGAGGGTATGAACATTTTGGGTTGATGTGCAGTCTAGGCACAGGTGTGCACTGTCAGGAAAAGTATATCAGTTCTTGTCAGGCTGACTTCGGTCAGGTGAGTGCAAACAACCAGTGTGGTTACTGCTTGGCTGGACATACGCCAGACATGGCTACACATCATGTGCCTTTGGGTAAAGATGTGGCCTGGGGCTGAATGTAACTGTCAAACTGTTAAAAAGGCTGATAAACAGTCAGAGCCTGTATTGTATTCTGTATATATCAGAACTACCCTCCCTACACAGTCCTCAGTCTGGATGTGTGAGGTGTGAAATTCAGCAGCAGCTGATGATCAGACCTTGTGGCGTTGGGGTGAACCGTCCCCTGGATAGTCATGGTCCTGCCAGGTTGGAGTCCACCACTGATGATGCTCTTGTATGGAACAGCCTGCACAGAGATGGAACGGGAATTCATTATTTATGAAATCATTCATTACTAATTATGTAAATCTACTTATAATGCACTCTTGTTTCAATCTTCATAGTATCATTCATTTACAGTCCAAATACCATGAAACTGCTGCTAATTTACTAACACTAATCCAACACACCTGCTGTGACATTACTCAACAGCATGTGGAGCTGCCTTTGTGTTCTTTGTTTGAGGAGGCATGTGTACTTGTCTTCCTGGGCCTTTGAACAATCTCTGCGTCTTCTCTACATCCTCCATCTTGTGGTATGGTGGTGAGTACCAACCACAGTCTATGGTTTTTATGAGAATCTTGTTCACCTAAAACCACTCTATGTATAGTCTGCTTCTACAGAAATGTAACCTGGAGACACAGGTCCATATTTGTGGGAGGTATCATGTACTGGATGAAGCCCCTTAAAGACAGTCATAATGTGACCATAATGAACTGTCTGCCTAGTTTGGATACCTCATTGAGGCGGGGGGCGGGGTTTTAACTTACAAGCTCCCACTTCATATCGTTATATTCTTGACACAACTATTTCTGTCACTTGTCATGACAACAACTAAGTGCAACAATATGAAAGACTTCCAGGAGAGACTGTACTGAAATTGAAAGTACTACTTGGAGTAAGTCAAAAATATGTTTGTGTTTCTTTTAATCTGTGTAACTGATCCTTTAACTCAACCAAAACAGTTGTTAATGCTAATATTAAAGAGCAGCTCTGTAAAATGTCTGTAGAACTGCAACCCCGCCTAATACTCACAGGGGCTGCAGGAGGAAACCCAGGCTGTGCCGGGAATCCAGGCTGAGGTGGAAATGCCGGAAAAGCTGGGAAACCAGCCTGAGGTGGAAAGGCTACTTGTGAAGCAAATGCAGGCTGACCAGGAAATGCCATCTGTCCAAGGAACAAAACATAAAAGGAAACCATTTTAATCTCACCGCATGTTGTGTTTCTTTTTATGAGCTTTGAGATTGTTTGTAACAAAAGCATATTGACAAACAGTTCTAGGAACATCCTCACCACAGGGTTCTGGAAGGCAATGGAAGCAATTTCTACTTTCCCAGCTACTGAGATGGTGTCCACCTGTTGAAACTGAATACGATGTCTGTAATCCATAAAGTGGGAGCCGTTGACACTCAGCTGGAAAAAGAAAATGTGGGATTACATTTCTGTCTCATTTCTGTCAGAAAAATATTTTTTCATTTTAACTTTTAGAAATAACCCAAAAAAAGTGAGTTAAATGCAGACAAAACAGACAACAAGAAAATAACGACTCCAATTCGCTTAAATGGCCCAAATTGTCAGACTAAGCTCTTGAGAACTGTACACTTGAGACTTGTTGTTGTTCTGAAGCCAGACACAGAGAGAGGAGATTGCCAAGCAAGTGTCTGGTAGCCAGGCCTTGACCCACAGGACACAGCCACCACCCTGTGGGCTCACCACCTGCAGGGACAGACATGAGGATTGGGTGCAGTGGAAGCCAGGCAGCAGACAAAGGCAGAGACGTGGGCATGTTGACTCCTGCCATCACAGACTGGTCCTAGGAACATGAAAAGTCACCTCTCTGGTGAGGAAGGAACCAGAGCTGGTGTGGGAGGTGAAGTGACACCAACTAGACATAGCTGAATATACTTGGGCTCTACTCCATGCACAGAACTCTCTCTCATGGTCTGCAGTTTCTCAGGGCCACAGCTGTGAGTCGGCTGTGAGAGAAAGGCTCTGACTGTTGTTTGTTTGAGGTCCTGGACATGATACCACAGATCTGAACCTGAGTGGCGCTTTGTCATTCGACCACTCTGGCAGTCAATGACTGGCCATAAGGACTGTGGCAAGTTTGGGCCAGGGTTGCCAGGAAGCAGCAGACAGTTCCTGGAAGGTCAGAGGGACTGCAGCTGCAGTGGTCGCACACGCTAAAACCCAAGTGTAGGAGGAGTTTGGGGAGATTGCAGAGAAAGACTCTTGGCTGAACTCTGAAGGAAGTTCTGGCAAACCACCAGACGACTCAGGAAAGGAAACCAGGGCTTGGCCCAGACTGTGTTCAGCAGGGGAGGAGAACTGCTGACCCTTACTGGGGTTATCGCCAGACGGTGGAACAAGTACTCTGAGGAACTCCTGAACCCATCCAACATAGCCTCTGTGGAGGAGGCTGAGTTTGAAGGTTCAGGAGAAGCCATTTCACTGGCAGAGGTCTTCTCATGAGATTCACCCTGAGATGCTGAAGGCTGTGGACATCACTGGGCTGTCTTGGCTGACACACCTCCTGCCACCCTGCCACCATAACCCAACACCAGATAAGCAGCAGAAAATGGATGGATGGGTGATAATAATGTCTGCACAAAATATAACTTTCTGCATGTGCAGGCAGATGACAAAAAAGCTCAGAATGACCTGTTGTGCACTCCCAAAAGACACTAATATATTTCCAAAAAGAAATTGGATTTGAAGAGGCAGTAACTCAAATTAAATCTGTCAAACTGTGAACATTTGTCAGAAAGTTACTCCGACCAAACTGAGCAGATCATTTTTCAGATTGTCAGTAATTTCGGGCCCTACAAACCTGGAAGAAATCCCGGGAGACTGTGATGAGCAGGTTGAAGGTAGAGCCAGCAGGGAAAGGAGAGTCGTACTTCCTCTCTTCAGAGCCCCAGCTGCCATTCATTAAGGTGTTGGTGACCACATAATTACAGCTACCTTCATACCGTGGGTTAATGTGGAGAGCAATGTCCGCATTGGTCCTGGAGCCACATTGTAAATTCACATGGAACCTGGAGAAAAACAGAAGTCAATCGAGTCTAAATTGAAAATGAATGGGATCCATTCAACATAATGTGCCTTGATGTTAAACATCTAAAACTAACTGAAAACTGAAATTAAATTCTCAGCAAGCATAAAGCATAAATTATTAACAAGCATTTTTTTCATTAATCCCTTTTCAATCAATTTATTCTAAAGGGTCAGTGAGTGAGGAGTGAGGCCAAAAATATAGTAAAGAATGTGTAAATGGGATAATTTGATCAAGTTAAGAAACCCAAACAAAAACAAAACATTTCAGGATAAAAAAGATGGCAGTCTCACCGATCGGCTCCTGGCAAGACCCGTCCACTGACGTTGATCATCTTCCCCTCCTGCAGACCGCCATGGATGGATCCGGTGAAGGGGATTGACTAGAAAGGACAGGTCTTAACATGTTAATAGTTGTTTCTGCTTTTCATAGGAAATGCTTATATGCTTTTTAATAGTTGTGTACTGAAGAAACCAAATCAAACTTGTTTGTAGTACCCGAGTATCCAAACTGTTTGGCTCCATCACTGTATTTAAACCACATGTTGGGTAAACTGGAACATTTGGATGGAATTAAGAAACATGGTTCCTTCTGTAGTCTAAGCCTAAATTATATTACCTACATTTTACCTAATAATCTTTAAAAACAAGCAAAAAAAAGTTTTATAGATCTTCATTAACTCATGCTACAGCCATGTGTTTGTCTTAATCAATGTTTTAGCCAATCCCTGTACAACAGAATGCCAATGGCGTGTGGGGGCGGGGGGAGCAAGGATGAATTCCACAGAAACGTTACATAAGCTTTAAGCAGTCCAGAGGAGATGAGAAAAAACACCAGAGTGGAATAACAATGGGGAGAGGAGAAATCTTTTTTTCGGGGCAGACCACTCAGCGAGTCTCGGGGTGCTGTGGGAGAATGGAGCAGCTGCTACGAGCCATCCAGTCCTTAGTCAATAAGCCAAACACATTACCAGACAGAGCTGGTCTCCCTCCAAATCCAGGGGAAAAATATGGATTGGAACTAAGTTGAATGACTATGAAGTAAACGGGAAGTAAACAAACCAGAGCCGGCTGATTGTTTCATGTCATTGCAATAGTCGTTTTCCTCTGTAACTGTGACTGTTAATGACTGATAAGTACTGTGTTTTTTTTTTCGTCCTGTGCTGCTGCCAAATTACGTTTGAAAACCACTGGGGACGCTGCGTAAAAGCGCACTCAGCGATGCGCACGAACAACTCCCCCCACTGCGCTGAACTCTATCACCGCTGCAGGCTGAAGGATGAGCTGAGTTTGAGTTTGGCTTATGTGAAACAAAACGAAACTGACGGGACTGACTTTGGATCTGATCCGCAATGTGTTTTCCATAAAAGTAAATAAGTAAATCAATATCAATATAAATACGTGTGCCTTTCATCTGTTTTGTGTCTGGTTCCTTGAGTAGGCCTACCCGCTGTTGCCACCAATCCAGTGATTAAGCATGTGCAAAGTTCACCTGAGTATCACAAACTATTATGTAGCGTTGTTGGAGTCTTTTTTTTTTAAGCAGAATCTTTCATTTCTTTATAAATTTAGGCTTACCCCCTTTACCCTGGCACAAGGTGATTTGTATTTGATAGGACAGTGCAGATCAGATTTTACTTGAGCTCGTTTCGTTTTGTCCCACCGCCCACAGGGAACACACACATTCTCAGTTTCTGATGTTTCTACACTTCTAAGCCAACAGTCACGATCAGACTGAGGGAACAGAATCAATAACTCTTTATGTGTAAACCTGATTTCCACAACGCGCATTATGGAAAGATTTTCAGGTTGTGGACAACAGTTGTGAAATAACTGCTGTTTGTCGAACGTAAAATGTCGATGATAAGAAGAGGAACCCTAAACACGCTGTTTTCCTGCTTTAACTTTTGCCGATCGTATAGGAAAACTCAAAAAGTGAGAATCTCCAGCCTAGTCCTGCTGCACTTTTACTCCAGCCCCATGCCTTTGTAACGGGATAAACGTGCCACAGCCCCGACCGCAACCAGCCCTCCCTGCAGTCCGGCCCACAGGCAACACAACACTTTCCAGGAACATAAAAGACATGAAAATAAACATAAGTTTGAACCACTTACTGGGTTATAGAAAGGTGTCTGCTGAGTGAAAGCCATGGTCCCAAACTGAACTGTGCAGGTTTGCTGAGCTGCAGGAAGTGTGCTCTAGACTGTGATGCAAAAATTGAAGACTTTTAGCCTACA
Source organism: Toxotes jaculatrix (assembly GCF_017976425.1). Classification (NCBI taxonomy): domain Eukaryota; kingdom Metazoa; phylum Chordata; class Actinopteri; family Toxotidae; genus Toxotes; species Toxotes jaculatrix. Next base: position 24,995,218 of record NC_054402.1, on the reverse strand, counting down.
AGTTACGCCTTTATTCTACTGATGGGTTTCGATTTCCCTTCAAATAGGGGGTGTTTATCTGAAGGCAGTCCGATCTATACAGTCCATGCAGCGAGACGAGAAACGCTGGGAATGTGTCCATTTATAGGCATCGACTGGGTCAAACGGTCAAACATGACTCTGGAATTATTTCTTTAGATTTGTCTTTTTCTGCTGAATTATCTTCATGTGGGCAGAAGAGCTTATAAATTCTTGCCATGACACGGGGTATGTGGGGTCATCGCTGCCTGCTCCTATGTGCCTTTATAACCTAATGTCAAGCATTTTTTCAAGCAGCTGCAGCCTGTGTGTAGACAGAAGAAGGCAGCTAAGTCCATCTTTGTGAGAAAAATCATTGTTTCACTTCATTTAATTAAAAAAAAATTCCTCGTTCTTAACCATCCACAGCTGAATCATTCCCAGATGCATTTTCAGTTCAGACCTCCAGCTTTAAAGGACTGTTTTTGCATGTCTTAGCTCATACTGTATATCTAGCCCAACATCAGTGATGGAAGACTTTTCACTGAAGTCAAAGCAGCAGTCTCTCAGCGTAATTACTTCCTGCATTCAAAGGTTTACAGACTGTACATTTGTAGGCGTCGGTGGTCTTCCCATCAGCTCTTATTAATTAAACATAATACTGTTTAATACTGGAATTTATCCCATAAAAATCCAATGAAGCTTTACTAAGTGATGAAGACAACAGAAGTTTGCTTTCAGCATGAGTGTGTAGTTGTCTGCCTTTATTGTCGTCAAAGTTATATTATCTTTGTGAGACGATGCACCAGTAACAGATGGATATGAAAAGTCTGCATTAGCAATTCTAACAATAACTTAAAAAGCACAAACAGAAAGTTGACTGTGATGGATTAACCAAGTCAAACAAGTTTCAAGACTCTATGTGTAGTCATTTTCAGAGAAAGTAGATGAAAGGTTCACTGCAGATTTTACACAGTGCTGGATAAAAGCCCTCCTACATCCTGCCTGTGTTTTCACCAAAAACCAGGAATGACCCAGCTGATAAGATGGAACAGTTTCCATGGCAGACTGGCTTGATTACAAAAAAAAAAATCCAGAGGAAAAAGAAAAAATCTATAATGCAGACAATAACAAATAAAAAAAGATGCAGCTAAAACATGCAGAAGTGTACTAGTTTGATTTGTGACCGATCGGTAACCGGTTGTGTGTAAAGAACCCACTACGGGATGAAGAGAAATACATCTTCCATACACTTACACTGATTACTGTGATACTGACTTGATTATATGCAAGTTTAAAGTGAACCTGTACAGTGGTTCTTGGCCAGTAGAGCACAGGATGTCAGAAAAGGAAGTGAATCATATGAGCAGTGTGTGCGATCTCTAAAGAAAACAGCGGCTGATGTCTGTTTACTCTGCAGTAAGTCGTATCTCTCTGATCTCCCTGAATGCATCATAAGTATTACGATCTAGGGATCTGCGTGCTCCATGACCACATGGAGTGAGCGTGTAAATGTAGGACGAGACTATGTTGCTAGGTTTTCTGAAACTGACACATTCTATCTTAGGCCACAAACTTATCAGTCTCTTTCTCAATGTATATATTCAATTTTTCAGACTTTCCAGACACACTTAACTTCTCTATCTGAAGCTGTCCGTCCTGACAGACTCCTTTGTTGTTCCTTCAGAGGTTTCTCCCATTTTTTCCTGTTTATTTATTTTACATGTTGCAGTATGTTGTTAATACCTCTGAGACAAATTTGTGATTTTGGGCTAAATAAATAGTTTTGACTTTTGACTTGGAAACTCCACTCAGAAAGGCCTGGGAATGAAACCTATGTAACCACTGGTTGGTACACACTGGTACCCAGTGTTTGAAAGTTACCGAGTTCATTTAAATTTCAAATTAAAGTTACTTAATGTGTCACATCTGATGCTACCTCACTCTTGTAGCATATGATGGACACGTGAAGTATTGTTCGAAATGAAACTAGCCAACAGGATCAAATCCATGAGCCTTTAATAATGACTATCATGTATAACAGCATGATAAGGACATGATATTCTGTGTAAAGAGCACTTTTTTAAAAAAATACATTTTGCATATGGGTAATATTTAACCTATGTAAAATTTGGAGTGCAGGACTTTTACTTGTAATAGAGCTTTTTGTTTTGACTGTAACATTGCCTAACATGAGGTCAGTCTGCAGTAACACTGCTTCCCTGCAAAAGAAAAAAAAAGAAAGGTTGCAGAGGTTTTATTACAGAAGTTGATGAACAACCAGTCATGTGCCTCGCAGCAGCCGACTGACTAGTTTTTCCAGGAGGTCACAGAGAGCAGTAACATGCCTGCAGATAAGATAGATATCAACTGTGGCTAACTGTGGACTGTGCGTTTGCCTTCCAATCACCCGGTCAATGAGTGCCAAAAGACAAAGATTCAACACCAAATGAAACTCTACATTCCAGATGTTCTCAAACTGCAGCTGTGGTTTTTGAAGTTCTCCCATTTACACGACAAGTGACAAGAGGAAACAGCAAGTGCCCTGACAAAGTCAAAAAGGCGAAGCGTTACCCAAGGTCATGACACAGCAAACATTAGTTTGTCAGTTATTTCTGTTTTAAACACTTTCACCATCTGAACACAGCCTTTCTGGAACCCGTCTGTTCCTCTTACATTTCCTCTTCAGTTTTTTCACACTGAATGACAGTGTGTCATACTCTATATCCCAGTGAACTTACAGTAAACTCCACTTACACTAAATAGAATCTTACAAGCCCAGGACACAAGTTCTTATTGCTGTAAAATTAAGTGTTGTAATCCTAACAGTGTTAATAATGTGGCTGTAAACAGTGTTAGTCCACTCTTTATGCATACAGTGCTTATCAAACCAATGTTACCAGTGCACTGGACAAGGTGATGTAAGCTCACAGCCTGGAATGGTCTCAGTGTAATCTTTAAATCAATCATGGATCTTAGGGAAGTAATATCAGTGCCCTTTATGTGCGTTGTGTTGAATTTGGCGTGTTTTTCCACGGGTTGGGGAGCCCCATCAATTTGAGTTAAACTTAATGTATATTGTGTATTGTATATTATAATATTGTTTCCACACATTTATGTTGTATTAGGCTGAGTTGTGTAACACTGATTCCATTATAAAAAGGAGCACGCTTGAGTATTTCGAGATCAGCTTTAATGTCCGCAGTTGTTCAGAACAGAAGTTTCTAAAGTATCAACAAATCCTGTACAAAAATACTCTACAGATGAACCCACCCCTCCCTCAAAAACAGAAAAGACAAAAAAAAAAACAAAAAAAAACACCAATCAACCGACAGTTTCTACAGAGTCTAAACTCTATACATAAATATGAATGAAGTACCAATTAAAATCAAAACTTGTACAAACATGAGCACTGTATATTAAATACACCTCCAGCACATTATATACATATATGCATTAGGTCACTGTTTGATCATGTTCAATTGGGTTCCACTGCACATTGTGAAGCCCATAACATTCAGACGTATTCGGTAAGTGTATGTTGTATTCCACACACAGAATAACCACATCCTGTTCACTGAATCGATTTCACACAGGAAAGACACACACCTGTGGCAGTATCACGCATGTCTTTGTACTTTGACAAAACCATTGTTTTCTCCTGCTAGGAGTCAAAGTAAGACTGAACAAATAGGCAAAACAAATAGGGTTCACTTGTATTTCTCCTGAAATCTCACTGTGAGAGGTTTCACTCAGTGGTTTTCCATTTGACCTGCTAATGATGCCTGATCGATCGAAACAGGATGCCGTGACAGTTGTATCTGTTTCTTACAGCAACGCAAAGCTGAAGCTGCCCCAAGATTCAGTGGTTTAGCAGCAGCAGCTTTTCATCAATGCCTGAATATGAGTGGCTGTTTCATGCTGCATAGTGTCAAGAATTACTGCAGTACAGTGTAAAGGCAGTGTCTCACCATTCTGGTAAGAAGCCCACAGGAGGTCACCTGATATGTACACTGATAATCAGAGCATGACAGTTTATAAACCGGCCATGAATGTCTGAGCCACACTTCATAGCAATCCATACAGTAGTCGAGATATTCTAATATGGACCAAAGTGGTGGAGCGACAGGTCACATGACACTGCCACTCCCTGAGCCACATGTTACCAGTGTTGATAGTGTTGCTTTCCTGTCAACCATTTTCACAGGAACTAGTTCCAGTCAAATCCGAACTGTCCACAATGTGTTCTGTGATCCAAACTAATAAGGACACTGTTCGTTCCTTTGTCATTTTCTGTCAAATTTCTGTGCAGTGAAACTGTACTGCAGAAATCTTAGAGATAGATGCAGTAACTCAAACCCTGGAGTAATAAAACAAATCTGCATGGAGAGATGGTACTTAAGTTAAATGACAATATAATGCAGTTTAGCAAATTGGGCGGACCAACCCTGTAGATATTAACTTTTGGCAACCCTGAAATCAATGTTATTTTACCTCTTCACTTACAATAATAACAGGAGTAGCCGTAGCAGTAACATCGGAAGCCTTCCAGCTATGAGCAAAACTCAAACAGGAAGAAGCTTCTCTTTCAATATTCATATTGAAAGAGAAGCTTCGAGAATTAGTGGTTAGAAAGTGTAAGGAACCAGTTGGCACTGAAGTGCAACAACTAAGAAGAAGAAATTGAGAAGAGATTAAACTCATATTGTTTCAGTGGGCAGTAGTTTAGATGGGTTCTGCTTTACTAATGCAGAATAGACACATATACACAGCATCCAGCTGAGTCAGTGTCCACTGGAAACATTTCAGAGGTTGTCTGCCTCTTCTTTGCAAAAACTCTGCAAAACATTGGATGTTAAAACAAGAGACTGAGCAAAATGTTGTTGCAGTGGTAGCAATACACTGCCCTGGTTCCTCATCAAACACATTAACAGTACAGTTTAGAATTGTTTTGCCCACATTTTTGGTGTTTTACATGCATAACTACAGCATCTCATTCAGATGTGGTAACTGATGCTCTGTCCAGCTTCTGCCATCAACCTGCATTTTTGTCTATAACCTCTGACAATGTCACTAAATTCAGATTTTTTTCTGTAATCCAGTAAAGAGACAGCTATAGGTAGAAGTGATAATAGGAGCTGAGCAGATGCGGTGAACGTTGGCTATAAGATGATTGACTGTTTAGTATCTGACACATTTATTCATCATTGTCTTTTTTCCCTTTGATTCTGAATTATCATGCTTACAACCTTTTACAATATGCTTTGCCAATATTGTACATAATGACGGTCCTGCCAATAAAGTAAATTTGAATTTGGCAAGGTTAAGTTAGTTAGCCCTCACCCCAAAGGCAAAGTCTGTCGCTGAGAGCACCAGCTAAAGTCAGACACTGGCTTCAGATGCCATTTACACTTTGTATTAACATGTGGTCTGTGTCTGGAGAAACTCACACTAATGCAAGCTCTGTCTATCAAACTTGTGTATTGAGGTTTGATCGCAGTGTGGGCAGAATAAAGATAACAAGAGTCCTTATCAATAACAGATCCAGATCACATGTCAACACCAGGTGAAATCAGCTCCAGATAAGAACACAGAGAAAACTCAAACTCTTCTCTTAATAACATTGTAAGTATTTGCTCAATCCAATATAAAGATTAAAATCCAAATGAAGTTTGCGTCTCAGCTGCTGTATTTGTACATGTATGGACAGTGTGCGAGCAGGCCCTGATGGCAGTGATCTCTCAGACAGTGATGATGATCCCACAACCTTCACCGGCAGAAGGACGGAGACAAGAGACAGAGAAATCAGGAGTGTTGGAAAACAAGTGAGCACATGAAACAGACAGTGGAACAGAGGCACAGACGGAGGAGGAAATGTAGGATCCAAGCGAGACCGTGGAGATCAGGCGCAACAGGAACAGGCAGAGGTGGATCAGTCAGCACCCAGAGGAGAGGAAATGAAAGAAAGAAAGAAAGGAGAAATGAATTTCAGAAACATGTGAGAAACGCCATTAAAGTGTCTGAGAAACAAAGATAAAGAAAGTGTAGATAGAGCAGCAACAAAAACGCCTCGAAAACGGTCTCTCAGAATTTGAGACTTCTGAATCTAGACATTACCTCAAAATACAAGATAGCAGTCACATTACAGAAGATCTTTATATCAGCTGATACTCAGCAGGACAGCTTCAAAATATTCACATTTCTTTATAAAATCCTATCTACAACATTTCCATTTGATTGCTTGTGTATTGATTGCTTCTAGCTCAAACTCAGACTCCCTTTGTGTTTTTTTTTTTTTTTTTTTTTATGTTGGCGTGAATGCTGCTGTAGGCTGGCTCACCCCGGATCATATTCTTTCTATGATACGTACTCAGGTGTCTTCCAGAAATGTCCAGGATGAGACAGCCTGCGGTTCAGTTTGGGAAGTCTCTCCAGCATGCCTGCCAGCTGGGTGAAAGTGGGCCTGTCTTCTGCCTTAGAGGACCAGCAGGCAGACAGGATCTCCTGTTAGGACGGGAGGAAGAGGATTAATACATGATGCAGACCGGGGTTTCTGTTAATCAGTAAGTTGGCCATTTACAGGCTTACATCTCAGCTGTGACTGCTCACTTAGGAAGCATCCACCGTGACTTTGATATAAATGGAGCTCTAGTTCCTCTAATGATACTCAGACTGAGATCAGAAGTCTACACCTGACAGTCACTGTGGATAGACAGTTGGTTTGCCCTAATAACTAATTAAGGTTTGCCTAAGATAGAACTAACAACAAGAAGCTTAATACTTAAATGGAAACAAGCTAGCGCTGAAATGGGAGTTCACTGGTTGGTCATCAAATTTTAAACCAGAAACAAAGACGGCACTAACGCAAAGACGGCTAATTGGTTAAATGGGGTGCTGGATGAATGTGTTGAGCCAAAGATGGGCAGTTTTACTCTCATTTAGAACGTTTTACCCACCCAAGAGGTGTAATAAGAATAAAGTGGAACCTAAGGTGGAACCATGTTGTACCCCACAGGAAACTGGCTCAAGGGAAGAGGAAACAGAAGCTGTTCTGCCTTGCAGGTTTAGGCAAACCAGGGGTGGGGGGTGGATGGTGTGTTGGGGGGCTGCCCCTGAATATCTACTTGTCAAACACCCCCACCACCAATAACTTTTCCATGTTCTTTTTTTTTTTTTTTTTTTTAACTTTTGGTGGGCAACAATCAGATAAGCATTCGGTATTTAACTTAAATATTTTACTTGGCTGAACTTCTTTCATATTTTGCATTTTGTGTAACACCATAGATGCCTTTGAGGAGACGCTGTCTGAAAGTTAGAGCTGTGCTCCTCTTTAGAAACATTATGACATCTCGCCCCTTTCTCTGGATCATCAGACCGTGTTGCATGGACTAGTTTCTGCCCTATACTGTGTAAAAGGCAGCAGACAGATCTAACACAGCTTTAATAGCATGCTTAAAGTCTAAGGCAAAGCAAGGCCAACTCTACTTATATAGTGCATTTTATGCTAAGCAAGATTCAATGTATTTTACATAGAAAAACATATCTGAGCATGTATACATAATCACATTTACCATATAGACATGCAGAACATACACATGTATAGATAAACAACTATAACAAGCCAATATACTAACAACAAATGCACAGGAGAACAGGGATGTTGACAGTGATGGAGCACAGCTGTTTGTATTCATCCAGTGATCTCATTATGTGTCATCAGCATAATGTTGGTAACATACTGTACCTTGTATTTCCAAACTAAGTGGTCAAAGGACAGCATGTGAAGACTGAAGAGTGTTGAACCATGAGATACTGCACATGCAATGTTGCTGCTTTTGTGTGTCTGTCTAATGTGTGCTGGGGTTGTGATCTTGAATATCATTGTATGCCACAGACCCACCGTGACTTCCTTGCCCAGGTTGGCATCTGACAGCACCTTCTTAATGCCCTCATTGCTGCCAATCAGCCAGATTTTAGCTTCCACGGGCTGGTCGGTGATTGGCCAGTCTCCCACCTGCAGCTCATACCAGACTGTGCTGTAAATGACACAAGACAAAAATCAGATCAGGAAAACCAGTGACTGTGAAATCTCCTCAGCTGGATGGATTCTTCCACATTCCATCTCTGTTCATGCCAAGCGAATCTAAGCAAATAAGCCATGACAGAGCACCCGGACATAAAGCTTGCAGAAATGTGCACATACACTGAGGTCTAAAAGCTGTAGAACATGTCTGTCTGCATTCGTGAGCTGAGCTGGTAAGGTTACACAAAACAAAAGGTGAAGGAACTCATCCAATGCTTCTTTAAATCTTTGTTAGTATAAAATAGATTTTCAGTCCCACCTTTTCATTTAAAATAAAGCATAAACTGTGTGTTAACATGTAATGAACGAGAGTGAATACCCAAATGCATAAACATCAGCAGCTTTGGAGAAAGGCAGCTGGTCCTCATCAACCTCTGGGCTCATCTTTCGAACAATCTCTGGAGCCAGATAGTGGATCCAGCCCTGGGGTATCCGCAACACGTTCTTTTTTCTAAGCACACACACAGAAGTACTAATAAAGACAACAAACACGGCTTACCAAACATAAAGATAATATATTTCTTTGGAGTGTTGCTTTCACTCCTACCTGCCTTCTTGTACCACTCCAGACATCCCAAACAGGCCAAAGTCTGTAATCACCACCTTGTTGGTGTCATAGAACACGTTCTTAGACTTCAGATCCTTGTGAATGATGCCTTTGGCATGAAGATAACCCATTCCCTGTACAAGACATGGATTTGTGGATGATGAGTTGTAGCTGAGACAAGACCTTTCTAATACTAGCATTTTAAATTGGGGGTGGTGTGTGTGTGTACATGTCTTTCTGTGGCTTTCATCATTACCATTTCTATTTACTATATTTATTTGCATATGTATGCTGTATCCATAAAGGCCTGATGGAGATCACAGTTCAAAGTGCTCTCTAGGAAAAGTTCAGTGCTCAAAGAGTTTGTTGTGTGGTATTTAGTTTATCAGATTATCAGATATATTCATACAATGACATTGTTTAGAATAGTTTTTGTTGTTGTTGTTCATTTTCACCATCTCACACAACCTGACAGCAGCTCCATGTCTGCTTACCTTTACAATCTCCTGTGCGATCTGCCTGGTTTTGTTGATGTCTAACATGTGACCTCTTTCTCTTACAACAGAGTACAGAGTCAAACCTTTACAGAAGCTGCAGAGAAAACACATAAAATACTGTTATTTGTATTTATAAAATCATCCCAAATTCTAAACACACCCCCGTGAGTCATGCAGCTGTACCTGGTGATGATGGCGAGGTGGGGCGGAGCCATGCAGGCTCCCATGAACAGGACGACATTCTCGTGCCTGGTCTGCCTGTAGTTCATCATCTCCTTCTTGAAGACCTTCAGGTGATCCTGGTTGTTGCCGTCAATCTCCAGTAGGCGAATGGCCACTTCACCGTGCCAGCGACCCTTATGCACCTTCCCCCAGCGACCCTGGACAGACACAGAGTTAAAGCTGTCAGCTGTGTTGAAATATTTTTCATACCAAGATTTTGTGTGTCTATATTGCATCTCCATCTTCACCTTGCCAATAAGCTCTCCCAGCTGCAGCTGCTCGTACGGGATGTCCCACTCCTGCAGGTAGACGCTGGTCTGGCTGGCTTTACGTGAGATGTTGCCCCTCCAGCGGCCAACGGCTCCACGACGGCATATGGAAGAAGGCAGGTCCTCAAGCCCATCCTCATCCCACTCCTCAGCCTGAAAGCTGTTTTTACTGCTGCCATGGTCAGCAGCTTCCTCAGCTGGGTAATCTTCCTCTGCCTCCTCCTCCTCCTCCTGGGACAAAGAGTAGGGAAATCGACGTGGACATTGAATTGTTTGCAGCATTATTTCTTTGCCATAGGGAATGTCATCGTGGCTGTCCAACATACAGTTATTTAATCCAGCCTTGCTCAGAGACACTTACAGTAAGAGACTGTCCAACTTCCTCTAATGACTAAATGTTTCAGTGACAGAAAAAAGAAATATACTCCACTACAGTACTTTTGTCTATAAATAACACAGGGAAATGAAATTTGTGTTACAAAGCGTACAAATAAAAGCTTTTTTCACTTCATCATTTTGGTGACTGTAAGTACTCACCCCTCCCTGTTCTGTGGCTGGTAGCTGTGTCTCAGTGTCGACCACCTGTGACACTCTGGAAGAAAAACCACAAGAATTAGTGACCCACAAAAACGATTACATTTAGGATCACTGAGCAGTGAGCAAAACAGTTTAGATATCCATCAGTCGAACATACAGTAGGTTGACTGACAATAAATGGAGACGGTTGGGTGTCCTGATAAGGCTGAAATCACAATATGGATTTCACAGTGAGGTAAAAAGGAAGCACAGAGCCTCAGCTGAGGGACTAGACGTCCTGAGAACATGTCTGAGCGGAAGCAGCTCTGGAGGAAGAACGATCCAAACTTCCTCCTGAACGTGGTCCAGGTCTGATCTGCAGCTGCTGCAGGGTCTGAGCTCACTGCTGCCAGTGAGGTTCGACCCGTTATTAAATCTAAGGGTTCACTTACTTTTTCCGCCATCACTGTGAATGTTGGGTGTTATGTGTGTTTTCAGTAAAGATATGAAAGATTGTAATTGTTTGGTGTTTGTCTATACTTGTGATTCAGCTGAAGATCAGATCACATTTTCTGATCAATGAATGCAGTAAACCAGGTCATTCAAACAGTTCACAGACTTTTTCTTACCATAAAAACTTTATTATCATTTATATATTTGTGCTGCATACATTAAAGCCAGAACAATACTGTATTTTTGATACTGATTCTGATATTTTGAACATTCTGATGAAGAAACATTGGCAGACTAGGTTTTTATTAATAATGAGTATCCTTGAAATGTGTGTTTCAGACTTGTGTATAGGACATGTGGTGAGCAGGAAACCTCACAGAGTAAAATTAAACTTGTCAGTGTCCCCTGGTGGACAGACTGTGTAATGGAGACACCATGTATAAATGAGCTTTAATGTAACCTTGACATTTCTTGTTACTCAACAACCGACATTTAAAAAACATGCATGTGCGGTAAACGGCATCAGTGTCAGTGGTGTTGTCTCTTACCCAGACTCATAGTGGTTGGCAGAATGTTGAACAGCAGCACATGTGGAAGCAGAAACATCTGTGGGAAAACACAGCTTCAGAGCACTGAACGAATACAAGAGTAATTCAATTAAATAGTAATAAAATCCATCCATTTTCTATACCGCTTAATCCGTCAGGGTCACGGGGAGAACGAAGGATGTTATATTTGTTTATGTCTCAAGCTCTTGAACTACCATACAGCGTTGGTTTGGCCATCCAAACTTTTGCAGAGATGAGAGAGTTGGGATAAGAGCTAAGATAACGTAGCTCAGACCTCAGAGAGCGAGGAAAGAGATGTGTCATCGCCCAACTAACTAAATGTCTGCTCTGTTTTTGTTTTTCTTTTCCTTGGAAAACACCTACGTAAGCTCATTTTAGTAGCTCTTTACATAAGCATCTGCTAAATGACAATGGAATATAACCTGTTAGTGCTGTTAACCATTAAGGCTTTCTGAGACTGAAATGCTAGGCTCACATTTTCACCTCATCCTTTTCATCTTTCTGGGTTCACAGTTCGTCTGCTTTTTTTTTTTTTTTTTTAAAGAAAGAGAATAAACATCACAGCACAAAAACAAAATATGTACCTGTGTGAATATGTAATGCTTCAAACAGTTGTCAGTTTATTAAGTACACCTGGCTAAAGGTAAAACAGACTAATCCTCTGATGAATTCCACCTTCATAAAGGTTAAAATCTTTGGTTTTTGTTTAAACTGATTTAGAGACTTAATGGTTATTTTGGAAGCTGACGTTTGTGCTGCTGTTAACTATCAATGAGAGCAGACTAAACATTAGGAACATCTCTCAGTATAACCTCCATATCCATATATAACCAGCATATCTTGTGTGGGTTACCTCAGCCTGAACAAACTGCTGTGAAAAATCTGTCTGGTTGAAAACCTGCTTACATGACGCAAAGCTTCTGTGTATGTGAGTGACACAGGGTGCTGACCTGGGAAGTGGAAGCGGTTGTCGCGGGAGCCCCGCGGTGAAGCGTTGGGTGGGGGGGTGGTGCTGACACTTGGGGGGTTACTCTGCTGGAAATGTGCTGGGGAGGAAGGTGTGGAGGAGGTGGCTGATGATGGGTTACTGCTGGAATCCAGCTGGTTTAAAGTGGGGGGAGGCTCCTGTTAACACACAGGGGCGCACACACACACACACATACATCTGTATTATTCTAATAGTAAGAATCTTCCATGGACACCATTTATTTTCTGTCCTCACAGACCGGAACAGAATTCCAAATACATAATCATAAAGAAACCTGTACTTACCCTTTTGGTTATTGCCTTTGGTAAAGTGCCATACTGCGGTGGGATCTCTGCTGTGTGATCAATCCGATTATTGATATCTGATGGCACTGATTCTGCCCTGCGCATCCTTGGTGCTAAAAGTCAGATTAAGACATTGGTTAATTTTACTACAATTTTCCAAGTCGATCCATGGGCAGGTGCCTGAGTGTACACTGAAACAAGTTTAGCTTCCTGAAACCATTCCTCATAGCAATGTACTGTTCATTATAAGAGCCCTTCCTAATGTGCTTCCAGCCAACCAGTATGAGGCAGTATTTGTCTTTTGATATGCTGGATGTGTGTTTTACTGGAATTAAGCTGAAGGAAATTTACAGACATCCAGCTGTTTATATCATCCAGGCAACTGTGTAAAGAACTGAGCATGCTGAGTCTTGTCTCACAATTACTTAACTACAAAATGAACTGTGATGGAAATAAAGAAGAGTGAAAGAAACTGAGTCACCCAACCTCTTGTTTCTGTTTTGCTGCTCCGACACTCACAGATCTGATGTTGAATGTTAGCAAAGTCGAAATGGATTTTATCACGTGAAGGCTGATGTGAAAACTTCTATTTAATTCATGGATTTTTCACAGGGTTGGGTTGATATTGTTACTGAACATCCACTAAACCCGAACGATAATCATGCATCATATAATACAATAATACAGTATGATCATATATTCATGCAAACTGTTCTCATTCCTCTGCTCTACTGATAAAAAGCCCAGAAGAAGAAGAAGCCAGCTGTCACAGGACGGCCTGCACTAGTGGAAAAGTTGACTTTTCAAGTTTGGATGGTTTGGATGTTCTGACTTGACAGATGATGCCACAGTTTGTTTGCATCAGTAGAAAAGCTTTTTGGTGAAACATGACTTTCTTCACAAACACTGCTGTGATCAACTTGTATCCCAAAAGCAAACAGAGTCGCTCCCTGAGGATCTGGGTGCTGACAACACGCACGGGAAGAAAAGTCTGAAGTTGTGTAATAACATATGTGTGTTAAGATAAGATTAAGACACTGAACAAGATGACATGACAGATGTAGTATGCAACAAACCGAGCCATAACAATGTCCACCCAAACCTCTTTGAGGTGGCATTAGCCCAGACTTGCTTTACTGTGTTCGAATACTATGAGTTGATGACGTCGGAAAGTTGTTCAGAAAAGTTTGAACTTGCAAAATAACCAATGCGTGTTGAGATAAGGAACTAAGATGAATATTTTGTCCAGATACACAGAGCAACATGGCATCATCCAGTGTGCAACAAACCACAACAAGCTGCAACTTGAAGTTTTTCACGCACCCAATGAAAAACAGGCTCAGTAGGAATCACACAGAGATGGAAAACCAACATAGTACAAATATCGACCCATGAAGTAAAAACCACTGAATGTGATACTACAGCCAGTGACAAGTACAAAAAATAGCTATTTTCAAAAAAAGATGATGAAGGAGGTGGTTTCAAGGGGTTTCCATCCTCAGAGCTGCTGCTTCACTGGATGCTTTATGTTTCTGGCTCCGTTCGGAGTTAAACTCTTAAGACTGTGTGTGAAAATCTCAGGAGATCAGCAGCTTCAGAAACACTGAAGACCAGGTTCCAGACTTCCTCCATTCACAGGTATCGAGGCCCCTGTGCTCCTACTCTTTGCTTGATTAAATCTCTGGACATTTTAGTCTCATCTTGGTTAAAGAAAAATAAACATTTGAGTCTAGTTTTAGTCAAGACCAAGAACACGCATGTCAGTCAAACCTCAGCAAAGTGCTCTCCAAAAAAGATTTAGGTTAACAGAAAATAAAATGAGGATAAACCACAGAATGACTGAAACGTGAAACTGGATTGAATTTGGTGCATGCAGGTTGCAAACCACAAATGACAGGCCATCAGGTGACTGTGATACTTTCCACATGCCAGTCAACCTGAGGATGTTACTATTATCCTGATTCCTGCACAACTTTTAGCGCCTGTTCGTGTTAGTCTCCAGACAGTTACTCACTTCCTCAATGCACCCGTTATCTCTTTGAGGTGTTATGAGCTGACACACCCATACAATGGTTTACCAGAGCGTTAGCACAGATGTTAGGGTAAATCCAAATGTTGCGTACTTGTGAGAAATGATATCCGACACGAGGGAGCATCTTTGGTACATTTGTTGTGGCACTTTAACCTGTGAACAGATGGACATGACACACACTAATGAGACCATAACAAGTCATACTATAAACAGACAGAGTGGGGGGAGGTTATATTTATAGTCTCTTACTTGCAATGTTTGCACTTTACACCAAACATCATGCTCTTGTGACACACCTGGCACACCTGGGAGAGCCAAGACTTTGTTGAAAACCTGCAAAGACCAGAGAAAGGAAAAAAAAAAAAACACGTTCCTACATCATAGTGACACTATCTTCTGACATTTGATGCAGATTAATAAGCCTGAGGAATAAGGTTAAGAAGTCAGGAAGACCGGAGATCTGGAGGAGAGGAAATCCACCTAAACCCAATGTGCCATTTTCTTTTATGGCTTTTGTATAATTTTGACCCTGTGACTATACTGAACGAATTATCAGGCTAATGTTTTTAACTTAACAAGGCTGAAAGTGTGAGGTCCCACTCGCGGCCTCTATAGGCTGTGATGTTTAATACAACTCGGGAAACAACTTGCTAATGATTTAGTTATTATTGGAGCCAGAGGTGGGTTGAGACTCTGAGCGCAGAGTTCCGCTGCTGATGAACCACCAACTGTGACCTTTTTAATAAACTTCGTGCATCTTAGATAAGACCAGTGTTCTGGTTTATTCTGAGCACTCAGGTTCTCTAACTTTCCATGACATAGGCATCACGTGAAGAGGCCCACATCTCTGGAAACCACAAAAGAAGACATAGCTCAAAGTGGAATTGTGATAAGGGGGGATTCAGAGTCACACAGGTGTGAAAAGAAGATAAAAAAAGTCAAGCATTTTTATATTTGGGGGCTTCATGATGATTGTCTGTATGATTGACTTTTACTTTCTTTTTTGCTTGACATTTACTTTGAAAATGTAGTCATGTATTCCATGTTACCTTATCAGTTGCTGTTTTTAAGACTTATTGCTGATAATGGCTCGTTCACATTTTTCTCATCAAGTGACTGTTGCTCATTTTTTCCCCTCAAACACGCTCTGCAAACCTCTTTCAAATCGTTACCTGTGTCAGTGTTTTGCAGACACTCAGCGAGAACTTTATTAAGAACACTAACACTAATACAGGATAGTTGCTCCCTTTGCTCTCAAAACAGCCTCAATTCATCATGGTATGGATTCCAGTGAGCCAAGAAAACATCCCCCACACCATCACACCACCACCACCACCAGCCTGGACTGTTGACACAAAACGGGTTGGGTCCATGGATTCATGCTGTTGGACTGGAACCTTTTGTAGTCCATCCACCGCAAGGTTGGACGTGTTCTCAGCATAGCTGAGACAGAGTGGTTACTATGGGGGCGGCCGTGGAGCAGAAAGTTAAGAGTGGGGCTTTGGACTTTGGACCGCCTGGAGATCGGAGACTGTTGTGCTTGGTCGAGGAATGGACCAAGCACAAATAATAAACTTAAACTTAACTTAACTCTGAGTTAGCATAGTCTTTCTGTCAGCTCCAACGAGTCTGACCTCTGACCTCTCTCATCAGCAAGGTGTTTCCCTCCTCAGAGCTGCTGCTTCACTGGATGCTTTTTGTTTTTGGGTTAAACTCGTTTCATTGTGAGTGAAAATACCAGAAACCAGCACACTTGTGCTCGACTTATGCTGAATCACATTTAGGGAAATGTGACCAGGGAATTTACAGTGGGTTTCTGAAAAAAACTGGCCACAAAACACAAATAAAAATGCTATTCATAATGCAGCTGTGTCATTCAGCTGGATTCATCTTAAAACATTCACTGGGTTGGATAAACAGCGGGTCAGACCGAGCGCTGCACATTGTTCAAATTCCTGGATTCTCACAACACGCCATACACTCCAGACGGATGCACTGAATCCACAGTGATTTACATCAGAGGGCTCAGTGTTAATTTGGACTGACTTCTATCCCAGTCTCACTATCTATCCCAGTTAACAGGAAACCACAGCAATGATAGTGTGAATGTTAATCAGACAGAAAACTGAAAAAAACGGTTTGTGGACCCATCAAGTACACAGGTTCATCTCAGCCAGTCACACCAAACCTTTCACACACAGCCCACACTCGCTAAAAATAATGTGACAGGTCAGTCACAGTGTCTACAGCATAATGTAAGGCAGCTGTCACTTTTTCCTTTATAGTCTTTTATTCTAACCAGAGCAGGAGGGTGTACAGGGGTGCTGGTGACTGACCTGTGTGTTATTGCCAGGCCAATGTCTCTCCTCATTGTCTGAGGGGAACTTCTGTGTATGGTCATACCTGTGAAGAGCATGAAAATATAATTTGTCAAAAACACATAAACATAACATGAAAGAACTATGAGAACAGAAAACCAGCTCAGTATCTTCATGAGGGGGGACTCACTGTCCAGCAGGGTCGGGGTGGCAGGCATCATATATGGGGCTGAGGCCGGGACAGGGCCGTGTGCTCGGGCAGACGGCAGCGGCGACCGCAGAGCTGAGTCCTCGAGACTGGTCCCGCAGCCGTTGATCTGAATAGCGGCCAGCACTTTGTTCTTCTTACAGGTCCTGCTGAGACAGAGAGTTCTCAGATACTGTGGTCCCCCCTCAATCTCTGACTCTGAGACAGTTCAGCTGCACAGTACAACTTACTGAAAAAATAAACTGTCATGTGATTAGTAAAAGTGAATGAGCTCAGTAAATCACAGGGAAACCTGCCTGTTATTAGAAGACATGTTGCGTGTGAACTTGACATTTCGGGCACTGATAGTAAAAAGTTCAAATGCAGTCATAAAGACGTGACTGCAGTTTTAACCGTAACACCTACTTGTGTGTAGCAGGCTCCTCAATGCGGTTGGCCAGCTGTGACTCATGACTCTTGCTTCTCGTCAGTGCAATGTTGGGGAGGAGCTGCAGCAGCTTGCGAGAAGGTGGCGGCGGCGTGTGGGAGGGCTTGGAGGTGCGCATCTTTGAGGCCTGGGTGGCTGGAGGGCTGCTCGGCTCCAGGGCGAAGACGTCAGTCATTTCGTCAGCTGACGCGTATGGTCTCTGGTCATCTGAACAAGGTACCACTGATATGGAGATGGAGGCGCTGTGGGTGCTGGTGGGTTGTACTGGGATGGAAGAGCTACCAGAAGTGCCTGAATCAGGCCTCAGGTCGCCTCCTAGAGACAAAGAGTAAATAGTAGCAAGTACAGTACACAGTCACACAGTACAAACATATGACTGGGATGGTTACTGTTGGTTTTATCAGGACATGTTTTTGGCCATGTTGTCTCAACAGTGTGTATTTAAGAACAACCTAAGCTGAAATAATCTGGGATGCATCACCCTGCAGCTACAGTCAGGTCTGCAGAATAATACATCCACAGTACATCCGCCTCTTCACAGCAAAGTAAGCAAAGCATTTTATTTTTAAAACCTCATTTTAGAATAAAACTTTAGTATAGATGGATAAAGATCTTTTCTTCATTTGCTTTTATTTTACATTTGTTTGTGTTTTTTTAAGGGGCACTACACTGAGCTCTCAGTTTGAGAGAAATTGATTAAATGCAGCTTTATACAGGAATTTGCACCATGTGAACACTGTGATAAACGTCTGTAAAGTTAAGCATGAAATTCCACTTTTTACCCTGGAAACAATAGCTTTAAATCAATTTAAATAAATACCTCAATAAATAAATAAGATATCAACCCAAAGGCTCAGCTTTCAACCATTTCACACAGTCTTCATCAGTTTACTTTTAATTCATATATTGGGTCGGGATGGTCAAGAGTGAACCTTGGAGGATGGGTTTCTTCCAGTTTGTCCTTATACTTTATTGACACTGACAGAGTTGCTATTTGCTGTGATCGCTCCTCCTCTCCGTCCTGGCTGTGAAGAGATCCCTCCATCATGCTACAGACCTGCTCACAGCAGACATTTGGCACAGGCAGGTAGAACTACTAACATTATACAGTGTCTCCGTTCCACTCCTCCGTTGTATGTGCATTTATTTACCTGCAGCAGATTCAGGGAAAATATAAAAATGTTGATGCAAACTATGAATGCAAAAGGAGAATGGAGAAATATTTTTATTGCAGGTCCAGATTTGCCCCACAATCCAAATCTGTTTCTCTGCTGCTGGACAAAATGGGGGACAATGTCCACATTCCTCATTCTGTGCAAAAACGCAAGTCAAAGCTCAGCAAAAGTGAATACGATGCCTCAGCAATCTAACTTAGTCAGTAATGTGGACGTATTCCAAAGCTGCCGTAGTTTAATATTCCCTCTTTGTGTTTGTGTTCCAGCGCTGCTGCAGCTCAGCAAGGAAACACCGACGAGGGAAACAAAGGAGGGAACTTCACAATGCAAAGACTGTAAGTGTGGATTAAAACATCTGATATGACTCAGTTGTTTTTCCACAGAATGAGGACTGTGGATGTTATTTCCCCATCACTCACACTGTCATCACATTAGGAAGGAATCTCTTCATGTGCCAGTATGAACAGGAGGAGTCACTACAGCCACCAGTTATCCTTTCCCTGTACATAAGACTATTTAATACAGCTGAAAGCTCTGGGAGGAGCTATTAATTTGACTTCACAAAATTAAGATTAAACTTAATGAATAAATTAACCCTGCTATTATCATTATTATTCAGATTTCTATTTATTAATTGTATTCTATGCCGTTCCTATGAATGACTGTGTAACATCATGCAGGGTGGGCGGCGTTGTTAGTGTAGTGCACCTGTTTCATCGGCACTCTTTAGACAGGAGAGGGCGGCAGTGAGGCGAGAGCAGTCCTCTGAGTTGGAGCCCAGGCGTCTCATTGTGTCCTGCAGCTCAGAGCTGGACATCTGCAGCAACCTGTCCACTGAGAGCTTCCCTGCTGCAGCCTGCGGGGGGAGGGAGGACATCTCTGTCACTGCTGTCACTGATGTTAAGGATACGACAAAGCTGCAATGGGCAAATCTGTTATGACAACAATCAGCAGGGTATATAACATATTACTGTGACTTTGCCGAAACAATCTGCTGATATCAATCATATGAGACCAGTTAGCATCATGTTGAACATAGCATCTGCAGAGAGCAGCCAGGAAACTTCAGGGACAGAGGGGTATGACACGTGACCAAGGTCCTCAACCAGAATAAAACCATGGATACTGTGGTTACAACACTACACCTAGAAGTGTTGATAGTGAGAGGTGACATCAACTGTTTTCACAGTCCTACGGCAAGATACAGAGACTGGTGTCCCTGTTTATTCCTCACACAGCATGCTACATGTTCACGTTCCATACATAACATTTGTTAAAGCAGCCATAAATTAAAACAATCAGCTGTAACCCCAACACCCCAACATTTTATCTATAAAAAGTTATTTAAAACAAGAGTTAATGGGTCTAAAAGGGGGCACAGATGAAGACTGAGACTGAGATTGTTGGACTTTACATGCAGCAGGACAAGCGTCAACTGAGTCCACGGAAGTGGAGACGTAAAGGTTTTCTTAATCTGACACAGGATGAAGTATGTAAACCATATGGAGTCACCCCTTTGGGATTAAGTTGGATTTCTGGAAAACAGACTTGTCGACAGGTTGAATTTTTTATTCAGTGAAAAACATTTGGGAAAAAAATAACTTTTACTTTTAGTTTTTTTTCTGAACTGCTGTAAAAAGACAGACTTGATGCAGAACTGACTCCTGGAATCTGCTGGCAAACTGTGAAAACAAGTTTTACTCTACACCGCTTCTATTTTACTGGAATGTGTTTTCTCAGCCTTTGGGGTGTGTGTGTGTGTGTGTGTGTCTGTGTGTTTAACAAAAAGAATGGAGAACTGGTTTGGTTTAATATCCTGGTAACTGGCTGTTTTCTTGCATTGCTTCCATGGCAGCTGACTGGGGCAGACTGGGATGAGACTGGGAACAAAAGGGTCAGTATTTGTATGTGATGAATCTGGGACACAATGCCGAGTCTGAATTTGAGGCTTTCCCTACTTAAATTCTTTGTTCTGTGCAAAAATGCAGAGCATTCACCTTTGGATTCAGCTGCTGCAGCCACTGCTCATCGCCTGGCTAATACCATCCCTGACTTACCCAAGATAATGTGAAGTTACAAACTGGCTTCTACAAATTACTGAATTAAGGGTCTGAATATTTTTGTAAACTATAGATTTCAGTTTTTCATTTTTAATACATTTCTTCAAATAAAATTCTAAAAACAAGTTTTCACTTTGTCATTATGGGTTATTGGGTGCAGGCTGACGGGATATAGCCTAATGGCAATTTTATTTTATTTTTAATTAATTCTACAACACAGTCTGCAGAAAGTGAAGGGGACTGAACCGTTTATGAGACCACTGTATCACTCTCTGCTTAGTCACAGTCAAATACTTGGTTTTAGCACATTTGACTTTCCTGGGGAACAAAAAAAAAAAGTATGTGAGACTTTTTACATTTATATTCCCATTTTTTGATGAACTACAAGAAGAGCTGGGCAATTAGAATGAGCAGTGACAGTTAATCTAATTACACTGCATCATGAGGAATATACAGGAAAACAGAACTAAATAGAAAAGTGAAACACAACTTCAGGGAGTGGCAGGAGGGATTTCCTTTGAGATAACAACCAAGGCTGCTGTATAGTAGAGAAAGTAGCTGTGGAAGCTTTGGAGGAGGGACAACACGAGCTTCTTTAGTGTCTGATGGCAGATAGTCACAGTGAGGTTCAATTCCAAAAAAAAAAAAAAAAATGGTTGCACGCACCACAAGCTTCCCACTAAAGCAACTGGGAGCAAACGTGAAAGTGAAGGTGAGGAGGGAACCTGCAGCCAAATCTAATGTATCATGTAGTTTTCATAATGTTGGAGGAGCTTCTGTCTGATTATAGATCTAAGATAATACCTTTTTTGATTTTCAGCAGTCGCTCCAGAAACTACGGAAAACAGAGAAACTAAAATCAGGAGCTAAACTGGGACCTAAAAATTCCCCCCTCTTTCACGGCCTCTGAGGAACCGTGAAGTTTAGTCAAATTTGTCTGATGACAGATTAAAACATGACATTTGAAAGGCAACTTTCACATTAGCAGGAACAAAACAGCTCAGAGCCGTCATGTTTGTTTGGGGAAATCCCTCAATTATCAGAGCAAACAGTCCAACAGAGCCGGTGCAACGAAAGACCAACACAACCAAAGGAGAACATCAAACCCACACTTATGGATGCTTACATGTCATCACAGGACACAGTCAGTACTGTATGTTAGTGTGTGTGTTTAGTTACGGTTTCTAACACAAAGGTGTATTCACAGCATTTGTTTAGATAAATACTGATGTTTGAATATCAGGTTTGGTGTCATTCTCTCAACATACAAAAACTACTACTGAAAATCCAGCATTAGACATCACACGATTTCTATGACAATGACATTGTTTAGTCAAATGAGTAATAACTTTGAGAACTGTAGGAGGACAGGAGGGGGACAGACTGTCCATGACTGTGGTCCTACTCAGTCATCACCCTCCAGCTTCATTTTCCAGCAGTCCATCAGAGCAACACATTTAGACTATTGCACTATTCATCAGGCTCACTGCTTTTCAGAGTACGACTCATTTCATTTGTTTTTAGGTCTCTCCAAACCAGACAACAGAACCCTGACAATTATTTATTCACTCGCCACTTCCTTTAGTGGGTCTGTTTTTTCTTAGTTGTAGTGTTTAGTATTTGTCACTCTAACAAATGCGTGTGCACCTAAAACTGGACCTGTGCTTGCTCCTGACGTCCTGCTCAGACCCGGTCTGATCCGATCACAGGTGGACAGCTCTGAGTTCAGGTCCGAATGCACCCAGGACACATTGTGGACACATTTCAGAGCTGATTGCTCAGACCACATTCGGAGGTGGTCTGGGCCACATATGGCCTTTTAGGAACGGAGAGAACTGAAGGGACGCCTACTCAGCTGACGTCGTACAATTTGTACAAATTGTGTGCGTCAAACATAGCAGGTGATTCGATTTTCCTGGAACATGCTGATGGAATAGATCCAGCCTGTGTTGCTTTGAATTCTTCTTCTTCTTTTAATATCCAGCAGACCAGGCATGGAAAGTTCAGTGATGCCTCTGGTTAATAACAACAAACAGAATCGATGTAATGTGTTTATTTGCATGTAGAGCAGAGACGTCAGATCTGATCACAAGGTCTTTTGAGATGCACGTGAGAAGCATTTTGATGCCAGGTGTGAACTGATGTGCTCAGACCTGTCTACTTGTGATCAGATCGCCTGACTTGCATGTTAATGCCATGTCTGAACAGGGTCTACAGTCTCACACTAGAACAGGAACTAAATGTAGTCTCTGGATCCTTGGGCTGAATAGCAGGTAACATTCCTGATTACAGGTAATTAGGGCTGTCTTGTATGAAAGATTATATCCATCATCCATCAAAAACTGAACACAACATCCTCCAACACTGAAACAAGCACAAAAAGACAGCTTCTAACATAATAAAATAAAATAAGGGAACAGTTGAGAGATCAGATTACTGACCTCTGCATTGATAAGCAGATCTACAGTGAGCAGGTTAAATACATGTAAATGCACTGATAGATTTCACCACTTAGAGCCGAGATAGTCTACAACAGTTACAGTCGGTCCACGTGGTTTTAGCTGTGTGCACATTTGTTATTTCCAACTGTCTTCCCTGCTTAACTTTGTGGGCCACAGACTAAACAGCTGTGAGAAACACAAAATCTCCGCATCTCCACTGTATTGGGATGAAGGAGAAAAATACTGGCCATCATGTCCTTGAGACTATCGCACCATGACAACTGGCAGCATCAGTCATTAGTTCAAACTCATAATACAACCTACATTTACGTGACGTGTAGCAGCTGTGTGAGTCCTGATTCCCGGAAAACAGGGACCTTCATCATCACTGTTAAAATACTTAACACTTGGTTAAGGTAAGGGAATGATCAGCCTGGCGTCTTAATGGACTCTGTCTGTCTGTAACAACATCACCTGTCTTCCTGCTTTGCTCCCTGAACAACAAGAGTCAAGAGTCCTGTGACCACCAGAGGGCTTTTTTTGACTCAAATGTAAACATACTGTGTGTCAGTATATGTGTTTGTGTTACTTGCTAATTCCACTGATGTGGTCTTTTTTTTTTTTTTTGTGAGCCATCTGTCTCGATAACAGTCATTAATCATTGATTAGAATTAATCATTTTTGTAACTGAGCTTTGGACATTACTGACAAACTAATGTCCTGCTGACAGAGGTGTAAGATTAGGAAACGCTCTCGTGCGTCATTTTTAAAGGCAACCCACAAACTGCATATTTTACTGCTTAGTTTGGACGACTTGTCGAGGACACACCTGAGGACCTGAGGCAAATCTGGAAAAGTACTTTTCATTCATATGAAGCGTAAAATACGTGTTATACGTTTGAATACAAGCTGAGAGACAAATGATCTGCCAGCATTAAATAAACAGAGAGCCTCTGAAAGCACAAGCATTTCAAAAAGAAAGATGAGATGTTCAGTCAAGTAAAAGTCAAGACATTGATGAGGGAATTCTTAAAAACTGTCAGCGCTGACAAAAAGTGGAGTGGATCTCTGAAATCCTGACCGACACAGCGATCAGTGCATGCATGGCTTATGGGAGCGATGTGCGGATTCCATCACAACTGCACAACAAACAGACACTACACTACACAAGCTGATGAATCATGTTCCCAAAGTCCCAGGAGGGAATTCCAAGAAAAACAAACCAAAAGAAAAAAAAAAAACATGGGTTGTTGTGATGAGGTGACTTTTGCCATGATAACATACTGATGGCAGTCCTTGCATAACTTTCTCCACCAAGTATTTCTCCAAAACACGTCCAGCACTTTCATAACCACGGCTACAAGCTGCTTCTTTCCTCTGCAAAGTGAATATATAAGCCTGCTGATGTTGCACCTGCAGTGACTGACTGTACGTTCCAGGAATTAAAAGGCAGGTTTCATTTTCCAGGTAGCCTCACAGACACCCAAGGAAACAAAGATATAAACTTCGTGGAAAACAGTGAATCCCTGGGCGTGTTTCAGATGGATTCAGGCTTGTCTGGATGAGAGAAGGCGCCTGAAGGTCACCAACTGATTCTGATGTAATGAATGCAATAAAATCAAAAACCAGATGTAATCATTTATCTAAGTTTTATTCAGTCAGAAATTGTTATTTTCTTATAAATGCTTTGTGTGCCAGGCCACATTAGAGTGCCGTAAGTCACTGTGTGTATTATATATTCTGACATCAGTGATTCTTATAATTTATTCAATTATTTTGCATCAAAACTTTATGTAAATACCTCAGAGAGAGAGATTTGTTTTCCATGCTAATACAGCTGTCCGCCCCAAACCATGGAGATCAGGCCCACTCAGTCACTCGGCCACAAACACGCACAGGTTAAATCTGCACTTTAGCACTTAATTAGCACTTAATAATAATTCTGTACAGTGATATCACTCCCTCACAGGTGTCGCTCAGATAAAACCTGACCTCAAAGCGGAGCTTCATGCTTTTCCTTAAACAGAACTAACTGTAGTGAAATCACGTCAGAGCTGACATGCAGTCATCGCAGGTGGGAAGTGTGATTCAGCCAGCAGAGCCCTGCCCAAGGATCAGGGAGAAGCAGCGGTTCAGCAATATAACTAGGAGTTAAACCATGAAGTGCTGAACAGGTGATCAGTAAAATCTTAAATCACTTCTAAAACTGACTGGGAACCAGTGAAGGGAAGATAAAACAGGACTGATGAGATCTGGTCCTCTGGTATTTGTTGAAATCTGAAATCTGTCTGTGTGTTTGTTTGTTTGTTTTAAGCGAGGTAAGAAATTTCTATGCACATGAGTTTGATCTTTTGTTCTCTGATGAGCATTGCAAGTGCTTTCAGACACAAAACACGGAGGAGGATCAGCTGAGCCTCACTGAGATACTGAAAGAGTGAGTGGGATAAAGAGACGGTTTGACAAGACGAACAGCTGTGTGGCCTAGATAACACGTCAGTGAAGGAAAAGGAAGGAGGTTTTTAGTATTACTGAAGATTCAACGTCCTCAACGTCCTGAAGAAATGATAAAGCAGAGAAGAATCCTGACTTCCTGTGGTTAGAGCTGAATGTAGGACAAAAAGTAAAGAGTATGAAAAGAGTGATATAAAGCACGGAGGTCTTACAGGAAGGAAGTTAGTGGAGAACTGATGAGTATAAAGTCTAAAGCTCTATTGGAAGATGATGAATGGAACGTGGTGAACGTAATAAACGTAATAAAAATTAAAGACTTTTACAAGCGTTGTCTGACTGGGATATACCCATGAGTGAGAGTTCTGAAGCTGACTGTAAAGGACACGTTTGACAGCAGTGTTTTAAATGCTAGGTTTACAGAACAAGAAATAAAGGATTTTTTTTTTCTAAAACTAAAATCAGGAGAAGCAGCAGGAACAGACCAGGTCATGAACAAATACATTAAAGCACAAGTGCATTTTTATGTCCCGCTGTGTGTCTTAGTCTAACAAGATTCTGGTGTTATCTGAGAATACTGGGTGCTTGGCTTAATTGCGCCAGTTTAATTGAGGAAAGGTGACAACGTGGGTTTGGGGACAGTTACAGAAGCATCACACTTTTGAGCGTGAGGATAAATCTATCCCGAGGGAAGCTCAGGCAGGATTTAGAACAAACAGTCTAAAGTATTATTAAAGGTAAACTCCTGGATGTAGAAATGAATATGTACAAAAACATCAAATCATCTTTATTTGTTAATGGTATAAAATCTGAGATAAAACTAAAAAGCTGATGTTAGCAAACTAAAGTCTGAATCCACTGGAGAAAATCTAGAGATTGTTGCACTGCTTTAAATGTCTCAGCATCATTATGATTTATGATGGTTCATTTAAATTGAAGCTGAAGAGCTTTATAAGCAAGGCTCCCGTGCAATGTTTGTACATATCGCACTAGATGATTTTGACTAGTTACAACAGTTATGTTGTTCACATGTGAAGAGTGGGTGTCTGAAAAATCACAGTTAAAAACACAATTATTGGTTACGTGAGGAGACAGAAGATAAAGAACCTAAACTCAGCTGAATAATGTCAGTCGTTCAGCCGGGATAATACGGGTGTATATGCGTTGCCATGGGTTTTGCAGGTTAAACAGATACTGGATGACAGTGGTTTGTCTTGAAACAAAGTTGCTGAGCAGAAGCTGCGAGATCATGTCAAACATAAGTGAGCTTAGGTGTAAAAGCTTCAAATGGAAAAATATCTGTTGTATGAAAACCAAAAGTACAGGCAGGCTACTATATTTGTGTGAACAACACCACAGGAAGATATAAAGGGCTGGATAGAAACAACTGATTCAGCTGTTTCAACAACACAAACAGAAAAATAATTGAAGGAGAGCAGATAAACAGAGAGTGTGTACGTTAGAACACGGCGTATGCTGTGATGGATATCAGGAGAGGACGTGAAAGGAGGTTGAACCACACAGCTCAACACATGCTGGCTGGCATTAACAATTTGATTTCTGAACTGAGGAGGGACATGAAAAGATTCAGCCATTTTCCCATTGATTAGGTGTTTCAGCACGGACGAGGCTGGTTCAGTGTGGAGTATGGAGTATGTAGCTAATAACCTAACCTGCGTTCACTCACAATAAAAGCCAGAGCACTGAAGACATCTTAAAGTCTTAACAGAAGGTTATCCACCATTAGTTGTGCTTTTTTTTTTTTTAACACAAATCAAAAATGAATATTGAAGGTGAAATAACCCTGGACAATCTGTCCATTTACTGTGACGACCAATCTCTGAAAAACTGAGAGGCACAAATTTTAGGTGCAAAGTTCTTTGCATTTCACGTTGTAGGTCTTTGTTATATTAATGAATGATATTACATGTAGGCTGGAGTTCATGTTGGCAGGTGTGCGATTCCACCTTTCTTTGCATTTTTATTAAAGGACAAATTTAACCCCATAAAGTCTTTTCCTTTAAATGCTATAAACAGCTCTCCCACAGTTCATCCAAAAACAAGTCACGAGTCCTCTGAGTGATCAGAATGATCACACAAAAAAGGTAAAAGGTAAAAGGCTGTAAAAACAGAGTTCACACTTTGCAAAGCGGGGGCATACCGAAACCTGGGAAGTGCCTGGGCATGCCTCAGCTGGCTGTGATGAAAAGGGACAAAAGCCCAAAAAATGAAATGAAGGAAAGAAGGAGAAGCACTGACAGAAAGACGGGACACTGACAGAAAAAAAAAAAAAAAACCTGAACAGGAAGGAAAGACTCTCCTTGAACGCCATGAAGGTAAATCACAGAGAAAACAGCTAAACTCCACCACCAAAATCCAGAATCCTGCTGTAATTACTGGAGAAAGATTACTCTCAAATTAACGGTTTCTCACACAAGTAGTTCAACACTTCTGAGTAAACAGTAAAGCGCTCAGACTGAATGAGCGGGTTAGAGTCCACATTAAAAGGCGTGTGGTTTTGGATACATGTCTCCACCTAACATGCAAATAGAAATCTGTCCTGTAGCTCACCACTGGCAACACTGACACACAAGGCACAAGCAGCTGAACAAACAGAATACACACACACACACACACACACACACACACACACACACACACACACACACACACAAAGTGACAGCACATACTGTAACTGCCTGAAACAACAGCAACAAGGAAGTGAAAGAAACACCTTTCCTAACGCTCCTATGGCAGTTCACATATCCTAACAGCCGGCACACACAGACAGAGCAGAGGTTTGGTGCTGTACGTTACCATGTGGTTGACCGTATCTACTGAACACTGGAGCCCCGGCTCTCATAATTCAGCACTGTGACAGAATAATCCATGAACACAGCAGGCTGCTGGGAAAGACACAGACAGAGAGCCAACAACTCTTCCCAGTCCTGTTATCGCACTCCCTGTTTTTTTTCCCTCCCTCCTTCTTACTTAACCCTCCCCTCCCCTCCCCTCCTTTCTCTCTCTCTCTCTCTCTCTCTCTCTCTCTCCAGGGCTTTCCAGATAGTGAGTCAGCCAGTCTGTCTTCCTAACATACCAATGGTGTGGTTCAGCGACCGGTGGCGACTGACCGTGGGACGCCCAAATCCTTCTGGGAAAAACGTGTTTACAGTGTTTATGATTGACTTCATTATCAGAATTTCTTTTTTTTTTTTCTGAAATTTGATGATTCACATACTTAAAAACATAGCATTTAACTGAACAACAACAAAAAAAGCAAAACAACTACTGCTACTAAGCACAGCAATCACTTTAATGTCAAATCAAATATGAGACGAGTCTGATGTAATATCTCCAGCCACAGATGTTTTTCAGTATTGTGAGTTTGAAAACATCACTCAAGTGTTTGACTCTCAGTCTTTGAGCAGATATGTAGAGGACAGATCAGTCAAGCTTTGAGCTGAACAGACAGGGAACCGCGTACTAATTCAGTTTTATAGGTTAGAAAAATAATTTGCTCCACATGACCTCCACCTCCTTAGAGTGAGATAATACATTATTATTTCTTGCTGCAGATATAATATATATGAGCACTCCATGATGAAGTCAAGTCAAATTTTCTCCCCCATATAGCTCACAAATTATCAAATGATATGCTATTATTCATGGAAAACCCAGTCACCTCTGTATCAGATACATTGGTGTTGTTCTTCCAACTTAGACGACACAATTCTCCTTCTCAAACTATAACACATAAACTCATAAAGATCTAAGCAGATGGGTTGTGCTGCTCCTGACACTTTTTGGTAGAGTCAGTAAGAATGAATATTCTACCAACACTACTATTCTTGTTTCATGTGGATTGTGGCCTGTCCCAGTGCCATAATCTACATTTAAGTTGCTAAACAAAACAGATATCAAACTGTATCCGGCACAAAAGAGAAAGGAGATCTGGGTTTCCCCCAGCCTACCAACCAATGTGTTTAAATACTCTGCACCAACAAAAAGTAAATATCCCATATTTACAAAAAGTTAATGCTAGACATGTCAGATAACACTCTACATTTCCAAGGACAATGAGAATTGGAGACAGATACCACTGTGGACAATGACGCCTGGGAAAACATATGTTCTAGATGTCATGGGGGGGTTGGGACCCAGCTATGGAAAGAATTTGATTGGAACTTTAAAGTGAGGTTCTTTAGGACCTAGCTTGTGTCTTTAGAGCAAACGCTGGAGAAACTGTGGTGTGGTACAAAACAGACATTACCCTGAACACACTACTACTCTTAATTACTTACTGGAAGTATCACCTGACCACATATATATCATAGAGCAGTGTTACATACTTAAAATTTTGTTGATAGTTGCATGAAGAATAATTAAATTCAATGTGCCTGTTGAAGTTTTGTCAGTCATGCAGGTCATGGTATTTCCAAAAGCTATCGAAAGGCAACTGGACTTTGAGATTCTTGAAGATGTTCCACCTCAAAGCAGTTCGAAGCCTTTCGGATGAGAGGGGAAATGTCTTCAAGAATCTCATTCAAGTCCAGATGCAGAGACTACCATTCACTTCACCTTGTCTACATTCAAAACAGGTCTTTGATTAAGAAGTGATACTTAAAAAGCATCAAAGGCAGAGGTCAGAAGGACACGCTGAGGGATATGGGACTCCCTCTGCTGGACAGAAACTTTAACCATCTACTGTCGAGTCTGCAGACATGTTATCAAATGAAAGACCAGAGGACAGAAATTGATGATTAAAAGTTTTGACTGTGGACGGTCTATTGGAAATAACAGCAGATTATTCTTTGGTTTGTGGAGGGAGATGAAATCTTTTCATGATCTTAGGAGATGTTAGAGATTTCCAAAGATTTAGGGGAGCTGCTGTAACAGGGAGGCAGAGCTGTAAGGTATTATTTTCCTTTAACTTCAGCTTTAAAAAGCTGAATGAGCAGCACGGTGGAGGGAACCTTAGCGCTCAGTGGTCTTTATAATGTGGTGTGTGTGCACGCTGCATGCTCATCGGCCTCTCCTCGGCCTGACATACACCATCAGTCTGACGTGTCCTTCCAAACTCCTGACACATGACAACTGGAACAAGTTAATAAAGACAAATCTGGAGAAATCTTGAAGCCAATAAGCTCTATTGTCTTCCTGTTTGCTTTTTCATCCATCTTCAAGCTGCTATAACAAAAAACTGCCAACTGCCACATCTATCAACAAAAGGCTTGTGAGAACCCATGAGGAAACATTTCCTTGGAACTTTCTGCTTTTTATCTCCTCAGGGACTTTGCCTTCCCGTAGCTGCTGACTGTAAAACTACGATTAAAGACTCAAAGTCACACACTTTCTATAGAAAATTCTGTCTATTAGATAGTGTACTTGATTGTTTCACAGTTTTGGTAAGATTAAAAAAAACAAAGCCAAAATAAAAGCTCTATTTTACTGCAATAAGACTCAGAAACATAACAATTAGGATTTTCCATTGCACAGCACTTTGCACTTGGTGGTGAAACAAATTACGAGGGACAGAGACAGGCATAAGTTAAATTTTTTTTTTAATCTATAAGAGTCAGAGAGAATGTCAAGATGTTTCCTTTAACGAATGTTTCATGATTAACACAGGGTTAGGGTTAGGTTTGCAATGTTTAACTTTTAATCACAGGTTTCAATCGATTAATCGTTTAGCCAAAAGAAAGGCATAAAAATGTGAAAAAATGCCCCACACATTTTCAGAAAGCCCAAGGTGACAGTTCTTGTCTTGTTTTGTCTGATCAACTGTTATAAATCTAAATATATTGAATCTCTTATCATATTAAGCAGCAAAATCACCATAAATGAGAAGCTGGATCTTGCAAAATTGTAGTAATTTTGCTTTAGACTGAAGATTGACTGATCAGTTACTTTGCTAATCGTTTCAGCCCTTTTAAGAAGCAGCCTTCAATCAATAAGTGCACACCATGCACTGAAATGCAGGGATCTGGATGCCAGTAGAACACACTGTGCAGCACCTGACACACAGTTTCACTCATTCAGCTCTTCAGATAGAGGATTAAAGTCTAATTACATGCCATCATTCAGAGAAACCACCTTCAATTATAACCATCATAACTATCATAACTGCCATCTCTGCCTCTTCATACATTTTACTGGACTGTCCAAGTCATGCAAATATTGAGGGAACATGTCTGTTCCCAGCTAAGTTCCTAGGGGCATTGCTCACCTCTTCCCCAGAAATACATGACAGGAGTGCACATGTAAACCAGGGCCATGGACGTAGCAATGAATTATTATGAACCCTTTTGAAAGTTATCTATTCATAATGTAAGGGAAAGATAGTAAAAAGAAACATGGTAATAATAATTCAAATACAACAGTTGAACTTGAGAAGGTGCATACCCATAAAGAAGACTAGAAGTCCCTGCTGGTGGACTCCAGAGGCAGCAATGTGCATTACACCCTATAAATCTAAAGGGTTGGGCTCAATAAGCATACTCCTTACACACTTCTTGCTTCTGAAACCCCCCTTTGGCCTGATGGTGGCGCTAGAGGGAAGGTTGCAGAGTCATGAAAATCAGTAGAAATCATCCTCACACATTTATAGTTGCTAACAAACAGAGCTGAGGCAGATACGGTCAACAGAAAGCGACAGCAACCTGTGTCACCTATTATAATCTTATTCTGCTCAGTGACCAAACATTCCTGCAGCGTGACTCAGTGAGAAGATCACCACAGGTCACAGACTCGCCACTCTTACTGGTCAGGACACAAAGGGCTGCCAGGGACCAGGACACAGTGTACCGACTCCAACCTGAACCAGGGAGTCTAACACCAGTGACACATAAGCTACACTATGGTTCATTTCATTTACCACCAATACACGGATCATTAATCAACAATTAATGAAAGGTTGCATTACAAGGCTTGGATATGACCAACCAGCTTTACCAGAAAGGAGGACTGCATTCTGCTGAGCTCAGTGGTGTACGTCTCTACACAGGAGAAGCAGCTACTTGCTTCAGTGCTCTGTCTCTAAGTGTAAATCACCTGCGTTCTGGCAGTGGACAAGACACACAAACCCAAGAAACACGGTTGTGCGTGTAAAACAGAAGAAAGTAGACTGGAAGCGTTAAAATATGATTTGGAGTTTTTCTCTGACAAATGAAAAGTTGAAGTCATGAGCAATAGAGTGCACCCAGACTCAGTTCTTGGTCTGGTATGACCAGTTGGCTTAAGATGGCTAATGTTATCTAATGGTAGCAAATGGCAGCTTCGCAGCCTGTGTAGGCCTCTGGACGGTTTAAAACTGAAACTTATGTGTTCCATCAGTCATGAGTGAAACGGACAACTGAAAAACACAACTGAAATGCATCATATGCAGACATGCTGTAAGTAGCCACTGAGTATTTCAGTCTTGTATTTAACCCTTCAGACCTCAGTGTCCATCGTAATGAAAGTCAAATATTTACTAGTTTCAGCCAATTTGAGCTTAAATCTGAGTTCATTGGCAGATTTTTTTTATAATAATATAGGTCAACATATGATTGGTGAGCTGGTTTGGATGAATCAAGTACCAAGCTGCGAGATAATACTGTGAGTATTTGAATTTTATGCTACTTTGTACTTTAAAGGGAGCACATTTCACTCCACTGCATCAAGTATCTGATGACTAGATAATAGTTAGTGGTTATTTTGCAGATTTAGATTTCACATGCAAAATGCAACACTTTAAAATCCCAGGGGAACACTTTCAGCACCTCTGCACGTATCCTGCTTTCATTTATCTAATCGTTTGGGACAGTGCATACGAAGAAACATTATTATATATCTTCTTGATTTAGCCAGAGGTTTCTGTCTGTTGTCCCTGGCCAGATGTCCCACAGCCAGCGGCACTAAAACAATCTGCATGCAGCTGAGTACGAATCAAAAAGACAACTTCAGCTGTCTAAAGCTGAATTTAATGTTGACTTAATGTCCTACCTCAGCGTCCTACATGTGATCCTGTGGGGTTTGGTAAAAGTCCAGCTGCTCCCATGAAGGCTGACTGTCAGCCTGAGCGTCTCCTGCTCTCTGCTGCTCTGTGTCTCTGAGCCCACCTGTTGCTTCCTCCTCAACACAGTGTCAGGAACAAAAAAAAAAAAAACTGAGTCACCCTGAGGCACAGCTCTAACCCTGCCTCCACTGTTTTCTGTGCACTATTGTTTACAAGGGGCTTTCAAGTCTGACAAGCTTTGTGTGCGAGCGCGTGTGCGTCTGCGTGCAGATCAGACATATGTATGTACTTGTGTGTGAGTGTGTGTGTGCGTGTTGGTATGTGCAGAGGCTGGTTTGGGTGTATATAAATAGCTCACTGGGGAGGGACAGAGGCTTGCAGTGCAGCTGACTCAACACATTCTAGTTTGGGTGAGTGCTCATCACACAGAGCCGTGGGGCTGGTGCTATTCAAAACACTGCAGGACTCCGTCCAACCAACACACTGCTAACTGCCACTAACTACCAGGCTTTATTAGTACTGTCAACCTGACATTTAGATCACCGAGGCCTTGCAAAAGAATTCAGTGAAATTCAAGTAAGGCTTGATTATCACCTGCAAGTCCTTGTAACAGTGATGCATTCAAATTACATGTGAAAGAAACTTCTGACAGTACAAAATATCACCTGAAAAGATTTCAAATGGCCAACACTGTTCACTCAGAGACTCAGTACTGAGCAGACTCACATCTGCGTTGGTCAGATTCAATCAGGTTTCATATGTTATGTCCTATTTTGAAGCAGGGGCTGCATCAAAACTGGGAAGGCAACAGAATTCATTACAGTCAAAGATGTCAGTGTGATGGAAATAGCTAATGTGTGGACAGTGGTGATGCATCTCAGTGAATAAAGGCAAGTATCAAAAGCATTAAAGTGTTCAATGTTTGGAAAAACATTTTGCTTTTTCTTTCTCCAGCTGTTTTTTTTTTTTTTTGGCCACTTGGTGGCAGCAAAACTCAACTACAAGCTAAACAACACACAGCCCTGACATAACACCTTAGAGAGTGGTTATGGATTACATGCAAGGAAACACGCTTCTTACAGAACTGTCCCCTAAACACAGAGGGAGGAGAGCGGGATGGAGGCAGACAGTGTAAGGTTATTTCCACTGGAGAGTCAGTTTTAATAATCTAATGCAGCAGAACGCAGAACTATTCTCTACTGTCAGATTTTGTGGTGACATGAGTCACCACAAAATCCTGTTGCCTCATCCTCAGTAAAATGTTGACATCACTGGCTCTGCATTTCACTGTTTTTTTGCAGATTTGTTTGGCAGGACACACACCGTTACTCACTGCAACTCTTTCTCTGCTTGTCATATTCTGTCGTCTGAGGTGGCCCAAGGCTCTGTCTTAGGACCACTGCTTTTCTCTCTGTACATGCTTCCTCCATGAGCTAAGTGCAAATTTCCATTTTTACACAGATGACACCCTTACACTGATTCATAGCTGAACTACAGCCAATGAACTACCTCCTCCTAAACAAAGAGAAAACACAAATCATGATCATTGGGCCCAAAAAAATAAAAAAAAACTAGTGATTAAATGTTAAATCTAACTTAACAACCCTCAGGCTTTGATATTAGCACAATTATTCCAAATTCACCAGTTAAAAGTCCAGGCATCAACTGTGACTCTCCTTAAGCTTTCAAGAAACACATTAACAACTGAACAACTCGTCACTTAAGCTATTTTTTTGCAACCTTACATCAAGTCATTTCTAACACAGTTACATACAGGGACTCTCATTCCATCCACATGTTAATGTAGTAGGTATGAAAAAATGCCATATAAATAGTATTTAAAAAAAAAAAAAAGAAAACACCCCTTATTTTTTTTTTAAATCATTAAATCACTGCAAAGGTGATTGATTTATATTCTTCAGCCTTTACGTCTGAGGTAGAGATACTATGTTGCCAGGAGACGGTGTGGTGTAGTGGGTCTAGTGGGGAGGGAGCTCCGCGCAGGCGCAGTTGGAAATAAATGAGCGCCAGCGGAATACGCTAACTTGTGTCCTCCTCCTTTGATCCACAGGTAATATCAAATGTTACTTTGTTATTGTTCAGTATTGCATGTACATGAAAGATAAAGTGTAGCGAAATGTTTAAAATGATTTGAGATGTTTGGGAGATGTGTGTATGAGGTGACGAGTCTCGGCTTTGTTCCAGTGTTTTTGCCGGTCTTTAATTACACTAATTAGCAACTTTAACGTTACTGTAAACATATTTTTGTTCGCGTATCGGTAGTTAATATTTTGTAGAATTAAGGTTATTTGAATGTTTTTAAGAGTTTCAGTTGAATGTTTCTAAGAGTTTCAGTTGTCAGTGATGTTAGAAAAAAACTTGGTAAGAGACGTTGGGTTTCCGTTACTGTGGTGTTCACCACGTCATTTTGTGACCGTTGCTCAAGCATATATGTGCGCGTGCATGTGTGTCAGAGAGCGTGCTAGTTAACAACGTGTAAATGGGTTTGTGTAATAGTAGTCTTGTGTGTGTGTAGTAAGAATGTGTTTTAATTTTCCTTATTTTGAAATATAGGGATTGTGTCAGTTTTATGTTTCACCTTGGATCAATTATTTTGTACTCTGATGCTGAGGGATGCATATTAATTTATTTATTTTTTTACATTTACTCGCATTTTATGTAAGAAATATATATACCTATACATATGTATTTGTTTTATTTTATCTGAGTGAGGTTTTATGTTATTTATCATCAGTAATGTGAATTGGTTGTCATTTTATTTTTTTATAAAAAAGCTTGATCACAAAATGTGTGCGGCAGTTGGAAATAAATGAGCGCCAGCGGAATACGCTAACTTGTGTCCTCCTCCTTTGATCCACAGATTGCACAGTGCTGCCCAGTCTGTGTAATCTTTGCTGCCGGTCCAGATTCCCCTAGGTCTGGCACCGGTAACAATTGGGGGCTCGTCCGGGATAGTAATAGTGTTGCTGCCTGGTGAAGTGTGTGCCGAGACGACGTGACCCTGTGTCCAAAGCTTCAGGGAAGGCTGCAAACCAGAGCGTCATCCAGGAAGCAGAGGCCACCTGTGCAACGTCAATATGGCTCCAGTCACTGTACGGCGGACATTGATTTTTACAATCCAAAAGAGACTTTCCAGTTTGAATACAAGTCAGCTGCTGAGGGTTGCCAGTTCGATTGATGACGGCGACACATCTAGCAACATTGAGGACTTGAGTGAACCAGAACTGTACGATCTGATCGTTAACTACATAAGAAGTGAAGAACTGACTGCCCTGGAGGATGAAGGCATGGCTCAACTCCTCACCCTCGATGACCTGCTGCATGACCTGCTAAACCCAGAGACCAGGCTGGTTGAAACTAGCCAGGCCAATCCCCTCGAGATGGGAGATGCCACAGCCTATCACCAGGAATGCCCCAATCCCCTTTATCCTGACCATAACCCTTCAGTCCAACCCTCCTCTCTCCTAATCACCAACACTCACACACATCATCCATCTCCACATTCAAGAAGAGACAGTAGCATACCTATGAGGAAGCTCGCTCCTACAGCGTCTGCCAATCCACCAACAGCGGGTGTGGGAGAAGCTCCGGTTGGTAGGGTGAGTCTCCCTTCCAGTGTGGAAGATCATGGACTAAGGCTGAATGATGTAGTAGCCCTGCTCCCACGTAGAGAGTTTAAGCTACATGGTGGTCAAATTTCTGATGTTAGTTCTGACATGTCATACAGTAACTTGTCTAAACAGATTGACGAAGGTTTGGAAGAGGGTTTCACAGAGTCTGAGGTGATTCGCACTGTGATTAAGATTATAAAACCGGGTACCTTCAAAGAGATGTTGTCTAGCAAAGATAACTTAAGTGTTGATGAGCTAAAGCGGTTTCTCCGTGCTCATATCAGGGACAAAAGTAGTACTGAGCTTTTCCAAGAGTTAAGTAATGCTAAACAACAAGACAAAGAGAGCCCACAGCAGTTTCTGTACAAAGTAATGGGGCTAAAGCAACGTGTTCTCTTTGAGTCACAGCAACCTGGTGCAGAGTTTACCTATGACAAAAAGCTCGTCCAAGGTACATTTTTGCACACTCTTTACCAAGGGTTAAGTGAGAAAAATAACCATGTTCGACACGACCTCAAGCCATTACTTACAGACCTGCAGGTTAGTGATGACTTTCTCTTAGATGTAATTACTAAGTCTACCAGTGAGGAAGAACAAAGACAAAAACGGCTTGGTACAGTGACAAAAACTCGACCAGTAACTGTGAGTACAACTCAAGTTGACACTGAGTTACAAGCTAATCGTGATGCTATTAGAGAGTTGACTGCACAAGTGACTTCATTGACCAAA
Source organism: Toxotes jaculatrix (assembly GCF_017976425.1). Taxonomy (NCBI): domain Eukaryota; kingdom Metazoa; phylum Chordata; class Actinopteri; family Toxotidae; genus Toxotes; species Toxotes jaculatrix. The sequence goes on along the minus strand of NC_054402.1, from coordinate 24,957,327 downwards.
CAACTGACCCACATGGTGAAACCCACTGATGGTGTTGTGCCTAGTGACCCTCCCTCAACCGCAGTCTGTCCTCGGACATCATCATCTGAGACCAGGGGTAGATGTAACAGTTGTGTGGAGCAGCGCAAAATGAACTGTCCTCATTGCTTTGTTTGTGGTCAAACTGGGCACCGAGCCATTGGTTGTCTGCAAAAGAGGTTACAGGGAAACGGGCTGAGGTCACTGGAGGGGGGCAGCCAGTGACTCTAACAACCCAAGAGCCCCAAGAACAAATCAGTCATTCAAAGAAATCTAGCAGTACAAATGCAAATAGGGAGAATGAAACACCAACCAGAAAGCGCTTAGCACAGCTTATAGGTAAGCGATGTATGGTTTCCTGTGCCCTTAATGGTGTTCCTCTCAAGATGCTGCTTGACTCCGGAGCCCAAGTGACAATGGTGGGGAAGACATGGATGGAGGAATTCCTTCCTAACGTTCCAATCCAGCAACTTGAGTCTCTTCTCTCAGACCAGCCTTTAGAGGTATCGGCAGCAAATGGCACAGATGTTCCCTATGTTGGGTGGGCAGATGTCGAACTTCAGATCTGCAGTAAGAACTATGGACATGTTACCATACAGGTACCTGTGCTAATCAGCCAAAACTGTCTTAACTGTCCTCTTTTAGGCAGTAATGTTATAGCCGAGATAATCAAAACAAATAAAGAGCTGGCAGATGAGACTGATATTTCGGCTTTACTCAAAGAAGCTTTAAATGTCAGTGATAGTAAAGTGGAAGCTTTAGTGTGCACTCTGCAGACGTTAACTCTCGAGGAGTTGGCTCCTGAGTGTAGTGTGAGGACAGGAAAAAGAGGTGTAATCATTCCAGCAGGACAGATTTTTGAGGTGAGATGTAGAGTTCGAGAATGGCCAAAAGGTGGTACAGTGGTCTTTGAGCCGAGCTTAGAGAGTAACTATCCTGAAGGTTTAGAGCTGTTCCCAGCTCTAGTGGATGTTCCAAGTGGGTTCACAAAAATTGTGAAAATCCCCATACAGAACTCTACAAGACATGACATCTACTTGGCAAAAAGAACAGTTTTAGGTACATTGGAAGAGGTTAGTGAGACTAAGCCAGTTCACTGCTTGCCCTCTTCTCACCCAACTGCAAGTGTATGTACCGCCCAGCTAAATGCAGGCAAACAGGCAGAAACACAAAAACAGAGGTGGCACCCACCTGTTGATGTGTCTCATCTTGAGGAGCATGAGCAAAAGATTGTCAGGGACATGTTGTATGAGGAATCAGACGTGTTTGCTCAAAATGACTCGGACATTGGGAGAATCCCAAGTCTGCAATTACAAATCCATCTTAAGGATGAGACGCCAGTTCAGACATCTTATAATTCAATTCCTAAACCTTTGTACAAAGAGGTGAAGGAATATGTCCAGAACTTGCTTGACCATGGTTGGATCAGGAAGTCCACTTCCCCTTACTCGTCTCCAGTGGTCTGTGTCAGAAAAAAGGACCAGACATTAAGGTTGTGTGTTGACTTTCGTGGCCTGAACCGCAAAACCATACCTGATCGGCACCCCCTCCCCCGCATCCAGGATCTGCTGGATAACCTGGGAGGCTATTCATGGTTTTCGATACTCGACCAAGGCAGTGCATACCATCAAGGTTTTGTTGATGAGAACTCCAGGCACATGACTGCTTTTAGCACGCCTTGGGGGTTATATGAGTGGATTCGTCTCCCGTTTGGCCTCACCAACGCTCCAGCAGCATTTCAAAGATGCATGGAAGGAGTTCTTGAAGGTCTAAGGGATGAGTGTTGCTCTCCATATTTGGATGACGTGCTTTGTTTTTCTAAGACATTTCATGACCATGTGGATGACTTGAGGCGAGTACTCTGCCGTTTACGTGTGAATGGTATTAAGCTTCGCCCAAAAAAATGTGAGCTGTTCAAGAGACAGGTTAGGTATGTAGGACGTCTAGTGACCAGTGAAGGTGTGCAGATGGATCCTAGAGACCTTGAAGCTGTTCATCATTTGAGAGACAGAGAACCAAAAACAGTAGGCGAGGTTAGGGCCCTCTTAGGGTTTCTAGGTTATTACCGAACCTTCATCCAGGACTTTTCTAGGCTAGCCAGGCCACTGTTCAAGCTCATAGAGAACCCTAGTACATCTAACCAGAGTGACTCCCTGGCTAGACTTAACCGGACAAAGTCCAAGGGCTCAAGGAGTAACCAGGTGCCTTCCAAAACACCAGTTCTGTGGACATCAGAGCATAGTGCGGTGGTGTCACACCTAGTGGACATGCTAACTAGCCCCCCCATTCTGGCATACCCAGATTTTAACTTGCCCTTCATCCTCCACACTGATGCCTCAAATGAGGGCCTGGGGGCCGTGCTCTATCAGCAACAGGGAAACAAACTCCGTGTTATTGCTTATGGTTCCAGAACGCTCACGCCGGCTGAGAAAAATTACCATCTCCATTCTGGCAAGCTTGAGTTTCTGGCTCTCAAGTGGGCCATTTGCGACAAATTTAGAGATTATCTCTATTATGCCCCCACCTTTACTGTGTACACGGATAATAATCCCTTGACTTATGTTTTGAGCACAGCCAAGTTGAATGCAGTTGGACATCGATGGGTAGGCGAGCTAGCTGACTTCCATTTTACCATCAAATATAGACCAGGCAAGTTCAACACAGACGCTGACACCCTGTCACGGTATCCAGTGGAACTTCGTGACCACCTGAATGAGTATACTGAGACAATGACTCCGGATGTGATCTCTGCCATCTGTCAGGGTGATAAAGCTATGCGTGATAGCGATGTGCCATGGATGGCCGCGCTGCAAGTGCATTCCGATGCAGAGGACACACTGTCTGAGGGTATATCAGTTATCACCCCAGAGAGCATGAGGGCAGCCCAGAGGGAAGATGCTTCCATCTGCAAGGTGATAAACTTAAAAATAAGGGGTGTTTTCTTTAGTCCACGCCTACAACTGTACCAGACATGAAGGAACGGGCTATTCCCCATTCTTTCTTCTGTATGGAAGAGACCCACGCTTGCCTGTTGATTTGCTCTTTGATCTAAAACCTGAGCAAGAACCACAGTCCAGACAACAGTATGCACAGAAGTGGGCTTCTCGCATGCAGGAGGCTTACAAGATCGCTGCAGAGAACAGCTCCAAGAGTTCAGCTAAAGGGAAGAAACACTATGATCGTCATGTTAAAGGTATAGTGCTGCAGCCTGGTGATCGGGTGCTGGTCAGAAACTTGTCAGAGAGAGGTGGCCCAGGCAAGCTGCGTAGTTACTGGGAGAAGAGAGTTCATCGTGTTGTTGAGAAGGTTGGAGAAGGACCTGTGTACAGAGTTCAGCCAGAAACTGGAGACCAGACTCTCCGTGTCCGCCATCGTAACCTTCTGCTACCTGTCAATGACCTACCTTTGGAGCAGGAGGAGCAAAGTCCAGGTGCAGCCAAAAAAATGAAACACAATACAGACAATCAAAAAAGAAAGCAGAACAACGGTGAGACACAGGGAGAGGAGTTTGAACTTTCTGAGGAAGAAGAGGAGTACACCTATTATTTTAGGCCCACACTTCAGAGAATTAGACCCCCACCGCCTCAGCTGGAACAGTGTCACAGACTCAGTGCAGCAGCTCCAGAGTTCCAGCCAATGAGGCATGTTACAGAGACAGTTCAAAGACACCAGCCATATGAACCTGATCCAGTCATGATACCCAAACCAGTGATAGTGTCTGAACCTGTACAGGTTGTGGAACCAGCTGCTACACCACCGGTGGATTTGCAGGAGGAACCAAGTGACACTGTGGAGAACATAGGGTCAGAAGACCAGGTCGACAACCATGAGGTTGCTGCAGATCAATTAGAACCACCAGAGGCAGCACCTTCTCTGAGGAGGTCGACCAGAGTACCAAAACATCGGGAAGTGCTCACTTATGAGCACCTGGGACAGCCTTCATATCAGCCTTGGAGGCCAGGAGCAAATGTAATGGCTGCCTGTGTTCCTTATTCTGTGCCCTGGTACCACTACGTTCCTGACCCTTGTTACTATCCCACTCTAATATGGACATGTTAGACTTCTGACAAAAGACATGATTGATAAATGTAGTAATGACACTGAAGGTATATTGACTATTAGACTTTAACATTTTGAACATGGACATGGAACTTATGGAAGTTCAAGATGTCCGGAGACATCTCTTAAAGCAGGGGAGAGTGTAGTAGGTATGAAAAAATGCCATATAAATAGTATTTAAAAAAAAAAAAAAGAAAACACCCCTTATTTTTTTTTTAAATCATTAAATCACTGCAAAGGTGATTGATTTATATTCTTCAGCCTTTACGTCTGAGGTAGAGATACTATGTTGCCAGGAGACGGTGTGGTGTAGTGGGTCTAGTGGGGAGGGAGCTCCGCGCAGGCGCAGTTGGAAATAAATGAGCGCCAGCGGAATACGCTAACTTGTGTCCTCCTCCTTTGATCCACAGGTAATATCAAATGTTACTTTGTTATTGTTCAGTATTGCATGTACATGAAAGATAAAGTGTAGCGAAATGTTTAAAATGATTTGAGATGTTTGGGAGATGTGTGTATGAGGTGACGAGTCTCGGCTTTGTTCCAGTGTTTTTGCCGGTCTTTAATTACACTAATTAGCAACTTTAACGTTACTGTAAACATATTTTTGTTCGCGTATCGGTAGTTAATATTTTGTAGAATTAAGGTTATTTGAATGTTTTTAAGAGTTTCAGTTGAATGTTTCTAAGAGTTTCAGTTGTCAGTGATGTTAGAAAAAAACTTGGTAAGAGACGTTGGGTTTCCGTTACTGTGGTGTTCACCACGTCATTTTGTGACCGTTGCTCAAGCATATATGTGCGCGTGCATGTGTGTCAGAGAGCGTGCTAGTTAACAACGTGTAAATGGGTTTGTGTAATAGTAGTCTTGTGTGTGTGTAGTAAGAATGTGTTTTAATTTTCCTTATTTTGAAATATAGGGATTGTGTCAGTTTTATGTTTCACCTTGGATCAATTATTTTGTACTCTGATGCTGAGGGATGCATATTAATTTATTTATTTTTTTACATTTACTCGCATTTTATGTAAGAAATATATATACCTATACATATGTATTTGTTTTATTTTATCTGAGTGAGGTTTTATGTTATTTATCATCAGTAATGTGAATTGGTTGTCATTTTATTTTTTTATAAAAAAGCTTGATCACAAAATGTGTGCGGCAGTTGGAAATAAATGAGCGCCAGCGGAATACGCTAACTTGTGTCCTCCTCCTTTGATCCACAGATTGCACAGTGCTGCCCAGTCTGTGTAATCTTTGCTGCCGGTCCAGATTCCCCTAGGTCTGGCACCGGTAACATTAACATGCTTTCCTCAGGTCTTGCACTCTGTAGAATTATAACAGTCCAGTTAGTCCAACAATGGGCGGCAGTCGCCCCCCGCGACCTGGGCCTGGACCCAGATAAGCGGCAGATGATGACATGTTAGTCCAACATACAGCAGCTACAACGCTGACCGAAACCATATCACACATATCACTGAGTACAACTGCTACTAGTCCTATGTACATTTCCCAGCATACACTCAGATCATATGATGCTGGCTCATTATTCCAAAGATGGATAAAAGAAACAGTTGGTGGCAGTGCATTTGCTCCACTGTTATTGAACAAAACAGATAAAATGTACACACACACACACACACACACACACATTACCTGTATGAACTGTGGTGTGAGGTCAGCGGTTAGGAGCCAGTTCTCCAGTCTCGGGTATCCAGTCAGAGCTTCAGGTCTCTCCCTCTCTGGTACCCTCCGCTTCCACTGCAGCTGTGTCCACATGTACTTGGTCAGCTTCACCTGCAGGGGGCACACCACACACTGCTTCACTCTGTCCCTCTGAGGTGTAACCAAAGGATCACCAACCCTCACAAACACAATGACAACATCCTCCAAAATAAAAGTATGTGACAGAAATGAGATACACTTTTTTCTTGTTTTACATACTAAACATATCCTCTAACTTTTCATCACATATTTGTGCATTTCTCTTTTCTAGAAACCTTTAATGTTGAACATATCATTTGATCATTTTTCTCTGTAGGTTAATAATTGCTCAGGTCTTAGTTTCAAGATCAGTATGATACTCAAATTAAGGGCAAGTTATTTCCAAATAAACCCTGACGTTCTTGATATATCACCCATAAATATCAAGAAGTGTGTGCATGTAAAGCAGTAGAGAGAAATGAGACTTCGTTCAGTTTGAGGAAATCCCCCTGACTAGTGGTCCAGACCAGATGTCTGCTGTTAAACCGCCCGGCAAACTGTTAAAGTAAGTGAAGCAACTTCACAAGCCTGTTTAAACCTCACAGACCCAAAACTCTCAGAAGGTTATGAATTCTGATGGACGTAAGCATCATTTTTTTGAACTTGTCATTGTAACCAACACTCAGACTATCACAGAGACTAAAACTCTTCACTGACAGGCTGCAAAAACAAAACATTTTAGATGCATTAGCAGCTCTTTAATGCACAGCGAGGAGGCTTCACAGCAGGTTTCAGATTTAGTGAAATCCTCCCACGCGAAGCCACAATGATTTCCAAGACATCACACAGAAAATAATAAACATTTTAATTAGGCATCATTGGTGAGGAACTGTCAGACTTTGACAGCTTTCAAACCCTAACCCTCTAAAAGCCTGTAAATTTCACATGCAACTTTTCTGTTCTTGACAACAATAAACTTTTCTTCAAGCCACACTGCAGAAGCAACTTTCAGTAACTTGGTGAGTTTAATGGAACCGTAACTGAAAACCTGAAAACAAAGCAAAGCAAAACAAAACAAAGCTTGTATAAAGTTTGTACTATGCTTTTGACTGTCTTTGCTTTAGACTATTGATTCATCATTATACATATGACCGTTGGGTTACTGGTCACCTCCCGGACCAAGAACCTTCTTGCCCTGTAACTCAGCTTGACTGGACAACCAACACTATGAAGAGTCCTGTGGTTCCAAACTTGTGTCACTTCTCAGTTAAAGCCACTGTGCTCCTGGGAACACTCAGAGCTTTAGAACTGGTTTTTTCTTTCTTTCTTTCTTTTTTTTTTTTTAATCCTTGCCCTGATCTATGCCTCACCAGTTTTATCAGAGAACTGCAACGAGTTCTTTTGAATTGTGTGACGCTATATACAGTGTTCACACTGGTTACTTTGCTGACTCATTATATTAAGAAAAACGTGTTAATTACAATCCAAGAATAACACTGAAATTGCTAATTCTGTATTATGAGTACTTTTGGCACCTTAAATATATTTTGATGCTAATACTTCTGTACTTTGCATGACCCCTACTTGTAACAGACTATTTCTACACTGTGGTATTACTACTTTTACTTCAGTGAAAGTTCTAAATAATTCCTCCACAACTAGCACACAGAAACACAGAAGCAAACTAAAGAGCTCTTTCAGCAGCCTCCATCTGAAGGGTGCGCCTATGCTGTTTTTAATGTGCATTAAAATTGCAAAAGTGTTATCTTTACGGGAAAACCGTGAGTGGCCTGAGGTGAGATGCACTGATGCTTGTAGAAACTTGGATGAAAACAGGAGGGTGTTAGTTTGCACTGAACAACACCTGGACCCACACGACAGTGATGAGCCTCTATCTCTGACTTTATCTTCAGCGTCTATCTCTGACTGGATCGCCCTCGGCTCTGTTTACGCGATGATTGAAAATACGTTGCGTGTGCCACAGGGTTGTATGTTGCGTAGAGTGTCAACAGCATCACATTTCTGACACACCTAAGGTCAGGGCTTCTTTTTTTTCCATCCAGAGATACGATGATTGGGTAAGTACTGTTTGGGATAGCTGCTTGTTAGAAGATTAAATACACACCACACAGTAAGCCTGTATAACATAAGCACATAAACACGCACATGACACCTGTGACTATACTGCAGAAAACCCATTTGTGTAAAAGGAAGATCTGAGATGAAGGTGGATGCTTTACATGTACAAGTGATGGATAAAACTTGGACTGCTGCTCTTTAGAGGGTGATCTGATTCACAGCCTCACAGCAAGAGGGTTCCAGGTTCGGACCCCGGTCTGGGCTCTTCTGTGTGGAGTTTGCATGTTCTCCCTGTGCTGACGTGGGTTTTCTCCAGGTACTCCGGCTTCCTCCCACAATCCCAAAAACATGAATGAAAAATGTTGCCACTTTCTGAAACTCAAGGCAATGTATTTAAATTGCTTATTTTGGTCTAAACAACAGTCCAGAACCCAAACATACTGAGTTTACTATGCCACAGAAAACAAAGGACAAAGAAAAGCAGCAAATCCTCACAACTGTTGAAGTGGAACTATGGAATATTTATCATTTTTGCTTAAAAAAAAAAAAACAACCAATTGATCAACAAATCAAAAACTGATCATCAAACATTTATCAGAGCTCAAGATGACATCTTCAAACTGCTCATTTTCTTTGACCATTAGTCAAACAACCGTAAAACAAACAGTTTGTGTTTGACCCTCTGATGGCTGCGCCAATGAGCGGCATGATATCTGACACACACAGAAAACACTGAACATACAGTATGTAAGTAGCCAGGGAGGGAATGATACAATTGCCGAGTTGACGTGTTAACTCTGGATCAGAGACATATCCATGACAGATGATAACAGTTGACTTCTCATGATGCCGTTGGTTTACACTGAAAACAGTGTGGGTGTGGGTATTTCGACATGCATCAGATGCTGCATGATGCTGTAGTTAGGCAGTGTTGCCTTGAGCTCAATGCTAACTTCAGCATGCTTACAATGATGACATTAACAAGCTCATGTTTGGCAAGTAATGTTCATTATATTCATCGCCTAAGTTTAGTGTGTTAGTATGCAAACGGTTGCTAATTAGCACTAAATGCTTTGTATAGCTGAGGTTGATGGGTATGTCATTGGTTTTGTAGGTATGTGGTCTGAAACCAAAGTATTGCCCAGATTGAAATTCTGACCTTGACTTGATTGTGGAGATAACGCCAATGGATCATTAAAGTCATGAGAATACATCAACAAGAAGTATCATAGGAACTTTTCATTTAGCTCCATCATCAGATGAAAATTTCAAATTTCAAAAGTCCAAATTTTGTGCCAATTCATCTTGTAGACGTCAACATATTTCATCAGATGGGTCATCAAATGTCTGCTTCTGTGCACTGATTGTGAAAATAACACAGCAAAGAGCGGGTGTGTAAAAACATTTGTTCAGACAAGAAAAAAAAAACTACAAAAAATAAGGTCAGAAAGAAGAGGACAAAAGTGACACAAAAGGGAGAGAGGAGAGAAAATGAGAGAAAACAAGAGCAGGCAGTTGGGAAACCACATGGGGCTTTCCTGACTCTCACCAACACTTTGCATAGACTGCCTCATTCAGCCTCACACAGCAGGGCTGAAAACATTCCACTGTAACAAGGCTTCAGCCGTTTCCATTTGCACAGTTCAGTGAATCTTTGCAGAATGCGGAGCCTGATGGAGTCAGTCTGCACCAGTAAGTGTTATGGACTCATTTAGCCACAGAAACAAAGGGCAACGCCCTCCAGTCACCGGCAAGCAAAGAAACATGGAGCTGCAACCTACCACAGCACAGGGTTTGCAACGATGCTCAAAATAAGGCCCAAACATAATAATACAACACCCCAGATATTCATTAGGATCTCTGAAAATAAGTTTCCAGTGGTACATGACAGAAACCTTTAAGTTGAATTTAAAGTTGTATGTACAGGTTTGGGCATCTCTGAGTAAATTACAGCTTTTGTTGATTTTTGAAGTGAAAGGTAGAAACTCCAAATCCTGTAGTAAAAAAAAAAAAAAAGATTAAAAATGAGCTTTACTAAGCAAAGCTTAGGCTGTAATCATGGCATGACAAAAGGTTTGGGCACACTCAGTCAGAACTCAGTAACCCTCCTACGTCAGATATAACAGCTTGCAAACAGCTTCTGTAGACCACTTTGACTGTTTGTGTTCTTGACTTTGGTTTAAGATCTACCAACAGATTATCTATGACGTTAGAGAAAGAGGGCTGAGAGAGTCATTTCTACACATGCAGTGGTACCCAGCAGCTGCCAAAGGCAAAGCGTTCTTCTCATCAAATGCTGCCCCCTTTTTTGTTCAAACTAAAACCACCACAATTGTGGTGATGTTTAACTTCATCTGTCAACAGCACCTGTTTCCAAAACAGCTCTGTTTTGTGCAGTGGAACGGTGGAGCAGTGCACCACCACCGTCAGCTAAACCTTCCTTTGTCAGCTCCTGTGCAGTCATATGGAGTTGTTGCTTTGGCTTTCTGCTGAGCTGCAGCTTGATCTGAAAGTTTTCTTGGTCTTCCACATTTCGTCATAATTCCCACAGCTCTCCTTAACTGCCATTTCTTAATGACATGTCACAGTGGAAATTTCAAGCTGGAAGAGCTTTGATGTTTTCTAACCTTCTCCTGCTAGCTTCTTTTTCAGACCCTCGGTCAGTTGCTCGGTTGTTGAGTATGAAGGTTTGAAGAGTCAAAAAAACGTATCAAGATCTGAAACATCAGCAGAAAATCAGCTGAACATACCGAACAGAAACTCTTGACCTGCCTTTTAAGTCCTAATGAGTCAATTAAGGCCTAATGAGTTAATGAAGTTCTGAGACTTTATAAACAGAAAGGTGACCACACTTCTGCACATGATGCAATTACTGTTCTCTCATTTCATTAAACAAGTTCATGAAATAAATAGTATAAAACTGCATTAACATGTGAAGAAAGGCTCATTTATAATGTCTATTTGCTGCAGGGGTTTTATTTACTTACTTTAATTTCATAAATCAACAAAATATGGCATTTGCACAGGGTTTCCCAAACTTTTGGATAATAGTTATGAGAAATATATCTGTAAGCAGCAAAAATTGGAGTCCAAGCAGATTGTGAAAAACTGCCACTTTAAGGACAACTCCAATTTATGTGCCTGAGTAGTGGATGGAATTTGCAACCAATCTGCCAATTTTGGTGTTTCTAAGAAGCATAAATCGGAACAAACACAACAGACTTATAAATATGTCAAGGACCCCAAAAATTATCATCATTAAGAAAATGAGTTTTAAGAAGAAATTTTAAAGAGGACACTGAGGACTGCTGAAGGGCCCGGTCACCTATACTTACCTTTAGTCGAGATTTTAGAACCGTTGGAAAGGCCCCGCCGGTGGAGCCAGACTATTCAAGCCTTTACAAACACACAGTAAAAGATTAACCAGGGCAACAAGGATTGCTGTGATGTGGTTAATTCTCTCAGAACATGTTTCACCTGCTGATACCAGAACAAAGAGCGCTGCAGTAGTCCAGTCTGGATGAGACAAAAGCATGGATGACCGTTTCTAAATCTGCAGATGAAAGGAATGACCTGATCTGGTAAAATATTTCCGTTGTACAAAGCAGGATTGCACAACTTTAGTCACCTCAGCTCAGAGTCAAAAATAACACCTTTGCTATGGGCATCTTTTTTAAAAAGAAATTTTCCCTTATGGGAGGTCACAGAATGGGAGCACAAGAGGAGAAGGATCTGTTAGATACAAGCTGAACCAATACAGAGCCACATCACTGATGCCAGTATAGTTTACAGGTCTGCATGAGTGGAAAGCAACAAGTCACTGGTGACACTGGTCAGAGCAGCCTGATGCTGTGCAGCGAGCAAAACCCAGATTGACATTTTTTCTGAAATTTGATTTATTCTTCTTAAAAAAAAAATACTAATCCTCCATTTTTTATACTTAAAAAAGAAGGATCCAGAGAGAGAGCTTCTTTAAGACGGGGTAAACGGGGTAAACAGAGCTGCAGGTGGTCAACATCAACACAAGCTCTCGGAAATCTGTGTTAACGTGCTGCTGAATCTCCACTATCTCTTTACAGAAACAATGATATTATTCACATCTCTCTGGGGACAAATCAACTGGTGAGGGACCAATCACAGTTAAGGTTTTAAAGAGAATTCTGGGATTGGGAGTCTTTTGCTTGTGGACCTCAGATGTTTAAGAGAAGCCTTCCTGCCGTGTCTTTTAAAATTCTTAGTTTCCTCCTTTAAACATGGTAAAGAAAAGGATTTTGACTTTTTGCATCTGACAGGAGCTATTCAAGCTAAAATATCTGAGCAGGAGTTATTAAAAACACTGAGATGCTCCTCTGCAGTGAGGCCGCAGTGTTCATGGGTCCAAAAAAAAGGGTGTTTGAGGCAGTAAACTAAATTCAGGAGAGTGAATTTAGAGAGCTCAGTGAAGGGGACATATTCAGCAGTCCAAGACTCTGTGATGACAATGAAATCTATAATGTTGATCATAATAAAGTCCTGGCAGATAATAGACTTATTCTTCCATTCAGTAAACAGGGGGAGTGGAAGAAGTGGCTCTAACTGTGTGGACTGTGAGTAAACTGCTGTTCAGTGATCCTGACAGGAACGAAGGACTCAGTGAGGGAGATAAAGCCAGCACCAGCAGCAGGACCTGCACTGTGAGGGGACAGCAGTGTTTCCCATGGAATTAGATTCTATTGGTGGTGGCAGCTGATCATATACACAGTGTACAGTGAAGTGATTATCATCAGTGATGATCAATATTTTTACATTAACAATGAATGACCATCTGTTTTACAGCTCAAAGCTCTGCTCTCCTCAACCTCTTTTCTAGGAACAGCTGTTTTCACAGAGAAAACAAATCTCAGCTGAACCCACTGCACCGAGCAGCAGTCAGACAAAGTCTAGAGCATAGGTGTCAAACCTGTTCCACAAAGGGCCGTGTGGCTGCAGGTTTTTGTTCCAACCAATCAAGAACACACAGTTTGACCAATCAACTGTCTGAAGACTGAGATCAGTTGATTAAATGAGTCAAGTCTGGTGTGCTGCTGCTTGGTTGGAACAAAAACCTGCAGCCACACCAGCCCTTTGTGGAACAGGTTTGACACCTCTGGTCTAGAGTCTAGCTGGTGGATGCAGTGGAGCATTTCGTGTCAAACGCTAATGTTCCTCTGTGTCTGCTGGATATGTAGACCACAACTTGACATGTACGTCAGATGTCGTGTGTGTAATATTGTTCCACTGCCCACAGGTGGTCCAAAAAAAAAAAAAAAAAAAATTCAACTGAAGCAGCTTTTGGTAGGTTAAAATTAGTCTCTCATGCGTGTGACCATGTGTGGTTACATTTGCATGTAAAATGTGTGTATTTCAAATCTCATTTTTTTCCTCATATGTTTGCTGGTTGTTGTTTTTCTGTTGAACTGATCTGCTTCACCTTAATGCAACATGTGACACCGAGACACGCTTTAACAACTATGGTGACAGATGAACCTCATCAACACATCAACTGGAACTGTTCTAATGTCTTGTGCACCACTTTCTACAATTATGTCCAAAATCCAGTCGTTTGACATTAATGGTGTTTGTGAATAAAGACCGACAACATGGATCCATAGAGACGGATCCGTCTGTGGGTCAGGCAGTTTGAGGGCTCGATAAGAGGACAGAAAAAGGAGAATTGTCCAAGCTCTGGAGTTCACCGTCCAATGACTGTACATAACTCCCTCACTCTTCCTTCTCTAACATTTGGCCCAGTGCAGCAACAAGCAGCATACCTGTCATATCCTCCCACTGTCTTTCATGTCATCTGACGCTCTTGCTAAACAAGATGCTCAGAATGCGTGGGAGGGAACCACAGCCAAATTTTGCCTCTTGCTACACACATATCCACACAACAATTTCTCTGTGCCCCTTCCCAGCCAATGAGGGAGAGGGAAGCACACGAACACACACACAAACACACACACTTGACTTGTGATGTCAGTGAAGATGCTGTTACCAGACCTGGTGGACGACATAAAAAAAAAAACAAAAAAAAAAACAGAAGTTCTGACAGTGATGAATGTGGTGAAGACATAATCATCACCCTGTTGCTAACTGTGGGAACCAAACAAACCAGACTGTACACTATGAGACGGATTAAGCAACATCTGCTTTACAAAAGAGCACAGTCATTCATCGGACTGCTTAGCAGCTTATTAAACATCATGATAATCATCTATGGCAGGTGTATTTGGTCACTGTCTGTAAACAGTGGCACATTCACAGGTTGTCATTTATTTTTGATTGACAAGCACTTTGGTTAAGCTCAGGCCAAGACTGTGTTTTCAGTTAAATGTATTCTCTGTATTCTGTATTAAACAATCTCTCTCTGACCTTAACCAAGTGCAGTGAGAGTCTATACATAACCATGAAAGGTTAAACAATGCTGTAAGTCACTACAACTGGATAATATATTGACAGGTAGATATTTTTGTGGAAAACCCATTAAATACATTGGCAGTGAACATGTTCACTAATGAGTTCAGTATACAGCAATTGATGCTTCCTTCCTCATTATGTTATCAGATGCAAATGTCTTTGCTGTTGCAAATCTGAACTATAAAAATGGAATTTCTAGGAGACAGAGTTGAGCTGCCAGAGGACAGACGCCAGCGGAGCGAGCGAGAGAAGAGACACGGACGGTTGAGAGTGCTGTCCTGCGGAGGAACACGCATGGCCACTTTTTGTTAAGACGGTGATGGACAATGAATGATAAACGCTCATCCCTGAAGTGTTTTTTGTTCCTGTTTGCGTTAAGTGGACCAACAGAGTAATACCAGACAAGTTCCTTCTGTTGTTGACTGGTAACTAAGGCATTTATGGAATGTACGGGCTGTTAGTAGCTGATACAGTGGTAGTGGTAGTGGCAGCCATCAATACAAGCTGTTGTCAAAACAAACCTTTTCAAACAATTTCAGATATTTTCAGGTATTCAAAGATAACTCAGTCACGCCATGTCAGCTGTGATGTGGCAGCATTCACAGCCTGAGACACACACACTTATACCTGGTCTGGTATGACCCGTAGGTTATGGTGGCTAATGCTACCTGATGGTAGCAAACCTTCACTGCTATGTAACTGACTTTGTTAAGTATATTTACTGAGTTAACGGCTCTTCTCTACTTGTGCTACTGTTAAGTTTCAGTATGACAATAAAATCATAGTCAATAGGACATTGTTCGGCATTTGTGGCCACATTGTGGATGTATTATTAAAAACTGGACCTCAAAATGGTGCCTATTCACTTAAATGAACATTTCTTGTTGTGTGAACAAGCCAAGAAAAACACAGGATGCTGCCCTGTGACATCAGCCTGACCTCGCAGGAGTGTTGTCATGTCAACAGTTTTACTTTTACTTTGTTCATAATAGTGGTCTACAGGGACAGTGCTGTGTGGGTTAGACATTTTCATTTAGTTGCAGTAGGGTGAGTAACCACTGGGACAAACTGACAGCAGGACTGAGTGGCAGCTCTGGATCCAGGTCTCTGAACACATCCATGATCAGCCAGTTCACTAAAAGCTTAGTAATCTTGTTTTGAACCATTTCAGGTCTTCATAGTCCAATATATGTGCCATACAGGAAAAAGGTTTGAAGCTCATCTAAGTTCTGGACTTGGTTACAGGACAGCAAGTGTCCAAGTGCAACATGAAGGTGTGTCAGTGAGCCTGCACACACACACACACACACACACACACACACACACACACACACACACACACACACACACACACACCTCTAAACTGAAACTGAAAGAGCTAAATGGAATTGAGCCATCATCATCATTCATTTCATTATCTGTAGCTGTGCGTTTCCTGCTGTGACCAGTCTGACTCTCTTCCACATGTGTTGGTGAGCTGACGTTACAGGGAGGCAACTCAAGGCTTCATTTCTCAAATACACTGCACTCATCTCAAACCCTGAGGCCTATTCATCCTTAGACACTGTGAGGTTTACCACCACCACCACATGTATCAGTGAACATAACTCATCACTACTTCATTCGCCATTTTTGTTAACAGCAATTAAAAGAACTCAATAATCAATCATAATATCAAAATGTGACCATTAAAAAAAAAAAAGGTTTAGTGACAACTTTTAGTTAACAGCCCTGATGAGGTGCCACAGCCTGATGGCTGTCAGATCCCAGCTTAGGACTGCTTTCAAAATATTTGGAAACAGTCTTTCTAACAAGTTTCACACACACACACACACTCCAGGAACATTACAACACGTGCTGGGGGCTCGAGCACCAGAGAAGGAGCCCGAGCAGCGTGTCCCCTCCACCGTACCTCTAACGTGCGGATCTCCTGCCGGGTGAGGTCGTTGCTTGCGGCGCATCTGGTCCTGAGAGCCTGCAGGCTGGAGGTGGAGATGTCCACCAGGTTCTGGATGAGCTGGCACTGGCGCAGAGCCTCCTCAGCTTCTCCCGGTTCCGTTCTGCCGGAGACCACCCTGTCTCCTCTGCCCGCTTCTCTGTCCATTCCTCCTCATTGGCGCGACCTGTGTTACACGCAGCGACCCAGAGACGCGTCGCGCACCAGCGCTTCCTCTAAACAATGCATGGTCTGAAACACGTTTCCGTGTTTGTTCTTCCATGAAGCTGCTTCAGGTCTCCTCCAGCAAGCTCACTGCAATAAGAAGAGCATGAGTTCAGAACCACTTCCTGCCCTAACCTTCAAATTAAAGCAGGACTTGAACGTTTCTTGAGTAAACATTGATGAAAGAAGTGGATTTATTTATGCAGAATATTTAAAAACATCAGGTTAACCAAATTGCTTTAAACAGGGATTAAAAAGAACAAATGAATGTAGATCAATAAGCAAGAAATGGAAACAATAATAAAATAAAACCCAAAGAATGGACATGCACAGAGAACTAATGAACAATAAGGACAGAGTCATGAATGAATAGAAAAAATGATCAGTTAACCAGACAAAATACTTTGACTTAGTTACTGACTTACTTACTTTCACGTGTATTGCATTTGTATTTCAGCATATCAGTTTTAACTGAGAGGAAAATGAGCTTTAGTTAATGTACAACTGTCTCATATTCTTACATATAGTTTGCCTCCTCTTTGAAATAAATTAGAAAACACTGCCATCTGCTGTCAGAGCTCTGTCAGTGCAGAACCAGGTCAATTACATTACAACAGAAACGATGCAGTGTCCTTCAAACCCACTCATTACTGAAGTGCCCATAAGCTATTCAGTGCTGTCAGTCTCAGCCAGCTGCTGTTATGTAGCTGAGCCTGACTTCCTGTCTCTCTGTGGAGGGAGAAGAAGAAGAAAAAGAAGACAATGACAGAGACAGACACAGACAGCTGAGCTCTGAGGTCATTCTGCTGTCAGGTGGATGAAGGGTCAGCTGGTATTACTGTACCTCACCTGGGTTATCACCTTATTATAAAACCATACCGGTCTGATTTCTATCAGTGAATCCTCCAACTTAAGGGAGTTTTGTTTTTAACAAAAACAAAAACAAAAACTTTATGTCTAAATACGTCTAAATGACCTGATACAGTGACAGAGATATCCTTATCCTGAGTCCTTAAAAAGCTCCTAGATTTCCCACAGGATGTTTACATATGGAGATAAATGCATTGATTTACATGAAGGCATGTTATCTGAATAGGTCCTGTATAACCAGTTTGTGTATTTCAAGATGATAACAATGCTTTTTCTTTGAAACAAATCATATTTATATTAGTTATGGTTATCAGTTTATTCCTGATAAACACCTGGTAACAGATTTGCCCCGCGTTTGTTCTAGATAATTCTGTTTGAGAGCAGAGTTAGTGTGAGAGGAGCTACTCCCTGCAGCTCAGCCTACAGCTCACACCCACAAAAACACACAGAATGAAAAACCACTTGTTTTGTAACTTTAACGGTCTGTATGGTCACATGGTTAAACCCTCGTGATGTTTAGATGCACAGCACTGGAAACACTTTTCCTACGGTTTTCAGATCCAGCAGGCAGCCCCGTGTTTGTTTCTGACTTTGTGAGTCAGGGTGTGAGCTTGGATAAATGTGCCAAAGTTTCTGTAGTTTCCAGGGGAAAGGAAGGGCCTCTCTGAGTTAGAAAAGGATTCTGTGTGCAGCCTGACACGTAACACATTCCTCCACCACGGCAGTGGGTTTCACTGTGTTGCCCCAGCCCTTCTCTCTGATCCAATCAGAAAAATAAATGGTGCGACACGTGCTGCATACTGATAGAGTCTGGTTCTGGGATTATAACGTGTCATTAAAAATAATTATTGTTATAATAATAAAGGGACGATACTGAACAAAATGACTGGAATGAACAGTAAAGTGAAGAAGTGTAGGCTGCAGTGTTTTCCCTGCCTGCTGCCTGCTCCACCCTCCTGTCCTTGAGAGCCCATAACACAGCGATAACTCACTTCCTCTGTCGAAATCTCTCTTTCACTGAGCCTCAGATCCTCATGAAGCCACATGATGATGATCCGGTGATCACAACAACATGTTAGAAATTAAAGTGGATTATTTCACTTGTTGCACTTACTTTGAACAAACCCACTGCTTGTTCTTTAATATTATTCTGGTGCTATAACGACTGAAAGGCAGAAGTAGAGCCATAAGAATTATTGTGTGCTGAGAAGTACAACAACTAGTTAGTTTATAAGGAATTTGAATTGAAATACATACATGGGTTACATACTGAGGCCAGGGACCCTTGAGCATAAACACATAAGGTCCCAACTGTTTATAGCAGTAGCTCCTAATGGTTGTTTGCTTCTTCCTTTTTTTTCCTTCCTCCTTTTTTCTTTGGCAAAATCTTGAACTTTCCAAATAACGCCTCTGAAGTTCTGCTGTGGAAAACTGCACCAAAGTTCTCTTTTTTTCTCACTGCTCACACACTGGAGGTGAAGAGAGGCTGTCCGAGTCCTTTCCAAAGCACCTCGCCTCAACAATAGATAAAGAAATACAAATAAACATCTAATCACATCCTCAATATTTAAAGTCTAGATGAAATGAAATGGCTTTGTTTCCCACCGCAGCACACGTATCCTCTCTGTAGACCACATGTCCTGTGCTCTCCTTTGAGAAAATAACAGAAATAAAGAGAGAGAAATGAATTGACAGGGACATGAGGGACATGAGGGACAGGGTGTGAGACACCCCTTGATAACATGCCAGTCCTGAGGAATGGCGTCACTGGAAAACCTGAGAGAGGAGATGAAGAACTGGGACAAAGAGGTGGTTAGAGGGACAGTCAGTGGGAGCAGGGTAGCAAGGTGGCTCAGTTAGCGTGATGCAGGGTAAAGGGACACCTTATTGCCTCCCTCCTGGTAGCAGTGGGGTCGAACCAGTCATCTCAATTTGACCAGTGAACAGGTAAGACGCTCTGCAGGCACAAGCTGGCAAAGGCAAACAGTAGGTGAAGTCAGGCAGGAATGAGTGGAAATGGGTATACATACTAACAGCTGATTAGGGAACAGGTGAGAAGGTGAGAAGGTGGGAGGGGAGGAGTCAGGAGGCTGAAAGGCAGGAGAGCAGGGGTTACTGCAGGGCAGGAGGGCGTGACAGGCTTTGAAATGACAGGAGAGTTAGTAAGATGACAAAGGCAGGCAGAGAATGAATGAATGCATGAATGCGCTGTGACACATGGCTGATTTAATGCCTGGATGTCAAAAGAGTTTTTGTTTTCTTTTTACAGGTCAACCAAGATAAAACTGTAATTCTAGGTTCTGGTGCTCACAGAAAGAAACTGGCCACATAATTAAATTCTCAAGGACTTCCCCTGAGCCAACAGGTGGGAAACCTTGGAGCTGTCTTTGACTCAGAATTAAACTCATTAAAGAAATGCTGTTAATTAACACAGCTCTGCTTTTGATCATCTCATAAATGGAGCTTGGGTGTGGCCATTTGTCTGTCTAAGAAACACACAGAGGTTAATTCATGCTTTTATATCCAGCAGAGTATTGTAGTTACCTCTTATCTGTTCCACACAAAAAGTCTTAAATCAGTAACAGCACATTCAGACCTCTGCTTCCTGAATGCTGACAAGAACCAGAGGAAGAAAACACATTGTGGAAAAAAAGGGGGGGGGATTGATGTCTTAAAATGCTTCACTCTCTCCTTATCTATTTTATTTGTTATTGTCTCTTATCTATTTTATTGTTTTTAATTGACTTTTAACTGTTTGATTGGTTTTGTTGATACGTTTTCATCAGTTTTATTTGTCACGTGCATTAGTCTCATGCTGTTTTACTTGTATTGTTTGTTTACATTCAGGTACATTTATACTTTCTTATTATCAGCTTATCAGCCATTTGGAACTTTACTTTAATCGAGAGTACTATACAAATAAAGACTGATTGATTGATCGATGTTGCTATCAACATAGACATAGACATAGATAAACTGCAGTGGGAGGTCACTCACTCTGCTTCATTATGTGTCTTCC
Source organism: Toxotes jaculatrix (assembly GCF_017976425.1). Classification (NCBI taxonomy): domain Eukaryota; kingdom Metazoa; phylum Chordata; class Actinopteri; family Toxotidae; genus Toxotes; species Toxotes jaculatrix. The sequence continues at coordinate 24,936,988 of NC_054402.1, read as the reverse complement.
TCCCTAATGTGTAACTGCAGGCATTAACAGTCCAGGTCAATAATAAACCGGATCACAGACTCACGTGTACACACCGAGCACAGAGCCCTGTGTGTGTTTTAGCTGCTGGTGAATTTCCATTCAGCGGATGGGAGGATCACTGAGGGCTATCAAGTACTTTTCCAATTCCTGGCACAGCTAGTGTGAGTGTTAAAGTGTTTGTCTAGATACCGAGACGATATGAGTACACCCACATGTACAAATACAGCTGAGACAAATGTACATTATCTAAAGTTACATTAGAAGTACTGTAAAGTGATGCAGTATTAGAAATGACTTGGAGGAATGTGGTATTTTAAGTAATACAGTAGTTTAAGCTTATTCTAAACTGTCCCACATGTGCCCCAAGAAGAAACATTACAGAAATTACCTGGTGACATGGTAATACTCCTATCATTATTGTTAAAATGATAAACTGTGAACTAGCAGTACCTAGTAACACCTAACTGGTAATACCGGTAATTTTGGCAATGCCCTTTAGTATGTTTACAAAATCAGTTATATTATTCAGTGATAAGATCAGGTACACCTTTATTAGTCCCACAATGGAGACATTGCATCCGTCACAACAGCAAAGAGACAGATACAGGCACCCATTTTTCAGTCCTGGTATATGTGTGTGTGTGTGCATGTGGTCTACTCAGCACAGCTGGTTGTACAGTCTAACAGCAGTGGGAAGGAGGGACCTGCGATATCGCTCCTCCGCTGTCTTGGGGTGAAGCAGCCTCTCACTGAAGGAGCTGCTCAGTGCTGTCAGTGTGTCCTGCATGGGGTGGGACTCATTCGCCATCATTAATGATAGCTTCGCTACCATCCTCCTCTCTCCCACCACCTGCACTGGGTCGAGGGGGCAACCCAGGACTGAGATGGCCTTCCTGATCAGTTTGTCCTGTCTCTTCCTGTCTGTCTTAGAGATGCTGCTGCTCCAGCAGACCACATTATAAAAAATGGCTGGTGCCACTACAGAGTCAAAGAATGGGAGTGTCTGCATCTGTTGAAGTCCACCACCTGGTTAAACCCCATGTGTCTAGTTTACTATTTCTACACCTGTTGAATACAAAAGATGTCACGTGTGTGTCTGTGATTTCTTTTTCAGTGACTTATGGGTAATAAGTGACTGATTAACACTGTCCAACTCACCCAGACTAAAACTTTCACCCTACTCCTTCAGACTATCAGAGACCAAGTTCCTGAACTCTCCTACGTCCTCTTTGAAATCAACTCATGTTATTTACTGGCAAAAAGCATTTTCAGTCTCACAGTGCAGAGAGAGAAGTTTCCAGTCAGAGACGTCTTCAATCAACTGCACTACACAAACAACCGTCCCTCCCAGTCCTGTTTTACAGTATCTGCAAATCAAAACAGATACATGATCCAAAGTTCATATTAACACCACTCAGTGTTACACACATTGTATAAAACCTGAGTGATAGCTGGGTGACGTGGTCTGAGGTGTTGATGTTGATCGCGTGACACCATTGTACCATGTGACTTCACAGAGTTACCGAAACGTTTAAACACTGCAAACAGACTGCAGCAGAGAAAGGGTTAATAAATGTTTGAAGATCCTGGAAGCCTATTCTCAGAGCCTGAGTCAGACTCTCACTCAGAGAGAACTGAAGTAACCTCATATTAATTGTTTGAGCAGGTTTAGTTGATTCACATGAGACGTCTGTCTTCTTCTTCTGCTGCTCTAAAATGGGTCAAGGCCCTTTCTCTGAAACTACCAACCACCATTATTTTGTCAAAAAGCCTTTATTGAAACTACACACACGCACACACACACACTCACAAAGACACACGCACACATACATAAAAAAAAAAAAAAAAAATTGCAGGAACTAAATACATTCATATACATATGATATATTTACCGCTTCTTACTGCATCTCACTGAGGCAGGAATGTGTTTTTCCAATCACAGCGGTTGCAGGTATACAAAAGCATGTAATGCAAACCCCTGTTAAGGTTCTGTGTAGATCACCAAGAGCTGCAGCCCATTCATGAGACCCTCTACATCTCAGCCGAAGATGAAGAGAACAAGCGGACCACTTACATACACTATCTGAACAAGAAACCTTTGGCATTAGCACTGACTGTCAGACAACTTATTGCTAAGAATGATTGACAGCTGCTCCGTACCCACCATCCTACAGAAACACAGAGGACGACACTAACGCTCACTTTCCCTTCTTCACTTCTTCTCCCACTGACACACAAACTGAAAATGACAGGCAAGGAACAGAAGGTTCTAAAAAAAAAAAAAAAAAAAAAAAAAAAAACGCTGCATCTTTAAAAAGTCTGACTTATTATGTGCATATACTGTGTTTCTATCAAGAGCTCAGTGAACATGAAGGTCTATAAAAGCAGATTGGATACTTTCTAGGGTTGCTGGAAATTCTACATACAGCAAAAATATGTGACCGGGCAGGAGCAGCAATGCAACTGCCACAGTGGAAATCTGACCTGTACAGAAATGTAATACACCTTTCATGGGCTTTAAGCAGTAAGATGTGCAGTTCTGCAGACATTTTTTTTTTTTTTTTACATTTAAAGGAGAACAAAAAGAACAAAATAGAAAAATACAAATGTTCAACATAAGGACTGGATATAAATGACAAAATAAAGTGAAAAAAAAAAAAACGACACAATTTTGTATTTACATATCACATGGAATTTTGTATACAGCTTTTTTTTTTTTTTTTTTTTTTTTTTTAAAGTTCAACTATTTATAGCAGTTAAGCAGCAGAGGTGCTTTGCTTGAGTGAGAAATGACACTGGTCGCAAGGCTTTATACTGCCCCACAGGGCAGGGCAGGGCGCACACACACACGCACACACACATTTACATACACACTGAAGTAAATTCATACCGTTGCCATATTTATCACCAGTCTGAGACATTTCTTGGGTGGACTGTGGGTGGGCTACTCCTGCATCATGTCAGGGTCAGACTGACTGATATTTGCCAGTTAGTGTAGATTGGAAGCAGATATTAGCAGCCACGTCAGGAGTTTTCTTGTAAACAAAGTTTACATGCAGCGTTTCTCACCTGACAAATATTCCTTCCTCAAACATCCTTTGCCAAGGGAACTGTAGACATTTTGGAGCCTTCCCTGGTTTACATTTGCTACCAGTCTGCTTCCCCGCCTCTGCTGGTACATCACTGGTGAACTAATCAAATAGATACTGTTTTTTATTCTTTAAGAATAGTGACTGAGATCCACAGTGGGCAGGACCCTGACCCATTTATCGGCTCTAGGAGTGAAATGGTTTTTTTTGTTTTTTTTTATGTTGAGCATGTAAGCTTAACGGTTAGTGATGTAGCTAGCCTGACAGCTAGCTTCTAATGTTGCCTATAACTGAAACATCCAAAAGTCTCACACAGCAGAAATGAAATGAGACTAGGTTTCATACTGTATTGGACCATATAACGGCTGATACACCTGGCAAACGTTATCTACGTATTGGAAATAAAAACTACTAAATACTGCTTCAGAGAAATATTCAAAATCTAAGAGAGAACCATTCATTGTGTTTGTCTCACGACAATCATGTATAAAGACTCCAAGTATCAGGACTTCACAGATCGGAGAATCAGCCTTCAAAACCCTGCACCCTTTACACACCCGTGCGTCTCTTCCCTTTAGCTCACCCACTGACAAACAGAAAGCCTGATGTGAAGAGCAAGCACCACTGCAAAGCTTCTCACATGAAGTGCAACAGCCATTTCAGGTCAGAGGAAAAGAAGAAGGGTTTACTGAACCTGGGAGAGCGATGGAGCCAGCTGGAAGAGGAGCTGAACATTTACAGGTAGCACACTGATATGATGGAGGGGAACAGGAAGCCCCAGAAATAACTCACAGGTAGGAATGGTGCAATGGCCTCAGCACACTCATTAATTAAATCACTTACAAAAATAAATACGCACGAAGCAACAAAAAAATCCTGCTGTTAAGAGGTTTTGGTTGGGGTCTGAAGTGAGGACGTGTTTCTGGGGATTCAGTAAAATTTCATTCTTTTCCTCCTGTTCTGATCATATTTGTTCAACAAAGTTCTATGAAAAAAATGTTTTTTCCCCAAACATTTTTTCAGAAAATAAGGGAGTCATTGGTTTTTCAGCATACAGCTGCTGTGGCATGTGCAGTTGGTGGTGGTTGGTGGTGGTGGTGGTGGTGGGGGGGGGTTAGATGACTCTGTATGTCAGGTAGTCGCGGAGCGGCGTCGGAATGGCCAGGGCCTCCACTTGCTGGGTGTTCATCACCCGGCGGAGAGCCATCCTGCACATGTGCTGCAGACTGGCAATGCTACGAGGACACTCCCAGAAGTGCACACTACCATCACGAGTCCTGCAACAACAACAACAACAACAACAAAGAAAAAAGGAGTGACGACAAATCAAAGAAGAGGAGCCAGAATACAGTATTCAAATTCAACCAAACTATTAAGTCATTACAAATCCCACCCTAAACTAGAATGAAAGGTCCATCTTTGGCCAGGTCACAGTTTTCACTCTGTCCTCCTTCACAAACTCTTGTGTGATTTTGTTCAGTGTGTTTAGGATCATGTTTTCTCTCCTGACACATCTTCTCTTTCAGTATTTGTTTGTTTGCACAAACTTGCATTCATGGTGGCAGTAAATGTCATCTCCTCCACACCTTTTTCCCCCACGCATGCAGACCCATATCACCAAACATGTTGGACCCCATCTGATCCAAAATCATTTATTTTGGTGTCATCTGATCAAAGAGTGTTTCAGGCCTCACTCCGTGTTGTTTGGCAAAGTGTAATCTTGCAGTTTTGAGCAGTTTAGTGAACACTGGTTTTCTTCTTGGAGGTTGACGCCATGTAATGTCCCTCACACTGTCTGTCAAACACCTGTTTCCACAGACAATGTCTGCACCAATGCCAGCGCTCTCTGTTTTTCAGGTCAGGGTTATGTAAGGAGCGAATTCCTGCACCTCCTCACCACTGCTGCAGCTGGGCTCCAGCTTTAGTTCATCAGCCAACACATGCTCTTTTATCCTCTCCCATCTTTATGAAGTCTTACAGTCTGGTTTCTTACTTGTTCAGGCAGTTCCTCACCATGTGCAGTCATGTTGCATAACTCAGGATAAAACTAAGGAAGCTGCGGTTCTGTTATTATCCTGTTTATGCTGTTAGGCTGAATTAGAAATCACAGCTGGGATCACTTTCTGTTGCACTGAGGTTGTACTTCAGAACCTCTGTTTTGAATGCTGTCTTTCTAATGTTTGTATTCAACTGCACATTAGATCAAATACCCTGCACTTCAACATAAAATGTGACAATTACTGTAAGATGACACAGTTTTGAATCATGTAACATTTTAGTGATATTGCAGAGGGTTGCACTCAGTTTTGTTATATACTGTATCTCTGAGCTACACATTAGACTAAACTGAAAACAGTTAAGACTTAGCCTGATAGGGTCTAAGGTCTGCAAATGGTGACAGTGAGCCGAGACAAAACACGAAGAACTGGTTTCCTTGGCTCTTTTGTCGTAAGGCAGGAGTCAGTAAGGTGCGACTGAGGTAACGTAATGCCAGTTGTGTGTTTAGGATGATGCATGTCTGAGCATGTGTCGGTGTCTTACCCAGCAGAAAGGACACTTCCTTCAGGAGAGAAGGCACAGCAGAGGCCATTGGAGAGAGGGGCGATGGCCTGAGGGGCCCTTTCCTCGATGCTCCAGAAGCGAACCAGCCTGTGCAGAGACAGAGAAAATGTAATTACCGTCTTGTGGGTGTATGCCTGCACCAACCAGGCCAATGCAACACATTAGATTGATACAGGCACCACAGTTTCAAGGTGTACACGTCAGCTTAGTGTCACCAATTCCACCACTGAATAAACACACAAAAATCTTGGACAGGAAAAGCATGCCAATGATCTAACTACTGTTACTGTGTGCTCAGACAGAACATAGTGAATTTTAGGGGCAGCATGACCGCAGTAGCCAAGGGTGTTGCAAACTGACATCAGGCTGTGACCACAAGAATTAAAAATATTTCAACTTGAGCAGAAAATGTGTGAATAAGTCATTGTGAATCTGCTTCGTAAAAAAAAAAAAAAAAAAGAGAGACTGAAGGGAAGTAACAGAAAGGACCGGTGAGTTATGAGATCAGTCAAACACACAGAAACACTCCCACAGACAACGGCTGATGTGAACCTTGCAAGCCAGCTCACTGTTAATGCCACTACTGTTTGTACATTGTACGTCTGGGGGCGAATGAACGCTGACTGTAAGGGTCCAGTGGTCGAATACACACGAATGACGCAAGTTGAAAATTTGCTTTGCTTTCTGTTTGCGTACAACGTTTTAGTTTTAAGTAAGAACGGCTCCTGGAAGAGCTCTCACAGAATCATCTCACAGGATCATTTCCTGGACTGCATGGCTGGGATCAGGAAATATACTGCCAGTCACTCCATAAGATTAGGAGATTTAGAGTGATTAAAAACAACATTGTGAGATTAAAAATTTGATTTACATTAGAAGATTGATCTCTCAGGTAGTGTCTCCTACTAATTACATAGACTGTCCCTGCACGGTTTCATGATGAGCCAAAAATATTTTTACACTTCTCAGTGTTTCCCGTATATTGATCTATTTGTGTTGGACTGCCACATATTTATCATTCACAGTCCCTGTCAGTCGGGCCCCCCTCTAATTCTGTTGTAAAACACTGTTCTAGTCATATCTTTAAACAAATTTCATGCCAATCTGGCAGGCAGTTGTTAATATTCCATGGACAGGGCGAAAGGCCACTTTTCTAATCACTTGCAGACTTAAATTGTCTAACTTTCCAGTGCCTACAATAAATAGCTAACACTGCTAGCCAAAACTTGGGAGCTGGCAGTGTTTTCCCTGAAATATTTAAAGCCTCCAGTGGGAGGGCAGCTTCGGTTTGTTTTCCCCCCCTCGCAGCCACCATTTTGTGGAGCTTCCTCTTGCTTCTTTTCTCAGCATATTTTCTACCAACAGCTCAGTGCTCGGCCAGCAAGTAGTCAGGGTGATTAATAGTTGCCCTGTGACAGTCATGTGACCCGTCCACACAGACAAACATACAGTAGCTCTGTGCTCTAAAGTCCTGTTAAGGCTCATGACTCGCAGCAGGATTTAAAAACAAACTGCAGCCAACAGTGAAACTGTTCTGCTGCACTCTGCTGTTTACACATCAGGCCGTGTGCACTAATAGGCATCAGAAAAAAAGACTTTAGTGAACAAACATCCACTCAAGAGGTAAACACGTGGGTTTGTCGAGGCTCATACTGAATGAGCTGTTCAGGATGTAAACGCTTTGAAATGTGGAAAATGGTGCACTTGTTTATCTACTGCTGAAATATATCTAACCTTTTAGAACAGACACCACAAGGCACAAAATATCAATGATTATGGTTTTTGAAGTTCTATACTAAAGACTGGATTGATATGTTAGCTGTTTTCATTTTAAACAATCCCCCCCATTCAAAGAAAACAGTTCTTCCTTTAAAGGGAAAGGGGGAAGCTGTCCCACCACTAAACCCAGACACTGAGATCTAACCAATTAAGGAACATGACTTTAACCCTGATCTCATTCAGTATCTTACTTGTCATCAGTAACGCTGGCGATGTGGCGGCCATCAGGGCAGAAGCTCACAGAGCGAACCCAGCGGTCATTCGCTCCTCCAGCAAATATGGGTGATGGAGGAGGGAAGAGATGGCTGGAGAGAGATGAGTTCAATAACAGAGTCAGTATTAGAGCTTCTCCAGGTTAAAAATGAACAGTCACTAACAGCCTTTCCACTTTGACTCAATATGTGTGTATGACTTCTGACAAAAGAAGCAGCTCATTTCTTCTCTTGAAAAGGAACAGCTGAACTCATAATCAATGAAACACACTTTTGCTCAGTTCAGTACAGTTCGAGAGGGTTTGCAGCAACAGTCTGTACAGAAGCTAATGTTAGCAAAGAGAGATATATATTGCTGCATATTGTTCACCAACTTCTCTCCTAATGCTGCTGTAACACTGTTTACCATTATCCAGAAAGTATTATTAGTATTACTTCTGTTAGACAAAAGTTACACAGACTCACTTTAGATAACATACTGGCCCAAAGTATTTAGAAAAATAAGCAATACTTGAGCATTGTAATTGAATAGCTGGGACTCTCCACCATGATCTGTGTGGTTATGAACAATAATTCCAGAGCAGCAAACCCCCTCTCCCCCTGGCCTCCACGCTGTGTGTTCATTTCTTACCCCAGTTCCAGCAGGATGGTGGCCTTGTGGTGGTCCCATACAATGACCCTGGTGTCATAAGAGGCAGTGGCCAACAGTGCCCCGTCTGGGGAAAACTCACAGGACACCACGTCATTGTGGTGCCCCTCCAGCTTCCGGATCAACGTGTACTTATCCATGTTCCATAGAAACACCTGCAATGTGAAGAGAGCTCTGTTATAGCCCATGCAATGATTTGGAAAGAGTACAGCTCTGCTATCTAACACTTAAAATTACTATATGCTCATAAAGCATTTAGAAATTAAATTAAAAAAAGATTAAAATAGTATTAAACAAATATGCTCAAGTTATGCTCAGTGTCATTGTAAAGCTCTGTAACATTAAACCAGACCAAACAAAGAAAAGAGCACATGCTACACAAGCAGCAAGGCTATGTCAAAATGCAACATTTCACCTACACTGACAAGTAGAATTAATATTCCAACATTACAAAATACTATTAAACTACATTATAATTTAAGTTCATATATATTATCTTTTAATGTGTTATTAAATATATTAAATAAACACTTCTATTAGTTTAACCAAAAAAAAAAAAAAGTCTACACAAAGAAAGAGAAAATAAAACAAGCAGTAACTTAAGGTAACATAATTTTACTCCACTGGTTTCCCCTTTCAGAGTTTTAGTTCTCTGTGTTTACAATAGGCTCGCACCTCCGGCAGAAGCCTACGAAGAGAGACAGATACTGCAAGAGAAAAGAATATTTTATGGCCAAAGGGTTGATACCTCTGGCAAAGTACATATATGAATACACACACACACATACACACAACCACAACCACACACACAACCACACACACATCCACATGTTGGGAGAAAAGAGATCATCTGTGGAAGACTTCTGCTTTTAACAGTCAGCCATGGTCTTAGTATTAATGTCTTTGCTCCAGGACAATGCATCAGGAGGTAGCTATACCAGGAGCTATGCAATTAAATAACTATCTAGCTATCATCTCTTAACTTTTTATTGTTAGAAATTGAAAATTCCTTCAAGAGCTGCAAACACTGTTTTTGAACAAATGCAGTTAATGATCTATATAAATAACAGTCACATGCAAGCTAATGGTTTAGTTCCTTCCTCTTTAGACTTGCTAGTTTCCTCATTTTCTAGCTCTCCGGTTTAAAGTGAAAACATCATGTGGTGAATTCCTAAGCTTATTCTTTTTCCATCAGAAGTACGCTGATGGAGAATTGCGGATGAAATGCAGTAATTTATTGCTGCTCAAATGAACTCAAATGTTCTTTATTAAAGCAGAAAAAGCCACAGAAGAACTGCAGATGGACAAGTTACCACAGAACCGGCCAATTTGTCGACTGTTTATCTCAGCATCGGGTTTGTTCTTACGTAAGTTTTAAAGCAACAGCTGACATCTGTAGGACACAATAAAAAATAATCTTTTGAGAATTATTTTTTGTATATGAACAATAATGTGAAACCTATGCAACATCTGCAAAGCATTGGCAGTGGCTGGCTAACACTGACAGAGAGGGGAGTGGTTGTTGGTTGTTAAACTGTTGTGGCTGGCTGAATTGTTCTCTATAACTTGCAACAAGGGAAACATTTAAACTGACAGTAACAGTCATTCTGGTAACAAAAGAGAAGCTACTGTGTGCAGATGGTCGACGGAGCTATTTAAAGATGATGGGGGGGGTAGGAATTGGGGTTTGGGAGAGAGGTGGGGGGGTTTGAAGGGGAATAGAGGGGGTTTTTAAGTACCAGTTTAATAATAAGTTTTAAACTGAAATTAATTAAATAAAAAAAGGAACTGCAACAGCAGAGGTAGACAGACACGGAGCAGCACCTACGTACAGATTGACCTTGCTGGTCAGGTGCCAGGCTGCCCCTGGCCAGGCCTTTGGCCATTGCGCACTGTGCGTCCCCGGTTTACACCGGCTGCTCAAAATGTCAGCGCAGCGGTCCTTTCAAAACCAATCACACACTGAGCTCTGCCACCACCTGTGACAGGGAGAGCAAGACACACACTGTAGGGACACACACAGCCTAACAAAGCTACCACCATGTCTACCATTACCACTTTGTTCACATTAATCTTGAGCTGCAACACTGTAGATAAGGTGAACTAATGGTGCCCAGCCTGTAGAATCAATATCCAGAAACATGTATGCCTTAAGGGCTGCAGAAACAGGTTTACTTCAACATCTGCATTCGTCATTTTTCAGGTTTTTCCTTTAATTTGTCAGCTTGTATATGACAATGGTGAAAACAGTTGTCTGCTCTGCATGCAAACGTCAGAATACCAAAATCCTTTTTTTTTTCCACTGCAAACAAAACAAAAAAAAACCCCAAACACAATCTAGATGCAGGTAGCTCAACTTATAATGACACCGAGCACAGTTTGTTCTAAGGTGGGAATGGGAGGGCAGGGCAGATGGGAAGTGTTTTTTTTTTAAGTTGTAGGCTGATCAAGCATAACTGGTCACAAGCAAATGCAAACAGATTAGCTAGCAAACTCATCAAAGTAAGTAAAAAGGAACTTGTATACGTACTGCTTTGCCGGCGCCAACTGAACACAAGATTGAGGAGTCGGGGGAGAAGGCGCTGCAGTACACCCAGTTCTGATGCCCCCGCAAAACCTTCACCATGTTACCTTGAAGACACAGACACCTTGATGAAGCAGTGTACCAGAGCTTGCATGAGCAGTGAATGCTTGCTGGTTAGTGTGTGGTTTGAAGCAGTGCTGCATTTTGTGGTTCACGCAGGCCACACAGCAGATAAAGGACTGTGTGAATTTCACAGCATATACTAACATACGTTATACTGGGCTTGCTGGATTATTCTACATATTTACAGCCCCTGCATCTTTCACCTACTTTTCTAAACTGGTCTTATTTTTCAGGGGACTGGTGTTTTCCCCTGTCAACAGCATACTCTCAGTTGTAGAAACAAAAGAGAGAAAAACAGAAATTTGAATTTTAATGATAGCTTTCTATAAAGAACAGATCATCTACATACCATCATCTTTGAGGTCCCATACACGGAGGGTCTTATCTCTGGATGCAGAGACCAGCATGAGGCTGCCGTCAGGAGCAAAGGTCAGGTCTCGCACTATGTCAGTATGGTCCATCAGATTGAGCAACAGTTTTCCTACAACAAGCCATCAAATCAAACAGAGGATTAATAAACTCTTCCACAAGTGAAAATGTCTGTGATACACTATTTACAGGCACAACTACAATTCCATTCCCTCTCCAAAAACCTCCAAATCTTCCAGCTACAAGGGGAAAACCACAAGACTGAAACAAAAACAGTTCTTCGGAGTATATCCTGAAATGAGTGACGAAAATATAGAGACATGCTCAGTGGATTTGTCAGTCTACTGAACAGGTAATCCTAGGATCAATTCTGAATATAACACTGCGTCGACACAGGAGGCGTAGCATGTGAAGCACGTTAGCAGAGCGGCAGCAACTCCAGTCCTCTGTCTGTGTCTACACAGGATGAGTTCACTCAGTAATAAATGCTGATCTTGGATCTTTCTGTATGGTATCGTCCAGCAACACATACCACTGGTACGATTTAAGGCAATTTTATAGCATAGCTTTAACTCTGCCATAATCTGAAAACCTTCTCCCCAAACCATGCAATGGGCTGCATTTACATGCAAATAAATCCTGCCATCTGGCAAGGCTCCTGTGAATCAGTGAGGTGAAAAGAGGAGAGCCAAGGTTGTGCAGCTGATGTTTGCTCCACAGGTTTCTGGTGCTTCTGCTGCCTCACCCGGGTGAGGCAGGCTAGTAGGTGAGATCAGACTGGGTGTGGCTGCAGAGCAAGGCTTTTGCTTTTTACAAACTAACCAACTTTGCTAGTAATCATTTTATCTAAAATGTAGAGCCCAAAATACTTCCACACTGCTTCTCAGATGCTTCATTGCTGTAATTATTTGATTGCACGGCTCCATCATTTTTATTTCTTAGTTTCGCTTACTGATGGGCCAGTGGTGAATGCAAGAGGCCAATGAAGTAAAATCGATATGACTGTCAGTTCATAGCACACTATAACTTTAAGAATAAAGGAGGTATTGGAGTAATACACAGTATATATTAATACATGGCTGCAAAGGAGAAGCAAGAACTGTATTCACCAGCTGCATATCCAGCTTTAAACAGGCTGTGTGTTTAGTCTGCTGCTGCCTAGCAAACACTGAGGCTTAGTGATTATGAGTTATGAGCTTGGGGAGAATTTTCATTTTCCTAATCTAATTAACTAATTTAATTACCAAATCTGATTATCAACTCACAAAGCTCAAGAGGGAAACTACTTCAAATTAACAACAATGTATCCTCACCAGTGTAAACATCCCAGATCTTGATGCGACCATTGTTGAGGCCTGTTGCCAGTAGAAGCTGGTCCTGGCCAAACTTGAAGCGGTGCCACTCAATGTTTACACAGCGACTCTGCTTCTCTGGCACCGAAGAACCGAAGGCCAGGCCCCAGACGATGTCACCGCAGTCGATGGTGTGTTCGCAGGGCTCGCCGGACACGGGGATTACCTGGCCTCCGTCGCTGTTCTGACGGGACAAACGCCGGGGGCTTGAGGCATTGGTGCCCTCTCCACAATGGCCCACTGAACTACAGAAACAGACAAAGGAGAAAGATATACAAGAAGAGGTCAGCAAAAGACAGTTGTTATGAAAGCCAGAGAGTATATGAGGTCATTCCATTCAAGATTGGTTTTCATATTTACAAAAAGCCTAGCCGTGCCACGAACGACCACAAGCAGTGGCACAGTGTAAGTGTTTTTCCCCTGCACCACACAGCAAAGTAAAGCTATAAACCTAGTTGACATGTTGGAGGTCTGCTAGTCACAAGCCACAGTCATAGCCCGTTACCTGCAGCCCTTTTCCTGTTAGTTCGCTCACTGTGGCTGTTCCTGTTTGGACTATGTTCCTCTCTGAAATATGAAAACTGATCTGCCGACTAAATAGTGCAGAATGTGTCCATATCTGGCTGATTAGACCTGCTTTTACTGAAGAATATCACTGCTAATGTGGCCTCGATTGATTGTGTGAATGCTTCTCTCTCTCTCTCTCTCTCTCTCTCTCTCTCTCTCTCCCTATAATTAACTGGACATTTGCCCAGGGTTTACCCCGCCTCTCAGCTGGGATGAGCCACGCGCAACCCTAAAGGGTAAATGAGTATATCTAATGACTGATAGGATGGAGTAACTTAACACAATTCTATTATGGCTGATTTCTGAAAGTACAAACAGGGCCTTTTATATGTCTTAGCCACAGGTAAGGGGAGGAGACTCTCCATGGTTGGTCATGCTACCAAGCAGGACCACCGCAGCGCTGTGAGGCTATCCCCTGCTGCGAGGCTGTAGTGGAAATGTATGTCATTACAGCTTAACTTGCCGATGGAAAAATCCTGAATTTCTTTTAATGGCTGCAAAGTTTAGTATTTCATGCCACTGTCGGGGGAAAAAAACAGATAACCAGGCTGCTATTTGGGAACAACAAGCACTTGTTCCACACACAATTTCAATGTGTGGCTCTGAGTCACAAGGCCAGATTGACTGGAAAAAGAGCCTGTTAAGCAAAAAGGGAGCTGATAATACAAGCCACGTGTCCTTGGCACTGTGGAGAACCTCTTTGTGTTCACCCTGCTTCCTGAATTAGGCAGGAATCTGAGGGCAGATAAACTGCTAGAAAGTTCTACTAGTCCAAAAGTCTTAGGCCTCTTTCCTATTCATTTGAATGGGGAAGTGGTCTCAGACATTTGGACCCCACTGTTGATTTGCCAAAAACCAACACTATATATGTGGATCTTTGTGTAACTTATTCATTCAGTCAGTAAATGATAACGCCTTTATATCATGCAGAATAACAATAATAAGGATTTGTGGCTTTAAGCTGCCTCAAAGCTACTTTTGCTAAAAACCACAGATAAGAAAAATCAAATAGCAGTCAGATTTTACTGCCAAACACGCAGGGGTAACATTTTCCATGCAAACATGCAAATCTAAAAGTGTGGGTAATTCATGTGTGAAAATAACTGTGCTCACTGCCCTCCTGTTTAGAACAACAGGTCAAACACTGATGTAATACTAATGACATCAAGTTCAGGCTCCTGTTAATCTCTGGGGAATTTGGTGGTTTACATAATCCCAACGATTTGCCTCTAAACTGCAGATAAGTGCACTTGAGTTTGCCAAAGTAAAATGCAGTTAGTCTGTATAAATGTCAAAATGACATCGAATGCAAACAGAGAAGCTAAAGCACGCCCAGGAAAAGTGAATATTCTGTAGTGTGGGAGGGATTAATCATAGCTTTAGCTTATTGTCTTAATGTCAACAAATCCACATTTACTGTGAACGATGGTCAACAACATCCACGGTGACATTTTTTTTTGGCAAAGTCTGAGCACATTGTTTTGACAGTCTGTGCTTCAAACAATCACCGTATCTACGTGTCTTAGACACCAAGGCTACCAGGACACTTTTTTAAAACAGCAATGAACACTAGACATTGAGTTCTACAAATAAAAAGGTTATTCGATGTCATTTGCTTCAAAGCACTACTTTACTAATTATCTGTAAAACTTGTAAATTATTGTGGTGGTAGTCAGTATGTCACAGAGAGCTTGAAAACAGGTGACCTATTTTAAGTGCATTTTGTCTTTTATTTTCAGAAGCTGAATTATAAATACTTTTCTAGGAAAAAGGTTTAAGGAAACTTTAAATAGTCATCAGCTGAAATAAATAATGCACGCTTCTGAGAAAGACAGAATGTTTTTTTGATTTTTTTCCCCCACAATGTTTGTTCACACATTTTGAAAGTCAAAACATGTTTTTGTACAATACGGTACATACAGTGATAAAATATTTATTGTCACTCTGTCCTGAATTCTGGATTTTCATTTCATCTTCTTTATGTAAGAATTTGGTACCTCTGGATCAAATCCTTCAGGAGTTTTCTGAGTTAAAATTTTGAAAAATATAAACATGATTGACTTCACAATTGACATTGGTTTGCCATGAAGAAATGTTTCTTCAAATAAAGCATGATGTGTGGAAAAAAGATTATAGTCTACAGGACAATTAGACAATCAGTCAACCAAACTTTATCTGTTAATGCCAAAACTGTAGTGGCTTGGAAGTTATAAGAAAAATCTTATAGTTGTTATTATAGCACCATCATAACATCAGCTGATGTAGTTTTCCTTGTCTGCTTAGTGGTCTTCCATGTTTGGTTGCTGTATGTCTTATCGTTTCTGAGACACTTTTTGAGGGAAATAACAGTAATTCTAATGATAATAACAATGCCAATAATAATAATAATAAGGATATGAAGGATTCACAGATAGTTAGAGCACCTGCAGTATGTGGACCCCTAAATATTACATGGATGATACAAAAACAAGTAAGATGTACTCTACAGTAAAATACTAAAACCTTAAAAGGTCCACAACCTAAAGAGGATTCCCACACACTCAGCTTACAGTTGAAGGTTTTCAGATTTTTATTTCAAAAACATTTCAACCAAAGTCATAAATATGTATGTTAATACTTTATAATAATAATAAAAATAATAATAATGGTAGCTACATTGAGGTACTAATAGTAACTGAGTGCACTAGCATTAAGTTGATACTTACAAGTCCTTCAGGCATTTTGTCCAGGGAATGAGCCTGACAATGCGACGCCCCTGAGACCAAGCAAAGTAGGAACCATTGGGTGCAAAGGCTACTGTCCAAGCCTCGCGCCCAGACTTCTGGTCAAAGGGAGCAACAGGCACCAGGAGTTCACCGATGAACTTAGCCTTACCTGGAAAAACAACAACACCGTTACTTCAGCTACACTCATCCATAGGATCACTTATTAACATGTTACAAGCCCACTGTTTATTCAGGCCAACTGACAGGAACTCTATTCAGCCTAAAGTAACCTCTTCACTCTGAGACAGGCATCTGATTGGCTAACTGTTCTAACCAAATCATTCGCACCAAAAGAGTGGGTGGGGAACACACAAGATAAACAACTTAAATGAGCTGTAATATAAGAAATTAAAACAATGAATGTGCTTTTTTTTAAAGAAATGAAATACACTATTAAATTTATACATGCTTAAACATATGGCAAATTCACAGGCAATAATTGGCCTTACATATTTGCATATAGCTCTTATTGTGACAGCAGATTTCTTTTAGGACAAATCCCTTACGATAGTGTACAAAGTCTTAGCAACACGTTTTACACAGTGTTTGTTACAGTTAAATGCTGGGAACCACTTGGATTCTCCTTTACAGGTAAATATGAAGGGTTATCTTTTTAAGTACAAGTGTGAAGGTAAAACATATTGGGTAAAGCCTAAAGGTAAAGGTAAGCATGAGATTTGTGTCAGAACTGCAAATAAAAAGTCAGGCAGCACAAAGCTGACAATGAGGGCAAAAGTCTGATCAGTGAGCCAGAAGCAGAGAGAACTGTAAACACAAGGACTTATTATCAAAAAGTAAAAGACCAAAAGTTTACGTGATTACACAAATACTTTGCAAGTAAAAAGTTTTATTTTTGAGGTGAAATCTTTTGCTTCTGTGATTTTTATCCCCCCTGAAATAATTATTTTTGTTTGATTAAAATGACACAAATCTGATTCCCTAAGAATAAATTAAAAAATTAAAAATTAAAAATGTTACTGAAAAGAAAATTTCCTGCAAAAATTCATGCCACAAGCTGTAACGCAGCCAAAATGATCACCAAATCAAAAAAAAAAAAGTTGCAAAAAATGTACAAAAAAAAGGGCAAGAGGGGGGCACAAGGGTTAAGGATGAGGACTAACTGGTTGGTTTTGCTAATGTACATGGGCTCCGGTGTAAGACCGGGACTGTCTCCAACGCAATGGATCAGCGTCCCGAATGGTGTTTTCACCAAGCAGAACATACAAAGACTATTATACGTAACAATAGTCGATGAAGGTTAGCTTAAATTGGTTTAATAGCAGTACTGAGCTGTGTCGGTGCTTACTTCCGCCCATCACGGTGTAATGTAATGAAAGACCATTTAAGCTAGCTTGGACGTCATACTGGCCGTTTTTAGCTTAGTGTAATATCAATGATCAGGCTACAACGGACAGTTACAGGCTCACAACATCAGAAGCTAACACTGTACTGCCTGGAAATGGTCTACAGTTAACACTGTAACCACGCTGCTGCCCGGATCTACTATCACAGAGGTTTGAAGTGTAGCATTTTTTCTACTTACCTATTTCATTTTCGTTTACAGAGTCTGGAAAGCTTGCCATCTAAGTAAGCGCACAGAACTAAGAGAAAAAGCCAAGCACGGACGGTAAAACTAAAATACCTAAAGAAAATAATCAATTAGTGCGAAATTAGACGGCGCTTTTTTCCTCTTCCGATGTCTGAAAAGTCAGATGAATTCCTCCGCCAAGCTTGATGTCCCGGATGGAAAATACAGTCGTCGTTAGACCTTTGTAAATTTCTTTTTTTTTTCCTTGACTTCCTCGACAATAGACTTAATGTTACTGGTCAAATCTATAAGTATGCTGCTCGCGTGTTAATACTCTCGCGAATTAAAAACAATTTAACTCGTAATAAGACTATTTGATTTAATAGACCTGAGTACGTGACAGCTCCTAGCAAATACAATGGCTTCTAAGTCGAGCTATTTTCATGTAGAAGAGGACTGACCATAAAACTGTGGGAGGAGTTTCATTTACGTCAACGGGGTTGCTATGGTAATACTATTAACTCCTCCCTCCTCTCTGCTGTCTTATTTCTTTTTCTTTTTTTTTTTCCTGCTGCTTCCCTCGCCCCTTCCTTCTTTAGGCAACAAACAATAAAATGATGCATTACTGCCACCAACCGGTACAGAAGGTGAACTTGTGCATTAAATATAGGTATAATATAAAAAGTTTTATTTAATTTTTTATTTTTTTAATTGAACTACAAACCCAAGACTTAGATATAGATATTTTTGTATTATTCGTATACTGGTATATGCAATAAATAAATAAATAAATAAAGTTGCTAGCATTGTTTTTTATACCATTGAGTTGCTTGGTTCCTAAGCCCCCTTTCTTCTCTCTGTGCATTGTGCAGGTCACAGATGGTCCCAGACAAATTATTTTAATGACCATTTTAAAACCATGTCAGCAGAAATAACAAAGGTCCGACACATTTTGGCCTCTCTTAAAGAAAATGATCAGGAGTTGATGTTGTGTTTTAGTTATACATCATCACAGTACAGCCAGACTGATACACACTAGTATTCTAAAAGTAATGGTATATCATTCAACATATAAACATAAACATAAACAGTTTTGGTAAGGGTTTTATACATTTGGTTATAAAGGAGTTATGAGCAAAAATAAAAGGACAGAAGTGTCCCTTGACATGGACATGTTGAGGAGGAAGTGGGTTGTGCAATAGTAGGTCTGAAAAACAGATGAGCTGAATTGCAAAGATATTTAAAGAACGACATCCAGTGATGGATCGACTTGAGGAATGTGGGCAGAAAGATCACTGGTCTGATATGTTGAGATTTGGATTTTGAATGAAGGGATTTGACAGTGTGGGAAAGGAGAAACGGCAAAGATAAATAGATCAGGAGTTTATAGCCAAAGATTGCTCAAAGAGGAACAAGGCAGAACATGAGGGAAGAGATCTTCTTTATTACTTTAGTTTTGCCTAAGCTTCATTTCAATAAGGAGAAATCAAACAGACTCCAATGAATGATTGGAGCATCTTCATTAAGAGAAAGCCCATATGAAGATGATAGGAGACAGGACAGGATCCTCCAAATTAACTAAAAGCTTTCTTACTGTGGAGAGGTAATCATTGTGAACAATAAGGAGCCATCTCACCTACATGGAGCCAACCTATTAGGATGTGTGATACAAAAGGGACAGATAGGGATGGAATTTAATGGAAGGTTAGAGGCAGTTGTTGAAGGCCAGAGAGAGAAATAGATGTTAGAGTGCAATGAAGGCTATAGTGCCTTCAAAGGCCAGAGGAGTGAGATAGATGTGAACATGTGATGAAAGTTTAGGGGCAGGGAAGACCAGAGGAGAGAGACAGATGTAGGCCTGCGATGAAGGCTATAGGGCTGTTGAAGGCCAGCGGAGAGACAGATTGATGTCAGTATATGGGCTATAGGCCATCAATGACCTTACCTACTTAAAACCTAGGTAAAAGGCTCTTAAGTCTATAAATTTGGGAGTAGGATTGAAGGGAGGGGTGTATTTGTTTTACTGTTCAATCACCAACAGTCTTTCTCCAGAATCACTTACTCCTCTTTTAACTCGGTATGAACATGTTAATAAGATAAACACCACGTGTAAAAAGATATTGAATGTGATGAGATGTTTAACAAGGTCAGAAAAGAGGAACATTAGATCATTTATGTTTACATGATCAATTGCAAAAAAGCATGTAGGTGGCAGTAATGCACCTGCAAGCTGTTTTGCCAACCGCCAAATAAAACAAAAGAAGAAGAAGAAGGAAAATCCACCGTCCTGCTGCTCAGCTGTGCTTCCTGTCGACACTGAGCAAACTGTGGATATTATCTGTTCAGCTGGACCCTGTGTGTGCCGCTGTCAGTGAGTAACGCTAGCATCGCTTGTTTTCCCAGCCAGAAAGACGCGGTTGACCTTACATAGTTTTACCTGCTGCATTTAACATTAACATTCAGCCTCAGTTTTATGGCTTCACTTTGTAAACACCAGCACGGCGAAGGGGGGAAAAAAGTGTTGTTTTCAGTAGTATGCATCGTCCACACTGAAAAAAAAAACGATGCAGTTCGTGAGATTTGTGTGTTAAATTCGGTGACACATTAATGCAGAGCTAATGTGGGTTAAATCGCTGACCGAGGCCTTGCAGATTGTGATTCCCTGTCTGGAGAAGCTCTGTGTCTGGTTGTGATTAGTTACCGATAGCTGCAACTGCTAACATATTGCTGCTAAACCTTGTTTCACTAAAAGGCCGCTGCTAACGTTAGCTGTTGTGGTGTAAAGTCAACTTTATATTTTATTTTTTTAATAAAAAAAAAACATACGATATTTAGAGCTAAATTTGAGGGGTCAGAGTTGGCGAACAGCTGGAGAGAAGAACCGTTAGCGTGTTAGCAGCAGCGATCCGTTACCGAGAAGAGCTTCTTTGTACTGTAAGCTATCCCCCCCTTTATAATCATGATATCTCAATATGGCCCCGTTTATAGACAAATATAGGCAGATTGTATGCACACAAACATACAAAACAAAAGTTAGGAGCTTTACGACCCCTCCTAAAATCAGCTTATACCGACAGCTGTTCCTCCCAAAATACTCTCACCTTAAAATATGCCCTGGTGGCCGCTGTAACAGAGATCTGAGTTTACACAGACTCTGATTTATCTGTTATACAAACCTGTGGAAGTGGGGCAGGCTTCCTGCTACTGCTTTTTACAATATCTTAGTTTAGATTTTGTTTGTTTGTTTGTTTGTTTGTTTGTTTGTTTGTTTGTTTGTTTGTAGCTGTGACCATCGGTTTCTGTCACAATGTTTGGGTAACTGTAATAAAGAGGTGAAAGGTTGTGATGGGACAGTTTGAGGAACAGAGTATACCTGGTGCTGATGCTGGATTTTTGAGGCAGGTGCTGCTATTCGTATTTTAGACATAGAACATGAATTAATATGCCTGAAAATGATGTCTTTAATTTGTTCCTTAAAGAATCATGCATATTATACATGTAGTGAGTTGTTAAAAACATTAACATTACCTTCGTGTACCAGGAGTCCACTTCTAGAAATAACAATGCTTATTTTGAAATATTTCTATCATCATGAAAAACATTTGGTTAACTGCTCCTGTTGGCCACTACAACAGCTTCTGTGTCAACTGAAAAAAATGCACATAGGTACATCACTCACTACTGACCTGAAAAACGAGTAAAGAGAAAACAGCCGCCATGAACATAAAGTCACACTAAACTGTAATAACATGAAATGGCAATTTTAGTGTGATTACTGGGCTCACAGCCTCCCTGACCACCAGTCATCAGTAAGAAGCCCTGTGCAGTTGGTGAGAATGTGGACCGCAGTGTTGCAGATTTGAGGACGTATGTCCCGGGTTCATGGAACAGTAGTGACACAATTTCAGAAGCTCACGCTGGCACTTGGTACACTGCGTTATGTGTCACAGAGGGCATGTGGTGGCCTCTTCTGCATTTAGCTCAGTCACTAAGCTGTGGTGTTTTCTTCATGGGTAAGACTCTTTTACTTCCGTAAAAGTTGACCTGTTAAACCTGCAGTATTTTCTACTGGGCACACCAGAAACCAGTTGTGAACAGAACAATGACACATCAGCCTTGTGCTGAACTTGTCAGCAAACAGTTGTGTGGTTACACATCTAGCAGGTATGGGGAAAAATGATCATTACAGCTAGTGAATGTAAATCCAACATTCATTGTCTTGCAGCTCTGCTTTTGGTTTCTAAAAAAAAAAAACTCCTGAGGGGAATATCTGGCTCATTAGCTTCTAAATGCTCCACCATGTTCACCATCTTGTCTCTAACTGTGTAGGCTTTTTTAGAGCTCTCTCGCTGAAAACAGCTGCATGCTGCAGCCAAAAACAGGACTGTGAGAGTGAACCAAAGCAGGTCGGACAGCTGAACAATGAGCTGAAACCTGCTATAAACCTCCACAGAGCTCAGGGGAGCTGCATTCAGCTGATAACTCTCTGTAGGTTCATCACCACGAGTGATCCCTCTCACACCGTCACGGTCTTTTAACACATTGTTATAGAAAGTTCACCATTAGTGAGGTGCAGTAACGAAATGGGATAGTTTGGTTTGTTTATTATTATATCACACTCCTAGAGTCATTTATGTGTCTGTATGCCGTGTATCTGTGGTATCAAATGGTCCCTCTCAAAGGACGAATGTACCATAAACATCATCAGAAATATATATCTAACAAAATTAGCCTACACGTTCAAAGGTGCATGTATATAATTATGCTTATTTCACTAATAAAACTTAAGTGAGGTTTGATCAAACTTAGGGGAAGCTCAGGGGAATTTGTTGCCCTGATTTGGGCCCCTCAGGCAGCACTTCCTCTCACACCGTGTGCAGATTTCTCTTAAACAGAAGCACTTGATTGGTGAAGCTCTCTGGGAATGGGGCACAGCCTGAGAGGAAGTGCTGGTTGAGAGGCCTGCTCGGGGGACAAGACAGACCCGTAACCAAGGAATAACGTGTGTCTGTTTTTTTTTATGAATTTAAATGTCCTGGTGCCCTGCAGATGAGTACAATGTCGAGAGGAGCTCCTGCACGAATCCATACGTGTACGTGAAATTTTCTGTGAGAAAAACTGAAACACTGAGAAACTAAACTACATCTAAAAATCATGATTTGCTTGTTAAATATGTTTGAAGATTAGTAAAGAACAAGTATAACTTCATAGCTTTGTACAGTGACCTTCTATTCAGGCTTCTACTTCCTGTCGTAACATTCTCATGTGACTCTCTGACTGCAGGAGCACAGACACGACAGACTGTGTGTGATTTGCTAAAGAGTCTCTGAATTTTGGGCTCTTACCTTCAGGTCAGGCCACCTCTCTGTCAGGGTGTTAGCTTACTGCTGGAGGTGGATCATTAGAAAGGTGCAAATGATGCAGCTTAGTGGGTATCGGGGTGGATCCTAGATTGGCTGTGGCAGCAAAAGAGACATTTAACAGTGTGTTTACCAGTTCTCATTTAACTCAGATTATTATTGTATGCCGCCGTGAAGCTTTTCTTGACATGGTACAGTAATGTCTTTTAATTTGTTCGCACCTAGAATCATGCTGGCCTGGGTAGTGTTCACAGTTGTATCCCAGCTTGGCTGTTCCTCGGTACCTCTAACCCGTCTCTTGCTGTTTGGTGTAGCTTTATATCAGTCATCCTTTGGAAAACTCCAGTGACCCACTTGAATAATTGCTGTCCAGCAGCTCTCACACACGTCGTAATGAAGCGCTGTAAGACCTTAAAACATTAAGGTCACTGGGACACTAACAGATCTTAAAATGATACCCTGCCATTTGACATTCACACTGCTCTTATCCAGAGTGTACTGTTGCTGCACCTGTCAGGGTGGTACCAGTACTTCTTTTTTTCCTCCATGCAGATAAAAGTGCACATCTACCACTTGAAATAGTTTTTCATACAGAAGCAGACAAAAGCAGAGTTTTCATTTTTAGTGAACGGCTGTAGATTTTACAAATTTTACACTGACATCTGTTGCAGGCTGCTCTTGCTAGATTATATCAGATCTCTTAGTTTCTTAGTTTTCATTATTTTGAAATGTTTCTAGCTGATGCATTTGTAAATAAGAAACTTGTAAAAATGTCTTAAAAAGCATTAGATGGCTACAAACATGATACCAACTAATTCAGTGCTTTATAATGATGCAAAAAGGGACTGAACTAAAAGAATAAACCGTTACTTCCAACTAATATTAATGTACTCAGATGTTTACTGTAGAAATATGTCTATGATGTAATGTAAAATGCAACTACATAAGCATTACTTCATCCCAGTACAGTTTTTAATAGATAGTCAGTTGAACCTGCTTTATTGTTACTGATGCTGTGTTATACTCGTCTGTGTTAGCCTACTGAGGCTGTCAGCCAGGTGAATGAGATAAGTAAAGCAGTGAGACAGTGAGTCGGTCAGTCAGTGAGCGATGGTGGCAGCGAGGCAGTCCGACATCGGTGCTATCATCAGATTAACAGATTAACATGCATCGGACAACAGGTGAGGCCAGATTAAACATCCAAAATGACTAAACACTAACACACGCAACAGACAAGTCACCGCATCATACAAACGTACGAGCAAAATCAACATAAATCCTAAATATAAGTTCAGAGTTCAGAGGTCATGTGGCGATTTGTTGATTTGATCCCTTACTTGCACACAGTGGTAAGTGACATCTGAGGCTTAGTGTGGTGCTGTGAATCAGATGTTATCCAGTGTGACTCTGTGCCACCATCTTGTAACTGGCACAGCCCAGAGCTGACGTTAGTGCGTGTGTTCGCTGGTCGAAGGAAAGACCTCTCTGATTTTAAGAGCAAGCAAGTAAGCAGCTATCTCCCCCACACACACACCCATACACACACACACACACACACACACACACACACACACACACACACACACACTCTCTGAGGACTGAGAGTCCTGGATTGTGTGCTAAATATAGCATGGTTCTTAGGTGCAGATTAATATGATGATGTTGGGAAGGTATCTTTGTGCGTGCATGGCCAAGGCATGGTATCACATGCACTCTGATACTTGTGCACTTGTGAAATAGTTTGAAGTTTAACATGTCAGCAAAACATGTGAATGAGTGTCGGGCTGCATGTCACTCCTCAGTATTGTGTGGTTCATTTTAAAGTATTTCAGTGTTATTTATTTGTGTAGTGAAGTTGGATATTTTGAATTAGGGAGGTTTGTGGTCAAGAGAGGGGGAACAATATAAAATTTGTTCTTTAAGACATAATGAGGGTGTGGACATCTTCATTTGTCCAGCGGGCATTCTCTGTTGTTCCTCTTGTCCACTTCTACACTTGACTTTGCTTTTTAAATGGACCTGGATCTGTGAGCGTATTTGTTGTACTTTATCTACAGTCCGTCCTCACTGATTAAGCTACTTTAGAGCTTTGGGTCCCAGTTGAGAAGCAGTGATGTAATTGAATTGAAGAACATCATCATATGTTTCTAACTCTTGCTAATGCCCTGTGTCTTCTCTCTCTGTAGATGATCACTGTGAAGCAGCTATGTATGTTCCCTGGCGGATTTTGACTCTAATCTCCACCTGGTGACAGGACCTTGGACATTTAATTTCTGTCACCACCTGACTGTTACAGTCCCCCTCACACTCTACGATACAGACAGTCATGCCGGATGCTGCTGAATAACAAGTAGCATTGGGGGGAGGGAAACTCCAGTTTTTCTAAACTCCCTTTAAAAGTCTCAGTGTTTGTGTAAGAATGAGAAACTGAGTGGGGAAACAGTGGAAAGCAAGTGAGACTGAAGGGGCCGAAGTGCTTGTGGTGGTGACGGAAGAGTAGAGCCATCCTGTTAGTAGGCTGGCAGCACCTGAGGCAGCCAGACCCTGAGGATGACTAGCCTGTTTAAACGCAGCAGCAGCAATGGAGGTTCCAGAAGCAGTGGAAGTGGCGGTGGGGGCGGCGGCGGCGGCAGCGGCGGCGGCGGACAGGGGCAGCTCAACAACAGCAGGCCCAACCGACAGGTCCGACGCCTGGAGTTCAACCAGGCCATGGAGGACTTCAAAACCATGTTCCCCTCTATGGACTATGAGGTGATTGAGTGCGTGCTGCGCTCCAACAACGGAGCGGTGGACGCCACCATCGACCAGCTGCTTCAGATGAGCATCGATGGACAAGGCTCAGATGACAGTTCAGATTCGGATGACAGCATCCCGCCAGAGGTCAGTGGAAAGGCTCAGAGGGCACAAACACCAGTCAGGAATCTAATATGAGCCCAGTCTGATGGGCTGTCAGTACTGACAATGTAAATTCTTCACTGATTACCAGTTTGCATCAGTGACAAATAAAAAATCTGAGATTTGGAAAGATTTAAAACATGTGATTACTTCAGTCAGTCAACAAAACCTCATGGACGTGACACATGATTCATCAGAGGAAATAATCAGACATGTACATGCTTCCTACTTTTTGTGGTTTTTCTTTTGGTGCATTAAAGAAAGTTGTGTAGTTTTTCGAACATAATGAATTTTACAAATAGTCAAATGTTGACCTACAGAAGCTGCTCAGTTTCAATTTTCATTTTACACCTTAAATACAATATCACAGGAAAGTCTAAATGTAGCATATTACATCAGCCTGTGGTCTAAATCTTACATAACTGACTCGAATCAAAGTGGAATTCTTGCCTAACTGCAAGTGCATGAGGGTAAACCAGGTTTAAAACATTTTAATGAAACAAAGCTTGTAATGGTGTGTTTCTTTCAAGATTCTGGAGCGAACACTGGAACCGGATAGTTCAGATGAGGAGCCTCCTCCAGTCTACTCTCCACCAACGTATGATATGCACATTTATGACAGGAAATACCCAGAAACCCCACCAACACCCCCACCAAGGTAAGTAAGAGGGGATAAGTCACATACATAGCTGAAGCTGAGTTCCCGATTTTGCAGTTATTTCTTTATCAGAGCTACTTTTAAAACCTGTTTTATTTATCAAAATCTGTGGCAATCCATCCAAGCAGCTGCTATTTTTTTCTTAATTGAATGAAACATGGGAAACTAATAGATTTTTTAAAAATTCTCTGCTGTCCCTCTGATCTCACTTCATGAGAGCTTAACTTAAAAGATATAAATTATTAATAGTGGTTTGAGATAGCTGGGGGATAGTTGATAATGCACCTAATGCAGTGGATAGAATGACTAATTTGTCCTCTTACTCCATGGGCCCTGACAGGTTTGAAGCCCAGCCTCCTCCAGGTCACCAGCAGGTCAGAAGCTACAGGAACTGGAACCCTCCTTTGCTTGGAAACCTCCCGGATGATTTCCTGCGGATTGTGCCGCAGCAGATAAACAGTACAAAGGTAATAAAAAAAATGTTAGCGTACAGATGCTAAGTGGGTGCATTTGGTTCATAAACAGAATGCCGGGGCTTCAGCAGCTATGTTTAAAAAAAAAAATTGTAGAAACTTTATTATCTGACCTTATCAGTCACTGATGGAATAGGGAATGTCTTACCTGTCTGCAGTCTGTCACCTGCTCTGGATCCTGCCTCAGAGGCGCAGGGGGACTTGGGAAGAGGGTGAGCCAGGCTCAGCACTCTGCGAGTGTTGTGCAGCCTGGGTGTCAATTTGCCACCTTTAGGACGTGGCCGGTTTTTGTTGTGCAGTGTCTTGTAAACATTAAGCTAAGGCGTCCTGTGCCTGTCTTTCCCACGGCAAAACTGAGCTGAGCTAGGAGGACAACCCTTTTTCATTTACACAGGTCAACTCAATTTATTTTCTTGAGTAATTTTGACTTTATGAGACCTGTTGTTGTCCACTGGCTGCTCAGGCTCCAGGGCGGCCCGAGTCCTCCAAGAGTCCTCATGCACTTTATGAATTCATACATCATTTCAAATGGGTGACACTGGCACAGAAATGGGCAGCACAGGTCTTATATCTATCAGCCCCGTCCACTGCAGAACTGGTGGCTAAGATTCAAAGTATCTAAAACACTGATACCACAGCAAGTTTGCCATTGTGTGATTATCGATAGATAGATTGTGTAGTCCGTAATACTGGACATCAGCTCTGATTTAATATTGATTGGTGTTACATTATCGTAATGCAGTTTGAGTGCTGACTGATTTGGTAGACCTGGACTCCATTATCTGCACTGCATTACAAACAATAATGTACCTTCTGACACGAATGAATGCAGACAAGGTTTTTACTATAGGAGGCTGCACAGTTAAAGCAAGTTTCTAGAACTTCATAACTATGGAAAATAATGGAGCCTGGAATGGTCAAAAACACATATTTAAATTTCTGAAACAGAGCAAGAATTGGCAGTTTATTATTCTAATCTAGCATAAAGAGGGAAACACACACCTATCTTCAGTTCAAATACACGCCACCAACTGTAAAGCTTACTCATTCTCACGTGTCATGTCTCATCTCTGGTTGTAGGGCAGAGTTGCATACATAAACTGTAGTTTGTCCATCTACCCAGCTGCTCTTTGCAGCACATTGTGCTCCAGTACAGGTTTTCAGATTTATGATATGGCTGTGAGCTCAAGCTATTGCCTTGTATACACTAACTGAGTATTTAATTAGGAACACCACAACAATACTGGGTAGTTCCTCCCTTTGCTCTCAAACAGCCTCACTTCTTTGTGTCATTGCTTCAGCAAGATGTTGGAAACCTTCCTCTGAGACTCTGCTCCATGTTGACATGATTCATCACATCATTTCTGCAGATTTATCAGCTGCACATTCAAGCTGCCAAGGTGGTCTACAGGATCCAGGTCTGGTAGTCTGAGACAACGTTTGCTTTAAGATATGGATTGGTATTAAAGAAAACATCCCCCACACCATCACACCACCACCACCACCTGTCCCTATAGGGTACTAATAGCAGGAGTGGTCCTGCTATAAGTAGTAGCAAGGGGATGTACTCTTAGTAGTATTGTACTACTAATGGTTCTCACAGAAGCACTAAAGGTAAAAGTTTATAAATGAGAATCACCTGTGTCAGCTGAAGTAGATGTGGAGCTAGTAGTAGAAGTAGCAGTTGTAGGCCTATGCCAGTAGATTATTGGTAGCTTTGTTTATGGTAGTAGTAGTAGTAGCTTTTTTCACTGCAGGGTGTGAGTACCATCTATATGGCAACCAGAGGATAAACTGATTGACCTCTTCAGGTGATCTCTAATCAAACGACATGAACTGATTTTATAACCGATGATCTCTCCTGTCTTTGCTTCCACAGAGCTCTCAGAGCAGCCTATCCCAGCCTTCATCATCGTCCTCCTCCTCGGTTTCTTCGATAAGCCAATGGACCGCCCAGTCTAGTTCTCGGTCTGGAGCCGCAGGGACTGCCGGAGGTTCGGGTTTGACGACGGGCGGTACAGAGCAAGACAAGAAACTGAAGCAGTATCTGGAAGACGAGCGCATTGCCCTGTTCCTGCAGAATGAGGAGTTTATGAGAGAGTTGCAGCGCAACCGCGAGTTCCTCATCGCCTTAGAGAGAGGTATAACTGCACATACCTCTCATCAGAGATACCGAAAAATTCAGTTCTGGTCATAAAAATCAGCAGGAGGTCAGTGTCAATAGTTTTTGGGGGTACAGTATTGTACACAAGGTATTCAATGGAATGGAAATAATACATAGAATATAAAATCATACATCTGAGGTTGTGAGATAGTTTGCAGTTAGTTTTAAGATACGGACAAGTCCTGTGGAGGTCGATGTCCTTAAAGATTCCCTGTGGAGTTTTTGACCTCTGTTTTGTTTGTCTCGTGCACATGGACGAGGCAGGTATTTGCGCACCTGGGTGACGTGGTACACACTCCTGTCTGTGGTTCCACACTATGTACACTGGTCTACAGGTGGTGGAGCTGCAGGGCACTAACAGAGGCAAGAAAGACGAAGAGTACGGGCTAGTTAACAATGCTGGATTTAAAATGCTTTTTAAAAAAATGGCATTGCACATGTTTTCAAGGAAAGAAATATATTCAGCTCTGTTTTTTTTAGAACTCAAGGACACACAGTGTGTGATATAGACACAACTATTGGTTTGGTTACAGGAAAACTCCACAGGGCACCTTTAAAAGCCCTTGTTTTTTGTGCCGTTATTGCCATAATTTGCCTTGATGCTCCTATGCATGTGTCTTTGGAATTACTTTTGTGTAAGTAATGAAACTTAAATGTATGATCACAAACCACACAGCAGTATCAGCAACCCAAAGCTGCTAACACTGGAGAACGTTAGTGCTAAAGAAACTGGTTTTCCAAGATCACTGTCCAGGTGTGTCTGCATTGCTTGGTTTACATTTCTAATTTTTGTGAGTTGAGCTTTTGTGTTTATCGGACAAATGTAGGGGGCCAGGTTCCAAACGGCAGCACTCTGCCGCTCTTCTATTGGTCAGACATACTGCCAATCATGAGATCTGATCACACTATCATTTGTAACAGTGAAATTTCAGATCAGATCAGTTCATTTCAGTGGATTCATGCAGACGTCTGAGGGAAGAAACTGGCAGAATCCATTCATATCAGCTGTGACTCAGCATATCAATTATAATCAAAGCTAAACCAGGCTTAGCTTAAACATTAGAAGCTTCTGTAAACATTTTCTCATTTCATACAAGCTATTTCCCAAAAAAGTCTTATTATCAGTTTCAATTGTGGACACATATACAGTATATAAATAACGTATTGGCTTTCACAGTGTAATTCTGTCATGTTTATCAGTGTTAATAGTCTTGGATTCCTGTTGCTGTTGTCTGTTTTCTTACGGTATATTTCTTTTCTTTTATTCACTTGGACAAAATTAATTCCATGTCCCCATTTGTCATAGTCTTACATCCCTCAGCTTAAGATCAAGGCACTTGCTTCCATTGTTTTAGTAGGTGTACCACGTACAAAGGTTTTATCAGGGTGTTTAGAAAGGACGACCTTTTAAGTTTTACTATTTTTAAGCTCAGAAATATGAACACAATTCTGAAGAAAACAAACAAAAAACTGACTCAGTTGTGAGATGAAAGTTTGACTTTGACTTTGTTCACATTGCACTATAGCAAGGTACATCAAGTCTGAGGACATACAGTGAGATGTTTTTGTCCGCGGTGGAGATGCTATCTTTAGTTCCTCTGAAATTCAGGCCTGGTTGCGACAAGCTAGCTGGAACAAGATGGGTGATAAGCACAGTGATTCCTTGGACTGTTCTCATGCAACGATAACAAAGCTTTGAACGGTTTTCCCTTCCCGTCAGACAACTGGTCAAGATGAATTAATGTGGAGGCTTAGACTGTTTGGGAATTACACCTTTATACCTGAGCTCATCACATCTTGTTCATCACCTCTTCATAACATCTGCTCTCTGTTTTTAGATCGCTTGAAGTATGAATCAAAGAAATCAAAGTCCAGTCATTCATCTAGCATGGAGAATTCCACAGGTAGATATCACTCATCGAGCTTCTTCTGCCAAGCTATCTGCAATTTCTTTGCACACTGAATTCTACTGAATACTGGTCTTTGTGTGTGTAAGCGTTCACTGTGATATTTGTTGGTTGTGCCAGGGATGTGTGCTACGGGGGCGTCATGCTGTAAATACCTCTACAGATGATGTGTTTGATGTGTGCATACATACATAAATGTACAGTGTGGTAGTGTTGCTGTGAATGTGTGCAGGAGAGCAGTACTCTGCAGCTTCAATGGAGGCCGTGTCGGACGACGCCCTGTTCAGAGACAAACTCAAACACATGGGCAAATGTAAGTCTCATCACTCACCCTAACTACTGGTATTTCACAAATAGCTGCATCAGCCTTTAAGGTAGATGTGTAACGGTACACAAAATTCCCATTTCAGTGTTGACAAGAGAAAACAAAGACATGCAGAAAGGAAAATTTTGTTTGTGAGGTCTGTGAGTCTGCTGCTGACAGCATCCTTAATGTCTCTCACTGTGGGACTGTCTCCAGGTGTAGTTTCACAGCTCATCATTGTTGTGAGAGTTTTCAGAGATATAAGGACCTCGATCACGCCCCCTGCTGCTCTCACATCCTGCTTAGACAAAGTCACAGTGTCTTAGCTAGCCTGGCTGATTGGGGCTAACCCATGGATGTATCTAGAGAAACCCTACGAGCAGCTGACAGACAACAACTGGCGCACTGCCAAAACTTTATGGGTGGAACTTTCTGTTTGGTGAGCGCGAGCATGCAGACGTTAAAAAGACTGTTCTGACAGTAACTGCTTGGCTGTACCGAACCGAGGAGATCTCATACCAAACCAAACGTCCTGTGCCTAGTGATTCGGGACCAGTACACGTACTGTTACACCCCTACTTCAAAGATCATTGTCCAGTGTATTTAATTGTTTACGATAACTTTTCTCCTCCAGCAACAAGAAAGAAGCTGTTTGAAATAGCCAGAACGTTCTCAGAGAAGACAAAGAGGAGAAAGTCAAAAAGGAGGACGCTCCTGAAGCACCATTCGTATCCTTTGGTTAACCCTGGTCATGTTACCTGGCTGATGTTCCTGTTTTTTTTTTTTGTTGTAGCCTAGTACAGTAGCCAAATTTACCACAGTCATATGCCATTTAATTCAATTCAAACATAAAAGTGTTGTTGTTCATTAACACCAAGTGATTCAGCAACCAACTTTGCACATTCTTGTCCTCACAGAGTGCATGTAAACCCTCAGAGTCTAACTCTGAGCACTCACATACTCCACCAACAACATTGTTCTTATCCATGGTCATGGATCAGCCTCCATAACTCTGATTTGTTTGTCCACGTCCATGAGTCCATGTTGCTTTTAACTCCTCTCCAGACTGGGCACAGCCAACTCTACAGCCAATCTCCTCGACGACGTAGAGGGAAACCCCTGTGGTAAGAAAGTCACCCACACAATGTGCAACATGTTGGTTTTGTCAGTGTGTTATAGAGCAGGGGTTCCTGTAACTGGCCTGGTGTCCAAATGTTCACATCGCAGTCCACACACACACACACAGAGCAGCCTAACAAAAGCTTCACTACATTGTCTATCTGTCCATCCATTCAGGGATAGACAGAACTAGTAACTGAGCCATGCTTTGTTTTAGATTCACACTATCTTATTTATAGAATAATAGAATAATTATACATTTTATAGAAAAGACTCGTAATGCCCCCCCCATCTGCCCCATCTGCCCCCTCTGCTCCTCAATTATCAGTCAGGAAGTGTAAATTGCTTTGAGTTCCACAGCAGACTGTGAAGCTGGAGCAAGATGAAACAGGTAACTAACCCAGGTAAGACAACAAACATTGCAAATGTGTGAGCACTGCTTAGTGGACCAACAAACAATAGACAGGTGGTCTGACTGCTTGAGGTACCGGACCAACTGCTAATTTATATTTAATGCTTTATGTAGGATCAGTTCTCTGCCAAGAACTGCAGACCTCCTGTGCATAGAACAACACAAGACAGAGGAGACTCCCCATCACACACCTGATAAATGATAACAGGGCCTGTTTGTATCCTGTTTGTTAAAAACATATGTTTACTTCCTAATATAAAACATAAAACATTTGCAAAGCTGCTTTTTCTTAAATCAGCACTGCTCTGCTGTTCTGCAGTCAAACATGGATGGACAGACGTGGCATTTCCAGCATTTTGTCGGAGAACAGCTGTAGCAGTTCTGTGCCTGTACAGAGCCTTTTAGAGCAGCCATCAGCTGTTGGAAGTCGTGGCACCTCTTTTCTTTTTTTCCCAGCCATGACCACAGTTGAGGTAGGCCCAGATTTTCCAGGAAAGTGCGTGCTCCCCAAATTTGGAAATCAGGCCAGGGAAAGTGCTCATTTTATCGCAGCATCATCATCAGAGCAGTTAAAGCAAATATACCAGATTCCCTCGTCAGTACTTACTCATCTTGAGACGACTGCTCGAACATTGTGCCAGTCAGAGCACATATTATCTGAACTAGCTTTCTGCCGCTGCCGTTCTGCTTTGAAATAATCAAATTCATAAATGACACAAAGCTTAATTTCTCATCATGAGTATCATGTTGCTGTGACAGTGAGCTAGTTTAAACACACATCCACGTCATTATACCTGGATTTATTCATAGTAAGCATCAGACAGCAGCGCCATCGTGAGGCCAAAGGGGGGAAAACAGCAGTACCTGCAGTCACTTCCATCCACCGAGCACAGGGTGAAGTTACACTCCTTCATACCTCAGGCTGATCGACACCCTGCAGACCTGTCAGAGAAGTACATTTGACAAACAATACTTTGGATCAGTTGTGACATTTTGAGACCAAAACATTGTTAAAGACAAATCAGTACAGTCCTTGGTAGCTAAAGAGCAGAGGTGTGTATCTATTAAGGTTTAAGTCTGTTGAACCTCTGACGTCACCCTTGATCACAGCTGTGTGTGGTCAGGTGGGGTGAGATGTGAGCTGATACCTGGGCTCCCACTTTAAATGTTGTGCCTAATATAGGAAATGCCTTAGTTTCCTATTGTACCTGCTCTTCTGTTTAGAAGACAAAGTGTCTAGATAAAGGCAGGCATTCCAGCAAGTAATAAAGTCAGGCTCTACACTCTCTCTGGGTTTTGGTTTATCCTTCGCCTCCTTTTTGTCCTGATATTCATGTTTATCTGCTGCTGTGAACATCTCCAACAATTCTTAAGGTGAGTTATTTATTGGAGATGCACATATAATTGTGTTTTTGTGTTTGTGTCCAGAGGAAGATGGTCAGCCGAAGAAGGCAAACACTCAGGAAGAGAATGAACAACGCAACGAGCCAGTATCATGGTAAGATACGCCTCAGGCCTTTCTCAGCGGGGCCTCAGATGAGTCCTGTTATACAGACCGTGCTGCAGTTAGTCTACAAAACATTTTACACCAAGCTAATATTCGAGAAATCAATTTAGATGTATGTTTTTTTTTTCCCCTACTGTATTAATCATCTCATGACCCCTGAGATTTATTTTATGACCCACTGGAGGGGCCCTGACCCTTAGATTGGGAACTACTGTACTAAACTACCTGACTGTACACTGCAAATACAAATGTTTGGCGTTTGCAGTAAATCAGACCCTCCACCTCTGTGCTTTCTGTGGCCCGGTCTGAAGACCCCAGTTATCCAGACTCTCTTCTGCGTTTCAGATCCTCTCATGCTGCACCATATCAGGGTTACCGTGGTGACGGCAGCATGACCCATGGGTGGTGGCCTTGCAACTCTTCCTTGTTCCCTTTCTGCTCACCCCACCCTAATCCAAGCCAGCCAGTATAAGGCTCAGCAATGAGCTGAGACCTCCCCCTCCCTCCCTCTTCCCAGGGAGAAGAAACGGGCCGTTCCCAGCACTGGGCTGTCAACTGTCTATAAATGCATTATCTCTGTATTATAACACTTTGTTGATATATAATTTTAAATGTAAAGGAAAATGCGTTAGTCCTTACCAGTATTTGTTAACTGTTTCCTTTAATCCACTGAGAGGAACACTAGCATAGTTCTGATCTTGCCATATGAACCTTTGTTACTTTCCCAGTCCTGTACAGTAGCAGACTGTGCATTTGTGAGTGTGTGTGTGTGTGTGTGTGTGTGTGTGTGTGTGATCGGGGTCCCTCAGGCTGGGCGTTTCAGATCCAAAGTGTGCACATTCCCCTTTATATACACTAAACCATGTAGAGCTTTTGTACCATGTTTTCTTAACCAGATTGTAAAATGTAGCTGTTTCTGAGCGTCAGGGGTCGTGTATCTGAAACGCTTCAGCGTCAGAATACTGTGGCCGTTACTGTCATGGCTGCCCCCCCGTTGTCAACACTTGTCCATGGCCATAATAACCGTGCGATTACGTTTAAAGGACCGTGTTCTCAGAAGCTGACTGGGACGCTGCAGCGTCTGGAGCAGTTCCAGTTGTTTTTGGTTTTCGTCTGGCAACGTGAAAACAGTGTCACCCAGTCTATTGTAGCACCACGTAGCAGCACAGTTGCACAGGGACAAAAAAAAAAAAAAAAAGTTGTGATGTTGTCAGAACATTAAACAAGGACGACAGACCGCGAACAAACATGGGCGTCACGCAAAGGATAACATGAACTTGCTTTACTAAGTTTCAAAAGGCTAACAGAGTGTGGCTGCATAACTCTAAGACCAGGGTATACTTCAAACTAATTGGTGTCCGACCAAGAGCAGGAGCATGATGGGATTATAGCTCACACGCGGCATGACAGCGCATTTTCAGACAGTGTCTCCCTGAAGGCGTTCACAGGGTCTGACCGGACCGCTCACATGAACAGTAACAGAACTTAGAGGAGAAGGGAGCGTGACTGGGATTGTCAGTTTCTCTGAGTTTGAAAAATGAAACGATCAGATGCAGAGTGGGTGTCACACAGTGTTTAACTATTCAACAAGCACTTTGTGTGAAGCATCACTGAGGCCTTTAGAGTCAGCTTTCAGTTCTCCGTGGCAGCATATGGATGTCATACCTGCAGATTTATCAGATCAGTCCATTTTTTTTTTTTTTCAGTTGCTTTCCTACGCAACAAAATCATGACTTCACTGAAAGTCTATCTGTAAAACTAGCAACTCCCTGAAACACAAAGGAGATGCTGTTTCAAAATAAAAGTCATCACATTCGGTCCACTTCAGAGCAAACGCTGACACATTTCTTCCAGATGTCAACATCTACCTCCTCCTACCCATAAGCCCTCAGCATTCTTAAGCTCAAGTCCTGTTGGTTTGCATGATGTTTCCGGTCCGGGCCACATCCAGACAAACTTTGCTAATATTCTGCCAGGTTTCCACAACACTTGCATCAAACCTAAAGGACTTTTTTTTTTTTTGCAAGATGTTAAGGAAATCCAAATCACCGCTCAGAAAAACTTTGCCCTATCTCAGGTTTTCCCTGTTTGATCACGTCACAGAATTAACGCTTGTGATTTCCACGTCTGTTATCGGAGGGTAACACATCTGAAATGTGACTGGATACTCACCCTGCAAAGACTCGCTCTGAAAGGGAAGACTGGAATTGGACAAAATGAAAACACAAAACACGCCTGTGAGGTTTTGATCCACCCCTCCCTATACTGTGCTTTTCATTTGTGTGTGTAGATGTGAAACTAGCATGGATTAGAGATTTAGTACAAGTCTGATGTAGCCCGTGTGAAGAAGAAGAAGGTATTAGTAGAGGAATTCAGAAGGAATGTGTGTTGTAAATTTCCAGTGAAAGACTTCCTAGAAAACTGCCTGATTTTTAAGCTCTTGACAGATGACATGAATTAACTTTCAGTCTGTGAAAGAAACTTTCTTCCTCTGTACATGAAATGTTTTTCTCATCACTTCAGAAAATTTTTGGATTCCCCCCCTAAATTTGTGTCATTGTTCCTCACTGATTAAAAATACTTCAACGTGCTATGTTCCTATTTAGTGAAGAACAAAGTTTGGATGTCGGACGGTGATTTTACATAAGGAGTTTGCTAAAGGACCATTCCAGTGTTGATGCATGTTTTAGACTCTATGTAAGTCATTCTACAAAACATTATATTTAATCCTCCATTTATCTGTATTTTTATATGAACCATGGGTCACATGACCATGTCAGAAGTATCAGCTGCTGCAGTGCACCTCAGCTCACTGTTTTTGAAGCAGCAGGCAGCTCTGATGAACCCACTGCACACAACGTGCACACAACCAAACAGCAACTAGCTGATTAACATAGTGGTGCATCCAGCAGCTAAAATGTCCACATCTTTCTCAGGTGGAGACCAAATCAGAGCTAAAAGAGGGGTGAATATTGGACTCTCCAGACGAATGCTAATGTCGCACTGTGCCAGCTGGATGTGTCAGACACATTTAACGCGATAGTGATAATATCTCAATGTTGTGTTTACATGTTCTGCTTCCAAACAAATGAACAGAGCTTTAATAAATGAGCTGAAACATGCAAAAACAATGGTCTGGTCACGTCTCAGTCATGTCTGTGTGAAAGGCGGTGAGGACACACTGCTTCCAGTCACAAATTCACCCGCTGCCTTTGCAAATGATCAAATGATGGCATCGTCAGAATGACTGTGACTTCCCATTTAAACAGCCTTCGAAGTCCAGTTCGTGTGAATGTGTACCTTTAAAGGAAAATTCAAGTTCATTTTCATGTCAAAGTGAAATTAACATTTATTGGCTTGAAAAACAGGCATTGAAATCAGACTCAGCACCATTTTAAATCAGTTTAAGCACTTTAAAATGGAGACGATCAACATGAGTCACAGGAAACCTGAACTGATGGGTGGCTTTTTATGTTTTAGTCCATGACCTTTCACCCCTTCCCTAGTCACTCTGTCAGATTTGATGCCACATGCACCAAATCAGCATGGACTCACTGAGGAAAGCAAACCTGAAATCAGTGTGTGAGGCTCCTTGATAATGGGATTATCATCTGCTGGAGTGTTTCTCACTGAGCTGACTTGCACAGGTGTTGAGGCTGATATTTGTCTGACTGGTCTTTGGTGTGATCACTGAGTAGGCTGATGTTTGATCTTTTAGGGAACTCGTCGATGTGTTCTCCTCTCAGGGACACCCACCCCCAGCTGTTCTGTTCCACTCTCAGTTTTTCCCGACACACCTTACGAGCACAAATCTCCTGTGTGGGCTATTTCCCCAAAGTTAAAGCATCATTTAAACTGTTCAGTATGAGTCAGAGCTGTCAGTCATAACAGAGACCAGAATGATTTGAAGCCTGTGTAAAACAATTTGAGGAATAAGTTTAAATTGCTGTTCTCGTCTGTCTTTGGTAAACAAGCGTGCTTCCTGAACCAGCTCGCTCTGGTTTTCTTTTTAAAGTTTTTTTTGTAATTCCACACTCACTAAATGATTAGTCTTCCAAAAACAGAGAAGCGTGTGTAGTCAGATACATGGAGTCTGTGCTTCACAGACGTCCACACTCGGCACAGCACTAAAGGGAAGATCCACTCAAAAACAAAGTGAAACAGACACAGACTCCGCTGATGTGATTCATGTTCTGGGGTTTAGTTTGTCACTTGAATGTAAAAGTTCTTATTATTCTCTAGAGCTGATCAAACACACAGCAGATCACATGATGTCAGGTAAACTACAGCAACACCATCCTATCCTGTACTCTGAGTAAAGAGCGACCGTCCCCTCGTCTTTGCACCTGCACCACATTAACATCTACACAGCTACAGCTCAGTGTGTTGAGCCTTGAGTGTGCCACCAGCGTAATTTACAGCTTTTAATTATAATCACTGAATCAATCAATTTAAGAAAGCAAACCAAAAGTGAGTAAAGTTTGCCTTTAAATGATTTATTACAAAGTTTTAAATTGTACTTTTTTTGTTGTTCCATTAGTGTCACCAAAAAAAGCTCAGCTCACAGGGCAGCAACTCTGACTGACAGCTGACATGTGATGCAGTGTGTGTGTGTGTGTGTGTCAGCTCACACTGCTCACACAGCTGCAGATTAGAAGCAGCCATCATGAGTTAGAACAATGCAAAAATATGAAATGCTTTCTAAGTTTGAATTTTAAGTTGAATGAACATGTTCGGTCAGTTCATTTAAAACTGATTGATTCATTGAATGTAATTAAACTGCTTTAAAATTGGATAACACACTTCAGAGTCTCAAACACATGAGACAGTCTGAGGTAAAGAGTCTGTCCTGGTGTAAAATGGTGTTAGTGTGGATTCTCTCTCCTCAGTGTGTGTCCGTCCCACACTCTGACTGGCTCCAGTCCATCACTGAGGCTGGTCAAGCAAACGTGTGAGTCATCTGTCATCAGTCAGTCATCTGGACGACTGCTGAGAGAAATGTCAAGATGTTGTACAGGTTTAGCTGCGAGTGTCATGAATGTACACAAACCGAGGTCAGGCCTCTGCTCGCGATGAGTGTAAGAATGTACGACATATCAGCAGAGGCCACGTTGTCAGCTCCAGGCTACACAGCTGTTTCACACAGAGCTCACCTCTGTGTGTTGCCATCAGTCACTAAGATGCCAAACAGGAAAAGATTAGACACTATTAGATTTGTTTTGTTTTTTGTTTTTTTAAAGGAACTCTACACTTTTGGCTCGGTGAGGTGGTGGAGAAGGTGAAGATTAGACATGTTTGTTTCTCCTTGCAGTTGTGTAATGGTTGTTAGTGACTGTTGTGTTTTCATCTTTATTTCCACAGAGGTTTTCTTGAATGCAAGAAAGTTTCTTAGTCATTGAAATAATTGTGCTGTACCTTGTCTTGATTTTTCATGAATTATATTTGTAAATATATTAACATGACCATTAAAGTTTGTTTTTTTTCCAAGAAAGTAAAACCTTTTGGACTCTTTACTGTAATTTAAGGAAATTTCTTGGTCTATCTTCATTCTATCACTTCCACTGTTAGGATACATAATCCCACTGTATTGAAACAGTTACTTCATATATAGCTATAGAATTTAAAATTTCAGTGCAGGTGCTATCACAGACACTGAGATCTGCAGAATGGTGGAACAGAGACTGAATTTAGGGGGTGAGAGAGCGAATCACTGCTCTGTGATCAGAGATGGTGAAATCAACTGAGCTCACATCTGCCACACAGAAACCACAGGACAGCACAAGGTCGAGTGTTCACCCTTTGTAAGGGTCGGGATGCTCGACGTGTTCAGTTAGACTTAGAGTCTAAAAGTCTGGTAAAATCTTAAGAAGAGGAAAGAGGGGCAACACACAGCGGTATTAAAGTCACCTACAATAAAAAGTGTCATGACTGATAAAAAGATTAAGATTAGATTAAGATGTAAAATGGGCAATTTGTTTTTTCAAATAAAGCAAAGACTGGTAAATGTGAAAAAGCAGCCAAGTGAAACTGGACAACAAACAATATTTCTGTCTATTATGGCAACCTCCGCCCTCAACCTGTCAGTCTTTACTGCTGGAAGAATAAAACTCAGGGGGGTATTCATCCAAGACTCTGTGATGACAATGAAATCTATAATGTTGATCATAATAAAATCCTGGCAGATAATAGACTTATTCTTCTGAGTAAACTGCTGTTCAGTGATCCTGACAGGAACGAAGGACTCAGTGAGGGAGATAAAGCCAGCACCAGCAGCAGGACCTGCACTGTGAGGGGACAGAGCTATGAAGTCCAGAGGCAGGGTGTTGCTGGGGAAAGTCAATTATGACTAAAAGAAAAAAAAAAAAAAAAATCAGTTTTCCTGTTAATATCCTGGTAACATGCAAAGCATTGCTTTAAAAAAAAATCTGCCTGGGTCCAGAAGGAATCCAAATTATTAATGAAACTGAGCCTGTGCAGAGTAACAAGATGGTTCAAA
Organism: Toxotes jaculatrix; assembly: GCF_017976425.1. NCBI lineage: Eukaryota > Metazoa > Chordata > Actinopteri > Toxotidae > Toxotes > Toxotes jaculatrix. The sequence continues at coordinate 24,896,153 of NC_054402.1, read as the reverse complement.
CAGTCAGAGCTTTTAGTTGTAGTGGGAGTGAGGCCAGACCAGACCAGACCCATCTGCTACTGCAAAAAGGAAGAGAGTTAAAGTTCCATAAGCGCACATAAGAAAGAAGTGTAGTAAAAATAAGTGTGAAAGGTGCTGAGATAAATTAAAATCTCCCCTTTTCCTTCACCTGCAACAGCGATCTACAAATCATATACAAAACTGTCACACAACAGCTCACAACCAAAACACTGAGACCAGAGAAAGAAAATCCCCCAAAACACTTTCAATAACTTTTATTTTTTTTTCCCCTAATATTTCTGTACAATCAGCAAATCAAACTTAAGATGAGCCTAGCAAAAAAAAAACAAACTGATCTGTACATGTTAAATGCTTTTTTGGGCACGACAGCTTAACACCCATTTAAATAATCAAATGATGACTTGTCTAGCTGTGCAAACACTTAAAAGTCAGTCCCACAGCGTGAGAACATTGAGCGACTTGACTGAAAGAGCGGAGGCAAGATGAACCAGACCAAACCAAACAGAAACAAAAGAAAAAGAATAATAATAATGTTCCCTTTAAATCTCTTTCTTTCCAGTGTTATAGAAAAGTACAGTCAAACATCTTATTTACAGAGAAATGAACAAAACTCTAGAGGGTCTCTGGGCAGCAAGGGGGTGTTGTCTTAGAGGGGATTTGTGGGGAAGGGGGGGGGGTTGGGACATACTGGTATCACATATTCAATCTGGATTTAAAAAAAGAAAAAAAGAAAAAAGAGAGAGAGACAGGAGCAATGTTCATGTGAAACAGACAGGAAGGAGATGCACACAAGCCAAAAACAAGACAATATGGCTACTGCTCCGATTCCAGCACCGAGCTGTGGTCGCCCTCCTCAGGAAGTTATCCAGGTCCTGTATCTAACTCCTCTAACACAAAGCCTACTTTTCTGTACATCTGACTTTTATGTTTTCAAGCACAATCATCCCCCTCTCTCTCTCTGCCCTCAGCTGCCCCCAGGCATGTTGATTTACTAATCAGTCACCTTATTATCCATTCCTGAGAAACATTATTGAAGTTATGCATTATTGAGAAGTGTTTTTTTTTTTTTTTTTTTTTACAGTTGTTTACCTGTTATGTTTGTCAATAGTTACACAGTTAACGCCCCCCCCCACCCCACATTCTGGCCTTCAAACTGTCCAAATAAAGCTGCCTTATTGCTAGAGTAACATTGACTTCATTTCCACTGAAAAGAAACTCAGTAAAAAGCATGAAAAACGTGGATTTAATGTTCTTTTAGAATTACAGTCATGGTGTGGAAATGAATCCCTTCTTTACTCAGCCCCTTCCGGCTGAATATAACATTGCCTTATCAGAAGTGCAAACACCGGGAAGGTCCAACTTCACGACACTGAATAGACATTAAAATTCAGTGTCTGAAAAAAAAAACAAAACAACAACAACAAATCTCTACAACAGTGACGAGACACATCGAGATGCAGGTTCGACTGAAAAGCAACAGTAAAAAATGCTTGTAGTAGTGTGTAGGGTTGTGGTTCTCCCTGCTCAGAAGGGCCCTGCTCTTCAAATGTGGTTTAACTAACCCAGAGGGGATGAGGTCTTTACCAGGTAAACAGGACGTCTTAAGGGAACCAAGCCCGTTTTCAGTCAAATAAAACAGGTTTAAATAATCCTGAACTATCACAGAGGCGAACCACACCATGCTAGCCTCATCTGGCTCCTCTGTCAGGTTTATTTCAGGTTTTATTTACAGGACTGTTTTCATCACAGTGAACTGATGTGTCAGTGCGTTTTGTCTGAATTCTTGAATCATGGATCAACTTATCTGACCTCATTAGTGTTGTGTTGGGCTTTAACCTGGTTTGTCTGTTATTCTAGCTGAGATTTTCACAAAAAAAAACCCTCAGGTCGTCAAACCCCCTTCAGGCTAAGGTGATGTTAGCCAGGCCTGTTGATTCTCATCCAGCAGACGAGCTGATCTGTAAATCTGACTGCAACCTGACTCGTTCATCTTGTATTTTGAATGACACTGTGCTCTAATTTGGAATAAAGCCAACACATTTCTGTGTATCACAAAGCTGGTTCACTGTTAATGAGGCTATGTTACCATGGTAACAAATGCCAGACTACACAGAACTTGCTTTGTAATACATGTTCCTAAAAATCAGAATTATCTCAACATTTCTCAGGTTTGGGCTCGAGGACTTGCTGCTATGAAGCAGTAAAAAAAAAAAAAGCCAAAAGAAACAAACAAACAAAAAGAAAAAAAAAAACAAAAACATCAATTCACCAGTAATTAAAGTTAACTCTGTTGTCCACATGTGAAGAACAGGGCCCGCCTCTGCTCTGTATCACAGGCAGGCGACAGGTGACAGAGTCCACTGAGACTTTTTCAGCCGTGGCTCCTGGGCTGGTTTACAAAGCAAACTAATGACGCACACTGGCCTCTGATCAACAGTTAACAACAGGTCTACACTGAAGGGCAGCACTGCAAACTAAATGTGGTGTTTCCTTCCTATGTCAGCCAAGAGTTTTTAGTGGTTCCCTCATTCAAGTCTTAGTAGACGTCACAGCGTCACAGTAACAGCAGCACCCATCGTACTGAAAGTCTGCTAACATAGTGTGTTCATGCTGCAACCCAGCTCATAAAATCCTGATTTCTTTGGAATTAGGATTAAACCAGAGGACACCCAAGAATGTAAGAGACATACAGTAATTTGACCAACATCACATACTGTCAAACAGGTACATCAGTAAAGACTAGTCACTTCAGACCTCCAGCAGCTTGGTTTCCCTTAAATTCAGATGTTTAAACATTTGGTACAGAGTGTTCTGATAGATTCAAAATGAAATCTGAAAAATATGTTGATGGAGTTCCTTTAAATAAACAGGAACTCCATAAATGATAAAGCACTTTTTTTTATTTTGCTAGATGTAGTTAGTGTGTATATATATATATATACACACACACACACACACAGGCACACACACACTCTCACTGAGCACTTTATTAAGAACACCATACTAATACTGGGTAGTTCCTCACTTTGCTTTCAATCAGCCTCAGTTCTTCATGTCATTGATTCCACAAGACGTTGGAAACCTTCCTCTGAGATTCTGCTCCATGTTGACATGATTTATCACATCATCTCTGCAGATTTATCAGCTGCACATTCAAGCTGCCAATCTCCTCCAGAAGATGGTGAACTGTGGTCATGAAGGGATGAACATGGTCAGCAACAATACTCAGACAGACTGTGACATTCAGACCATGATTGATTAGTATTAAGGCCCAAAGTGAGCCAAAGAAAACATTCCCCACACCATCACACCACCACCAGCCTGGACTGTTGACACAAGGCAGGTTGGATCCATGGATTCATGCTGTTGACTCCAAACTCTGACCCTACCATCTGCAGCCTCAGCAGAAATCCACATCCATCAGACCAGGCTATGTTTTGGGTGAGCCTGTATCCACTGCAGCCTCAGATCTCTGTTCTTGGCTGACAGGACTGGAACCTGACGTGGTCTCTGCTGTTGTAGTCCATGAGTCTCAAGGTTCAACATGTTGTTCATACTGAGATGCCAACCAGTCTGACCGTTCTCCTCTGTCCTCTCTCATCAACAAGATGTTTCCCTTCTCTGCTGCTCTCTGGATGTTTTTTGTTTTCCACACCATTCTGAGTTAAACCCTAGAGAATGTCACAGTCAGAGTCACTGACATCCCCTTTATTCCTTCATTCTGATGTTTGATGGACATTAACTGAAGCTCCTGACTTTTTATATATAGCTCTGCTGCCACTTAAAAATGCATGAATAAGCAGGTGTTCCTAATAAAGTGCTCAGTGGGTGTATGTTATGTTTCAGATCTGTTTGGGACTTGGAGGTGCTATGATAAAACCGTAGTGGATCTTAACAGTTGTGTCAGTCTCTAAAAACAGAACAGATACTCTGAGGGTTAAAAACAGGTCCGACATAATGACATGTATCAGTCGTACGCTGCCTTGCTCACAGGCTGTCAGAAAAAAATGCCTCTTGGAAATATTGAATTTCAGAATTCTTCCCCAACTTTCCAGGCTCCAGAGTTCAAATGCGAAAAGCTATTCAACTGCATTTTGTCTGGTAGGTTGAAATTCCTGGTTCTGCGTTAATACAGTGCAAGTTGGTGGAGAAAAGTAGAGCAAAGGCAACCTGCTCGCTCCGCTGTCCCCGTTGGGAGACACAGTAGCAGCAGCAGTAGTAGCAGCAGCTCTGGATGGAGACCCCAGAGAAGTCCATGTCTCTTGAGGGCACAGGGCTGGGCAGACCAGCTGGGTGCTCTGTACTCCACCAGGGACCACGCCCTGACCTTTGCTCTTTGCGGTGATATCACCCATCAGTCTCTATCACGCCCCCACCCCCCCCTACTCCCCCACTCCCAAAAAAAAAAAAAAAAAAAATCTGCTAAATCAACTTTGAAAAGTATCGACCAACAGATGAGTACAGCCGAGGTGTCAGTGAAACGGTTTAAAAGAAGCGTGTACATAGTCTGATGGAGGCTCCTGTCCTTCCACACAGCATGATGATCCACAGTCAAAGTGCAAAGGCCCAGAGCAAAAATTAAGGTAGGATGGGGGAGGAAAAAAATATTAGTTGCACCTTTATTTAATTACAATATAGATTTTCTTTAAAAAATTTTACAAGTACCTCTTCCTGTCCTTCTTTTAGTTCTTTTTGTGTACAAGTATAAGATGGGAAGGCTGTCTTATTTTGAAGCAGTGCTGTGTTCTTGTAGATTATGCCTGCAAACAATTTTTAATTTCTTTTCAAAAGGAAGGGGGAGGGGAACGAGGACAAAAAAAAAAACAAACCAAAAAAAAAGAAGAGAGAGAGAGAGAGAGAGAGAGAGAGAGGGAGAGAGAGAGAGAGAGAGAGAGAGAGAGAGAGAGAAAAACAATCTTCTTAGATCCAGTGGCAGGGCTGGTAGGGCTGGAACTGCAGGCTGGTCCGGGTCCCAGACTGCTGACCACAGGAGAATAAGGGGGTAGGTGGAAGTGTAGAGGTCAGAGCATATTAGGAGTTCAAAATCCATCCACCCATGCACCCAGGCCTCTCTCTGCCAGCGTACGGTTCACTGAAATCACCTGGGAGAAGAGAAACATTCAGATTATACACACACACACACACACACACACAGAAATGTGAAACACCTGTGCAGAAAGTATTTTTACTTGATGGCAGCACAACACAAAATGAAAAACTAAGCAGCAAAGTGGAAATAAATGGACTTAGGAAGACATTTTTTTTCTTATTCCTATTTGGAAAAAAAAAAAGACTTGATGAGACATTACCCTGAAAATATCACAACAGGTAAACAGGGAGGAAGTGATGTTTGCATTCACAGCAAACATGCTGGAGCATTAAATTCTGCTGGGCTCAGAGGGCACCAGAAGCAGCGTACCCCTATAAGTTAACGGCTTATGTACAGAAAACAGAGCATATCAATCACAAACAAACACAAAATCATCTCAATACAAACAGGCTGTTCGTGTCAGGTCAACAACTGGCTAATCTGACTGACAGGAAACATCTGAACCCACAGCAGTTGTGTGCTAAAACATAGATGCTAGGTGCTTGTCTATTCGGCTCTACCATGATATCCATGCTGAGAACACCGAGCTAGCTTCTTCTTATAGCTAGCTGAAGACCTATAGTTGGTGGTGTGTGACAGAGAACAGTAAAGCATTTCTTCTCGTGGGAGATCGCACTAACTCAACCACAGTTACATAGTGCAATAACATTAAATAGTGCATCTGTCTTACAGACAGTTGAACATAGTCTCATTAATTTGCTATTTAACTTTGTGTTAATAGCAAACTTTATCTCGGTTAAACATAAAGGACTAACTACAAGAAACTAGAAACATCCTTTTAAAGTGGTACAGCATGGCTACCAACATCCTCAACCTTAGAGATACCACTACAGGTATGTACTAAAAACTACAAGTCACATACAGCATGGAGCACTGTATTGTGAAAGTGAAGTGCAAACAGGTGTATCCAAGCATCATACCTCATCTCCGACCATGTTCCACAGGTGGACCAGTGGGAGGCCTGTGTTGTTATCATAGTTTGATACCTTTTACAGAAACAGAAAAAAACGGTCAGACATCAATTGCTGGGTAGAGATCAGAGTTTAGCCCGGTGGAGTGGTTGAGTGAGGAAGGTGGTTTCACCTGTGCAAGCAAAGCCACTCCTCTGGTCATCTCCTCCAGCGCTGATGTTGCCTCTGGTGAAAAACGATCCTCTCCTGATGAAAGACGTCATAAACATGTCAGAACAAACACACAATCCCCAGAAGAAAAAAAAATCTAGATCATTTTAATGTAAGTCACAGCTGAAAGAACTGACACTAAAGTGACTAGATAAACTCCACATACTTAAACTAGCCCTTTAGGTTTTTAAATTACTTTAAACTACACAAACCATGCTATACCTGGAAGTGGAGCGATGTTGTCAAGCAGTACTTCTGCACCTTGAAATGGTAGTGTCACAAAATCAGACCTGGAAAATAAAAAGGAGCAGTCTGTTTAAGAAAAATCATGGAAATATATCTCAGACCGTATACGCTGGCTGTTTGAATTTTCTATTTTACATACGGTAATCCATAATGACGAGCTTTTACACATTTAACTTCTACACTGAGCCTTTACTCAGGATTTTGTTGAACCACCATCACCGTACACATGGACTGTCAGTACCAGATGCATTCAGCACATCAACTTTAATAATCACTCTGTGTACAGACAGAGCAGAAACTGAAAGTCTGCTCATTAATTCCTTTGCACTGTGTGTGTGTGGACATCAGTCTGGTATCTGCAGACAGTTGGACAGCTAGTGTTAGTTCCCTGGCAGGGACAGACTGAATAACATTGAATCTCCGAGATGTATTTCTGTGATTTTATACAGATATACATACAGCAACACCTGATACGATGTTAGCTCTTTATTCTAGGACTAGTCCAAATTCTGCTTCAAAAAACTGCCCCCAGATGGCACAATGACAGCTCCCTCTACATTTCTGCACCTGCCTAGGGAGAGGTAGAAAGCAGGAGGGCTGGAAAGATCACTGGTGTCTTACTCCCCTCACAAAGCTTCTTTAGTTTTCTGCCAGCTGGAAGAAGATACCGGAGCCTCAGAGCCTGCTCCACCAGTCTGGGCTTTTTCTATCAGGATGTCAGGACGCTGACCTCTTACCCCTCTGTCTCCAAAAAGTCTGGACTGTAACTCACCTATTCCACCCACTACACATCCAACAGCACCAGCAAAACTGCTGCTAATTCCTCATCCGGTGGAGGACGTTACTCGCACATTGTATTTTGTCTTGTTCTTAATCTGTGCCTCGCTCTTGTTATTCTAAATGGCACTGTTCTTCTTGATTAGAGTTTTAGTACAGTGAGACCTCCCACACTCACCTTATTTGTCGTAGTGAGTCAATCTTAACTCTGTCATAGCCACCATAATCTACATATCTAATCTCCACTTCATTTGTTTCTTTATAGAAGGTGATGACCTGAGCTCTCCACCAGGCTCCTTCCACTGCTGGAGCTGCACAGATCACACCAACTGGAAGACAGACAGAGACAGAAAGACTATTAAAGCTGCAAGCAGCAGTAAAACAACCAAACTGAGTCTTGTCCTTTGGTCATGGCAAGAAATACTGCTGACTTTAATACAAATACAAAATTATACAAAATAAAACTTTAAATAGCACGATTTATTTGCTTAATAAAGTTGTATCTGCTGTGTCGAATACAGTTTTTGCACTAAAATGCCTTAAAGTTGTAAGACAAGAGAAGACAAAGATACCTGTGACAGCCACAGACCAATGCTTCATATGCCCATTCATGTAACTGGGGGGGGGTTTATATGGCTGAAGATGACTAAAACAAATCACTAAAACCGCAGAAACATTTATGAGTGTGCATCGACTTTAGTCCCACCGTGTGACCAAGGTTACCTTCGGCAGGTGAGGGCAGTGCGGGGGTGCCCGGCTGGGAGTAGCAGAGGAACATCTGCTGGTCGAGGCTTCGCAGAGCGTGGTAGGTGGGATGGGTGTGCTGCTGGACAAAGACGTGCCCGGCTGACACGATGTTCACCACTATCACTTCAACTGTCACTCCACTGGGGAGAAGAAGCTGAGAAGACAAATGAGACATGACAGGAACTGTTACTGCTCCAATAAACAGCTTACAATCCATATGGCTAAAACCACACGCAGAAACAAAAAGTGAACTGGTTAGAAATTTGCTGTACTAATGTGACAATATGTGGGGTTTGACAGCATTTTACAGATTCTGAACCCAGTTCAGAATCTGCTTATAGAATCTGAAAACTCTACACCTGTATTTTTAGGTTAGTTTGTTTGAAGGGGAATGAAAACTGGTTTACAGGTTTCATTTGGCTGGGTTTCATCACTAAACCACACAGATTCTGCTGTGCTGAGGAGGCGCATATTCTGTCACTGCTCAGTGACAGGCATTAACCCTGTCCTCATTCATTTTTCCTCTCGCTGCTCCTCACCGGGCCAGTGTGCTATAGCTGCAGAAGATTAAGTACAAACAAAACTGTGGAGAGAATAATAAGTACACTTCATCATTCAGCAAATGATGAGACAGAATACTTATCCTTCTCGACTTATCAAAAAACGCCACATGTTCTTACGTATTCTGATAAGGGATTTGTTGGCTGTAGAGCTTAATAAATCTGGGTATTTTACCAACACGAAACTAAATCCAAAACAGTACTGGTGGCACAGAACAGCCAGAGAGCCCATCCTTACCCAGGAGGTCATGGGAAGTGATGGCAATGTGAGCGGTGGCGGTGGAGGAGCATATAGGTTTGTCAAGTCCAGATCTTTAAACTTCTTCCCAATCAGTGACAGGGCTTTGTCAACCTGCTGCTGCGTACCTGCAGAGAGATCAGACACAAACGGTTTTTTTTTCCCTCTTCCAGAAAGAATCTGGATTCCTGTGTGAATCAGTCCTCTCCACCCAACCCTTTCAAAAGTGGGGACCTGGTCCACCATACTCACCCTCTATATGACAGATCTGGAACTCCTGTGTATAAGGCAGGGTGGAGATGTAGATCTTTGCACCAGAGTTCTGCTTGAGGAAACTCACGAATCTCCCCTGCTTCCCAATTAACCGTCCTACAAGATGCTGGTACAGGAAGACGGACAGGAAAGACAACGACATGTCAAGGTTGGTTTGTGAGACCTTATCTGCCAACACTCACAACATCCCATTTCCAAAAGTACACATTATGTACAAGTGTGAGAAATGAACAGTTTTGGTAATTATATGACCTTATTTATACCAAACATCAGCATTTTGGCAGAGTGTAAAAGCCTTTCGCTATTTGAACACATGACATTAAAACACTGCACTGCGTCCATTGAAATGTCTCCTCTGACGAGGCTATGGTTTGACTTCTGGTGTCAGTTGTCCTGACTCACCTTTGGCACCTCAATCTCCCAGATGATGAGCTCAGAGCTCAAGGAGGCAGCGTGGTTACTCTGGCTTTCCCCAGCACCCATAGTGCAGCCGCTGTCCACTGAGTCCATACTATTCACATCAGAGCCTGGACACAAACATAAACACACACAGACACACACGTTTATATAAAATAATCATCACCACATTTACAGTAACATTAATGTTTCAGGATCCAGGGCTCATCCTCAGCAATCTGTTGACACACACCCCACCATTCAGAGGACGTCTCCTTTACCATTTAATAAAAACAATCCCTACAGCTGCAAGTCACATGGCACCGGGTCACATTTGGTAGGAAATCACATTTGTCAGTGCAAATATAACAATTAGTGTCACCACTAACAGCTGCTTGACAGAATAACGTGGACATTATACATCTGAAACTACAACATTTTAAAATTGCTGGCAGTCCGATACAATAAATGTTAGAATAAGTATAAAACACTAATGTTTAATGATGGTTTGAGAAAATGTTTTAGTAGCCTCCTAAAAGTTTAATGGACACTGTAAAATTTAACTGTGTAACAAGCCAGTTCAGGTCAAACGCACCTGTATCTGGTGCAACCCCCGGCTGGTCAATTTCCTGGCAGTCTATGACACTAAGACACACTTGTACTGATATAAATAACACTTAGCTCATGCTTAGTTTATCATGCGAGCTATTATAGTGAGCTTTTTCCTGCTTTTCCCCCAGCCTTAACTGATCACACACCCTGCACCTCTGTCAGGAATAGAACACTACAGATTTATAACGGCTTCAAATGCTCCTGATCATCAGGAAAATTATTCTAAAAGATAAATTAACCAAATCAGCAAAGGGAGACATCTGGAAAAGGGACTGCAGGTGTTTAGGAAGCACAATTATGCAGTAGGCTTCAATCAAGACCAGCCACCTTAATTCATAACAGCTGCTGTGCTCAAAGATAGTATCAGGCCATGGATAAGAATGACCTCCTTTCTCCAGCCATCCACCGAATTTAAAACTATTAACTAATGGCTAATCTTAACACCACACAGGACACCCTGTTTTTGTGTGACAGTAGTTTCATACTTAGGTCAAGTGATGACAAACAAACCTACTACAGTACAACTGAGTAAGCTCTTGAAAACCACAGGATGCAGTTGAAAGCTCCAGAAAACGCGAGTGAATTGATCTTAAATGAATGCGCCTACACTCAGGAATGACCACAAATGTTTTCTCACAAGCCTCGATTTTTCTCATCTGGTCGACTGCTTTATTAATTTGCTGATAACAGAGACTATAGTTAAGCAAAGTTTAGTATGGTGTACATATCCAACAAAGACACTGCTGAGCTGCTGAAAGAAAGTGGATTGCAGGAGTTCCCCCATCAAGTCAGGCCTCAAAGGGGACAGAGAGGGAAACAGGCAAAGTACACTGAGCAGTCAGTCACTGACTGAGCAGTCAGTCAGCCTGAGCAGCTTAAGAGAGAGTTCTTCCCTGAGACTGATCTTGAGGAGTTAAAGAGGCCAGAAAAGACTGAGCTTCTATTTCTATTGTATTAGATTTTTATTTTTCATTTTTATTTCTTGTTATTTCTATTTATCTCTATTTTTATCTATACATATTTTTAGTACTGGAGTTCTTGTTTGTATATCTCATATTGTTTTATCCTATTTTATCTACTCTTCACAGTCTACTGGAACAACCTAATTTCCCTTTGGGGATTAATAAAGTTTTCTGTCTGTCTGTCTGTCTGTCTGTCTCATCAGCCATCGAGAAGGAAGACACGCCCCACAAAGGGTGAAAGCTGTCGGGAGATCTTTTCTTATGGGAGAGCTGGGCTGAACTCTGACCTGTCTGAAGAAGTAAAACTTGACGGTAAGAGTCCATGCTGCACTTTGCTTGTTCTATGAGTAGCAGCTGCATTCAAGTACGAGGAGCTTGTTAGAAACCCTAAAGTCTCAGCCAATACCAAAACAGTCAAGCTACATCAAGACACCATGGCTGAGACCAGGCATCCGGCTGCTGGTAATCGAGCGGTGGAATGAGTGGTGGAAGTGGGACAGAATCAAAACAGCCTGTGAGACAAAATGTGGTGTGCTGAGGAGCTATATGTGAGAACATGTATGTCCGAACCAGTTGGACCGGACACTAAACAGACTTTACTTGGCCATCTCCTGAGCACAAAGTCTGTGCAATGTCTGACTGAGCCAATGTGTGAATGGAGCGGGTCAATTCACACCAAAACCAAATGTAGTATTTTAGAGGATACTGAAGTGATACTGAAAGCCAGTGGGTTTTCTCTCAAACCATGTGCCCAGTCAGGGCCCCAAGGAAGTAAAGAAAAGGTCAAAGAGGACGAAGAAATCAAGACACTTGTATTTGTTTGAGAATTAGCATGTTCATCTGCTTACACATAGGACGTCAGCTGAATAGGTAGTCTTTCAATGTGATCCACAATAACTTGTGTTCTCACTCGTAAACAACAGGTTTTATAAGGTGCTGCTGCTTAGTGTACGGGAAGGAGAGGCCCAAACCAAAATACTGACTGTTAAGTATTTGTCTGGCAAATAATTTCAGTAAAGATGCACTTTGGGTTTGTGTAATCAGTGCGTGTACAGCTAAAACTTTATGTGTCAAATCCTGGAACAGCCTACACGAGTCTCTGTTATGTTTTAGAGGTAAGACACACAGTTTAATGTCTTTGTTTATCCTCTGTGATGTGAAAACATCAGATTTCCACACAGTAGGAGAAATAAATAAGTGTGCATACTGTTCATAGCTTGTACCAGCATCTAGTTTAAAAGTAGGTTAGCCAAATTCGCTAACATTCAGCACTGGAACAGCCAAGAGAAACAAGATGTTCTGTGCTCTCCAGCGTCATGCAGCCACCCCATTTCCATTACCCCTCTCCATGTCCATCACAATTTTATAGTTAGATAGTTCTGAGCCAAAACTCGGTTTGTGGAGGTTTATATCTTGTTATGCTCTTATCCTTTGTTGTGTAGAAAAAAGAAAAGTGCACTGATTTGACCGATAAAATCAACACAGTTCACTTCCAACTTTCTCGAATGATATGAATCATCTCAATTCATGAGGTGGCCCTAAATTAATAAATACAAAAAAAAAAAAAAAAAAATCAAAGTGATCAGTAACAAGATCCTTAACATTATGACTTAACGCCAAAAAAAAAAAGTACTCTCAGCTGATATAACAGATTTCAAAACTTTCAAATATCAATATCAGCCTTAAAAATCCATTGTCAGTCTGGCTTCTTACACTAATTCTCAGAATAAGCAAACTGATGTCTCACCTCCAGACTGGTCTGTCTCCTCACACGTCGCATGGGCTCCGTTCCTCAGGCCGAGTCCGTTGAGCCTCTTTATCTCACATACAGCATCCACTGAGTTCTCTTCAGTTGCGGTCAAAGTCGTTGCCTCTGTGGAGGTCTCAACCTGTGACTGAGGCTTTGCGGCTTCTCCTGCTGACAAGTCTGTAATTTGGATCACATCCATTTGGTTGTCAAACACGCTGTTCTGGAGGTCCTCGTTGCTGATGCCGTCCTCAGAGTGGCATGTGCTGCAGGCTGAGTCCTCGGCCTGCACAGCTACTTCATCGCCTTTCAGTTTCATATTTAGCACGGGGATGCTCTGAGCTGCTTCATGCGATGGTGTGGGCCAGTGGGCTCTCTGTGCACTGTTTGACTGATGAACCCTGTGACTGACCTCATCGGGCTCCCATACTGGAGCTGAGGAGCATCCATTCGGCATCCCTTGCCGCTCTTTCTCTGTTGCCTCTCTTGACTCGCAGCTTATCTGAGAGGAGCTTGTCAGTAGATGGTGGTGCTGCTGTGCTGTTGTGATTGGCTCCTGTTGGGAGCATAGTCTGCTGCTAGCCAGTGGTGTACTGCTGCTGCTGCTGCTGGGCTGGCTGTTGTCTGTGATCTGGCACCTGGTGACACCAAGGACCTCCTGGGTGGCTGCCGAGATGACCCCACATATGAGTCCAGCTGCCAGAAGCTCTAGATCCTGATCCTGTTCCTGTCCACTGCTACTGTGTGTCTGAACGTCCTCTGGGGTTACAGATGTGGCGATGGAGTCTTGGACTGCGGTCAAGGCTGTGGTTGAGGTCGGGTCCGGGGTGGTAGGTGTGCTTGTTAAAATGTGTTGGTGGAAATCTTGCACTGAAGGGGGTGTCTCTAGAGAGTCAGCATCTGATGGCATCACTTTCTGCTCTTTGGCTGGGGTAACTGCACAAACAATCATCTCATCCTGTGTGTTAATAGCACTGTGATGCTTTGCAACTTCTCCCTCGGGTTCAGGTCTCTCTGCATCAGAAAGGTAGGCTGTTGTGGGTGGGGAGCTGGTGACTTTGTTAGACTGGCAGGGCAAAATAACCTCTTCCACTGAGGCTTGAGGGGCAGAGGCTAGATCTTTGATCTGGTGTTTCTCCAGCTCTGTTACCAAAGCAAGTGAAGAGCTTTTCTCTGGGTCTTGATGGTCTTTCAGTGACACCTGCAGGCTGTCTTCTTTGTCAGGTGATGGTAGAGTCAAGGCTGAGGGTTCATGGGCTTCCTTTCCTCTTATTCTGTCAAGGTGAGGGGCAGCTTCTTCAGAGCTTTGTTCCAGTGAAGGTGCAGCTTCACTGTCCTGGGCGTGCATATGGGAAATATTTTCATGTTCTGTTCTCTTGTTAATGCCCTTTGAGATTCTGTGGGAGGGACATTCTGTATCATTTGTAGTGGATACAGTGCCTTTTTCAACCAAACCGTTGCTACCCTCTGCTGGAGATGTTCTAAGGCCTATAGCAGGTGGAGCCCCCTCTGGGCTGTCGTGACTGATGAGCCGCTCTTTCTTCCGCGAGATGTACCACCACCAGCCAATCAGTGCGAGTACTCCAGGTAGTGTGTAGGGTACAACAGAGCGAAACCTCAGCGGCATTTCCTCAGGACACTAGCAGCTACACCTGAAAGTTAAAAAGAAAGACAGATTTTAATTAGTTGAGGGACATCTCACTCTGAATACAACTCACAGCAACTCCTGGATAACTGGCCTGGATCTTCCTGTTGATTTTTATGTTGACCAGATTAAACTTAGTTTTACCCTTTAACTGAGTCTTTCACATGACATATACTGGGAAATATGCCCCAGATCCCATGTTACCCCAAGAAAGACTAAAAATCTGTTCCATATCAAAAACCAAACCAGCAAAAATCCTCTTAAAATTTTAACTCCAACACAATCCCTTTGTACACTCGCATGACAACCTACCAAATTCTAACTTTCAAAGTCATGAAAATTTTACTGCCTAAGCGTGTGGTTATTGAGTATTGGCCAGTTTCATGTCTTTAGTCTCTCACATGTGAGTGTGTGAGAGAGTGACAGAGAGAGAAAGAACCAGTGAACCTGGACTTTTGACCTCTATGGCTGCTGGCACTGCCACCTGCTCTACGTAATCAACTGCCGGCCCTCTGCAGGCTAAAAGTAGAGCTCTGGGATATACTTTCAACATTAAGTAACAACAGAGAGAGCTGCTTTATATGAATTTGTTGTGCCAGGACAAGAACATTAAAGGTGACAGTTGATTTGTATTTATAACATAAAGCTCACACTGTGCTATATTCCAATAAAGTGAACACCATTTGGGAAAAAACCCCTGGTATTCTATTACTTTAATGGTTTATCTGTCTGAAATACATCTCTGAAAAGACACAATATTCCATTAATTCAACTAGAGGAGAGTATGGACACTCCTCTTCAAATGTCAGCATTTAGGTTAAGGGTGCAAACCCATGAATGTCCTGAGGCTCTGGTCCTGGTCTTGAATAATAAATAGCTGTAAAGACTCAAGCCCAATGAGGTGGGAAAGACTACACCATCCACACATTCAATTCAGTTGTTATTTTAAAAGTGCATACAATTGCTAGACTATTTCCAGGCTATGTAGATTTCCTCCTTTTCAACTTTATAAGAGGCACTTTTTACACAAGGTGACTGCCACAGTCTGCATCTTTTATCAGTTTATCAGTGTGTAAGTAAAGTATCAATACAACAGGGTTTTTACAGCTGTCTGAACCAACTGTCAGCCTCACAACAGGTCAACTTAACTGGTGGAAACTAGACACATACAGCTAAAACACTCAAAGATATTCTCATACTATAGATCTATTCATCTATCTTCATATGGACAGCTATCTCTATATAAACAACCATAGAAATCATCAGTTGCATTTAAGACATCCCAGCAGAGAAACTCAGCACCATTAGCTGCACTGTTTGAAAATTAAACAAGGACACAGCAACTGCGTGGATTTGGGAATTTGTTGTATTACGGAGGTTGCTGTTAGATGTCGGAGCATCCCTGAACGCATCAATGGTGAGAAATTTGAAAACTCGCTGCCTGTTACTGCATGGCTACAGGCTGATCCCAGAGGAAAAGCATTAGCAATGTAGATATGATGGGTGAGAAGCAAATAATGATACATCAAAATGCAGTTTAATATTATATCAATAGCTTAACTGCTGTACCTCCTAACTGAGGTTCACATTTCATACTTGGCTATCATTAAAAATATTTTTAAATACATGCCTTTGCTCAAAGAAGCCATAGTTACAATAAAGCTACAATAAATAACAACTGACCCCAGCTATTTTTTTCTTTTACAACACAACCTAATCAAAATATGTAATTAACCACAAATTAAAGAATTAAATCAATTATTTCAATCAAATTTTCCTTAAAAACTGATGCCATCTTTCATTGTTCAACAGGTTTCCAAACTAAAATCAAAGTGCATAGCAATATAATTCTACAAAATTGACGGCATTTATATAAATTAGATGAGGCTTTTACAGTGCACTTAAAAACAAGGCCCAACCAACCAATGAAAAGAGCTGCAGCCTACAAATGTCTATATCCAGCAGAAAAGTAAACTGGACTATCCCTGAGCTCCATGAACATAATCATATCTATGCAATGAAGGGTGGGTAGTATATGCACCACGTTCGCTGTAATTCTTGGCTAATAACATGTTGGCAGTTCAGTTTTGCAAAAGATACTATGACAGGAACAGCCTTAGAGGAAGCATCCACAACAGACTAATGAGTTGAAGAGCTGCAAGCAACAGCTGCTTAAGACTGGATAAACTCCAACATATCATTAAGGTAAGGAATACCTTTAATCATGCCACTTGCAATGTATGAAAACCTTTGTGCACAGTTGCTTTATGGTTCAAGTATGGCTATATATAGCACAAAATTAACTCTGACACTGACCTGAAGATGTAACACCAAAAACAAAGCTTTTCTTAAATTAAGAAAGGCAGCTTTTGTGAAAAGTGGACCTGGGCTTATTCTTCAACTTCTGTGCACTACGTAGAGAAACAAAATCATATTGGAGTTCAGCCGCCAACAACAAGTGAACTGGGTCTCAACAGGAGGTGCAGGGGTCCTCTAACACCATATTTAGTAAAAACTATTTCTTTAAGGATGTTTAAAAATTGAATGCAGTGTCCAATGCACAATACAATTCAATGCTAAATCAGCAACTGAAATGGGCACCTAAACTAAAACAGAAAGCTGGTGCCGATAAGCCTGTTTATGTATGTGCCTATGAAATGGTGGCCCACACCACATTCACCTTGGACAAGGTTAAAACAGAAGTTACAAGCAGTCAAACCAATCTAGAGCACTCTTAACAGGACAGACTGGTGTTCTTTGGTGCTTTTCTTGACCTTACAGTCAAGACTCAGACTGTGACCTTGGCGGTTCAGATAGAGGAGTGGTCAGGCTGTATATTTACGTTGGAAACCCTGCAACATGCTGAGTACAGGCAACATAAGAAGCTTGCGCAATAGATACTGCCCTAGTCTGCCGTACATTCTAGCAGCTCCCTGTCACTCAGTACTAACATGACATACAGTCACTCAGTCTCTACCTGTGTTTTATGTCCTCAACGCTTTTCTGTACAACTCGCGATTTCATTTCCTCGTACCCATCAGTACACGCGCGTTGCTAATCGCACAGCATGACTTATGATTTAACGTTATCAGCATTGGGTCAATCGCTGATTAGTTAAATCTGACATATGAACAACTCTGGGTACGGTATATCTGTGAAACTCGACTTTGTTATTATTCGCACACGCCGTTTGCTGGCAGAGGCGTGTGGTGTTTTACGGACACCCAATCACATTTTATAACCACTAACAAAAATGTGTGAATTGCCTGTAAGCCGATAAGGCATCGGCACCCCGTCTAATTTAGCATGCTGTCTGTCCAAGAGGTTACAGTGCTCCTCTGCTACAGTCAAGTTTCAACTTAACCAGCCTTAATGTTAGCTACAACAACAAGCTAATCCTTCAATTTAGTTGACAGAGAACCAAAGCCCAACGAAAATGTTATTATTGCCGTTTACAATCCACTGACGCGATGGGAAATTGCACAGTGACTTTACATGAGGGTCAGAAAATCTACTTTCTGCGACGGCTTAGCTAATGCTGCCCGTTTCAGCTAGCTACGTGCTGATAATACCGACAATGGGACTATTTGTGGCTCGCAATGAATAATCCCGTTGGCGTTGTCTCGTGCCGTGTGTAGCTCAATACTATCTTGAAAAACCCGTCGTGTACGACTATCCCACCACAACACAGACCGGCTAATGGAATTAGCTAGCCAGCAAGTATGAGGAGAACAACGTGGAACTGCACTTAGAAAGCTGCCAGTTTAATGTTACCTTGCAGAGAGGTAGGGAAGGCGACGTTAAGAAAATCAAAATAAGACTAAAGACATTCCCCTCGCAACCCACGAGTCTCTTCACCTTTTCGTGTCTCAATACACCAACTCTGCTGCAAAACTGTGTGCCTTAGCTAACCTAGTGATGTACAGCGCAACTTTGGGAGAAAATAAACAAAACTGTTGTGCGGCAAGTAAACAGGCAATGAAAGCAATTTTTAGAAACTAGAACTTAATATGTGCCGCTGCCGCTAGGTGACTAATTTGAATGCCGAATTTATCAGAAGACAATGCACATCCACACAAGAACGCATGTCAAGTGATAACATGCGCTATGTTTTGCCAGTAAGATGCTAAAAGTTAAATGACAGATGCATGAAGGGAGTTCGGCGAAATATTGTATGGAATGAAATCCGGTACAAGAGGTGGCTGTGACCTAAAGCTAACGTTACACTACTGGGAATAAAGCATGGCTGGTTGGGAGGCCGCGGTGGAGGATAATAAGTATTGAGTTAGCAGGCTACCCCAGTATAATTGTTATAATGCCACAACGTCTATGACCATAAACCCGAAATAAAATGTCAAGGCAGTTGAGCGCACATGTCCTCCACCGCATTATTTTTGGCCCAATGACCATGACCATTGGTTGGTTACACGATTAAAGCCTCGTGTTTTAGACGACTTTAGAGTTTCATTTTGCCAACTGACCACCGCGGTAGGCCACAACATAAAGGAATTGCATAACGCAGCTTTAAAAGCAACCAAATGCACCACCGAGGGCAAGTACCAGACTGACGCAGGGTTAAAGGACATTTTAAGCCAAAGAGTGCTTCTGTCCTGCCTGGGCCTCAGACCTCCACGTTAGCTTGCTAGCCGGCCTGGGGTAAATGATAGCCAAGTGCATTCTAACTGCTGACAACCTATAAGTATTTGTTACTATTCAAGATACACGACCGTGTTGTTAGTAAGTGCATGGAGACCACGGTAGAGAAGGAATTGGGGTAATTTAAGTTACACAACAGGAGCAGAGGCTAGCTGGAGTGTGCTGACTGTTAAGTTGGAGAAAGATGTGTAGGCTAGTTGTTCAATGACATGGGATTACTGCACTCATTTGGTGACACGGTAAGCTGCAGAAAGCTCACAGAGACGCGTGGAAATGTCCATAGATGGGTGTTTTACACTGTGCTTGTGTTAGACCCCTGTGAATGGATTTGAACTAAGTCATACTGTGTGAACATGGTGCAGATGGCTACAGGCTAGCATGCTCTTCCCCCTTAGTTGCTAAATGCGCTCTTACCTCGCGAGGATTTTGTTTACTTACAGTATTTTAGGTTCCTCGGTGCCGCCACGATGAGAGCGATGCTGATAATGTGAGTTTTTCAAACGTGTTCCCGTGAAAAGTCAATCTCTCCTCCCCACGTGTTGACCGACTAGCATCAGTCTAAAAAAAACACACAGACTAAACAGCTGGTCAAATCTCGCGATACTCGCGACGTTCAAGATGTCTGTGGTCTCGCGTTAGCTGAGAATGCAGCAAAGAAACCTATTTCAGACATGCACCCATTTGTGTTTACACTATGGTAATCTAACATGTAGGTCTCATGCATGAATAAGCAGCCTGCTAACTTTTACGTGAAAGTCTTGTCGGCAGTCATACTTGGTTACTTGGACTAAGTAACATGTAATGTTGGCATGACACAAATCTGAACTCAATACTGTCTGATTAACAAAGAGCAGCAGGAGGTTAAACATGCAGAATGATAACTGTAAATAATGGAATATTTCAATCATCAACTCTTATGCACAAAATTAGAAAAAGATACCAGAAAACACTATTAATGAGCAAATTTTAAGTTGGTGATGAGACTAATATCTTCTAATACCTAATCAGTCAGTAAGAACAATTTTCATCTTCCTTTTGGGCTGTGACTGGAGCAGAAGAGATTTTTTAAGCCTTCTTTCAATTCCGTTTCTTCAAATCAATTACATCTTATATATTTGGCTCCAAATCATAATATGCATTATCTCAAGGCACTTTACAGAGTAAGTTCTAGACCTTACAATGTTATAGAGAGAAATCAAACAGTTCCCACCATGGGCAAGCACTTGGCGACAGTAGAGAGGAAAATCTCCCCTTTAACAGGAAGAAACCTCCAAAGGAACCAGACTGAGGGCGGGCCGCCGTCTGCCCTGCTTTGACCGGTTGGGTTGAGAGGCGAGAGATATGGGGGAGA
Organism: Toxotes jaculatrix; assembly: GCF_017976425.1. Taxonomy (NCBI): domain Eukaryota; kingdom Metazoa; phylum Chordata; class Actinopteri; family Toxotidae; genus Toxotes; species Toxotes jaculatrix. The sequence continues at coordinate 24,875,691 of NC_054402.1, read as the reverse complement.
AAGGAAAAAGAGAGAGGGGCAGAGAAGAGAAGAGAGGAGAAGAGAAGAGATAGAAACTACCAGTAACCCAGAGATCAACTAACTCTGGGCTGGATCAGCATTAATAATAACAGATGCATGTTACAGTCACATCTGTTTTACTACACAGTTCCAGACACGGCCGGGTGCAGGCTGTGCGTAACATTTGGACCTCACAGTCAGTCAGCAGAATCAAAATAGATGTGAGCCAGGCTCGTGGGAACTAATACAAAATAATCCGCATCCATTTTGCCTCTGGTCCAAAAACACTTGTTTTCATCTGTTTTAACCCGTTGGGCCAAAAGACACCAGGCAAAGATTTCACCTGTATTGTCCAGAACTTATGGGGACTCTAGGACTGATTCGGCCATGTGATTTTGGCTGTCAGTGAAGTAGACCAGCACGCCCTCTTTAAATGTTCAAATACCATTCAAGTCAAATGTTTAACAAATGAATATCCAGCAAAACCCTTTATGCAGCATATGAACATATTACAAATTAAAGGAGGACCCCACCTGTTATCTTAGGATGGGAGGAAGGCAGTGTGTAAGTGAGAGCTTGGGGCCACAGGTCTTGTGTTCCACTTGGTAAATCTTATTTTTTTTGACACCCCAGGCCCTATCAAAGAATACTACCTGTATCTGTCCAACAGGTGGCAGTAGTGTAGGCCTACCATAACAGAACTCTGATATATATTTCTCAGATGAATCTAAATATAAACAGAGGAATCTCTGTCTGTCCATTTGTATTGCAGTTTTTTCCACAACCACTCATCTGCTCAACTTCAGACTTGGCATGTGTATATTGCTCAGGACTCCAGGAAGTGTAGTGTTGACTACAAGTTTTTTTTTGGACAAGTGTCGAAAATCTTGGTCTCATCAATAAGACATAAATGAATGAACTACTAAATCAGGTGGAAATGTCCTTGATTTGCGGCTGAAAGAGGGAAGTGTGGTCACTCACTCGCTCACCCACACCCTGGGCTTTATCTGATAAGAATGCCATGAAATGTCAGTGAATTTTATTAAAGCTGCATGTCATGTAATTTCTGAAAGTCCATGTCTTGTGTACATGAAAAGACCCTGGGAACCCTTGTAATGTAATGAAATGAATTTCAAACAAGGCCAGCTGGTGCAAAAACAAGTTTATTAGTGAACTGTGAAAAAAGCTAACATTTGCAAATAAAAACCAGCTATTTTTGTGTGTGGTGGTGAAAGAGGAGTAACCCAGAGGGGAAGCTAAAAAACAATGGAGAATGACATGGTTGCTTGTGTCAGTTTCTGAGAGGAAGGCTTTGACCATTGTCTGTGCTTATGCACTGAACACAACATCTGAGTATTCAGCCTTCTTGCAGCCTCTGGATGGGTCTAAGAGGGAGAGCCACTTGAGGATTTCATTGCTCTTCAAGGGCATGTGTTTGGGAGGAACAGTGTGCATAATTTGAAGGACTTTCAGTCGGCATCTGAACTTTTGGCAAACTGTCGGATGACAGGGGGAAGCAAGGTTGAGGGTGTTTGTAGGAGGTGGATGCTTTGAGGAACCGCTGACCTTGACTGAGGTCATTAATGCATGCCAATAGGCAGTGCCCTCCTTAAAGGTGGTAGAAGCCTCAGAGGAAGCCTCATTGACATCTTCATGAGGTTTCACTGAGGTAGTCAATAAGCTCTGCAGTGGCAGGACACCTGTAGTAGATGAGTGAGATTTGTCCTGAGATGCTGAAGGGTCTGGACACTGTTTGACTGTCTTGGTTAATACGCCTCTTCATTTTCACATAGGTTTCATGTTGCTCAGCCTCTCCAGGAAAGCTTATACCAGGGTGGGGGTTCATCCAACCTCAGATTCAGAAGGAGCAACGAGGATTCCATTTTGATCATGGAACAATGGACCAGCTCTTCACCTCGCAAATTGCTGGCTGGATCATGACAGTTTTGCCAATGAGTCTACATTTATTTTGTGGACTTGGAGCAGGCTTGTGACGAGGTAAGTTGTGGTAGGCACTACTAGACTCTGGGGCAAGACCATTACTTCTAGCCATTTGGTCCTTGTACAAACAAGAAGAGAGTTTTTTTGTGAATTCCCCAAATGTTGATGCCTACATGTGGAGTTGTTCCAGAAATCTCCAAGTGGGAGGAGCCAACAGTGGTTTCACTTAACAGTAATAAACAGAATTGGTTAGAATAAGTGTTTATTGGAATATCTTTACCCCCACCCCCTACTCACACACACACACACGCACAAACACCATACCTCCTTACATTTCATTCTCTTTGGTTATTCTCCAAGTGCCCAGTATTCTTTTTATGTGCAGTCCACAAGCAGACATTTTTTTTCATAATAATACATAATTCAAATAAAAGATGAAACTTCAGATAGCACCAAAAATGACTGCATGAACCTGTCGTGTCCATGTGGCATTACTGGATGTAGTGTGGAAACAAAAGGATAATGATACAGTAATTTATCTATTTTCTTAAATACATTTATATTGCATAAGCATATAATACTAAAGATAATACAACACAGTATAAAATGATTCAGGTTGAACAATTAGTATTCCAACTAAGATATTTAAGATTTTAGATTATATTATAGAAGTAGAAAAAAATACCAAATTTTGGTAGACAATCATAACAGAGCTTAATTTACAACTATCAGTAAGTTTAAAAATAAAACGCTGTCTACTCAAAGGATGATTGGAGTTATACACAGCAAATAAATGTTTTGACTCCAAATTCAGTCATAAGACAACAACAAAAAGAACAAAACCTGTCAGACAGACTGCTCTCATCCAGTGTAAAGATATAATGATCCCACAGTTATCCCCGAAAAACTGCAATTTCACTCTTTCAGGCACAATACATCACACTTATTCCCCAGTGCAACAGTTTATCCTCAGATTTTTTTTGGCTAATAGAGGAATGTAAACACTGTATGTGCACATCCGCCTTGTTGTCACAACGTTTCTGTCCTGCAGGAATATGAACTATGTGCTGCTGAATGTGGCTCAGTGTCTTTACCCTCCTCATGACTGATCTGGCTTTGTGTGCAGAGGTGAAGTTCTGATATCTGAGGTAAAACAGGTATGTGTTGATTTATAGGATAACTCTTCACTGCTGTGTACTGTCAGTCACTGCCCTCCACGGTTGCTGACAGTAAAACAGATCAGAATTGTTCTGCCCTTTTAGCAGCAACGGGTAAAATGAAACAAAACAAATTCTCACGTGACCGAGGTTGTTTTTTGTGTATAGAAAAAAAGACCAGGTCTGCAGTGACATTATAGGGAGGGCTTTTAGCTTTGGAAGATAAGCCAAATGAAACCTATCGCTCAGACTTGATTTTGTAGCGAAGGACAAGGTAGGTGGTCAGTCGTAGGATGATGAAGAAAATGCCTAGGACAATGAAATCAATGTAGAGCTTTGCATCTTCCACATCCAACAACTGCAGAACCTCCTCAGGCTGTTGGAACTTACACACCTTCCCAGGGCACTCCAGCTCTGAACGGTTCATTCCATAGATGGACAGGATCACTCCTTCAAACCCATACCTGTGGCAACACAGTGACATTGATGAGTGCCCCTCATGTGTCAGAGTGCAGACCACCTGACAGGCTGCAAGCAAGCTAACAGTTTAGTCAGACTATCCAAACCACTTAATTGGGAGTAAAATTGAAAGTAATCCCTGATTGCACAGGAAAAGTGTGTGTGTGTGCACACAACTGCAGTAAGTACAGTAAGATCAAAGCTGAATGAGTCAGTTGGTCTATAAACTCTGATGCATGTTCACAGTGGACAGTAATAATTGTTGTTCTTGTGAATTGATAATGCGTAGTGCCGTCATGGTACTCACCTAACATAAGACACATAAGAGCTCCACTGCAGATACTTGGGGATTGTGTCGAAGTTGACAAAGAATCCAGAGAAAAGCAGCACAGGGATGGCGGTGACAGGTCCAACAAATGTGGCTACCTGTATGAGGATGCAAAAAACATGATTTGTCTTATGTGTGTAACAGCAGCCAAGAAATTCTATATTTAACAATGCAAACCTGCAGTACCTGTAGTGAGGTGGAAGCTGCTCCAACCAGCAGGCCCAGGGATTGGGCTACCAGGGCAGTACAGGTGGACAGGGCTATGAAGAGTAGGTAGCGGCTGGCCTCAGGAGGCTGTTCTGTCATCCAGTACACTATGCTGCAGTACATGATGGGGCAGATAACCTAAAATAACACTTTCATTAACCTTTATTTAGTGAAAGAATTCTTCATCCCAAAACCTTTACCCTCATGTGGAAACTGGAGCTGGTACCACAACCACACACAAAGGGTTATGCCCTGATCTTCCATCTCAGCTGAATTACAAACAACTGAAGTAAATTGGCATTTTTTTCTATTAAATTCCAATAAAGGCATGTTAGAAATTTGCTTCTGATGTTTTGCAGTAGATCAATGTTTGATGGAGCTTTCTCATTTTGAAAAAGCGGGCACTGCCATCTACAGTACAGTGTAAGGTGCTAAATACACAGTAGGCTTTTGTTCTTATTATATAGTCTTATAATCAATGTGGAGAAATCAAATCTTGCAGAAATGCTCGATGAGTTCACTGCAACAAGTAAATACAACTAACACTAGAGTGCAGTGGTGCGCCATGTAGTTGCCATGTGTAGTTTGTCAGCACTCAGGTCCACAGTGAGCCAACCCACCCCTCCAACCCCAACACTGCCAGCTCACCTGGAATGGGATATCAGCCATGGTCTTGGCCAGGTAGTAGGCTTTCAGGCTGTACCAGTAGTTAAGATGCTCCCTCAGGAACACAGACATCTCCAGAGGAACTGACAGATATTGTAGAGAAACATTTACATACATCTGTAAATATCAGATCACAACATTTCAGATTTTGAAACTGGCCCTTGCTGGCACAATAGTATCAACATAGAAACATAAAGTAAATATGAGCCAATTCCCACCCCTAGATCATACTTACAAGTTAGCACAGTTGGCATGAGAGCACCAAACATGAGGAAGAGCATGGAGAAGAAGAGGAACCCAGTGTTGTTAAAGACCTTGCTGGCATCATTGCCAATGTTCAGATAGAGCAAGCCTATTAACACACCTATGGAGATGTGGGACATCAGTCTGAGGTGGGTCAAAACCTGACAACAGGACAAAAGAAGAAAAAAAAAAACTCAGTTACAGACTTGAATGATTAAACGGTCTGTTGGTTATGGACAACACAACTTTATTTTTTTTTCTGTTTCTTTAAACAGATGCTGTCACCTACCTGGTCTCGACATATTGTTATGAAGGTTCTCTTGAAGAGGATACAGAACTGTGTTAGTGTGCTTGTGGCAAAAGAATGGCTCTCTGCGTGTCCAGCATCCTGTGGAAAGTGGAAGCAGGTAATCTCATAACAGTGAAAAAAATGTCCATAATTGTACCTCATTTCTTGAAAATGCAGCATACTACAGTCAGGGCTGGATTAACCCCTAAACATGTTCACCTTGAACATTTTGCTAATCATTTTATTCTGTGCATTGGTGGTGCATGTCACCAAACAAACTAACAATTAATCAGGCAACTACAAAGTAATTACCACGCAGTGAAAATGTGGGGCCCCTGAGGGTCCGAGGAACTTGCCTAAACAGTTGTCTGCTTTCCCCCACTGACTCATCCAGCCCTGACTGCTGTGTAGCAGCACATTATCTACCACACACCATGGGGTACTTTGCCGCACAGACTGATGTGCCATTGTTACCACACTGGTTCTTCTTCTCCTCTAATGCACACATTCCTCCTTGGACTGCCTCAAACAGCACAGGGTTCAAGTCTCCATACTCTCCTGATGCCACTTCAATGACTGAATTAGAGGCAAAAGCAGAAAGATATAAACATAATGTTTGAAGTCATCCTCAGCAAGCGTAGCATATACATGAGTAACTGTGAAGCAAACGTACTGAAGTCTGCAGGATTGTGGTAGGTAGGACAGTAAAGGCCCAGATTCTTCAAATAGGGGATGAGGTACGGGACTGTGCCTTTGTAGATACACTGTCCCTGACTGAGAATGTAAAGCTGTGGAGGGACAAGATTATTCAAGGCTGACAAGAAAAAATAAGTTTGCAATTGACAGAAAATGTTATAGTACTGACAGGTAGCACAGCTTTAAAAATACAAATAAATGGAAACAGGCACCTCCACACAAATATTAATTTCCTCTTTTATTGGCAGATACATACCTTGTCAAACATCTCAAACAGTTTGGCACTAGGCTGGTGGATGGTGCAGATGATGGTCCGTCCTCCCAGAGCCAGAGAGCGCATTAGTGACACCACCTGATAGCATGACGCACTGTCTAAGCCACTGAACAGAGAGAGAGGGAGAAAGAGAGAGAGAGAGACACTGTTAAGGAGCAGTTGGGAAGTAATCTGAGAAGGCGCAGAAGAGTAAGGACCAAGCTGTTATGATAGTGAGGCCCTTAACCTGAATGGATTTGTTTTCATTCTGCTGCATCGATTTTGATCGTTTCGTTTTTTGAAACAGGGACGCGATGCTACATCTTTTTAAAGCATAATTCTATGTTATTACATGGGTCTGTATATATATAACTTTGTACTCACTAAGGCGTAGTACCGGGAAAGGTACTCAGAGCGTGTGCTGACCAGCTAACAGGGATCCTCACTAAGATCTATATCAACCTATCCCTGACCCTTGCAACCATCCTGGTCTGCCTGAAATCCCAGCAGATGGTATCAGCCATAGAAAGTGTCCTCTCCTACTGCATCACAGTGTGGTATGCTGGGAGCCCGGCTGCAGACAGGAAGGCTCTGCAGAGAGTGGTAGACACTGCACAAAACATCACTGGCTGTCCCCTGCCCTCCTTGGCAGAGATCTCCTCCTCCCGCTGCTGCAGCAGAACCACATCCATCATCAGAGACTTCTCTCACCCAGTCTACCACCTGTTTGACCTATTGCCCTCTGACAGGCGATACAGGTCAATAAAAGCCCGCACAACCAGACTGACAAACAGTTTCTTTCCTTGGGCCATTCGGACACTGAATGAATGTCCAACTGTTATTCTGAGCACCTTACCTTGAGTAGCATTGTACATTTCGTTCTATTAATATGATGACAGTAAAAGCTTCTAATTCTAATTCTGAAAAAAAAAGAGTTTGTTACAGCAAAGTCTGACAGGGAAGTCAACTTTTGTATTGTCTTCCAAATGTCTGGTTAACCTGAGAGTTGTTTTACAACCTGTTTGATCATCTCACTGCTTGTGTTTTCTTCTTTCTAGTGACGTCACTGTGTTTCCAGATGTCAGCAGTTAATTTGGTAAGTTCAGTGTTATCATAGGTGATTAAAAAAAACGTGGCTAAACCTGTGAAAGTTAGATCAAAGTTGTAATTAACATAAAACTGTCCTTTGAAAAAGAGTGAGGGTTTCGACAGACAGCCTGTGAGCACACAGTGAGTTGGTGGCCATCTTGTCAAGGACTGAGGCTTTGATCCTGAAGCCCATATTGACAATTTATCCATTTACTAACAAACTTGAAAAAGTATTTTGTTAGTGGAGGCTAGAAAAACTGGAACTTAAGTTTTGTATTAACATTAAATCTGAGCTGGGACCCACTGACTCCTCTGGATGCAGCCTGCCAACTACATATGAACATGGAATATTAAATTCTACTGTACATAGCATTTCCAATGCTGCATATCTATTTGATTGAAGCACATCTCACACAGCTCAGGTTAGCTCAGTTGGTAGAGCATAAGACCTAATCTCTCAGGGTTGTGGGTTTAAACCCCTCTCTGGATGGCACCGCCTCCCATAGGCATAGTGCATTGTGGACTGGGTGGCAGTCGCCCCCGCGACCTGGACCCAGTAAGTGGCAGATGATGACATGACATGACATCTCACACAGTTGAAATGTAACATGTTTTAAATAGTTTCTAAATCTAAATTTCACCCTCATCTGCACACCAGAGTCTGTCTGTCTGTCTCACCTGGTGGGCTCATCAAAGAACATGACCGGAGGATTGTTGACCAGTTCCAGGGCGATGGCCAGTCGTTTACACTGGCCTCCTGACAGAGAGCTGGTGCGAGTGTGAGCACAGTCAAGGAGCCCTAAGGCAGTCAGAATCTCATTCACCTGAGAAAGAGGGACAGAGGAGGGTTTAACAATCTGTCAGTTTGCAAAAGCACTTTCTTCTTCCATTTGTATCTACAAAAGTATGTATGTGGACCTGTAAGGCGAAAAATGAACATGTAAGATTTTGTTCCAGAAAAAAGTACAGACAGGAAAATGAGTCTTGATACCTGGAAATTAATTAATCACCGAGTCATTAATACTGTTGAACAAACTCACTTTGCCCAGATACGTGGTCATTTTGAGCAACGGAAAACAGTCATATTAAAAAAAGTATGTTCTCTGTGTGCGTTAGGCTCCACCAGGATATTAATGCACAGAATCTCAAGGTGCAGCTGAGGGACATCCTCATGAGAACGCAATCTCTGAGTGGGTTCTCAGCTGAGGGACAAGCTCTCGGGATTAGAATCAGCACCTCCAAGTCTGAGGCCGTGGTACTCTGCCAGAAAACAGAGGATCCTTCTCCTTGGTGAGTGAGACACTGCCCAAAGTGAAGGGGTTCAGGTATCATGGGGTTTTGTTCCTGAGTGAGGGTAAGATGCAACGCAGGCACTATACTGGACTGTCATGGTGAAGAGGGAGTTGAAGTGGACTGAGGTGAAGAAGCATTTTGGGATCATGAGTGAAGTAAGACAAACCAGGGGATCGACTGATGAGACTGGTGCAGAATCTGCGGTAATTCAAGTGTTGTACTAGTTGTACTGAATAGTGTTGTAGAAGAGGAAGCATGGGCTGAAGGTGAAGATCTCAATTAACCAGTCGATCAACACACCAACCCTCACATATGATAATGGCCTGTGGGTGCTGACCAAAAGAGTGAGATCACAAATGAGCCCAAGGGAGTCTTGCAGGGTGTCAGAGCTGCACCTGCTTGACACCACGTTTTTGATGTGAGTGATTATCATATTTGAATTGACAAGATTTCCATTTGCATTTAAAATGATCCTGTTGAAAACAAAGGATTTACAATCATACAATTATCCATAAACATTTCAATTAATGATATAGGCCAATTATATGTTTCTAGGAAAGTTACTGTGCAAATAATGTGAGAAAACAAATAATGATGGCACTCATCTGCTGTAGTTAAAAATTACAAAATGTGACTCTGGTACAATAGGTACAGTACAGTACCTCCTCCCTTTTAAAGTCCATGTAGTATCTGCCCCTGTTGTTTTAAAAAGTAAGCAAAATAAGGCTTTGGCATCACAGCATCCAGCCTTCAGCTGCTGTCTGACAATGTCAAGGACAAACTTCTTTTACCTCTACTTTCTCTGCCAAAGTTCTCTGACATGGATTCTGGAGCAGAGATTTTATTGAGTGAGGGGGAGGCTGAAGTCCTGAGCCTCAGATAGCTCCATTTGTCACTGTCAATAGTGACAAGTGTCATTACTCCATTGCTGTATAACTCTACCTGAGGCGATTAAACAATCGCCCTTTTTTTGCATCAGACTGGAGAAGGTTGACTAAATTTATGTGACTGTGACTATCTTCAGTCAGCAGTTGGCTACACTGCTTCACTGTTTCTGTTGCACACAGGGGAGAGACAAGATTCTATGTACGTACATGGTCTCAGGCTCCCAGGCCAACCAAGTGCCCAATTTGCTGTAGTGAAGTCTCACCATGCTCACCCTTGTTTACTTTGTTTGCCTTGAAACGAAGCAAAGCCCTCAGTTCTAGCTACAAGTAACCTTAAACACTGTGTCTTCAATGTGGAGGCTGCTCATGAAGATAATTATTGTCCAGACACTAATCAAATGTGTTTCTAGTAAAGACAGGACCACAGTTAACTTGTGTTCATATTGTTACTAGTTTTGGTTTGCACACTGTCCTGTCTGTAACAGAAACTGGGCCTGATAAATACTCTTGAACATGTCAACTGTTGATATATTTTGGAGAGAAAATGCTTGAATTTTTTTTTATAGACTTGCATCATTCAAAGAGCAATGACAGCCCTGTAACACTGATCCAAAGTAGGTAGGTAGGTGTGTCCACAGACTGAAGAAAGCGGACAGTCCTCCACATTTACTGTCATTGGCTGGTTATGTTTAGATATGAGTTTGTTGTGTTTAAGGTCGGGATTCAGAAATCAAGTATGTGAAGTGAAGTATTATTATTAATACCTTGTTTTTCTGTGTATGTTAAGCTAGTAGATGCTATTTGTTTAGCTCACCAGTGCTTTCTTCACATCTATGGTTTCGTCCAGCTTCAAGTTTGCTGAAACCTGCAGTAAAGACAAATGCAAACAATCATGTAATGCAACAGGTAGGTACAGTCCAGTGGAAGCTATAGGTGGCATTCACAAATTACAGCCCTGCAGCACCTTGGCACAATGAACAGAGAGAATAAACATATATTTCTTTTATATGTTAACACATATTTAGTCTCTAAATCAATCACAGTCCCTGAATTCAAATTTTCCTGGCTATGCTATGAGCCTGTCAGGACCGGCTCACCATCATGGCCTCCCGCGCAGTGAGGTGTGGCAGCAGCATGTCTTCCTGCATGATGTAGCAGGACATTTTCCTGAATGTCCTCAGGTCCCTGGGTTTACCGTTTACCAGGATCTGACCCTTCATCCCTTTTTCCCTGGGCAGCAGCAAGGACACACACATACACAAATAATGAACAATTCAATTACATACATAAAAGCATGACTCACAAACACATGGGCTGCTACAGGTGTAGAAGACCTTTCTCCTAATTGTGCTGTTCAATTGCTTTTGACTGTTTGACTGCACCAGAAATTACTTTGTCTCAAATAAGGACAAGATTACTGCAGATGGGATTTTTGTTCTCTCACCTGTATCCAGCCAAAATGTTCATTAAGGTGGACTTTCCCGCCCCCGAGGGCCCCATGATACCGATCAGCTCCCGACTGCAGAACCTCCCAGACAGGCACTTCAATAAAGCCTTGAAACCTGACAACAATAGAGAGGGCAACAAGAACAACAAGAAAACTTACTGCATGTCCAGGTAATAAAGTTTCTTCTATTTGTGTTGATACACTAACTGACTTTGGCTGTGGCATGATTGTTGATACCCAACAGAGGCTGGTTTGAGTATTTCTGAAATGTGCACTAAAGAATTGAGGCTGTTCTGAGAGCAAAGAGAGGCTGTACCCAGTATTAATATGATGTTACCAGCAGAAAGTACCAGTGGAGAAGATCAGTTCATTAAGTCAGCTGTGTTACAAACCAATTCAAATTAGTTCTGACTTGATTTTTTTAAAAGTGACAGTCCTACATGGTGATATTGTGAAAAAATACTGAGAAAGTTGACTGGGTGCTTCATTTACATGCTGGTTTGATTCACTTTGTACTGTGGCTGTGTTAAAACACAGAGTGGTTTAGGTAGCTGTACTGTGTAACTACTGAAAAAGAGACTTAAAACAAGTTCAAACACATGAATGAAATCTCTCACTGAGATTGACTCAAACTGAGCAGCTCATCAATAAGAAGTTAACTGTATTTGTAAAAGTAAATCGCTTTGATTTGTATGGACCAACATGGAAATGATTGGAAAAAGAAAGATCAACAGGGTATAGACATGCTGCAGCAACTCAGTATCTCAGCGAGCATCAGCTCAGCCCTCACTGCTGGAGGCCTCCACAGAAGACACACAGTGAGGATGAGGATTTTTCTCACTCTGACTGCCCCGTGCAGAGAACAGAGCTGCTACAAGGCCAAATGGACGTGAATTATTAACCTTGCTGTGGCTGCTGAGCCACATGGAAGCATGAAGCTACCACTTTTACGAGATGTCTGTACAACAAATATGACCTCTAAACTGTCCTGTCTGATCCACATCTCACACAACTGAACTGACTGTGAACAGAGCAGACATCCCATTCACCTCCTCCAGCTGTGGATTTCTATGTCTTGCATTGCAGAGGCACAAAAATTTGAATGTAATAATAATGAAAAGGTGAATTTCTTATTTAAATTGAGCAGGTAAAAATTGTGCAGCATTGGATTATTTTATTCTACCTTTTGTACAATTTGAGATTCTGATTTACCCTGACAAAATATTTGGCTACATTTTAATGTTTTAGCACCTTTTCTACACCAAGTCTTGTGGAGGTGGATGGTGGATCCCAACTTTACAAAGCCGTTTGTAGAAATTGTTCTAGGGTGGACAAATGGTGGACAAACACTGTACTAAGACACTTCCTGTTAGTTCTGACTTTCATTTGTGACCCATCTGTAGGTTTCTTAGTGGATTATTCCTTTGAAAGCTTGGCACACACAGTGTTGTGTCTTTGTCCTAGTAATTTATAGGATATATCAGAACTGAGTACACTCCTGTGCAAAATCAATTTTAGAGTGTTGTTAATTGTATCATTTTCAAATTTAATTTTAGTGTATTTGATATCATGTATAATTAGAAACAAACAGATGAGATAGATCAACTCAAAAACATGGGCCCATAGTACAACCTCAGTGCAACAAATGTGAGCACATCTGTTACCACTGCAAAGACAAGTTTGCTTTTCTAATTAAGGCTAATTAAATGAGAGAGGCTACATGAGCATGAGTAGACTGCTAAGCATGACACAGTTGCAGCAGTGGTTAGGAGGAACAGGAGCCACCACTCTACTAATAAAAGATGGTTCAGTGACCATGCTCAAAAAACGATGAATCATAAGAGTTTGTAAAGAGGAAAAAAGTGAAAATCATGACCTGGGCCCTGACTTGAATCCAATACAACAACATGGGAGTATTTTAAAGTAGAAGGTGGAACAACCAAACTGCTGCAGCAGCTGTTCCTCACAGAATCATCTGTGAAGAACAGCTCTCCACAGAATTGTGTTAGACTGGTATCACCCGTGTAATATTTCATAGATGTGTTTAAATGTTTAACAGATTGTTTTGTATTGCATTGTGTTAGATTGCTACATGTCACAAGACCTGAAATGATCAGCCGAGACTGTGGATGAATCAGTGGTGTAAGTGAGAATAATGATGACCTGATTTATTGATTCATTTAATCTTTTATGTAACCTATAAGCTCTACTGTATAATCTTAACTGAAAATCACCCATGTATCTGTTCATCACTCCTCAACTGATGATGAATATAAGGGCCACACAGACAAAACCACAAAGGTGCTTGTGAGCCACAGTCCCACGGCCGAGGAGGACCCAGCAGACGGGTCCACTATGACAGAGGGCATCCAAGTGCTGAATGGCTGTAGGAGAATAAGGATCTGATCTTTACTTTGGTGGTGATGATGAACTGGTGTCCTCCATCTTTAGCATCTGGTCAGGAGCATGTCGACTGAACCAGATGTAACTTCTGCTCTGACTGTGACAAACCACTGTTTGATTTTCTGTTAACTTAAAAAAAAAAAGTTCCAAAAATGTACCTCATAGTCTATGCTGAAGTATGTATCTCTGCTCTCTAAAGTCATCATAGCATAAGCATAGGTTTGTTTATACAGTGTCTTTCCAGTGCTACACAGTACAACTCCACAATAACGTCAAACCTCCTCCCTTCACAGACTGATTACTGTAGACATGATGGGTAGATGTGCGTTACCTCTCCTCCTCCAGCACGGTCCCTCCTGGATGGTGTAGGAGAGGTCGATGAACTCCAGGTCCACGGCCGAGCGTTTGGGTAGGTGGGAGAAACGCTGCGCATCAGTGATCTCGTTCTCAACCTTCTTCAGGTGAGTCAGCATGGATGGCTCCTGCTGCTGCTGAGGCTGAAGCTGGGCCAGAGGCTGGCCGTCTCCGTTACACATGATGGCCTCCTCCATGGGGATACCCACCGAATCAGGTTCCAATGCCTTATTGTCCATACCAGCTCTCTGTCTGTGGGGGGAGGGATAAGGACAGACAGCCAGGAAAGAGAAAGGTAGAGGAAAGTAATGCTCAATTATTTGCTGGCATGTCTAATTTTACAGCCACAGCTGGGGATCTAGGGTCGTGCTAGCATTTTTGGAGGTCATTTAATAACATTTTTTCATCCAAAATGAAACAGCAAAACAGCAGTTGTTAGATTTCACCTCACTGACTATGGCATGTATGTCCACAATCAGATCAGTGGGCTAGGTTGGAATGAATAGTTTTTAAACTGGGGTGGGGGTTGGGGGCTGTTTGTAGGCAAGTGTGACTGAGCAGAAACTCATTTCCCGGTAAGCAGAGACAGCCCAGTACCACTTCTGATAAGAACATTTATAGGTGTGAACAAATCAACCATATCTCATATGAACTACAATCCAGTTTGGAGGAAATGTGCTGGCTGGTTGGATTACATTCACTGGCAAGGTTTTGTTTCAGTGCACAAAGTACTGTGATGTATTTATACTGCAGCGAAAAGTCATAAGGAAGAGATACATTGCAAGCAGTGGATGGTTGGGTGTACAAAGCATTTTAGCAGCAGAGACCAGAGTTTGCATTTTGTCTCCTATGTCAAGTCAGTGTTGCCTTTTTCAATATTTAAGTAAGATGACAATCCCTATTCTTTAAGGAGAGAGTGGAGTTCCTTAAAATTACCAAACATATTCATTTTCAACTTTAGTTACCAGGAGATTATGTTGAAAAATAACCAACAAAGTAGATTAACAGTGAACATTTTGCACTTTATGTTCAGTATTTTATGGCTGTGCTTAACACAATTATTCTTCTCAGGTTTTTATGTGCTAATCGAAACTGTACCTAAAAACAGGTGGATCGCAACCCACCTACTGATTCAGTCCGTGACACTGATGATGTAGAACATGATGTAATGTTGAAGATTTGCATGTACGTGCACAAGACACATCTACTGGTCAAAGTTCGTTTCAAGTCCGGCCTCGATGTTAAATTACATACGTTTCCTGGGAAAAGATAGCTGAGGTATGACCACCATCAGACAAAATCCATGACCATTGTCCAGGCAGGACTCTAAGCAGCAGAAATATGCAATCCTCCCTGTGATCGCAAGGTGATTAATGATCATCGAAATGGAGATACGTCTAATCTACTTTGTTCAGCGCTGACCACTGTAAAAACGGTTCCCAAGTCTGAGGTGGTACAGTAATTTGTACTTTTTGAGACAGAAGTCTCATTTAATCACTCATGGGGTTCATAATCTCCTTGGGGATTAAAATCAACTTTCTTTTCTACCCTTGATCTGCTCAGAGCAGGAGGGGGCTGGAGTTACCAGCTTGGGAAAAAACTCTGCAGACTCAGGTACACTACCAAGCACGAAGCCAACTTAATGTATGGGAAATGCATGCTCCTTCACTTGCCCTCCAGCTCGTACCTCCATGCAGACACATTTCAGTGCCAACATGGAGAGAGGAGCCAGAGAAAAGTCTTTTCCGGGATGTCAAAGGGTGCTCAGGAGAAGGAGGCAGGGAAATGGAGAGATATGTTATGTATGCCAACATGTCACGAGTCAACGGCACTGTACTGGATGAGAGGCGAGGTCCACAGAGGCGAGAGAGGAGAGGCAGAGAACTCAGTGACCTGGGATCATACCACTTCAGATTATCTACAGTTCCACTGTTACACTTGTATCTGACTCTAAGACGTGATGCCCCAAATACAGCTTGATTAAAGGCTCATTAAAATCAAATAAAGTGGTCAGGTCAACACGGCTAAATGGAGACATCAAAGTGATGATAAAACATCATGTCACTTGCCTGATTTAACTGGAATGAACTCAGAGCAAAAAGTCTCATCTGAAGATTTGATGTACTATAGATCTCTCTGAAAATAAATGTTGAAAAAGACCCACACACATATGTGCTTTGGTGAGACCATCCCCCTGAAAAAACTGATCCTTTAGGTCCTCTGTGTAAGCAGCTTATTACAACCCATAGTTAGGTTTCATTGTTAGGTGACTTATGACCGGAGCAAAGAAGGAAGTTGTAGATGTTAGTAGTTAGTAGGTTAGTTAGTAGGTGAGTGACAGAGCCTGCCCTAGGTGTGTGGTATGTGCTCTGTCTTGACAGAACACAGGACTTTCAAACAGGAGACAGCTGCTAAGTTTCTCGTGTAACCTTAACCGTGTTTATTACTGTAACCACGCTGACAAAGGTCGTCTAACCTTAACCAACATAACCAAACCCTGACCGCTCCACAGCCTCAATCGCATCCGAGGGTAGGGACAGAGTCGTAAATTGATTGTTTGGTTTTTTGCTGGGAACTACTTGGAAATGGACTTTATTCACCCTGATGCATTGTGTAAACAATAAACTGACTACTGTCCTGCAAATCAAAGACCTTTCTTTAGATTCTTTAATGAATGCAACACAGCATGTTCTGTAACAACAAAGTTGGGCAAGCATGTCAACCAGGTCAATCTTGGGTTAGAAATCAGAGTAGCCTGCAGCAGGTGTATGTTCTGTTCTTTACCTTTATCTGAGAAGAACCATTTGTCAGTCATATCCACATAAAAAAAGCAGTGTGGAAAAATATTTTCTCTTTATTCTTTTACTTTTTCAGTTACTTACTACTGAAGTCAGTTAGGTGTAGATACATTTGCACTCTAACTCAAGTAGGGATTTTTGACTTCTACTCGAGTGATTACTTTTACTAGTACGGTCAGTGCAGTGTTTCTGTAGGTGGTGTTTCTTTTTTTACTTTATTTAGCCATAGTGTATATATATTGCTGTTGTTGGTGAGAATCTCCTGAAATACCGTTGGTACAGCAGTTGTGTATTTGACCTTCGTCATCAAATCTACTTGGTTAGGTTTAGAAAAGTTAAAATAGGTACTTCCTTAAATTTTATCATGGTTATTACAATGAACACAAAGTTAAAGTTGTGTAACGGTCGTGGCTAACAGAAACAATAATGATTTAGTTTTGAATGGGAAAAGAACAGCAGTCTCTCATGTCCTCTGTTTTGTGAAACCATCCATCAGTCCAAACCCCCTCCTTTGTCGCTCTCTCTACAACATTACCTGACTCCCTCCTTTGCTGCCATCATAATTACTACGATTGCTAAAGGTCACCTAACAATAAAATGTTAATTGTATAAGCTGTTTGCACACACAACCTATGGGCTCACTTCACAGGAGGACCTTAACATGCATGGAGAGGGACAGTCAGTTGCTGTCCATGGAACAGTGGACCGACTCTTTACCCTTGCAAGGCTACTTGACAGGTCATGCGAGTTTCCCCATCCAGTCCACATGTGCATTTTGGACTCGGTTAAGGTCTACAACTGGGCCCCTCACAGGATCTTGTCGGGGGTACTGCAGGAATATAGAGTTCCAGGACCTTTATTATGAGCCAATTGGTCCCTATATAACCAGAGTGAGAGCTGTATCTGTATTCTCGCCATAAAATCAAAGATATTTTCAGTTGGTTTTGGTCTCCGCCAGGCTTGTCCCTCGTCACCAGGCTTGTCCCTTGTCACCAGGCTTGTCCCTCGTCACCAGGCTTGTCCCTCGTCACCAGGCTTGTCCCTTGTCACCAGTCTAGTTTGTGATTGTCACTGACAGGATTTCAGGAGGAGTTGAGGGGGAAGGAGAATGTCCAGTTCGGGTGTTTCAGTAAATTAACAGTTTGATCTATGTTCTGACCCTCACTTATGGTCATGAGCTTTGGGAAGTGACTCAAAGAATGAGATTGAGGATATAAGTGGCTGAAATTAGTTATGTGTGTTGTGTGTCTAAAGGAGCCAGTTTCGGTGATTTGGGCATCTGACAACGATGCGACCTGGACGTGTAGCATCGGAGGTTTTCCAGGCACAGCCAATTGTTAGGAGAACCAGGGGTAGACTCAAGAATGTATGTTCTCTATAGGCTGCAGGTAGAGGTAATGAGTGCCTCTAAATAGTGGAAAAATGACTCACAGGCTGCTGTTAGTCTCGTTTAAGTACTGTATGCACTGCAAAATTAGTACTGTGGTGTTACAGCTGGATGCTTTCATTTCAGCTGACAAAACAGTGTGTTGAACAGCTTTAAACATTAATTTAAACACATAATTATGGTCTGATTGTTCTGCTAGTGAATATATGCAGCCTCAAAGTAAGACTGGCTGTTCTTACACAACATGAGAAGACTGAACATAAGGATATTAGGATCAGGCCAGTAGGTTAACAGTGCTGGTCTCCCATGACTTTGCCAGGGTGAGAGCTAATTTGCTGAAGAGGCTTTGACAGAAAAAAAAAAACAAACCCTAGCCTGAGCTACAGCATGTACAGGTTCCATAAGCTACCACAGCACTTTTACACATATGAGTAAGTTAAAAACAGAAGCATTTACAGTGACATTCTCATTCTTAAATAAAACAAAACAAAGCAAAACGGTTAATCAGTGATTGAGAAAAGGATAAATTACTAGTATCATGTCAGTGATTGATATAAATAATAGGTAGTGTTGTTTGGGCAGTGATTTGTTTTCTTTCACTCTTACATGGTTATTTAATGTTAATTGTGTTGTAGCTGAACTTAGTGTAAAAAACAGTGACATTGTGTTTATAATACACACACACACACACACACACACACACACACGTATATATGTTTTTTGTTTTACAGTATATGGGAGCTGCACTAATTTCTTTCAGGACTTCCACTTCATCTTCCACTTTCAGTTTTCAGATTTCAATATATCACCTACACTTAAATTGAAACTTCAGAGTCATTCAGTGCTGACACTTAAACTATAACTTCCATTTTCCTTCAGTATTTTTTTTTCCACTGTGACTCCAGCGAGAACTTCATCTATTTTAGTATTTCAACAATTTCAAATGTTTCAACGACAGAATTTCCACCATGAGCTCACAGAAATTTTCCTCATTTTTAGTTCATGTTAGTAAACCTGTGTCTAACCTGTGTATCTCTTCTGGACTAAACCACTAACACTATATCATATGACAACAAATAATAGCTAGTAAGGAAAAAAATCAGTTGTTTTTGGATTGTTCTTTCACTCTTAAACAGCCAGTAAATGCTGGACTGTGACTGGATATACATTTAGTGTCGCTAAACAGTGAATTGAAGAAAAAAAAAAGAATTTAGAAGCATTTGTTTTCCCTTTCTATGAGTCAGATATTACTTATATTACACAAAAAACAAACAAACAAATAAATAAATATAATATTTCATGAGCCTGTGAGACAAAGGGCGATGAGTCATTTGATCATTTGATGGCATTCATTTCTATTTGCCAAAATCGAAATATTTTTCCTCAGTGACACAACTTCACAAAGTCACTCTTTAACTTGAGCAGAATAAGAAGATTGATTCTTTATCACATGATTAATAACTATCTTAAACATCACCTCAATATTATTGATAATATTGTTAATTAAAAGTTATTGAGAGATATACTATCTTAAGCATGATGAAAGCATTCATTTTGAGCTACGTTTAAAATACATTGTCATTTTTGGAGCAAAAGTAAAAGTATTCTAATCTATTTTCTCTCATGTTTTTGCTGCACTTGAATTCAATAAATTACACTTTACTGTATGTTAGCAGTAAGTACTTGATCTGCTTTGAAAGCTTGTCAAAAGGACTGCGTACACCCACAGAATATGCCTTAAGACAGAGTTATATGAGTGGACAAGGGACAGGCTGAACGTTGACACATCCTCTGTAGGGACAGATGAGTCATATAAGATCATCAAAGTAGGAACCTTGTTAGGAAAAGATAAAGGAGAGAGAAGAACAAAGTGAAACAAAGAGCTTACGTTGGCCGATGTATCGTTGTCCTCCTCGGTGTCTGTCAGGATGTTATCCTCTCCGCCTGCTGCATTCAGTATCAAACAGTGTCTGTCCCAGTCTGCTGCATCTACAGCATCGCTGCATGCCAGAGCACAGCACAGCACAGCAGAGCACAGCAGAGAGGGCGGATCAGGAATGGGGGGGGTTGAAACGTAACAGGACGGATTGAGAAAGGACACTGAACTACTGTACAGACCCTGCTGTCAAGGGCTGGGTCACATGGGGGGAGACATGACTCCTCTACTTCATAGAAATGTGGATTTCTGCCTTTATAATCTTCATCATGGGTGACAGGTGTAGGCTTATATTTATGTAACCCACATTTCTTCACTGGGAAGGACTTGATTTCCCACATTTTAAAAGTGGCACAAAAGAGATGCAGTGTATGAGCAATATCGGCTCAGAATTTCATTTATTTAAACTATTGATTGATTTAGTCAAATCAATGTGTTGGCAGTTCAGAATAATAATAATAATAAACATAAAATAATACAAATAATTCTGAACAATACTGAAATGATCCTACAGACTCCAAAATGGTTCAGCTATTCAAGAATTCTTCTAATTTCTTCTCATTTCTTTGTAATTTCATTGATTTAAATTTATTGAAATTATCTGTAAACATAATACCAGCATCCAGTCTTCCTCCAAGCTGAATGGCAGTTTCTTATAGAAACCTGAAATTGTAGATGTCCATAGAGACACATCCTGTGGAAGTTGAATTCCTCACAGTCTTTGTGGATGTGACAAATTTACCAACAAGTCACAACAAGACCTGCATATCTCAGAGACCAAGTCCACCTCTGAACGTGAACCTGACAAGTTCTGACCTGAAAAAATACACAAGCCCACACATTGTTGTACACATACACACGGTTCTCTACGTCAGTCGTCACCCTAACGAACCCCCTCTTGTCTCTCATCCATCTCTGACTCTCCCTCTAACTTGCCAAAGGGGAGGAATTCTCCAGTGAACACACCTGGTGTCAAACAGGGATGATGGGCCACTTCAGACTGGTTGCCTCACACCCACAGTGATGCGTACCATGGATGGGGATCTGAATGGGATGAAGAAAGCTTGTTTACAAAGCCTCGATTTACTATGTAAAAACTTCGAGGCTTCTATTCAGTTTGTCAGTTTCCATAGTAAAACACTGAATTGCCAAATCATAGGAAGCAGAGGTTTGTAAAGTAACCCCACCCCTGAAATCTGAGAGGAGGATGTCAGGGCTCGAGTGTGTTCTAAGATGAGAGCATACAGTCATTCATATTGAAGAAAATTTGGAAAGAAGCTAGAAATTTAAAATACATTTTAATAACTAAAATGAAAATAAATGGGTAAATAAGTGTGAGACACAAAATAAAAGCTATCATAATGTCATTTTAATAACTATTCAAACTCAAAAGCAGTCATGAAAGGATGGGCATTAAGGGCAAGCTAAACTAAAGGAGGGTAAAATGTTCCACAGTCTGGGACTGGAAGGCTCATTCACCATCAGTCAAACATAACCTATGGTAAGACTGAAAATCTGTCACACTGACTTTGTAAGAAAAACAAAATACTAAAATGAACAAATTCCCAAAAGCCAAAATAAAGCAGAACTGGTACAGAGCTTGAGAGGGTGATTGTACCTGTGAGGCACAATGCAGGGCCAAGGATGCCCCACACAGCTCCTGCAAAGCAAGCTTTAATATACTATTAGAAGATATGATATGTGTTATCATGTCAGCAAATTGGTTTGCACATAACCACAAGGCATTTCCTCACAACATCACAGAGCCACTATAACAGAGTCACCAATGGCACACTCATAAATCTTCTCACACACAGACCTACAAAGAGTCAGCAACAGGCAGGCAGACTCACACACATGCTCATAGCCATGGTTTGCTCTTGGCACAAGAAAAGGCTGATGGAGAGACCAGCTGGAGATCCTGCTTGATTATTATGTGAATTGCTTGTTTAAAAACTTAATTAAAGTTTGGATCTGTTTTTGGTGAATAGAGGGGGACAGTGTCATTACCCAGATAGTAACAGGTCAAGTGAAGAGGCGAGGGGGTGCCTCTTCTCACCCACAGTGTAGTTCACCTTATTTATCACTCTGTGTCTGTAAATCCATTCCATACTTGGTAAGCTGTCCCTGACAGTTTACTGGCTGTTGTTGAAATACTCGCCTTTGGCCTTTATTATATGTAGAACTACACTGTATATTCCTGCTGTTACAGCATGGTATTAGCAGGTAATCACATCTAAGCTTGCACAATGCAACAGTTTTTTAGAGACTATTAGGCCATAGTGGCAGCATAAAGCCCTTTAAAGGGAGAGTGCATGATGCCTGGTCTGAGTCATGTTCTAGCAGGATGTTTAGATTAATTAACAGAGGGTTAATCACTGATGCAGCTCTTTTAGATTGCACTTCAAATAAATGAATACTGTTAGAAAAGCAGAGCCTGTTCAGTATATACATCATACGCTGGTGTGACTGTGCTTATAATTGAAGTGTGTGTGTATCTTAAGTCAAACACATACTGACGTCACCCTTCACTGTGTGCTTTACAAGGAACAGCTGATAATTCATGCAATTACCCAATGAGCCAATCATGTGGCAGCAGAGTAATGCATACAGTCAAGCAGATACAGGTCAGGAGCTTCAGCTAATTAAATCATTCTCTAGAGTTTAACTCAGAATGCAGCCAAAAACAAACAAAAAAAGTCTTCTGAGTGACAGTTCTGAGGAGGGAAAGAGGTCAGAGGTCAGACTGCTTGGAGCTGACAGAAAGGCTATGCTAACTCAGGTAACCACTCTGTACAACTGTGGTGAGAAGAAAACCTTCTCAGAGTGAACAGCACGTCCAACCTTGAGGTGGATGGACTACAACAGCAGAGTCAGGTTCCAGTCCTGTCAGCCAAGAACATAGATCTGAGGCTGCAGTGGACACAGGTTCACTGGAACTGGACAGTTGAAGACTGGAAAAATGTAGCCTGGTCTGATGGATCTGGATTTCTGAGGTCTGCGTATTGTTGCTGACCATGTTCATCCCTTCATGGCCACAGTTCACCATCTTCTATTTCCAGCAGGAAAATGCTCCATGTCAGAAGGCTAAAGTCA
This sequence comes from Toxotes jaculatrix, assembly GCF_017976425.1. Lineage (NCBI taxonomy): Eukaryota > Metazoa > Chordata > Actinopteri > Toxotidae > Toxotes > Toxotes jaculatrix. The sequence continues at coordinate 24,852,762 of NC_054402.1, read as the reverse complement.
TCTCAAACTGGTTTCATGGAATCTCATGGAAACCACACCACAATAAAATGAATCAGTTGTAGAGCAAATAGAGGTCTTACCCAGTGGTGTTTCTAATAAATGTAACAACCTGAACACCACAGGTGAGAGGATCTGAATGTCCAGCTCCGGGACAGGCACTGGGTTCACAGTCTTGCCAAAAGGGGTCAGTGCACAGGCAGGTAGTCAAAAGATAAGGCAAACAAATCTGACAAGGAGTAGGCAAAGGCAAGGTCAGATAACCTATCAAGAATAAAAAACCAGGAATGACAGACACTGGGAGAGCTGGTGAATGTCACCAAAATAAAACAGGAAACCAGGAATGACATGAAGATAACCTAAGACTAAGAGCAGAGTATGAAAGTAAAGTGCTCAGTGAGAGTATTACAGTGTTTTTGGCTAATGAAGAAATGTTTACCTGTTCTCTGTGAGAGCCTGCTGAATATTACAGCAAAGCAGATAGAGAAAAGAACACGGGTAAGCTAATAAGATAAAAGCCTGTTTATATTTCATGGGAACAAAGACGCTAATAAAAAAAAAAAAATACCATGATATAAAACAGTTTTTGTGTTGATTATAGTTACTACAGACAGAATCCAAAGTGGACTCACACAACCTTGTTTTTTAATCTACATTTATTATTATATTGTGCTATAATGTCACCTTCTCTTAGCATAAAGAGAAAAGAACATTGTAGTTTATGCTGCTACATCAACCATAAGAACAATAAAATACAGGTGTATTATATAGAATAGCCTTGTAGTTTATAAATAAGTTCAGAGACACATGTTGTACAGTAACTGCCTTTAGATTTCCTCAGGTCATAATGACTTATCCTGGAGGTCTGCAGAGACCCCTGCTGGAAACTTAGTGATAAACTGCTCATAGTCTGGTTTAAACAACAAAATATTTACTTGGAGATGCAGTGCCAAATAAACATAAACACAAACGTACTGTAATCTATAGAACTGCAATGTGTTCAGTGTTAAATATATGAGTAGATAATTATGAAATAAATAATCCCATGGATGAATTTTGTGAAATACACAAATGAAACAAATTTTAAAAATTCCTAAAGCACGACTCATCAGTATAAAATGTCCCATCATCCGTCTTCATTTCAGAATAGCAGAGTGTCATAGGGCTTCATTTTTATTTCATGACTGTACACGTTTATTTCATTATGTCATGTTTTATTTTGTGTCAGCAAATCACATCCCCTGCCTCTTAAGTTTGCATTTTTATTTTTATTAATTCATTTTATTTATTTAGCATAACAAGGCTGCACATGCTACTTACCTAGACCTAACAGGCTAATGACCTGGGTGAGCTTGTGAAAAAAAAAAAGGATCAGTATCAATTATAACATGAAAAGTTTGTTGTTATGACGATGTTTTTTCTAACGTTATAATTAGGTATTTTCACATTCTGACATACAAACTTACCACTTTATAACCTGATAATTTATCTTGCTATAACATGAATCGTTTCATGTTGTAACATGATGATTTAGTCTATACTGTTATAACTCATGTTTGAATGAGGAAATGTATAGGGAGGACAGATAAATAGAGGAATGATTTGTTGAAGTTCTTCTTCATGCTTGGGTTGAGACATGTTATTGATGACATATGTGTCCACTAATGAGTCCAGGAATGATGGAAGAGTGCAATAAAAACACTGAGCCTCAAAATGATAAGTGGTATGACTAAAGCATGGATGGATTTTACCTAATTCACTCACATGATTTTTTTAAATATCATAATATCTTTATTTTGTTTAATGCTGAACATTTTGGGTGCTCGACGGTAATCATCTGGGCATCAATTTGCCTAATTAAAATACTTGTCCAGAGAGGGGAGAGTAAGCTGATCTTGGTACATGACGCAATATATTTGTATGTCATTGTTCATTGTTCACTGTGCAGTTTAGAAAATGTACCTTTGTAAACATTATTTCATAACAACCTCAGGGTGACATCTGAGCTGGTTCAGTGGAAAGCATTATCAGCTTTTTCAAACTCAAAGATCAACAAAGTTCAGTCCACTCCAGTGTGTAAACACTGATGACTGGAATAAAACACAGACTGAGAGCTTACAGTGAGCTGAGTCCACCATCCAACAGCCCGGACGACGATGATGATGATGCCTGCTCTCCGCTGTGCAGCCCTGCTGCTGCTGCTGCTGCTTCCTGCGACTCTGACTGAAAGTAAGCTTCGGAATAATTCACAACATGTTGTTTCAAATGATTTTCATCATGACTGAATATCACAAAAGAAAAGAAAAAATCTCTTTCACAAAGTTTCTTCTGCTGTGTTTGTCGTCCATCGTTCAGACAGTGATCCAGTTCCCTTTGATGTGGTGGTGGAGAACAGCTTACTAGACACTCCTCCACTGACCTACACCACTCATGTGGTTTACAGAGGGATCCTGCTGGGTGCGCTGAAGAGACTCATGGACTCCAATGCAAACTTCAAGTAAGATCATAACATCAGCTGTCACCTGAGACTGAGTCTAAGGTTTGAAACAAGTTCTATTTCTTTAAGGCAGTGGACATGGTTATCAACAATCATGGATCTAAAATACTCAGAAAGATCTGCTATGCAAATGTTTAATGAGGAAGAAAATGTAGGTGACCTCAGGGATATATACATTGCTTTTTGGTGAATAACACTGGGTGCAAACAGAACTATTGAGAAAACTCCACAGGGCTGTAAGGTGGCATTGATATTTGCTCAGTGGAAAAAAAAACACTGAGTGGAAAATATATATATTTGAGCATTAAGCATATTTTAAAAAATTGAGAAATATCTCTCCTTATGTTGTCTGTGCAGGATTTTCCAATGTGATGGAGCACTTGAAGTGCCACCACAAATATCAATAAAGTTCTCCATTTTGTTTGTTACATAATGTCATGTCATGTCATGTCATCATCTGCCGCTTATTTGGGTCCAGGCCCAGGTCGCGGGGGCGAGTGCTTCCCAGCCCACAATGCACCGAAGTCCTACGGCACCTCGCACGGGTGGTGGCAGCTGTTGCTCATGCACTATTAGAGTTTAATTTTCTGTCTTTCCAAGAACCTACTTAGCTGGATGAGAATTAACAAGATCATTTTAACCTGTGAAAGCGTGTTTGCCAAATTAGTTAAGCCGCATTTGAATAAAAGGACCCTGGTGTATCTTTATGTTTGGTCCTGCAGGTTTACCTACAAAGAGACTCTAAACTATGGCCCGTACCTGGAGAGTGTGAATGGTGTGGCAGGAAGCGATAAAGACCGCACATACTGGGAGCTCCTGGTCAAGACTCCAGATGGTGAAATCACAAGACCTAATATTGGTGAGTCTGCTATGAAAATGTGTGTTGCTCAGACCTTCTTCATGTAAACTGACTGTAAATTAGATTCAATTAAATTCTAATACACTGTGTGGATCTTGTTTGTAGGTATTGGGTGTTACATTCCCAGTGCAAATGAGAAAATCATTCTGAAATTTACAAAGTGGTGAAGATTCAGCTACTAATGTCCATCGACATGGGATCAGACGCTGCGCTGGAGTTGGCTGTATGACAACGTACTTCATAAATGGACAATCAGACAATGCTGTGTGATAATAACATCTGAATGCATTATCCTTCCTTGTGTTGATTTTAATGGTGTGCAAAGGGAAAAACTCACAAGAGAATAAACATTATTGACATTCTTGACATTTTAATGTGTGATGTTCATTGTGTTTCAGAGGTCTAAGTCTGACTGAAGGCCAAACAACTTTTTAAATGTCACTTTTTTTTTTAATGCTGTGGAGGTGCATGACATTTCGTTCTTTGTGGTGCACAAATGAAATGTCATGCACCTCCATACAACTCAAAACCTGGACAAACCAAATCAAATCTATCTGCATGACTAAACTCCACTAGAACTATGAGACAAAGTGTTTTTTTTTTTAATTTATTTTTTTATTTTGGTGAACTGACTCTTTAAAGATTCCTGGCAAGGATCTACACAGCCAGCAGTATGCTGACTTTTATGGGTCACTGAGTGCCTGCAGATTTTTGGGAGCTTGCTGATAATGGAAACATCCTCTTTCAGCTGATCAGTATCACTTTCAAATGCCAAGATTGCTGGAGCAAACTGATCAGTATGAGAGAGGACACCTGAAGGCCCTAACACAGGTGTGGCTAATGGATAATAGGGACATATCCCTACCAATGTTAAGGTGTTGCTGAATTGTCCCTACTTCCTATTTCTACTGATCTTTAATGATCTTAGCATTTTAGCTCCACAGTGTTACTATAAAATCTGTGCAGAGTTGCCAGATCCGTGTGTTTTCTTCATAACTCTGTGTTTTATGATAAAGAGTGAAAGAGTGGGGTAATGGGTATACTATACTATTGTTATGTAGGCTTTAAAGTCTCGTCTGGCATAGGTTGTTATTTAGGCTGTGATCAGTGTAGGGCATTGGAAAGAATACACATCTAGTCTTTCTGGCCCCAACTCCACCAATGAATGAAAGTTTTCCTGTACACTTGTGGGAGTGTATGTGGTTCTAAAAGAGAGAGAGAAAAAAAGGTCACGTCCGCAGTCCAGCAAAACTAGACAAATTTCTACACTAGACTCTTTCTACACTGATAAAATATTTAAAATATAAGGCTTGACAGGTGTACGCAGCAGATAAATGCAAAGCACTCAACCAAATTAGTGCTATTAGTTAACCAAATTAAACTACTCCATAATATGGACACAATCCTTCTTTGTTTAAAGCTTTAATGCTTCTGCATTTCTAACACACTCAGTAAGACCCCAAACTCCTTAAATAATAAAATCAATCCTTCACTTCCAACTATAAGAAAAATGGGGCCCTTACCCTCAGCTGCATGCATAATATACACAAGATCCAAGCCCATTAATCTCCCGCAGACCCTCAAAACACCCAAACCATGTGAAGGAAAAGTCAGTCAGCAGACAGAGCAGGAAGCTGTGCTGCCACTGAACAAGCTGTTTAAGCTCAGAGTGGGGCCTCTAACCTCAGCATATACTATTCAGAACAACTATAATCTTGTTGACTAGTAGCAGTAGTAATAAAAAGTAAAAAGTAAAATGGCCCGTGGACAGCAGTGGACTTTGCAAGTCCCCTGCATCCATCTGCAGTGGTGGGTGCAGGGGACCTGCAAAGTCTATTGTAGACTTAATATAATAGCTAATATTTCACAATATAAACTTACCAACCTTCAGAGGTTTTGCTGTTAGTTTATCCATTAAAAGTTTCTCAGCTACTTTCTTTAATACCAGAGTCTTCTTTAATACCACAGCTATCGATAGTCACGTGACCTGCAGGATCTCAGGTGAGCTCTGATGTGACATCCCGGACCATCCCGGCGACGAGGCAGGCTCAATGGTACGCGCATCACCAGGTGAGCGATGATTGCATGTGCATGCGAGGCCCACGCAGTGATCACCTTTAGCAGGTGAGGGGCATCAGTGTTAACAGAGGCTGGTTTACCTCACTCCCCCGTCAGGTGCCGGAGAGAGCTCGCAGGCCATTGGCTAATACCTTGGAAGATTTTAGAGGGCTGTCTTGGAGAGATGCACGTGGGGCGGAAGCCAGATGAAAATGCGGCGAGGAGAACGCGATGGCTGCAAGCTGCTCTGCTCTGGAGATCTGTGATCTGTAGCTGCGTTTGTTTTCGACTTTTTCTGACGTCCATTGACTTGATGGTCAGCGTGAACAGCAGCTGAATGAAAGGGTGGAGTCGGATACACGGATTTGCTTCCCACAGGTGAGTGAGCTCGCAGCAATGGTTGAACTCACCTAAAGACATGTTGTAAAACATTTTCAGGGCAGACACAAGTTTGCAAGTTTTAGTCTGCTGACACACATGGAATTAAATCTAAGTAATGTTATCTGAAAACATCTAGGTCGGTGGGATAAGGTGTACACTTCCAGAGAGAGAATATTTTTTTCTTTTTATTGATAACAATAAAGTTGGGAATGTCATAAAAAAAATCTTGATTACTTAACCTTAACAAAGTAGTTGTAAGAATTTCAGTTGATGAAATCCTATAAAATATCCATCACACATATAGACACAATAAATCAATGGTTTCCATGTCAGTAGTGTGTATTTCTGTACATGAAGGGCCATGTGTTCAACTGTTAATTCTCACTATACAGCAAAGACTAATGCATCTTAGTTGATAAATAATTCTGAAACATATAATCATATAAACATATTTCTTTAAACCAGAGATCCCACTTTGAATGTTCTGTTGTGTTAAACGTAAGTTTTGGGCAGACAGATGGAGAAATGATTGCGATATAGAGACTGAACTAATCAGAACCTTTACTTCCTGGTCAGTTGACAATGGGTCCTCTAAAGCCACACTCATTACCTGTCTGTCCCCGTCCCAGGGCCAGCTAGCCTCCTGGCTGATTATGACCCTGAAGACCTTTCACCGGGACTCGCTTTGCTTTTGCAGGGAGATATCTAAGGGTCAGAGCCCCAGGAGGAAGTGTCAGTCTCCCAAACCATCAGTTGGCCACTGTCTCAGCTGCCTTTGATGATCCTGTTCCTGATGCCGACGTCTCAGCCGACAGAGCTGAACCGAACCAGACCATCAGGCTGCACTGTCCGATGCTCCAGTTGTCAGCTTCTGTTGCGTCTGGTTCTCAACTGTTTCTTCAACTGTCAGCCAGTCTGGGCCTCCTGTCACCAGCCGTCTCCTCTGGACCCCAGTATCCTGCTTGGTCTCCAGAGTAGACCTGACTCACCAACAGGTGAGGTCTGATCATTGTGTTGCTTGTTGTTTTGACCAGCAGTGCGCAGTAGGAACGTTCTTCAGGCACAAACCACACGGATGCCTTATAAATGATATTTATAAGTATTTGCATAGCACTTTATGAAAATAAGTTTCACACTGCTTTATGAAGCCTTAAAATACGCCAGTGACAAAAACACAACATACTGAAGTGAAAAAAAAATGTGCGTGAACTAGAAATGAAAACATAAAAATACAATAAAGACTAAAAACTAAAGTTTGTAAAGTTCTAACTAAAATCAGTAAAACCTTGATGTTATCATTTTGTTGCAGCTGAAGGTGTGAAATGGTTTTTAACTGATCTGAGAACAGGAAGTTGGCTTTTTTTTTTTTTTTGGCTGTGATGAGATGAAAGCCTGGATTCAATTTTAAAGGTCAGCAAAAGACAAACATCTCCGTTTGACTAAATGTTGTCCAACTGGAAAAAATGTGTACAAGATTAGTCATTTGACAATCAAAGAAAAGCTCAGAGTCATACCCAAATACATGAAATGCCAATTAGAAACACAAAATGACAGGACGAGAGGAAATGGACAGTACCCTCTGTGACTGTATAGTTCCAACTCGTGAAAAAGTAAATTGAAAGGTTTTAATTTATGTACAAAAGTTGCATGATATTACTTTCTGCTGGTGATTTGGCTTAAAGAAAAGTAACAGTTGCTGTGATGTGATCTTGCATAAAGTCTGCTGGAGTCTTACAGTCTCCTCAGTCCACCCAGTAAGATCCCTCTGTAAACCACATGCTGCTTTTGTGGTTGGGAGGGTTTGTTACAGAGTTTGTCACTAGTACACTGAAGGAAAGTTAGAGTTATTACACAAGATAAAATAAGGAGCAGAAAAACAAAACACACTGTCACCTGTCAATGGTCGACACCCCCCCTCTTTGCGCTGGAATGTTGACTGGGTCTTGAAGGATAAAACAGGAAAATAAAACCATTACTCTTTTTTTGGCCAGAGTTTTTTAATATTCAGCAGTAATGAAAGGAGTTACTCTGAAGCTTAGACTTACTTACAGCTGGAATCCCAATAACGAGCAGCAGCAGCAGGAGGAGGGCTGCTGAAAGGAGAGCAGCCATCTTCATTATGACTGCTGGAAACCAGTCTCTGAACCTGAAGGGTTAGCTCAACAGATATGAACACTAATATACATCAAGAACCAAAATAGATTTATTTCCCCAAAGCTGGTATAGGTTAGCTTAGGTTCATATAAGAGCGGAGTGTCTGAAACGTCTGTATTTTAACTAGGAATCCATCCATAAATACAAGACTCTAGGCTTGTTATTGTCACTCCACTGGCATCTCTGCTGACTGGTATAAAGACACATCATGAAGCTGCTTCCATTATTCAGGTAAAGTAGCAAATGCATAGAGTGTGCATGAAGTACAGAAGTGTACTTTTATTGCTTGCTCTTATTTATCACCTCAGATGTCTTTTACATCTCCACAAAGCATCTAAAAAAACATTTGTTTAAATGTAATGTTTATCCACTAAATACTATAAACAGTATATGGCCAGTGAAACTTTTGGTTGTGCTTGCTTTGCACACCAGTTTCAACTTAAAGCTTCATTCATTGTTTTTTTTGACCACATGAGGGCAGCAGAACAAACTGTTTACACATGAATGTCAGTTCAGTACTTGCTTTTAGCTGCATCTGTCTTATTAGAGCTTTTCCTCTGAAAACAGCTGACTGCTGCAGCTGGAAACAGAGTTTATGAGAGTGGTGATACTGAAATGAAACAGTAAAGCTGTGGACTGTAAAACCAAAACCATGAGCTGAATGGAGCTAAAAAGGGAGAGGCCTGAGTCGGGTGATAATTCACCAAAAGTTTCTTTTATTTAGCTCTGTGTTGCTCCAGTGTTGACAGACCTACAAAACCTTTGTGAATCAACAACATGAAAAATATTTTCAGTCTCTGAAGATACATCCTACAAAACTGGGTCTGCACATTAGAACCTCTGCTGTAATTAAATATCCTTGTACTTCCAGTTTGCGATGCAGTGCACCTCAGAGACATGATCACTGACCCAAATATCCTCAGATAACTCGCAATACAACAGAAACACCCAGTCTGACAGTAAACACTTTAAATTCATGCAGTGCCTTCTACCACTGTTTTAGACTAAGATAATTTTATATATATTGGTTCTTTGGTATATATTGTAAAAAGACCCGTTCTCACCTAACCTGAGTTTAATTTCTTGTGTGAATTTTTTTATTATTTATATTTTATAGTTACTTTTGACAGGTTTGGGCAAGGTTTTTGTCTGAGTTTCAATGACTTTTGTCAAAAATAAATCAGCAAAGAAATAAAAATAATAATAATAATAATGAACAGGCTCTGCACCATTATCTCATAATTTTGACCCTGCAATGAGTACTTTTATTTTTTATCATTCTTTTACTCTTTTTTTTTTTTTTTTTTTGGTCTTTTCTTGGTTGCAGGGAGCTCATGTGTTGAGGTTAATAGTGCTTGGTTGTTGCTGTTCATAATCTGTGACTATGTGCATGTAAATTAGGCTACAGATCTCCTCAGTCTGACTCAGGTGTGTTCATTAACATCCACTGACCCATCAATCAAATAACTAAGCAAACAAAGAAGTGAATTTTGCTCAGGACTCATGCTGGGACACTCTGGATCCTCCTCAGATCTAGTTTATGGGAGTGATAGGACACTGTGATAAACAAACAGGAGGACCTCCTTTTCCCCGTAAAAATCCAAAGCAATTATTGGAGAGCAGTGAATCATCACAATCTAATAGTGCTCTTCGCTCTTGGTGTTCTTTTCGAGCTTTTAAACTAATTTGTGATTGATCACTAATTATCGGTGACAGGGCCTCAGGAGACAGCTGGGCCCCTTCTTCCTTTTCACAGCGTGAAAGCAGCTATAACTTTCAAACAGTCGACTATGCGCCTTGTTCTGACAGCTCAATAGGCCTCAAGACGTTTGAATAATCATCATGGCCTTTTTTCAATAAAGAAGGTGGAGCTTCCCAACAATAAAGCACTGGAAACCCAATATTATCTTGTGGACGGTGTAATAGTCTGAGGCTCAGGTAAATAGCCTTAATGATCAAAAGTTCTTTGATTACATCATAATTTTCAGGAACATGTCCATACCATACTTTAATCCTCAAGCCCAACATCAAATAACTCCAGTTGTACTTTTTCATGTTATTGACTCTGGTGTTGAGTCAAAATGGTTGGACTGATAACCTTCTCTGCGTAATGGCAGGAGTGTCTCTTAATAGAGCACCGATTGATGTTGGCTGTTTGGATGTGAATCACTCTCGGGCCTTGCCAACAAAAGCATTAACAAAGAGCGTCATCGATGACAATGTATTTATTTTTTTTTCAAGGTCGGATCAATTGAAGTGTGGGTTTTGTCTTGGAAATCTATTCACTCAATTTGTGTTCTGCTGCAGAATCCGCACTATAAAAGTGGAGCTGATGTGGTGTTGCTGCTCAGAGCTGCTGCCCTGGTTTGAGGAGAGGAAGCCTCCAGGACCTCCTGCTGGACTACTGGAAATGGCCCAAGTTGAGGTGGGTAGGTCCTAACTGCTAAGATGAATGACCTCACTTTAAGAATAATAGTATATTTATGATTAGATCACAGTCTATCACCTGTGATAGACAGCAGTGTAACATCCAGTTCATATTACAACAACAGTCTCACTGAGAGTAGCTACTCACTTGAAACAGCTGATTGATCAGTCAGTTGCAGCTATGTTAATAATGGATTCATCCTTGAAGTAATTTTTTCAGAAAAAGCCATAAATCTGCTCGTTCCATCTTCTTGAATGTGAGGATTTACATTGTGCGGCATCTTTGGGTATTGGGCTGTTGATCAAACAAAACCAGTAAATGTAAGGTGTCACTTTGAATGGTGAAAAACTGAAAGACTTAAACAGCTTTTTGGCAATTAATAGACCAATCATTTAGGAAACGATTGGTCTATTCATTTAGAAAATGACACGTGATGATGAAAACAGTTGTTAATTACTGGACAAATAGCTCTCATTATCAATATGAAGCTGTTTTTGCTGTTGATGCTATTGAAGCTACAAAGGCTCCTCAGGGATATTGTGTATATCTTTCCTTTTTCCTTTTTTAATTTTTTTTGCTCAAAGTATTTATTTTTGTAAAGATCGTATCAAGCGATTTTACACAGAAAGTAGGTGCTGTCTTTCAAAGGTGGGAGACTTGTAAACATTAGTGAGAGGCCTTAATGAGCGTTTTCCACAGCACATTTTGTCGTTTGTCGTTGCAGAAAAGACACAGCTAATAACATTAATGATAATGTTGAGCTCAGTGTGTTGCCTGTTGAGGCATATACAACAACAGCGTGAAAGGTTAGTAGCTCAGCAGCTGCCTGTTTGTAAAATGAACTCTGTTGCTTTCAAGGGTCTTTGAACTTTTAGCCAAGTTACATTATAAGGGAAAAGCTACTGGTCTGTGACAATGATTCATTATAATCAGTTAAGAGTGTTAATGATTTGTTTCTACATTAGCTGAACACCTCTAATACCAGCTCACTGCAAAGGCTGGCGGGCACTCTAAATAAAACCAATTAATCCTTAATATCATTAACAGCGCCTGTGCTTTTCCTCTATGATATGTCAAAAGCTGTTTATCTAATTCCATATGACATACTAATTTATATATACTTTATGTCATAGTATACTGTTTCTGCAGTTAACCTTCAGAAAAAGAAAGCTAAATGATTGTGAGCAGCTCTGTTTCCTTTGTGCTGAATGGTTTTAGTATACACACTGACTTCTTCTCACACTTCCAGTGTGAACATACTGTATACCTGCTGAGTTACAGTCTTTGGTGTGGAGCTGGGACACAGTTAATATGCCTGCACACAGACACTTTAATCAAAGGATTTTGAAAGTTATTGACTTGCACTATGATTTTTGTGCAAAAGGTGGCGCTAGTGCTGCATGTGTGGGCTCACTGTACAAGCACCGGCTGTTAAACAGCCACTGCAGAGCAGGAGAGGGAAGTCTTGAGCAACCATCCTGTCTCGCCGTCCTGTCTCAGTAGTTCTCAGACTCTGCAGCCTTGTTTCATAGCCTGCGACACGTTTTATCTCCAACAGTTTTTCTCAGGCCTCTGCTGTCAGCGGACATGCTCTGTCCCACACACTGCCTCTGTTTATAAGCCTGTCTTCAGAAGGGCCCTGTGTTATGTGTTGTTATAGTTGGCCGTTGAGGATAAAGAAGAAGGTGTTACGACATTTGTTGCTAATGATGCTGTGAGTGTTTTGTCAATGTGATAGCTTATAACCACGTCTTTCAACGCCTGGCAAGACGAGATCAATAGTTTTGCAAAATCAATTAATTGTTTTATCAATGGGTGAAAGTGAGTGAGAGAGGGATTATGTACGTTTCATGTCCACTCATAATTAGCCAGGTCTGGATGATTGTCACTGCTCTTTGTCCTTCCTCTGCTCGGTTTTTGTTCGGCCTGTCTCCAAAGCTGAAAAATACATTTCAAAACCTGCTCTGATCGTAGTCCCAGGCTTACAGGTTTAATTAAATGAACAGTCTGCTAAAATCCATAGATTGCACAACTACATTTAACAGTATGTTTTATTGGTGTGGTGATGGAGGTCTGAATGGATGTCCTACTTTGCCTAAATTGATCCTAGGGGCTGGAAGATACACTGTATGTCTGCTCTTTAATAGTTTGAAATTTGCCTGCCATGACTTGAGGAGCCTCTCAGGACACATTAAAGACATTAGAAGAATACAAAAGAATACACTACCTCTGCTGGTACAGTAGCCACTGGTTGAAAATGAAAAACAACTCTGTGATTTCTAGGCTGATAGTGCTGTTCTGATAACGGTGAAATAAATATTTAAATTGATTCTGATTGCTTTATATTTTCATATCCATTAGAAATTAGATCACGATGAGCTAATTCTCAACACGGATCCATTTCTTATCTTACATCAGTCAGTGAGGATCAATAGAAGGCAGCATCATGCTTGCATTCAGGCACCACACTGCTTAGCAAGTTCAACATGTCTGTGTGTTCTTTAGCTACTTGTTATTGGTTTATTGACTGAGAGAATGAGAAAACAAAACACCTGCCTTGCCACCATTATTGCTTTCCACCAACCCTCACTACGCGCTTAGTGTTGGCTTGCTGCAGTTCACCAATACAGCTCACACATCTGTGTTTGCTCAGGAGCAGGTGGACGGACACTGTTCATCTATTGCCTGTAAATAGCATGTCATTCCCTGCCCTCTTGAGATGGCAGGTCGTCGGGGTGGTGGTCGTCAGCGGGGTTAAAGCTGATGAACGGTGCGTCGTGTTTGTCTGACCCACTTCATCCCAGACAGGCTGCCGGGGGCTGCACGTTGTGGCTGAGGGGGCAGCCAAGCCAGAGTTAATGAAAAGGCTTTGTTCAGTGCTGGGGCTCTCATCAGGATAGGCCCAAACCAGACAATAGCTGGGGTCACAGGTCCTCAGAGGCCGGGATGAGACGGCTAATGAGTCAGTATTGAGCTAAGAGGAGCAGGCCAGTGTGGTCTGCAGCCGCAGGCTCAGATGGTTCTGACACGGCCAAGGCCAATTTGTCAGTGTTGTTCATGACAGTGGAGCCACCTGACAGGCGGCTGCAGAGCTGCCATGTTACAGTCTTATCACCAAGCATTTGACATATAAGACATTTTCCTACAAATCTTGATTTTTTTTAGGACCTATTCTTTGTAGTTACCAACACTAATCTAAAAAGCTGAACTGTAGGAATAATGTTTAACACTGTCTGAAGGCTGGAACTAGAAGTCTAGTCCAAGACTGTCCAATCAGAACCTGTGGAAAACTATAATATGGACCCAAGAACAGTTTGGTCAAAATAACAGGAATACTGATTGAAAACCCTCAGCACAATACCTGTCCAACTGGACAGGAATGAATGCAGTATGGATGGGAGTCTTGGTTACTTGGAACCAAGAGGACCCATATAGAACCTGGGTGTTGGTGTGATTCGGACCTATTGGTTGGCTGTTTTCATGCACAAATTTCACGTATAACATTAATGTATCCATATTGAGCCCTGACCATCAAGAGCAAGGTGAATCAGTGTTGAGATCTGGGAAGTCTTTGCTTCAGTGACTTTCCCGGCCTCTGTGACCTGTAGTTACCTATAAGACCCTACAATAGATGCACTGTAGCTCCACAGACACTGACATGCATCTCTGCAGTGCAAAGTGAAACCCCTTTATATATATACCTGAATCTCTCTCTTTTATATGCTGCACACTTCCGTCACTTTGCGTGTGCACACTGTGAATACTGCAACACTGTGAATACCTTCAAGGCGAGACAGTGGGAAAATGTGTGTCCTCATCCGCATTTTTTGAACAATTTGTTGCCTCAGGACTACAAAGACTCACAAAAACACAGAGTTCTGGAGAGAGATCAGAGGCAGTGGCATGCAGCCAGGAAGAGGTTATGACGGCAGGCTTTTTTCCCGCCTCAAAGTGTGGAGGTATAAACACTTTTGCCGCACAACACATTGTACAAACTGCCTTGTTTTAGGCAGGCTAATCACTTGATTCCTGCTAAAAAAATTCTGTGGTCCTGAAATTTGTTCCGTGTTTACTCTCCCACACTTAAATCAGCACGGGCAATATTTCTGAAAGATGCTTGATGTGACTCCCTCAAGCTTGACTGGTCTGTCTCCCCCTTTGTTCGACTTTGTAGCTTTTAATTTTGACCTCTTTACACTTTCCTGCCACTCCCCATCGCTCCATCAACCTCTGCGACCTGGACACATGCGGCTCTGGCTTATCCAGCAGTGGCATTGACCTCTCATCTTCGTATTGACCTGCTGTTTCCCATGACCTCTGACCTCTCAGGGTCAAGCCTCCAGCCGTCTGGACCTCTTCCTCCTTGACCTGGCCCCTATCTCCACCCTCTAGATGGTCCAGATGGATTACTCTCTGCTCAGGATGTCTACAGGATTACATTGTTGTCTCAACAGAGAGGAGCCACAAAGCTGCAGGTCTGAGCAGCAGTTCTGGCTACACAGTTATATTTGTGATTATACAGGCAGGATTTGTCTTATTTCAAAGCATTTCCTTGAATTTGAATTGTCCACGTGTCACTTTAAATGGCGTTTATGATGTGCGTTTTTTTTTTTTTTGAGTAGGACAATACAGATGCCAGGGGAACTTTCTGTGCCTGTATCTCTTTCTCTCTGTCCCTGTCTGTCGCTCTGTGAACTTGCTGTCCTCATTCCATAGCCTGGTTTTGATACATAGTGTCCTGATAGTGTGCTGTGGGGAGAATCTGGGTCAGCGTGGGGAGCCTGAGATAGCACAGACACAAGGCTGATTCGCTAAACAAATACGTCACACATCGCTGTGCAAAGACTACCAAAAAAAACAAAAAAAAAACAATCCTTGGATGTATCTGCTTGAGTTTTAAACGATATCACCATTGTGTATTGATGGGATCAGTAATAAGGCACAGACTTTAAATAGGATGCCACATAAGATTCAGAAAATATTTTTTATCTTGCTCAAGCAGAAGTGAAGCAGGAAATTGTTCACATGAGCACATTTCATTATCAAAATTGATTGCGTTGCCATTTGAAGTGACATATCCATTCATTTTGGATTAAATTTGACATCACTGAAGTCTGGACATCTAAAATGCATCCAATGAATTGGAATTGCTTGAGTTGGAAATCCTGCTGCAAACCAGTAATATTGGTATTTGTGGCAGTTTGGGATTGGAACAGAATTGTTCTGTTTTTATTTTTTATTTATTTATTTTTTTTTGTTTTCACACAGTGCTCCTTGGAGCCAAGTGAACTTAGGTCCGAGCAGCATTCTTGATCCCTGCTGTACTGAGACCTGTAAGGGAGGGAGGGAGGTAGGGAGGGAGAACACAAGAACAAGAGAGGAAGTGAGTGTTCATTACAAAGTGTGCCTCACAGTTGTGGGCATGCCCAGTAGAGTTTGCCTTGCAGCCTGAAATCCAGCCTCTAAATTTGAACAGGAGGGAGACAAGGTGACTGAGCAGACTTTTGTTGCTGCTCCCTCTCTCTCTCTCTCTCTCTCCCTCTCTCTCTCTGTCTCTCTCTCTCTCTCTCTCCCTTTCTCTCTCTCTCTCTCTCTCTCTCTCTCTCTCTCTCTCTCTCAATGTTCTTTTCCTTGTCCTCTCTCAGCACTGAGTGTGTTTTTTGCTATGGAAGAGCAAGAGGAGGTGCAGATTTCAGCTAGTGAAAAATACAAGGGGAAGTAAAGAAAATAAGAAGAGGAGGAGGAGAGAGAGAGACAGACTTCACCCCCATCTCCCTCTTCCTCTCCCTCATTCTCGCCTCTGCCAACGACTTCTACCTCAGAAATAGCGGAGGGACCAACTTCAAAAGGCAGTCAGGAGGGAGCTGGAGTGCGAAATCTGAGAAGAGAAGCAAGATGAGAGGCTGACCGGCGCTGTGTTTGCTATTCTGTCCAGGTCAGTGCCCAGGAAAGACCAAACAACTGCTCCCTCTTTTCCTTTTACTTTCACGTTTTTCTGCCTCCAAACTCCTGCTTAGTTAGTGTACATTGTGCTTTGCTTCTGCTTGTTTTCTGAATTTAACAAAAATAGTGTGTGTACTGGTGGGGGATTGTGTAACAAGACTGACTGACACACTGAATGACACGCTGTACATCATCTGCTCTCAGCACCATCCGACTGTTGTCACCCATACAGCGGAGTGAAAGTACTGAAACTCCAGCTGCTCCCTTCAGCGCTACATATGGAAACTGTTTAGCTGATCCGCTCAGATGCTCATGTGCGTACATGTGTTGAGGGAGGACGAGCTCGATGAATGCAGACACGTGGTAACGATCAGGGAGAAATCATGGAGACGTACCGTAGGCTGGTCGTTCACTCTCACTCACGTGTGTGTGTGGTGGTGGGGGCGGGTGGGGTGTGTGGAGGTACAAAGACATGATTAAATTTCAAGTTTTGTGAAGAGAGTTTTTGGATGCATTTGTCACAGAACTTCTTTCTAGTATGTGCACAGAAAATGGGCTGTGGATGAAATCGCTCTGATGGGAACATGATGAGTTGGAGGAGTGAGGATGTCCACTCATTTGGTTTCATACGTTCTTTATATTTTCAATATCATGCTGTAAACTGTGTTTCAGTTTGAGGTTTATTGCCGTACATTTATGGAGCCTTGGCTTTAAACTTAAATCTCTGCAATCTATTAGTGTTATTGTTTTTTTTTTTTAATCAGCAGATTTACAATCATGCAGTAACAACATTAGTGCGGTTTTTACAGCAGATGCCAGTTGTGATTTTAACAAAGTCAACAAAGGCAGTCAGATTATTATTGATGACTATTTATTTTATATTAAACCTGTCAGAAAGCTCACCTGTCCTCCATCTGAGGCCGCCCTGAGGGCCTGTCCCATTAGCTATCCCAGCATGCCTTGCCACTGACAACTAAGTGTCAGCAGTAGCCTCCCAGGAGACTCGTTGTTGACAGGTTTATTATTCCTGGGCTGTGGAAGTGGGACACACCACAGATACTATGACACTACAAGGGAGTGAAGGGTTTATTTTGTATTATTATTATTATTATTTTATTATCAAGAGTTATTCAATTTTGTTTTGTGCGTTTGTGCGTGTGTGTATGTATGTGATATACTTTGTCAGATATTTCTTTCCCCACTGTTACCGTGACAATCAGTGCTGAGCTAGAGTTGCATTTACCAATAATTCTAATATTTCTATTCTGATTAATCTGCTGATTTTCTTCGTTAATGTTTTTTTTTTTTTTTTTTAAATCAGAAAATTACAAAAAATACCCATTATAATTCCCTGAAACCTATGATGTATTAAAATAGACAGGTTTCATTTATTTATTTTTTTTATTCATATAATATGAACTGTACGAAACTCAGAGAAATTTATTTTACAGTAAAAAAAAAATGACAAAGAGCAGCAGCAGATTCTGAGAACGTGGAACCAAAGAATTCTTGGTGGGTTCGCCTGAAAAATTATTCAAATTATTAACTGATAGAATAGTTTTGAATAGAAATAGAATTGAATAGTTTCAAATTCCATTAATTTACAAATTCTGATTAAGCTGACTTTAAAGATATATCTCACACATAAATGTACTTTCAATATATAAATGGTGGCCAACCAGTAATATACAGATAGTTTTACTTGTTGAATTTGCAGAGATAAAAAGGATAAATGTTTTGTCAGCATTACATTCCTGCCTCCTCCTCCTGCGTTTTTCCGGGATAGGCCGTACTTTCATATGTTTACAGTAGTGATGGCTGTTGTCGTCATCTCTGGCATACCAGACATACTGTAGCTGACCCTCTCTGCTTGATCGTCACGCTTGTCATCGTGACAGTGGGGGTTTCCCACAGTTTCCCAGTTTCATGCACTTGTGCACACTACCTCTAACATTTTAAGGATGGACTGGACTTCATTTTTACCTTTAGTGTTACCACTTTATGAAAGCCCCTCTACTACTAGTACTACTACTGTTAAGGTCTCTGTGGCAAGAAAAGGCTCTGTCTTGGTGGTTTAGGTGTTTAGGTGAATTTCACAACATATTTATTCTGTAATGATTTACTGGGCACACTTTAACAAAATATCCTACACTTGTCATGAAGAAGTTCTTGTTAGAAATGTAATGTCATTTGTCAGAATTTGATGTTCTTCAGTATGTTCCATTATTTCTGATGTCTTATACTTTTTTCTCATTACTTTTTGACACAGTAAATAACAGTAAGTACAGTAGTACCAGTAATAAGTAAGTACGAGAGAGCACATTTTCATCTGCTTACATTGTTCATCACAAATGTTCAATAGAAATAATAATGAAGTGTGATGTGAGTTTAAAAGTTTAGTCTTCAGCTTGGAAGTAAGAGTCTGCACCCTCTACCTGTGTGTGTGTGTGTGTGTGTGAGAGAGATTTGTTTTAGAGATTAAATTCAGACTTATTTCATTTTTGAAAAAGGATTCATTTTTTTATTCACGTAGTTCCAGACTTACTAAAACAAGCACATCACAATTCGGCCTCTGCAGTAAAGAATTATGGATTTTTTTTCATATCACAACATTTAAAGGAGCACCGATTTTTACACATGCAGTGTCACGGTTTGTCCTATTCAGCTTGTAAAAATCATTTGTATAACAGTTGTGTGGTGTTTTCTGTGGCTTTGGAGGAGCTTCCTGAAGTAAAAACAACCTCTCTGATGTCATCAGGGTTATCTTCAAATTTTGTGAAAGAAATCTGCATGACAAACATGAAATTAGAAAAGGCTTTAGATAAAAATTAGATAAAAAGTCTAATCAAAGATGATGTCTGAAGTCAGGATATATCTCAACCTCTGCTGCTTTAATTTGACCACTGCCTTTCTGGAAGCCCAACATTAAATTGCTGGAGCACCTCTTTAAAGTGAAAAGCCTCCACTTATTTGGTTTAATAAAAGGATCTGTCAGCTACAGTTGAGGTCCACTATTGTGAGGTCTCCACGTTTCTTTCTTTTTTTTTTTTCAGTAATCACCTTTTCAATTCAGCTGCATTCATTTGCAAGCATCATTCAGGACATTTTTCCTGACCTCTATTTTAAGAATAAATACACAAAAATGTAATGAATCAGTCTTTGTGGTGGGCACAGGCGTGCTTGTCAGAAGCATCAGTCTTGTGGCTCCATATGGGGGAAGCGCCGAAAGCTGTTGGAGCTGCTTATATCCCAACCATCAGGAGTTCATTTGTTTAACTGTCAGGATGACTCCCCTCTTCCTGGGAGACTGGCTTTCCATGCGTTCTTCGCTGAGTCCCCACCCCTGACGGCCCATCTGAGGCTCCGTGATCCATCACACAGCAGGCAGCCATGTTTTCTGAAAGGGCTGTGAACTTGTTACCTCCCTCGGCCTACCCGACTGAATGTCAAACCCATTTTTCTTTTCTTGCGTCCTCTTTCCCAGGATTGCTGCTGTATTGAAATAATTGGACTGCATTCAGTGCGACCAGGTTGTCAGTCCACCTTTTGAATAGAGATATCAAGTCTGGTGCCACGATTTCCCTCTGACCTCCCTTTCACAGCTCCTTCCTCTGCCTCTGCCCACTTCCCTCTGAGGTTGCGATGGGTCATCATCATGACTCCAGCCCCTCAGTACAAATGACACAACATCCATGGTACATTATCTACAGTGGGTCAGCTGGTCTGGAGCTCTGTCTATAGACTATTCTTCCGTGCGCCATTGTCTCTGAGATCTCGGGATCAGGCCTGTTCAACATGGCACACATTCAAAATGGCAACCTCAAGGGGCTTTTATTCCTTCACCAGAATTCAATCACTTTTCTCTCTCTTCTTTCTGCCTCTCTGCTGAGTTATTCAGAGTTTAATGAGGGAGGGAAATAAAGGGAAGCTTATGGTTTGCTGGATGATGGAGAGGCTGCCATTTTGTTTTTGTTGGAGGAGCCACACAGCAAGTGTTCATGTGAAATGAGTTTTTTTTTTTTTTCTTTCAGCAGAGAGGAAGGTGATTGAGATGTCTGAGAAAGAGCCGGGGAGTCTGGAGAAGCTGGGGTCATTAAAGTGTCAGAGAAGCTGCAGCTCCTCAAATATTCTTCTGCATTTTCAGATAACAGTCCAGGGTGTGTGGGGGGGTTATGTTACAAAGAGGAGTTTTATGTATGGAGGTATAATCTGCAGCGAGGTATTACGATTATCAAACATTAATGCACTGATTTCACCATAGGCATCAAATAGTTATGTGCCCGTATACCTCCAGTGCCGTGCATCATTTTAACGACTACAGAGGATTATCCCCTTACATAACCGAGTGTGGGCGGTTTGGAGACAGCTCCTGACAAGAGTGGGAGGGCATGAGACCGGACCGGAGGAAGTGCCGGGCTGACGCTGGATGACGGGGCTGTTGTTGTGAGGTTCAGCTCGGGTCACAGTCCACGCTATGTATCAGCTGTCAGAGACTGTGGACGGTTTACCGCCTGCACCGGCGTCAGCAGTGATGCAAGGTTCGTCTGTCTGACATCAGACATGGCGCTCAGGGTGGAGAGGCAGAGGAGTTCAGCTGGCTTACACAGTGTGTGTGTGTGTCTCTCTCTCTCTCTCTCGCTCTCTCTCTCTCTCTCTCTCTAGCTCGCTCACATATACGCACATAAACCTTGTGTCACAGAGGTCAGCGCTGGTCTGTCTCTCTGGAGCTGTTTGTTACTTTTCCCCCGAGCAGTTGTACCAGCCAGCAGCTGTCGGTGTGTGGTTCCTATAACAAAATCACATGTTACACTATAAAAGGACAGTATGAGTACATCCTTAAAGGGATTTTGACAGGGGAGACAGGTTTTTTGGGACATAGATTATTATCACATCTCACAACATCACTCTCCAAGAATGTTTTTGTACAGCGATTAAGATTAGGTGGAATGGGCCTGTGCAGCAGGAAGCAGGCGTTAAAAAAAACAAAGGAAAAAAAAATACTAAAAATACTTAAAGAGGACTTAGAGTCACTATCAGCAGGGCTGGCACAAGTCTTTCTGGGGGCCCAGGGCAGAACTTGACCCTCAACCATTGTCCAATGTACAGTATTTAGCCCATGTTCTTTTTGTGCATTTGTTGCAATGAAGTGCTACGGAACTGAGTTTTTATGAACTGATGTCCATGGCAATGGTCTCATCATAAAAAAGCTTTTATTTATGCTATAAAATGCTTATAAGATAACAGGACAACATTGTGTTTAACAGCCAAAATCTGAAGTACATGTACAGTACACACAGTCCGCTGCAACCATGTGGAGGGAACAAATGAAATAAAACGTCAATCAATTCAAGTAAGGGAATCAATTAAGTAATTTAACAGCACAGTTTAGTCATCTGAGAGCATAAATATTTTAATTTCAAGGAACTAATCAAGTAATTGAGGGTACAAATTACTAAAGACTAGAAGTATGTTGAATGTTGTAGGGTGGGTGTATAATCTTTCTGTGTCTCTCTTTTTAACCCTCTACATCTCTGCCTGTCTCTCTCCAGCTTTCCCTCCACCAATTTCATGCCCCTCTGTTCTCTCTCGACAGGGGTGAGAGGTGCAGGTTGACAGCCTCGCAGGTCTCCTCATTACTCTGTATCTGAGCCAGCAGAGATTTATAGAGATGATAAAAGCAGTCTGGAGGGCAATAATGACCACAGGCTCTGATGCAGTGGGAGGGAGGGGAGAGGCAGGGCTGTGTCTGGCCGCCCGCTCTGCCTCTGATCACTCACTGTGCTGCCTAAATGACTTTGCCTTGTACGAAATGAAACAGCAGAAAAAGTTTGCCTCAGTGTCGACTGCTGAATATATTCATATATTCAAATCTATACATTCTTTTTTTTTCCAATTTACTCTGTTTCCCAGCATCTTATGTGGCCTCCAGGCAGTCTGTAACATAAAGCAAACCACTTAATTTAATTCATATTTTCATAAAAATTGTTTTTTTCCCTAAAAGTCCCTGTCCTTATAACTTCACTGACTTAGTGATACTTACTCTGAAATGATACACTGATTTCAGAAATAAATGTAGCCCCGAGGGCAAATTAATATGAATCAGCCTGCTGCCACTCCATTTCATCACAGTATGCAACATTAGGACACTGACTGCTGTTGTGAGTAGAGCAAAAGGCATGTATTGTTCATGACCACCACATTCCCCCAGCATTGACCAGACCTGCAGCAGGAGGCAAAGTGCAATTTGAAGGTGCTATAGAAATGAATTAAATTTTTTTTAGGTATTTTATTTGGCTTACTGTTAACAAAAGGCACATGAAGGGTACTTTAAGATGTGACATTAACAGTAAAACATGAAGGTTAAAGGAAAATTAAGATTTGTTGCGTGAATTAGTGGATAATAGCTATTTTAATTGTGTGTATAATTATGTCAAAGGTCATTTGACTGCCATTTTATTGGTTTGCTGTTAGTTTTTTTGCAAACCTTTAGCTAATTATCGTTATAAATATCTTTCATTGATATATCTATTTTTTTTGGGGGTGGGGACTTAGTTAGGATTTCTGTTAGATACTGAGATAAACGTAATGAAGCCAATGGGGAGGAAATAGTTGTTGGTTCATTCAGCCTAAGCTGCACTCTTGAAGTGGGAATAAGAGTTCAATTAAACTACATGAAGGAATTAAGTTTCCAAACTCAGGGCACTACCTGTAGGACAGAGTGTAGAGAGCACTACACAAAAATGGAGGCACCGGTGGGATTTGTCCCACTTCAGTATTTTTGATTTTTCCCTGTTTAAGAAGTATTTGGTTTTCTGAGTCCAGGGAGCTTGACTCTGTTGGAAAAAGTTCAGTCCACACCCCTCAGCTTGGTTGCATACTATAAGGGCTGGATGTCCTGTCAGTGATGGCCGATGTAAAAGTGGAAGGACAACCATGCAGAGCACATTTAGGTAGTGGCTCCAGAATCACCATCAGATTTGACAGCTGGTGTGCTACCTCTCCAACATAACCCTTCTCCCATTTACAGATTTTGCTATATCAGGTCTGACTGACTCCAACTATCTATACAATGGTTATGTACCAGTTGACCTGAGGCTCCCCACTAACTTCAAGTGAGATGGAAAGGTCTCTATGTTGGTTCTACTACGCCCAAATCCAGAGAGCCCCGATTCAGTTTCTGTCATCATCCGCACCAACTCTAAGAATCTATGTTCCTTATTGAACCAGTGCAAGAGATTTTAAAGCAATGATGAAGTTCATGCTTTGAGAATATACGCCATCACTCCAGAACAAAGAGCAGCATGTGGGTCTGGCAAAGTGTGTGACACACCACATATTAACATAGTCTAAACCATTCAAAGTGAGAATGTGCATTGTGTCAAGGAGGGAGGGCTCAGACAGGGACTCAAATGCACGGCTCGAGTACACAGGAATAAGAGGCAATACTGGTCTTTAATCCAAACAGGGTCGGTACACAGAATGGCAGTCCAAAATCAGGCAGAGGTATCAAAATCATCAGGCAAAGGCAAAAACTGCAAGGAGAACAAACCAGGTCAAATCACACAGGGAGTAACTCAAGGAACAAATGCTGGAATGCTCTATACAGACAAAGACGATCTGGCAGAGAACAAAGGAGAGACCAAGACTTAAATACACTAGGAGGCGGGGAAACAATTAGACATAGGTGCAGCACATTAGGGGTGGGACAGGTAATCACTGAGGCGGGAAACAAAGGAGGACAGGAAGTGAATCTACAAAAAAGACAAAGGGGTTAGTAATTTCAAAATAAAACAGGAAACTAACTAAACTGGTAACAGGGAACAAACAGACAAACAGGACCTGACTCAGGAGCTGGATGTGACAGTACCCCTCCTCCACAGCCGACTCCAGACGGCCCAGGCTCTTCAGGATGGTCCCTGTGAAAATCACGAATGAGAGCAGGATCCAGAATGTTGCTTGCAGAGACCCAAGACCTCTCTTCTGGGCCATATCCCTCCCAGTCCACCAGATACTGGCACCCCCGGCCCCGACGTTGCACCGCTAATAGCCGCCGAACTGCGTAGGCTGGTTCTCCATCAATTATTTGGGGAGGGGGAGGGGGCTTGGAGGCGGGAACCAGTGGGCTCTCCAGAGCAGGCTTGATACGGCTGACATGAAAGGTGGGGTGTATTCTCATGGACCTGGGGAGCTTAAGTCTGACGGCCAGGGGGTTAATGACTTTGGAGACTGGAAAGGGGCCAATAAAGCGAGGTGCCAACTTACGGGATTCTACTCTCAGTGGGAGGTCACAGGTAGACAGCCAAACTCGATGGCCGGGTCTGTAGGCTGGAGTGGGTGTTCTGCCGGCGATCAGCAGCTTTCTTGTAGCGCTCAGAGTTCCGCAACAGAACTTGTCGGGCCCGGGTACAGGTGCGCCTACACCGGCGAATCAAGGCCCAAGCAGAGGGCACCTTGATTTCTTTCTCCAGGGATGGGAACAGAGGGGGTTGGTACCCATAGACACACTGAAACGGAGATAAACCAGTGGAGGAGCAAAGTAAGGTGTTGTGAGCATACTCAACCCAAATCAACTGCTTACTCCACGATGAAGGGTTCTGGGAAGTGAGGCAGCGCAGGACCGTCTCAAGCTCCTGGTTGAGACTGTCCATTGGTTTGTGGATGCCTGAGCATCCACCTCTGGCCTGAGCCAGAGGAGAGACTGACCGAGGCTCCTAGCAATGAGCAGAACTCCCTCCAGAACTTAGAGATGAACTGGGGTCCTTGGTCAGAAACCACATCCCTGGGGAAACCATGAAGATGAAAAACATGGCAAAGTACTGCCTCTGTCGTTTCATTGGCAGAGGGGAGCTTAGGCAGAGGAATGAACCATCTTAGAAAACCTGTCAACCACGGTGAGTATAGTAGTGTTACCTTCAGAGAAGGGAAGTCCGGTAACAAAATCCATGGAAACGTGGGACCAGGGACAATTTGGCACTGGGAGAGGACACAGGAGACCTGCCATGGGGTGTCTGGAGGTTTTGTTGCTGGAACATATGGGACAAGCTGAAACATACTCTTTCACCTCCTTTTCCATAGAGGGCCACCAGAACCGTTGCTGGATAACAAACATCGTTTGCTTGGTGCCAGGGTGACAGGATAGAAGAGAGGTGTGTGCCCAGTGGATAACCTGTGAACGAAGGTTGGAGGGAACAAACAACCGGTTCGGGGGGCACCCGTCCGGTACTTGGACAGTCTGTAAGGCATCTCTAACCTGACTCTCTATCGCCCAAGTAACAGCCCCAACCACACATGGGAGAGGCAAAATAGTAGTGGGCACCTTAGGGTCAGGGTCTGGGTCAAAAATGCTAGACAGGGCATCTGGCTCGGTGTTCTTTGACCCGGGGCGATAAGATAGGGTGAACTGGAATCTATTGAAGAACAACGCCCACCTGGCTTGACGAGCATTCAGTCTCTTGGCTGTGCGAATGTACTCCAGGTTCTTGTGGTCTGTCCACACTAAGAATGGTTGCTCTGCCCCCTCCAGCCAATGTCTCCATTCCTCCAAGGCTACCTTGATGGCAAGCAGCTCCCGATCCCCGACATCATAATTTCTCTCTGAGGAGGACAGTTTGCGAGACAAGAATGCACATGGGTGAACTCGGTTATCTTTGACTGACTTTGAGAGAGAACGGCTCCAATACCAACATCAGAGGCATCCACCTCGACCACAAACTGGAGCTTAGGATCTGGGAGGGTCAGCACTGGGGCAGAGGTGAAGTTCTCTTTGAGTCTCCTAAAAGCTTCATCTGCTTTGGGAGACCACAGAAACTTAATTTTGGGAGAGATTAGTTCATGCAGGGGAGCTGCCACCACACTGAAGTTTCTGATGAACTTTCTGTAGAAGTTGGCAAAGCCAAGAAAATGCTGAACCTGTTTTCTATTTGAGGGTGTAGGCCAATCTGAGACTGCGCTGACCTTTGCAGGATCCATCTGAATCTCCCCCTCTGAGATGATGAACCCCAGGAAGGACACCTTAGGAACGTGGAATTCACAATTCTCCGCCTTAATGTACAGCTGGTGGTCCAAAAGACGCTGGAGGACCTCCCGGACATGCTGCACATAAGTCTCCTTTTCCGGGGAGAAGATGAGGATGTTGTCCAGATAAACGAAGACAAATAGGTTCAACATTTCCCTGAGAACGTCGTTTACCAAAGCCTGAAAGACAGCTGGGGCATTTGTCAATCCAAATGGCATTACCAAGTACTCATAATGTCCACTAGGGGTGTTGAAAGCGGTTTTCCACTCATCCCCCTCCTTAATCCTTACTAGGTGATAAGCATTTCGTAGGTCTAACTTGGTAAAAACCTTGGCTCCTCTTAACAGGTCAAAAGCTGAGGAAATAAGAGGAAGGGGGTACCTGTTCTTTATGGTTATGTCATTAAGTCCACGGTAGTCAATGCAGGGCCGAAGAGTCTTGTCCTTCTTATCCACGAAGAAAAATCCAGCTCCAGCCGGGGAGGAGGAAGGCCGAATGATTCCAGCAGCTAGTGAAGAATCAATGTACTCCTTCATAGCCTGCTGTTCTGGTCCTGACAAGGAGTAGAGACGTCCCTTGGGAGGGGAGGTTCCAGGGAGGAGGTCAATAGCACAGTCATAGGGGCGATGAGGAGGGAGGGAAATAGCCTTGGTCTTGCTAAAGACCTCCTTCAGGTCTGAGGGCACAGGAAAGTCTGTCTCTGTGGGGCTTTGAGGAACCTGAGTGTATAGGAGCTCACAAGACGAGGCAGTCTTCTCACTGGGGAAACAATTCTTTTGACAGTTCTCCCCCCAAGAAACAACAGCACCCTTAGTCCTGTCAATGAGTGGGTTGTGTTTCCGCAGCCAAGAGTAACCAAAAATTAAAGGGTATTGTGGTGCTCGGAATAAATGGAAGCTTATGGTCTTTGTGTGGTGGTCGGGGAAGGTTAAAGAAATCAGTTGGGTGATATGGGTTACCCGGCAGAGTAGACGACCATCCAGGGCACTGGCTTCCAAGGGAGTAGAGAGTGGAGAAGTGGACAGCCCCAGTCTCTCTGCCAGGTTGTAGTCCATAAAGTCTGCATCCGACCCCGAATACCACCAACACTGCCTGCTTGAGAGAGAGGAATGGAGAGGTGAGAGTGACTTGCGGCAAAGGACGAGAGGGACAGAAAGGGAATGTGGTTCGGCTCACCAGTGCCCTCTCCCTCACTGATGAGCCCGGTCTTTTACTGGGCAGGTAGCCAAGATGTGCCCCCGTTGCGCACAGTAGATGCACCGCCCCTCCCGAAAGCGGCGCTGTCGTTCTTCTGGTGTAAGCCTGGTCTGACCCAACTGCATGGGCTCCTCCGGTGCAACAGGGGGTGCTGGAGAGACTGCTTGTTGCCGCCAGGGAAAAGGCTCCGGCCTAGCAGGCTGCTGCCTCCAGGCTGGCGGGGAATCACACTGCTTTTCCCGTTCCCTCTCCCACATTCTCTTGTCAATCCTGATAGCCAAAGCGATGAGTGAGTCCAGATCTGCAGGGAGCTCGAGAGGAGCTAGTTGATCCTTCATGGAGCTAGACAGTCCGTGGATGAACGCGTCGAATAACGCTGCCTGATTCCAGCCGCTCTCCGCTGCCTGATTCCAGCTGCTCTCCGCTGCGAAACTGGATGGCGTAGTCAGCAACCCGGCTCTTCCCTTGCTGGAGCCCGACGAGTGCATGGGCTGCCTCACGACCTGGGGTGACTTGTTGGAAGATCTGCGTGAATGTTCAGGTGAACAGAGAGAAGGAAGAGCATACCGGAGACTTCCGACTCCACTCTGCAGTGGCCCAGGCTTTGGCTCTGCCGGTAAGGTGGGAAATGATGTAGGCGATCTTAGCTCGGTCAGAAGGGAAAGCAGCAGCTTGTAACTCAAAGTGCAGGTCACACTGGGTCAGGAACCCTTGGCAGTCTCCAGAATCGCCGGAGAACTTCTCTGGTTGGGACAGGTGAGGAGACAACATGTTGTAAGGAACCAGAGGAGCCGGGTCAGTAGCAGGCGCCACCGGAGGAGAGACAGGACCGACGTGGTCCGCTGTGGGTTGACTCACAGTCATTTGGGCCTGCTCAAGCAGAAGATTAAGGGATCCTCCGATTGCTGCCATCATGTTCTCCTGCCGGTCCACAATTTCCTCTCCTCTCAGGAGGTCTATCTTCTCATCCTGATGACGAATCTTCTCCTCTTGGGCTTGGAGGGTAATGCACACCTGGTCTGAGTCGGCTGAGTCCATTCTGGCCAGATTGTACTGTCAAGGAGGGAGGGCTCAGACAGGGACTCAAATGCACGACTCGAGTACACAGGAATAAGAGGCAATACTGGTCTTTAATCCAAACAGGGTCGGTACACAGAATGGCAGAGGTATCAAAATCGTCAGCCAAAGGCAAAAACCGCAAGGAGAACAAACCAGGTCAAATCACACAGGGAGTAACTCAAGGAACAAATGCTGGAATGCTCTATACAGACAAAGATGATCTGGCAGAGAACAAAGGAGAGACCAAGACTTAAATACACTAGGAGGCGGGGAAACAATTAGACATAGGTGCAACATTAGGGGTGGGACAGGTAATCACTGAGGCGGGAAACAAAGGAGGACAGGAAGTGAATCTAGAAAAAAGACAAAGGGGTTAGTAATTTCAAAATAAAACAGGAAACTAACTAAACTGGTATCAGGGAACAGACAAACATGACCTGACTCAGGAGCTGGATGTGACACATTGACTGTTGTGTACTGAACTCCAGAACCAATTCAGTTGTACACCATTCTGCACATAGTGTGCTTGACTGTCTTAGCAATTGTTTCTCTGTGCTGGTTCTGAGAAGTAAATTCTAACAGGTGAAAATATTGGAGAAGGAAAAGACACACTTCTTTAGGCGTTTTGCAGTTTTCCCCGAGGTAACCCTGGCAGTCCTGCAACCTTTCAGAGGTTGATGGAGGACCACGAGGAACTTTTCCTTCCAGCCACTGAAAGAAATCCACTGACTTAAAATCTCTGAAATCTGTTCTAGGATTTTGCAGAACTAACCAAAGCTTACACCCCTGCCTACCAGAAAAAAGAACACAGCCATAAAAGAAAAGAGACCGATAAGGTTTCAGAGCCTTTTGGCAGCTGTTGGGCCCCAGCTTGTGATGACGCCTTTCACCACATCATTGACAAGCTCACACAGGCACCCACCTTGGATTTTTCCAACCAAGCCCTACATCCTGCATGTAAATGCAAGCCTGAATGATTTGGAGGCCATACTGAATCAAGAGAATTCTGAGGGACTTTACTCAGTTCTTGCTTTGAAAGGGGCAGTTGTCCATAAGGTCCATTACTACTTGTATGGTGACAAATTCACTTTGAGAGCATATAATAATCTGCTTGCATATGTCTTGCCAGCCAGTTGCTTTGTGCCCGACTAACCAGAAGAAGAGGCAAGTGAACTTCCTCCAGTAACAGCACAAATGGAAGAACATCTACAGCCACAATGAGACTCTGTGTTGGACACAGAGACCAAAGACTTTAGCACTAGCAACCTTCATTTACAAGGTCATTTATGTAGTCCTCAGGCAACTTTAAGCAGGTAGTAGTTAGCGTACTGTTAATAGATCTGACAGGAAGATTCAGATTAAGAAGGGGGAGGGTGCAACCTTTAGGGCAATTTATAATCATGTCATGTCATTTTTCCTGTAATGTGATTGGCTGTGGGACAGGAGCTTGAAAGGTGCGGTGGTTGAGAAATGGTGGTGAGCAAGCGAAGGCAACAAGTAGAGTTAAGCAAGTGAGAAAAGAAAACGAGAGTAGTCAGTTGAGGTTTGTGATATTGCTGTAGAAACTAGAGCGTGTTATGACTGCAAACCATGGCAGAGCTGTATGTGTGTGTGTGTGTGTGTGTGTGTGCACTGTGAGTAGTTCAGTAAATATCGACGCAGTAGCTGATATTGTGTAACTAGTCTTTCCAGTTAACCAACTTAGCTGGGTATGAGGGACATCCTGCACTGCACACTCCACTACACTGATGAGATTTTTCTTGTAGTCCGACATAGTCAGGCATCAATCTGCCCCCACTCAGTTTCACAATGCTTGGAGGTGCAACATCAGGACTCTGTAACACTGACACTGACTCTGCTGTTGTGAGTGCTCAGACTTTTATTCTTGCTCAGTTAGAGTGAAGCGACTTGCACCGTTTATGACCACCACGTTCCCCAACATTTGTGATTGCCAGCTTGTGGGTGTGTGGGGCCCACAAGGTGTAGTGTAATATAAAGGTGCGATAGGAATTCAATTCAATTTTCAGTTTATTCATATAGCTCGTTCCACAATCAAAATTGTCTCAAAGCGCTTTACAGAGACCCAGAGCCTGTCCCCAGAGCAAGCACTCTGGGGACAGTGGCAAGAAAAAAACTCCCTTTTGAATTGTCAACAAAAGCTATTTAAAAGGTACACAGGAAGGTTAAGGAACATAACTAAAATGTATATTAATATTTGTGTGAAAAAAATTTATTTAATTTGTTCATTTACTTATTCCTTCATTTATTTTGTTTTGTGTAAATATATATTTTTCTAAGTTCCATTTATGCCACTACTTCCCTGTTTAGTTAAATTGAGTTTGAGTTCATTAAATTAAATTTGAGTTCATTTTTGGGGACATAGTTGTATTGTGACTTCTCTTTAGATACTCTGACAAAAGACCTGTGGTGTTCCCCATCTTTATTGGAGCAGGCTGCTTGCACATCTATCAGTAGACATCGCTCTGCTGTTTATCCAGCTTTAGAAATCTGAACCATTCCCAGATCACCAATGTCGTGTGACCTCTTTTGCCACAATTTCCTCGTGGACGTCTGACTCTACTCATGGTCCCTCATTGTTATGTTTCCAGCAACGTGTGTGTGTGTGTGTTTTTCCCCCCTTGTTTTGGCCCTAAATGTGTTAGCTGCAAGTCCCAGCTGCTATTAGTAGATACACATTTATCGTAAATTATTCATCTCTTTATCTTGCTTATTGTTCGAATTTTTTTTGTGACAGTTGTTGAGATTTATATTCCCAGTCCTAGCTTCAAACAATCTAAATCTAAAAAGAGTTTAACTAAACAACATTTTGCATTTAAGTTTACAAACTCGGGGTGCTGTCTGGGAACAGAGTGAGAAATATGAATAATCTCAAATGAAACTGTTTATATTAGGGCTGCAAATTTCAACAGCAATCGACAATCAATAGTTAAGTGTTAATGATTTATGAAATACAGTGGTCTCTCTCCATAATAAAAACTGTTTTTTAGCCACCTATGTGACCTGTGGCTGCAAAAATAAATAAAGCAGGAATCGAAGAACAGATTCACTAAACCGAATTATTTAAATTATAAACCAAATGACCCAAAATAATGAGGGGGGGGGGGGGGGGGGTGTTGAACACTTTTGCAGGGCAGAGCATGCATGTCACATTCTCACACACACATTGACAGACACACAACGAGATCTTTTCCTTTCCATTTGAACTTTTAAGAAACTCTGTTCATCTATGTGATATTAATACAAAGACTTTCTTCTTTCACAGTTTCAAAGGATTTTATTGACAGTGCATCGTTTTGCCTTTCAGCTGTTTCAGTGACATGTTTTAGCTCTCATCTCCTGACTCTTGTTTTACATTTCAGCTTCCAAGTTTTCAGAGCAGTGCGTTTAAGTTGATATCAGCTGTTTTTCTAACAATCTTCAGCTTTGCTTCAGTAATTCTCTTCAGCTTTCGGTTTCCAGTTTCTTTGAGGCTTCAGCTTCCGAGTTTTGCTTCTGCCTTTCAGCTGTTTTTTCAGCCACCTTCAGTTATTTTCAGTGTCGCATCAGTAATATCCTGAAGCTTTTAGCTTCCATGCTTTGCTTCTGTATTTCAGCTATTTTCAGCAATGCTTGGCAAATGATTTCAGCTTTCAGCAGTCACACTGCATTTTCAGCAGGACATGCGTGTTTTCTTGTATTATTTATTCATCATTAATAGTATTAGATTTTTTTTGGCATGGTCAGTTTAAATTAATTTAATATTTGTGCTAGATTTCTGTGGATTTTTTTCTTATTTTTAATAAAAAGAATATTTGTGTTGTCCTTTACAAACCAATACTTCATGGTCAAATCCCCTGACAGGTACCATTTATTTCACTTCAGTTCATCTCTACATGTGCAGTCTATTCACTTTTGATCATCCTCTTGTTCTGTTTCTAATTTTTCACTAATTGTAACTGCAAGCCCTCCTCACGCCGCCTCTATCAATCAGTAGTAAGGTTAGAGAGCGTGCCCAGTTCTTCCTGGGCGTGGCCGCAGCTGCTAACGGTGCTGACTGTTCCTGTCTCTTCTTACTGCTTGTCGGCACTGAACCCAACCACCCCCACCACACCATCACCTTTTTTCTTCTTTGCACCTGCTGTTGTGATTGAGCCACGTAAAGAAATGGCTTAAACCACATTGAAGGAGGTTAACACAGTTTCTAACAGTAATGAACTGCTGTTTGGATTAAAGTTGTAAATAAAAGCACTTTTAAAATGTTTACTAACAGGATACCACTGTTCACTATCTTTTAATTTGTCATACTGTCAAAACGGGCAGGAAAATATTAGAGCCCCTAAAACCTTGGCTTCAAATCTGAATTATTTCTCAGTAACATAAAATATTTGTACAATAATACAATACAATAATACATACGCAACAGTAAATGTTAAAAAAACTTTTATAAAATGGCACGACTTACCCTTTGCTCTTGTCTAATTTTGAATTTAAAAGTGGAATTATTCCATCTGACAAGACTGCGTACATTGTGTGGCTTTTTATTCTTTGTCCATTTGCCAGAAGGAGCTTGTGATGTTTGAATATAGAAGAGTAACCTAAAGAAAACACGAAGCGTACTGACACACTCTGAGGTGATATGAGGAGTCAGAGCCCATTTAATCAGACACAAAGCTGATGTTTCTTGAACTGTTTTCCTGTAGTTTTCAACAAATCCAGTATAGAACTGTAGAGATCAAGAGATTTTTTTGCCAAGAAGCGGTAACACTGAGCAACTATACCAGAGTGACCCTTCAGGTGAGCTCTGTACATGCATGTTTTTGTCACAGTGCACCACAAAGAGACAAATTCCTCCTCTCAGCGAGTGGGAAAGGTAAACCAAGCGCTCTGAAATGAGCCATTTTGCCTCAACTCACTCACTCCTGTCTCTTTCTCTTTGCTCCCAGTTCCATTTTCTGGTCAATTGTT
Organism: Toxotes jaculatrix; assembly: GCF_017976425.1. NCBI lineage: Eukaryota > Metazoa > Chordata > Actinopteri > Toxotidae > Toxotes > Toxotes jaculatrix. The sequence goes on along the minus strand of NC_054402.1, from coordinate 24,819,209 downwards.
ATGGTAATAGGGGTCAGGAGATGAGGGGGTTCTCACGTTCAATGTGAAACTTAGCCCTTTGTGTTGCTGTGGCTCAAGCTGCCGCGACAGAGGCCAGAGGTGAAATTGAATTCAGCTGAAATTCCCCAGTGAGTCTGGCCTTGGGCTGGACTGTGCTACGCTGCACTGGAGTGGCTTTGGTGCAGGGTGCAAACCACTGCTCTGTGTTAAGCCAGAGTTCCTGGGTGTTAGAGGATGTTGGCTTTGGTAAACCTGAGAATGAGCAAAGACTGAGGGGAGTTATTCCACATCTAGCCTGTCCTAAAGATTTGATTGGTGTGTTCAAAGGCTTTTGAATTCAAAGCAGCCTGTACTTTAATATTTTTGCACCATTATTAGTGTCTTTAATTTAGGCCTTGTAGTCCCCAAAACACAATCATTTCATGTTTATTTAACTTTGCCAGAAGCAAACATGGATATTAGATGATTCCTTAAAAGCCTGGATTACGTTTTTCTGTCTTTAATATCTGGATATGGCAATTATGTTATGGTTAAAGCTGGGCCAATGTTGTGGTTATGGCCAGTACGTTGGTTGTGACCTATGAGCTGCCTGTCTGACAGCGTGGAAAGGTGCATTGTGAATAACAGCCATTGTATGTGCCGATACAGCACTTTTTATTTTCAAATAGAACTTTTCTGTTTTTCCATTCACCACAAACCATATGCTCTAATGTCCAGGTGAGCTTCAGCCAATATTTTATTTACCTTAGAGACACACACTTGCTCTCAACCATACAGTTGGCGAAGAGGGTTGTGGTGACCATTTGATACCTAGCAACAGGCTCGGGATACAACACCGTATCCCACTTTTTCCGCCCATGTAGTTGTTGGATGTGGATTGACAACGCAGTTGCATTTACACTTGTGTTCATTGTTGTCACGCAGCGTCCTTGACCACCTCAGGAGGAGGTTGGCCCTTTGGATCACAATCTGTGCTCACTGCGTCTCGGGTGCATTTACATTTTGCATTTGCATTTACATCTGTACTTTCATGGGGTCGAGCACTACCCGATAGCAATCCAATCACCCAAAACGCACTTTAATGCCAGGTGTAAAGGGGGTATTATTGTGCTCTGGGGTAAAAATTCTCCATGTTATCTTTTTTCTACTGCACACTTACTATACGACACAACACTGACCTTTTACTGCTTTATGCACTTGCTTGCAGAAATTGCCAGAAGTTCAGAAAATAGTTGATATAGTGGGCAACCTTGCTGCTGATTAGAGACATACCTCACTGGTTGACATGCTTGCAATTTAGAGCTTGAAAAGGCTTGTCAGTTCAGAGCTAGAGCTCTAATATTACCCTCCAGCTCCATCCAGCACGACTTGGTAAATATGATTAAACACTTTTTCCCTGTCCTGCAGTCTAAGGCAATTTTCATGAATTATGTCATAATTATGCATCTCTATTCATATAGTTTGTTATTCTTTTCACCAATGCCTGGAAAAGACAAATTACATATGAAATCTCAAGCCAAGTAATTGTGCAGGAGTGATCAGATACTGAAGGTTGCGGGTAGATAATTTAGAGGTAATTTTGGGAATGACCTTGTTAAGCTAACGCTGGACTTTTATGAATAGACTCCATTCTGTGTGTATAACCTTGAGTAGCAGTGAGAGTATTTTCTCTTCAGAGGGATGTGAATTCAACCCTGCCATCCTCTCTCAAAAACATGTATTTGTGTCCTTGGGGCCTTCTACAAGCATGAGTCAGAGCTGGATTGGTCACATTTCTAAAAGATGTTAGCAACACTAACATCGTTCAATAAAACCTTGTTTTTCCGACACGTGCAGTGATAAAGGAATGTTGGTTTTAATTGGTATGTAAATGCAGCTGCACAGGAAATCAAAACAAAATTTCGCTACCATGTTAGCAGCAGAAAAAGTTTCAAAACCCTGACTGAGGCATACACATAAGCAGTTACTCTACTTAGCTATGCCACATTTTCCTGTTCAGTGTCCTGTTTCAGGAAAGACAAAGAAATGAGGGGTACTTTTCAAACTGCTTTCAACATCCACCCACAGCGGTAATTCTGGGAAAGAGGAGACTGCTATTTCCAGCTAAACTAATGTTGTTCAAGGCCTCAGAGGGAATAGCAACATGCCCTCAGACTGATAAAAAAAGACTCAAGACCAAAGTGTGTTGGAAAATTCATCGGCGCCTTGCATCATAATTCAATCATATTTGTTTACTTCTTAGTAAAGGGAGTTGTGGCGTGGGTAGAATCCATCAAGCCTCTCAGAGCATTCCTCAGAGAGACACACACACGCACACACACACATACACACACACAGGTTTATTAGGTGTTGGGGAGGGAGTGTGGAGGGTGCATGGGTTTCAAACAAAAATCCTGTTTACAATAGGAGCCTGTGTTTCCTCTATAGGAGGAGTCTGAGCTACCTGCACATATTTACACTTGTACAGTGCAGGGCGAGTATGGAAGCAATTACAGGGTGGTCACATTTAGTTCCTGGTGGAAAGAAAAGCGAACTAGCAGTATTGTTAAATATGATTAAACCACCCTGAATCCCAAAGTTGGTGTGGGAACAGTGATATGCAGGCTGGGGGGAGGCCCAAGGCTAGTTCCCATGTACCACCTGCACCAGCATGGGTTTGATACATGGGTCCATTGTGTTTAGATATATGCTGCTTATTAATTTATGAGAAGTACAAAACATGCACCTTAAATTTGTACATTTCAATGACAACAAAATCCAAAAATTGGGAAGTATCAGTAGTTTACAAGTTGTCAGGATGAAACATTAAAACTCTCCACTGAATGTGGAGCTTACAAAAGAAGAACAAGAATATAATGAATGTTGCTTACAGTATGTGGAATATAATTATTTTGATCAGGTTAACAGCTTCCCACATGCAATCCAAGAAATGCCCTAATGCCTTGACACTTTTGGAGTAAACACACTGTGTTGATACAGGTGACTATGCTGTATTTGATGGTTAGTAAATGGTTTCGTGCTGGGTGATGCTTGACTGATAGATGTGACAGGCCCTAAGCAGCAGCATGATGGAGAGAGATGGATTTCTTTATTTTTCCTTGCTGTTTCTCCTTGAATGCGTGTGGCACAGACAGTGTACTGTACATTTTGTCATGAAGCTTGTGAGGGGTGCATTTGAGTCCCCCCCACCTACCACTGCTCAGTCTGTCAGTCAGCAGGACTCAGTTTTTACAGCTCAGGAACGCTGCTATTGATTTGTGATATTTTGTCGAAAGAACATTTGGTTGGATTTTTTCACTAAATTTTGCAGTGTGAATGAAATGTATATTTTAAGCTTTTGGATTTTGTGCCAATCAATATTTTAAATTTAAGGTGTGTGTTTTTTTTTTTTTTTTTTTATAAACCAAAGAAATCTGTCTTTAAGATTCTTAGTCACAAGAAACACTCAGAATTCCAAAAAGTTTTACTAGTGCTATTTCTCTACTGGCATATACTGTATCAGTTTTTCTCATTTTAGTATTGTAAGTTTAAATGTTAAACTAAAAGTTTTTTCCTCCTAAGAACTGGTTAAGCTAGCAGAGATATTATGTTACTTAAATGCAAGATGCTTCTTGTAAGGCCAGTAGCATTAAGTCGTCCCCATCTTCTGCATATTTGATTAATCTTGTTTTAATTGATTAAAATTATTGTATTATTATATAGTTATTTTAAGTCTGACATTACAGTAATAAAAATTAAACAGTATCAAAGACAGAAGTGGAAGTGTGACGGTTATTTCAAATTACACAAGACACTTGAAGCATTTATCTGGCCATTCTGCGTCCTATTTTGCTTCTCGTTCATCTTACTTGTTGCCCGTAGTTGCTTGAGCGTTTCATGTGTAAGCCTTCCGGGCTCGGACAGATGATTGACAGTTGGTAATGAATTGTGGGGAAATGTGAGAGAGCGGCGCAGCAAGAGGAAGTGCAATGAGGGAAGATAGGTGAATGAGAGTGCAGTAAATTAAAGCAGAGTTAGAAAAGGGGGATAAGCAGACTATCCCCAAGACTACTTTATTTCATGGTGTAAAAATGTCCGCTTCTCACCACAAACTATTGCCCCGTGTGACAGGTAATTATTTTGGCAACCAGAAAACCTCCCCAAAGCTTCCCTGCCAACCCGATATCTCGACCTCTCTCAGGGGGCCATCTGTGCTCAGCTACCCCAGATAAGTGAGAGGAATGTAGGGCAGCCATGCTGTGATGTGAGGGGCTTGCCTGGAGCTCAGATCCTGGAGGCTGGGGCTCCACCCGGACTTTGTACATAATGGCACAATGGAGGGAGAGGGGTTTAGGAGGGCGTGGCGGACAGCAGGAGGTCTTTGGAGAGGCTGGATGCAGGTGGTCGGTGAGTGTGGGGTTGCGTTCACTCAATACAGTCTGACAAAATGTGTGAAATAAGCACCAGCTCGGAAATGCAGATTTTTGCTTAAGATTACGTTTGTTTGCAACAAAAGCATTTCCTGACAATAGCATTAAGTTGACAGATCATTTTACCTATTGTTACAGGATCAGGATCAGTTATGTTAAGGAAGGTAACTTTGGTTTAAGAGATTTAGCGCTAAATTTAATTCAATTTTGTCACGTTTAGGAAAGACCTTTTTTTCCCCCTCAGAATTTTAGATTTCTCTTATCTGTAAAAATCCAATATACCATGTATCTCATTACTGACCATGTCATTTTTCCATCTGGCAGCCATTCTGGCAACTGGCCTTTTTAGGTCATGGTAACACTTTTGCAATATGTTATGCAAGGCTCAAGTGTAAATTAAGCTGAGTTTGCCAGATGTACAGAAGTCTGCAAACCACATGGGTAATCTGCAAACCAATCGTAACATGTTTACCGTTGGTCATCCTTTAGCGCAGAAGCTGAGCTTTGATCATAGAGAGCAGTTTGTTGCAGAAAATTTGATGCAGAAAAAGAAGAGACTTTTATAGGCTATGTTATCTGCACTTGTTTGGTGAAAATAGAATTTTTGTGACAGTCTAGAAACAATGTCTGAGCAGAGAGAGGAAGCTGATCTGTAAATACAAAGGTTGTGTCTATATTTTCATATCTACATTACATATATCTTGTGAACACATAGAAACACACACACAGGCTGGATAAAGGCATTCTTCAACACCTGCAGCCAGCCTCTGTGTTTTTATTTTATGGTATTGATTGTTTGTCACAGCTAGATACAGGTGAACCCTGCATGGAGTCAGCACTCGATGGCCACCTCAGTGGTTTCTCATGCTAATTATTAAAGTGCTTTAGTCCCCTTGCAGCAAGACAGCCATGTGGCTTTTTGTGTTGAACAACATACTGTAGAGCTGGCCTGAACGTTAATGGTACAAGAATCGGATACTCAAAAGTTTCTATACCTAAACTGTCAAACAGGGAAAACAAGACACAAACACAAGTGCAAGAAGAAGAAAGTGTGTAAGCAAAGATGAAACGTGACAGTGATCTGTTTGGAAATGAATGAATATACATTGGGGCCAAGTGTAGAACAGCAGAAAGTACTTCTGAACACTGTGGGGAAAAGTAAAGCATAAAGCAGGTGGTTCACATCAGTCCTGTCACTTTTTGAAGAAGTAAATCTTAATCTGTGTTTGGAGATGTCAAGGGATTTTTCAGTCCTGTTGAAGTTCCACTCCAGAAGAGCCGAAAGAGAAAAGTAGTGTCATTTTCCCAAAAAGCATCTCCTCATTCGCAAATTAAGTTTTCTTTTTTAATCCCATGAGTCCCAAGCTGTAGACTTACAAATGTGTGGAGTATTTAGAGTTTTCCAATATGCAGAGTTGCACACTTTAGAGGCCACAAGAGTGCAGGGCACACTAACATGAAATACTGGTACTGAATGGAGATTAAACAATAGGAGGATAATATATCATCCTTCCAAAGGATCAAGCTGTCGGCTACATACAGCTGATAACTTACGAAATCAGTGGGTTTTTACTGAACCTGCTGTGGTGATTGGGTTGTTGCTGCATGCAAATTATATTTACAAAAATCTACACACTTGTATGTAGTTGCAAATCTCTCCAAAGATTCGCCTTGGAGAGATTTGCAGTAGGAATCAAGAGTAATATCTGCAGGCAAGCAAGCTGATAGGCTGACTGGCTAACAAGCCGCCTGACCCCCCGTGTATGAACGAATGTGGCGAGCCCTGAAACGCAGGTGTACGAGCTGTAGTTCAGCAGGTGTGGGAACTGTCGAGGGCAGCGAGTCTATATGAGAGCTGGTATCAGCAGTGTAGAGTTTACGGGTGTGTATATGTTTGTAGTACTGAACAGTCTCAGCAGTGAACGCATCGAGCTACAGTAAGGACTGAGGGGAAAACGTGTCAGTCACCAAGCGTACTGTTGCTTGCTAAACTTTGCCACACACTAAGTGAATTTGTTACACTATTCAGAATTATAATGCCTCCATTTATATGGCTGACAGTTTGCTAACATATACAGCAGAGTTGGTGGGAGAAGCTTTTGTCAGCGTCAAACTTTAGAGTGTGAGGGTATGGCTTTGTCCCGGAGGGAGTACATACGAGTGTGAACTTGATTTGTATCAACTTTGCGAAGAGTGCTTGTGAAAAAGTGCTTACTCTCCTGCTGTATGTTCAAAACTGCAAAAAAAAAAGAAAAAAAAGAAAGGTCAGATCTGTGCTGTGAAGGCTTATTGAGTTTATGTTTCTTCTTTTCAGAAATGACACATTTTATATAACAGTAGTGTCCCTGGCGGTACTCAGGTTCTGTCAACAAATGTTTGCAGTGGACCATCACTGTCTTCCTTTTTTTTTTAGTCTGCACTCTGACTTTTTCATTTTCTCAGTCTCTTCCATGCATTTCATGAACTATTCATATCCACTTTTAGGAGTTAATTGGATGAGATGTGGGGCGTGCTGACCAAAAGACAAATAATAGCGGTCCATCTGTACTGAAAGGCATATGCATACTTGATAATGATGTTTTTATTCTTTTATTCTGTCACCGTGTCTGCAGTCTGCAGCTTTAAAGCCCCTGATCATCTGTCTACAGTTTGATAATCCCAGCTCTTGCCTTAATGGAACAGCATTTGTTTAAGTGTTCTACAGCTTTAATTACCTATTCTGGAAGAATCTCATGGATTAGTTTGGGTGACGACTGCTATATTAAAAGGAAAAATGTTGCAGCTGAAAACTGTGCTTTGGAAAACATGGAAAGAAAATGATGCTGTGGCTCAAAATCTGTTCTTCTGATTTGAACTATTCTGGATGTTCTAAGACTTTTTCTTACAACATCAGGATACAGTATGCATGCATGAGCAATAACTGTTGCTCCTTCAATACACTTAGACGGTTTGCTGCAACACCCTTACTGGGTCTGGTATAACCACGGAAGCTAATGTTAGAAACCTTTAGTTAAATACTACTGTATAACAGACATTATAGTCAGTTGTCTCACTTGGTAACAACCCCTTGCAAACCCCTGACTAACGTGTACAATCTGTGTTGTGTTTGTTGGTCGATTGGATCTATTTTTTTTAATGAGGTCTCCATATTTTCAACTCTCAGTAATTACATTTGTATGTTAGTAGTAGTACTAGAACTGGTGGGACTGAAGGCCAAGGCTATAAAAAAAATAAAACCCAAGTTGTTGTTGAGATCCAAAGTCATGGCGTCACATCTGGAATAGGTCTCTGTTTCTCTGGTTTCTGTAGCTCAGTGCAGTCTCTTGTTCAACATTTCATCAGTCTCTCCAAAAAAATTCTTGTTCCTGGGGTTTACTTTCCATGTTCTAAGACAGATCTGCATCCACGACAGGCGCTATAAATATACCTGCTATAACACATTTAAAACTCTGTGATTTTGTCAGCACAGAAAAACCTATAGCTTCTATTTAAAAAACTACAAGTGCACTGACACAGGAATTTCCCTCATTGTAACTTGGTTTCATCCATATCCATAAAATTAACCAAAGCTCTTGCCTAAAGTCATTTTCCGGCTTTCTAGTTATAACCTCTGTTGTCTAAACACAACAGAAAAACACCCACGACCCCTCAACTCGCCTGTTCTGTGGAGACGTGATGTTTCGCTGTCAAACTTCTAACTCTGAAAAGAGCGACACAGCGTACTGTTTGGAAAGGCGCTCTTCCAAAGCTGTATTTTTAGTCATCAGCGTAGTGATTAGCATAGTTCTTAATGGGATTTTGAATGAGGTTTTATTATTTCTGGAACCGAGCCTGGTTTTACTGTGGCTTTCTATATTTCTTATCCTTTAAAGATGGTGCAAGAGAGAGTGTTAAACCTCCACAGAGGTCCTTCTATGGTACAAATGGTACAAGCCCACTTAAGTATTTTCCACTGCTATACAGTACAAACACTTTGAGTGCATAATAAGGATGAAAGTGAAACACTGTAAGAAGGTACAAAAACATGATGGAATATAATGTCCAGAAAGTTTAAAAATGCAGACCTCAACAAAAACGAGTTGTTTGTTAACTTCCTGTGTCTTCAGAAGCCAACAAAACACCTTTTCTTTCACTGTGAGTCAGTGTGAGACAGACATCAGTCCAACACATCAGTCAGTCAGTCAGTCAGGGCAGCCAACCAGTCAGTCAGTGTTTCATCTGTTCAGTCGGCCAGGAGTGATCCATCCAGCCTGGCAGGCAGCAGCAGCAGCAGCAGCAGAACATATAAATGATACATACTGTACAAGTGAAGGCTTTAGAAGTATCAAGCTCTCCAGTTCCTCTGGGGACTAGACAACTCATTTTCTCTCTCCTTCTCTCACTTTTGTTGTCTTTAAGACAACTTACTCCAACTGCACTACTCTACCTTTGCTCCACTCTTATTCTGCACCATATAGAGAAGTGGTTTTTTTTTTTTTTTTTTTTTTTTTTTTTTTTAGGTTTAAAGGCAGTGAGTATAACATTCATTGATTTCTTTTGTTAAATCCTGTCAATTGAGTTCAATATTCTAATTTTCTATAATCTTAGATGTCATATTCTAGATCATATATTGTAGAAATCCATTTTCCACTCAAAGTTCACTGGGCTCATTCTGTCATGTTGCTCGGCTTTCTCTCCTCGGCTGCCACCCCTATTTATTTAATCACTTTCAGTGGAAAACGTCCTCTCTCTTGTCCGTATGCTTGTGTTCACACACACTTCCTCTCAGCTTCCTCTCTCTGCTGAGCCGTTGAAAAACACTGACTGCGTTGCTGATTATGTGCCCCAGCAGAAGGTGCAGTATACTGTGGTGACTATAGCAACTTATGAGTTATAGCCCTGCAAGGGAGCCTGGAGCTGGAACACACTCAAAGGACGGGCGGGGGGAGGGTGTGTCTTCTGTCAGTGGTGTACTAGAGGAGGTGACACTGCACTATGTGTGAGTGTGGGTGGGTACAGGGTGCAGCATTGCTTTGTAGGTCCCAGGTAAAAACATGTCTCCCCACCTCAGTTCACAGTAATGTAGGCTTTATTTTTATATGACAAAGTGTTATGATGATTTTTGAGACATATCCGTCCACCTCCTGCTTACACCACTTTTTTTTTTTCCTCTACCTCTTGTTTTGGTCTCAACCAACATCCGGCTTTAGCTGCTGGATGTTCCACTTTCTCTCTTGCAGTGTTGGGTGACACAGTATCTGTGTGGGTCCATTATTGTGAACATGCCAGTCACATTACACAGTGTGATTTGGTTCACTGTTCATATAAAACCATGATAACATTCGGCAACAATCAACAAAAGTTGATTTCAGTACAGCTTCCTTCTACAATATTTATCATTGTGTGCCAAGTGCTGTTAGATATCCTTTGAATAATACATAATATACCTTCTATACTGTTCTCCAGGAACACACTGAGCCATGCTGATGCACTCAGCTCCATATGCTACAGTAGATCCAACTTTGACCTCAGACTGTTGTACTTGTGGAAGTGGAAGTAAGCACCCAGAGTAGGAAGGCTGGATGAGAGAGAGGGAACTTTTGATGATCTAACTGGGTGGTAAAGCACAAAGACGAGTACTGAAACCAACAACTGAACAACATCACCTGACTCCTCTCCTCTCCTCTCACCTACTAGGACTGGAGTATACCGCACTGGACACAGCAGATGGTGTTCAGGAGGAGGGAGGAAAGAAAAATACTTTGCAGTTGTGGCATAATGAAAATACAAACTTAATCATCATCACGCTGTGGGAGTTTGCTGCCGTCAGTTTCAAAAGAAAAAAAAAAAATTTTGTCGCTGCATTACCGTGCAAAAAAATCGGAACATGAATGACACACACACACACAGACAGTGAGAGGGAGAGTGTCGGACAAAAGGTGAGCACAATTTGCCGATCTTACCCCTTCCATTCATCTATCCCTCCCTTTATCACCCCCCTGCATCGTCCCCTCTGTTCGCTCTGTCATGCTCTGTCCCTTCTGTGCACTTGCCTTTGTCTGGGTCCAGCCAGAGTCTGGCGGCCACAGACAAAAGAATGCCGCCTGTCATGGAGAAAGAGCAAAGGTTTTGGCTCTCTGGAGGGGAGGTGGGGGTCGAAGGGGGGGGGGGGGGGGTGGGGGGGCTGGGTCTCAGGGTTGGAAAGGCATTGTAAAAGCTGCGGCTGTCCATTGTTGTTTCTGGGCTCACTCCTGATCCGACACCTACCTCACCCATCTCCTCTGTCCCCGATTTCCTTCTCCTTGTCTGTCCACTTTTACCCTGGACCTCTGTCTTTCAGCAGAGTGAGGGATGGGAATGTAGAAAAAGGGCTAAATGCAACAGATGTCTGACGTGAAGCTGTTTATCGGCATGGCTGCTTCGAGCTCGGTGGCGTATCACGCTGTCTGCTCCTGCTCTTGCGGTGCTGGTTGTCAGTACCCCACAGGAGGTGCTGGTGCCTCCTGTGAAGGTGCAAATTTTGGAAAAGTTCAGTGTTATTGCCCCAGTGCCTTCCTACACTCTGCTGGTACATTAAGACTGACATGAAGTGGAGGATAGATTCTGTAGTTGGTGTTTCTCTGTTTTTGAGTGATGTAACGTTGTGTCATTGTGTGGAAAGAAGCAGAGTACACTTACACAAGTACTGTACCTAAGTACCACATTAAGATACCTGTAAAGTATTAGTACACTTGAATATTTTCATTGTGTTACTTTACACTACTGTGCTACTACATTTCAGAGAGTAAATATTAAGTATGAGTCAATTTTTTAACTAACTAACTTTTATGGCTTGTGACCCTTGTGCAGAAAGCTCTGTCTACTTGGTACCTTCACATTTTAAAGAGAGATTTCTTCTCTAAACTTCTAAGATGGGTCCATTTAGATAACTGCTCAAAGTAAAATAATTTAATATTTTACAAAAAAAAGAAAGAAAAAGCACCAGTTATAGAAAAGACTGAGTATAAATTTGGGTTGGAGAAGATTATTTTTCTTCTTTCCTGTCCCATTATTCATCTCACACTTTTATTTTGTCATCCATTAGAGGGAACCAACTGCTAAACTGGAAATGACTGGACTAAACTACTTAACTGTTATGAAGTAGTTAAAACTATCTTCACCTCAGCTTTCTACAGAAGCAAAATGCTGCTTTGATGCTTAAGTAACAATCCAATAATTTTATAATAATAGTCAAAGTAATATATCAGTAACAGAGAATCAGAACCAGTACTTATGACATTTTAAGTACATTTTGTTGATGATGTCTGTAATTTTTGAGTATTTAAGAAAAAAAAAGATTTCACATTTAATTTGTATAAATCTTCAGTTCTGTAAATACTACATAGATCCAAGTACAATGCATCTACGAAAGAAAAAAAAATGAAACCACAGTCTCACTGTCTCAAAATAAAATGAACTGAATCAGGTCGCACCATAAAGCCTTTGTCCTCGGACAGTGATGATTGAAAACCTTAACATTTATTATTTATTATGAGATAATTTTAATAATTGTGAGATAGTAAGTCATAATTATAAGATGTAAGAGTCATGATTATGAGATATATTTACCACATTTTTTTTCTTTTGTAAATGTAATGCATTTCTGTATATGAAAAAGTAATCTTAACTGGGGTCAGTATCTTACTAGTTGGAGCAGCTGCATCATGGTAACGAATGAACTTGAAAGAAAGACAAAGTCTTGTGATGTCTAAAAAAACAAAAAAACAAAACACCATATAGAAGTCATTTTACTTTGACAAGGTTACAGAAACACAACTTCCTGCTTTCAGTGTTCAGTTGTGTAACAGTTTTGGGAAATCCTGGTCAGATGTCAGTCAGCCTGTTGTCAAATGACCGGCAGCTCTCAGAGACTGAGACTCAAAGTTCAAGCCGTGACTCAGCCTGTCTGTGATTTGACTGGAGAAATACAAAACCAGAGCTGGCAACTCACGTCCAACTGTAGTTGATCTGCTCTCTGTTTGAATGATTAATAGAATATCGAACGTGAAGCTGTTGCCGTACAATTACAGTTTTCAGAAATAAGATGCCTGCTGTGTCGGGACGTGGGATGCAACACGTGGAGCAGAGGCCAAAGGTTTCAGATTTTAATCGACTTAAAGATTCTCACATCCCTAAACTTTAGTCTGTTGCTTCTGCATATTTTGCTCTTTTGCTACGAGTGTTGCTATGCAGCAGTCTGGGGACAAATTGATTATTCAGTCTGGAGCCCAGACAGCCAATTGTCTCCTGCTTTGCTTTGATTCACTGAAATGTCACTCTGACTGATGCCACCGTTGATAATTTCCTCAATGACACAGTAAACACTCAATATTTACTAAGGCTGAATAGGCACTGGCTAAATCTGATTCAAATGGTAATATTTATATCAAAGTGCTCTGGGAAATAACGGCCTGGTACATACTGTGGCATGCAAATGGAAAAAAAAAAAACTCTCTTCTCTGTTTAGTAGTTAGGAAGGAAACCTGGTTTCTGTAGCTTTGAACTGACAGAGGAACCAGTTTAAAGAGCCACTTTGATAACTGGGTTTGCTGCATTGTTACAGATCATTACAAACCTCTCATCATCAACCTTAATCCGCAGCTTTAGAACAAACCAGGTAATGTACATTACAGATAGTAAATTTCACATTTTTATTTAATATTATAGGGTATATGGTATAAATACTTAAGAGTTGGGATTAAGTGGTGATTTTGAAATGTCTCTCACAGCAGAGTCTGCGTGCTGTGTGTCCGGTCACTGCATGCACTGTAGTTTCTCTGTTATACCAGCAGATGGGGAAAGGAAACGTCTTTATGGGATGAATGAAAGAATGTGCAGCAGCATAGTGGGAGATGATTGCAGGGCTCACAGCCTCTGCTGTCAGCGATCGCCGGTTTGCTGTTATTTGATGAGACCAAATTTTTGTCGGTGTGGTTCACGTCGAAAGTGAGGATATGGAAATCTTTAGAAAAGTATCGGTGCTTTTCGTTTTTCTGTAATTTCTGTAATTCAGCTGCAGTTACAGGTGTTTTTTTTTTCGTATGTTTTCAGTGAAGAAAAAATAGAATTAACATGTAATTTGCTTTCGTTTTAAAAGTAAAAGACTGTAAATACTTTGTTGAACGGGGTCTCTACAAAACATTTTCGATTTTTACAGGTGAAGAAATTGTTTTCTTTGTTTTTTTTGTTTACATCTGCATATATTTAGCTTTATTTTAAATGTAAAACCAAATGACAATTAAAGGCTTCATAACTTACTAATTAAAATTCTGACAAAAAGTAAATGGCTAATTTAGTAAATTGCAACAGTCTACAAACTTCTTTCTAAACATTTAAAGAGCAGCACTGACTAAAAATAAAGTTTTTACAATAAAGAGTTGCATTATATTGGCTATGAAATAGACTCGATATGATAAACAACACTGTAATTGTCATATATTCACTATTTCCTAATGTCCCTAATTAAACCAAAATTTGAGTCAACTTCTTAAAGTATTTTTGATTATTATTTGATTTAAATCTTGCATTAATTCTTAAGTTACGCAAGCAGATAGACGACAAAATCATTTTCTGGTCTTTTTCCTTTGATTTTAAAAAGCATCAAACCCCAGATACACAGTCAAAAAAAAAAGAAGAAGAAGAAATGTGGATTTTAGATTTATTAATCTCTCTCCATATTTTTAAAGAATTGGAAATAACAGAGGCCACATGACTGATGCAGGTCCAGTTACACCCGGTGTGATTTCAGGTTGATGATGGACGTGGCACATGCCGTCAGTCGTATGTAGATGATGTTTAAGGTTGATTTAAATAGCTTCGGCTGGACGGAGGGTCGGGGGACGGTGGTGGGGGAGGCAGGGAGGGGAGTTTGGAATCAAGTTACTGTGATACTTAAGAAACGCTCTATACAGCTACAGGATAAGCGACACACACACACACACACACACACACACACTCACACTCTCACTCACTCACTCACACACACACTCCCTCCCTGAAAGGAGTGTCTCCGGGAGATGATTTCCTTCCCTGCGCGTCGTCCCCCTCGCATCCCCCCACCCCCCTCCCCACCCCCACCCCCTTCGCTGCTACGCAGTGTAAACACAGTGTTCCAGAGGAATGTTGGACTCCCTGACCTCCACTGCAGTTCACTCGGTTCAGCCTGGCCGCGCTGTGCTCCGGCATCAGCAGCAGCACCACCCACCTCCCCTCCCCCTCACCCCCAAGAGCCCCTTCTCTCCACTCACTCTATATTTCCCCCGCCTCGCCTCACTCCTTCTCCTCGTCTCGCCTCTCCTCCTCCTCCTCCCCTTCTTTTTTTCCTTTTTTTCCTCACCCCCTTTTTCTTTTCTTTACTTCCCCATCTCCCAGCTCCGCCATCCTCTCCCCCTCTTTTTTTTTCCTTCCCCTTGTTCCCTCCTGTTTTTATTTTCTCCTTACTCACTCACTGTCCCCCTTTATTTCTTTTGAATCATCTTTTGGGTTAATTGACTCTAACTTTACGAACACACACTCAGTGAGGTGCAGACCACTGTGAGCTTCAGTGGAAGCAAAGAATCTTTCACATCTTTTACTTAAGGAAAATTAGCAACACTGTAGATTTGCTAATGTAAGCAAAGTCCTGCAATCACAATTAGTAAAAAAAAGTAATGCTAATCATACACTATATCATCTGACTTTTATTACTGATGTATTGCATGTAAGCATTATTCATGTATTTTAATGTTGCAGGTTGAGGTAGGGTTCATTTTTAACTGCTGTGCTTGGAAATACTCAAAGTAAAAGTCCCTGAAAAGCGTACTTAGCTTCCGAGTAAAAATCCATCTAAATGAAAACACACTTCACAGCTCTTCTCCAGTGCATCGTGTTTTGTTCACTTCCTCCAACTCAAAAAATAGCAGAACATAAGTCCATTAAGACGTGAAAAAGATACCTATCCAGTTGCAGCACTTGTCATGGAAATGGATCATTCAGCCTCTTAATTTAAGTGTACAGAAACTGAGTGGATATGTTTGTCAGAGAGGTGAGATGATTTACAGTTACTCCTCAAGAGCAAGGCATCATCCTTGATTTCTAAATCTGTTACTTTAAGGCTGAGAGGGTGAAACGAGGAATTTCTGTATTATTGGGAGTCCACTGGATTATATTTACTCTCAAAGACCAGAAGGTTTTTTTTTTTTTTTTAGATCAGCTGGATGTGTTAAAACCAGCCACTGATTGACTGTGAAATTAATTAGGGTTATCCACACACTAAATATCACTTGGTTTGAAATATAGTTGTTTTGACCTAGTGTTACACTTAACAAGCTCAAGTTATTCCTTAAAGCAGCCGAGTGGTTCGGACACATACCACATGGGTGTAATGCACAGAGCAGTGGGTCCCTGGTTTGACTCCCAGACAGCTGGACCCTACTCTGTCTCCTCACATGAAAAAGAAAAAAAAGCCAATAAAAAAAAAACAAAACTCAAATTTATTAGGACGTTTTAAACAATCATCATCAAAAAGTGACAGGTAAGTAAGTAAGCGTTCACAACAACAGTGTATGGTTCCAGTGGGGACTGGGTAAAGTTAACCCAGTATTGGGTTGGTACTACAGTGACTCAAATTTTGACTTGTACTGAAAAGGGGAAATATGATCCTGTAGCCCCTGGAGGAGTTGAGACTAAAAGATTGTGTGTGTGTTTTTTTTTTAAAGGATGATTATCTTGTTTTGTAAATTTGGTATTCATAGTGATCTACAGGTCACATGACTGATCAATGGACTGTGTGCAAGGGCACAACCTCAAATTGAATTTGACTTGTGTAGAAAATGGCCACTCATCGGCCCAGAGTTCAGTCTTCATTTTGTCTGTTCCTTCATGGCTTTAAAAAAAAAAAAAAGCAACAACAAAATATCATCTTTTTTTATTTCTGAGTATTTTATCTGAAACTTTTCTGTCCTCCTCCTCTTCCTCATCATCATCTGCTTCACCAGCCTGACTTAACTCTCTCTCTCGTCATCTTCCATCCAGTAACATTAACCTGTGCTGGAGCTCTTCCCTGTCTGTGCGTCTGTCTGCTGCCTCCTCCATCTTGCCTTCTGCTCAGTGGTTTGAGACCATCCCTATGTTCGCCCCAGCTGTTTTTATCTGCTTACATAAATCCTGCTGGCCGCGCAATCAGCCAGTTCCTATATATGTAATTATGTATTCGTTTTCATTTAGATTGTGATCCCTGCACTGTTTCTGCGAGCATGGGAGGATCATCAGTTACTCGGGCTGTGTAAATGCTGCAGACAGATGATGGAAACGATGCTGGTGGAGGAACACGTGGTCGCTTTGCTCATTATGCTGACAGGAAAGAGGAACTTGGCTGACCTCTGCTGGGCTCTGACAGGCAGTGTTGCAGATGTTGATCTGTTAATGATTTGACCCAGGATGTATATGTATTCTCAAGGCTTCCTCTGGCTCCTATTAACCGCAGCACGGCTTTGGGAGAGTCACTGGTGCACCCCGCTGTTGGGGTATCAGCTGGGGTACCAGTTCAACAACAGTAAATCTGTGATAAAACAAAGAAATGCTCACATATCCTCAGATTACAAACTCCTATGCAAATAAATATTCTGACCTGATTTTGGTGACTGTTAATGTATAATTAGACAGTGTAATGATCGACTCTGTAGCAGCCAAAACAACAGTGGCAAGAGGTGAAAGCTTAAAAATACGTTTTTGCACATTTTCCAAATGGGATTTTATATGTGGAACTCCATCACAGACCAGAAGAAAGAGAGCAGAATCTGAACTGAGGGACTTAACCGAGGGAGGAAAAGAAGAATGATGGAGGGAGAGCAAGTGAGCGAGCGTGTGAATGAGTGAGAGAGGGAAGCAGATGGCTGGAAATATAGCCTTCTAAATTATTCAACTAGGCTGGAGTCTGGAGATAGATAGATGGATAGGAGCTGGCATGGACACTTTTATTAGGATTCCGAGA
Source organism: Toxotes jaculatrix (assembly GCF_017976425.1). Lineage (NCBI taxonomy): Eukaryota > Metazoa > Chordata > Actinopteri > Toxotidae > Toxotes > Toxotes jaculatrix. The sequence goes on along the minus strand of NC_054402.1, from coordinate 24,801,812 downwards.
GCTGTGAGGAGAGTGGTTCAAAACACCGTGATTGCCTTTTGAGACTAAGAAAAGTAATTGCATCAGGTCTGGGAACAGCTATTTGCTGGAGGAATTAAATCTAAGTCTTAAATTAAACTGTGAAATAAGGACAGATCTCTGCGTGTACCAAACTTGTGAAGCATAAAAATAAGTTTTAGCCTTCTTTAGATGTGATTGTCACAACTGCAGTATTTTTAGAGTACCCTAATTATTCATTTTCGCCAATACCGCCTCCGTATAAGGGGATTCGGGACGCCGTGTGTTGGCTGAAAAAAATGCCGGGAGCCTGAGCATCCCAGCTGCCATCGACGGTTTGGGTTTCAGAACTAGTTGTCTTAACAGTGAGATCGAATAAAAATGAAAAACTGCTAAGAGGGGAAATGACCCGGTTCGTAAAATAAGATTTGTGGTAGGCATATGTAGTAAAGGTCTGCTGTGGGAAGTCCAGGGGTCCTTGAGTGGGTTCCAAGGTGTCCGATCATACTGAGGAATGGACGGAGTCCACTATAATTCACCAGAATGTCCTCCTTTAAAGAGGATGTAGGAATGAAACTACTCTAACAGAAATGTCCAATCTTAACGCTGTTGTAGACATGGACCTGAATATTTGCATTGAAAACCTTTATTTGAAGTAAAACAGGTGTTGTTTGCTTTATTTCCCCCTCGGTTCCACATGTAGAGACAGTAAATACGCTCTCTCCGTGTTCTATTTTTCCATTTAGCTTTGTGCATCATATATGACTCTCCCAGATTCATAGACACTCACATACACAGATGCACACATAGTCCTGAGTGGAGGGCTCCGGGGAAATAGAGCAGAGAGGAAACTACGTGCCTTCGCCAAGCAAGGGCTGTCTGGTGTCATGGCAACCGGTGCAGATTACCCCACCCTCCATCAGTCAGAGAGAGAGAGAGAGGGAGAGAGGAGAGGAGGGGAATGAGGGATGGGCACACACACGCTTAAACGCATACACGTCTGGAGACACACATGAAATAGTTACACAACATGCAAAATGCTCTTATAGGGTTTTAAATTATTTAATATTCAAAATAATCAGCTTATATATGAAAACTGTTGCTTGTCAGCTTATTAAAATCTAAAATGCCGTTTTCTGCAATGGCAATGTTTGTCTGCAGCCGCAGTAGTGAACACACACACGCACGCACACACGCACACACACAAAAAAACCCTGACTCGACAGGTAAGCACAAGGTGGCAGAGAGAAAGAAAATGAGGAAGGCGGGAGGGAAGTGGAAGGCGAACGCTGATGAGAGTGGTGCAGGGAGAGGCTGAGATGTGTGAAGGGGCCGTAAACCTATAGTAGCGCTGAATGCGTCTGGGGGATATACCGTTATTAAAAGCGGTATAGGTTAACCAGAGAGCAGCTTTACTGTGGAGGTGGACAGTTTGCAACGTGCTAACACGTTTCACGCTTCCAGAGCCCCAGCGAGGTGAATTTAGCTGGAGATATTGTTGTGTATGTGTGTGAAGGTTAGTGCTGCAGCCTGAGAGAGGAGGGATGCTTGGCAGGAGGAGAGCAGAGGCAGTGATGCATGGACGAGCTGACACCGAGAGAGAGGGAAGAGACGGGAAAGAAGAGGAGAAGAGATAATATTAGAGCCTGCATGAGGGTATGAAAGGATAGTTGCAGATTTTGGTAGCAGAAAAAAAAAAAAAAAGAAGGCGAGACAGATAGGGTGTGGAGGAGATAAATGGCATCATCATGAGGAGAGGAGAAAGAAGAGAGAGGAGAGAGAGGGAGGGAGAGGAAGGAGTGAGGAAGGAGGAGGGGGGAGGGAGGCTGAGGTCGTTTGAGGACATTGAATCCTAAATTGACTGCGGCACAGCCATCGTCCACAGTTACATCACAGCTGAGCTCAAACTCAGGATGAACCTCTCTCTCTCTCTCTGCCCACCTTAAAGCGCCTCACAGCCAACTTTTGGTTGTATGGCAATTAAGCAGAGTAGACTGAGCGTGTGCGATGGGGTGTATCACGTTTTAATGGGATACGTTGGGGCAGGATCCCACCGAAAACCGTTTTCTTCCTTGGTCTTTGTGCTGCAGTCATCAGCAGCTACATGGTCGTAATCAGCCTCATTAAGGCTCTTGTATATATTGTAAACAAGGCACCACACTCATTTGAACGGCTGCGTGTCCTCCGCAGAGGAGCGGTCTGTGATTAGAAATCAGTTAGCATCACCGCCATGAATTATCAAAGTCGTCAAACGCCTGTGACTCTGAACATGAGTAATAATATTTCTTATTAGGACTAAATGTCCTGCTCTTTGTCAGCAGCTCCACTCCTGTATCTTCACACACTCAGACTGGGAGCTGCCCACTACAGCCACAGTCTGCACTGCTGGGTGTTCAGAGTCTGGCTGAAGGGCACCTTGAAAGCACATGTCAACGTATAGAAGTGTACTAATACACCGTCCTGACTCAAACTTACATCCAATTTGGGGATTTAAACCTCAGCCGTGAGCTCACTTGTCTTCACCTGTAATCTTAAAATAATTCCTCTTGAAGCCTTATTTCCCTTCAGTGGTTTGCTATCTTTAATCTCAAGGAGGCAGCAGAGAATGTCTATCTCTGGTTTTTGCGTTCAATAGCAAGGGATGCACCTGATATCGATTCCAGTATCTCAGCTCAAGGTGCTGATCCAGTAGCAGCACTGGCTTCTCCCCAGATTCTGTGTAGCTCACTGTGTGGAACACACTGGGATCTTTTTATGTAAGTCAAGATGTTGTAATGACACTGAAAAGGAAACTGTATTTAGCTGCAGATGAGTCACATATGGCTGATACACAGCGCGCTTAATAAAGTAATAAAATACAAATAAAGGATCAAAGTGTCCCTATGTCTTTGCAGCTATCAATCTCGTCTCACAGCTTTACCCCATTTACACTTTTTACTAACATTCAGTTTGTATCTGGATATCTCATGATATCACTTTAGGAAAAGTGCATATTAGTTCAGTTGTGAACGCACACACACCACACATTGCGATCGAAATGCTAGCATCCGGAGGCGATCTGGCTCCCAGTGTGATCAGATCTTAGCTTTGCTAGGTGTAAATGTGATCTGTGGTCGCATTTCTTACGACAAACAACCTGAAAGGTCACATAACTCTCAGGGCTCTTGGTTCCTTTTAATCCCCCATGACTCCGCCATTGTCTGTTTTTTAAGCTGGAATACTACACAACCACAGATTTGCTATCTGCTAATCTGGTTCAACACAATCATTCAAAAAAAATATACAACATGCAAACACAAAACTCTAATAACAAAGCTCTTAAAATTCTATTTAAAAGTGAAGAAAGCAGGAACCACCACTGTGCAGTTTACGTCTTTTGCTTTAGTGGTGCAAGTGTCTGAACAAATGTTCAGTTAAATTCATTAAAGCTGTAACGATTTTAGTTGATTAACTGATCAGTTGATCAACAGAAAATAAATTGGCAGCTATTATGAAAATGGATTCATGGATTTAATTGTTTGAAAAAAAGTGAGGAACAAGACATTTGATGACTCTGGGATCCTGAGGCAGTGGCCCACTTTGCTCAGTTGGTAATCCAGCCTTGGTGATTCTCTCAGCACTCCCTTGAGAGTACACCACGTCGCTTCCCTTCACCCGGGAAGCACCATGTTTGTTCACACCTCCATTCAGGTGTGAACAAACACCTGAATGAACCATCAGATTATTCCTTCCAGTTGGCTCGGTATAATCTCTGTACTCATGTAGATATTAACTCGCTTTATCTCTTCCTGCCCTCAGGAGCTGCCAGGACAGCAGACGGGAACCTACGGATGACACCTGGCATAAATCTGTAAGTACTGATACTGCACACGCTGTAGATGGTGGTGAAGGTAAAAGTAAGAGTGTGGGAGGGAGTTAGAGTTTGTTATTGAGACTATTGACTCTGTGGGGCAGGAATACAGTGTGTGAAGAGAGTTAGATCATACAGATGGCTCTCTCGTCTTATGAAGTGCAAAGGGCTTCAAGCACAGAAAGTGACAGGGATGGATTTTTGTGAGGAGGATAAATACAAAAAGCTGAAATAGTAACCGATTTTTTTTCCTGTAACTTTTTCCGTGCTGTCAACACTCTCCAGGAAGGAAAGTGAACTGAAATGTCTGAAGATGCACCATTTGTTAAGTGTGATTTATCGACAAGTTGACAGACAAAAATCAGACAAAGCCGAACTCTGCATAGTTTCAGCCTCTCAGTTGTGAGGATCTGATTCTTTTCTTTTCTTATGCGATAGTGAACTATCTTTAAAGGCCGTACACACATCCACCCACACTGAGGTTTCCACATATTTTGGCTGATCAGACCTCGTCTGACGATTGTGTGGGAGTGTACAGACTCTCCGTGACCCTCCTATTAGTTGTGTTGCACCTGCTGGGTGGGAGTGGGTGCACATCATTGTTATTGATTTATGAACTTTGGTGACCTCACATAAATCCAACAAAGCTCCGTACACCTTCAGCCTGAGCAGAGGTCTAATTAGGGGGGACACCTGTGTAGGTGGAGGACATAAACAAACACATGTCTTTGCCATGTGCTTTAGGCAGTAACTTTTGCATTCTTGCTATTTTCTGAATTTTTTATTGACCAAAATAAAATTTTTCAATACAATTCAATTTTATCTATATAGCTCCTTCCACAATCAAAATCGTGTCAAAGGGCTTTACAGAGACCCAGAGCCTGACCCCAGAGCAAGCACTTAAGGCGACAGTGGCAAGAAAAAACCTTAATTAAGATAAGAGAAATAAGAGAAAAGAATCAGTTCATAGAGAAAGCACCAGATGAAAATAACCATTAGTTGTATAGAGTGTTGAAATACTACATATCTGAATTCAGAGGACACGTTCAGCCCTTCAAGCAGATTAAAATCTTTCTTTCTCCACACAGGAAATGTGCCAAGTTGACACTAAAATCAGCTGATTTATTGAACTGAGTTTCCCTGTAACCTTAAATTTAAGTGTTCTGTTTTTTTGGGCCTAACTAAGTACTGCTCAGGTTTACAGGATGAGAAGCTTTTTTTTTTTTTTATTCCAGTTTCTGAAGTTTGGCTGTGGGGAAATTTCTATTTCTCTTGGAATTGATGTTCATTTTGCTAAACTGGTTGTAGCTTTGTTGCGGATGATCTTTAAGTTGCTTTTTTAGAATCATGATTACAGATTACGCTTGTTTACGCACTAAATGCTTAGTTTCATGCAGGACTCAGTTACAATACTCATATCACCGTTTTTTGCTTTTTACCATCTCTTTTTTCTTTTTTTTTTTTTTTTCCACAAACTGCCGTGGTAACCTTAGAGACTGCTCTACTAACATACCCATGCACTGACCCATGTAAAGATGTAAAGGAAGTAAGCAAAAATGTGTTTCACAGTAAAAGCCTAATTCAGGATTAGTGGCTTTTACAGTATAGCATTTCAAACAATTATTATTATTATTTTCATTTTTATTTGCAAAGGACACCTTATCCTCCTCAGTTTTGGGGTGGACATGTCCCATATGTCCCTTCTGTTGTCTCTGTCTTTAATTTGCTGGCAGGATGTTGTTTGAAATCCTGTACATTTTGAGCATTTTGGCAGAATTGAAGAGGTGAGCGTGGAACATGTCAGGTTCCCGTGTCCTCTCTGTCTCACTTTCTGTCTCTGTCCCTGTGTGATGCAGCTGTTATCCTTCTATAATCATCAGCCTATAAATACAGCAGCTGACTGATGGATCCTGCAGCAGCTGTCTGCTGTCCCATGGAACATGGACACATAATTTATACACAGATACAAATGTGCAAAACACATATGGCGTGTTTGTCGTTGTTGTTGTTAAAACATTTTGCACACTCCTTTTGAGTAGAGAGAGCTGACATTAGCCCAGCATCAGAATCTGTCTTTTCCCTCTGTCATCTTTTAATTTTGTTTTTTTCTTTCTTTTCCTTCTGTCTTTCCTTTTCCTTTTGTTGGAAAGCATCACTGTGATGCAGTCTGTGTAACAAAAACATTTTTACCTGTCTTATTATTGATTTAATGTCTCTCTGTTCCTGAGTCAAAATAATCCTGAGATTCAGGGTGCTGTGATGACTTAAAATCCACTGAAAATCCTCAAGAACTGTGTCCTCATCAAGATGAAAAGATCCATATAAAGTCATTAAACAAGTTTACTGCAAAAATATTTTTATATTTGAGATTGTTTAAATGTACAAATAATAATAATAATAATAATAATAATAATAATAATAATGAAACCGTATCGTATCCAGCAAATTAAGGAGAAAGCTGATATCAGAGTTTAAAAAAAATCCTGAAATCAATCTGAGCCAATTATCAGCATTTTGAAATGAAATGGTCATGGATGGAGACATCCAACCAGAGCATTTCCCTTCTCTGTCTAACACACATGGCAGCAGAGAGTGGCAGTCAAACAATGATGTGGATGTTGAGGATCCCAGATTTATCCTTCCCATTCAGTGCTGCAGCAGCTGCACAGACATAAGGAGAGGCATCATTACAGCGAACCGAGGCCTGTTAATAGGCCGGCGACGTAGGGGGCCTGTCGGCTCTGCACGGGGCTCACAGGAGGAGAGGGGAGAGGCGAGGCAGGCGGGGGAGCAAGGGGAGGTCAGGGGTTAGGGAGGAGGGCAATATATAGGGGGAGTGTTGGAGACAGGAGGATGAGAAGGGAGGGAGAAGGAGTGGAAATGAGTTTGTGTATGTAGGGGGTATTTTTATCTCTCTTGACTGAAAGAGCACGAATTGATCTGGGACTGTCTGACAGTTTCTTTTAGATATTGAATACATGTTGATATGATGGCAGCCACATTGAAAACCTGTGTAAGTACAGGTTCAAAATGAAAGCTACCTGAGCCTGATCCCAGGGGCATTTATTCTTTCTACATGAATAGATGCACAATTTATGGCTGGCCATATTTTCTATTGCCAGGACCTTAAAGCCTGAAACCAACAATAACATGATCTAATTAGCAAATATTAACTAGGTACTCAAAACCCACATTCATTTAATGTGTGGAAGACTCCAAAACAGCAACAACTAATGAGCATTGATGTTGTCAAGATGGTTATATGATCATTGCATGTTCTACTGCAGTGAACATGAGGGGCACTGTAGTTTATTTTGACTTGATAAACCATCCTGCTGCTGTAAATACTCTAAGTACCAAATCTGTATCAATCCACAGCTGAAAATAGTCCCCAACAAATGTGCTATTGTCTCAGTTTGAGAAAGGTTTGGTAAAAACTACAGAGGCCAGATGTTTAACTAAATCAATGAGCCTTTTTCATAAAATGAAACTATATGTTTGGTGTTTTATAGGCCTTCAAACCCAGCCTGCATATTATTTACATCTTCTCAATAATACCTATAGCAGTACACCCTCGATCAGCCCCGTACATTTTTTGTAATGGGACACTGTCTGAATACCTGATAAAGCAGTGTTTGTTTTGGTCTCTTCATGGGATTCGTCAGGGTCTTTTGTTGTTAGTTCCATCCTAAATATCATATGAATTCAGTTTAAAACTGTTTGCAGTTTGTTTTTCCTCGTAGCAGTTTCATGCATCTGGCAGCCTCTGCAGCCTGGGTTTGTGGGTGTGTGTATGTGTGTGTGTATGTGTGTGTGTATGTGTGCACGTGTTATCTGAGCTTCTCCCCGACCTTCAAAAGTGTCTACTTGCCATGCTTACGGACCCATTGTGAGAAGTTGAGCATTGTCCTTTGCAGAGGAAAGACAGAGTTATGCGGACACTTTGAGAAAGAACGTGCTTTGCAAGGAAAATGCACGCGCCTCATATGTGTATGTGTTTGTTTGTCTTTCTCCCGCTGGTCCCGGCCGTCTGAAGGTCATGCCATCCCCATGCTCAGCTTCATGGAGAGCTGCCAATGCTGACGGCTGCAGCTACTACTGCTGCACTGTGTGTCTGGCACTTGCTTCCCTCACTGCAGGGCATTGATTAAGTGGCACAGCTATGCCTCACCTGCTGGAACCAGCCAATACCAATTCAGCAGATGCTCCAGTCAGCCAATACCAAAGCAGGGAAAGGTTTAGAGAGGCTGGAGACAAACTGGCAGCCAGAAGACAAGTGTTTTTTTTTTTCTCTGGTGAAAAAAAAACAGAGAAAGTATCATGGAGGAGGAGTAGAAGAAGAGTAATAAGATGGAGGGTTAAGGAGGGGGGATTCGGGAATTCGGGAGCGAGGAAAAAAAAGAAAAACAGCTTTTGAAATAGCGACAAGGATGAGCAGACTTGAGGGAAACAGGCGAGGAGACCGTATTCGTTTTCACACACATACTGGCGCATACACACAAATATTTTGAGCCTTTTCAGGCTGCTTTAGTGAAGCTGTCAAGATGAAAAATGAGCTAGTCAAATCTAATAACATGAGAAGTTAAGAAGCAAACTTTTAATGCAGAGCTGTGGAGGAAAGTGTTGATGAGCGTAAGCAGAGGAGATGTGCAGCATTTGTCAAGAGCTGAAGCATTGATCATATTGCTTTAGTGCAGTAAAATGCATGAAAGGGTTCACCACAGCGTCGATTGATTTGCTGTCTAAACTGTTAGACACAGCTAGAAGTCGTCATTGAACTGCAGCAATTTGCACAATTAACTGAATGAATCATTGACTGACATGCAGATCCTAAATGATGGAGTGCAAATTACACAATGAAATGAATGCTGTCTTGTTTTTGCAGTGAAAAACTAACTGCTACAACTGCTAATATAATAACTGCATCTACTAACTATAAAAAATTCTGTCATACATTGTGAGTCCAACCTCAGTGTTAGATTCAGAAGTGTTCATGAACAGCAGTGGTTATACCCAGACTGCCAAATAAAACACTAAAAATGGAAATAGAGTCATTTTGAAGTAAACGTAACAATAGATTGGCTTCAGCTGTACTTCATGTTTGTATTACTTTCAATAACCATAATAGACACATTTGTCATTATCAGCGTTATAACTTAAAGCTGCATTGACTGATTTTTTTGGCCACTTGGGGGCAGCAGAACACTGACATATTATCTTGTTAGAAAACACGTTTATTTACACATCCAGCAGACGTGGAGCAACATTAGCATTCATTTGGATTTGTTAGTCATCACCTGGTGAGTGTAAGTCCAGTATTCACTGCCTTTTAGCTCTGATTTTGGTCACCACCAACTCCCGAAAAAGGAAATGTCTGACTCTTTAGCGACTTAATGTCCCACTATGCTCACCAGCTAGATGCTGACTTAGTCTGTCAGCTGTCTGCTGGTGCTGGCCAAGTAGTAAACAGTGTGTTTACTAGGGCTTTTCACAGAAAATGGCTGCCTGCTGCGGCTGTCCAGCAGAGTGGGGTGGTAATCCACCCTTTTCACAGTGGACGTTTTGACCTATCATAGCAGGAAAAAGCACAGGTGGAACTATTGACATTAACAGTAGCTCTGTTCCATTTGGTGTCCCAGGAAGCCTCCACAGTGAGCCAACGTGTACAATACCAAACCCTGGAAATGATTCAGCTAAACAGCCGTCATCTATTTTCTTAATTTCACCTCTGTTTTCTGTCCCTATGGGTGATCCATTGTTAGCACGAGAATATTGATTAGTGCAGCTTAAAATAAACGAATGAATACCACTTTTTGACAGATATAAAATTATATAAAGAACAATAAACAGTAACAGAAACTATAGTTATTGACCTAGATTTTTAATTAGATTTCAGTCATGGTTTATTTGGTGGTAAGAGCAAATGAGTTCTGTTAATACAGGTCCCAGACTTTTTTTCAAAGTGGCACTTGTATCGACCACTGGGGGCAGCAAACACAGAATGAGCGGCTGCTCTATCAGGAACACATCAGAAATAGAACAATTTGCGTATATGTAAACAGTGTCGCCTGTTTACAAATCAACCAAATGTTGTTTTCTGCCTTATGCAAAATGTATGCATGCACTACTGTCACCCAGGACATGCATGCATAATGTGCTATGAATACTTTGCATGTGGGTGTGCAGTTTGAATCCTTCATAGTAAAGGCTGAATCCATCAGTGACATTTAAAAGACTGTATAAAGGCAATTACAGATTATAAATGCACTGCTTTTGCTGGAAAAGTACTGGCCATACAAAGTGTGAAAAATGGGGAGTGATAAAATTTAAATATTAACATAAGAGCATGCATATAAACACAGAGTGCCACTACATTTTATTTTAAAGGGAACCAGTCTTAACCAACAGTAAAATCTTAATTCATTAATGATAATTAAATCCAGCTGTTTACTTTTAATGACCTGCCTCTGTCTGGAGCTGGTAAAATAAACCGAGGGTGGATTCAAGGTTGCTGTGTGTGTGTGTGTGTGTGTGTGTGTGTGTGTGTGTGTGTGTGTGTGTGTGTGTGTGTATGTGTGTGTGTGTGTTTGCATGTTTGTGTGTGTAAGAGTGTTAATTTGTGCGTGCACCTTTGGTCTGATGCATATGGGTTTGTTGCTTGTGTGTTTGTGTGGGTGGGTGTGAATGCATGCAAGCAAATGCCATCTACTGAGTGTCAGATAAGGTAATTACAGACCACGAATGGGCACATCCATAAACGTGCATATATACATGTTTTTTTTTGTTTTGTTTTTTTTGTTTATTTGATTGTGTGTAAACGGGGTGGTGTTAGCAGCAGATGAATAAGACAGAGGAGCAGACAGGGTCAGACAGACAATCTGACAGAGAGGTGTTACGCCACTCTTATTTGTAAATGTTCTGTCTTTGATTGTCAGTGACTCACATTCCCAGATGTATTATCTCATTTAAATTATTAGTAACACAGGCTCATTTTGATGCGTCAACAGGGAATAAAAGCTCCAGTGATTTGATTTGTTTCTCTTTCTAAAACACTCACATTGCTTGTGTATATACAGTATGTTTGAGCAGTGATTCAGTGTGTTTGTTTTATGAGTCTGTGGTGGCTAGCGCCATTTTCTCTGCTGTCGTCTATAGCCCGAGGGTGGCCGACACCAACAGACTTAACAAACTGATTCAGAAGGCCGGCTCGGTCCTGGAGGGTGGAGCTGGACCCTCTGCATGTAGTTGCGGAGGGTAGGATGTTGTCAAAACTCCTCTCCATCATGGACAACGTCTCCCACCCTCTACACAGTGTTGTGGTGAGCCAGAGGAGGAGCACGTTCAGCCAGAGACGCAGACTGACTGAGTGCTCTGCTACTGCTGTTAAACTACTGATAATTTACTGTTGACCCTCATTAGACTTTTTTCAGTTTAACTTTGCACATTCCGGTTAATTTACTGTTAAATTACAGTTAAATTACTGTTACTGAGTATTGAGAAATAGTAAAGCAACTGCCCTGCAGGGATCAATAAAGTTTTTCTGATTCTGACTATGACGACTCTGTGGTGGTACACAGACAACATGTAGTATCATTAGTCTGTGCTGGTATAGAGCATCTTAAAATTAAATATTTTCTCTGAGTGTTTTGTTCTTATCAGGGAGGTGAAGCAGCTTTAGACATCACACTCTCCATTAGAAGCCAGATGAATGACATTCTTTTAGATTTGGTAGCTCTTGAAGAGATAATGAGACGTCTGCAATATACAAGAGCAGTATTTTAAATGAGTACTGTAGTTAAAAAGATCTTGACATCGCTGGTTGGTAAAAGGTGTTTAAAACATAATGCATTTTCAGGGGTTTTCCTAAGGTATACTTCTAAACAGCAGCGATGAGTTGGAATACAAACTAAAAGTGGATCTGGAGTCATTTCCACAGTGCTGTGAGTTCATTATACTCTCACTGAGCCCTTCATCAGGAACACATTTGATGCCAAATTCTGACTCAGGAGAAATCCCGATGCATCAGACCAGGTTACGTTTTCCAGTCTTTAACTGTCCAGTCTTGGAGAGTCTGTGTCCACTGTTGCCCAGCTGCCACATGTGTTCGTGTGTTCATAATAAAGCAGGTCATTCTTGTCACTCAGTCCTTCTATTCTTGTACCGACTAATGCTCAGCATGATGCATAGCTTTGCAACTGCACCGGTTGATTTGCTGTAAATGAAGGTCCTTCTCCTTTCAGACAAGGTGGACAAAAGCAGTTTTTTGTTAATTTTGTTGCCTGTAATGATGACTGTGACGGGCAAAGTTTATCAGCCACGGACAGCTAACTAAACTAATTAAGCATGAGTTGGTTGAAAATGCTGTCACTGATGCTTCAGTTTCCAGCTGACTCACTTTAAAAGGAAAATCGATAATATCATCAGTAACTGACAATAAATACTGAAGAACAAGTGGTTCATGTAGCTGAACTGAACTTGGACTGAACGTCGGTTTTACTGTTTTCACAGCCTTATAAGTTGTGTGGCTGAAAATGTAAAAGGAAAGTTCCTGGGTTCATACAAATTAAGATTTTATTTTCTATGGAGAATTGAAGCATAGTATATTTTATGGCACACTGCCCAGTACACTCAGAAATGCACTGGTTAAAACTTTGGTGGCTCAGGTCAGGGGGTCAGCAAACACATTAGAATCCAGCCTCTCAGATGTGTGAATGTCCACAGAAAATATTGTGAATAATTAGCCAACAAGTTTTGAGACACCTTGTCACTGAGCAAAGTGTTGGTCAAAACGAAGTTGTGATCTGGTGCTGGTGATATATGGAAATATACGAAAATCGCTGCTGGTCCTAGATGCAATTGCTGTTGCACCCTCTGTGCTGACTAAAAACGGTGTTCCCCATCCTTGGTCCTGTTCTCATCCAGATGTCAAACCATTTTCCTGCATTTAACTTTACTTTTAGCTTAACTACAATAAATAAAACAGGTCTTCTTCTTGTTGTCAGGAGGTTGCCATCCATCTGCACAGGCACAACCCTGATTGCAGTGCATATGTATACAAGCCCAGATGCGTCTTACTGTCCATTCCTGCAAATTTCTGTGAAATCGCTGTATGAGATGTCAGAAGGGTGGAGGAGGGGCCAGAGGGGCTGTCAGACTGAGACCCTGACACAGAAAGACATTTCTCTCCTAACACTTCATCTTCACCTCCTCACAGAAGCTGCTGGTGAAGATGACCCGATGCACATACAGCATGCGCTTACAGTCTCTTTTTCTCAGTGTACACACACACACACACACTCTAACTTGAAACACTAGATGCATGGGCAAGATGATAGGAACTGTATCTGTACTCGAGTGAGACAACACAGATGTAGGAGACAGATGCAACTTTCAGACTTCAACAGTCCCCAACAGCCTTGAACCTGCAGCCTCTTTCTGCTCTGCCTGGTATGCAAGGAGCACTCATGTTTTGTTGGCGTGTGTGTGTGTGTGTATATATGTGTGTACTGTATGTATGTGTGTTGCAGTAATAGAACAAAGGATCCTTTTGTACAACAGGCCCGTGGCTGCAATGTCTTCCACAAACACATTGTGTGCTGCATGTATTTTCATGTATGCTCATGTGTGCTGCCCACATGTGTGTTTTCTTGCTCGCTGTTTATCAAGAGAGACCTGAGCTTCAGTTCAGTGTGTTTGTGTCCCTGTGGAGTGCAGCATGCGCCCCGGGCTGAGCTGACTTTAGGCCTCCTGCTTTTTGTCAGACCCCACTCGCCTTTCTCTCCTCTGGCTATGATCTACCAGACTTCTGCTGCAGCTAATGGTAATCCTTATCCTGACAGCTCCTTAAAACAGCTACACCAGTGTTGTCGTGAAGGCAACATTTTCAGCTTTATTCCAATAGTCAAAGATGCACAAAGAAAGGATTGTTATGGGCTGACAGATCAAAAGTTGAGTTTAAAATATAGACTGTCTCTTGAACAACAAAGGAAAACATCAGTAATGAGTCTTCATACTTTACTTGGATTTGATTCGATTCCACCAGCCTAAATGGGCTGGATCCATTTCATGCAGCAGTGCTGTTGTCATTTTTCAGGTTTGTGTACCAAGAGGATGGAAAAAAGTGCCCATTAAAAATGTATATGATCACACCCACAGTTTTAAATCAGTGCTCTGCCTGTAGAGTTGCAAAGTTGGAGTATGTTGTAAAGCCTCGTACAGAAATGTAGTCGATTCACCTCAGCTTTTTTTTTTTTTTACTTTGTTTTTAAAAATTACTTTATTGACAAATTACTCTCTGCATTCTCTGCACACCAAGTGAACAAAACACACACACACACACAAGCATGCACATGCACTGGAGATGCTGGGGCAGGGGGCTTCCTAGTGAGGCGCATGGGGAGCTGGGGTGGATCGGTGCCTTGCTCAGGGGCACCACAGCCATGGTCGCAGAGGCAGGGGGGGCACGTCTCCTTCACCACCACCGTATCCGTTTTTTGCATCGAGGGATCGAACCCACGACCCCCCGATCTCAGGCTGGTCCAGAGTCCAAAGCCGCACTCTTAACTTGCTGCACCACGGCTGCCCTCATTAGTCATGTAAATAAGTAAGTAAATTCAGCTTAGAATGTCCAGTTTCAATTTTCATACAACTTTAGAACATCAGTCTTTTAATTTGAAATTATGAGTTAAATTAAAAATTATCAGTTTACTCTACTCATTAAATGAAGAACATTAAGAAACAAAACTAGTATATTAACACTTCCCAGCATGCATTGTTTGAGAAGTAACACTCTCTAGAGACCCATATTTTGAAGTTTAAAGAAAACAGACATGATGTAAACTTAACTGTAAACTGTGGGAGGATGTTTTTTTTTTGTTTGTTTTTTTCTTTTTGCTACAATAACTGAAACACGACAGCATTGAATTCAGTCCTTACCCCCCTGGCAGCTTTGGAGTTTTTAAACTGAGAAATGTAAAAGAAAAATATGTCTGTGATGATTGTCTCCGTGACTAAATAATCGAGTCAACTTAAAATCCTTAAGTTTACTGAACTTGTTTTTTCAAGTTCGCTTAGCTTGACTCAGTTTGACATTTTCAAAACTAATAAAATGATGCTGAACCAACAATTTCACCTGAGGTCACTTAACTCATATTTTTAAACAGCAGGGGAACATAAGTTTCTAAGTTGTACCAATTTAAATTGATTAAATGTAATTACAGTAAATGTGATTATTCAGTTCAAAGATCCCAAAGTAAAAGTTCCATCCTTTTTCTGCACAGATTGGTAGGTGATTTCCACAGCTTGGACCAACAGGAGACTCTCCCAGTTGAATCCTGAGTCATCATCTTCAGTTTAAAAGTCATCAGGTTTTGGATGAATTTGGCAAACATGGCATGTAATTCTGTTCCAAACTGCAACAATAAATAACAGCTACAGCTCTGACTGCACCTCTCCACATCAGTGGAAGCTGAGGCTCATCTGTATTTACATAAGGCTGCAAGGCAAGTTTAAGGCATTTGTAAAGCAGTTTGTAACAACAAGGCAATTCAAAATGCTTTACTTGAGACATACATTTCAGTAACCATAGCAACTATACTGACATTATAAATAAACAGCTGAAGAGTTTTCTTGTAAACAAGCAGTGTTTCTGACCGTTTTTCTTTGCTCTGGTAATTGCTGTGGTCTATTAAGATAATACACACAGAGGTGTGCTAATTTAGTCAGTACTGTAATGAACTTGTCAGAGAAGCATCACCTCAACTTGTATCATGTCTTTTTTTTTCTCTCTCTCTGCCTTGTCCATTATTTTCTCATGCCTGGACACTTCACTTTGCATTAGGACTTTGATGCTGACAGCTACATTTTAAATGTCATGAGTCATGGGCGAATATGTCTGTCACTCTCATTAATATCATACCTGTCCGTACCCATGTGCTTATGATCTGTAGAAGTGACACTGTAATGGAATTTCTGCTGAAAGTATCCAGTGGTGGAAGTTGAATTCAGCCTTTATTTTTTTTTAAAACAATCAAAATGGTGACATTTGGTGCTGAAACTATAAGCTGCATATGTTCAGCTGGACACACATGCCATGCAATACAGAAACATGCACCTATCACCACGCAGCATCAAGAAAATGTACACACAGACTCACACAGTATACAGCCTATGTAATCCCATCGTCTGTGTCTGCCCGTCCCTGTGTCCCGTGTTTGTTTGTGTTGTATCTAGTTCCCAGTGCCATATGATATTCGTAGCCATTGGTATCACACTCTGCAGCAAGCCCTAATAGCCTGCTGTTCTCAGGGCTCGGCTCTTCTTGTCCAAACAAAGACTGCACTGACAAACACAGTAAAGTATTAGAGTTCATGATGAAAGTTTCAGAGCGGAGGCTCACATGTTGTTTTACTGATCCACTTTCCCTACAGATCTGCACCTCCATCACAGTAGACCCTCACTCATTGTTTAAAATTAAATAGTCAAAATTGAAGCAATGAGGCAGAGGTTTTCTGACTTTTAGTTCCAAGTAGGAGTCACACCCCTAAAACCCCTATGATAAAGCAAACTGTATCATAGTAACCTAATGTTTGTCCCATCTGTATTATTGAATTTGACACTGAATTCACTTACTCGTTGGCTATGCTCAACATTTAGCAAACGTCTCTTTTCAAAATAAATGTTTTCTGCATTCAAAATTGCAATTATTTTAATATTTATGAGACTGTGCATAGATACTTAAATAAGTGCAGATTACAATTTAATTCATTTCACTAAATTAGGTGTAGGTAGGCTTCAGAGAAACAACACACTTAAAAGACTGTATTTTTGGCATTTTTGCCTTTTATTAGATAGTTTATTAGATAGATAGATAGTAGTAGATAGATTAGATGACATGCAACAAAGGCCCCTGGATTGAATCAAACATGGGATGTTCCCGTTGTATGGTATGCATATTAACCACTAAACCATCAGGAAAACCCAGTAGGAGGTCATGCTGATGTTTATGGACTATGATATAAAGTTAAAAAAAAAAATTTGTTACACAAGTTAACAGGCCTTTATCATTTTGTAATGCAGCCTCAGAACAGTCTTTCTCAACAGTATTGTTGTGTGTCTCACTTCATACATGTTTTACTTTTTAATATAGCAATCTAATATTGTTGTTTACTTAATATTACTTTTTTTCCAGTGGCCATTAATGAGCACCATTTCCGAAAATCCCTACACATTCAGGGGCTGAAGGCCATGGCCCGACAGAAGAGGCGAGTCCCTGAGCGAGTCATGGAGTCTCGCTAGATCCGAGTTGTCTGTAATAACAACAGACCAAGTTGTTTTTAGGCAGCAGGGGTTACAACTAGAACGTTCTGAGTGATTTTATGGAAAAAAAATTAATTACACTGATGTAAGTACACTTGTAAATTTTCATGGAACTGTAGTTTTCTTCTGAGCCCACAAAGTAATTGTTGTTTAACTTTGTAAATATCACGGAGGTTTCAATTTCTAGTAGAAGCTGCTGTAGTGGATCCTTATTTGTCTTAGAACATGGAAAGTAAACCTCAGGAACACTCAGAAAGACTGATGAAAGAAGAGATGGCTCTCAGGGTTGGTTGGCGTTCTCGAGCTCATGCCACTCAGGGTTTCTGTATGTTCCAGCGTTATCCAACTGCTCTGGGTCGTAGTTACAGTTTGCTAGTTGTATGACGAAGGCAATTACTTAGAGCAAAAATAGTCCCTCACAGGGAGGGAGCGCTCTCATGCATGAACACTCCATGGCTTTTCAAGCATAAAGACGTTTCCCTGTCATTCTCAGCCCGTCTCTCCCTCTCACGTCACAATCGTGGCGCTCTTTTATTACATTGGATTCTTTTCGTAATTGACCAGTCTATGCTGCTACCCAAGCCTGACAGCCAGTAATCAGTGTGAAGAGGTGCCGTGACAGTAGACTGGACGTGACCTCATGACTTCAGCTCTCTGTTTTTTTCTTTAAATGCTGATTTAATTTTCTAAGTCTTTAAAATTTCCAATCCTTATACACTGCGACGAACAAGGATTCTTTGGAAGTTTTCACAGGATGATGACATTATGTGAAAAATAAGACCCAAGACTTTGACCTGTATGTCTGGCTATAATATAGGCCCACGCTCCACTGCGCTACTCATTGGAAAAGTGTCATTAACCCTAAATAAAACATAGGAGCCTCTATCATAGGGCGAATGGAGCTCTTGTCTGCTGACTTGTAATCCTGCAGTGGCAGCAGTGTCTGCTTTTCCTCACATTTTAGTCAGTTACAACCACATTTGGCAACAAGAACTAAGAACTTTGTACTTACTGTAACAAGAAACTCAAAATGCAGCTCTGCCAGGTTTTCAGGCCAATCCAACAGATTTCTTTTTCATTTCACCTCCGCTGATTCCATTTGTGTCTGTATGTGTTTTTCTTCCTAAACTACATTCAAATGTTGCTTAGGAAAGGTGGCCAGTGTACTCTGTGTCATGTCATGGCATATTCTGATTGCTTGGTTTGTAGATGTGGATGTGGGCTGCAGCAGCAGTCACATTTGTTGAGTTTGTTTCCTGAATTTCTGACACCGTCAGAGTTTTGCAGCAGTTTCTCGATCGAGGACCATTGATCTGAGGTTATGACCAAAGATTTTATTTCATCTCAGACAGCCTGACACTGTACAGTGTGTAAGAGCTTTGATGGAGTGTTTTTACAGACCTGCTTGAGTTTGAAGACACAGATAGAGGAGAGTAAGGCATAGTATATATGTATCTAAATGATGTGTCTTCTGGGCTCCGCATGTTGACATGGCCATGTTGTACATTTGGAAACTTGCTGCTTCCAGGGGCTAAGAAACACAACATGGCTGCCAGACGCTGCATTACATCATCTGAAAGCCTTCTGCGTTGGATGGCTTTTGACACTGGCCTTGGGTAACTTCAAATCCATGCCTACAAAATAAATTAGTGAAATGCATCCCTCCCCTTGACTTGATTTATTTGACTTCACGAAGACATGATTGGCATGGCTGCTCTTCTTGACTCTCCTCCTCTCCTCTCCTCTCTGCTGAAGTTTCTTTTTAATATTTTTGGCAACTCTGATGATTGTCCTGAAACCAACCTGTAATCATTTAACTCACTGTACTTGTGTAGCATTAAAAAAAATGACACACACTCACACTGCTGTCCTAGAAATTTTCTTCTAACTGCTGTTGTGTATTCTGTTTGAAGCCCGGGCTTGACAGCTTCATTTGTGAAGTGTCTCAATTAGGCAGAATATTTCTGCTGACATATCTCGACGCCCAGACTGTCTGACTAGAACATGAAAGCCCAGACTTAAGGAAGTCATCACACACCTCAGCACAGAGAGCGAGAGAAAGACACACACACACTGTCATGCGTGAACACACACACACACACACACACACACAAACATATGCAAACACTAAAAATAGAGGCAGCTATCCTGCTAACGCTAGTTAATGCTCCTCACCCCAGACAGCTGGATTTGCATATCTTTAATGTGCTTTTTTTCCCCCTCCTCTCTCCTTCCCTTCTCCGCGTTTCTCCTTTTTCTCTGTCCGTCCTTCTGTTTTGTGTGAAACAGTCTGGTCTCTTATAGGAATTCTCTGGAGGGTTTGCAGTGCATGTTGGGAGGGAGCAGTTTGTGTCAGAAAAGCAAGAAAAAAGCAGGCTGAAAAGAAAGATTTCAACAATTGTGGTAATTAGATATCCCCCCCCAACTCCCACACACTAACACACACACACACGCGCACACACTCCCCACCACCACCTACTCCAGTGCTCTCTCTCTTGCAGGTCTTTCAGGCCACTGTAATGGTCTCCATCTGGTCTGTGAGGAGGGAAAAGAAAGATATTAAGTCCCTGTGCTGTATAGGACGGCCATCTGGGCGGGGCCACTCCCAGCACTCTGAGGCCACCTCTCCACTGTCCCAACCGACCAGCGGACCAGCCCACTGGCTCCGGCTACACACCATGACCCCATGTCTGTAACAATAACAACAATAGATCCTAGCCTGCTTGTCCCATTAAGCCCATGTGATTCTTCCAATAGTCAGTTTTGCAGTCAGTAAATAGGCTGTGTCACTCTGCTAGCATGCTGGAGCAGCGCCAGTTGGAGTTCAGCCAATGTACAGTGTATTTATCAAGCTCAGGGGACATTTGTCCTCTTCCTGTCAGGCCTCCTTCACCAGGATTGGCAGATTTTAAATCCAACCATGACCCTAACGTCAACTATCTATATCCTAAAGCATTTGATTGGTAGAGCCTCTGGGTGCAGCCTGGAGTAAGTGCTGGCTGGAAGGTTTATTTCAGGGAAAAAATATCCCAAAAAGATACCAGTGTTACCGTATTAGCATACTACTAGCAGTCATTTTTAGAATGAATTTCAAATATCATACATCGGCTTAAGATTTGCAGCTCAAAATCAACAAGTCTGACAAAGATGACGTCATTTATCAGTGTGGTATATACAAAAAAGCCTTATCAGGGGTTAAAAAAGATTTATGGTTTATGTTAAAATTGCTACCTCATTAAGATATGGCACCCTCCATTGTCAAAATAATAACTGTGTGGTTAAGGTCAGGGAATGATCATTGTTGACTGTCAGCAAGAAACACTCACGTTTTGCTTTACAATACATTCATTTCCAGACATACACTCATTTGCATGTTAAGTCTTAGTAAATACTACTACTACAATGCGTCGTACATAAAAGAAACTGTAGCAAACACCAAGGTACTTTTTTTTAGTTGGTTATTCTTGTTTTGTTATATTTTGTTGAAAAACCTGTGCAGCATTAATATTGTTAATGAAAATTAAGGCAAAATACATTTGCTACAAACATTTGATAGCCAGGTCTCGTTGAATTTGAATGGCTCCATGCCAGCAAAAAGTCGACCTGCGACATCTGTTGGTTATTAAAACACACAGCATTTTAGGTGGCAAATTAGTTTTGGGCTTGAGTAACATATGCTGGGCAGTCCACTACAAAGTGTTTGTTATATGCAGACTATTATAAACACTTATGAATATGAGACAGTTTACTACAACCCTACCACCTAAAGGCCTAAAAAATGACATAATTAAGTTGTCTGCTGTCGTTGTTGACTGTCTTTATATATATATATATATATATATATGTGTGTGTGTGTATGTGTGTGTGGACCTCAGTATATCGCTGTTGTTCAGATTATTATTATTCTCTGCACATTAACACAGCTAGTACAGATTGGGCTTGTGTTTCTATCTAGTAAGCAGACTCTCAAGATGAGGGTTTATAATAATATATGGTAAATGCTTGACCAGACCACTCAGATGATGTTGAACTAAACACAAAACAGAACCTAAGACCCAGAGCCTCCTCTGTTTATTTATTGAATAACCCGCAGTAGTTGAAATGTCTGCTAATCTAAACACAGCTTGACTTCCCTAAAAGCTCTTCAAATATAAATAGTCCATCCACCTAGAGCTAGCTGTATACAGTATATTTTTCCAAAGTGTTGTGCTGATTGGTCGGTCATTAGAAAATAATTTTAAATAAAGCTGAGTCCTGGTATTTGTGGAAGAGGGTATCATCAGGCTGAACCCCCCAACCCCCCCCCCCCCCACTGTCAGTGGAGGGAACCTCCACCAAAAT
Source organism: Toxotes jaculatrix (assembly GCF_017976425.1). Classification (NCBI taxonomy): domain Eukaryota; kingdom Metazoa; phylum Chordata; class Actinopteri; family Toxotidae; genus Toxotes; species Toxotes jaculatrix. The sequence goes on along the minus strand of NC_054402.1, from coordinate 24,780,307 downwards.
CAGAGAATAAGAATCTCTTGTTGTGGTTACAGTAATCCCTTTTGGATCACACAGATAAATAAATCAGACCATGATATCCAGTGCTTCAGTATCCAACTCAAAGAAGATTATTATTCTTTCCATTGACTATTCTCAATAACAAATACTGAATATTCTGGTTGATAATATTTTTATTTTTTTTAAGACTGTTATCGATATACTACTTAAAGATACACCATACAATATTTTTATATAATGAGTGTATAATGTGTGAGTGTATAATGTGAGAGCCCTTCAGCCTCACTTAGGTCATTGTTTTGATCTCTGGCCTCCCTCTAATCATTTTTATTTCGAAGCCCAGCAGGCAGCTGTTAAATCAACTGGAAACTACCTGCCCGGCACCAAACAGCAGAAAGACACCGTTAACAATTAGCGGGTGAGCACAGTGGAGTATCTATCAGTTATACAGCAGACATTTTTCCCAGGAGATGGTGGTGACCAAACCAAACCTAAAAGAAGAATCAGTATTAGGTCATTTTTAATTAAAAATATATTCGTAATTCCTTCAATCCTCCTTTGGCCCCTCAGACCCCCAGACTGGAACCCACTGGTTTGAGGTAAACTACAGTCCACAACAGAATTTGCTGATGAATAATTTGTTAATATACAGAAGACTACAGCAGTTTTACCGGCGTAAAACTTTTGGTTTCTCTCTTTTCCTTTGTGTTCACTGATGCTCTCAGTAGGTATGCTCAACTGGTCTCGAGCTGGTCTCTTTTAATCCAAGAAGGTCTCGGGCTTGTGGGCGGTGGTGTTCTGTTCATGTGTGCTGTAAAGAGAAAAAAATAATTAAACAACAAGATTATAGATTATATAAATTTAGAAATATATTATCCTTATCTAAGCGTATGGACTACACTGTTGAACAACGTCAGAAGCTGGATTTCTAGTAATTTAATACAAATGTTATTAGGACTTTGGATGAGAGTTTCTTACATCTGGAAGTACATCTTGTCCCATTTTCAGTGTTCGCACTTTCCATTCTAGTCCAAACACATCTGACTAGATTCAGAATAAAAAAATAGTACTGTGATGCTGGTTCTGACCTCTAAGTTCAGGCAGAGACCAGTTTGTACTAATTAAGATAAGTACTGGACCATAAAGAACTTTCATATCGCTGCTGGACAAGAACTGAAATGTTTGACATTGCTGCAGTCATAACCTTACTGGTTCATCTTTCTAAACTGGAATTCTAATCTCTCCAATCTGCATCTCCCTCCCATTTTTTCCCCGTTTTGTTATTTCAGTCTGCAGCTCAAGGCTGACCGAGCACATTCACACTGAGATCTTCCAGGAGACTGAAACTGTAGCTTTCTTCAGAATCGTCAGGCTCTCAAATGGAAAACAAGAAAATGGATTGTGGCTTGTTTGCTGCAGTGATGAAACGGTAAACAAAAAAGATGGATATGTCATAGCAGATAAGAAAGTGTCAAGCATGGTTCAACTTCTGTATCGGGACATCTTGGAGGTTGGCATCAGCTGAGTAATACACTATACATAGTCCTGTTTTACCAACCTGGCTATTCTGGGTGTAACTGAATACAAATACATTATTCAGATATGAACAGATAATGCGCTCTGAACAGATATGAACAGCATACCAGTTTCAACAACGTTTTCTTTCCCCAGGCAGAAAACCCGCTGAACCAGAACGCCACAGATAGTATCCTGTCAATTTCCTCAAAGCCTCTACAAACAATAACAGAGTGTATAGTGCAGGACCTGTAATAGGTTACCTGCTAGAAGTGGTTGCAGGGCAGAAGGTGATGTGTTGGCAGAAAAGAAAAAAAAAAACATAAAAAATAAATAATATCTGGCGTTGTTATCTCTTTGTGAATTCATCTGGAGCAGTTTATTTTTTTCTGTTCTAACATTCAGTGGGAAAAACAACTATCTGTGCACTTCTCTTCAAACGGAGTTTGGAGTCTAGCTGACCCTACATGAAAGAGACAGATCAGATCAGGATATATTATATATATTATATATTGCTAATTAAATATGCACAAGCACAGCAGAAGTGGGTAATAAAGGTGGGAAAAGTAAAATAAAAAGTCTGAGGGAAATGTAAGGGCTGGAATTCTCCAGCACCTTTAATCTGTCTCAAGTGATTGGATACGTCCTACTTAGGACATATTCACCCATCTGGGGTGATTTATTTATTTATCTTCATGTTTAGTTTACTTTTTCACATTGACTTAAATTTTCAAAAAATTAAAAATAACAAGTCCAGAAGGTAAGAATTTAGTTGTTTGTTTTTTTGTAAGTTTTTCAAACAGGTCACTCAAACATATGTGAGCAGAGTAAAAATAAAATGGAAATGAAAAGCAGTTTAAAACAGAAAATAAGGAAATGTCTGGTTTTCCACAGCTTCCAGATTAGACCCTGCCCACCTGATGTAAATACAAATACAGATACAAATGCCAATATTGTTGTGAGGCTCACAATTACAGTTCATATAATAGCTTTGTGTTACAGTTTTACTCTATGGTGCCTTTTTTTTCCCAAATAGACATGAGAAGTCAAACATTAGGCCCCATGTGACTTCAGTCTGATGTTATAAACGAGCTCTGTGATGCATCAGTTTACCTCATAGCTCGTTTAAAATCTCCATGCACTGGGTTTAGGTATGTGTCCCTCACTACATTCCAACCGGTTTGTTTATCAGTGATTCTCCTCATCCCTAGTCTGTCTTTGCCTTTGGCCTCTGTGTGTCCTGTGTGTGTTTGAGGCTGCCCCTGTCTGTCTGCGGTCTGTCTGTCACCCCTGACTTTCCCTCTCTGTCTCACAACAGTCATCCAAGCAATACAGCCGCTCAGCCAGTGGAAGAACGCTGGGCAGGGTGCCAGCCAGCCAGGGCGCCAGTTGGGCAGTCCATCAGTAGCATTAAAGACATGTTATCCACCCGAGTGTATCCGCCTGGCCCTGATCACCTGCCCCCCCCACCCCCCACCCCACTCCCACCATACCCCTTGCAGCCACCCTATGCTGCCCCCCCTTACTCACTCAGGGGCTCTGGATAAAGTGCACACAGTCCCCCCTTCTTGCTTTATCAGCATGGCACCCAGGCATCCAGCCTGCTGCTTTAGGTCTCTTAAAACACGTACGCAAATAAATGAGGAGGGTGCTGGAAATAACTACTTTCTCATCTCCAGCCAAGGTGCCCCGCTGGTCAGGTCATTGTCTTTAAAGAGACAGGGGCCCAGAGACAGCAGACCACTGCTGACCTCCACTCATTTTTTTTTTGTACTTAAAGAATAAAAAGTCAGCAAAGTTAATTTAGCCCCCCTGTAATATAAAATAGATAAAAGGTTCCACAGAGGTTTTAAAGGACTGTTTGTTTCCTGTCGTGACTTGATGCTTTTATCATCATAGCTAAAAATATTGCTGTGGCTCTTTTGATTCAAAATATAGGCTACAGGATTTGTTCTGTGTCTTGTCCTCATTCAATCTCCTTTAATATAATAGTCAGTGCTTTATGGATCTGCTGATATTATTGCTGCTGAATGGTTTGGAGCATCACTTTAAAGGTCAGTTACGAAGCACTATCGTAGCAGTCATTAAAGGTGGAATAAGCAATTCTCTAGAAAGATTGTTGATAATTGAAGTCAACAGACAAACAAACACACCCCTCCCTTCAGTGCTTATCACAAGCTTCACCCCCGAAACTCATGGATGCAATTTGCCAAGTTAACGACAAAGTGGTGAAGTTCATTCACAGTGGTCTTACTTGGTGTGGAAGTCATACTCTCTTTCTCATAGCTGAAGCAAATCAAACCTTATGATATTAAACATCATCAAACAAACATGATGCTTTTTGCCTCTCTGAGGTCTGTCTACCATAGTTGGGCTGGCCATTGGGACTACATGGACCAATCCTAGAGGTGCTCAAATACTCCATGGTAAAGCTTTGACTACCCCACGAAATCACGAAAAACGAAGTTTAGTGTAGTACTTCCTACCACTTTGAGTGGTCTTTAAACCACCACTTCTCCTACATCTTGTGCTCATCCCCTGGTATTTATTGACAGAACTCTGGGACTGTTAAGTCTGTTTATATGCTGGACATTGCTAATAGCTGTATTAATTTTTAATTGTTTAATTTGAATAACCCAAAATTATTATATTGAAATTAAAACTGAGACATGAGTGGTAAAACCCATTAGAAACACATTAGTTCATTTATATTGCACATCAGTCTTGAGATTGTGAGATTGTGTTTTTTACAGCTGCACACCGCTGATGAAAACGGGAAGCGTTTTTGACTTGAATGAATTTTGAATAATCTGAGCGAGTCTGCAAAAGACATCTGAGTGCTGTAAACCACCAAAATAAGTTTCTGTTTGATTTGAACCAAAGATGTAAACTCTGTATGCAGAGCAACTAAACCATGCAACGCAGGGCTACAATACAAAACAAGACTGATGTCTTAAGCTGACTTTTGTCATTCCAGTGCTATTACATGTATTTGCTCTTTTCATTTCTTTGCCAACTTTGTGAATCTCCTCACTCTACCATACAGTATCACCCTCTCCAGTTCTGTCCAGAATGAATATGAAGTGTATTCTTAATAATAGACCTGCCTGCCTGACCCACAGCAGCAGCAGAAAGAAGAGCAGACCCTGTGAGGTACTTAAAGCACTGAAGAGTTTCTCTGGTGTCATTATAGGTGGCAGCTGAATGAGCTTTGATGAAATAGTGTCTGCAGGTCTGTTGAACCTGTTGAGAAATGATCAAGCCAATAGTACCATATGAATGGTGAGCTGCAGCTCTGTGGAGTGACTGAAGGTCAAGTACTTTTAAACAGATTTAAGGAGTTTCAATCCAAGGAACCAAAGTCAAAATCGTTGCCTTTCTCAACCACCCAGAACTTCTTTTCCCACTCTTTCTACTACTGTCCTAATTTTCTTTTCATACTCATATGTCTTGACATGATTGAGTGTCTGGATTTTAAAATGAACCAGGGTGAGATTGTTTGTCCTGTCAGAGTTGTGAGTTTCAGGTGTGGCCTCTTCTTCAGGTGCTCTAACTGCAGTTGTTTCTGTTCACAGCTGTAATCATGGAAGACTCCACTGCTGAAGCCTGAAGGCCTTCGATGGGATATGCACAAGGTAAGGCAATTACCGTCACCTTACTGAATGGCTGTGAATCTCTTTGTTTGTTTGTTTTATCCCAGTCTCTGTTGCCTTCTGATATGGATGTGACACTTGCAGCAGAGTCATCCTTGACGGCTTGCACGTGATCCGCCAACATGTAGGCGTTTAGCTGTGGAAGTTCAGTATTCATTGATTTTGAATACTGGCTCACACAAACATGTGAAAATCAATGGCTTTCTTACTTCAGTTGAACCACCCACACAGCTTTCCAATCAGAGGTTTCACAAAGATATGTAAGACTGGTCTCTAGAGTGAAACCAGTTTTAATTTTGCTTTTAGACGGATGTAAAGTGAGGACGTTGGACAAAAATAATGACACATTTTGAGCCCAGCCTCAGGATATGTCTGGACCAAGAGCAACAGTCAAACCTGCTGACAACTCACAGTCAGTAACACCTGCTGACATTTGACATAAAAGGAGAAAATAGCTCAATTTGTGGTTTGTTAACAATTGTGTTGACTAAGCAATAATAGGGCACAATTAAAGAGGCAGCAGTAGCCACTTGGAGTTTTTTTTATCTGTTACTGCTTCACTCATTACCAAATTTATGTAGTAAAACGTCCTTGTAAATGTTAAAATTCTTCCACAGAGCACACATTTTCAGCTGGAGAGGCTGGAGCTCAGCAACTTGAAGCTGGAGCTCATTCGGCCGCGTTTGTAGATCGAAAAGTCCTAATTTACCCAGAATGAGTAGCAAATTAGTCACAGATACAGTGAAGCCATGGGTCAACTTCTGTCTGCAGTTTGTCAGATCAAGCCACATTATCCGTAATTTCTTCGGCTTGTTTCTGAAACCAGCCTAAGATTTGTGTATACCGTTGAAACCTCTCTTTTAATCTGATCTGTGTGTGGTTATGTGTGTGTTTTTATGTGCGTGTGGTCCAAAGGTGCTGTACAGCACTCACTGAGAGAAAGCACAGAGGCAGTGTAGGACATTAAGACCCCACACTCTCTTGGGGGAGCAATAAGAGTCCAGCATTAGTCACATTTAAAACATTAAACCGTCCATGCAGAGGCTGGATGGAGGTAGGATTTTGTTTGGACCATGTTGGATCATGTTGGATGTACTGTAACTGCAAAATGTGCCCTTTTGTATATGCCAACCAGTTCATGTTTTGGTATCTGGGAAACCAGTTTTCCAAATTAATTTAGTAATGGGAACATGGGTAGAGCTACTCAAATTGCTGTTAACTAAAAGTAGCAGACTGGGTTAGAAGATGAGTCCCACATTAAGCACTTGGTATGGTCCTGTTTGAGACATTTTAGGATTTAATTCTATAGTTTTGTTGCTTCCCATGTACCAGGAGAACTCTGTCAATTTGTCATTTGTTCAAATGCCTGTATTTACCAGACAAGAACCTGTAGCAGCCATGTGAATTATGAGTCTTGTCTGGTACAAAAGCAAGGCAGTGTGACATTGTTACAGTGCTACAAAGCCCCTGAGGCAGGAGGCTGGGGCGGGTGGATAGGTCAGGCAAGTGTGTGACACGGGGCACCACTTTTGGTTTTCCATTTCGTACCAACACTCAGTGTTGGTTTCTTTTCATTATGATCACGATCACTTGTCTTAACCTTAACCAAATATGTTTTTATGACAACAGAATTTAATCTGAACAAAACAAATCAGGTGAGCCTTTATTTACTGGGCATGAGATGTTGTTCTGCCTCATTTTGTTATTTAGGTCAGTCAGTGGTTCTCAAGTGCTGCGCACTGAGCAGATAGCTGTCTTTCCACGCAGCCCTTTCTGTGAAAGTTAATGTGTTCGGCAACACGTTGGGGTATACTTCCTCCGTCTTTCCTTGCCAAACACCTCTCAGTGATATTGTCTGTGCTGGAGTGCTGCAGCAGTTTCAGAGGAAGAAATCATTGTTCTTCTTGAGGGCTTAAAGAGCTGGAGGAAGTCATAGACAGCACTGTTCTCCCTCCTCCTTCCTGTCTCCTCCTTCTTCCCTCAATGCTATCATCAGTCTGTGAAATAAAGTGCATCACAATGTTCCCATATGGCCAAATACACCAGAGAACTCAAGTACTTTGCATGATAAATGATTCACAGTTGGCGAACAAGTACAGTTGTAGAGTGCTCTCCTGTGATAAATTGGGTTTCTATTATAAAGGGCTGATATCGACCTTTTCTAAAAGCGCATATCATCCAGTTAGTGTTGCTCACTTTTAAAATGATAGGTGTGATGCAGCTTTACTGATTACATATTTATTGTAGAATTGATAACTGTTTGTCTATAGGATCAGAATGATGCATCGCATCACTTTGTCTGTTAGAGTGAAACTGGTGCATCGTTTCGGCCGGATTCCCCTGGCTCACACAAGTGCTGGACTCCCACTTTGCTGACAGCTCTGGTCAGCCAGCTTGCATGTAGAAACAATACCCAAGCCAAAGCAGCTTGTTTACAAAGGTTGGCTGTTCAGACCTCTCATTTTACAACGTGTATTCCCATGGAGAAAATGGCAGGGCATTGCTGTAGAGGGGTAAGGGTTTTGTTTCATTAAATGAAAACTGTCTATCCAATACTAATAAAGTCTGCAAACATCTTATTACTGTGGGTTTGACAGCATTTAAAAGGAACCTCTCCAGTCATGTCAGCCAGGTTAAAGCTTGTATACATGAACGTTCTTCAGTAGAAGGAGCTGCTAACATTGCAACTAATATCTCAAGTAGTTTCAGCTAAAGTGTTGAAGGAAAAAAATGTATCACAGCTTTATTTTATTTTTGTAGCTCCATCCATCAGTTCACCAAAAAACCTTACCATCAGGCAAGTCTGCTAGCTTTGAATGATTCAGCAAAATTTTGGATTATATTTAATAACCCGCTCATTGTTTTTCCCTTTCCACTGCAAAATTTGTCCAATTCTCACTTTTTGGCAGTGTTGGTATGGTGAAGCGAAATGGAAAGATTGTAGTTACAGTTGATAGTTAAAGGCAAACATTAATTGTAGGTCTATGACTGAACGTAAAGTCTGGTCTAATGCATGAATGTCCCACATGCCCATCTTTTCCCCATCCTTCCTTTCAACTTCACTACATATAGGGCGCGCTACTTCCTGCGTACACTGACAGTTGAACATAAATCGTAGATATTAATATTAATGGAACACTTAAAACACTAAAAATACATCTAATGAAATAAGAAACCGAATCAGATCAGAGTAAAACAAAGCTGGGTGCAGTCATGTTGCTAGTAATCTCTGCTTGCTCAGAAAAAATGTGATTGCATTAAAAAATCCCAGACCACAAGCACAACAGAGTCAACGATAACAAAACCCCCAAAAACTGGGGTCAAAAAATAGTGGGAAGGAAGAATCAAGCAGACGGGCAAAAAGACAAGGCTTTTGGCTGTATGCATGAAAACAGTCTGGGAAATGGTGAGTGAAACAGGCAGGTATATATACAGAGGGGACTAATTAGGGAAGTGGAGACAGGTGTGTGATGAGGCGGAGGGAAGGTCAGGTGGGAAAGAAGGCAGGAGGGAGTGGCCATTAGAGTTAGAGCAAGCACAAAACATGGAGACTGGCAGAAAAAGACTGGAATGGGCAAAACGTGAAACATGCATAAATACAGTAGAGTTCAACAAGAAATACAGTTCATAAACTGTAATCAATGTTAAAACAGACAAAAACCCAAGTTTTGTTCTTTTAAGAAAGGCATTGCCTGGAATTATTTGGAATAAACATATTCAAATATACCATATATAGATCATCCAAACTATTCCTGAAAGCCTTAAAGAACTGTATTTCCCAGGGAGGTCTCTACCTCCCTGCATTAATCCCTCTCTTTATTGCTCCTCCATGTCTCTCCTCTTCGCCTCCCTCCTCCCGTCCTCTAGTCTGCAATGCCCCTTTTACTATTCCCTCCTCTTCTCCCCTCCTCTACCCCCCTGCCCCCCTGCTGCATCTCACTTGCAGTTTGCCCTTCTCTTTCAGTCTCTGTCTCCCTTCCTCTCCATTTCTGTCCTCTGTTCCATTCATAACAGAAAGCATCCTGATTCCATCCTCCTTTTAGGTCCCTATACTCCTTTTTCTATAACTAATGCAGCCTCTCGCTCTGCCTATACATCTGGAGCCATCTTCTAAAATTCCTGGCATGTTTCTTCCCTGGGCCAAGGCATCTTCCAACTGGCTGTCTCCGTTTACGATCCAGCGGCATAAATTACACTGTGTCCTTGCACAACCTATGCACATAGTTATATTCTGAGGCACACACTATATTCATTGAACTTCTGTGAGCCAGTATTGTAGAACAAAAAGGGCAATTCAGGACATGCCAGCTTTATTGTCTTAAGTGCAGGTTTATTAGAACCTGGAGGACTGATGTTCTCTCAACCACTGCCATTTATGTGTTCATTACATTATAACTGCAAATAGAAGGTTTAAGAGGTTTTGGCAGACAAATATTATATTTCACCAATAATCTTTTAACCCAATCTCTTCCACTGAGTTATGCAGATGTGCACCGTCCTCGCATTGTGTTTCTGCTCAGGCCCACAGCATGCAAAGTTCATTACTAAATATGTGTCAATTATTTGCTTCGCTGACCTCTCCTTTGTTTTATTTAGCAAAGGCCACCCTTTGGCTGTAATGACAGACTGCTAGCTCATTCTGTGGAATCTGCCATTCAGATCTGCAGGGAGGGATTTCTGGCAAGGCTTGAGTCAAATCTCATACAGGATTGAGCCGTACCACGGTTTGATTAAAGCAGACCTGATCTGGATACACCAGCGAGGCCATTCACAGACACTGCACTCATTATGACAGAGTTTACAATTAATAATGCACCATTAACAATCAAACTGTGATTTAACAACTTCAGTGATTATGTCTGCACTCGGAGAGCCATTTGTTGTGTGGTAGGCTGTGTAATGTAGACTGTGCATTGTGTATGTACAGGATTTGTAACACAGGAATAGACACAGTGAACAACATCTTGTTCCCGTCCATTTGAGTTTAAAGTCCATCAAGCGAAATAGGAAACACGGGTCTCTTCTGCAGTCAATCTTTGACACATGTCCACACCTATGGCCCCATCTTCAGGCTTCTGTCGCTGTTAATAGAAGGAACATCATAAAGCAGGTAGAGTTGATGGTATTGACGTGGCTATAACTAGGCCTAATTTGGGCTGAAATATACTAAACTGGTACCTGTGATAAAGTGGTATGTTATATACAACTGATGGGAATTTCCACATATAGTTTCAATAGTTAATCTTCTGCATACTGCAGTCTGGGGTTAAACTCCCGCTAAATTCCCAGCTGGGTTACTGGTTCAATAAATAAAGAAACAACAATGGCTGATAGCCCCACCAAACCTCCAGTACATTTTATCAGAGTCTGGCTTCTTAATCAATCTCATGTTGACGCACACAGATTTCCTCACAGATAAATTTGCGATGGATTAACATTCTTGATATTTTTAAGGAATGTTTCAGAAACAAATACCACTGAGACAAAAAGTACTTTTGCAAAATCAGCATGTTACCAACTTCTGCATTGTTTGCTCTTTATAAACTAATCTCATAAATGCATTGTTACACTTGCCAACTGGTAAATGGCTGCGTTTATGTAGTGATTTTATCTAAAGCACTCATTCACCCATTCATACACACACTAATGACTCTAGGCTAGCATGCAAAGTGCTGGTCTGACCATCAGGACCTTGTTTGGGTTTCAATGTCTTGCCCAAGCACACTTTGACTTTGACATGTTAATCAGAGGACAGCATCCTGAGCCACAGCTGCCAACATCTAACATCTATCTGGAAGAACAAGTTATTTAAGTGGTCAGTGTGCTTCAGAGGAAGGTCCTGTCCACGTACACCTTCCTGGTGTCAGAACTGGGGGAGTGCTTGACAATTTTTGTAGCTTTCCAAAACCAACAACTTTGCAAGCACCTGCCTCACACAGTGATTGGCCAGGTGTGCAGAGATGAGAAAGTAGGCACTGCCAAGCTCTCTGTTTTTACCTCTGCAACTTTTGGAGTGTGCACCATGAATTCCTTTGAGGAGGGACTGTCAGAAAGTCTCCCCTGTCTCTATGACGACAGGTTTATCACCGTGCCATCAGGTGTGGCCATTCTGAACAGCTAGAAACAGTTGTGCCTTCAGAGATGTTCTGAAGACACGTTGTACAAACTAGTTCATTTCGAGCATACCCATTTTATTTTATTTTTATTTTTATTGTCACAGAGCGATGTGACAAGTAATGTGATTGGTTGAGAAGATAATGTGTGATCATCACATAGCTCCAAAATAGCAGGTGCTCTCAGGCACCAACACAGTCCATGTGCCTGAGACCTACCACAGCTAGCTGTTCCAGTTCCAGGTAGCTGCAACATTTTGTTCACTATAGCTGCACCCAACTATCAAATGTTTGCTAACTGCATTCAGAACATTTAAGCTATTTGCACAGCAAAAATACTGTAGTGACTGTAGTGAATTATATCTCAATTTAGAATAGGATGTATTTTTATGTTGGGTGACTGGTGTGTGGTGCAATTTATGTCTGATTTAAAGAAAGAAAGAAAAACTCTGTCATTTAATGTAAAACAGGGTTTGGAAACATTCAGATCTGGTGAGAGACTGAGTAGGAATGGAGACTGGGGAGGACAGGGAAGTTGAAAAGGGTCATTTGACACTTTGGCACACCTTGCAGAAAAGAGCCTAGCATCTATTTAATTCTGAAGTATAGTCCTAAGAAGCTATGGACAAGAATAGTCCAAAATATCCTGAACTACACCCATAAGTACGAGTAGGAATAAGGGTTATCATCTTCCACAGTGGAAATATCTCCTTGGCCTTCATCTTGATCATTCTGTGGGGTGATTGCGCGCAAGGATTGCCTCCTTTTCTGAAAAGCTTGTCTCTGGCTTTGCTTTATTCTGGCCTTGAAATAACCCAGATGTCTCCTTGCTGACGATCAGACATTTCTCTTTGTGTTTTTGTCTCTGGGTCAATGCCAGACTCCCCTGCTGCCGGCTCTCTGGAATTTTTGTCAGCATACTTGTAGGGCAAATTCACATTGTATTTTCTGAGGAATGCCAATGCCACTGATAGTTGGTGGTATTTTTCTATTTTCTATCATGAGATGGATTTAAGATGCTTTTATAATCTGGGGTGTAGCAGTAAATCAGATTTATTGCTACACCCGGCTTTTGAACTCATTTCGGGTATGTGCAGTTCCTTTGGTACAAAGCTCTAAAGCAAGAAACGAATCTCATCTTAAAACGACGCGATGAACAAAACCACAGATTTTCTCTCTTGAATTCATGTCACAGCTCTGCAGAAGCAGCAGCAGCAACAGCAACAGCAGCCCAGACAGTGTCTGACAAATGCATGATGGGTATTGGTCGACTGGCAGAGTAACGAATGGCAGGCAGCCAGGTTGTCAGCTCACAGCAGCTGTCCTTCATGGGGGACTGGTACATGAAAACAACAGAAAGAGAGAAGGAGCAAGAGAGGAAGAAAGAGAAGGACAGCAAAAGGGCAGGGTTACTTCAAGTGCTCTACAAAGCAACCAGGTCAGATACATAAACAGTTGTTAGAGAAAAGACAATGACCTACGTCACTTTTGAATGGCCATCAGTTTGTCCTTCAAACTTTGTTGCCAGAATTACAACAATTTGTAGTCACAGTGCATTCAAGGTCTTTTCTTCCGAAATACAAAAGCTTGTGATTTTATTGACTAATAATTCAGTTTGAATGATGACTTTCATCTTTTTGCCTGCATTTTGTTTGAAAACTGCTCAGCATAGCTTTCAGTGATACCTGAGTTTTGCTACCAAAAACCGTTCATCTAATAAAATAAACTGAAATTCTCCAATGCAACACTGTTCATATGCTTTGCTAAAAAAAACAATGCAGCATTGAATGAACACTGTGGCTTAGATTCCCTGAAAACCCAAAGACAGGTGACAAATTAAAGGAAAAAACTTGAGTAAATGAGGGGAGAAACATAACAAATGCAGAGGCATCCACACAGGTGCACTGAATCGTACCATTAAGCAGTTAACATCCAGTCATGCTCTGTGGCATATATAAAACTGCTGAGCAGGTTCAGCTGATTCTGACTTTGTACCAAGATGGTGAGAGGAAAAGATCTAAATGACTTTGACTGAGAGATTGTTGTTGGGCAGGAGCTTCAGTCATAAAGACTAGTGTTTCAATAGGAACAGTGACTAAAGTGACATCTGCAGTTAGATCTATAGGAGAGATGTCACTAAGTAAGGTCAGAGACTGAGCACATTTGATGATTCTCTCTGCAAATCAAGGCAAAGTTGTTCTGAGTGATCAACTTTATCCTATGAGGAAACATTTCCATCCTGTCATACTTGACAGTATGACAGGATGACAGTGCCCCCATCCATAGCACTCGAGGAGTCACTGAATGGCTTGATGAGTAGGAAAATGATATGAATCTAATGCTGTGGCCAGAGCTCTACCCAGTTGAACACCTATGGCGTGTTAGACAGTGCTCTGCACCACCATCATCCAAACACCAACTGAGGGAATATCTTTTGGAGGAATGGTGTTCATCCCTCCAGGTAGAGACACCTGAATTTGTCATGTTTCTTTTAATGTTTGCTTCTGTCCTCATCTCACTGTTTTGCAGTGGGCGGGGCTCTGTTGGAAAAATGGTGGTGTCACAAGTGTCACATCACAAGTGTTCTTCTTCTTTAGTCTTAAGATTAAGTGTAATACAAAAAACTGATGCAGATATGCACATCGTGTAGTTACTATATTTTATACTAAGCATGTTCCCATGTGTTTTTTCTATTTCTTTTTTTTAAACTTTTTTTAATTATTTTTTTATTCTTTTATTTACAAGAGTGTTCAGCTGAAACAGTTTGTCAGTTTGATGATCAACTGTAAATTAATGAGCAACAATTTCAATCAAATAAGTTAAATGAAATGAACTGCAGATTAATCAGTGATGAAAATAATCACTGACTGGAGACTGGCACATAGAAAAGTATTGGCTTATTACAACCTATAGTTTACATTGTAGGTGACCTCTAGGTGTAGTGTGTCAGCATCAGTCTTTTCAACATATTCCCCAAATGGGCGCTAATTCAGGAAACACTCCTGTGGGTCGTATCAGACAGCAGGAACAAATAACCTGTAAGGTTGGAGGACTTGTGGGTTATCTCAGTCAAATCAGTCATATCAACACACCAGTGATGATCAACACCAACAAGTCATTTCTGACCTTTTTGCTGTACTTTACATCAGAAGGCAATGAACATGATCCAGCTACTCTCAGAGTAACATCCAGTACCTTGCAACTCTGTTCCTCCAATCAACTGGAGCTGCTCACCTACTGTAGCACACAAAGTTTTTACTGAATGGGCAATCAAGATGAAGTCTAATTAAACAATGTGTTTTGGTGCACTGGGGCCCAAGTCGTAACAACATGCTGATTGCCTCTGCTTTCAGAAACTGCTGTTCATGAGAATTACAGGTTTGTGCAATTGGACCTACTGTTACAGTACGATACATGCAGGATGTGAAATAACTGTCACCAGCGTAACCAGCAGCAAATAGTCAAAGTGGAAGGGTCAAAGAGAACGGTTTCAGACAAAAGGCGCCGGCTTAAAAAGTTGTTCTGTGGAATTATAATTAAGAAATGCTGTGTGAAAAGAACAATGGCAGGGGGGAGAGATATAACAACGTATGGTGAATGGAGCAGAGGAGGTGAGAACAGTGTTTAAATGGAAATGAAAAGAGCCTGGAAATGGCTGCAGGAGAAAAAAAATACATCTATTCTGAATTCACCATTTCCTACATTGTGAGGAAAAGTTGGTGTTGTGCATGCACAAGGTGGAGCTCACACCCTCAGCTTTCATGACTTTGTGAGCACGAATCCATAATTTACAAACACACAAATGAACAACTACAGAAGTAGAGATGTATTAAAGTTACATTATTTTATGTGCTCACCTTAGCAGCCTCAAGGAGTTTCAGAGTTGTTTTTCCCATTTATTTACCTACTTTACCTGCATGGGTTTATTTAGTTTATTCAGCCTTACATTTACTTGACTCTATAACCTGCAGTAAACCTGCAGTACTGACACCACTGACATGTAAGGTATTATTATATTTCCTCTTAGAGACTTGGTCGGGTAAATTGGCCACAGTTTAAAATGCTAAAAATATACTAAAGAGATTAAATATGTTGGACACTGATGAAGAGACAAACCCTACTTTTCAAGTTAATTGCCTTTGTTGTTTAATTGGCTTTAAAGAAGAACAGTCATCAATGTCTAGAGAAATTTTAATTGCTACCAACGATGTAATTAACTTGCTCAAATCTTGTTTCTCTCCATGTCCTCCATGGCTGAAGTAAATGTTGTGTGGTCAACATGGACAGCCTGACATTACAGGCGTATCACCCAACAGCAACAGTGGATGTGGTAGATGATGATCTCTCTTTGATCAGAGAGACAATTTTATTTCGTTCCAAAAAAATTAATATTTTGATTGGAACAAAGTTTTGGCATAAAATTTGAATGTCAAGCAGACAGCAGCAGCACACCTCAGGTCTCTGGCAGGGACCAACTGTGGACCTTCAGGGACAGTACTGTGCTGTACATCCATTTCACAATGAAGCATGCACTTTGTTACACTACCCTCAGGATCACAAAGCATTTAACTGCATCCCACTACTTTAACCTCCAACTGCTTCCACACTTGATTGAAATCCTCCCGTCTGATTGGATAGTGCCAAAAATTCTGCCTGGAATCTGATTGGTTACATGCGGCTGCCTGAATGACTCTGTTCACAGACAGATCAGTCCACAGGGCTGTGGGTTTTTTATGCCAATCACAGTTTAAAAAAAAAATACAACAAAACCTTGGAGCAACATATCTGTTGTTATGGGTCATTTGTGAGTTTGCAGCTCACTAATATGGGCTGAGTGTCTGATTAAAAACATGGTAGCTCCTGCTTCCAAACCTTAGTTTCATCTACAAGAGGCTGCAGCTCTGCAGGCTAAAAATAAAAACATATTAAGCTAATTGTATGAGTTTGCTGTCATATGGAGCATGCCATTAAATTATGCAGGCTCTTTTTTTAATATCACACATTATACAGTCAGTGTTGTCCACCTCTGGTAGGCAATGCAAAATACTGTGATCTGTAAACACTGTCAAGGTGTTTTAACCTTTTCTTTCTTTTGTCTTTTTTGTTTTTAAGGACGAGTTTCTTTAATATTTAATAAACGGGGTGTTCCACCTGCCTGCCTTCTGCTGCTCACCAACATTTTAAAAAATATATATTCATATAGTGTTTCAGAGGAGAGTTTTTGGTGTAACATATTGGTAAAAAGACTTTTCCATTCTGAATAGATTCTCATTCTGAAGAGAACCCTTGAATCTGTTTAGATATGTTTCAGTGATAATTTTTTTTTTTTTGTAAACCAATGTAAAAAGATTCTATTTAGCTTTTCAGCTTATTGTGACCTTCCCATTCCTGTCAGTCTCATGTATCTAACAAAATGTTAATATCAGAGTCGCCCCCCCAAAACCAATGTGCTTTATTATTCACCAAAATGCCTCGCAGAGAAAATCAGCAATTCACCATTTAATGTTTCAGTGTTAACACTTTACATGCAAAGATCATTTTGTAATCAACATAAAACTCGACAATAGAGCAATAAAATTACTCACAAGGCAAAAACCATATAAATGTATAAAATTTCAGGTATTACATTTTCAATGTTCCATAATATTTCTAATCTGATTAAAACCTGAGTTGTGTTAGATTTTACACAGAAATAATAACCTCTGTCTTTACCTGTTGTTTAATTCTGGTGCACAGTAACAAACACCTGCGTCATGCTGTAGGTATCCATACCAGCCAGCCAATCAGAAGAGAGGATTCTTTCTGACTGTGGTATAGAGAAATAGCTTCTTTGACAAAGTTTCTTTGAATAAATATCACAAAATTCAAAAAGTCAAAAATTCCAAAATGTTTATCATTTTATTCTGAGACTGAATTAATGTTATTAAAAAACAGAAAACTGACCCATAAGTGAGATTTATCCACACTAACATCAAATCAGAGTTCAGTGCTGCTCTCACCTTTGAAATGATTTTTATTTCCCTTATTCCTTTTATTTATTATTATTTTTTCTTTTTTCCTCTAAAGGCCACCAAGGAGGAGGTCAAACTCAAAACGGGATGATCCAGTTCATGTTATGAAAGCCTTGATCCCGGTTTCATGCCTTAAACACTGAGCTCAGTGTATCATAATTCCCCGTGCAATGTTGCAAAAAAAATCATAATTTTTCACCCCCCAAGCCTCCTTAAGCCCTGCAGCTCCTTTGGTTGTCATAATAATGAAAGTCATTGTAATTTACAAGCATCCTTTTCATATTTTCTACATGTGATACAAAAGCTCTGCAGACTGGAGCTATTGATGCTTCCTGACAGGCATGGCTGAGCACCAAATGAAGACTGGTGAGCGTTTAGTGCAGCAGCAGCTTTTATTGTCATCAGGAATACCACCAATTCCAACACCACTTCCTTTGAGAATACGAACAATCTTCAAACATCATAATCCCGTTACGAGCACAGAGTAATGCTTTACAATTTAATCACCTGTGTCATTAACTTTACACATGCTCTATTAAATATTACATTTGATAATAACAATTAGAATATACTTATCCTTCTTATCAGGTACTTATGAGCACTGCTTCGAACAAATGTTATCAGAGCTTCTTGCTCGCTCTCTGCTCTTCACAGGCGCCTTTGATTTTGCTCCTTTGCTTTCACTAAGTTTATTGGCAGCTGACACAAAGTGAGCCATCGCTGTCCAGTCAGCTGCAAAGTCACACTCTCCACTTCCTGGTTTCTACTGACCCATAATTAGATTGTGAGGAGCACAAATGCCCCCTTCCACTCATCCATGCTTTGTATGGTCCTCTTCTGAAAAGGCTGACATGTTTATGTTTATTCATCGTATCTTAATATGTGTTTATTTTTGTAATTTCTCCCCATTTTCTGAATGGCAGTCCAAATAAGATAAAAATTTAAATGATCCCCCTGGATGAGGGAAATAAAAAGGACACAATAGAAAATAAAGAACATGCAGGAGTGAGTGAAATTAGGGAATTAAAACTATAAAAATCTGAGAAATAGGGCTAATATCGTTAGGAAGATGTGTCTCTCAGACACACAGGCAGACAGAACAGACAGTAGACAGCGGCGGTAATGGCATTCGGCTTTCAGCAGCAGCACCAGCTGTGCCCGATCCAAATGGGCACCAACAGCAATTCAGGCCAAGCAGGGTCAGATGAGGACACAAACACAGAGGAGGGAGGGGGGAGGAGGGTGGCGGACCGTGGAGAGAGATGGAAAGAGGAGGAAGAAAGGCGAGGAAGGCAAAAGTGATTGTGAGGAGAGAACGAGGGAGCATTTGGCACAATGGAGGAAACAAAAGGGCAGCAAGAAAGGCAAACAAAAGACTGGGCGTCGGGTTAGACCGATGAATTTGTTTGCCGATATACAAGAGCCACAATGACTTTTTAGTAAACACTGATGTCATGAAGTCATCATCCACCTCCAATGTGGTAGATATGATTCATAAGCCTTATATTACATTACAAGTGACTAAGTATAAATGAATATTTTTTGTGCAATGAGTGAAAAAACTACAAAGCTGTTTTTTATTTAGAAGACTAAAAACTCGATGTCGGATCTTAAGTATTTGTGTAGAATGTTAAATATTCACAACTAAATGAGCAAGAATCAAAGCTAAAGACCAAGGGAAAGGCATCCTTAGGTTTTATTTATTTAGAGTTTAACTCTCAGCTGATCTGCTTTATCGGGCAAACAGCCCTATATGTCATCACAATGACATGGCAGAAATTTGGCAGAAATCTTTGTGTTCATATAGGATCCCATCTCTTATAGTAACAACCTGATTGATGCAGAGACTTAAATAAAATCAGCCCAGTATCCACAGGAATGAGCTCCATGTAATACCAATGCAGGAGGCAGTGTGCACTTTATGTGGAAAGGTGGGCAGCATGGGTGAATAGGTCAGGGTTTACGTTTGTGTTCCCTCAACCATGCTGTAACTTGCTGTGTGCAGATTTCCAAAGTGAGAATTTTAAAAACGCTGGCACTGAATAAGCTGGAGTTTTGCAGAATCAATTAATATCACTGTTCTTGTCAGCTGCCATGGAGGATTTATGAAACTAAGAACAAAACTTAGTAGTAAAAAAAGGAAAGACACTGACAGTTAGACATTGACAGTTTTTACTGCATGCTACAAACACATCTTGGACAGTTGGATGTAATAAAGATAGAGGTTCAGTACTCAGCCCTAGACCTTTACCTGGTCTGGATTCTGTTTCTGAGCCTTTGCCAACCTGAAAAGAATAAATATTTGTTTTTGGTTTTTTTTAACATCCTTTGCTGGCATTTAAATAATTCTTGATTGCAACAACATCAAACCCATGGCAACTACAGTACAGGTCAGGTGAGGGAAAGATCATACTTACGGGAAAAACAACAGTTAAGGTATGGTTAGGGTAAAGTGACTAACATATATAGTTAAGATTAAGTAAAGATCATGGTCAACTTGTAAGGGACTGAATGTACAGTCTATGTGGGTGGGAGGGAGGCGGACATCCCCTCATAATCACGTCTCATTGAAATAAAACTCATTCCTTATTAGCTGTGTCTTTGATGAACCTTTATCTACCAGGAGGACTCTCTTATTCCACTTTCTATCTACACTTCCCATCATGTCTGCCTGCAGCTCTGAATTCAATCCTCTTAGCTTTGTCTTTTCCCAGCACAACAGAAAGATTCCCAAGATCGGAGCCAAGCTAGATCACAGATAAACGTTAAAACCCTTATGAGGAAAACACTGTCAGAGGGGAGACTACAAGTCCAAGCCAACAGATACTGATTAGTGGCTTTTGCAGAGGGTCTTTTCTTTCCTAGGAGTTGATTGCCAAAGAATAAATTAGTCAGCATGCAATAAATTAGTGGCCGTGCAGTACAAGAATGTTAAGGAGCTTGGCATCCCCCAGTGAAGATTAGGTAAACAATTGATGAGTTCATTCTGTGGTGGTCCCCAGCAGGTGCCCTTCTGCTTTTATGACTTCCTTCTGTGAACCTTATTTAATAAATATTTGAGTGGTATTTCTTCCTTGTTGTAGTTGAATCATTACAATACTGCACTCACTGTGCACTTTATAAGGAACACCGTGCTAATACTACTGTACATGTTCCGTACTTCTGCTGTACATCCCTTTGGGATGTGGTAGAGCCTGTCCAGTTTTGGTGAGTCTGTGTTCACTGCAGCCTCAGATCTCTGTTCTTGGCTGGCAGAACTGGAACCTGACGTGGTCTCTGCTGTTGTAGTCCATCCACCTCAAGGTTGGATGTGTTGTTCATTCTCAGCACAGTTGTACAGAGTGGTTATCTGAGTTAGTGTGGCCTTTCTATCAGCTCCAACCAGTCTGACCTCTGACCTCTCTCATCAACAAGGCTTTGCTGGATGTTGTTTTTTTTTTTCTTTTTGGCTCCATTCTGAGTTAAACTCTTGGAAACAGTTGTTGGTGGATTTTGTACTTTGCATTGCTGCCACGTGATTGGCTTGATTGTAATTGAGTAAGCAGGTATATAAAGATGTATAAAAAGATGTTCCTAATAAAGTGCTCAGTGAGTGCATATGTGCTGAATAGCATAATAAAGTATTGTATGTATTGTTTTTTTTTTTTTTTACTTAACCTGCCTTATCTATTTCCGTCTTACTGTACCTTTTGCAGAGTGATCCCCAGGTCTTTACTGTCTGCATCACATTCTGGTCTATTGAGGTTACTGTGGTGAAGATATTGGTTTGGTTGCTTCCTGTAGGATTTTTGTTGAATGTCAGCACAAAATGGAAAAAAAGAAAAAAAAAAACCCTTATTTCTTTAGAGATAGACACAAAAGCAGCAGCATTACCACTGATGTTTTAGCTCATGCAAAAAAATTCTATCAAACTGTTGCAGCTGTGTCGGAAAACTCTTGAAGTAATGTTATAATGTCTACAACACAATTATATGTAATGAAATCGGGGTAAATAAAAATAAAAAATAATTTGGGGGTATATGGAAAATGATCAGCCAAACAAGATCCAGATGCAGAAATATGTGGCTAAAACCTGTTTTCTAATGATCAGAATTGCAGACTTTAAGAGACTGAGGTTTTGAACCCCGGGTTTGCACATATCTTGATGAATGGGATCCGGGACTTTACTATAGCAGGGGTCCTGCGACTTGAAAATGTTTGAACAATTCTCATCTAAAATGAGAGCAGCGCTACTCTCCAGTGTTCGAAGAACAGTCAGTATTGGTCGGTTGTGGTGCCGCCATTTTATGTCAAATGGGCTCTGAGCAAGATTAGGAGATACTTTTGTCAGACAGGCCATGGCTGAATAGAAAGAAAGAAAGGGGCAGAGCAAATGAAACTGGACGATGAAGAGCCATGGGGAGACCGAGTGAAAGAAAAGGGGCTGAAGAGGGAGGGAGAGGTAAGCGATAGAGAGAAGGCCAAATGTGTCTGGGAAAGTTTTGGAGCTGAGGTACATTGTAGGAGACCAGACTGTGTGTCTGGGGGGTCTGAGGTGTGGATTAATGCCAGCGATTGGAGGAGGGCTGCCGCAGTTGTGCGTGACCAGAATATCAGACAGAGGGAGAAGAGAGAGAAGAGAGGAGAGAAGATGGAAAGAGTACAGACGCTGAATTTTGGAGAGGGGTGATATTCTGTGCCTGAAGAAAATAAAAGACAAGCCACTCATACTGCATGAAAGAAAGTGCAAGAAAACTTCAACAAAATGTAAAACAGCACACGTATGGAGACCTTATTTGCGTTGTGTTTAGTTAATAAGGAGCTGTTTGAATTAAAAGTTGGACGAGATTTAATCTGAGGATTAATCAAGTCTCAAAGTAGGAGGACAGCACTCTGGCTTGACTAATTGTTCTATAATATTTCATGTCAAAGCAGCATGTAGTTAGCCTGCAGAGAGCGGCTACAGTCAGACCCATCAGCCATGGTTACAGTCCAACACAGTAAAACTCAAGTCCAGGTTCATCAGGTGTGTCTGAGGCAGAACCCATGATCTTTGAAATGGCGTACTACACCTTTCATTTCTGTATGAGAAGCAGCTTTAAGGGATTATGAAGACTGCAGCAAACACATAACTCGAAAAGCTTGAATAGTAAATGTTTGTTCAGGCACTTGTTCGTTTTTTGCTCCCTGAAGGAAACTTTATGCTAGCTATCTTTGTGCAAGAGGTTGTACTGGAACCAGTATCAAAGCCAGGGCCAGGGACGTATCATTAGATCACACAAAAATAGACAGATCAAATGAGGTTTTGTCTTTTGCTCCTCATTCAGAGCAGAGAATAAGACATAAGTCATCAGGCGTTTGTCTGGTTTGATATTTGGTATATTTGTGCTTGCTTGCTTTTGTAGTTGGATTATTTAGAGATTGTGTTGGTAAAAATAAAAAGAGACAAAAGTTTGGAAACTCTGTAGGGAAAAGTTTGCCCAGGTACATGGACTGAATGAGTGCTCACCTTCAGTGGAAACACTAGAGAAGTTTGTATGTTCACGTAGGACCTATAGCACGTAGCAGCACGTTAGCTAGAACAGCAGCATGTGGCATTCCCCCACACCTGTTCTTCCAGAAAGCAAAGTAAGGGGCTGTTAAACACACCCAAAGTGACAAATGATTGCAGTGTATACCCAAAAGTCTAATGTTTACCTAATTATCTATCAGGATTTCACAAAGCTCTGCTGGAACCACATTCTCGTGGTTCCTTTTGAGCTCCTTAAAACTTCTATATCTGAATCTGAAAATTGCTAATTCAAAACGGAGAAGAAGAATATTTTCAAAGGTAGTCCTACTTTGTGCTCATTTTCTTAATTCATGAACATTGAGATTGGTTCTAACTGAGTATATTTGTGATCTAATATTCACAGGCTCTACATTCACCTAATGGCTTGTTTCTGAAGCTCGGGAGTGAATTCTTCATCCTTTTACAGCGTAAGAACAGAACTTTGGATGATCAAGTGAGTGAACCTTGAGTTAAGAGTTAAGAATATTCTTAATCTGTCATTCAGTGTTTATTTACCTGAGCATGTGCGACATTTAAAGGTTGATTGAGACAAATTACATAAGGTTATGCGAGCACATTTTGCCATGTTGATGTAAGCATACTAACTTCACTGAATGTTCCTTTGTCTCCTAGAATTTACATTTTTAAATAGTGTGAAAGTCAATAAGTATAATGGAAATTCAGGGTATGTGGTTGCAGGTGTTGGAAAATAGTATTGCATGCCTTTAATGGTGGTGTTCTTGGGTTGTGTGCTTTCTCAAGCTAGTTCTCACAGTTGAGTACTGTTGTGGACTTTATACAGACTATATGGACCCTCTTGGTCACATCCTGATCCTGAAGTATTATCTGATGAAGGCCTAATGTGAAAACATCATTACAATACTGAATAAATATTTTTTGGAGCATCTATTAAATGTGCAGGTGCTTTTTTCTCGATATAATCTTTTCTGATTTGCTGATGTACCTGTTGCAGTATTGTGATTTGCATGCATTTTTTTTTTTTTTTTTTAGGATTCTGGTTATAACTTCAAAACAACGCTAAAGTTCAAAGTTTGGGCAGATTTATCTGTCAGAGAAAAAGATGCCAGTGGAATGATGATAGATGATAATGGGGAGGATAGGCACACACTAGTTTCAGTTTTCAGAATGATATGCAACCGTGTGGCGAAATGTTGTGATTTTCCGACCTAACTGGGAGTTTGGGATTTGACATACGGTTAAAAAAAGGCTGTGTATGGTCAAAACCTTGACACAGTTAAGTTTAAATATAAAATTGAATACAGTACAGTTAGATATGGCTGTGGTTTGGTAAAGGTTTGGTGTTGTTAAAATTAGGCTAAGAATGCGGGATTGTTTTTGGTCTCTGCCTATAACTGCAGTGGGTTCCATAATTATCCAGATGAGTACTGTAGATACATTTTATTTTTGGGCGATCCATTCCTCACACTTGAATACACAAAATTCCTGTAATGTGATGTCAGTGAGCAGTGTGCCCCTGTTTACCAAACCACCCAGTTTGTGATGCCTCGTACGAAGAATACCATCGAGATGAGAGAGGAAAAGAGCATGTTTTAGTGAGTCTCCCTCTCCGTGGATGTTAGTGCTCATTCACTACTGTAAGCAGACAGCTTGTGTTATACTCTTAAGATTGATATTTTTTTTTTTTAGAAAATATCTCTGCCTTCCTCCTGAATTTAATTTGGGAAAAGAGGGTAAACTTTGCAGCACCTTGGTGGAGCATGTGTATCTATCATCTTAAATTGAAGCTGTCTCTCTGTCTCTGAGCGCTGTATTGATTCACTTGGCACCCACTTATGTCCTATAATGGAACAGAGCTTGTGTGCTGTCACCAGCATTTGAGGAACGCACGACCCTGCGTGTTAATTCTGACAAGCAAGTCCAGCATTTCTGGTTTGCCCGATATCGGCTACTCTCACGGTGCTATTATTGAAGCTAGATGTTTTCAAAAGATATCAGTGACAGAGGATGTTTTTCACAGTATTATGATACAGTCAAATCTGGAGCTGCTCCCGAGCTGTGAAAGGCAGGCATATGGGGAAATGGTCTGTATCTGTTCCTCGGTAAACCAGAGCCAAGTCCCAAAATGACTCCTTCTTTTCTATTCGCAGCTGAGGCTAACTAAAGATTGGTATTTGTTTTGGTGCAGGGAATCTTTCCAAGAAATGTGTGTGTGCATGTGTGTGTGTATTTCTGTATATGCACTTTTGTTAGTGCATCCATGAGTGTGTACGTGCAAGCCAGTCAGTCTGCTTCTGGCTGTGTGGGACGCTCTGGGAGACGAGGATACAAGTGCGTGTGTCCAAGTGTTTATGTGTCGGAGTAATGGGGCGTTTTGGGAAGAGAAGGACTCAGCGAGTAGTAGCTATACCTGGACTGGACTGTCCCTCTTGCATTTGTAGGAAGAGAGGGGGGGGTGGCAGAAGAAGAAGAGGAGGAAGAGGGAGTGTGCAGGGAGTGGGGTAGGTGGGGGGGGGGGAGAAGGGAAGGGGAGAGGTTCAGGGGTGACAGGAGGACGGCTTCATGGCTGCATTTTCTCTTCGCTGAATTTCCTCACTCCCCTTTCTCTCTTCTGTTTTGCCTTATTCAGCTGAGCGAGTGAGGGAGTCAAACAGACAAGGAGAGTTTGCAGTTCAAGACTGAAAAAGAGAGAAAAATCAAGCCAATTTTTTCCGTTTTTTTTTTTTTTTGAGGCTGGGATTTTGGGTGTCTTACAAACAGATGTTGCTTGTCATTTGCTCGTAGTGCAGGGAAGCAGCTTGTAGAATGCAGAGGTTCTGAAAGATTACCTCTCGTTTATTTATAGTTATTAGTACTACTAGCGCGCGGTAAACCAAAATTGTAAAAACACCGAAAAAACTAGCCTGTTTTTCTGTTATCATTTACTTTTTTCCCCTCCTTCTCTTTCCCCCACCAGTTTCTCTCCCTCTTCCCTTTGCTTTTTTCTTTTGTCTCACTCTTTCCCATTCGAGCTGCCTTTCGGGGTGATTTTGTTACTGTAGTTGCATGTTTGAGCTGTGTTTTTTGATGGGCCACAGTGGACATGACTGCCTGTACCTTCTGCCAAGCACCGTAGGCCCTGCAGAGTAGAAAAAAGAAAGATTTGGAAACTAAACATAAAGACAAATCGGTAAGTCATCATGCTACCAATGTGCTCTGAGCTTTGCTTCTTTTTCCACTTCTTTTCTTTGCTTTGTGGCTCTTAATGTTCAACAGTGCGGTTGTTGTTTTCGTTCTGTGGCGGAGTTTTTCTGATGTTTACTCTGTATTCGCTGCGGTGAAAGGGGCCTAAACCGAACGCTACCTGTTGGTTGGCTGAGGCTATCTGTTTACACTGCATGATATTATGAAGTGCTAATGACATGTCACTTCCTCAACTCTCACTTCTTCACCTCTTTTGAACCCCTCCTCCCTTTTTCTACACACACATGCACACACACACACACACCACCTCTGTTGCTGGGTAGATTTGGGCGAGCAGGGTGGGTAGAGCTGCTGGGTTTGGCCGCTGGCGCTGTTCAATGCCGAACAATGCAGGTGGTGGCCTTTAGCTGGTCTTAGTTTTGTCGGTGCTTTCTAAGTCTTCCTCGCGCACACACACACACACACATGCTGGTGCAGCGGTGGCGGCATTGGCTGGCAGGGTGCTGTGGACCCCGCTGACCTCTTTGTTCAGCCAATCTCAAGGTGTCTTTCAGCTCACTGGCAAAGACCCACTGACATACTTTAAGCAACTTGGCAACAGCTTCAAAGTCAGACATCTCATTTAAATTCAGGCAGAGGGAAGAGAAGGAGAAAGAGAACTTCAGATGGAGTCTGAAAGTTGAAATTGGACCACTCACTTTCTTTTTCATCTCTGAGTTTTACAAGTTTTACTTTGTTGCTTGTTCTGCAGAGCAACAGCTCCATTCACATTAAACAGGAATGTGCTGAAAGTAGATTTGAACTTTTTGTGCTTTTAAAAATTGATAAAAAAAAAAATGAGTGTGGATTGGTGACTTTTACCCTCAGTGAAAGGCCTGAAAAATAAGGGGTGTAATGATAGAATTATTTAAATACACAATTTCTAAAAATGACTTTATTATTATTTTAAAGATTTAAAGATTTTTACAATAATAGTTGTGTGTTATATTTGTGGTTATTTTAATGAATTATTTTATATTGTGAATGTAGTTCTGTTAAGGAATCCAAAAATAATACTAAGAAATAATAATATTAAAGACCCATGCCATGATTCTGAACTGAAAGTTTTAATCTGTAATTGAGTTCAAACAAAAGATGAAATTTGGCTAACCTAAACACAAACCTAACAGCACATACAGAGCCACTTAATTATTATTTCAAGTCTACATTAGTCTTATAGTATTCACTGTGAGGTCAGGCCTCTCTGTGTTATCACTAAGTCATGCTAAATATCCACAGGTATTTATGAACTCCTACACACTGCTTTATGACAACAATCTTCCTCCACTTTATTTCAAACATTTTCTTATTGCTTATGTTTCATTTGAGCTCAGCCACATGCCTCTTAAAATACCATTTGAATTTCTCTGCTTATATTTCACTGAGACGACCCTTCCGCCGTGAACAGAGTGATATGCAAGTGTTGGTGTGATAATAAACTGGAAAGAAGAAAATAAAGTACAACATGGAGTTCAGTGGGCACTCAGAAACAGAACATTGTGGGATCAGGAGTTTCTGGAGTTCTTGTGGAGTCTTGGGGAGTGACACATGAGTAAAAAAATATAATTGAACTTTGTTATCATTGTGTCAAATTCCACCTCTTTTCATTTTGGTTTTTAAAAAATTGATTTTTCTGTTGCTGCCTAAATGGCAGGTAGGTAAATTGTGAAATCCTCTGGAAGACTTCATAATTTTTGTTGAACGTTAGGCTAATTAACTGCATATAATTTTAAATTGATAGAGTAAACGTAAACTTTTTTTTTAACTGGCATTAGAAATTATTCCTGTCGTCCTTGGTGAGACAGTGAGGCTTGCTGCACACACACAGACACACACAAAGACAGGTACTTCAAGTATAAAAGGTTTTACTGAATAAAGAGGCTTATTTCTCGCGTCTCATCATGCTGATGGATGTATGAAGTCATCTGCTCGCAGCCCCGAACCCGTAGATCCGAACTTGTGTTAACACTCACCACAAGCTTGTATCTACAGGTCTGCGTCTGTGCAGCTCCAACAACCAGAGCAGCATCAGCAAAATACAGCAGGGGCTGCTGCTCACCAGCTCCTCCCAACTTTATTAACCATTTCTGTGTCACAGCTAGTAGCACGGCTTTATTCTGCTCAAGAAAACAGGCATCACCACGAGAATGTTTTATTCCCTGGGATCAAACAGCTGCTTAGGTTGGGTTAGGCTTCACAATCAAACTCTGAATCCAGCAGAACATATTTTCTCCACCTTTTGAAACTGACTTCAAATCTATTGAAAAATGAACATATCTGTCTCAGGAAACAGAACCCCAGAGTTGAGAAAAGTTAGGTTTGAGTCACCCAAGGGTCCTTGACAATTTCCACACAGTTCCTCTCCAAAAGTAATTGGACTGTGAGGGGTTTAAAGAAGGCCAATGCGGTGTCAATTAAAAGGGAAAATATGAGTATAGATACCACTTCATTGTGTGTATTTCTAATGTTGGTTTACAGAAAACTCACGAGGAGACAGAGCTGTTTCAGCGAGCAGTCAATTAGCTGCAGCTTGGCCTCTCTCGTGTTCATGAAGTAGACACAGGCCCAATTAGAGAATGCATAGGACTGACAGTTGTAATGCTTGTTTTCTCACAAACACCCACTGTGTTGAGGGGTCAGTGACATATAGAGTTTGGAGAAGCTTTGGAGTAAGACATGTTTATCTGCATTGAGTATAGAGACTGTCTATATACACAGCTCTTTAAATGTTACGATCACTTGGGAGATTGGATAAAAGTATGCCAAAAACAAGTTTAACAAATAAATAGCTTTTTGACCAGTGGCTTCCTTTTCTGCTTCAAATATTTGCACCCTCACTCAGTTTGAATCCCCCCCCCCCCAACAAAGCCCTGGTGTCCAGGTCTGCTTGCTCCCAGGTTGAGGTAGTAGGTTGTATAGTTGAGAATTACACCCCAGGAGATAACTGTACAACCTCCTAGCTTTCCCTGAGGTATGCATGGCACTCTGCACAGCTGGATCAGAACAATCCAATCTTACTACTGTACGAGTCACACCAAAAAAAAAAAAAAAAAAATCTAGCTTTCTGCTTGGTACTGTACGTGGTCAGTAACAATCCAGACTGTTTGCTGATGGAGCGGCAGAAGAGACTGAGCTCTGCTTTCCACTTTTGGGCCTGTGACGCCAGTCTGTTAGTCTGTATGTGTGTTTGTGCGTTGAGGGTTGATCCCTGACTCATTTGATATTTTTGGACTTATATATAAATATTACACATATTAAATACGACCTCTTTACAAATCCAAATATTATTTTAAAAGAGATGTTGTCAGAATTAAACATTTTGTTAAAATGAATCTATTTGTGTTTTTGTTGATAAAATGTCACTGAATAGTGAAGAATGTCCGTCACAGTTTCCCAGTGTCCAAGGTGATGTCTTCATGTAGTTTTTTTTATATTCAGTTTACTCATAGAGAAGATCTGTAATATTCACACATGAGAAGCTGGAACTAGAAACATGAAAACTGACTTTAACTATTTATTATCAGAATTGTAGCAGATTCATTTTCTGACACTGAAACATGTTCATATATATTATTATTGCATTACTATGATGTAGGACCTGTGTCATAAAAGCGGATGACTGTGGTTGGTTGATGTCTGATTATTAAATAATTAAAATAATTTCGTTTGTATTTTGACGTGTAGGATGCGTGTTTATGTGTCTGAGAGTTGCCCGCAGTATTTTGTGCGTTGGTTGATTTTAGGCCAGGATTGTTGGTCTGTGCGCAGCAGCCAGGTAGAGAAGCTCTGCACTCTTGTACAGAGCTGATGGCACTGACGTGAGAGCTTTTGAAAGCACGCTGCGGTTTGGAAACATCAGTTCATTTCCATTCTGAGGTGACGTTTTATTATTTGCTCGGTGATAACCTTGTGGATGCAGATGGCTGTGTGAAAGAAGCCCCCCCGCCCCTGCTTCAGTCTTGTTTGTGGGATGACAGATAGCTGTTGTAAAGGATATCAGACACAAAGGAAAGAAAGTGTGAGAATGGAGCACGAGCCTCAGACAGCACCATACCAGTCCGTTTACGAGCACTAAAATCAGTTGTCATCATGAACAATTATTGTCATAATATTTCCAATCAGCAGACGCAGACTGCGCAGAAACCACTGCTGTCAAAATATCTGACGTGAAATATTGTGACACTCAGGGAGGAATAGGATATTTACTGAAGATGAACAACTCAAGCAACTCACACTAAATTCCTCAAATAATACAGCATGGCACTGGGTTCCTGCTCATGGGCAGTTCCCGCTCGGCCCCTTCCCTCTACATCTTTCTTCCATTACCAGCTGACATTTTACTATCAAAGAGAACCCTTTCATTTCTTCTACTACTCTGTACGAGGACTCTGTATTTTGGTGTAAATCTGCTGGCAGCAGTGAGGGGAGCTGCCTCTGCTCGGTTTGTAGCTTCTAACACTCCCAGTGCAGCCGTGGCATGTGTGTATTAGCCTTCACACTGTACTGTATACACTGAGAATATACTGAGGCCTGGCAGTCGTCTGCCTCCACATCTTCCAGTATGTGTGTGTATTGTTGCACAGCTGAGGTAATAGATAGAGGAGCAAAAGACTGCCCCCTGTTGGATAACTCTGTGAGGTGTCCAGCTGTGGGAGGCTCTGATTTGGTGACTTTGCAAATGGTGGAACATGAAGCAAGTGATTTCACAGGGTAATATGGTTTTACTGAAGTGAAATGTATACTTTTCAGTGATTGTGTGTGTGCACACACGTGTACTCCTGTGAGTGTGTGTGTGTGTGTTTGTGCATGTGTGGTACGATGCATTAATTCAAACCAGAACAGAAAGTGAGAGCTCCGTGAGTTTCATGTGGTCTGTCTTCTCCTTCATTTCCCTCCTTCTTCACCTCTGTTCTCTCTCTCCATCATATAATATTGTTCATGTTTGTGTTACCAACAGTCTGCGTGATATTCCAAGACTGTTTTTCACCTCAGTTTATATATTTTCCCACTTGTTTTCTGTATTTCAGTGTCAAATTTCATTGTTATAGAATCTAATTATATCAGCATTTAATAATGCTAAAATATAATGTATCTGATAATTTTATGAAGTGATGTCATTGCATGTTTTGATGAGCTTTGCTCGTGCACTTTATTTTGCACATTTCATTTGTTTCATTTTGATGGATATTAGTTGATTCATCTCAATTTCAATTCAGAAACAGAAGTCTATTACAAAAGAAAACAGAATAAAGTAAAAGCAATTATAAAATACCACTAATTAAACTACTATTACTACTATTACTACTACTACTAATAAAAATAATAATAATAATAATGATAGCAGAAAAATTACAGAAACATCCCCTTCTTGAATCTTTCTTTTCATTATCACTGTTGCCATAGCAATGACCTCAGTGAGCCATCAATCAATTGTGACAAGCTGCCAGTCAATCACTCAGGCCAACTGTGCAGCTGCTTTAGCCATCCAGCGAGTGTGTCCTGCTCATCACCTTGCCCTGCCAGTGTACAAACACACACACACACACACACACACACAACATCCACAGTGTTTTCTCGGATGTGTGGGCTAACATGACAGATCTGGGTCTCTCTTGATGTACTACTTGGCTAGCTGGGGCTGATTCCTGGCCATTACCAGCAGATAATACTTAAGGAGATTGAAATGGGTTCGGTAAATCAATGGCAATGAGCCGTCATTTAAATTAATACAAAGTTTATCATTCACCTTGTGCAAAGATCTTGTTTTACTCCCTTTTGCAGTGAAATTCATTTAAGTATTTCAGTTTCATAGCCATATGTATTTTCTGTGTTTGGGCATAGCTGCTGTACTTCTGCACCTGTCTCTGCATGTTCACGTGTGTGCATAGTATGTACGTGTGTGTGTGCAGGCGTGTGTGAGCCTTTGTCTTCTTGCTGCAGGCTCTCACCATCAAAGCGGGCTAATATTAGCGCCTTGCCGAAGACTGTCTCTATCTGGACACAAAGCAGGTGATAAATGAGGATATCTGTACTCTCTCCCTCTCTCGCACTGTGTGTGTGTGTGTGTGTGTGTGTACATATACATGTCAACAGGGAGATTTTAAAATTGGTAGCATCAGTGTTTTTTTTTTTTTTTTTTAGGGGGGGAGTAAACCGAGGAGCGTGCTGTAGATCCAGATGCATGGTTTTCTCCCGCAACTGCAGCTGTATAGAGATAGAAAAACAGCACAATGCGCCGTCTGCCAGACAGCAGTCAAAGAGGATTGGAGATTAGCCGGGCTGCAGACACAGTTGGTCGATCAGTCAGTCAAGGAGGGAGGGAGCAAAAGAAAAGCAAGAGGGCAGTGTGGTCTCAGAGATTTTTCTTTTTTTTTTTTCCTTCCCCTTCACAGTCTCTCTGGGCCCCGTCGCTGATTTGAGCCTACAGTCGGTTGTACGTCGTCACTCTCCTTCTCTACTCCATCTGTTCCTCCCCCCTCCATCTCTCCTCTTTCTCTCCTTCCTCCCTCCCTGTCTCTCAGTCTCTCTCTCACTCACTCACAAAGCCTGGGGGAGCAGTGGAGATTAAATGTAGCCTCTATAAGCCAAATCACATCATATAGCAATGTTTCTATGGCCCCTTCTCTCTCACACTCTTTCTCTCTCTCAATCTTACTCTGTCTCTGTCTGTCTCTCCTTGTCTTTCTGAAGGGATAGTATGAATGATGGCGGCCCGTGTGAGACACAGAATAAGATGAAAGAAAGAGACTGGAAAAGTGGATTTTTTTTTTTTGCATGCACACAGAAGAGAGAGACAGAGAGAAGAGAACACAGGATTTGTTTTATGGGTGGAAAACGGACAGCGGCAAGGTGGAAAAAACAACGCAAGGAGGACTACTTTCTCGCGCTACCCCCCCCACCCCCACCCCCCACCCCCAAACTCTCTCCCTCTCTTTCTCCCTCTCTCGCCTGATACAGACGAAAAGAGGGCCTCTGGCTGTAAGCGAATACAGCTGTGAGGCAAATTAATGGATGATATTTCTCTCCCCCCTTCTCCTTTTTTTCTTTTTTTTTTGTTTTTCCTCCTGCCTATCAACACGGGAAGGACAATGAGCCAGTGGGGGGAAAAAAGAAAGAGTACAGGAAAGACAGAGAAAAGGGAAGAGTACTAATATTGGAGAGAAGGAAAGGGGTGAGAAGAAGGGAGAAGGGGGATGTGGGGGGGGTCATGTTTTTTTCCTGCCTTCCCTCCTTTCCAGCTCTGCATGTGATTGAAAGAGAGAGAAACAATGTGAGGGAAAAGGGCAAAGAAGAGAGAAAGCGGAGCGAGACAAGAGATCAGCAGGCGCATTCGTTTTAACTTGGATTTGTGCGTGTGTGTGTGAGAGTGAGAGAGAGAGAGAGAGACAGTGTGTGTGTGTGTGACAAAGTGTATGTGAAGGTGTGTGTGTGCATTTTTTCTCTTTCTCACCAACCTGCCGCAAACCTGCAGGTTTGGATTTAATGTAAGTAGAGGCTAAGGAAAGGCAAATGAGTGTGTCACTGT
Source organism: Toxotes jaculatrix (assembly GCF_017976425.1). NCBI lineage: Eukaryota > Metazoa > Chordata > Actinopteri > Toxotidae > Toxotes > Toxotes jaculatrix. The sequence continues at coordinate 24,746,762 of NC_054402.1, read as the reverse complement.
TTTGTGTATGCAATGCTTACGTGTGTGTTGTGTGTCTGTGAGGGTGTGTGTGTGTGTGTGTGTGTGTGAGAGAGAGAGTATGTGTGTGTGTGTGCACCCCCCCCCCCCCCCCCCCCCCCCACCACCCTCTCTCCCTTCGGTGAGGCAGCATACTGGTATGCTTCACTGGCACTATGGCCCTGGCTGCAAGCACTGATTCTGTGGCTCGATGCTCGCTCTTTTAATTTCCCTCTCCCTGCGTCTCGCCTTTTCCCGCTCTCTCTCTGTATGTCTCTCATTTGCTGTCTTGCCACCTACCTGTTCTATCCAACCTTTAAGTATCACTTCCTTTCAGCGTTTCGTTTTCTGGGAAGACGAATCGTCTCGCTGACTCTCTCTCGCGACTCTTCTCCCCAGACTGCTCACTCTCGCTCTGCGTTTGTGTGTGTGTATGTGTGAGTGAAAGAGAGAGAGAGAGGGAGAGAGAGCGACAGATAGAGGGAAAGAGAGCGTGCACATGGTTCATTACAGCTTGGTCCTACCACCCATCCTCATGCCTCTTTTTCTTTTCTCTGTCCATCTCTCTCTCTTGCCATTTATTTCGCCTGACTTTGAGCAGCTTGCCAGACGGACCAGCCTTGTCCTCGTGTCGTGAGCATAACAGGAATCTTGTTGGTGTGCTGTAAGTTTAAATCTGAGCTTTCTGTTTCTCTTTCTGTCTCCTTTTTTCTACCCCTCCTGAGCAGGCAGCAAGATAGAAGAACGAGTGAGGGGACATCCTGGATCCAAAGGGGAGGGTGAGTCGGTACCAACAAATACTCTTCCTCTCCACTCCCCTCTAAGCTCCCCATCTGTTTCCTAAGCTTTAGACCACCATGGTAGCATGAAGGAGCCGTAGAGCTTTGTTATCTGGCTCTTCTTTTTCTCTGTGCAGCCTCTCCAGAGGATTCACAAACCACGCTGAATGGGAATCTGCGCTAGTAATGATCGAGCAGACACTGAATGATTTTATTAACAGTGCGAGATGTGACAGTCAGACGAGCATGCAAGTCATCATGTCAGATGGATTGTTTGACGCTGTGCGGTCTTAGCCTCAGATTTCGATGGTGTAACCGATGCATCCACACGGGGCTTTTGTCTTGTACGTCCGTGGCAATAATTAGAAATCATCTGCTGATTTTGATTTTCCCTGAGACAGCGGGAGAGCTGTGGGCATACTGTACAGCAGCAGGCTCTGTACCTGATAGCAGGAGGCATTTTTCAAAGTGCTGTATTGTTCAGCTGAGATGGGGGAGGGGGCAAGGGAGAAATAGAGAGAGAGAGAGAGAGAGAGAGAGTTGGGGGGGGGGGGGGGGGGGGGCTGGCCAATGTTGTGTCTGGCTGAGGCTTGCACTTGTATGTTCACGAATATACATGGGGGAAGTGGAGGTTGCAATGAGCGTGCTCAATTAATGTATGTAATTTCAGAGTGTGCATCTGATGTGTAGCTGCATGTCTGTAACCGGCAGACGTGGCTCTGTATAGAGCAGATCCTCAGACACTCTGAGTCCTCATTTGACTTAAAGACAAGTTCAGTACATGGATGCTTTCTTGTTCAGGACCACGTGAGATTTCTTTTAATGCCTACATAGAAAACAAAGAAGGAGTGAAAAATCCAGAGAGGAGCTGAATTCTGCTGTGTGAGGTAGAAAATGTGTCTCTCTCCGTCCCTGAGACCCTAACTTGTGACGTTGTGCTTTCATGTCCACGGGTTAGGCTCTCGGGAGCTGGGAGGGATGCATGGCCAGCACTATCTGCCGCACGTTCCTCATTCGAACAATGGCGATCAGAGGAGGAAGGCCATGGCGCAGTGAGCTAAGGCGTTCACCGCGCACCGTGTTGCACTTTTCAGCGTGGCTCACTCCCTGCTGATGTTGCATGTCACCTTGGCTCGTATCCCTCTGTTGCACCGTGCATATGATGGAATGTGGATTAAGGCGATACCGGGGATGGACTGGTGAATGGTGAAATGTCAGGGGTTGGATGGGGATGTAGCGGCATGAATGATGTTTGAAGGGTCATGTGACAAACACAGCATGAGCTGTAGTGTCTCGATGGGTGACAGGAAGCTGTCATCTTTTAGCTATAGAGCCTTGATTGCATCAGTATTGACCACTGACACAGGGTCTACACTAATAATCGGAATTGGATATTTGCCTGAAATACTGCCTGTTTGGCATCATGCTAATATATCACTTTGATCCAAATTCACTCATCAATGAAGACACACGAATGAACTCTCCACTTCGGAGGGATAACGTTCTCTTGTACTGAATACTTGCAGTTTTTTAGCATCTAAGCTAATCATTTAGCTGTCCGGTTGCAGAACAAAAAAAAACTGTCCAAGCAGAATGCTAACTGGAGACTAATGCTTGTTAGCTGGTAAAAGAGCAGCTAAACAGCTGGTTAGCATCAGTAGCTTATGAGAGATAATGCTAATGCTGAGGTGAGAGCATTAACCTCTTCATACACCAGTGAACACTGTTAAGTAAAGAAGCATCTGTTGGTGAGATAGCTCTTTGTTTCTGCAGCAGGCCTGGCTGTCTCTGTGTGTGTGTGTGTGTGTGCCTTTATGACTTGAGAGCAGCACAGAGTAATGTTGAGCGTGACGATAACAGCTCTGTACATTATGTGCTTGACCTCAGTGAACCCTCGGCGATGTTAAAGTTCACTCACTCATGCTAACACAAACGTAAAGGTGGCAGTGAAGACACACTCACAGAGCGGCAAGTGATGTCCACTGAGAATAACCTGCGGTGCCTTTTGCCACTAGGTGACATGGCTGCGGTCCATGATTCATATTTAAAGTGCTTCTAAATGTGTTGATTTGATTCTGGTGTCTAGCTGCAACTAGAGTGACAGCACACTTTGTCATCGATAGTAACGAGGATCCCACTTGCTGACTTTGCTACTATGACCAATCAAATTGTTGTTCGAAGTAGCACGTGGCGGCTTTTCGGGGTACACGTCCATTTTCGTTTGAATCTTGATGTTCTTTTCTCTTCTTACCGATTGTTTAAGGGTTAGTTTACAATTAAGTCATCCTCCCTTTCACTTTACAGTTTGTTCTGGGGGGGGGGGGGGGGGTCACTCTCCTGAGACCCATTTGCAGAATATATTTTTTAACAGCAGCAGCTCTTTGACAGCATGATTCATCAATATTTGACTTAGCCTCTAATATCTGATTTTAATGGGGCATAGCGTGAATATTGATGATGGTTCGTATTCGTGGATGCTTCCCTTTATTTAAATGGATCCTAAACTCCACGCACTTGTGGATTTTAGCTAGTGCGAATGGTGCTGGGTTCTAGACATTAATCACGTTAGTGGTTGTGGATGAGCCAACTGCATGGCCTTTCAGCTAGTTTGACATGTTCTTTGTTACAGGATTTCTTACATTTGTATACGTTATTTGCTTGAATTGCTGCACGTATATTCAACACCTACAGACTATGGCTGGTGTCTCAGATCACCGCGAGCCTAAAGATTCATTTCATTTGATCAATACATGCCTCGTTTTTTCATCAGCACGACAGTTTGCGTTCAATTTTGACCTTTAAAAGTATATTTAAAATTGTCTATCCTTGAGTGGAATTTATTCAGCCGATAATAGCTGAAAATGATCTGCGTTCAAGGTTCATTTTGTCTTGAGGTATCACCTCTGATCGTGTGGATTCCCTGAGAAGCTTCCGTCCTGTTGTTAATGAACTAATATGGATTTTAACTTGAACCCCCTCTGCGCTGGTAAGCTGCTGCTTTAGCAATTTTTCTTATGTAATGCCTCTGTGAGCCCCGTCTCTCTCTTTTTCTACCATCTCTCTGCCTCAAAATCGTTTTTTATTTGTTCAGCTCGGTGAACAAACACTAACCTGGAGCGAGTTAGTGTCTAGCCGGTAAGCTCGAAAAGGGCTGCAGGCTTGCTCTCCATTGTTCGGCTGCTCCGCACACTGTCTGTACACTGTGTCCCCATGGCTGAGGCAGACGTAGAGGATAGACAGACAGACAGAGAAACTGGTGTTGATTGAATTTTTTACAAAAAGGATCTGGACCAATCAGTGTTATCTTGACATGATACAGATGAGACAGTTTGCATCTGGAAAGCCTCTGAGCGTGATTCTGATCTGGTCTAACATTTCATACAGATTTAAACTCAAAGATGGATGATAATGTTAGTGTTATTCTTTGATTCAGAGGTGATTGTTCAAAATTTATTACAACCTGCTCATATATCAGTAGATCTCAGAGATGTACAAACTTTCGGTTGAAGTCTTCCACAATGTTCAAGCATTTGTGGCTCAAAATGTTGGATCTTCCTGTATTGGTTGACTCTGAATGCCAGCAGACGGCTGTTGACAGTTGTAATCCCTTTTAAGGTGAACCTTTGTTAAGGTGGACTGTGGAAGGTGAAGTGGACAGCCAACAAATGCTTTAAACCTGGTCACCAGGGCAGTTCAGGTGTATGTGTGGAGGCTACAGTATTTTGGGTGGGTTTCTGCAGGGTTACGCCCAAACCGCGTCCAGAAAACGTTTGAGAAATAAACCCATTTAGGTTGAAAAATAAAAGTGAAATTATTTATCTGAAAGATCACCCAACACATTTTGAAAAAGCATCGAACGAGGTGACAGACAGTTGGCGATGAGCCTAGACTCTTTGTGGCAGCAGGGGTGGTTTCTCTCGGTGCTGAGTTTACAGTAACCATTCTGCAGTTTTTTTCTGCCACTCCCTTCAACGCACAGCCTGCTCTCGGCTGCAGGCGGGAGAAACACATGCATCAGTAATCAGAGCTGGTCAGTGTATGTGTGTGTGTGTGTGTGTGCTTCCTACTGTAGCTGTCAAGCATGCCCGCGTGTTTGTGTGTGCATGTGCGTTTAGCAGTGCTTCACACTGCAGAGGGGTTCGCTACCCCTTCCTTCCAGTCAGTTGGTGAATGAATGAAGATGGCGTTGCAGCGCCACCTGGGCCCTCCCACGCTGCCTAATACCCACTACCTATGTCACCGGAAAGCTGAGGGGGTCATTTTTTGAATAGTTGCACACCTGTGGCCTATTTACTTGCCACATAGCTGAAATTGCTGAGGCACTTCTCAGTACTGTAGCTTGGCCGACTTTAAGAGATTTAGAATTTGGGGCAGATCCAGTACTTTCATCATTTTTCTTGTTGGTTTTTTTTTTTTTTTTTCCACTCAGACTTTCGGTCTGTGTATCAGCTGCCAAACTGTATGCTGTTTCGTCTGCAGTCTGAGCGGTTTTAAATGTGCTGGTGGGGCGGATGAGTATGTTTTCAGTATGATTTGTCTACATCTGTGTATGTGTATGTGTATGTGTGTGTGTGTGTGTGTGTGTGTGTGTGTGTGTTTGTCCTTCCTGACTCTGGCTAAGGCCAGTTTAAAGGAGCTTGGGGATTGTGCGCAGCCACATCACACCAGCAGATTAACCAGACTACACACTAACCTCATTAATCTGAGAGAGACTAATGTCACAAACAATGTGTCAGCAGTCACACACACACACACACACACACACACACACACACACACACACACACATTTAAAACCATTCCTTTTGTCTTTATCAAATAGAAAGCCAGGTATTGATGACTGGAGGCCGAGGCAGAGCCCGTCCGCTTTTCTTCCCCAGCGGGCGTCAGTGTCAGTGTTTTCCCGCGCCAGGTCATGTTGGATTTAAAGACAGGCTGGAAATCCCCTGATGAATCAACATTTAACACTTTGCTGCCACATCAACCAAAAAGCTGCAAATGTTTTTTTGGACGTTTGAAGGAAAAGAGCTTAAGCACATTGGCTGCAGTTAATGTTTTGGATAATTTTTTTTTTTTCTCTTTTTTTTACTTCAGCAGCCTTGATACCAGAAAGCTTTGCACATGTATGTTTGCACAGAGGTTTGATTTTGGGGTTTCAGGTTGGTTTCTTTTTGTTTTTAAACTGAGCTGGAAAGATTCTGAAGGACTGTTTGACTGGATGTGAGTTCTGTAGGAAGATGTTAAATCATTTCCAGACGTGCTCTGTGTCTTTCAGAGGGTCCTAAAACACCCATATTTAACATATTGGTCTTTTATCTTACTGTTTTCAATGAGTCTTTGAGTAGAGCTGCAACAATTGGCTTATTAACTGATTAGCTATTTTGATAATTGTTTAATCCTCTCAGTCATTTTATTAAGCAAAACTGCCAATTTTTGCTGCTTCCAGCTCTAATCTGGATATCTTTGGGTTTGGGATTGTTGGTCAGACTAAACAAAAAAACGCAGACATCAGTTTGGACTGTTGGAAATTGTAATGTTTTCAATATTTTCAGACCTTTTACAACAAAACAATTAATGGATTAATTGAGAAAATAATCAACAGATTAGCCGATAATGAAAATTATTGTTATTTTTTTATTCCACACAAGAAAAATGAAGTGTCAGAGCAGAAAAAGTCATGTACAGTATATAAGCAGTGTTTAGGGTGGAAACAATTAATCATCAATTAATTGATTATTCCATAGACAGAAAATAATTGGCAACTATTATGATAATTGATTAATCTTTTCAGTCATTTTTAAACATAAATGCCAAACATTTTCTGTTTTTAGCTCCTCCATTATGTGTGTTGCCTTTCCATGTCTAATGTGTCGACTGGACATCTTTGGGTGTTGGACTAATGAAACACTGGAAGACGTCACCTTGGACTTTATATTAAACAGCTATTTTCTGACATTTTATTGAAATAATTGGTACATTAACAGATGATAAACAGAGGATAATAATCATTATTTGCAACCTGCTTTGGTTATCTTTAAATTTGACAATACGTTGTAAATGGTAGAAGTGAAACATAAAAGATGTAGTATCTGCTCGTGGATAAGATCTAAGGGAACTTTTTTGAGTGTCTTAGGTTCAGAAGAAAGTACAGGAAAGGTTGCATAGTCTTTAAGAATCTTTAAAAAACATAATATAAACATTATTTGCATGTACTATGTATTATTAAATACAGTACTGTACAATATTGCAATCTGAAGACACAAGACACAGCCCTCCATTATTTGTGACTGTTAGCTTCTTGTCCTTGTTTTAGCTTCATGTCTTCTGTATGTGTATCACTGGAAACCCTAGTCAGAGTCCCTGTGTGTCCAAACATGCTTGGCCAATAAAGTTGGTTCCTTTTTTTTAAAGGTCTGTTTTTTCTTTTTGTTAGTATTTTTAGTTTTAGTTGTTTCATGCTTTATTATTGTATAGGGCAGACACTTATAATGTATAGTTTACTACTTTCTTTGTGGGATCAAGTGAAGTTGTCTTATCGCATATGCTATGCAATGCTATGTATACTATGAAGCATTTGTTCAATTTACAAAATTGCTGTCTTCATAATCTGATGTTCATGATATCTGACAAAAGGCAGACAAGGCCAAAGCAGTTGTAAGCCAAGCTACAATACTTATTTCCTGCTTATATTTTAGCATGACACTGCAATATCCATGACCTGTTGTGACCCGCCCAACAACCTCAGATTCAAGGAATCACCTTCAACTTGCTTCTTTCAACCGTCTTTTCTCATTCGTAACTCTACTGCTTTCATTTTCTTCCAGCTCGCTTGTTCTGTATCTCACCTGTCTGCTCTGTGACTTGACTTTGCATATTGGCAGTGTTTTAAATTTCGTACTCTAATAAATTTCCATTTGTCAGTTCTGTTTTATCTATGCAATATGTCATTAACTGATATCCCAATATACTGTTCAGCTCAGTAACACTGAATTGTATGTGTAGTCTATGTTAGTGAAAATAAATGGTCACTTTCATATTATTCCATTGAAAACTTCAAATATATGCAAATGTAACATGTTATATTCTGTTATGAGCAGACAATTTTGTTTGTCCTCGTTTGTCTACACACTTAAAATCATAGATAGTATAGAGTAAACGTTATGTGATGTGATTCAAATGAGACTCGAAGATTTATGTGTTAAATATACCTTTGTATCGCAGTGTTGTGTTTTAATGACTGCAGGTCATATTTTACAACATTGCTGATGATTAAACAACATTATAATATTTTGTAATAAATAAAGCAGTGATGAGGGTAGAACAGTAAGTCCAGTGTTCTCTTCAGATGTGTGGTGTTGAGATAGGGACGTCTTACAGTTGTGTCTAAATAAAGTCTTAACTGTTGTCATTTCACATGATTATCAGTTCCTTCCACTGCGGTGCTTATTAATAGAAGCTCTAAATGAATGCTGAGATTTTGCCATCTGACATGTTTTACATTTTATCTTTGGAGATATTTTTATATCTTCTTAAAAGCTTGAATTTGTCTCAACAAATACCAGTCCCTTGGCATGATGTGTGTTTCTGCAGAGCTGCCAATTTTACGGCCTCTCCCCTGCTGACAATATACATTAAGCAGTAAATGGACCTAAACAAAGATAAAAAGACAACAAACAAGCAGCAGCAAGTTCTCAAAAGTCAGTGCAGAAATTAGTCCACATGATTTGGAATTGGATGTAGGCATTTGTGTATGGTTAGTTGAACAGGTTACAATACCACAATAATACATTATTAATTCATGTGTTGTGGTAATTCTCTACATAAATACTGTAAATATTTAATTAGTAATGCAAATATCCATTTTATTTTAAGTACGCAAATATTCATAAATGTTTCACCTGCCAAAATCAAGAACAAGCTTTATGTGTTTTTAATGTGTTCACACTGATTTTGACAAGAGGAAGAGAAATGTAAACTTCAGTGGTATCACTCTGGTGCTCTGCTAATGTGCTGTAGCCTATAGTGTATGTGAAGTTTGTCCCAATATTGTTGTTCAACAGCTTTGTCTTTCTCTCTCTTCCAGCTTATTAGAACAGGTCAGTACATGTCGGTGAATGGTCCTTGAACATGAGACGGATATGACAACCACACTGAAGCAAGCTTCAACTGCCCATACACACATTTTTGTGAACTACAGGATATCTTGACCGGGACATAAAACCTGTACTGATGTGCAAGCACACACACTCACATCTAGCTAAAAAAAAAAAATGTTAATTTGATTCTAAAATGTTTTCCACAGTAACTTAAATGTCCTTTTTTTGTAATACAAACATGATTTGATTAAAATAAAACATTTATTGAAAATGCCCTTTTGTTGAATTATTTCAAGAAATTCTTCCAAATTTTGTCCTAACTTTTATTATTTACTATTTTTTACCATGCATAATAAGTAATAAGTATGCTAGTATTTGGTATGCTAGTACCAGCTATCTGTTGGCATAACTAGGTGTTAGCATTTGCCATTTCCTAACACCTATTTAATATTCCAATAAATTTCACACATTGTGCTAACACATATGTTTACGTTATGCTGTTACAGTTGGCTCCATGCTAACAATGGAGCATACACTGTGCTAAATAACATTGATGATGGCTCTTAGCGACTTTAGCATGCTCCTTGCCAAGTAATAATGGGCCCCGTGCTAACATTTTAGCACACAGTAACTTATGTTCAGTGATGGTGGACATCACAGTAAGATAATTTACGGTACTATGTGATAGTCCACTGCTTTTTTTTTTTTAAATATTGCCCTATGCTAATATTTTAGCATACATGTTGTTGAGTGGTAAAGGGTTTCATACTAACCCTATATAACATACTTTATGCTAAAGCCATAAAGGCCAAAAGTAGACTTGAATTTTGTTAGTCCCATTGCTTTTATTTTTTTAGCTGTGTAGTTGACAGAGCAAAGCAGGAGCAACAGAATGGTAGGATGTTAACTTTACAGAATGACCTCACCACAAAACCAGCCTTAACCCTAACTGTGATGGAAGTAGGGAAAGACAATAGAAACGGAGAGCAGCTCCAGTGCTGCATGAAGTCGTCTAGGCTACTTTTGGACCAGATGTTGGTACAACCTCCTCCACTGCTGTCCAGTATGACTGAGTGTTCGTGCTGACAGTGCTGTCAACAGTCCAGCAGGAGGGACCCTCTGCAGACTTTAGTGTGGGGGAGGCTCTGCAGGTGAGCTGAATTGACACTAACTGTGCAGGAGAGTGAATTATATATTCGTCATATATCAGTAATAATTCTGAGTGTTAATAAAAACAAAAATATCTGCAGCCCCACATAAGAAAAAGTATGAACCAGCAAACCAGAAACACATGACAAATTGATATACTGCATTCATTCCTGGAGTTGTTTGGGGATGAAATGTCTTTTTGCGGTGTCCATTTAACCCCAACATGCCCCCTCTACATTCACGATTCATCACATTTCCAAGAATTACTCTAAAATCCCCAAGAGTTCCTGCCTGGACCTGTTACAGGCTGCTTTTGGTTTTACGTTCAGTAGTGTGATAACAACAGGAATATGGGCATGTATAGAGCTGATGCAGCAAGATGGTTAGATGGTTAGTAACTTCAGCAAACAGAGAGATTGGAGAATTGAGATTGCTTAACTGTGAGAATTCAAGACAGTCATACCCTTTCTTCAAAACACAACATGTCCTGCACTGCATTTTGAACACTGAGGGCTACCACCAAATAAGACATTTTGAAGAATATGGATTTGTGCATGTTTTGGAAATTGATCATTAAAGAGTAAAGTCCCACTACACCACAACCTGATGTTTTTTGACTGTTTTTGATCAACTGAAAGATTTTCTCATTCTCAATCTCAAGGCTTCTTTAAATATCAGAGCTGGTCATTATAAAAACCATGCTGATACATCTACATTAGGGTAGATCATTGAAAAAGGAAAAGCACACTATAGATAAATGGATCCCACACTTATACCCTTCACTTGGTTAGATGAGATCTTCAAGAATGCATAACAGTGTTACTGGTTATTAGTAGGCTCAGTGAGACTGTTATATTTTTTTCTGTATTGGTCTTATTATATTTGGAAAAATAGTACAGCATGGCATCCAGTCAATGTCTTTGAATTTGTAAAAGAGAAATTTAAGTAAATAAAAAATAAAATTCCATCTGTTTTAAAAGGGGCAAAATCAATTGATTCAATGATTATTATTTCTGTCAACATGTGGAACATTAAATTCAAATTAAATTATAAGCTGTAAATGCTGACTGTGCTATGTGTTGTTCTGAGTTATTTCATCAAATTATTTTTCATTTTTGGCAGCCAGCCTGTGAGGAATGGACAGTGGGCCTATACTTGTGCTCATTCTTTTAGCATGAAAACACACACTTCATTATTTGTTCAGTGTTAAAATGACAACACAAAGCCTCAGAATCACAACCAATCATAAATGATTTTGGTTTCTGTTTCCTGCTAATTACCAGGTAAGTTTATCAGTGAGCCAGTGCACAGAAAATTGTTGCCTCCCTTTTGTAGAAGAGAAGAATTTAAAGAAAATTTAAAGAATTAAAAAAAAAACTAGAATAAGACAGAATATCCAATTATCAATGCCAGTAATTTAAAGGACATTCTCAGATACAAAAAAACAAGTAAACTATCAGGAGCACTACATGAATTAACATTCTGTGGTTCAGATCCTGTCAACTTCAGTATGTTTTAACTTGAATTCAGTCTGGAACAAATCATACAGACTGTATACTCAGACAGTTTGTCAGCTCTGTGATTTCCCATCCTTCTCACCTCAACACGACTTCATTAACAGTTATTTTGTGAGTTGACTCTGTGTGGTCGCCATGGAACCACATGGAGTACAGATTACAGCTCTTTAAACAACACAGTGAAAATGAATCAGTATTCACAGCCTGAGGAATGGCATTGTTTTTAAAGGGAAGTGATAATGCATACTTTTGACAGTAGTTGCAGTCATACATTTTAAGGATGTCTTCGTTCCTATTGTGAGTATTTTCCATTTTTGTCAAATATGCGTAATGTGTTCATCTCAGTTCGTTTCATTGCAGCCTTTAAATGGTCAAATCTTTAAAAAAAAACCCACAAATGTCAACCATGAGTGTTGGAACAAAGATGTAAAGGCAGAGAGAGAACAGCGACAGCGTAAAGCTGAATCTCTTGCTCTCTCTATCCCTCCATCTCTCGCTCGCTCTGCCTGTAAATCCATGCTGAAATTTGGCTCTCACACTTTGGAGCTCTCTGCAGCCAAAAGTAGGCCAAAAGCCATCTGAGGACAGGGCTCAGAGAGAGACAGAGAGAGAGAGGCAGAGCGAGGCAGGGAGGCAGAGACAGGCAGCTCAGGGAAAATGACTGACAGTAAATGATAGAGGACATGACGACAGAGATGATTTATATTATTTTGCACCTTTAAATCCTATTCATCATCTGATTTCTGGCTCTATTTTAGCAACTCGTCTTTGAGATTACACAGTTTTTTTTAAAGATGATTGCTTGGTTTGAAATTGATATTTTTAATTCTTAATTAAGGTAATTTAATAAAGAGCAGCATTTAGACAAAGATATGAAGGATATCAGCTCTGCACAGAAAGCAGTATTAATTAAACTCCATACGACGCTTCAGGTCTACAGTATTACCCATGTAGCTGCTGAGCACATTTAGAAGAATCTCTCTGGTCCAAAATCTGAACAAATATAAATATGAAAAATGTTGTTGCATTTTGCGTGGAATTGGATCACATAAACTAACAGACTACAAGAGCTGTGTTTAGGGAGGGAAAACAGTGATTTAAAAAAAAGGATGGTACAGGATATATTTCTTTCTCCTTTTAAAACCGTTTAAAACTCCGTTTAAAACTTCTGTAACTGATGTTTAAATGAACAAAAATGCAAAACTGAAAAAAAAACAAAAACAAACAAACAGTATGAAGTATGAGATGAGCATTAAACTTAAACATGTCCAAAACCGTCCCACAGACTTTTTAATACATCTAAAATTCTCTTCATTATATTTGTGTGCCTTTTCCTTTTCCAAATATTAAAAAACAATTCTTGCTGTGATGAAATTTCCATGATTTGATTTTGAAGCATCTCAGGAAATGCTTCTGTGGGTCTGAATGCAATTAATAAACTTAGGATTCGGATTAATAAAAAAATCTATTATATATATCATAGTAATAATATGAAATATCAAATAAAAATATTACTCATGTAAAAACATATATGTACACATATAATTTGATTTTATGCTTTGCAGCATTTCTTGATCTTTCTTGTTTTACCTCTGCAACATATTTGTCAGTTAGAAAAATGTGTGTTCACTGCTTTTCATCTTAAAGCAATTCATTCCACACAGGTAACAGTGTTCACTGAGTTAACTAAAGTGATACTTAAAGTTGGGTTTGAATAAATAACAGAAACCTTTCAAGGCTGTGCATGAAAGACAAGACAATATTGTTGTCACTTTATGGAGCCGACAGTGCAGCCTACTGTCATTGTGCCCAACAAGATGGACTGTGTGAACAAAGGCGATCAGGCATGCTTATATATCATATTAAGTGCTTTTAGAAAAGGTGCTTCAGTAAGACAAAACGAAGAAAGGTGATTCACAAGCAAAGTAACTGGTCTGTACAGACAAGAACTGAAGGTGAGGACATGCTTTGGCCTGGTGAGCTGTGAAACCCTGTTTGAGCCACGTGAGACAGTGGCCAAAATACTTCACAAATACAAAAAGGCCAGCGCAAAAAGGGGTTTCTCTGGAGTGTGTTAATATACTCAGACAATGTCCTGAGAGAAGATGCCTTTGTACAAGAACCAGTGACGAACATGAATGTATGTTTAGCACAGAACAAATTACAAATGTCTGATCCAGTAAGAACCAGCAGAGCTCTGGCTGGTTTGAGAGAGACACAGACAGTGCAGGAGGTTGCATCATGCACAGGACACAACAATGGCGATGAATTTCTGTTGTTGCTGTATTGTTCTTATTCTTTTGGATTGTGAATGATCATTGTATTCAGTTTTATTATTTGTAGGTGGAAGCAAACCTAACAACCTCCAAATATCCATGAATAATAGGTGAATGGACCTTGTAGTTGTTTAGTGAAAAAGACAATATTGGCTAAAATATGAAAAGGGAACTGAAATGAATGAACTCGTACCATTTGTCACTGATGTATTGTTGTTGTAGCTGTTACAAAAAATGTAAAAGGTATAAAAATGTGAAAAAAAAATAATGTAATTATATTTTTTATTTTTAACAAAGGCAGAAATCTGAAAATTGAACTAGACCTTTTTAACTGGAATTATTTGTTACGATTTATTTTTCCTGTAGTTGTTACAAAAAATGTAAAAAGGTTTAAAAATATGTTTTAAAAAATGTATGCTTATTTTTTGTTTAAAGAAATCTGAAAATTGAACTGAACTTGATTAACTGAGGAACAAAATTGTCATGGAGCTAAACACAATGGGACAGTACAGTGTTTGTGCCTGTGCTGGTAAATGAGGGATTTTTAAAAAAAAAAAATTCATATTAAATTGTGTCCCCCTGTTCACTTCACACAGCATCCTGCATCATTTGCTTCATTTTGCCAATATCTCATATTTCTTTTGATTATGCTAGTCTCAAGAAAAATATGTTCCCATGCATGTACTAGAATTTTTTTTATAATTTGACTGTGAAATTCTGTGATGGATATCAAAGACATGGTAGGAAACAGTACCTCTTTTCATTTCTTCTCTTTTCATTTTCATCTCAAAAACGTTTTCTCAACAGGAACTGAAGTCTTAATTTCACTAAAGTTTAATTTAACATTCTTAGATTTCTAATTGTGCCCTGAGCCTGAGGCTTTAACTAAATTATAGGATAGTAAAACATTAAACAAACTTGTTTTTTCTTGTATAAACTTAAGATTTAGCTCAAACATTTCATTTCCTGAAGAATGGACAGTTTCTGCCAAGTGTCACATTATTCAGTTATTAGAGGATCATACATAGGATTCATAATCTTTATAATTACTAGGTTATTATTATGGTTTGTAGTATATAATCTTTGTGTAAGAGATCATTTTCATTTCACTAAATTAAGTCTTTTTAACACATATTGACCACTGACTTGATCCTTAGGTTATTCAAAGATGCTTTATCAGACACAAATTATATAAATTCACTGTCTTAAAATTTTACAGTTTTCATGCAAGAATCTGTTGATCGTTTTGCAAAAGTTTTATTCTTAGACATTAACTATTTAGCATTACCTGAATTATGCTTTGGGGGAAACATGATGTTGCCAGATTCCATTTTTATAGTTATATTAAGGTACATGTAACATTCCTATTAAGCATAATTTTCCATATATGTTTTCTCTTCAATAACCAGTCATGACAACTAAAGCATAATTAAGGAATTCATGATTATTTTTAGGCATCTCAGAGCACTCAGCTGAGGCTTTAGGGAAGTACTGGGGTCACGGTAAGTGAAGTACAGCTAAGGCTAGGCAACTAAACTGCTTCCTTTAGGTTCTGGCTAAGGTTAAAAAAATGAATATGTAACAGTGAAAACATATTTTCATTTGAACAAATCACCTGAACTTGCTGCTTCAATGTCAAAACCAAGGTCTTAATAAACAATTTAATAAAAGCTTAATACAAGTTGCAACTGACAGAAATCAATAATGAATGTAAATTACACAAGACCTTGATTTGTTAGAAAAAAATTCTAATTCAAATGGCTTTATTCATTCAGCTATGATGGGTACAGTATGAGTAGCAGCAATAAGCTTTACTCTGAGTATGTAATTCTTTAAACTGTTAAACTGCAATATAATGTCAAAAATGACAGTTGTATTGATTTGCTTCTCTTTTTCATCAGAGTGGTTTGTACAGCACTTTTATTAACAGTTGCTGTGAAAGTAAAACTTTATTAACTCCTATAACAAAGACGATGTCAGTACAGCACAGAGTTTTGTTGTATTGTCAGTCATGGCCTCAGCTATTAAAGGACCTCCAGCTGATTCAACCATATCACTGTCTTGTGTCTGTTTTCATTAAACCTTCCACAGACAATGAGCTTAACTGGCTTAGTAGTGGTTCCTCGTTCTGTTGCAAAATCACTCTTGACAGACTGCACAATATGAACCTTTATGTATTCATTTATTAATTTAAGCAAAAGATGAAATTAAAATCCACACACATGCACGCGCTTCCATTCATCTAGAGAGGAACTGCAGAGTGTAGGAATATTAAATACATGTTTATCCTTTTTATAAGATCCATTACATCTGTTCAGGCAGCCACACTGAGCTTTGAGCTCTGTAGTTAGTGGCCAACACTGACATAAATCCTGGCCTGGGGACAGTTCTGGCACTTTCTGCTCAGTTACAACAACGTTATCGGTCACATCAAGCCAGTTTTAGGCTGGTTTTAGAACCATTACCATGACAAAATTAGGGCTCCTTATTATCTATCACAAGGTAACATAATTTTAATAATAATGTAACAGTGTTTATATATAATAGTAATAATGTTTTAAATCCAATTAATATTTTAATTTGCTTTTTGAAGATAAGATAAGATAAGATAAGATAAGTATCTTATTTTAATTTGCTTTTTAATTTGTTTAAAAATTGAATCTACTTTTTCAAACACAGCCTGACCTGAGTTTAGTTTAGTTTAGTTTTGCTTTTCTTTTACCATTAGAAAAATGTTCCTCTCACAATTATCCCATTTTTACTGTGTTTGGTAATTCACTTCATCCTCACCCCTGTGAATTCCTTCACAAATGAAAAACCAAGTGCCCTTTCCTTATTCAGCCTCTCCAGATGTAATACCTGAAAAGATGTCCTTGCTTCTCACGAGCTTCACTTCACCGTCTCTCCCTCCCCCTTTCTGTCTCACCCTCTCTCTGTCTCTCCTTCTCTCCCCTCTGGCTTTCAAGTACTTGCAGCAGCTCTACAGGATGTTATATACAGCTTTCATTTCAGCCAGTTCCCACTGTAATGAAACTGTAATGATGCCCATTCACTGCTGCTGCTGCTGGCCGTGCCAGAACAAACCCATTGACCTCGAGGTAGCGCATGGCATGAAGGGCCCATCCCTCCTGCTCTGAGTGGGGCACTGGAGAGGGACACCTGGACCACTGGCTGGATCGGACCCCAGATGCTCTCAGGAGCTGGGCCGAAGGGAGGAGTGGAGGGAGATAGAGAGATAGACAGGATGGGAGAAGAGAGATGAAAACAAAACAGAGATATTTCCACCTGAACTCAAATACCACCCACCTCCTCATATCTTATTTCTCATCCTGCCTCCTCCCACCCTCTCCACATTTCTCTCTCCAGCCTTTTTCTTTTTCAGATCATACCGTAGATTAAGTTGAAAATATATATACTCTAGTCTTTATGAGTATGTATGTGTGCATGTGCATGTGAATACATTTATTTTTCTCAGACAAATGAGTGAGTGATGTTTTCCATGATCTCTATAGGACAACCAGGACTATCTATTTCAGACTGGAATAGCTCCTTCAAGTTCCATAACAATTTCCACCCTGGCTGCATCACCAGTTTCTCTGTGCTACTGTATGCCTGTATGCAAAGGCTCAAACACTTACTGTGGACTGTGGACGCTGTTTATTGATTTATATTTAATATTTTATAATAGAGACTTTGTGGTTCTCCACAACTATGATCATGTAATGTGTTGTTATTTCTAAAGGTAGAAATAACTTTGATAAATAACTTTTAAAAATCTTTTTTTTTTTTTTTACAAGTGCTGACCCGTGTTCTGAGGCTTGCTATGGTTTGGGATTTTTAACCGTTTACCACCCACTGTTCCACCCTCAGTCTGCTTGTTCTGTGTAGCACCTTCACAAACTGCTGGCACTACTAAATGTACATGGATATTGAGATGTAAAAACGTAATATACACTCAGTTGGCAGTTTAATAGGTACACCTGGCTGAAACTAACACAGTCCAATATAACAGCCCTGCAATAAACCCTCCTTCGAGAAGGTTATAATGTTCAGTTTGTGTTTTACAGAGGTGTTGGTTCAACTTTCTGGAGGCTACAATTTGTGCTGCTGTTGAACTGTATTGTGTTATGCAGTCAGGTGTTTCTATTAGTTTGTCCACCCCATTTATACCTATGCGGGTAGGCTGAATTACAAAAGCACCTCTGTATAATGTAATACAGTTCAACAGCAACACACACCACATCCTCCAAAATGATCACAGACTTGAATCAGCACCTGAACATCAAGAAAAACTGAACATTATGACCTTAATGAAGGACGATTTACTGCAGAGCTCTTGGATTTGACAGCATTAGTTTTAGCTGGGTGTATTGTACCAAACAAACAGCAGAGTGAGTATATGTAATTACAGATTACACTCTCATCTTTTGTTCAAAACAGATACAAAATGTCACTGTGATAGTTGACACTGAGCAGCAGCAAGACACCAAGCAGTCCTGTATCTGACAGAGTTCTGTCCAGCTCAACCATACTGCAAAGAGTCTCTCTTCAGATGTACCCACAGTCAAGAATACAGTCCTCACACATCCATACTGATAAGATGGTATACTTGATGGTATACTTGACTGTATGTTAAAGGTTTATATAATGAAGTAATGTGTTTCTCAGCTTTTATGCAGCCGTTGGTGTCCATCTATTTTCAAGTGAAAATCTACTTAAAACTTGCATGAGATAAGGAATCATATGTTAAACTTACAGTGCAGTCAGTCCGTAGTTACATTGTGAACTACAAAAGTGGGTCTGGTGTTTGTTCAGTGTGATTGATAACCCATCTGAACCAGTTCTCAAGTCTCTTTGTATCTATAGTGAAATGAATGGAAAACAATAATTTCATTAATAAAGGGAGAAAAAACATGGCTGAAAAAACACTGTTGGCCAGTAAGTGCAAAACTTGATTAAAGTACATTGAGCACATTACTGAGCTTAAAGGGACACTCAGCTGATTTTACACATGCAGATTAGTTTACTTGTAGTGAGGAGCACAGACTCAGACGGTGGAGACACTTGTATAACGTCCTCTGTGGCTCTGGAGGAGATTTGTTCAGGCTGAGAAAATAACCAAATAACCATGATGATCTCATAGTAATGTCGTCGGGTTGTCTCAGATTGGACTTTGCTTTTTTAATCTGCATTAGTTTTGGAGGATGACCCATAAAAAAGCTTAAAAAAAAAAAAAAGAAAGTCAGGATATCTCATTCTGTTTTTTTTTTTGTTTGTTTGTTTGTTTTTGTTTTGTTTATCAGCCTCTTATACGTCCCTCAGTGTGATGGAAGTACAAGACTAAACTGAGAGCCCTCACCCATCTTTCTATTAAATTCTGCTCCACATAATCTGAGAGGCAAATGTCACTTTTATAACATATATGTTGTGAACAGTACATTTATTTGATAGCTGTGGTTTCTAGTTACTTAATAGATTGTACATGGAGAACATTTAATCTAATTTTAGAGACTGTAATAGAATAACCTTCACAACAGTCTGTAATACAGTTACATGTTGTATGCATAGCTATTTACACATGGTTGAGTGTGACAGTGAGGGAGCTGATTTCTTTTCCACCACTGTGAAAAACAAATGCACTGTTTTAACATGAAAGGCGGTAATGTGACGCACACATGCAGAATCACTGGAACAGTCCTCTAAGATATTTAAATTGCTGTTTCTCTCCCTGATGTGGAAACAAAATGCATCTTGATGCTAAAGTATATTTTCAAGCTACTGAATATTGTTGCATGAAATCTGGAATATCAGTACTGGCCTGAGCCGGATCCTGATATTGTCATGTGATTTGAGCAGGGGCAGCTATTTGCTGGGTTTTCCCTCAGTTCATTTGACTTCACAGATCGCTCTCTGCTCCCAAAGGTAAACAGGAGGCCTGACCTCTCTCCTGTCTCCTCTCTCCTCTCTTTCTTTCTCCTCCACCCTCGCTGAAGTCAGATCCCTTCATAATAAATGAAGGTTGAGAATAATAGTCTGCTGTTGTCATAGAAACCAGAAAGCGGATCTTTGCTCTACTTTGTTTTCTCTCACTCTTTCGGTTTCTCTCTGTGCTGGAAAATGACAGTCAAATCTGAACTCTGTGCCCCCCCAACACACCTCCCGCGCCTTCCCTCCCCTCTCCTGCTCTCCTTTCTCACCCTTTCAGGACTCTCTTCTCCTCCCTCTGTGATCCTTCTTTTTTCCCCTCCTCACATCTTCCTTTCCCATTTTTTTTATCGCTCGCTCTCCGTCTCTCCCCTTCTCTTCCCTCCACTCTCTCTACCACCTCAGCCCCCACACTGCTTCTCGTCAAAGCTTAATCTCCGCACGCTGAGCTGCCGAGTGCTACACATGCAAAAAGCAGGGTCACGTTGAGTTTATGCTTGTGTTTGGGTGTTGTTTGCCGCCATATCCGAGGAATTGGGGCTGGGTAGAAATATAAGTGATTATGTGACTGCGGAGAACAGAAAACTGCTCCCCCTCTTAAACCCCCCCCCCCCCCCCCCAGCTTCCCGACCCCCAACCCTCCAGCTGCCAATGCTATTGTCATGCGGACGCTCCTTCTGCTCGGTCCTCCATCCAGAACAGCCTGATGGGGTCCATGTCACTTTTGAGTTTCAGGGGGAACTTTGAGTGTTCTTTCCAGCAGCACATAATGTATCATCAAAGCTGGGATTAAACGTTTTTTTTTTTTTCTCTTTCCTCTTTTTTTTTTTTTAAATCTTCCAGCAGCCAAAGCTGCTGGAAGATTTAAGCTTATTAGCTTAAAGAGCAGGGGAAGGGACTTTTCAACTGATGTATGGCAGACTTCAAAGATGGTTTAATCTGTCAGTACACATGCCCTGTACAGGCTTTTTATACTGGGGTGCCATGTTTCTTCTAAATGGCTTCCTCTAGCTACCCCACCGTAGCTCAGGGTATGTCTAGACAGCTGAGATGGCTCTTCCTGCCTGTTTACATCATCTCTCCAGACTAACACAGAGGTTTTTTTAGCTTCTGTGAGTGATGAAAGTACAATGTGTTTGATGTATGCGATTGTTTTGTAAGATGTACTGTATCTTTTCAGCTTATTGCATAATTGACACTGATTTCTGGCGGTGTAAGTGAGGTTCAAAGGAAAAATGTGAATTGAAACAGCTGCTCTCGCATCCCCAGGAAGCTTCTACCTCTTTCTCTACACTAATTCTTGTTTTCTGTATTTTAATTTCAAGCGCAGGTTCAGCTCTGGTTGCATAAGATCTACACAGCTGAAGAAAAGCTCTGTTGTATCCTATCATTCACATCATTAAGGTGAGCTTCATTTTCACTTCCTGTATTTACTCCTGCACACCACAAAGAGCAGATGGCAGCGTGATTGATAGCCGTCATTATGGATTAGAAATGCATTTACATTCAATCCCTGTTAATACACAGCCCCGATTCATCTGTGCTTAGCAGGAGACCTTTAATGATCACCTTTCATGATAGATTATTGAGTTTTACTCTGGATTAGCAAGAAGATTTAGGCACAGGGTTGACTCAGGGTTCATCTGCTTTGCAAAAGCGCACGTGAATGGTTTGACTTTTGTTAAAAAAGAAAACCATGAGACAAAAGAAATTTGTACAAACAACAGGTAGCTTCAGTATGTCTCTCTCTCTATATATATATATCTATCTATATCTATATCTATATATATAGATATAGATATAGATATAGTCTGTAGTCTGCAATTACTGTGTGTTACTTTTGCTGTGGTTAAATGAGGTTTGGTTGGGGTATCATGCTGAAGAGATTATTTTCTTCATGTTTATGTCTTTATCATTCTAAAAAAAATACCATGTTATTTTTCTAACCCCTTCTCTGAGAACACGCTTTTACTATACTGCATAATAAATATATTATACTGTATATATCATAAAAAAAACCTGAACTGATTTATATACAGAAATAAAAAGAACCAGGTTTCCAATAAGCTCTAGCCTACACACTGTCACACAATATCAGTACTTTGAATCTCAGAATCCAAGTTCACAGTGTAGAGGTTCAAAAGCACATCTTCAGCAGATATTTATCTTTTCATTGAAATTGTCTTATTTGCACACATTTACAAACACCATTCTTCATGCTTGTAAATGTCTGTTGTGGGTCTGAAGTGGTCTGCTGAACAGAGCAGGCACCGATCACACCTGAGAGAACTGGTGCAGTTTGCTCAAGAAGAGTGGATGGAACAGAGAGTAATGGATGCCAATTACTTTTAATACAGTTTTAACAGACTTCAAAAAGACTGTGTTTTTTCTTTTTTAGGTAGAAGGGCAGAACATCTTCAGACACATGTGCAGGCCTGGAATCAGTCAATGTGGAGATGATAAACTAATAACTCCTGCGAAACGTTTTAATGGATGGATGACTCTAGAAATGTTAAAATCTGAAAGAAAGTTTGTTATAAAATGTTTCCTTCCCAGAGGATTGCTCTTTACCATACCAAACTGTAGTGGCTTATTCCTGTTCGCATGGGAATAAACCCTTATGATTTGAATGGCCTCTTGCCCTCACAGTAACATCTTGTATGTATATGTCTGTATGCAGAGAAGAGTGAACAATGTCCACCTCACAACGAGGCAGCTAATTTAATTTAATTCACAGTTCTGTGTCAGAGACCAGTTTATTATTTCAAATAGAAAAAATGTCAGACTATGGGAGCATGTTACAAAGCATCAGTCTTCTTCTTGCATTAGATAACCCTCTTTGATAGACTGACAGACTGTACGTCAGTAACTGTATTAGAAAGCATGAGACATGTGTGCTTCATAACTGAAGAACATTTAGAGACACAATTTACTGTGTCTCTGCTGCAAAATCTCAGAAAAATCATCTGGAAAAGAAACCTGCAGCCTTTCCTCAGACAATGCTCTGGAGTCCTGGATTCTATTCTTGAATGGCCGTTGCAGCTTGCATGAATTTTACTTATTTAACGTGAAGTGTGACATTGTGATTTCATGCGTCTGACAGAGTGTGTGTATGTGTCACGTCTGCAAAGACATGACTGCTCTTGAAATAGAATCCCATCTTCATTTGCCATCTTTCTCTCTCTCTCTCTCTCTCTCTCTCACACACACACAGACATCCTACCCAAGTTCCATTGTCTTTTACTATCTGATCAACCTTACATTATTATGTTGAAACTGTTAACATCTACTTTACACTGTCATCTCAGTGAAATCTTCTCCACTCTCTGCAGGTACCACAGCTCTTATCTCTGGCGCTGGCTCATAGCTCTGCCCGGTAAGCATGCTAACACTTTAGCATGAAGTAATCACAAAAGCTAAATGTTCTGATTAGCCACTTATAGCTGGAAGTGAACCAGAAAAAATGTTTAGGAAGGGCAAAATCCTAAGGAGGGAACTTAGGGATTGTAGAGAAATGATAGGGCTGGGGGAGGGAGGGTTGAATCAAAGTTGATAAATAAGAAAACCCTTTACAGCTTTACTCATATTTTTTCAAACTCCTTGTGACTTGTGACTTTTTTTTTGTCTGTTTCCTCGTTATAATGACAAACTCTTATTTTTATTTTAATTAGACATTGATAATGTTGTCTTTTCTTATTACTAGTTACCAAATTATTCTGTTTTTACAAGAAACTTTCCTTGTTATAACAACATGACTTTATCTTGTTACATCACAAAACCAACGTATCTTTTTCTTGTAATGGCATGAAAATTTGGGATGTTGTTATAACACAAAACTTCCATATGGTGTTTTAATAAGAATGAAGTGTCACCACTGCCTGACTAGACACTGTAGCCTACAGCAATCATAAAAGATGACTCATAAACATAAAACAATACTGATCCACATGTGGTAGGGTGTTTTTATGTATTATGACTTTGGACAGCTTTCATTTTGTTTGTGCACATTAGATGCGTTTCTGATATCATTCATTGTCAGTGCCCTGGCTATGACTTGGTACTGGTCTGTTCAGTGTTTGCATACTGGACCACAGATGTGAGAGTTTCTAACCAGAATGGACATTTTCTTCCACCTCCACCTCCTGAATCCTGAATCCACCCTGTCCAGCCCCCCCTGTGTCCCTGCACAGGATAAGCAGCACTGAGACAGCAATAGATGGATGTGTCCCAACCGTCAAATAAAACTGAAACCATATTTAAAGCTGTCACTACTGGGGGTTTTTAGCAGACTTTACAATCTCTCAGTCTTCTTGTTTTAACATCATGAAGGTTTCTTGTTACAATTACATGCCTAGTTTTAATTTTGTTATGAGAAACACTTGCCTTAAAGACATACGTGCTAAAACAGTATAAAGAGATACGTTCTTATGACAAGAAAGGTTTCTTGTAAAGACAGAACAGTTTGGTGCCTTAAATGGAGCAATAAGTCAATGCTCCACTCATGACATTAAATTTTATGGATATAGTCTTCTATCACAGCTCACGAGTTAGTTAACATTTTGCACAAAATGTTACTTTCAATTTATTTTTTGTTTTGTATATGAATAGATCTTTGTGGCACATGGGTGGGGGAGGCAATCTTGAGGTTTACTGAAGACAGTAAAGAAAGAACACTTAGATTTCAGTATTCTCTAACTGTAACATGGATAAAGAGTTCTGAGTCAAACCTCAGCTACTTGTCTTTCTGCTTGGTGTTGATTTATCATCCGCAGACTAAAATGGCCGTCTGTCACTGAGACTGTGGAACCACTGATCTATTTCAAAGCACAATGTGCATTTTGCATGTTTTTAATAAAAGCTCTACTGTTGAGATGTAGGCTGGAGGCAAATAGAGGATTGAGGACACATTGAAATGTCCTTCAATACACTGCATTATTCATGCTCAGCTGGGACAAATAACTAGTTGCATGCAGTTTTTCAAATGCATTAATCAATGTATGATCTTCCTTGTTTAACAGCTGTGGTCAACAGCTTTGATACATGTCTACATTCATTTAAAGTAAATGAATGCAGACACCTATAGTGTTTAGATTTATACAGCTCTGACATTGATTCAACTTTGACAAAACTTGTAAATTGTCAGTTTTTGACTGCTGAAAGGTGTAAGCTCCATCAAAGTAGAATTCATGGCAGAGTTGCTGTAATGGATCACCTTAGACTGTACAGATGTGCCTAGTGAGGTGGCCTGTGAGCATATAAATCAAAACCTACACTATAGGTGTCTGGGGAGGTTGCCAGCAATCTGTTGCATTGCAATATAAATACACTTTTAGAATCAGAGTGTGCAGGTAAACAGCCTGCGTGAAGAATGAGCCAAAACACTCTCAGAAAGTACTGAAGTTTTGCTTGAGGAAAAGTTTGACCTAAACAGTTACACAAGGAAGAGAGTATTTTATGGGGCAGCTACAATAGAACATTCAGTTATGTACCCATTCTTCCTGGAGGCTAATTGTGTTCACTTGGATGTGATTCAGATACTGTGATAACGTTTGGCATCATTTTGTGCAGCTGTAGGCACTGATGCCTCACATTTCCTGCCTATAGGACAATAAAGAATTAGCAACTGAAATAATTACAGTACGTATATTAATTTATAGCCGCCAAATTTAAACATGTTCAAGCTGTAACGTCAGTGTTGTATGTTGACCTCTAACAGAGGAACACTTAAATGCCAATAAGAGTTTCCTGACTGAACTTGATACGTTTGTTATCGAGGTCAGAAATCACATTAGCCTCTAAATCCAATATAGCATATGTTCTATATCTGTGGTCCACATCTCATTTCCCTGAAAACCAGTGGGAGGACTCTAACAAGCAGAGGTGCCACACAGTGACTGAGGTATGCAGTAAGATAGCATATGGTGTCTCAGAAGGTGTGAGGCCGCATTTAGCTCGTCTCCACATCTGATGGCTGCTCTGGCAGGGTTAGAAGTGCAGAAAGAGTGCAATGCACTGTTCAACATTAAGTATAAAGTGTCCTGGTTCCTCAGATGGGAAGGAAGGAAATATGTGTCCAAGGTTTAGGCCTGGTCATCCAACAGCCCTTTTTTTTTTTTATGCCTCCACACTGGCGATAGCCAAAGCCGGAGGCATTATGTTTTCAGGTCGTCCGTCCGTTCCGTCCGTCCGTCCGTCTGTCCGTCTGTCCCGGATTCTTCTATGTGTGATATCTCAACAACACTTTGAGGTCTCTCTGTCAAACTTTGCACAAATGTTGACTGTGACTTAAGGCAGATCTGAAAGGAGTTTGGAGGTCAAAGGTCAATGGGCAAGGTCACTATGACCATACTTATATTTTGCATGGTAATGCGATATCATAAGAATCATTTGAGGGATGGCTTTCAAACTTTGCAAAAATGTGGACTGTTACTCAAGGATGCACTGAGTAGACTTTGGAGGTCAAAGGTCAAAGATCATGATCACTGTGACCTTATATTCATTTTATGTCTGGATGGTCTTCAAACTTTGTAAATATTATCGCTGCTTGTTAAAGATGGAGTCAGTATGTATTGGAGGTAAGAGGTCAATGAACAGTCAAAAAATAGCCAAAAAGGAAGGAGTGGATAAAGAAGAAAAATGCCTTCAGAGAAGGCAAGGGAAGTGCAGTGAAACTGTCATCACCAAGGGCAGCACCACCTCACCAGCCCAGACTTTCCCTCAATTCACTGTGGTCTGACTGGGCTCAGCAGACAGTGATTGGGACACATGTCACTTCAAGCAGGCTGAAGAGTCAATATCTGACGGTTGTTTCTATCAGTCAGAAATCAACATGAAAGCTTCAGACACCCAACTGATCAACTTGTCGCATTTTATCAAAAGTGTTTTCCTCAGATTTCCTAAGGGATGCTGTCAAATTTCCGTCCATCCACCACAACTAGCTGCAGAATAAATTTAAGACAAAAATGGGCCATCCAACTGCAGACTCAAAATTCATTTTAAATATATTATAAGAGGTTTGTGAGAGGCAGTGATTGTAGTTATTATCTAAACACTCCTCACTAAGACAGCATATCCAATCATCAGGTTTAATGGATTCTCAATAGAAATACTTAGGAGATCACTATGCTTCTTCAGAACTGCTGAATTGAAAAGCTTTGGAAACCTCCCTGACATCAGATCAGAGGGGGCTGTGTTTGACCAGTTCTGTAAATTTTCCGAAAACAGCTGATATGACTTTCATACCCACTTTACGCCGTGATTGGCTAGCTATGCAGGGTTGCGAAAGGAGTCAGCATTTGAATTTCTCTCTCAAGCTCTCTCTTTTTTTAATCTTGATTTAAGAATTTCTGTCCCTTTAAATGAGAACCACCAAGAGCATCACTCCGAATGCATTCCAGGAGAAACTGTCTGAGACTATGTGCAGTCGTCCTCATATTTAAGTGATATCGGGTTCCCCCCGTCTATGATGACTGGCGTTTCATACAGCCTTTGAGTGTGGTTGTTTAGAAAAACACCTGTTGATTTCCAACATGGTCGGACAACACATCTTATGAACTAGCTGTCAATGAATACATGATCCAGCCCTTACAAATTAACCAACTACTTTAAGTACACATTAGCTTATATTCTGGAGTTCAAAGGGCTAAAAACATATCAGTGAGCCAGCTCAAATGGAATGGATTTTTATGTGGATGTAGACTTTGTGCAGTTTTTATGTTTGGCACCTGAGCTCTGACTTCATCACTCCCCACAAGGAAGAACCAAGTTTAGCACAGCTGGGAATGGGGAGTGACCATTATGATCAAAAGGGTATCGAAAGCCCAAAGGGTCACAATTACTCCAATTTCCCCGGTGTTTGAAGTATTGTAAACGCCCTTCTAATCGCCACCTGGTGATCAAACCACGTGTGACGCCACCAGCCGTTTATAAACGCTACCAGTCGCTTTGTTAATGAACTCCTCCCTGTGGTTTTCACAGCCAATAAATTTGAACTGTAAGCACCCAATCAGTAAAGAAGAAGGGCAGACCACATTAATTAAACTCTGATCTCCTTTGCTCTTTGTTTAGGTATCTTGAGGAAAATCCCAAGTATGCCTTGGCGTTTACAATACTTCAAACACTGGGGAAATAGAGACCAATTGTGTCCCTTTGGGCTTTTGATAAAAAGGGGGCATTTCACTTACAGCAAATCTTTTTAACAGTGTTCCTAGATCTCTAAAACAGGTTTTACAGTACTTTCATTGTGTTTTTGACCATTTTAAGCAACGTTTGACAAAAACTAACAAAATTTTGTAGCAGCAATGACTGTCACAAGCAAATCTGAGTTAGTTTTTATAAATTACTGTAGATATAATTAAAAATTCAGAAATCACCTGAATGCATCTTTCACAACAGTGATAACCTGCAAATAACAAGCTGTACTGTATATTTCATGTGTTACAAGCAGAGCGAACAGCCATCTTTCAGGCGTTTTCAGCATGTTAAATCAATGTCAGTCTGTTATTACCTGCACATAAAGAATTTTGCTTTATGGACAAAGATAAAGAAATAGTGTGAACATTAGAGGGCAATGAACTTCTTTTGGGTTGTGGTGGGGGGGGTTGTTCAGCTTCACTACGTTGTTGTCTTTCACAGTTTATACAATATAGTGCACAAATTAAGAGGAAGTAGAGTCATGAAAAGGTTGTGTTGTCAAAGGTTTTGTAGTTTTGTGTGTGTGCGTGCATGCGTCCGTGCGTGCCTGTGTGCGTGCGTGCGTGCGTGTGTGCTCTCAGCTTAAATATTTGTCCAGCCCAGCTCTGAGACTATGGTACAGTATTCAAAGGAAGTAACTTTTCATAACAGTAGCACAATTGAGGGATGTGATGGTCGTACAGTATCTTCTACATGGTAACTGTAGAAGATACTGTAGAGTTGGAAGTGAAGGAAAAGTTTGTGTGTGTGCAACAGTGTGTACATATAGAGATCCAGGGCTGGGAATGCTGTGTGTGGCAACTGGCCTCCTTTGATCTTGCTCTCTCCCTTGTCCCATTTCAAAAGAATCCATTAAGAAAAATGTGTGTGCTGGAGGGGAAGGAAAAAAGGTAGGGGTAGGAAGAAGAGGAGGATGAGGAGGAGGGAGGGGGCGAGGGAGGGGAGGGGGTGTGGACCACTGAAGTGTGAAGAGTGTGCAACTTCCTCCCACTGTCTTTCATTGCTTTCTCAGTCTAAGAAGACTATTATGTCTGTGGAAAGTGGAAGAATGAGCAGGCATTTGCTTTCTCTCTCTCTCGCTCTCTCTCTCTCTCTCTCTCTCTCTCTCTCTCTCTCTCTCTCTCTCCCTCTCCCTCTGTGTGTGTCTCCCTCCTCAGTTTCTTGGTAAAAGAAGCTGGTTCCCACAGGCTGAACAATACGTTAGCCAAGTGGAGCAGCATTGTCTGAGGGGCGGATTTGGTGGAACTGAAACTATATGACCATACAGGAGCTGCTTATAGTTGAAGCTATACAGATGAAGGCATGACTGATGGCTTTCTCAAGACCAGGACTAACTCCCCACGTTAAAGCTAATGAAGCTATATATATATATATATATATGTATATATATATATATGTATATATATATATATATATATATATATATATATATATATATATATATATATATACACACACACACACACACACACACACACACACAACCATTCCAGGTGACTACCTCATGACACTGAGAGAATGCCAAGAGTGTGCAAAGCTGTCATCAAAGCAAAAGGTGGCTATTTCGTACTTTGAAGAATCTAAAATATAAAACATATTCAGGTTGATTTAACACATTTTTGTTATCTACATAATTCCATATGTGTTCCTTCATTGTTTTGATGTCGTCAGTATGAATCTACAATGTACAAAGTAATAAAAATAAAGAAAAACCACTGAATGAGAAGGTGTGTCCAAACTTTTGACTGGTACTGTATATATATTTTTGTAAATATGTACATATATATACATATATTTATATATATACACACACACACACACACACACACACACAAAAAAAAAAATATATATATATATACAAAAATATACAGTACAGTCAAGTCTTGTTCCCGTGTCTCCTCGTACCTACCTGTGTTTGCACCTGCTGTTTGTGTTGTGAGTCTCTGTCTCACCTGTTCCCTGTCTGTGTTCCCTCTTGGATTAGTCTTCTGTTTCACCTTTGGACATTGATCTCTGTTGATGGGGGCCCACTGAAGGTTTCAGGTGCCCTGTATATATACGGTCTCTTGCCCCTCAGTCAGTTCTATCAAATAGTTCTAACGTGGTAAAGGTTTAAAGCCGGACTCTGATGCCGTGTGGCAACACTGATATTAGACCCTGAACCTGTTGCATCATGATTTAAGGATTTAAAGCTAGTAAACATCTTCATACACTTTATGGCAATATCACATACTGAATTTATAATCTCCATCTATCACTCTTATTCTCACACTCTGGTTCACAACAGCTCAGATCAGAGGCAAAGCAGGTCCAGCCAGTTATAAGTCAGCAGCTGATACATATAGAGGAACAGTGGAGGAGGAAATTACAGATGCTATCAACCAAGTTCAAGAACATGCTTCTTTTTCTGCTCTCCCCCTCACTCCCTCCCTCTCCCTGTCCCTCCCGTTCCTGCGATTCTTTTTCTCTTCTCTTTCTTCTTCTACGGGCTGCTGCACAAACAGCGGTCACCAAGGTATGCGACTCGCCATTCACATCAGCCATCAGGGGGTCCCTCACCTCAAACCAGCCCTGCTGCTCATGGGATTTGAAGCCGCCCCCACCTTTTTGCCCTCCACCTCAAACACCACCCAACCTCACACGGTGGTTGAGCATGACTTTAAACTTGTGTGTGTGTGTGTGTGTCGCCCTAACTGCAATGCAGTTAGCGGTTACTTTGTACTGTAACATTTAAAATAAATAAATGTTATAGTGTGAGTCAGTTCATAGTCAAGCTAATATACAGTGGATTCACACAGTGTTCAGACCCCTTCACTCTTTGCACTTTTATTGTGTTGTAGATTCAACTTTGAAAGGACAAAATTAAAAAGAGAAAGCAAAAGAAAAATCAACAAAACAAAGGACAAAGCTGAACACACTGAGGGACCACTGATTAATCATTAAAACTGATGTGGCAAAAATGGTAAAGATGATACATTACCTGTCACCATATTTATGTAACTGTCCCTGATATATGTTCTAAGTCCCATCACTTATGGAATTATTGGTGCTAACAAATTAAACATCTGAAGAGTTTAGAGCACTGAAACCACCTTTTAATTTTAAAACGGGTCTTTAAAAAGTGAGAAATTGTCCTCACTGTCTTTTGTTCATGTTTTTATCATTGCAGGTACATTTGGTCCTCACAGGTGTAGAAATACAATTACACACACTCAAACACTCTGTTTCATACAGTTCCCTCTGTCCTCCTCTTTGGAAGTTTCTTTTTTTCTTCTTCTTCTTCCTCTTCTGGAGGGGGGCTGGCCCTCCTGTGGTCCTGCAGCTGCATTTTGGGCCTCCTTACTGGTTCTCAAGGGGCAAATAAAACCCTATTATATCTTTGAGGGAGGGCCGCATTCAGGCTGTCATGCAGACGCTCAGATGAAACGCTGTGCAGCTACACAATCACAGGCCGCGAAGGTATGAATGAACAGCACCCATTAGAAATCCAGCCCTCTGAACCAAGTGGCTCCAAAAGGTTTTTTTTTTTTTTTTTACAGACTGATGAATCCACATATGTCCAGACTAACAGAATTAAGGATCATATGTGGAATAACCAAGTTTTTTGGCTGAAAACTCAGGGTTGTTCATGTGTCGAGTTAAGGCATCAGGCTAATTATCCTCTGTCTAAAAGGGCTGCATTCCTTTTTTGTAATCATCACTCTTTAAGAATTGAATTTCTGCTAATTCATGACTAATGACCTTATTATTTGATGTGACGCTGTCATTATTCATAGGAAAACATTTTGTCTGCCTATAATCCAGAATCTATCTGCCATCAGAGAAGCTGTTACTTCTTTCCTCTGAAAGCAATTTACCTTTTGTTGTCGTGAGCTCCTGTAGTGTTTCTGTTAATTTCATTTAAAATCTAGTGGATAATTATTTGATTTTGATGTATCCTCAGAAATCACAGCTGCCAGTAATACTTGCTTCTCCTATTTTATTACCCGAGCCCCATCACATAAGAAATTGGTGACAAAACCAGTCAAAAGAGCTGATTCTAACATGGTTCTAACATGTCTGTTGCTAGGCAGAAACAGAGTAATAATCTCTACTCCAGGGGCTACGTCTGCAGTTTTAATGACACATGGTAAGATTGTGAAGTTGCTCAGCTGATTTGAAAAAGAGATCTGAATGAAACTGTTTGCTTGTATTGATTTCAGTGTTTTATTTAAAATTTAAAGGAGATTGTCTTATTTGAAATCTCACAGTCTGGGCTGTACGGCTCATTTCCCTCTGTGTTTTATCAGTCTTCAGTCTGTAAGTTTCTCCTCTAAGTTGGTGCCAGAGTTGTGTTGATAAAAGTGTTTGAGCAGAGACACTGTAGCTGCCCACATACAAGCTGGTCTCTGCAGTAGACAACTGCAAGCCAGCTGCCAGCTGACATGCTGCAGCCGCCTGCGCTTTATTGCAGACACTGATTGTTTTTCTTACAGAGAGGTGTTGGGGTTATTTAATGCTCGGATGAACTGCGCTGCCTGATACAATCGCTCTGTGTGTGTGTTCAGCATGTGTGATGCTATGCTACAAGCAGGGTATTTCCACCACAACCAAACCATAAAAGGCCCTATATTACAAACTATTTATATCCAATTGCGTGGAACTACATAAACAGTCTTTGCAGTAAGTGTTTTTTTTTTCTTTTTTCTTTTTTTTTTTTTTTATCTCGCCTGCACAACTAAATGTGCCTTTTCAACCCACCCACACTGAGATAAGTACAATCACAGGGCACTTATCAGTCACTACAGACACTGAGGAAACCCATAGAGACTTTATCCAAACAACCACTTGTCTACCACGCTCATACTACATTTATGCAGGCATTTTCAGATGTTTTCATGCCCACAAATACAGCTCGTACATGAGGCCACACGTACTTATTTGATAACATTTTTTTTCTCAATTTTAGTGTAAATATTTAGCATGAAAATAGAGGCACTAATACTTTCAAACTGAGGTTTTACTGAGAAATTATAGAGTAAACACTTAGTGCATCTTATCAGTTCAAAAACTGCATAAGCCTACGCAGATTGTTCGACCTTATCACTGAAGCATCAATAAAAGTGCATGTATATTTCCATTAAAATAGGCCTATATAGTATATTTTAGTTACACTATAATGTGTTCAAACTAATATCAGGCATCAATATTGCAGATTGATCAGTACTACACTGGTTGCCAATGGGAAGCCCATAATCTGCACTGATGATAATGAGATATAAATATGCAGGGTGTAATCACTGATGCTAACCTGGACTTTACACCATTCTCTCCAAAGATGTTTCCTACAAGAATATACCCTGCTCTGTATGAAACGTGCCCTGAGATAACTAATAATTTGGCCCCATATAAATAAATCTATTTCGGTTTCATATTCACATTCTTCTACGTGCAGAGCTCTGAATGGTTGGTGCTGATCATTAACATTTGGTGGTAAAAAAAAAAAAGTTTCAGAAGGTTGTTCAGCTTTCCTGACTGGGTATCTGCGCAGGACAACAGCTACACAATTCCTCAGTTATTTACATGTGATTGGCAGTTGATAATTTTTGTTCAGTCAGTGAGATCTTCAAACAATCAAAGCTCTTGTTGCAATTCTTTCAGCTGCACTGCTGCACACTTTCAGCTTATTCTTTTGCATGTAAAATAAAATGAAATTTTATTTATAAAATGAAATTTTATTTTACAGCCCACAACTTCACTGTTTTGGTTCAGTCTCACAGCTCTCATTAACCTAAATGTCCAAAAAGCAGCTGTATTCAAGGAAAAACCTCTGCTAAACCCACTGCACACTGCCTGCCTAGCACCAAAAAAGCAAACAGACAAATTGTGGACTGGCTGGTGAACACAGTGGAGCATTTAGGAGGTAAAAAGCCAGATATTTCTGTCATGAGTGTAAACGAGAAAGAATATTGGATTTACTTTTGGCAGGTGGCGAGAAACACAAAGCTAAATTAATGCAAACTATTTCTCTGAGTCTGCTGAATATGAAAAAGTGTGGATATAGTCCAGAAACCACCATGTGGTTCTGTTTTATATTACACTGGGTGTTCATACATTTGCCAGTGTGTCTGGTAAATATTTTAAACTTTATCATAAATTATAGTATAATGACCCAAAAGATGGCAGCAAATGTAATCTTTGTGTACGAGGCCAAAAGCTGTATATTTTTACTACTTCCATTTATCAGCCTCTCAAAGTCTCTTATGGCCATCAAACATAGATGTATTGCATATTTTCTTGTCAGAATAACAAGGACTATTTGAAAATGAAATTTTATTTCATGTGAATAGTTTTATTCAAGGTTTATGAGGGATCATGTACACATAGAATCTGGGCTCAGAAAAAGTTGATACCAAACGCATGTCACAATTCTGAAGCTGTCAAATCCGACAGCTCGTTACAGAACAGTAAACCAACTAATCAGTGTATCTGTGAGGTTTATAGTGTTTTATCTGACAGGATATATTCGCTTCCAACTGCCTCACAACCAATAAATCACACAGGCGATAACTGATAAAGTAAAAACAAAAAAAAAAACCAAAAAAAAAAAAACAATTAACTCAAAGTACCATGTCACTAACCTTTCTGAGTTTATAGGAGTCAAGGGTCAACTCCTAACTATCAGACAGCTCTTTACAGCCTCTTCTGTCATCAAGTAGAGGGACAAAACCAAACTGCCACAGTGACACAGAAGGAGGGGTAACAAGAAGGCTTGATGAGTTTCTTTGCTTCAGAGGAACAGGGCATTTGACCTGTTGATTGACAGAGATCTAGACCGGTTGGTTTGTGTACAAGCTTCACTTACAACAGTGGCTGCTGTAATTTCTGTCCACAGTAATCACAGATACATTAGCAGGAGGGACTGTTTTAGTATTTCAGACCAATTGGCTACAGGTTGAAGACTTCCAGTCCTTCAGTCAGCAAGTTATTGTCACTGTGGAGTCCAAAGCTAATGCAATATTCCTTTATTCTCATAAAAGTGTCCATTCAAGCCTATGAAAATAAGCTCTAATGGGCAGACCTGCTCAAATGGCAGCTCTGCTTCTGCCACAATTCAACTACTGTACAAAACCATAGCATCTCCTTAGACTCGTTTCACAGCTCCTTCATAGTAGAGTTAAATTGATCCATTCAGCTTCTTTTAATCAATCATACAGCTCAATGGAGATAAATTAATGTTCAGTTATGATTTTGTGTTGTAACAGCCCTGACACAAGCACCAAGCACTCAGCTCCCCACCTCTCATCCCACCTCTCCCTCTGTATGCCTCCACCCTTCTTCACTCAGCTGCTACGCTGAGCTGAGCTGAGCCGTGCTGCTGCCTCTTTCTTTTGCATGAAGGCTCACTGCGATTTTCTTAAGTGAAGTAGCCTTA
This sequence comes from Toxotes jaculatrix, assembly GCF_017976425.1. Classification (NCBI taxonomy): domain Eukaryota; kingdom Metazoa; phylum Chordata; class Actinopteri; family Toxotidae; genus Toxotes; species Toxotes jaculatrix. Next base: position 24,711,417 of record NC_054402.1, on the reverse strand, counting down.
CACTGTGCAGATTAGTGAGCCTCCAGATTTTAGAGTTGCCAGGGAAATTTTCTTCTAAATCCCTGTGAAGTCCCAGAGGAGCATCGAGTCAAGCATCAGTGCACGTCATTACTTTCTCAAACACAATCCCCTTTTCATGGTTCTGCAGCAAACAGTTAACCACAAGGTAAAAATAAGGAATGCATTAATGCCAAAAAAAAAAAATGTTTTTTACAATTGATTAATCATTTAAGCCATTAATCAAGCAAAAACACGAAACATTAGCTGTTATGGCTTTGCAGAGGTGATGATTTGTTGCTTTTTGGGCTTCATGTCCTCATACATTGAATATCTGTGGGTTTTGTGCTTTTGGTCAGACAAGGCAAGCAAATTCAAGATCTCACCTTCAACTCTAAGAAACTGTGAAACTGGCATTTCATAAAAATAGCTGACAGATGATAATAACTGTTAGACGCAGTCCTAGATTGTCAGCTTTAGATTGGACTGTCAGGTAGACAGGAAGACACAACAACAAGCAAAGACACTTAAATAAGGCTTCAGTGTTGCACTCCTATTACCAGACATGTCCTGCTATTTGTTTCAGTCCCAGAGCACAGCTATGACATTCATGCATGGTTAAGTTGTGGCTCATTTCGAAGCTTTATCAGTCTTCACACAGCTCCCTCTGGAGTCACAAAGGAATTTATTTTACTTCTTGGAGACTGTCCTCCTGTAGAAGAGAGAGCCCATAGGTCGTCCATGTAAGCAACTTATTTCAACCCATAGTTACGTTTTACTAATAGGCAACCTCTACTGGCTGTAGTAATACATGGGAGCAAAGGAGGAAGTCAGATGACGTAGCATAGAAAGCAGCTGGAGGAGTTTGGGGTGGACGAATGGGTCAAACAAAACACAGGACTTCCACAAAGGTCGAGTATGCCTACTGCTGGTAGCTCCTATGGATCATATCTGAGGGTGAAGTATTGGTAAATAAAGTATTAGTAATTAAACAAATAAAAACTTCATTAATAATATAACATTTCAAATATTTCATAGTTATTAGTGGTGTGGGGTGTAGCACCACACACTATTGTTAGTGTATTGTTACCTACAATTTCGGTTCGTAACTCGTCCCACACTGTTGAGCGCACACCAAAAAATTATACATCAAAACATGCGGCTCGAAAATTTCTCAAAGGCAAAACATCAGCATACAAACAAGAGAAACAAGAGAAAACAAAGTCCTGTGAGGATCCCAGTGTCCTGATATGGTACAGGCACATTAGATCCATTCATAGGAACAGTCAAATTATTACTGTGATTAGCAGTGATAACAGTAGTCATACTAACTGCAGCAAAAGTCAAATATAAAATAGAAAAAAATAGTAACAGTAGCAGATTTAGTGGTCAGCAATTGCAATTGCAGCACAGTGCAATAAAAGGGAAAAATGTAAACATTGTTTCTGAACAAAAATCATAAATCTGTGGCTCTAAACCAAAAGGGGGCCTTAGCCAAAGGTCGTGAATGACAGCCAGTAGTAGTTGCTTTTGTTTAGTTATTTGCACTTTTTTTTATTTGCCCTCTTCTGTTAAAAACTGAACAAAAATCTTAAATGAAAAAGTAAAAGATAAATTTCGACTTGAAAAGTATTTTTAATTTGCCTAAAATCTTTGTCCTGTTTTATTATGATCATAATCATGATCAACTAATTGAAAATTGAAAAATCACAAAATCATTCAATGATCATGAAAAATTTCAATTTTGATTCAAGTTTGCATATTGAATTCACGTCATTAAGACGCATTGCTCCGCCCTACACAAAAGCAGATAAGTTGCTTTTCTAAGTAAAAAAGTATTGATATTGGTATGGGTATCAACAGTACTGGTCCTGTATTTACTTGGTATCAGATCATACCAAATTTTGCAGTATGGCACACTCCTATTAGTTTCTATGTTTTGTTTCGTAATACATGGCCTGTGATATGGTTTGGCTCAATTATCACTGGCCAATCATTAGCCAATTAGCGATGACGACCCACCTGGTTGTTAGAGGGTGGGATTTAAAAGCGACAGGTGCACGGCGGGACGACGCTAGAAAGACGTGGATATGGAGACGCTAGTTGTGAGTTTATTCAAATCTGTGAAATACTGTTGTTCATCAGGTGAAGACCCGGGACTTTGAGTCAAAGTGTAACCTGATAAAACCGGACGCTGAGCCGTGTGTTGGAGCTGGTTTCAGCTCGTAGTTCAGCTAAACCACGGTGCCACTGTGACCACCACGCGGTCCACCGAGTCAGCCATTACCGCGCCGGTTTGGAGGAGAGGAGAGCGCGTATGCGCGGAACGCAGACTTCCACCGAGTTTCTGAGTGAGTATGGAGAGAGTGTGAGCACACTGAGGGAAACAGAGCAGGTGTATCAGCCTGTGAATCTCTGTGTTTCAGATGGTGCAGGGTTTTTTTTTCACCAGGTGAGCCACAGACGCCATTTTCTGCACATGACCGCGCGCATACGCTCGCGCACACAGCCTCAGTGCGCACCGCTCACCTTGCACAGACGGGTTGGAAACGGCTTTCTCGACTTTTTAGGAAGTGTTTAGGAAGTGAGTACACACAACATGTCAATCCACGTTTACCAGGTTGAACAATAATGATTAATTTGCTCCTTCTGAGCTACGTGCTATTGACATACTTGAAATGAGACATTGTCATGGGCTGAATTGAAGAGAATAAGGATATATAATAAAAGATAACAGGCTTTGTCTTGGAGTAGAATTGCTGAACAAATGTGATTAGAGTGACAGCCATTTCAGAAGGCAAACCTGAAAAGATGTTTACAGATGGTAGAAAAACCTTTCACTATGTTTTAGAAACCATGTCAAAGACACTAGAGGGGAAGACACAGTTAAGGCCTCGTTCCAGTGCTTGAAGGAACAGAGTGAGGAAGACATGTTGAAGTTTGGACAGAGCATAGTGCTGATTAAATACAGACTGTGACCATTTGTCAACTCTGTTGTTGGAGCAGAAGTTTTACCAGCTCTTCACTTGTGATGCCTGAAGCTCATATGTCACGTGTTATGAATGAATTTTCCAGCTGTGTTTTTGTTTTTTTGTTATATTCAGAAACAAACACAATCTTCTTTGTATGTGTGTCAGAATCAGAGAAACTTTATTAATTTCAGGTGGTTTCGTACCTTTTTTTTATGCACCCAGTTTGGGTATATTTGCTTCATTTTCCATCTAGTGGTGATGATGAACACAGTGAGATGTGTCAAGTTCACCAGGTTGAACAATAAATGATTAATTTGCTCCTTCTGAGCTACTTGTTATTGACATACTTGAAGTTGAACACCTGAATCCAAGCCCCGGAGAAAGTGTCTGAACACTTGCTAGTATGTGTTTTTTAAAAGAAATGGTATCTAAAAAAAAAAGAGATACAGATTGAAGTCTAAGGATTTCTTTGTCCCTTTTCTCATTTAATTTTGTCACTTGGATGAAGAAAATCTTGTACTTTATAGTGTTTAATTCTTTGTATTGTCTTTTATTTAGTGCTCACATTTTGGCAGTAATTTGGTGTCATTAACAGGATTCAATTAGCCAGAACTTCTCCATTATATAGTGAATAAGGTCAAACTGAGTCACCTCATATGATATAAGATGTGATACTAATATGACATGGTGCTGTTGTCAGTAGTTACTGTTCATTTAGACTGTTGCTGACTCTGTCTTAAAGTTGCATTTTTACAAAGTGAGTGGTTTTATGAATGAATTTCAAATCTGTATTGGCATCTGAATTATGTGTATGTTTAACAGAAGAAACCATAGCCAATTACTGTTTTAACTTTAGGTTCTTATGATATGGGATATTCTGCTGTTTCCTAGGTTACCATTCTCAGTTTGTACTGTGAGGTCGGTATTAGCTGTTATTGTGCTCTCTCCTGATTGTTAGCTGATGCTCTGTGTCATTTCCAGTCTCTGGTCAGTCTGTGTTGAACTGCGAAGTTTGTTCATGATATAACTGAATGTGATGTAATTAGAGACCCAATGTATTTTGTTCATATTTTATTGAATTTTATTTAAATGACACAAACACTACTATTGACATTCCTCCATCCTTTATCCTCCCTAACTCCTCTTGAGATCTCCTACTCATTTTTATCTATCTTTTCCTCCCTTTCCTAACCCCTCTGTGCCCCATCCTCATCTATCCAGCCTTTCTGTATTCTTCTGCCCTCCCTTCCTTCTTTCCTTCCTACAGTGATTTTCCATACTAGCCCATTTTTATCATTCTTCTCCCCTCTGTGAATCGGACCCTTTTCTATCCATCCTACGCTCCCTCTCTTCTTCTTCCTCTTCTCCCACCCTCTCTTTTATCATTCTTTTATTTACAAAGTCATGAATATATTTTGGTTTCTGCTTTACGGTAGTAGTACAGACAATGAATGGGACAGCACAGCACACCGCACCACTCTCGTGGATTCCCACGGGAATTGTTTAGTTTAAAATGTGATCCAATTTTATATAATTACAACTGTTACATTGTATTGTCAATTATTTCTTATCTGTTAATTAAGTTGTAATTGCTGGCAAATAAAGACGTGGCCATCAACTGTTGCAGTCATTCCACTTAGAAAAGCAAAAACACAATTTTCTCTGAAATGAGTCAAAACTACAAAAGTAATTGGCATCCACTCTTCTCTCACTTCACTCCTCTGTTCCATATTTAATACAACAGACATGTTTTTTGCATTTGATTTTCTGTCACATATTGTTTTAAATAACACAATAAATAAAAATTACATAGACAACGATATTAGGAACGTTACCTAATATTTTGTAGCACTAACTTCTGAAGCAATGAGACTTGTACACTTCTCAACTGATAGTTTGATCCACTCTTCTTTAGGCTGAATGACTGATTATAAGATTGAAGACATCGGTGATACCACTTGAAGACAACCATCTGCTTGAAATATGACGACACTCCACTCCACCACCTCTAAGGGTAACCAATCATTTTGTCCAGGTCACTTTAGAAGATCTTTGACGAATAAGCAAGAATTTAGGTCTTTCCACAGCTGCTTTGTTTAATTCTAAGGGAAAACAAAGGCAAACATGTATAACGATACAGCTTTTATTTCAGCACTTTTCAGACAGAACAGTGTTTCATCAAGGTTTAAGGGTACCAACATCTGTACATAAACACTACATTAGTGTGTTGTAAACCATGTATTAACCATTATTATACTGCTTATAAATGGTACAAATATGTGGGTGAGATAAGGTTTTGCCTGTGTACTTAATTTAATTTGTGTAACATTTTTTATATTTAATTTGGTATGAAGAATGGCATGCAAAGTAAGGAATGTACGCAAATGTAGGTATGTACAGACAGTACGTTCTATGAACTATGAATGAAAGGACACAAGAGAAAAAAAATCAGTTCATAATCATAAATCATAGTTATAGGATGCATGAGGACACATCGACACAGACGCACACACATAAACAAGGGGAGGGCTTAGTGGAGAGAATATAGCCAGTTGTGCCAGCCAGCAGTACTTTAGGAATGATTATGTTATCTATTCTGACAGATCTCCTGGGGGAAATATTTGAAGCCATAAAACTGCCAGTTCTCTGTTCTCCCCATCTGTGTGTGTGTGTGTGTGTGTGTGTGTGTGTGTGTGTGTGTGTGTGTGTGTGTGTGTGTGTGTGTGTGTGTGTGTGTGTGTGTGTGTGTGTGTGTGTCTGGGTGAGTTGGGTGACATTGCTGAGTGCAATGAGCCGATGGCATCTGAAGGCTATTAGCATGGGGAGAATACATTCCGGAACTGGCTGGCCAATACAAACATTTGGCTCGCCATAATGAGGTGTGACTAGACTGCTCCGTTACCATGGAGACCCTCAACAATCCGGTGTGGCTCTCCCTTCCTCCCTCTCTCTCTCTCTCTGTCTTATTTCTTGCTAACACCCATTTGGCTGAGACTCATTTTCAGGCTGAATTAAAGGCTGTGCTTAAGTAGTAAAATGTCAGGAAAGGGTCATTCATTCTCAAAATCTTTTTCATCATCTACTTTCGTGGGTATGTTCAAAATATGGATGTACGGTATTATAAGTAGTGCCGGAGGGTTCACGAGTTATTTAACCTTGCTATATATCTGGACTGCTAACGTATATCAAATATGACTTTTCAGGCCACATGAATGCAGGGCACACTCACAGGACACGTGGGAATTCAGTTGAAGTAAAAAAAAAAAAAAAATTTTCTGTTACATGAAGAAATTTGGCGAGTACCCAAAACCCCCAGTATGTCTCTTCGGCGTACAAGCTGTAGTTCGGCATGTAAGCATCGTTTTGAGGACAGCAAGTCTGCACGAGAGCTGCTGATACCAGTTCTGGAGTAGCATATGGGCTTGTAGTACTGAACAGTCTCAACAGTGAGCGCCTTACTACTCAGAAGTAGAATATGCCAGTCTAAACCCGATTTGCATCAAATTATGATGGAGGCAAATGAGTCTACAAAACACAAGTTTGATATGGGAGACCACTGTTTATTTCCTGTTTTAAACCAACAGTCATCATTGTTTTGACTAGAACCGAGTAGTCTTTGACTGTGACTATTCCATAAGTTTAACCTTGTGTTTGGTAATCTTAGCATGGTGACAAAGGTCCAATACGCCTGCTGCCATGGAGGAGCTATTTCAGGACATGGTCCAATGGATTGTATCAGAGGGAAGGGACCTATACAGTCCTATTTCCTGCACAGTTTTAACTTGACTCCTTTTCTTCTTGCCCTCAAGGATAACTCAGCAGCCTCTTGTAGATGCATCTGACCAGACCTGAGCAACCCAGGCCGGGCCAGTGAAGGTTTTACTCCGTCAGGTACATTCCACCCTCTTGGCCAGTCTTGTGTTTATTTCCAAGGAGTGCTCTCTTTCCCAGGTCTCTCTTGGCCTCAGAGCGAAGGCTCTTGGCTGAGGTCCACGCTGCACAAAGGGGCCGGGCATTCCAGCTGTCTGCCTTTAATCCAGTGTGTCAGCTCGTGTTAATGTTGCAGCGTGAAATCTGAGGGTGCAAAGCGGCGTGGAATATCTACAAAAAAAAAGAAACACTCTAAGAATTCCTCTGGAAAAGGCCACCGAGCATCAAGCCGGCTGGACTGCAGTCTGCTGGTGGTAGAGTTAATGAATGGTGGATATAGCAGTGTTGAGGTTGATTGTGTGTGCGTACACATGTGTGTGTCCAAGCTTGCCAGGCAGGTGGTAGGAAAGTAACATTTGGGAGGTATTTCTAAATGGAGCCACCTAACATCCGAGGAGGATGCTGGGCTAATCAAAAGGAAAAGCGAGGAAAAAGAGGACCCCATGGACTAATGTGAGACTAAATAAGCATTTCCGCTCCTCCTCAGGACCCCTGCGGTCCACTCTGACACACAATAGAGGAATGACACGCTTCTGTGGATGGTTAATTATCTTAGACACACACACACACACAGTACACGTGCATGACCACAGACAATAATGCAGATGTACATATGCATATGCCACACCGTACGCACACACGTTTGTGCGCGTACGCACACATACACACACACAGACATAATCACTCCACACCCTGTCTATCTCACCTCATTCACTTTTACCCAAATCTGGCTTTATCCTTTGTGATATTTGCTGCAAGCAATATCGACTCAGCTTCAGTGGAAGCATCCGTTCTCCAGATACTGTAACTCACACTACTGACTCTGTGTTTGTGGATGGGTATGCATTTCTATAAGTTTACAATTACCTTTTCTTTTGTTTGTTTAGTTATAGGAGGGACATAAGTTTCCGTCAGGTGATCCGTCTCCCACATGGAGGTGCCACCCAAGACGTCCTGACACTTTGCCAAACTGTGCTCATCCCTCCCATAAAGGCTTTACACCGATTTGGATTTTATCACTTCATAAAGCAGCTTTGCAGAGTGACTATGCTCTGTGATCTGCTGCTGTATGAACAGGGATTCTCCACTGCATTGTTTCAGTGTATTCAGAGATTGAAGCACATTAGAGGCTGAAACTTTTGCAGTTTGCCAATACTGCTTAAACCTTAGTATTGCTACTATTGCTTTTGTTCTTTTCTGTGGCATCGTTTTTTTCTGCTGTACTATTATTGTCAGCATGCCAATCTAATTGTAAGGGATTTTTTTTTTTTTTTAATACAAAAGTTGAGTCCTTGCTCTCCACATTTATTTATATCATCAACATAATTAAGGTTTTCTGACCTTTTAATTAATAATTGTTCATCGTTTTCTGTTCAGTGCTTTTCCATCTCGAAAGCCACGAAAGAGCTTCCAACAAATTCTAATTTTGTCTGCGTGTTGAAATATGTACACCCCTTGTGTTACATATGTTTAGGATCCAGATGTTCTACCATTGATACAGATTTAGTCCAGGGGAAAAAACTGAATGTGGGTGCAGTTAGTCACGTTAATAAAAAGGTAGATCATTGCCAGAATTTGGTCTTTTTTTTTTTTTTTTTAATAGGAAATATCTTAATGTAGTACACCTCTATATTAACACTTTTATTGCCTTTAGAGTTTTTGCTGATGGGCTTATGAAAATAAACTAGAACAAAAATGTAGTGCTCTCTGATTTAAAGGTAGCTCAGGTGAAAGGGCAGACACCCTCTTTAATTTTAAAATTAAGCTTAAAACCTTTTTTTTTTTTTTTTTTTGACAAAGCTTATAATTGGTTAGTTATAATTAGTTATTATGACTAAACCTATAGTTATTCACAATTATATCCATAGACACTATTACAGTTAAGGATATAGCCCTTAGTAGGGCTGGCTCAGGCAACTGAACCATCCCTTAGTTATGCTGCTATAGGTCTAGGCTGCTGGGGGACTACCCATGATCCTCTGCGCACTTCTTCTGTCTTTCTCTCCTCAGACCCACTCTCACATTTATTAGCCTTTATTCCATGTCATTAACTCTGTGTCCTCTCTCTCCCGTAGTCCTGTGCTTGTCTCTGGTCTCTCTGTCTCTGTACTTTTCTGCAGGTATCTCTGGCTCCGGAGCTGCATGTTCTCTGTCTGTGGTCCTGGCTCCACCCACCTGCGGTTGTTTGTCTACAGTTATCCATCCACACGTTTAATGTTCCACTCTGCTACAGATAATTTTTTAAATTAATATTCTATGCAGACTGTAATGTAAATAATTACCAATCATGACAGCTTTTTGCCTCTGTGCTCTGTCTCCTATCATAACTGTAATCTGCTGAGCACACAGTATCCACTAACTGTAATCTAAATGCTGGCCCTCTAACATTGTCCATTGCCAACCCTGCTTGTATTATGCTGCATGTCCTTCTCCTCCTCTCCTCCATTCCCAGCTGTCCTATCTTCCTCTTTTTCCTCCTTTCACCCAGCCCGGCCATCAGAAGGAGGGTCCCCCATCTGAGCCAGGTTCTGCTCAAGGTTTCTTCCTGTTAAAAGGGAGTTTTTTTCTTAAGTTTCTTCTTAAGTGCTTGCTCTGGGTTCAGACTCTGGGTCTCTGTAAAGCGCTTTGAGACAATTTGGATTGTGGAAGGAGCTATATAAATAAAATAAAATTGAATTGAATTGAATTAACAGCAAGTTAATTTACAGCTCTTCACATCAGACATAAAAAGGTGCAGATATGGAAAACACACAAGGTAACATTAAAAATGATAGAGGTGAGAATAAAATGAAATACTGAAACCAGTAGATAAGATACTGAAACAGAAAAAAAAAAAAAAAACCAAATAAGAACAAATTCCATTACAATCAGACAAACCCCACCTGTTGAAAGATCGTATCATATGATCAAAATCTCCACAACAGCTACTAAAGGAACCTTGTGGTGAGTTTTCTCAGCTACTGTTTCCAAATACAAGAACAAACTATGAACCTCTATAGAAAATGAAAAGAAAATGCACAGAAATAAATACAATAAAAATGAGCACTGAATACATACCATGAATTCAAGAAGACCAAGTTTTTTTTAATGATTTAAAGGTTTTTAATTTTTCTAGGGTTTTACAGACACTAATACAGGAAGCCCACTGAGCCTGGCAAAGCACAGTATAGACTGAAAAAAAGAAAGTTAAGCCAACTCTGACAACACAGAGCTGAGTCTGACAAATCTAAAATTTGTGAAAATGGCCACTGTGCAGATTATAAATAAACCCTTCTAATTTAGGTCAACGTCACTGCCGGCATCATCCTCAGGCTTAACTTCACTTTGTTGCCACCACTAGTGGTAAGAATCTAAGTTACTGTCTCCATTTTTCATCCATCCAACTGTTTTGTTTTTGTCATGAGCCTCAAAAGGCTACTTGTGTTTCTATAGACCAGAGGATCTGTGAGGGAGCGATGAGGGAGAGGTGCACAGGGACAGACATGAGGCAGAGACAGTGCATGAGTTAAAACTCATAGTCCTTCTCAGAGTCATAACTCTGAGAAGGACACAGAACACAGGCGGACAGGATTTAGTTTCAGTGTGACATTCTAATGATGTCCTCGGACTCACACTTTCCAAGAATATCATTGTCTCTGGTGTCCAGGCCAAATGAACATCTACACATATGCTTACAAATAATAGGAAAAAGACACTCCTCATAAGTCCAGAGCTTGTCAGAGAATCATCACGTCCTTGAGTTTTCTTCAGCATCAAAGTGTTCTGCAGATAGTTATCTGTACATCCATGGGACTTAAGGACATTGAGGAACTGCTACTAGCGAATTTGGCATTGTTGTAATAGCACCAATTTCCTTTAACACAAACAAATATAGGCTGAAAGAAATGGTGGTTGCTTTGATTCTGTGGGGGTGTGCACACAGTGAAAAGCCCTATTACAGTCAGTTAGTCTTGTTATCAGTGTGGCATCAAATGTTCATGATCATCTATTAATGAAATGTTGATCAAACATTGTCACACCTCTCCTCATCATACAGCATCAATAAAGTAAATGGAACATAATGTTCTCATTCAAGTTATCTGTTCAAGATGCAACATTATACTAGTGTCAGACTGCACTTTTACAGCAGATGCTGGAAAATTATGGGATGTCTTCCTTTCTTAGTCACAAAATGGTGATGATGGTTTGATGGCTGATTGCTTCATATGGCTTTGGTTTACAACAAATTACAGAATATTATATGACATGTATACAGAATATGTAGGAATAGCTTTAACTCCTGGATAACAACTAAATTCCACAGCTAGCTTCGTGCAGTAGCAGGGATAGATCTCTATAGTGTGTCATAAATGAAGTAGTGTCTGGTGGCTATGAATAATTAAAAAAAATAATAATAAAGCAACAATAAATGTGAACAAATAAAACAAACAAATCAAAGGTAGCAAAAGTGTCATGATGTGCACAAGCCTGATCATATTACATCCTGCAGGTTCATGAGCCCATTCTTCATCAAAAGTTAAACGCTTCTGTCAACATTTCAGGCTTTGTCTGCGTCTGCAGACTTCAGACCCAGAGCATTGTTTTTCTGTCTCCGAGGTGTTTTCACTTGATTCAAAGTGAGGTAGAAAAAAAAAGAAAAATGAGTGAAAGACAAAAGGGGTGGCGATGTGTTAGACTTGCAGGTGTTGCAGACAGCCTGGCAGGCTAATTAAATGCTTTATTTACAGATATAGAATGAGCAGACCATGTGCGGCGCTGTCTGTTTTCTGATGGCAGCAAAAGTTTTGTGAAGGCTAAGACAATTTCTTTCTTCTTCTCCGGGAGCCACAGGGTGAGGTTCTCATTATCACACCAGTGTCATCTTTCTCTGTTTTTATCCAAAAGTCAGATCACACCCCTCAGACACAGACAGAGGAAGACACACACACACACAAACGCGCACAGAATCCTCATATCTACACTGGTTCATAGCCTGCTATCAGACAGGCCCATTATTTGTTTGTGTGCATGGCTCAACATTGTCAGTGCAGGTGTCCTGCACTGTGTAATGCACACTTCCTAACTGTCATCATTTTAACCTTACTTGTTGAACAGGTTGAGTGGCTGGTCGTGAAGCAGAGCTCAAGTGGCCGGTGCAGAGAGGTTTCATTTCACCAACAACAATTGTTTTATTTGAAATGTAACCGTGGCCTCATTCCAGGCCCCTGAATCACCCGCCCACTTTTTAAATTCGGTCTGGTGAATCAGAGGTCTGGTGTCGCCCTCATCAGCAGCTCATCCCAGGCTGCGGGAAACAGTTTGGCCAATCAGAGCGTTTGCAGGTGGGACTGAACTCTGTGATGTTATCAGGTGATGTCAAACATATCCAGGCGACTCAGGACACTACAAACACAGAGGCAAAAAGAGTCATTAAGTTTTATGGTCTTTAAAAAAAAGAAGACTGCACATGTGATGAAATTAATTTAGCCTGTTCCCAATCAATCTAAATTCAAAATATTATAAATTTAATTGTCAATGCAGGCGTCGTTGATTATATGTTGTATCGTGTTCTGGTTTCCTGATATTCGTCCGTCTCTCTCACTGACATTCATCTCTGAAAAGTTCTTGGATTCTGCTGTAAATAAACTTAATGCAGCAGCAGCAGATTCTCCTTATCTTTTAAGGGTTGCATTGAGCTTTATAACAACTTTCCTGATGTTCCCTCTGATCACTTCTGTTTTTTCATCCTGATTGGTTCCTGATATTTCTTCATCCTTATTTTCTGTGTAAAACATACACCTATAATAATTAATCAGCAACAGCAGTTTACTTTTAGATCTCAGGGCATCAGGCATAGTAAATAAGAAAAATACAATTGCTCATTTTTGTCAAACATTTCCCCTGATGAGAGTTTGGTGACCAAAAGCCTTACTTTAGTATTATATCCCATCATTAAACCTGACTGTGCTGAGCCTTCCTTTTTCCTCAACCATCTCAGTAGATAAGAACATAAATATTAGACGTATCTTGATTGCAGGTCTGTAATGTGGGACTCCAGTGTCCTGCATGAGAGTCAGGTGTTCTACACACCTATCTGCCATGCCAACCTTCCACATGTTTATCTTCAGCCTTGCTACATATAGAGCACACTGCACCTTGCATTGGTACTGGATGTAAATAGTGAGGTGCCAAATCTTCCAACATGCACGTCATTCCTTTGCCTTTTCCTTTGCCTATGGGGCTGCGTTTTAAATTCTGGAATTCCCTTTTGTCAAATACTTGCCCTGATGATGGTCTAGAGACCAAAATCCTAGTTTCAGGCTTCTGGGGGCTTGATGCTATACAAGGGAGGGGGATGTGCTGCACACACATCCTTTATGCATACTATGGTGTGATAGACAATGACACTGGAGAGTCTTGGCCATGTCTCTCACTAGTGACTCGTGATGAAGGAAGAAGAGATACAGCAAACTGCAAACAAGAAGCCATTGTCAGACCGAATGATGGAGTGGTAATGGAATGGCCATTTAGCCTGATTATCAGGCTAATGCAACCAATTAAATTTGTAATGGCAAAGTGCCAGAGTTTCCAAGGTCTCCGTAACCATGACAGCAAAAGGCTTCTTCATGCTCTTTTGGGCTTTTGCTCAGATGTGCTTTTTCATTTGTATTATCATTTCCTTTCTTTGGCATGTTTAGTATTCAGTTGTCTGACGCCACCTTTATGCTATCAGCACAAATCTGATACTTTGTTGTATGTAACAAGATCTGATCTTTTTTATGGATGTCTAAACAGAAATCTATTTTCCAAAAAAGGCAATGAAAATATGACCTCAATGCTGACGTTAAAGAGAGAGAGAAAAAGACATCATCCTAACTCAGAAATACCGTATATTTGGCCATGTTTGGTATCTTTTTCTTGTTGCCCAGTTTGAAGCAAAACTTGATTGAGTTTCTTTCAAGTTCATTCCACCCTCCACCTCTCTGTGTCCTGGAGGTTGAGAGAACGGTCTCGAATGCCCAAGTCTGTTCTTAGACCTGCTGCTATCTGGGCCTCTCATCTACACCCTAGATGCCGAATCCAATGCAAGCCAACTTGCTCTAAACAAAAAAGGAGGAGGAGAGGAGGTAGAGGGAATGGGAGGGAGAGAAAGAGAGTCAGACAGGACAAAGCTGGGAGTGGGGAGAAACTGAACACAGTGTCTGTTGTGTGTATGAAGGAAAGGGTTTGGCACAAACACTGGCCGGTCTGTAAGAGTATCCTGTGCTGCTCCCTGCTCCATGCCTGCCTCCTCAATACTGTCTTTGTCCTCCCACTGTGCACAGTGACACTGAGAATCCACACACAGCAACACCTGGCCCCTGTAACGCTTAAACACAGGAGGAGGCAAGACAGAACAGGACAATGTAGGACAACACAAGATTGGACAGGATAGGACAGAATGCCAAAGACTGTCCTTAACAGAGGACCAGCAATATTGATTATTTGTTCCAACACTTATGTTTAAAATTTCCGGACCACATCCTTGTGGCAGTGTGAATAATGAATTTTGTCTGTCATAGCACAAGTAGCATTAGGTTATGGTACCACAAAACCTCTCAGGGAGCTTATGATGTGTGTTTGGGCCTCACCTTGATGCTGGAGTTTGTATTTGCATTTCATTTACTACCATTAGTAAATGCTGGTTTCTTTTTAATATGACCAAACTACTCTAACCGTAACCAAGTAGCTTTAGTATCCCTCAACTTGTTGTCTTGGTTTTGGCAGAGGTTTGTTGGCTTATATGTTTGTTGTTTGCATTAGTTTGAGAAAAGCAGTGGGCCCAGGATTGAGCCTTGTGGTACCCCACATGTGATTCTTGTTGACATTATTCGACCGTCTCTCTTTATAGATAACATTTCTTTCAGTGAGGAGAGGCTGAGTTCAGTGGTGTCTCTTTGACAACACTGTCAGTCCATCCTGTGGATATGCAACTGCTGCTTCTCTCTCTCTCTCTCTCTCTCTCTCTGAATTTAAATACAGAGAATGCACTAAATGTAGGCACAAGGACTTGTTGGACAACACATATTTAAAGTAATTCTTGTTTTTTTCTTTTTGGCTCTTCTCAAATGTGACATAGTATTATATTATAAATTTGATACGCTGACAGTTTTCTACTAAACATTCTGAGATGCAGAGTAACATTACCATTCATATGGAGTCCAGTCGCCCAACAAACCGAGTCCAATATTAACTCTCATTTTAGCTCTGTTCTGGTGTCCACCATCTCTTTAGGGAAATATCTGGCTCTTTATTATAATAATACAGTGGGTTTTTAACTCTTATTTAGCTGAAACCACTGTCTGCTATGGCTGGAAATGAGGCTGATGAGACCAACGAGACAGAACCAAAATGGTGAAGTTGCAAGCCATTAAACAGTAACAAAAACATTGAGCAAAACAATGAGCTAAATGGTGCTGACACGCTTTCTGGAGCTGAGAGGAACTGCAGAGTTGATCTGGGTTTGTCACTAGCTAGGACACATTTTATATCACCCATTTCGCCGATTGAAAATACGGATCAGTGCAATTTAAAGTGGCTAAACATTTTAACAAAATGTTAGAATGTACCATTGAGAGGATAGCCCTCCCCACCATGACATAATGTATTAAACACAGATTCCACTGGTTAGATTTAGAAAGTAAATATTGAGATCAAAATCAGCTACAGACAGCTTTATACAAAGATGTCAACTCTGTGTTGTTGTTTTTTTTTTTTTTGTTTTGTTTTTGTTTTTTTGTTTTGTTTTGTTTTCAGCACCAATCAGTCCTCAGGAAAACTGCTGTCCTGTATCTGTTTTATGTTCACAGTAACAGTCATCTGCCTTGTAACATATCAAGTTGCTAAACTGACGGCCTCATTGCAGGCAGGTCTTCTCTCTCTATCTTGTTATCCCCTCGAAGCCATCTTGTGTGGAAGCACAAGAGGATTTTTACTGAATGGGGAAGAAACAGGTTCAACCACAACAGAGACAGAAGAGTGGAGGGAAAGGAGAGCTGCAGCAGCAGCAGTGTGTGTGTGTGTGTGTGTGTGTGTGGGGGGGGGGGGGGGGGGGGGGGGGGGGTGAGAGAGAGGGATTGCAAGGGGGCAATGAAACAGAGAGTTGGTGGCAGGCGGCGTTTTTCTTTTAGCAACCTGATCTGGTTGGCTAAAGGAGTGAAGCAGGACGAGATAAAAGGAGAAAGGAGCGTTGTCCGAGCCCAGCTACAGGAAAAGGACGATTAGAACAGAGCCGGGTATCAGGTATGCAGGCCAGCAGTCCCAGCCAATCACATGGCGGGTACATTAGGCCAGACAGCAGCTTGACTCCACTGCACTAACCCCACCACCCCCCAACCGACCCGCCCCACTCACCTCCCACCCCTCCAACTGTCTACCTCTCTCACCCTCGCTCTCTCTCCCTTGATGTTGCACTCCTCCTCCTCTCTCTCTCTCCCTCTCATTCCCTTTTTATCATGTTGCTCCTCTCCCGCACACAGGTCAATATAGTTACATTATTGACTCTTTGTCTGAGATTACTACATGATGGTAAATCAACAAACCCTTTTGAAAAACCAATACAAAACAGTTACTACATTCAAACCATGGCATAATGATGTACTCACTTGGTGAGTAAATGTTTAAGAACATTTCCTGGACAGTTTGGGAAATATCTTTAAACCTGTACAAATTTAATGTTTTATATAATAATATGGATCAAATGCCAGCGTGTGCCGTAAAAGGTGTCGCTTATAACAAACTCATAGAGACTTATCGCTCTGCAGTTCCCCTCAGCTCTGGTAAGAATAATGATGAAGCTTGTTATTTTGCTTTTCAGGCCCACAACGTTTATTTGGTTCACTCTCACAGCTCTCATCAATCCAGGTTCCAGCTGAGGCGGGCAGCTGAGCAAAAAAGGTACGAATAAACCCAAGATACACAACTTGCTGAGCACCAACCAGCAGACGCAGTTAGCAACTAGCTGGTGACACAAACACAACTTATTTATCAATGCTAATGTTACTGTTGTTGTGGTTGCAGCTTGTTGCACTGCCCCCTTGTGGCCAAAAGATAATAGGTAATGATATGTACATTTTCTTCTAAAAAACATGGCAAATGTTCAAAAAGGTTTTCATCTGACTCTTTCAAATTACCTGACTAGAACGTCAACATTGGAAATTTCTGCACATGGTATTGTTAATGTTAGGGACTGGTTGTGGACCACTACTGTGACCTCCACACCCTTACTTCTCACCTTGCTACAAAGAGGGCACATCACTTCCTGTGGTGGCACTCAAACTTGGTGTTGGACATAAATTGTGAGGTGTGGAATTGCCCAATATGGATATTATTGGGATGGATATACTAATGAATGACACAATACAATGTTTGCAGGCAAAATGAGAGACTAACATAACATAGATGGACCCAAGGACAATCCTCATGCTCCAGAATTGTGTCAGTTCACACGCAAGGAAAAGAAAACTGGACATTACGGCTAAATAGCCATGTTTAAATTCATATATCTTCACTTTTCCCAAAATAAAAATCTAAATAGCTTTATAGCCTTAAAATGAATGTAGAACTAAGATGATTTTACACTTGCATCTGTAAAAATCTATAAAAAGTTTACAAGTGAGCATAAAAACATTAGCATGTTAGCTATGCCCCCAACTGCATCATGACATTCACCTGCAGTTACCAAAAACAGGACAAAATATTTATTCCTTGAATTTTAATATTAAGGTTCCATTACTTCTATTCTACATTGTGGCAACAGTGTGCTTTAACTAAGGTTGTCACCACATGTTGTTTTTCCTTATTCTGACATGATAGATGTTGTAGGAGATGGCACAGGACAGAATCGTTCACAGGTCAGTTCAAGCTTGTACCCAGCTCCCATGAATAACTGTTCGTGTTTGATATAAGTATGAAACTTCATTCTCCACCATAGAAACATTAGTTTGATCACTTACTTACCTTCAGCTGATGCAGCTGAAATGAGATCCAGTTTCAGAGCAGTCTTTCAGAGCACACTCGACTCTGGAAAGCTCTGGCAAAAGGACCTTGGCTTTTTTTTTATGTCAGACAAGTGTTTGAAATGATTTAACTGCTCTAATATGAATCAGTAACTCACTGTGTTATGTTCCAGCCTTACATCCTATGTTGTAATTACTCATTGAAAAAAATGTTTAATTTGTTTCTGGACCTTTCAGTCATATCATATCACTTAATCTTCCTCAACAGAAGGAGTTTAAGGCCTTAAGCACTTTAAGGACCTCTCATTCATGCTGGCTTAAAAGATAAGCTTGAAAGCTCACTTTTGATCTTGAAGACAATTATTGACCAACAAAAAAAAAAAAAAAAAAAAAAAAAGGTAAGTAATAGCATCAAAAGCTCCAGAACAGATACTAAATGGACCTTGTGGTAAAATTGTTTTATCATCTGATGTTTCCAAGGTCAAGAATGAACTTTCAGTCTCAGCTTTTATGCCAACATTGATGAGAAGCTAATTAGCAGTCAAGTGCTCAGAGGAAGGGAAATTCAAATCCACCAGGATAACCATGGTAAATGTAGTTCCTGAGAGATCCTGATGGTGAAAATCCAGTTAGCTGGTGTCTGCCAGAGGGCTCATAGGGTTAAGAAAAATCACCATTATTGCCAAGTAGATAACAATAATTAGTGGAATGCAAATATCAATTTGACACTGACTGGCAAATGTGAACTTTTGACTGGGGCAAACGCTGTATAACCGACAGTAGGCTACTCAAAATAATGTAAATAATGTAACACATGAATTGTCTTCTACAAGCTTGTCAAGCCTGTCTGATCGTGTTGTGTTCCAGTAATGACATCGGAAGCTGGCAGGGCTTCATGTCTCCCAGGCAGCATTCAGAGGGACTAGCCAACCTCCCCAGACTTCGGGTAAAATGGACTGAGCCACTGAATCGGCAAACAGAAAAGCAGAAAGGGGGGGGGGGGGGGGGCGCAATGACAAAGAGAGGAGAAAGGGTGATGGTGAGGGGATGAAGGAAGGCTAAAACAGAGACGGAGACAAGCACAGCCAGAAATTGACAAATTTAGGGAAGGGGGTGGGGGCCTTAGGGCCAAAGTAGATGGACACCAAGAGATGTGTGGTCTGAAGTGCACAAATTGAGGACAAATTGTAGCTTGGGTGGGGGTAGAATTTTGTGGGATGAGAGAGCCTGAGGAGGGGTGAGAGTGGAAGTGGAAGACAAGGGAATAGAGGCTGAGGAGCAATGGGGAAGATGGAAGAAGCTCAGAGGAGGATATTTGGCTGACATTCAGGTATGTGGAAGGCCAGGGGTCTGACAGGGGAACATTGTAAATGAGAGGCGGGGAATCGAGGGGACAGTTGGGCCAGCACTAGATTTGGCTGGTATGACTGGG
Organism: Toxotes jaculatrix; assembly: GCF_017976425.1. Lineage (NCBI taxonomy): Eukaryota > Metazoa > Chordata > Actinopteri > Toxotidae > Toxotes > Toxotes jaculatrix. Next base: position 24,692,110 of record NC_054402.1, on the reverse strand, counting down.
AGATGATGGGGATCTTGCCCAGACTAGCTAAACAGTCTGTTATGTTTTCATTAACCACAAGAGATTGTCAGCAAGGCGGGGCAGCAGGCACAGAGACTGTCTAAAATTAAATGGATGAGGGTTCATCACTGGGGAGAACTTCCCTCATTACACAGACAACAAGACACAATGAGAGCTGACACGGATGGATCCATTGTTCTGAAGCACAAGTGCCAGGTCACACTACCCTGCAAAGCATCCACAGCATACTTCAGCAAGAACAAATGAATAAAGGTTCCTGCTGAGCGTAATCAGATTTCGGGCTTCAGACAGCTTTGCCCATTGGCAGCTACAAATGAAATCAAGACAGAATGAACATGGAATTGGTGACATCAGTAAACAACATGTTTACCAATCCTGGCATTTTGGGTAACCAATATGTTACCTGACATCCAACACAGAGCCTACTACATGACATGTCTGGCACTGCTGCCAGAAGAAACAGTTTAACTAAAGTGGCAAGAAGCAATATTATATATTACTGTACAATACTGATGGAGTATTTAGCTGCCACAGAGCCAGATATCCCTTAAGAGTTGGTGGAGACCAAAATAGAGATAAAAGTGGCTAAATCATACTGTGGTTATAGCAGTTAAAACACTTAGTTTAGGTTAGGGTTACAGTTAATAACATAATAACAGTTAATAGCAAATATTATACATTATATAATACAGGCTCCTCTCCTGCTTGACAGTTGGAGATACTAGATGTATACATCTATCCACCACCTGCACACCGTTACTTTCTGCCTCACTACATTAAAGGCACATTCCCTCCTGCATTGGCACACCAAACTAAACAGCAGTGTTCTGCTGCCCTCTCTGGTTAAACGTTTTAAACCTGTTTCACCTCTGATAACAGCTAGCATCACTCATGAGTGTGGTTGTGTGTAGTCTGTTCTGCAGTGCTCCTGGACGTGACCATGGCAAGTTGAGCGGGTAAACCACTTGAGGTAATGTGCAAGGTTAATCTCTATAATGTTGGAAATGGTGAGGTACAGAATTGTCCAATATGGACAAAACGTATGGGCATACCAGGGTGTTAATAAAGTATTGCTATAAGGTGCCTGGTTGCTCAGCTGATAGTTCAGCTAAGGTGATTTCCCTGCAGAGAATTATTCTAAAATTGATATCCAAGAAATTAATTCACTCAGCTATTCGAAACATTGAAACACTGTGCTATCTGTTGCCCCTGATAATGGAAATCTCCCAGATTTATATTGTTTCTGTTCAAACTTGCCTCCAAATGTCCATTGGGAAATCTCACAGCAAGCTCCCATATGAGCTCACTCTGGGGCTGAGAAGGTACTGTAGTGTGGTGTTGCTAAAAAGTCATTATCAAAGGGAACGACAATGCAATTTAGACACTTACTTATCAATCCTTAGGCTAAAGGAAGACTGCAGGTCACTCTCCAAGCTACAGGACGTGGCTGTCCATCCCCCCTCCCTCTCAACTGCAGTGGGTAAACTGCAGTGTCCATCCAAGACTGGTCTGAGACACCAGACTGTCTTTTCTCTTTGCTTGGCTCACATACTCCTAAACCTCATATATATTCATACTTACAGACTGGTGATTAAAGAAAAAGCCAACATAAAGTCTCTGGACTCTGCTGTAGGGATGGACCACCCCTCCACACTGATTATTACTCCCATTTGTTGAATGTTTTTAATCCACTAATAAACATACTTGTTTTTTGATTACCTGATGAACGTTATGTTTGCTTGATGATGATTTGAACAACATAATTGGATTTTGGTGATGGACACTTAATTCAGTGTTTTCTTATGACATAGTGATTGATTTGAGACTGAATTCCAAGTTGATTAAAGAACTGAGTGACAACGTGATTATTTCTTTGATTGGATTTTTTTTTTTTTAAATTCCTTTATTACATTTTAAGCATTTTCTTTTTTTTAACATCTCTCTTTAAATAGTAAAGAACATCATTTTTGGGGCTCTGATTTTTTTAATCTGCTTATGGTTGAATGCTTTTATATATTTAACTTGTTCATGACTGACTGATAATTCCTCAGTGATTGTTGACTGATTGCTGATAATGGTTTAATCATATTTTGCATAATGATAATGTGATAATCACATAATGAATGATTATCACTCAACCCTGATTGATTTATTCTTGCTATGATTTTTTGTTGTTATTATTATTGATTTAATTTAATTTGGTCAGTTATATGTTTGTTGATTAATTGGCTGTAGGTGGCAGCTGAGTTTGCCTGGTTCATTTTTCCCATCAACAATGGTAACAGTGGGTTGCTGACATAAGTGAAGTGTGGCACAAAACTTCCATTGATACAGAAACCACCCAACAACTATTTCCTGTTCTGTTAAGACCCAGTGGGTATCCACTTGGATTAGACATGATTTCAGCATGTATAAACAAGAATTACTTTACAGCTAGTTGGATTAGCCACAAGCATCCTTTTCATTACATACAAAACACAGTGCCAGAGAGCTTGATTTCCTTTGTTGTCGGTTTTAGTGTGTAAATGCCCCCCAGGTGCTGCTGTGGTGTGAACTTTGAGCAAAAATGAACGACCCGGTCGCACGTATTGTTTCAAAGACTGAAGAAGAAGGATACCAGTCTTTGTGAACTGAACCTTGATAAAGTTTAAACTTTATGCCAATGCAAAAAACAACCAAAGCAACTCTAGGATGCTGCTGCACCATCTGCCACTTTTAAACCCCTGCATGTGAAGGAGGAGTAAGTGTAGGTCTGACCCTGTATAAAGAAGAGGTGCCCTTTTATCATCTTTGCCCCAGCCCTTTAGTCTGTGCACTCTTTTATTAAAAAATCTGATGATCCCCCCCATTCATTATCTTCTGTGGTATTTGACAGGCAGCATGTACGGGAAGTGCTGAGTATGCAGGAAAGCTGGTGTGACTCAGCAGCTGAGTCATGTTAGTTTGAGTTCAGTTTATGGGTTTGTAGTGCTAAACTAATTAATTGGTAGTAAGCAAGGATTAACATTTTTTCTGTGCTGTATTTTTCAGTTACAGTTAGTGAAACATGTGCAATGAAACAGGGAGAAATCTTGAGCTGATCAAAGATCCCGTGGGAGATGTGTCTGTGATTTGTCTGAAATATAACAAAACTCCAAGCTTCTTTTCAAACCTGAGATCCGAGTACAGTACATCAACAGCACATCTCTTTTCTCTAACCTTTTGTCCGTCCTTATTTTTGATCCAACTGTTCTACTGCAAAGTCTTAAGACAGATAACCAATCTGTGATGGCCACTGATGCTGGTGCTCTTACACTGATAGATGTTTTTTTAGTTCATAATGCTTTAATCCCTGCGTATTTGTTTTCCTCTAATGGTGGTATTGCTAAGTGTGTCCTATTCTTACGTGTAGATGACGCAAAGCTTGGCAGCGTTAGAAGAGCAACCTTGCTGAACTTGTATCCTTCCTTCTACATCTTAAAAGGTGAACCACAGACAAGTTTCCTCTTGACAAGACTTACTGTAAATGCTAATTTTAGACCCGCACTGAGTGCCAAGGCCCAACCCGTTTGATCTCTCATTCACCTCCATCGTTCCATTAAGAACTTATCTTTGATCTTAAAATATATCGAATCAAATAAGATGCTTCTTTGACAAACTTTGTTTTCATTCAGTTTTTAATTTTTCTACTGTCGTGAGACAACAAACATATGTGTTCATAAATTTAGATTTACCATAAAAATACTACGTGAGCGGCATCAACGGAGTTATCATAGAAGATAAGTAAAACACTGCATGATTTCAGAACTTTTCAGCTTTGTGTAGCTGATAGCTTCACGTTTTTGCAGTAATAATGGAACATAAATGACTTTACTTTTACCTGATACCAGCACATCCTGTTAGCGTGCCCTGCACTCTTGTGGCCTCAATGTGGCACGACGTCTCATACTTGAAAAGTCCTACAAACTCGAAAGTTTAATATATTTTGAGGTCCAGATCTGGTACATGTGAGGTAACATAACAGGTTTGTGAGTTTTCTGCCAAACTCAGATATGGATAGATATGGATGCCTGACCTGGTGATGTGGCAACCGACGGTACCATAGACTGTTATCTAGCTGCAGGACTGGTACATAGCGTCTCGGCGGTAGTGAATAAACACAGGTGTGAAGCAGTTTGTTTCACCGTATTCCCCTGAATATAAGATGACTAACTAATTTGTTTTTGAGTGAAATATTTTTTTGAGGGTAAAATGACACCGTTAATCCAAGCGGAACAGAGTCCTCATCTCTGAAGCCTTTTCTCTCAAAAGAGTTAAACATGATGCTATGGTAACATGCAAAACCCACATTTGTGAACCTTGTTGGTTTGTTAATAATCACATTGTCTTATGTCAAGCTCTTGGAAGCTGTAAGAATAATTTTCTCCAACAGTTATCTTTTTTCTTTTTTTTTTTGAGTTCATCTTGCGTGACAGCTGTAATTCTTGGCTGGTTACAGGTTTTCTCCCTGGTTCATTTCTGCAGAAAACACGTCAGGAGAGGACTTTTTTTCAGTCAACACAAATTTATTTCCAAAACCAGTTCCACCAACCTTCAGGAACTCCTGCAGGTTAAAGAGGGTTAATGAAACACTTTTAGAGCTGACTGACTCTGAAAGACTCTCTATAAACAGACTTGAAAACACTTGCTAACCTAGGAACATTAAAGCTACAAACAACCCACAATGCATCACTCATCATGGAATTGTCACGCATCATATCATTTTCTTATTATCAGTAAAATCCTGGTAGCAGTATCAGAAATTTTAATGATTCATTTGAGGTTTTTTAGTCATTTAGATCTATATGAATAAAATGCAAACTATCTGTTCAAAATCATAGCAAATACACATTCTATTTTAGGCACCTTATTTAAGAGAACACATTCTGGCTCAAGCAGATACTTTTTGTGTTTATTTTTGTGTTTTTAATGCACATGCAGCCAAGAAAAAGAGTTGCAAGTGCACACATACATTCATTCATTCTATTTTGTCTATAATTAGACCAAATCTAAGGTGTGGTTAGTTAGTGTTGATGACCTTTGAGTACACACTGGTAACACAGAATGTTTATTGTATTTTTCTCCTGTGATTTAAATTCCCTCACAGTTGGCCTGGTGATGTTTCTCCACCAGTGTCTGCACCCAGATCAGCTCTGCCCTGGAGACATTACTCTAAAACAAAACCTACGATCTGCCACAGAACCTGCAGGTTGTAATTTGCTGGTGATTTGCTGAAAAGAAATCCACTGTAGGTGCTTCTTTTTTTTTTTTTCTCTCCATCGGCCTTAATCATCATCACAGTGTGTGGAATAATTTATAGATTACAGGAAGAACATGTAGACCCACCACATCCACTCAGCTCATATTCATCCTTTCTAAATCCCTCTGCTAAATCACGCTGCTTCCTCTCAGCCTCTGTTTGTTTAATTCTGTCTGCGACATCCATCCCACACAGCACAACATCAAACTGATCAATCAACAGGCTGCTTCATACTGCTGTCATTGTCAGTGCCCTCCCAGAGTCAAGGAGCACACTGACAACCTCTGTTTGCATCCTTTCTCTGCTTTCTCTGGGCCTTGAACAGGCCATATAGTCCCCTCTTTGTCCTCCCCACCCGTATTGATGGAATCTGAAAGTAAGCAGATTTGCAACGGATATTAACAGTAGGCTTGCTGAACAATGGCACAAGGTTGAGAACAAATGTGCCCTTTATGTCCAGTGGGGGCCTTGTTCCAAGAATGGAGGGGAGGAGAGGATAGGGAAATGTATGAGGAGGGGTGTATTCTCACACTGCAGATGGAAATGAGAATGTCTTCTCTCTCTCTCTCTCTCTCTCTCTCTCTCTCTCTTTCTCTCTCTCTCACACACACACACACACACACACACACACACACACACACACACACACACACACACACACACACACACACACACACACACAGAAATCTAAGTCAGACACCACCATGAGCTCATATTGACAGCCAGACTTTCTTGGCAGGCCTTGCATTCTGACAGAGCTTAAAGGAGGACATCATACACACAAACACATATCAAACATATTCTGCTCCTCCAAACAAGCAGCTGGAGAGTCTGTGCTGTACATCTATATCTTCCCTTACAGTAGTCCCCCCCCAACCACCTACTGCCAATAAGGAAGGTTTTATTCCTCCCTCAATGGCTCCATCCCTATATCCCTTTGACAACATCATGGGGAGTGTTATTGGTTGAAGCTGCGGGGAGTCTCTTCACACACACAAGTCTGTCTCTAGCCTGCAGTAATGCAACACCTCTGTGGGGTCAAAGGAGAGTTGCACTGACGTTAACTAGGCTGCAAGGTACACTCATTTCTCCCTTGTGTAGTTTCTCTTTTAGTTTGTTAGCATCTTTGGCTTCTTTGTTTCTGATATGGAGGGATTTTGAGGGTTGTGGTGGAAAACCCTCTGAAGAGACTGTTACAGCATCTTGTTTATTTAGCTGTAAAGTGACACAGACACCAGTCAACTGAATCAACACCCTCTGATTAATTTCTTCTAGGTTGTTGTGGCTTGATATTGTTTTTGGTGTACTATTAGCAGATAGTTTGCTTGCTTTGTAGAATGAACCTGATTGTTAAGACCGTATTTCTTTCCTGAAATACAAAGTCAGTGTTAAGTTCATGTTTTTAAGTTCTCATAATGTACACTTTGGTGGCCAGTGTTGAAGTTACAAAAATATTAAAGCCACTATGAGCAGAATTTGAAAAAGTCTATATTTGGTGACTCCAAGTGGTAGTATAAAAAAATACACTGCAGCAGACAGCACTGCATGCTGCCACCTAATGCAGCATAAGATCTTTAATGTAAGACACTGTAAGCACCATGAAACAGTTACATGACTGTATTACTTTTATGTATTTTTATATAGTTTTTTTTTTTAATTCATTTATTTAAATGTTATGTGCCTAATTACTTATTTACCATGGAGACAGTAAACAGGTAATTAGTAGATGTCACTTGTAGAATCGGATAAAAACACATGAATCTTTTTTTTTTTCATTTACTGTAGAGTCTTGAAGAATATGAATAGACTGGCATTTTCCAACTTCAGTGAATGAGCAATGAACATTCACAGTACAGGTGCTGACAGTATTGTTTGACTGTATATAAGTATGTTGAGATGAAAACCTCCCTGTGATAGCATTCTGTCATTCGCAGCTTCTTGTGCCTGAAGGCAGCACATTCGACTAAATGAGCAGTGATACAGTCTTCTGATGTAACACTCCTATGGATAACAACAGCATACAACATAGGAAGGTGTTGACATGAGGATGCATTTGTGTTGACAGTTTCAGGAGTTGGAGGCTTTTTATTTTCAGCGTGCAGAGTTCAAGGACAGGTGTGGATGCACATGTTTTCTGTTTTGACAAGAATCTGCGTAGATACAGCATTTGACTATTCAGGGTGTGTCAAGATTCCCTTTATTTTCATGCCCTCAAGAAATAATTAAAAATGTCACAGTGTCAGTTATTTTATATACATATACATGCATTTATACAGGCACCTTTAAAACCTTTCATTTGTAAAAAAAAAAAAAAAAAAAAAGAAAAAGAAAAAGAAACTTGAAGCACAGCTAGAAGTAGCCTGGCATTATTCAATTCAGTTCAGTTCAGTTCAATTCAATTCAATTCAATTCAATTCAATTCAATTGTATTCATATAGCTCCTTCCACAATCAAAATTGTCTCAAAGCGCTTTACAGAGACCCAGAGCCTGACCCCAGAGCAAGCACTTAAGGCGACAGTGGCAAGGAAAACTCCCTTTTAACAGGAAGAAACCTTGAGCAGAACCTGGCTCAGATGGGGGACCCTCCTGCTGATGGCCGGGCTGGGTGAAAGGAGGAAAAGGAGGAAGATAGGACAACTGGGAATTTACATTGCTGTTGGCATAGAATATTAATCCAAAATTTATCTGTAGCAGAATGGAACATTAAACATAGTAATGTGTTAGAAATGGATAATTGTAGACAGTAAACAGCAGCAGGTGGGTGGAGCCACCTGCTGCTGTTTACTGCAGCAGCAGATGGGTGGAGCCAGGACCACAGACAGAGAACATGCAGCTCTGGAGCCAGAGATACCTGCAGAAAGGTACAGAGACAGAGAGACCAGAGAGAAACAAGCACAGCATTATGAGCAGGTGGCCACTGGGTTACACCTCATATAACAACTGAGGGGAAGCAAACTTGCAGTATTTGTACAAGCAGTTTTCTCCTTGAATGCTGGGTGTTGAAGGGGTGAAAAGGATGCATCCATTTACCAAGAGCCCTTTCTGAATATTTACCCTCATTAAAAGAATAGACATGCTGGAGAGCCAAGGGAAACTATGTTACAACTGTATTTTGGTAAATAGATTGTAATTATATGTCAAAAACATACAGATGGCAGATATAATAGACCATCCAGAGAAACCAGTGAACACTTCAGACCTCAAACCTTACTAGCACCACCTCTGAGCGCTGTGTGTGTATGTGTCTGGGTATAACTGTGTGTCAGAGTGGTGTGATGGTCAAGTGCTGAAGCCACAGCAGAGACAGATGGTGAGCTCTCCCTCATTTATTTACCAGCCAAGAAAAGAAATCCAGATGGAGAAACAGTGACTGTGAGTATGTTTGTGTCAGTGAGCACGTTAGAAATATTATTAAAGATGCATTTTCCAAAATCAGTTCAGTTTCCAAAAGAAATTGAAACAGAAGAAACAGATTAGAAATCAGTCTGAAATCAAATCAGTGTGTCACAGAGTGCAGAAGATATAGAAGTTTGTTTCAGTTAAGTAATGTTTCTTTACTGCTGTCTTTTAAAATAAGGGAAATTACTGTTCTATTGCACAGGAACAGTGTGCGTTTGTCACAGATACTAAATTTGCTTTGCTTCAGCTGGTTCAGCCTCCTCGACCGTGCTGTCAGACTAACAAAAAGCCAAATTAAGCGTTAGTTCTAAAATGCTTTAAACCCAAATTTGTTCAAATTAATTTTAATTCAAACACAGCACACACAGTCTTCTGGAAAACAATGTTGTACAATTAACAGAGATCCATTCAGTTGCAGGCCCTCACTGCTGCCTCACTTTAGCGACAAGCTAACAGTACTGTGACGCTACCATGAACATTTTTGGTGAGATGCTGACTCATTATATTACACATATCTTGGCATTTAGCTGCTGCCTATGGACGTGGAGTTGTAAATTGTGCCTCATCAGAGTACAAGAGGACGGACAGGAGCTCACTGTCCTCTTTCCCTGCTACATGCAGCAAAGAAACACAAAAGGAGGATATACTGGTGTTGGATTGGACACAAGGACAAGGAGTCTGAATGGTGGAATAAGAACCAAGGAAAACTTCAAAACCTCCAACATCAAGGTACAACAGTGTCTGGTCGCACAATCTGTCATTTGCCGTATGAAAGTGGGCTCCATGGAAGAAGACCCAGGACGACCCACCTTCTGAAAGTGAAAACACATACGGACAAGTCGCAGAGCTGATTTGCTGTGTCCGGCACGGGGAGCCCTGAATCACTGCGGGGAACAATAAAATCAGAAAATCATCAAGGTGTCCTGCTGTGAAACATGCTGTCCAGTGTCAGAGACATCTGTCTCAGCTGCAGGTCATGGCTCCTTCAACAGCTCAGTGACCCAAATCATACACCTACGAGCAGAAGAAAACAGCTCTGAAGTGGTCTGCTACGAGTCTTGATCTTAATCCAACTGAACATCTGTGGAAGGACCTGAAACTTGTAGATGAGGGTTACGGATCAAACCTGAGAGAACAAGAGCAGTTTGAGGTGTGAAGAAAAAGTGCCTGGGAGCAGCGATAGTCTCAAAAATCTGTGCTACTAAGGTTAAGGGCCCAAAGACCTTTGTTCATGACATTTTCATTTGTTGTATTGTTTAAACTAATATGCCACATTGGAAATCAAAAGCAAGAACAACATCTATTGTATTAAATATGGAATAGAGACATGAAGTGAGAGAAGAGTGCCTTCTACTTTTGTCAGTTTCGACTTACTTCAGAGAAAATTGTGTTTTTTTTTTTCTTTTTGAAGTGGAATGACACCAACACTTGTGATCATGTTTGTAAAAGAAACATTATGTTTTCAGAGAAAAAGAAAATATCAGTTGGAAAGGACACTCTGCTAAACACTCTACTTCTCTGTTGACTTTGACAAATTGAAGTTTTTGTTCATACCAGTGTTGGTGATGAGAAAAATATTATCACTTCCAAGTATAACGTCAACAAAAAGAATAGTTTTTAAATGATTCCTCTTCAGTTAGCCAGCGGCAATGCATAGCCAGTGAGCCTTGTTGCTAGGAGAGCTGTGACTCCAATGTCTTCGATTGGCCAGAAAGACCAGGATGTTGATCCAATAAAAGCCCCACAGCAGCAGGACAGTGATAGCCATCCAGACACAATTATTATGTTGCCTTTGCTGCAATTGAGGTGGACTGAAAAGTACTTGTTGGAAAAGGTCGACAGTGACAGGGTCACGGTGTGTGTGTATACACACATATGTGCATCTTTGTTTATATTCATGCAAAAAGTGTGGGTGTATTCCCTAATCCGTGCAACATGTCAACGAACTTGGTTGTGACTGGCTAGCTCATGTGCACCTGGAATGACAGGTAAAAACTTTATAGGTTTTTTGATGGTCCACTGGCCCAGCAGGATTTGTCCCAGTAATGTCCAGTGGCCAGTCTGACTATGGCAGAGGAGAAGAGGAGACCAAAGAGAGTAATTTCTTTGTTTCTTACAGTAGGGGGTGGACACCCCAACTTTGTGGTAAGATGCTGCCCCCTATTTGTTTCAAGTATGAATTTGACAATTGGCCAATTCTTACACATAACCCCTTTGTAGCCTCATTTCTGCCAGATCCACAGACATCTTTTGGAGTACATTTTAGATTTTAACCTCTGGCCCCAATTCCTTCTGATTTCCCGCCTTTCCCCAAATACTAATGAAGGCATGGACATCTTCATTTGTTGAACAGGTCCTTTGCTGTTCTTTTTAGCCACGCCTGCAGCTTGGCGCTAAGGATGGCAAAGTCAGTGGGTCAGTCTGGCATCATGAGAGAGACAATTTTGGTTTTAAGTAAAATACATTGAAAGTTTGATTTTTTTTTATATTTTTTTTTTTTGATGGATCACCTTGAAATTTGATAGACACTGTTTAATCCTGACTTTTTGTCTACCACCATCATCAAGTTCAAATTTCAGTTTGTCTAGTACTTTGGTTTAAATGACCAAAAACCTGAACAACAAATGACATGTGAATGATTTTTTTACTTGTCCATTTCACGCATGTCAGACAGAACAGTTTTAAACAATCCAGCTGTTCACACAGGCAAAACAACGGTTTGCTTACTCACTCTGTGCTTTAACATAACCAGAAAACAGCTCTATTTTCTTCTGTTTTACTCTAGTCACTGCAGTCACTGTATGCTGGGCTCTGAGCGTTGCTGCTCTGCTAATGTGCCAATCAGACCACACCTCCTGTGTAGACATAGTGTAAGGCTTGCTAGAAGTACTGGCTGTCCTGGTGTGGTAGTAAAATAGTTGTGAAGGTGTGTTGTTAGTGTTGTCTTTGTTGTCATATCTCCTGAAAGTACCTGGAACTTAGTATCATCTCTGGAACAATGCTCAACTTTAGTTAGAGAAACTTGTCCACACATAGGGTTGCATTTCTTTAAGTTCCTGCAGTGGAACAGGCCTATCAGTAAATAAGATTGATAAAGTTTTGTAGCCATCACGTGGATTTACCTGATCAGACCATCTGATGTTAATTGCAAGCAAACTGTGACTGCTGTACTGAGATGTGCATGAAAACACCATTCACTCACTTATGGGGCTGTCAGCTGTGTTTACAAGGCATGCAGACATGCACTGTATGCCAACAGAAACACATTATGACACAGATGTCACAGAGAAATATCAACAGGAAGACTATAGGAAGCAATTGTTCCTCTCAGGCAGAAATGAGCCTAAATGTGTGAGGACTGTCTTAAGGGCAGCACTGGAGGAAACATCAGGAAGTCATTAAATTCAACAGAGTTCACACCCTATTGGCCCCGAATGTGCTCAGTAGATTTTATGACAATTTCATCATGAATCAGCAGTTTTCTCATCTAGTTCATCGAGTGGCTCGTGGTATAAGTGCATTTTGAGAATGGGACACAGGACTGGACGTCCTATGGACTTTAGATTAAGTTGACACCACAAAAATGTTTTTTATGCTCTGGAGGAGTTTTACAAAAAGTCTGTCTTGAACCCATAGGGGATTTTTTTAATGCTTTAGTGCCACAATCAGCCACTGGGAGCCTGCTGATAGCAAGAGTCCAACATATCCAGCTGTTTTAATGATGTTCTGGTTTGGAAAGGAACAGGGATGTAATGGTAACCAACACACACAGAAATGAGCTGATAAATGGTAACCTGTCTTTCCTAAAGGAGAAGGCTGGCAATTTTCTGTTTTTCTCATTGTCAACAAATCCCATGAAAAACCAAAACCAGCAAGACAAGGGAGGAACTAACCAGTGGTGTTCCTAATAAAGGGCTTGGTGAGTGTTTATGTGCTGTTCATCCATTAGAAGTCCTGACATGACTGACTCTGATTGGTAATTAAAAGCTTAAAGGCTCTGATTGGCTCAGTAATCAGTAATAACTCCAACTGGAGAAACAGCCACTCAGCGTAAAGGTAAAGAAATAACAAAGATTAAATAAAATTTCGCATCTAAATTTAAGTGTGCTTTGACTTGCTTTTCTTTTTTTTTCTTTTTTTTTCATTTCCGGGGGTACATCCATGCTGCAATACCCATCAAACTCTAGAAACTTTTAAGTCTTCTAAATCTTTCGAAAGGGCAAAAAGGCAAACTCACGGATTCCTGAGGGGGCTTGAGGGAGGAAGAAATAATAATTTCTTTCAGGCTCTCTCTGCCTCATGCTCCTGTCTGTGTGTCTGACAAGGTCAGAGCAATGATTCCTCAAGTAGACAGGGAGAGTCTGAGCTCAGCCCAAAGCACCACCCCAGCTGTGATACTGTCAGAGACATACAATCCAATCACCAGTGGCCTCCACTACACTTACATTACAGAGTGAATAATGGAGTAAAAAAACATACATCCTAATCCATGGTGTAGATGTATTTTTACAGATATGCAGTACTACCTTCCTAGTATGGAAACAATATGGAAACACCGACCAACAGCTTTGCTTTTGTGAAACTACAAGTGAAAACTGAGGGAAAGAACACAAGTAATTGCTACAACTTTGTTGACTGGATTTATAGGTAATCCTGGTGCAACACTTCTTAATATGAGAGGATGAAAATGTCGGCCAATGATGATGATGAATCACGTCAGCTTCTCTCATCCTCCCTATATTTATTTATAATTTACCTCATTCCCAGCTAATGCAAATGTAACTCAAAATAGTCTATAATTAGACTGATTTAGTCTCTATTCAGTCTGCAGTAGCAGGCTGACATAGTCCAGAAGGGAGCAGTGGTGACACTGCAGATAGAAAAAAAAACACAACAATGCTTCCTGGTTTAACATACATGGACGATTTGATGACTTTACAGAGTGAGAAGATCGCTTGAATTAATGTCATTTACAAAAACCAATCGCAGTACAACTCAAGTCACGTGCTGAGCCTATGGCAAGAAAATGGAAGGAAAATGCTGGTCCTGTCGCTGTGTGGTATTCTAGTGCCTGAGTTTTATCCAGTGATCTTACAGCACAGCAGACTGGTTCAGTCAGTATTTTCATTTAATAGAGATTAAACAAATGTTACCCTGTTTATGCAGGTTGTCTTTTTTATGTACCTGATGATTTATGAGGAACAAAAAAGTAAAGTGGACAAATGGCAGATGGAAGTACAACAAATGAGCCCCGGTCAAGAGGACGGATTATCTCCACATCACATCAGATTAGGCAGATAGCTGCAAAATAAAGGAAAGAAACATTCTACTCCTGTACATGAACATTTGTTTTCTATTATTTGGTTTATTGTTTAATCAGAGTTCTGAATTGTTATTTATGCTTTTATTTCTTTCTTCAACCTGAGTTGGCTGAGTTTCCTGAATTTTACTGGACTTTGTGTTTCTTTTTCTGAAAAGAAGCCAACACGTTACATCAACGGGAAAGACTGTTAAATAAATACCAGATATATGTTCTGATTAAGCAAATGTTCGTTAAAGGTATTATTTCTTCCTCTACTCTTTGAAATGTGCCCAGGTTAAGTATTTGTGCATGTATCACTACATGGTGCACCAAGCAATTGCTTGTGATGTATCAAACTCAAAGCTTCCTCCATGTTTACCTGTTGTCTATCACATAAAAAACCTTGCAGCCTCTACTTTGTGGTCAAACGTTTAACATGAAAAATGTTTTGTTGACAGTAGATTAACAGACTGATCAGGAGAATAGCAAAGAAGTCATGACTGGAATCATTTCAAGTATGAAAACATTATTTCTGTTTAAAAAAAAGAGAGAGAGAGAAGAAACTGAGAGAAGCAGAGTGGTGAGTATACCATGACTTAGTTGTACTGATGAGTTTGTGCCGTGAAAATGGAAATTATACCTTCATTTACCATGTGAGCTGCTGGTCAATAGAGAGCGCGCATGTGGCACCCCACCAGGCACAAATCCTAAAAGCCCATTACAAAGGAGGGCACTGGGGTACAATGCCCACCCATGGTGCATTGCGTGCCTCCCACCCCCCTCCCGAAAGCTACAAATCACTCAGAGCAGATACCTTCGGGCTCTTGAGCTACAGTAGCTCTGTGAGACAGTGGATTCGGTTGTTTTTGAACATTTGCAGACCTCTGCTGTTTTCGAGGGAACATAAACCTGTGCAGAATGAACCGCTTGACTGTTTGTGTTGTGTTCAGTTTTGAAAGAGCTCATTATTGAAGACATCAGGAGAGACTGATGACATTCCACTGGATGTCAGCTGATACTCATTCTGTGATGCACAGACAAAGCCAACATCCTACAGGAAGGAGTTTTTCAGTTTTTCAGTCTTCAGTTGGTCAGAGCTACAGCAAGATAAGACATTAGACGGTGGCTTCACGTGATGAAGACCAGGACAGTTGTTCTATGCTTTAATTTCAGAAACACTGAGAATTTAAATAACAGCTATGAAAATGGAGGTGTTTTAAAACTTTTGACCTGTGGGGTATTTGTACAGAGAGTTGGTGAAATAATGTCACTGAATAAAAGATTGATTGATGTAATTAATTAAAGCCTTTTGATAGCCTTAATTAAACCAGCTTAAATCTTGCCGTCTCAGTTTTATAGTGAGATATTAGTCTGGAAAATGTCCACTGAGAACCTATTTAACTGAGGCAGCAAGAAGCTGATGGTGTCAGCAGACTGGATGATAATGACAAAAAGCAGCACCATCATATAAAATCTGATCCTGTCTGCAAGGTAAATTTAGTGTGTGCCCATGGGAAACACTCCTATCCAAAGCAAAATGTCTGAAAAGGCCACAGTCTGCTTAAAACACGGTGCTTGTCGGTGTGTCTAACACATCTGGAAACCTCTGTTTGTCTAAGTTTCTGAAACAGCCAACATGACAAGCAGTGATCGGTCAGGTGAGTGAAGGGGTCAAAGGTGGCAGGGTGTTTTTTTTTATTATGACTCATGACAAATAATTTTTTCACTTTATGTTTGTACACAAGAGACTGCAAAGAGACACAAAAGCCAAAAGCAGAGAGATCAGGGAGGCAGTGGGATGCTGCAGTAGTACCCACAGGTCCTGACTCATCACACCTCAAACCTACCACTATATATGACCTCCACATCAGCTGAGTGTAGAAAAGCACATTCTCTGTTCAAACCAGTGTAATTGTCCTTCAGTGGAGCACCATGGTAAACCAGTGCTCTGAGGACTGTTAGGCTTTGGCAGGATGAGGACTCTCTGCTTTGATCTTCTCTCCTCTGTTGTTCTTGTGTCTCTCTCACAGCCTTCAGTCTATTCTTGATCCTGCACCATCCACCTCCAGTCTATTGACCTTCGACCCCGGCCAATTAGAAACAGTCAGAAAGCTCTTGATCACCTCTTGACCTGTGGAGAGTGTGACGAGTGGTTTGTTTTTGTTGTGCATGTGTGTGTGTGTGTATGTGTGTGTATGTGCGTGTGTTTGTGCTATAGTCTGATAACGTGCCCCTCATTGACCTGACCTGACTACATTAGAAAGCAACAAGCAGCTCCCTGATAAGACTAACAAAGCTGAGTGTGTGTGTGTGCGTGCGTGTGCGTGCATACGCACCATAAAACTTTATGGACAAAAGTTGTAAAATTGTCCTTGACTTCAAACACACTGTCAGCCCAAAACACAGAAACCTGATTAAAATAGTAATAAGTAATAATAGAAGTAAAAAACATTCAGGACAGTTTCAGTGAGAGAAAACATCTTTTTAGAAGTTTGCTGTTTCATCAAAGGCATCAAAAAAACAGGGCAGTGATATAAACTGATCATGCAGGCAGTGTGAGCTGTCTTTTAAAATACACTGAGCTTTGTTTTCAGTTCAAATAAAGAACAAATCCCTAAGCTGATTCTGGGTTTCCTGATGACTCTACTGGCTGTGCTCCAGCTGGATGTTTTAGGGATCTCAGTGTCTCTCGGTCAGTCTGACATATTTCAACAAATATTAGATGGATTACAAGGAAATTCTCAACATTCATGGTCCCTGGGGGCATTTATGATGATAAAATGCTGATATTAAAAGTATGATTGTTCAGATTTTAGTCCTGGTTGGTTTGTTGAATGCACTTAGTGTGAAGCAGCAGAGGAAATGATCAGTTTGCATTACAAGCACCTTCATACAGCTGTAGGTAAGCAATGCAAATTGTAATTACTGAATGTAAATGCTTTGAATTTGCTTTGTATTAAACTAGCGTTTGACTTGATGAAAACTTACCAAATTTCACCAATTTTATTACAGTTCAGGGGGACATCCATGTCTGTACGAAAGGAAAAGTTTGGCGATTACCAAGCTGGTAGGGTTCATCCTCTGGGGATCACGAATGTCTGTTCAAAATTTCATGGCAAGTGTAAAGGGAAACCAGAACCCCCATCTGAATCCCCAGGGATCCTGGCCAACAACACATCACTGAGATCCCCAAACTGCAAACACTAAGGTGCAAAATTAGACTGTTTTAGTTCCACTTCTGTTCCAATATAATTAAGTCATGAAGTGTATCCTCAGCCTCACAGTTGAATACTGAAACTCATCAGGTTTGGTATCATTCTGTCTGTCTAATTCTCAACATGCTACATCTACAAGTGAAAATACAACATTAGAAATCATGTGACTGTCATACGAATAACATGTACAGCCACGAGGGGTAACAACTTTCAACTGTAAGCCTGTGGACACTGACTGAACCCCAGGACTCTGTGATGGTTGTGCTTGGCTGGGATACATCTTCTGGGTGGTCAGACCAAAACACAAAATTCTCCTATCTAGAGAGACAAGTGAGGGTTGACATAAGAAGATGACTCACCAGGACCAAGGTGCACACAAATATTCCACAAAAACCTCCAGTCAACCTGCTTAAACCCTGATGCTTTCACAATTTTCATTTCTAATCAGCCAAATAAGTTCTTTGTTCTTCTATTCCCCGCTCCCCTTTTGTGTCTTTGCTTTGTGTTTGCTGTGGTATTAGTATTTGTCACTGTAGTATCAGTAATAAATGTGTGTGCACCAAAAATTGAACTTGTTTGAGCTTTCTTGCTCTTACAACTCAGTCACTTAATCTGAATAGATCTGTACCATGCAAACAATAATTCAGATTATTAAAGATACTTGTTTCCATTAAAGGAAAATCATGATTAAGATTAATAATAGTTATAATTCCAACTCACCTCTTGTGTTTGGGCAGAAAGAAGGACTATTTATCTATGATTGTACATTCTTGTACAATATTGAATTATCTCACTGGATAAATAATTCCATGCAAGTTATGTGTAGTCATTTTTCATAATTCTCCTTCATAATACCATTTGAGAATCACAAATCCCTACATTCTTTTGGTGGATCATGTGGAAGTTTGTGTGTTTAAACTGTTTTATGAGTGAAATTTGCTGCTTAATGTTCTGATGTGTTTGCCAGATTCCTACACGGGACATGGAACAGTTCAGATACTTCAGTCTGCACCAAAGTGATGGGTTGACAGACCGACACTGGCATCCTCAGACTCATGGAGCTACAAAGTAAACAAGTCATGAACAAATGTAACAACAATATTCACTTTATTGACACCAATGCATAGTAAAAGACTCTCTATATACACATGACTTAATAAATGAAAAACAGCTCTGTCTATGTAGGCATATGTATATACACTGTATTCATGCATGGCAGTTTACAAGCTATGTGACTCCACACTTAATTACTCACATCACCAGCTACTCTTTAATGCTAAGGGTCTCAGCTCTGCTCCATCAAACATCTGCTGATGTAACATAACCCTCTGCAGCCCAGTCACTTAAATGCAAAGTCCTCCTGTGTCATATTGGCCTGTGCTGTATCATTGTGAAAGTCCATTTCACATTTATCCCGTACGAGTGCTGAGTTAATTATTTTGTAAAAAATATTAAACTTGCTCTCATAATCTCCTCTGAACCATAAACCCTGAGCTGCAGTCAGTAGTAAAATGACACAGATCCAGCAGACTGAATGAAATGCATCTTTAATTAAACGTCATCTGATACGACAGAGCTAATGTAGAACCACTCCTGCCCCCTAGTGGCTGCTTCTCATAGAGACATAACTGTGTTGACACTGAGTTCTGGCACAGTTTCAGTCCATTTTGTCCAAAAATGGATCCTTGTTTCTGAGCAACATGAGGGCCATCAGAGGGGCCCATCAGAGAGGCCCATCAGAGGGGACCAGGAACACTGTACTGACACTGGGTAGTTAGCGGTGCGGGGTGTAGCACCGCACACTATTGTTATTCTCGTTTCTCTCATTACTCTGAAAACAGCCTCAGTTCTTTGTGTAATTGATTCCACAAGAAACCTTCCTCTGAGATTCTGCTCCATGTTGATCTGATTCATCACATCATCTCTGCAGATTTATCAGCTGCACATTCAAGCTGCCAGTCTCCTGTTCTACCACATCCCAAAGCTGTTCTACTGGATCCAGGTCTGGAGACTGGGGAAGTCAAAGTACACTAAAGTCATCTCTGTTCTTGGCTGACAGGACTGGAACCTGACGTGGTCTCTGCTGTTGTAGTCCATCCACCTCAAGGTTGGACGTGCTGTTCATCCTGAGAAGCTTTTCCTCTCAGCACAGTTGTACAGAGTGGTTAATGAGTTAGCGTAGCCTTTCTGTCAGCTCCAACCAGTCTGACCTCTGACCTCTCTCTTCAACAAGGTGTTTCTGTCCTCAGAGCTGCTGCTTCACTGGATGTTTTGTTTTTGGCTCCATTCTGAGTTCTCAGAATCTCAGCAATTTCAGAAACACTCATACCAGCGATCAGGCCACAGTCAAAGTCACTGAATTACATTTTTATCTCATTCTGATGTTTGATGTGAAAACTAACCGAAGCTCCTGACCTGTATCTGCAACGTGAAGTCATGACTCATCAGTGTTAAAGTCAAAGTCAAGTTGCAAGTCACCATATTTGTGACTTGAGCCTGACTGGAGCCCATTCCTCTTATTTGCTGCATTATGTGAGGTGTAGGACCCGGTGTTTTTGACACTATATAGTACAAGGGACTAAATATTGAGCGAGGTGATGTCTATCAGCTCTATGCAAGGAAGAGCCCTTTTAAGGACGGTGCCAAGAAAGAGAAGAAACATATGGATATAGTACATCCACATGAATTAACAATATCCTCTTCAAAAATATCTTCAATAAAATAAGGCTAATACTCTGTAAGGAGAGACCAACCACTTCACTTATAAAGGTCTTAAATAGTCTCGGTCAGTGTTTCACCAGTGCACACTCAACCCACCTGAACTTTGTGTGATGACTAAGACGTTCAGCTACCACAAGTGATAGGCCTGTCAGATGCTGGAAAGCCATGTGTTACTGGACTAGGTTTTTCAATGACAGGCATTTGTACAGACATGTCTTTGTTCTAAAACAGAGAACCGACTGGAAAGTTGGTTTTCACAGCCAGAAAATAACCAAGCCGACACTGAGTCATGGGTTTCAGCCCCATGGTAGTCATGTTTCCAGCCACATTACACAGCTCAAAGATGCTAAAAAGCTCTGTAGAGCTGAGGGAAACTGCAGAGTCGGGAAATAATTCTCTGTGGGTTCATCACATTACACAGCTGACAGTGAAATGTGATGTGATGTTTTGCCTTTATTGCCCACAACTTTTTTGTTTTGATTATGTCTCACTGCTCTAATCAACCTTGTTTCATCAACAGGCAGCTGTTTACAGTGAAAAAGCTCTAAAAACCCAACGTACACCACCTGCACAGCACCAAAGAGCAAACAGACACAGTTCACAACTAGCTGGTGAAGGTAGTGGAGCGTTTAGCAGCTAAAGAGCTGGATATTTTTCTTTAGAGCTGGTGAAGACCAAAACAAAGCAAAAATGAGATGAAATGAAAATGAATGATCCATCAACTCCAAATGAATGGAATTAGATAAAAGTGTTACCAAAAACAAATATATGAAGAGCTTGAAATACACATTTATGCTTGGTGGAGTCAAAAACTTTTGAGAATTTATAAAAGATGAATAATCAGTAATCAGTGAGGCCTAACACTAGCCTGATATTATTGCTAATGTCTTTTAGCCCTGAAGCCAATTTGTGACTTATAACTACTTCAAGTCAAACCATTTTTTTAGATGTTTAGCAAATATTAGTGAGAAAACCTTGTATTCTTTCACGAGTTAGACCCTCTCATTTTCTAGTCACTCTCCAAATTTTACTCCAGAATGTGCACACGGTGAACTGTACAACCTCAGGATGTGGAGACGTGTTTTCACGGTGAAGTCTGGTCTTAAGGGCCGTGTTGATCAGAAATCCAAGCTTCTCTTTATCCTCCGCTGGTGTCAAAGCCAAGAAAGACCGACAGAGTATAATTTTTCAGCAAGTTTATTTCAGTATAAGTGGTTTTTAAAACACCTCACACTGTTTCTCCAAACACCTCATTTTTCTTGCAACCTCCGAGATAAGCAAGCAGGACATTAACATCTTCAAACATGGCCAAGTCCAACATGATTAAACTCTGTGCCAAACGACATTTTGAAGCAAACTATTTGACAAGAGTTGACATTAAGACAAATGGGGAGCAAAACGGTCACATAATAACCAATAATTATACTTTGTACATGAGTAAAACCTGACTAAAAACAGACTAAGTGGCCGACTTAGAGCAGCCCACGCAGAAAGGAGCAGTGATCTGACAAAATTAACCAAATGCCCAAACAGGAACCTCCTCTTCAGCCTCCTTAGCCTTATGCATGGTTAGAAAGAGTGTGTGTGTGTGTGTGTACGTGTGTGTGTGTGACTGTGTATGCATGCATGTGCACTTGTGTTCTATCACACGAACAGTAATTTACATAGAAACCAAATGTGTTCTAATAAGGCATTATGTGGCAGAACACAAAATCAGAAACTCCACAGAGCAAAAAACAGCATCAATGCCAGAAAAATCTGTTTTTAAGGCCAAGAAACAGAACAAAGTATGTGATGAACAAGGTTAAGAGCTGCGTGAAATCAAGCTAAAGTCTTGAGGAAACCCGAAATGTTAGTACAGACACCGTTTAGTGATATGGGGAAGAAGGAGAAGACAAAAGAAATATGATGCAGGAGTTTTCTGGGCTTTACCTGACAAAGAAAAGGTCTGTTGCTCTGGGTTAATAATTTGGGCTTTGAAGGTTGTAACAGGTGAAATTTGCCTGCAGAATCCATTCTACAGAGTAACAACAAACGCCTGCATCATCCACAGTAACATGGGTGCTTTACAAATTTGCTGTAGCAAGGGCAAAACCAGAAAGTGTGCATTGACTTCACAGGTGGTGATAGTAGCATAATGAGCTGGGACAGTACCTTAAAAAGTACAGTTATAAAATACATTCATGAAGACGCCTCGACAAACAAAACAAGGTCAATAAGAGCAGAACACCATCAGTTCAAATGGCTCAAGCTGAGAGGCAAAACACAAATATCAGTTAATGGACTATAGTGCAGAGTCAGGTGGGGGAGGGGGGTGGCGAGGGGGGAGAACAAAGATGGTGATTCCCCAAAATGTTTTTTTTTTCTCTTATACAATTACGGACGTACAACAGTGAGATTCTGAACACACAGAGACAGAGAGGTAACATCCTCACAGGTTATTCTCTCTGTCCAATCAACTGGTACTGACCAATGATTGGTCTGACTGTCCTTAAAGGGACTAATCAAATAACAAAAAGAACATGTTTTCTCACACACCCCTACAAGTATCTAGAATATGTTCAGGTTTGGCGATATCTCTGAGATGTCTGTTTTCACCCCACAGTACTGGGCTGAAACCAGTTTCGCTGCACCACTTTCTGATGCAACCAGTCTGAAAAGATTTCAACAGTGAGTCTGGATTATCCAAGACACTGTCTCTAGAAAATGATGTAGCTCTTGAAATCTCAGCGACAGATATCTGAAAACCCGGGGCAAATAGAACCAAAACAACATGTGTGACTAGATACTACTCAAGGTATGTGGAAAAAAAAATCTCTATTTTTGCATGAATTAACCCTTTTAATCTGTTTCTAAACCAGTTAACCTGAACCTGACTCTTCATCACAGCTACTGACGACGGCCTGTGTCTGCCAGTCATCGAGTTCCACCCACAGCTAATCCAGTACCTCTGGTTTCTCTACCCTATTCAACAGTAGATGGGCAGTGCTGCCTAAGTCATGGTGGTGGTTGTGGTGGTGGTGGTGATGGTGGTGCTGCGCTGGTGTCCGCTCCAACACAGTTCCCTGAGAACCCCAAACACACTTCCTCTACGACTACAGCTATGGCAAAATGCTGGGGACGATAATTTGTGGTCCTGAATGTTTAACAAAAAAAAAAAAAAAAATTTACAGAATGATATGGTACAGCATTACACGGAGAAAACATATTAAAAGCCAATATTTACAAATAGTTCTAATCTTGGCAATGCTGTGAGGGAATCTTTCCCCCTCAAAGCCAGGAATATATTCTCATATCATGGGACATGTGTTGCCTCTACGTACAGACATACAACAGTGTGCTGGTGGTGGAAAATGAAAGTGAATCTATGGGGGACACTACATGGTGCCAATGGTCAATCCAATCACTGATCTGTTTGGTTGAGCTGAGCGTCAAAGACATTTTTTTTTTTTTTTTTTTTTTAGTACGTTTACAAGAATCAACAGTTTCCAAACTGGT
This sequence comes from Toxotes jaculatrix, assembly GCF_017976425.1. Taxonomy (NCBI): domain Eukaryota; kingdom Metazoa; phylum Chordata; class Actinopteri; family Toxotidae; genus Toxotes; species Toxotes jaculatrix. The sequence continues at coordinate 24,668,675 of NC_054402.1, read as the reverse complement.
GATAAAGACACAACGATTTAGGTTCTGTAAATGATGAAACATAATCCACACTTTACTCATCCAACTCTCTCACTCCCGGGCACTAATGTTACACATCCTGCTGCAGTACACTCTGTACCAAAATATGTAACAGTTACTGCTCTGATATTTTTCTGTTTGTACATTTTGTATACAGCATATATCTAAATAATGACTTTTTGTTTTCTGTCTTTTTTTTTCAGTGTGTGTATGTGTGTAGTTTTTTTTTTTTTGCATTCTATATTTCAGTCTCTGGATGCTTATTTTGGCTTTAAGCAATGAACCGCTCCTATGGATAGTGAGTTTGCATTACAAATAGGGTCTCTCTTTCCCTGGCACGCTCCACAAACTCAAATCCTTCACAGTTTGTTTCAGTGTCCACCTCTTCCTCACAGTCCTTTTGTGACCCCTTACATATATATATATTTAGTATTATAAAAAATAAGTTATTGCGCATCCAAAAAAAAGTGCATTGTATATTTGAAAAATATCTCTTTCTCTCGTTACTTTTTTCAATTTTTCTTCATAATTCCTGTTAATTGGGGGAGGAGGGCCGGAGGGAGGGGGGGGGGGTCCCACCAACAGATTTGCGATGGCGAACTGCGGCACTGATGGGGAGTGATGGGGGGGGGTAAAGAGGAGTAGGGGGGTGGGCAGAAGAAGAGAAGGGAAGAAGGGAAGAGAGAAAAATAGGTAATGGTGGGATGTCTTGCTACGCGATGACCATGGGAACATCGTCTGAGAAGCCGCTGATCATGGGAGCATCTTCATCATCATCACCTGGGGAGGAAGAGGAGAGGAAAAAAGAGGAATGCTTATAAAACTGTGAGAGTTAAGGCTGAACTAATCAATAGTTTTTCTATTTTAGTCGTGGATCGAAAGACTGAACATTTTTAGAAAAAAAAAAAGCCACAATGATTACACAACGCTACTTTTAGATTAGCTCTGCAGACTATTTTAGAGTGTTTTGTTGTTTTACTTGTTCAGCTGCAGTGGGCTGTTGTTTTTAGTGAAACGCTCTGATAAACAGAACAAATTAGCATCTAACTTGTTTACATTGCGGAGCAGCTAGCAGAGTTGTCGGAGCAGACCAAAGCAGAGCAAAAAGGAGAGTGACATTTGGACTTGACAAAAACATATGAGTGCTAATGTTGCTCTGCCTCTACTGGATGTGTAATTAGGGAGCGTGCTGTGTGTGCTGCCTCTGTTACACAGACACGTCATAACTCAAAGTCATCCTGTTAACTATGATTCAGGATGACAACGACTCCATGGAAATTGGTGCCATAAATCTGAAATGGGGGGGGGTCTGCTGTATGTAAAGCTTCTTGAGTCCTAAACCATTTGTCTTTCTTTAGTTGTAGAAAACAGCAGTTCTTAGAAGTTTGTGTCCACACAACACACAGATGAAAAGGAGCACACAGAGGTTCACATCTTCATAATCTCCTTTTTTCTGACCCAACACCACAGGTGGGTCCTGAACCCTACTGATCCCTGCAGTGTCAGACCAGTGTTTTCTCTTCAAGACCACCTCCATGTTCTTGAGGGTGGAAGGAAACCTGTTCTTACCCAGCTCATCCCCAGAGGAGAAGATGGCAGAGCCTAAGCGGGAGTTATAGTGGGAGTTGGCAAAAGCTGTAAAATTGTTTTGCAGTCGGCGGTGTCGGAGGTAGAGTGCCACCAAGCTGCCACACACTCCGAGCAGCAGCAGGAAGAGGACAGGGACCACCACTGCTGCCATGTCCCCTGAGTGGCCCTCGCTGCGGGAGGCATCACTGGCCCCTGGACAGGAGGGAAGGAACATTTACAGGTTTACTGTGCAAACAGTTTTTCAAATCCTTGTGATTTATTGCTACGTATCACATTTCAACTTCTGCATGTATTTGCTTCAGTACCTGCCATCAGCTGGTTATAGAGCAGCAGAGCAGGTTCTCCACACAGCTGACCACTGAGCAGGCAGCGGGCCTGCACAGAGAAAGTGTAGTTGTGTCCTGCCAGCAGGCTGTTGATTCGGAAGTAGGTCTCCGTGGTGTTTCCCAGGTAGGACGTCTGGTTGGTCACACTGTCATGGACGTGAACTTCGTACCCCTGTGAACAGCATGCCAAGAAGCATTCCTAATACTGTACTTCCTAATTAAATCTGAACACTAAGAAATGAAAAAATAATATTTTGTCACAATTATACAATGAGTCTAAGGCCTTGATTTGATCTGATCTCTTTATCAAGTGCAGCAGTACTATTGCTATTATTATTATTATTATTATTATAGATCAGCTACCTGCACCCTCTATGCAAAGTTGGATAGCAGAGTAGATGGCTACAGGACACAGGAAGGGTTTTGGCAGCTTGGAAGAAAAAGCTGAAACACTGTGTGAAACAGAATATAGTGGTCAGAGGCGTCTCACCCTGCTCTCATTGAAGCCCTTCTCTCTGACAGCTAGACTCTTCCAGAAGAGGAACACATGGTCTTTCTCCGTCAAAATCTTCAGGGCCTCGGGAGCTGGAAGAGGAACTGCAGCAGAAAGGAAAATGCTTCTCTAAGCAACATGTTCCTTTGTAAATACCACATACTGTACCATGGAACATGTGGTATTTAACAAACCAGTTTCCATAAATCAGAATTTGAGCAATGTTTTTGTTTCATTGATATTATTGATTCATGGATCGTTATTTTTTACATTGGACAATCTGGAACCAACAAATATTTGACATATTTGTTTGATAAATTACTAAAATAATTAACATTTACTGAACATTAACAGTTAATCAATAATTGTTGCAACAATAATTGTTGAAACTCCATGATCGTTGTTAAACTTCCAAAAGAAATGAAGCTCCATGACTTCTATGCATGTGAGTACTGTGTGTGCTAACCTGTGCTGAGAGTGAAGCTGGCCTCCTTGCTCATGTTGCGCAGGCGGACAGAGATGCTGTACCGTCCTCCGGGCTCCAGGCTTTTCAACACATACTCCACGGTGTTGTTCTGTGTGGTCAGCTTGTAATCTTGCTCAGTTTTACGGATCACGTCCCGCACGTGGATCACATATGTCTACAGATACAGGAACACACACACAAAAACACATTATATACCATCCGAACAGTTGGCACATCATTAAGTATGCTCAGTAAGCCCGAGTGCCTGGCAGCAACCCTGGAAACCAAGAGAACAGTCATCAACGCCTCGACGCCAATAACAACAATCTCCGATCAGTCAACTGCATTTGACTGGGAAGGAGAGCACAGACAGAGGAGGATCAGTTCAAGCACCAGCGTGGGACAGATAGAGGAGGAGGTGGGCCAACGGCTTCCAGCCAAATCAGAAAGAGCCAACACCAACTAGAGGCCAAATCTGTGGTCTGGTGGTCTGGAGAGCAGTGAATGAAGCCTTCAAGAGGAAGACATCGGCTGTGTGACTGTTGAGGAACCTGAAGATCAGTGACCAAGACAGCATCAGGGGCAGCAGAGTGGAGCAGCCAGTGGCTCTGGCCAAAGCTGGTCTCACAAAGGAGCAGGCTGGACGAATGCTGATGGGGGGGGGGGGGGGGGGGGGGGGGGGTTCTGGGATGCAAGAACTCACTGCTGAACCTGCTGGAGACGCTGTGGGTTAAAACAGCGAAATACTGATGAGAGTAGGAGCCCACTTGACAACCCTGATGACGTGTTGTGCCCAGTCAACTCAAACATTGGAGCACATGCAGGGCAGTTCTTAAACCTTCATTCACCACAGAGAGCATGAAACACATTTGCCAGGTTCAAGTAGATTCTCATAACTTTTTTTTTTTTCTTAATCTCCCTGTAGCAGGTATCATGACAAGCCCTGCTGATCACATTCCTGATGCTTATCATCATGTGTTTATCATCACAGTAACATGAGACGACGTCGTACCAGAGGCGTGTTAGGGGCGTCGTAAGGCGGCTGCCATTTCAGCGTGGCCTGCGTCTTGTCGACTCGCACTCGATGGAGGTTCCTGGGCGGCAGCCTCTCATTGGGAATCATTTTCACTACAGCGTAGTCAGAGGGAGGACCCAGGTAGGGAGAGACGGCACGCACCTGAAGACAGACAACAAAAACCCGTGATAGCTCTGGTCCAGTGGTGGTTACTGAATAACGAAACAATGGCATGGCACAGATTATCGGCTTGTTGATCAAGTTGATGCCAACCAATGCTGGCCTCAGACACCTTATTCAGTGACTTCCAATCCCAACTCGCTTTTCTTACTTTTTCATGATCAGAAATGACAGATACAACATTTCTAAAGCACTTGACAACAAGATAAGAACTCACCAGGAAGAGATACTGTTCATCACTGTCCACTGTGACTGTGAGGCTGAGAGAGGTGGTGCGGACCAGACGAGGACTCCGGTACAGATCCAGGAAGGAGGTGGCATAATACACACCATACATCTACACGCATACACACACACACACACCACAAATAAAACACAAAGTCAACACATCTTCTCAGTAAAGTGATTCAGTAAAGTGTGTGGTTTCTATTACAGAGATGGAACATGTGAACCACTTTCAGCAATCTAAGGATTCTCCTGTGTGTGGAAGTATTTAAGCACAGTGAAATAAAGCACAGGAACCCAACCTCTTTTGGCTTATGACTTCTTAAAGTAAATCAATATTTACTTGCAGCCCTATAGACAAGGTGAGCTATAAATTATAAATTATAAATTATAAATAAGTTAAACCCAAAACAGATTCTTCCTTCTCAGATTGTTTCATTTTAATAATTGTTAGAGGCCTGAAGAGGTGAAACTTTCCTATTCTGTTGATCATCTTCTTCCCATTCTTAATCCATAGGGTTTAATATGATGTTGGCCCACCCTTTGCAGCTATAACAGCTTCAACTCTTCTGGGAAGGCTTTCTGCAAGGTTTAGGAGTGTGTTTATAGGAATTTTTGACCATTCTTCCAACAGAGCATTTGTGAGGTCAGGCACTGATATTGGATGAGGAGGCCTGGCTCACAGTCTCTGCTCTAATTCATCCCAAAGGTGTTCTATTGGGTTGAGGTCAGGACAATGCACAGATGCAATGCACAACGCTTTGCATTGCACTTGGTGATGTACGGCTTGGATGCAGCTGCTCGGCCATGGAAACCCGTTCCATGAAGCTCTCTACGCACTGTTTTTGAGCTAATCTGAAGGCCACATGAAGTTTGGAGGTCTGTAGCGATTGATTCTGCAGAAAGTTGGTGACCTCTGCGCCTCAGCATCCGCTGGCCCCGCTCTGTCATTTTGCATGGCCTACCACTTTGTGGCTGAGTTGCTGTTTCGCTTCCACTATGTTATAATACCACTGACAGTTGACTTTGGAATATTTAGTAGCGAGGAAATTTCACGACTGGACTTGTTGCACAGGCGGCATCACTGAGCTCCTGAGAGCGATTCACAGATGTTTGTAGAAGCAACCTGCATGCACACCTGTGACCATGGAAGTGATTGGAACACCTGAATTCAGTGATTTGGATGGATGAGTGAATACGTTTGGCAATATAGTGTACATGTAACAGCACAGCATACAACCTAAAGAACAAGTACAAACTATAGCATGTACTTGTTGTGTGACGTGTATAATAAAGACCAAAAGAAAAAACCTGATTGTGTTGTACCTGTGCAGGGGGTCCACTGATGGTCCAGGTGCAGTCCACAGCTGTCTGGTTGAGAGCCCTGGCTTTGAGGAGGGGTCTCTCTGGCTGAGTGCCGGTGGTCTGATGATGGCACAGGGCGGTGGGACTGTCTCCTATACCGGTGTGAACCCACACAGCCACCTCATACCATGTTCCCGCCGTCAGGTTTGTAGCTGGACACAAACAGCGAACACTGAATCACTGGACTGAAACGATGATGTGAGGTGGCTTCAGATGAATAAATGACCATATCAGTGTAAATCAGAGAGCACAGGCACATCACCAACAAACAGTACCTTTGAGAATCCCCTCTCTGACTGTATAGTTCTTGCTCTCCTTGACGTGTTTGTCAAACTGCCAAGACAGAACCACGATGTACTGCTTCACCTTAAAGAAACACAGGAGACCCGTCCGTCATGTTTATGCAGACACAGACAGAACACCATCTTCTTTCATAGCAAACTTAAGACTGACTCTTACATCATACTGGGAGTTTAGGCTGAATGAAAGACTCATGGAGTCAGCGGTGATACTGTCGGCGATCACAGAGGGAGGAGGCAGAGCTGCAGCAGAGAACAGATGGACAAAGGGGAATTAAACTCTTGATTTACATATATAGATATAGATATATATACTTTACTATTTTTTTTGTTCTTTTATTACAGATGGCTGACATCTTTTGTTGTGAAACATCCAGAGGACATGTTGAGTTTTGGAGTGTATGTACATTATGTTCAATTCACCACAACAGCATCAGCTAGTTTTTGTTTTCTTCCACCTTTTTTTCCCCGAGCTATTCATCACCAGCTTTATTTTGAGCATTATAATGGACAGCCTCCTGCAAATGGTTGAAGAAGGATTTAAACTACTTTAACCAGCTGTGCCATGTTGCTGTAATAATTCATTTAGTTTGGCGGTTTCATCTGAACATTTTAATTTTAGCCTGGAGATGAGTGAAAACATGTGGTCGCCGCTTTTACCCATGGAAGCCGCAAGGGGTTTTCAAGTTGTGTGGTTAGACTGTTTCTGATGACTGGGACACATTAATTCTCAAAACACAAACATCTGCCCCCCCTGAAGGACATGCTTTGTGTATGGACCGCTGCATTGAACAGACAAAGACAGGAAATCCAAACAGTCCCACAGGTGAAGTTGTAAACACTGGTATAGCTCCAAGCACAGCACACCTGCACAAGCTAAAACACCTCCTTAACTCCAGTAGGTGACAGTGTTGTCACCTACTGTCTTTTCAAACTGGAGTGTGTGACACTGAGGGGAAGAGCACCTTACCTTTCTTAGGAGTGATGGACTTAACCTCTGTCCAGTTCCCCACACCTCGACTGGTCACTGCTGCCACCTGAGAAACATCACGTCAGCAACATCATTCATACACACTGCACACGATAATGTCATCTGATCGTGATTTTACCACAGCAGAGTATGTGAGTGTGTGTGTGTGACTTACCCTGAACCTGTACAGAGTGTCTGGCTGCAGATCCTTCACCTCAGTACTGGTTGTGGTGCATCTCTGTGACGTCCAATCAAGACCTCCACGTTCACTGTATTCAACCTGGTAAGGAACACACACACACACACATATATATATATATATATATATATAGAAACATGCAGTAGTTTAAGGCTTGTTAAGGTAAAGGCTGAAAATTCATAATTCAAAATCCATAGGTTTGTCCTGATGTTTCAGAGTGTGACTGAACACCTGTGTGTATCATTACTACCTACCTCTACATCACTGTGAAAGTTTAATGCGATATGTGGAGTAATTACCAAACAAGTGAGATCATGATAACTCATGTTGCTTAGTGAAGGGTTAACATTCAGAGGGAGCTTATCCTCTCGTCAAACCGTTGCCATCAACAGTGTGAGAGTGTAGACTGAATCAGAGAAAAGCCAAACTAATACAAGTCAAAGAGTTTCATACTGAGGAACACGGCTTTGGTCAGGTCAGTCAGTCGTGCTGATGCTCTCAGTAGTTTTAGTAAATATTCTGACTAAACACTGACGCAGGTTTATGCAGAGAAGGAGGACTTACAATGTATTCCCTGATGATGCCGTGCCCTTTGTCAGGAGGACTCCAGGACACCTCCACCGTCCCCTCCTCACTGTTATCACAAGACAGCTGCAGGTTCCTGGGAGGGTCGGGCACTGCAGCACACACACAAGTACACACACACACAGGTACACACACACACACACACATATTTTCATTATGCATTAGGTATCTATCAAAGAGGTGCACTTTATGGTTCCATATGTCTTTTTCCCTGTCTCTGGCAACAGTTAGCAAATTCTGCAGTGTTACAGAGCAGCCCGCAGTGTCAAACTAAGCTACTACATCTGTACCTTTGTAAGTGTATCACCAGTTCAATAATCAATAGTCATTGAATTTCTGCTCAGTTTACCACTTTTACAGTGTGCTCTGTATCAGCGTACTCTTTATTCACAGACAAACGTTACCATACTGATATTTCCTTTTCTGATACTGCTAAAATTCAGTTCGTAAATGCAAACATACAGTTAAAAAGCTAAACATCTTGGTATTAATGAGGTGGGCTAAAGATACATGGACATATTTCTCTATAAATCCAAAAGCTGTAAAAATTCAGTCTTAGCAATAAAGATGTTACTTAAATTCTGTTTTTGAAGAGGTTAAGTCAAAACACTGAGGTTAATGAATCTTAAATGTAAGTGTAAATGAGCCTCTTGTGGTCACCGGTCGTGTGACGCTCACCTCCTTCTGGTGTCCTGACTGTGATCACCTCGTTGGTCTTGTGCAGCTTACTGAGACACTGAGTGAGCACCTTTACTTGATAGGTGGTGTCTGGTCTCAGCACGGTCAGTTTGTAGCTGGTCTTGTTGCTGTGAGTGTCCATAATGGTCCACTGCTGGATGCCCACGAGTCTGAAGACGAAAAAACACAAGAGACATCAAGGCGTCAGGACAACACATGGCACTGTGCTGTGAGCCGCGCTCAGGTGTCAGTGTTTTCCCCAGACATTTATTCTTGGCAGCATGGATAAGCTTTTAGTCCAGAGATGTACTACGGCAGACTGATTCTAATAAAGGGTCAGTGCTGTCAAATTTATCTGTAAAACACAGACTGTAGACATGTTCAGCTGGTGTACAGGTCTAGGTGCCTGGAGACAGAGAGGAATTCACCTGTAGTAGATGAGGAAGTAGCATGAGTCCAGGGGAAGGTTCTTGGGACGAGACCAGGTCAGAGTAATGGCACCCGAAGCGTCTGGTGTCCACTGGAGGTTCTGGACTTTATAGGCCAGGGTGTCCACTGGGACAGAAAGAGAGAGAGAGAGAGAGAGAGAGAGAGAGAGAGAGAGAGAGAGAGAGAGAGAGAGAGAGAGAGAGGGTTTGATCGGCTCAGTTTTATTTTATGTGACATAGCTCAAGGGCACACTAACAACCAGTCTGTGGCCACACCGCACTGCTATTAAACCTGTCGTGACTTACATCGTTCTTAATCTAAAGTAGCTTTACTGGCTCATGTGTGATGTTATCATGATGCATCTATATCATCCAACCTGTCCAGAAGCTCATGTGCAATTCAAACAAACTTGCTGACAGTGAAAGTAGTGTCGACCTACAGGTGCAGTTGTCCTCGTCGCTGTGGTCGGAGCAGTCCAGGAATCCGTCGCACCTCTCGTTGTCCAGCACACAGGCTTCACCATCAGAGCAGCGAGTCCCGTTCACACAGGACAGAGGCCCACGGGTGGCTGAACAGCCACGGTAGGTGAAACACGTAGGCAGAGGTGGCGTGGAGAGGAAAAGAAGAGTTTTATATTGTTATTATTCCATTATCTGCATCTGAAATGCTGTACAGATGAAAGCATGTACAGAAAATATGAATCCTTGGATTTAATAAATGGTTGACTCAGTGCTTTCTGTAGGAATTCTAGACCTTTCTTCCTGACAGAGCTGCTTCAGCTCAGCCATATTATTAGGATGTCTGGTGTGCTGAGGTCATTCCACAGCATCTCTGCCGAGTTAAGGAGTATTCAATGATTTATTTCAATGTTTAGAGTCACTGTCCTTCTGCACCACCCAACTTCCTCTGAACCTCAGCTGGTGACAGCCTCCCTGACATTATCCTGTAAGATACCTTGAAAGTATTCATTTTCAAAACATTTAGCCATAACGCGTCATCTTCTTTTCGTTCCCCTGTTTCCGTGGGGTTGTGGTGGTATTACAGGTGAGACTCACGGCAGTGAGCTTCGTCCGAGCTGTCCTCGCAGTGGACCTTCCCGTCGCAGCGCTGCCAGTCGGGGATGCAGCGGGGGGGTCGGCGACACAGGAACTGACCCCGACTGCAACGACCAGGGGCGGGTGCGGGAGGGGCCTGGGTGGGTGCCGGAGCCTGCGTCACAGAGCTATCGACTGGTGTTAGAGAAACACAAAGTACAGAAGTGTGGGAATTATTGCTTTAATACATTTATTTGTGTTTGTTTCTTCAGTTCTGTTTGATTAGAATAACAACAACAAACAAAATATATGACTTGCAAATATTCACAAAAAAATATGAACCACTGCTTCTTTTGCAAAAACAGCCCTCAACCCAATCAGCAGACAGATGTGGTACCTGTGGGACATCCGAGCTCGTCGCTGCCATCGGGACAGTCAGCGTAGCCGTCACACACCCAGGTATTGATGATACAAGCTCCAGAGCCACAGTGGAAGCGGTTGGGGGCACAGGTAGAGGGACCAGGGGCCACAGTGTGAGGAGTAACACCACCTGCGGGAGAGGAGATTCAAGTATATGTTTAGGATAAACACATGAACCTCAGTGTGTGTGTGTGTGTTACTACACACAAACTGTGTACCTGTGCACTGGGCCTCATCAGACCAGTCCCCACAGTCGTTCTCCCCGTCACACTTCCACCACGTGGGAATACAGCGTCCGTTTCTACACTCGTACTGGAAATACCTTGAGCAGCCTGGAACCTCAGTGGGAGCAGCTGCAGCACACAGAGGAAAAGTCAACATAATAATAATCAACACTGGTGTAATGGGTGAGATCAGAATATTAGTGCATAAACTCTTCCTCCTCACCACAATTGGCTTCATCGGAGTAATCCCCACAGTCATCCATGCCGTCACACTTCCACTCCAGGCTCACACACACTCCGTTGGCACACTGGAAGGTGTAGGCGTCACACACTTTGCCAAATTCAGACGGTGTGGCTGACAGAAAACAGATCACTCTTGATTTCATTATGCGTAGGTGACAAATTTGGTGTGCTGCAACAGCATAATCATAATAACAGGACACAGATGACAGCTGTGTCCAACACTAATGAAAATTGAGCATCAAAGCATCAGATTTTGGCAAAAAAAAAATACAATATTAATATTAAATGTATGAACGGTGCAAAAATTAAAATGTAAATGGGAACTTTAGGGCAAAAAAACAAGAGACACACAGAACAGATGTTACAGACTGTTGCTGCATAAACAGAGTCAAACCATCACGCTCTGCCAAAACACAAGACTGATTTAATGAGTCACTGTGAAGGAGCACAGGTGTGTGAAAAGTCACACACACACACACCCCCTCCCTTTCTTGTTAACTCTGTTGTGTTAGTGCTGCTCTTATCTAGCAAACATCATCAGTGGCGGATTCATAGTTTCAACCGGTACAGGTCTAGTCTGGATTTCAAGGAATTCCCATGAATCATGGGAAGACTGTGCCTGAGGCCTCACATTTTCCCAAAAGTATATTGATCAAATTGCCTCAAATGAAATGTTCAGATCTGGAAAGTCAAATCTCAGATACAGTACAGTGATTCAGGACGGGCACGTGAGCACTCCTCACCACATCCAGCGTACTCTGAGTCCTCATCAGATCCGTCTTCACAGTGTTTGATCCCATCACACACCAGAGACTGAAACAGACACTGGGCCCGGTTCTTACATACAAACTCCATGTAGCGAGTACACAGGGGGTCTGTGGGTGAAGGAAACAGACCAACACGAAGAATGACTCATCATCCACCGACAGCACCTGAAATTTTACCTTATTTATTCTGTGTATTCAGCTACAAATAGAGTTTTCACGGTCGGACACAAACAGCGTAGGTCACACTGAATGTAAATATATGTGCACCATGTGTTTAGATTTGACTACGTACGATTTTTTGATGCAAACTGCCCAGGAGTGTGCGCCTCTGTGCTCAAAATATGGGATCACTCACCACAGTTGTGCTCATCACTGCCATCTGGACACTCCTGGATGCCGTTGCAGTGGACGGTGGCTGGCAGGCAGGTGTCATTGGAGCAGAGAAAACCTTTACACCGAGTTCCCTCTGGAAATACACAGCACAATCTAAAAAAACTGGTAACAAAGAAGCATTGTTTTCCTGCAGCTGTCTGAAACTGTTTTACAGAGATGTTGATTCCACCTTACAGTTATGCTGAAGGATGGATTTTGAGGTGCCGTTGAATTGTACTGCGTTATACTGACGGGTGTTTTTATTATTTTGTCCACCCTATTTATATCAGTGGGTCTAAGTTCAATAACAGATACACCTCTCTGAATAATACAATACAACGAAACGGCAATAAATAAATAAATACATATCACTACATCTAAAGTTTGCCAAAGAGCAGCTTGACAGTCCACAAGGAGAAATGTTTCGAGGGTTGATGTGATTAAGGCTGAATTGTTGGGGAAGAACATGCAGTACTGTGTATGGTGTAAAAAGGGCTCTGCAAACCAACATGAAAACATCATGCTAACAGTGAAGCATGGTGGAGGGAGCACCAGGATTTGGGGATTTTCTGCCACCGGGCCTGGACAGCTCACCATCGTCAAGGGAAAGAAGAATTCCCCAGTTTATTAACGTATCATACAGGATAATGTCAGGCTGTAACCAGCTGAGGCTCAGGAGGCGTCTCCTGGTTGGTGGAACAGGACAATGACTCTAAACACTGAAATAAATCAACTACAGAATGAATTCTAACCTTTCAAGAGCTCAGACCTTAACCCCATAGAGATGCTGTTAGTCAAACTCAAACAGCTGTTCACACCAGAATATGTCTAAGGTCATGCAAACACCATACATTCATATCTGATAAGACGACTGTAAACAAGATAACTCATCACTTTTGCCAGGATTGTACTTCCAGCAGGGCTGATTGGTTAGGTTACTCTAAACGCTGTCAGTGTATACTGACTGACTTCTTTGATTTACAGTACAACAGTTAACATTTTTAAGTAAATAACTAATACTAGCACTGACAGGATGACTGTGTTGAGTGTGTGTGTGTGTGAACTGCTGACTTACCACAGTATCGAGGGTCTTCATCTGAGTCATCCTGACAGTCGTCATCTCCGTCGCACATCCAGCGCTGTGGTATACAGTGACCTGTGTGACACTGGAAGCTACTGGCCTCACATGTATGGTGGCCCACTAGGGGACAAACAGAGAGAGAGATTAATAGGCTGGAGATGATAGCACTGCTCAAATCTGCTGTGAATCTTTACCACTGTAAACAATATACAAGTCAGTGGATGTCTGTCTCAGTAAATACATAACTAATTACGTCTTGTTGTTTTATTTCAAAATGTCCTTTGAGATGTATCATGCAGTCAGTAACCTGTGCAGTTGGCCTCATCTGACCAGTCTCTGCAGTCATTGTCCCCATCACACCTCCACGCCTCGCGGATACAAACACCTCGCGCACATGTGAACTCCCCAGGGCCACACTGGTGAGACTCTGAGAAATTTACCGACAATAAAGTTAGTGCTTGAAAAAATGACGCAATTCCAGCGTTGTCCTTTGCAAAACTCTCAAGTGACCTAAATACAGACATACAGGGGTAAACTACTACATCTAATGAGTATATAACATTATTATCATAATATAACACTAATGCTAACAGTCTGTCAACACCACCAGTGCATATATACTGAGTTATATGTAATGAGTAAACCAGCTCCATATCTTACCACAGTGTTCTTCGTCACTGTTGTCTCCACAGTCGTCTTCATGGTCACATTTGAAGGCCAGGGGGATGCAGGAGCCTGAGGCCACGCAGCGAAACTGGTTGGACGGGTCACAAGTTGTAGTGGCTACGAGTGTTCAGGACACGAACAAAGACAAATTTAAAAAATGGACAGAGACAGCTTTTGGACTTATCTACACTGAGAGAAGAGTGACACTGCTGAATACTTACGACACTCCTGTTCATCGCTCATGTCTCCACAGTCATTGTCGCTGTCACACTTCCAGATGCTGCTGATGCAGCGGCCATTGGAGCAGCGGTACTGGTTGGGCAAACAGCTGTGTTCTGATTGGGGGGAAAAGAAGGATCATATGCGACCACTAATTAATCAGCTCGCCCTCTTTGAGATGAAAGCCCCATTATGTGTACGCAGCACGTGTTTTTTGTCTCACCGGTCTTGACGCAGGTGTTGTTTTGGAGCTGGTAGCCAGCGGGACACTGGCACTGCAGCTCGCCGTTGGGCATGGTTACAGTTGGAGTGCCGTCTGGGCAGACACAGGTGTGTCGGTGGCCGGGCTGAGGCAGACAGAGCAGGCTGCAGGGCTGGTCGGCACAGGCATTATGGCCTGGTGGAGAAGCATTCAAGACAGTTTGGGAATGAATACAGCACTGCTTAAATCAGTTCTGATACGCTCTGAGGAGAATTCCTGCCAGGTCATTTCAGCTAAGCTTTCAAGTTTTCTTACCTCGATTCTTCCCCTTGTAGAAGATCTTGAGGTCCATGACTCCAGTTAGTCTGCCAACAATCAGCTCGTTGCTTGGGGAACCAGCTTTTGGAGCTTTAAAGATTCCCATTCTGGACCAGTCGTCCCAGTATAGATCATTCTGAGGAGAACATTCAACAGAGAGAAGCTTCTGAAAGCTATTCACTAACAAATGTTTGTTTCATTTTACTTTAAAAATCAAAAGAGTTGGTTTTTTAGTGTACATATATGGCATGCACTGGCTCACCTTGAAGACAGCAATGGCGTACGGGTGGGGCAGCCCCTCCATGAGAACTCTCCGCTGGGCCCCGGCGAAGTCGGCTCTCTCGATGCGGTCGCTGTAGGCTTCCGTCCAGTACAGCCACTGGTCGTCAGCGGTGATCCCATTGGGCCAGCGGACGCCCTCTGACACGATGCAGGACACGTTGGTTCCATCCATGTAGCTCCGGTAAACGCCAGCCGCTCGGTCTCCCCAGTCAGTCCAGAACATCAGACTGTGGGAAGTTTATAGTACTTATGAATTCAAGAGAGAAAGGTGACAAAAATGGCCGTATTTGCTTCTAATAACAGAGACCAGACAGGAGAGGAAAAAGAAGTGAGTGCAGTGAAGCAGAAAAAAATTTATTTGCTGATCAAACCGGAAAATGAAAACCCCAGTGTGGTAACTGTTGACCAACAAACTTTATCTTCAATGAAAGCAGAACTGTGTTTGCAGAACTGGAACCAGCTTCTTATGGTGGATGTGAGTGTGTGACTTTTAGGTACAGAGACTGAAGCCATTTATTTAAAGTGCAGATAGGTTGTCTGGTCGTTCCTTCCTCAAAAGCATGTGTGAGGGTTGAGGTTAGAATTATGGTTGAGCTGGAGGCAGTAAAGGTTGGGATCTGACAGGTAGTTGAGAAGCCACAATCCACAATTTTCTGTGAATAACACTCAAGCATAATTCAAGTTTTACTTCTTGTCTGACTATCAGATTGTTGAAAAATAAATCAGCATTTTGTATTTTTTCCGCACAGATGAAGTACAAAGATTTAAAAGCCTCAGTAATAATCAACTTGTGTGTGTGTGTGTGTGTGTTTTTACCTCTCTCCAGGAAGCAGAACCAGAGCACGGGGATGTTCCAGGATAGAAGAGTTGAGCAAAGTGTGGCGCAAATCTCCATCAGGGTTAGAAACCTTCAAACACAACAACAGAGGAACTGTTTCATTCAGTGCATCTGTACGATTCATCATGTTTGGATGGCAGGACAAAATCATCTAATGGGTTACCTGGGTTAGTCAGGCCATGATTAAAGAACAGGGCTCAGATGTGGCTACAGCAGTCACTGTATCTAGACTCTTGGCGTCCTGAGTACTCAGGACAATGCTAACAATCGCTTTTACGATCAGACACATTCACAACACTTCTATACCTCTATCTTCTGCGCTCCAGCATCAACCCAGTAGAGCAGTCGACTGATAGGGTCAAAGGTCAGCGCCTCCACGTTCTGCAAGTCTTTCCTCACCACGACCTCCTGTCCTGTACTGCCATTCAGACACAGACGCTGCAGGACACAGGGAGACAATCAACAGAACACGACCTGTGAGACCTTGTGATCGATACTGGAAATAAATGAGATGACTGTGGAGCATCATGCTGAGCAGTAACAGTTTTTACTCAGTTCACAAGTGAGACCCTTCCAGCTTGGCAGGATGACATGTTAGCAAAGGTGTTTCTAATAACCGAGCTTTCTAAACTCATTTGAACGAGGTTTTGGTCTGGCTGCCTCCCAGGAGTTAGTCATTAACCTGTATGGTGTCCAGTGAGATGTCGGCCCAGTACAGGCAGTTCTTGTCATAGTCAAAGTCCAGAGCCACAGCCTCCCTGAGTCCGGCCAGAGGCAGGGCCTGGTCTGTGCCCGTGGCCAGGTCGTACCGATGGATGGAGTTCCTCACTGCATACAGGATGAACTCGTTACTCTCTGCAAGGACACAAGAGACGTGACTGATGAGAAGAGACACTTAAATACACATCTGAACCACACACACACACTATATTAGATATATCATGTTACAACAGTTTGTGTCAGCAGTATAATGATTTCACTGTATAATTTCAGACATGTTTTTATGACTTGGCCGACCTATCAGTAAGGTAATCCAGACTCTAATCAACTAAGAAACACAATGAGTCCCAGAACCAACACCCCCCTCTGATGCATTCAGCTGCAGTCATTGTGCATCAGCTGTTTGGCAAATAAAGGACAGATCCGCCAAATCCTGTGATTATGCTAAACCTAATACATACCTCTATACATTCATTACATTCATTCATTCATACATTCATTTTTTTACTGACTGTGAATTTTTTATGAGAAAGGAAATGCCTCAATGACACACATAATACATTTATAAGAAAACTTCACAGGGCACTTGTAAGTGTGTGACTCCATAGGAACCATATGAAGTGCAGGTTTACCTCCGACAGGACAAGGCAGCATCTCTCCATCCAACCTGGACTCCACATCTCCTCCACTACAGCTGTCTCCTGGTACCTTCCTGTAGCTGCAGCAGGAACAAAAAAGCGTTACCCTCAGTTGGACACTTGGTGGTGCTCTCACCAAACAGATCTAATAGCAGCGACATAAAGCCTTACACTGGCAGCAGTAAACCAATGGGGACAAAGGCTTCTTTGCATTCTGAGCAATTCTCAAGTGATAAAAACTAATTAGCATACTAAACACTGATGACTGTAGCTCCTAATCATTATACTACAAGCAGTCGGTAGGTGATTAATATTTGTGCTTGTGCATTTGAGCTCAGTTTGAAAATGAGATTTGTTTTAAGCTCATCATTAATCCTTTAACTATCAGAATCAGAGGAGTCAAGGCTGAACGTTTCAAATGTAAATGTCGGATAATTGTGGTTTACCCTTTGCTGCGGCGGTAGGTGGTACCAACTGGACACGGGACTGGAGGAGCATAGAGGTCGCCTAAGAACTCAGGGTCAGGCACACACACCTGCAGAGACAGGTCTTCACTCAGCTTGAAGCCGTAGTCGCTGGGAGGAGGAGAGGAGGAGGAGGAGGAGGACAAGAAGAAAATAAACAGCCAGTTAACCTCTGCCCTCTGATTATTGGCAGCACCTGATGTGCTTTTTAAAACACACTCGTGATAGAATCTGTGATGGGAGCTCCAGGAGCAGTAAAAATGTGCAGAGTAGGCTTAGAGCACCGTGTTGGTTTGCCAGTATTGAAATTTAATTAAGAGTCAGATATCAGCCGGTCAGTTCCATCTACCCACACTAAAGCTAATGAATACAGATTTTCATTTTTAACTCTTACAGTCATTTTAGCTGTGTCACTGTAATGAGGTGAGAGAGAATCTGCCTCGTCATGTCTTAAAGAGCTGGTTAGCTGGACTCTCATACAATTCAAGAAAGATTTAAATGGTGATCGAAGGAAACCTGAGCTCTGTCTGAACTGTCACAGCAAAGTAGCACGATGCTGAAGATATACTAAACAAAAGTGAGGTAGTTGTGCATTTAGATTTCAACATTTTTGTAATGAGGTATTGCTTGTAGTGTGATTTTAGTTCATTCTAATATCACAGCATTCATTAAGTTTTTTTGGAAAATGAAAACAACTTTTTCCAACACCAAACACTGCCTACTGGCAGCTCTGTTGCACAAACACAGGTGTGTTCCCTTTCAGTCCATTTCACGCAGTACAACACGTTTTGTTTGGGACGTCACGCTCCGGCACATCCTGGCTGAAAACACCTCGATTCCTGCTTTAAGGCAGCACCGCGACTCCTGGTGACCTCGTTCCTCTCCTTCAGTGAACAGAAGTTTTAGTCATTACCCCTCGATCCTTTAGAAAATCCATCCTGAGCTTCCTTTACTGATGGTACAGACACACAACTGTTTCCATCTCAGACTCCAGGGAGATAGCGACAAAATGTCCCCAACGCTGGAGAAATGGGGACTCAGTGATGAATATGAATGTTTTGTGCGTGTGTGGGATCCTAACCATTCATAGTCCTGGCGTGTGCAGGAGCAGTTAGAGATGGTGACGGGCCGGTCGAAGTCTTCTCCGTTGAAACAGGTAGCGTGTGGAGCTCGTCTCTTAAACGTTATCTCTCTGCCCAGCAGACACTCGTTACCGTGCTCGTCTGATGGAGACCAGCGCTTGTAGTCAGCCTCTGAACATGGCACACCTGGAAAAAGAAAATACAGATATTTGATGTGGACATGGAACTAAAAGTCATTCAGTAAAATCCTTGGTCCAAGTGTCAGTGTGTCTAGTTAGTTCTTCTCTAACCCAGTGATGAAATTCTCCATATTTCTTTTTACCTTACCTTGTACCAGCTAACCCAAACAAAGAGCAGCTTTTAGGCTTTGTTAGCTATATGTAAATGTAATGCAATGTAAATTAGTCACACAGTGTTACTACATTTTTTGATACCAATGTGAGTTAACCAGCACACTGATGTTAACGGTATATTAAATGTTCGGATGAAGAAATTAGTTCAAGATCAGAAAGTCCACCTTGTGTTTGGTACTAGAGCTGAGGTATAGACCTACAAACAGCCTTTGCTAAGAGAATCTCTAACACAAGAGGTGTTCTCCTCTCTCTCTCTCTCTCTCTCTCTCTCTCTCTCTCTCTCTCTCTCTCTCTCTCTCTCTCTCTCTCTGTCTCCACGTGAACCTGCCTCTCTCTCTCAGACCTACCCAGAACGTCGGAGGTGTTGACCTGGAGGATGAGCCAGCTGTGCTTCTGGTTGGCATAGGAGCCAAAGATGGTGAAGATGGTGCTCTTCTCGCCCGGCTCCGTCAGCAGTTGGTAAACATACACCTCCCTGTCTGTGAACTTAAAGTCGGTCCAAGTCTCACCTTCGTTAGTGCTGAACCTGACAGGTGGGAGGGGGGGACATGGCCAACGTTTAACTCATCCTTCAGATAAACAATGATTTGAGCATTTTTAGACAACTTTTCAGCAGTTTTCATGCAGTCTGATGAAAAAATATCAGTGTAACATGGGGACAGAACAGGCACTTTACGGTGATTTAACCCAGTTATAATTTTAACTGTACGCATCAAAGCAAAACCAGGTTACTGAGTAACCAGGGTAAGAAAACCAGGTCAGTGGTTTTTACATGAATATACTGTATCACCTGCACAGGAATGTGAGTAACATGCAGTGTTTTTCTTAGCATAGAGGTGTTTTATTACAAATCTGTTTACTGAGGAAACTTTATTTGCTTTTTCTCTACAACAAGCTGCTTCACATTCTAACAATCTGCTCCTGCTGATTAATGAGCGAATTCACTGGGGCAGGTGCTGTTTATGCACTTCACTCCCCAGATTTCCTCAAGTTGTTTGGGGATTTCAAATGGAAACCATCCACTAACAGCGAGCCCTCCCTGGGTTTTATATTTATAAACTGTTTTGTTTAGCTATAACCAACTGAATGACAGATTCAGCTAAAATCGGATTTATTTCCTTCACTTGGAGAACATTTAAAGAAGCTATTTGGACTTACTTTAGATGTGTGGTGGTGCCTCCTTGTGCGATAGCCACCAGAATACCACCATGGTCACCCCATGTGTAGAAATGAGGGCCTGCCAGAGCCTGGATTAAGGGAAGCATGGACAGTTAACTATCAGAAGATCCAGTGCATAATAGGCCATAAAACTGCTTATTTTGGGGGGTAAATACAAAGGCTGATTAATAAGTTTGTGGCCTAAGGTAGAAGACGATGAGTTCAGCTCTCGTTACAAGACTTCATTCATATAGAAGAGCAAAAATTAAGACATTTTAAAGCCCTTTAATTTAATGTGATCTAACTTAATTTGTAGTCTACAACAGTAAACTAATGTGATATCAGTTTAAGAAGAAAAGTGTGTCTGGTTAGATAAAAGGGTCAAAATAGCAGGATTACAATCAAAAAAGTTTGATTAACTGGTAAGATGTTATTGTCACCACCTGCCAGCTTCACTTTTTTTAAAACCAGGAAATTAAAGTGTTAATTTCCTTTGGGTTTTTTTAAAGTCTAACTTTTGCATGATTACACCTTTAATTTGGACAGATCATCTTCCAAACAAACCACAGTGCTGGTTATATGCTGGTAAATGACAACATTTGCGTGAGGCTGCATTTTGGAAATCTCAAATTCAGTATCTTCAGTCAAAAAGAACAAAAAGATTTTGAAACAATTTAAAGCTGCATTTTTATTCTACCCAACGTATGCTAATGTTGCGCTGTCTCTGCTGGATGTGTAAATAGGCAGTTGATAGCTAACACATGCACCATAACAGCTTTATAAGGTGATAATGCGTTTGAATTTGGGTTCACAGCTTGTTCCACTGCCTCAAGGTGGATAAATTATTCAATTCATGCAGCTTTAAAAACCCTCAAGACCAATGTCTTAAAGGTAAAATAAAAACTGTGGAGAAAAACATATGAAATGCAGGTTACAGTTCATGAACAGTGGATATTGTAATAATTCTTTCTATCTAACATTACCAATGTTTCAGATAATTACAATAAATTAATCAATTGATTACACAGTGATCGACTCTCTGAACTGATTCAAGTAATGTAAGAAATGATAAATAAATCTGTTGTTCTTATTTATACGTGCAGGTTGGTGAAACAAAATTCACTGCAACATTTCAAAACCTTTTAACAGACAAGCAGACTGTGTTTTTCTTGTCATCTGTGTCAGATTTTATACTGACCTCTCTCCACCGGGCTCCAGCGCTGCTGGATACATACACATTAGGTTTGCTGGCTAAGTTCCTGCCCACAGATCCTGCAATCAGAGGACAAATAGGCATTTAACACAGAGAGGTTATAGGGGGGAGGGTTCCCCTGAATATTACAGGCTTGATGTGGCCGCTGTTGTTCCTTTCACATACGGAAAAATTTGTAACCCAAGAACTCAAACCATGGCATTCTGTATCTTTTCATGCATGTGGCCTTTGCATGCACTGACAAATACTTTCCCCTGACAGTATGTTATTTTATAAGGCAGATCACCAGGAATGATCTGCTCAGGCTTTTCACAAAGAAACAAGCTGAAAGCAAACACACGGAAATGTAAAGTGATCTTTCTTTTTTCCACTTGTTTCTTGAGTCTACAGACATGCTAGTGACTCCGTGAGGCTGTAATTAGTGCCAGCCAAAAATGAACAAAGTTGTCTTTCCTACTGGTATTTTTGTGAGTTTGATACGCATTGGGTTTGAAGTGGTATGTGCTGCCTCCAGGATATAGCCATATGCTTGAACTCCAAAGTCCAACATGATAAAAGCTTGCGCCTTCTCAGCTTTTCTGAGTAGGTGATTTCATAAGTGATCAGGTTGATGTGGCCTACAGCTTTGTATTTTGGGAGGATAATGAAGAATTTAGTTTGGTATGACATGCTGTGGCCCTCTCAGACACAAAGCGCTTGAGTTCAGTGCACTGTCATTCCCAAGTAAAACAAATGTGCACCTAATCTTGTACTAATCCATCCAGTAGATGTTGGGATGTTTTGCTGGATAAATTAAAATGCTGACCTGACCTTGCTGGTGACAAAAAGTCACTCTCTGGCGATCTCTGGCCATTTATGATGTTATTATAAATACATTTAGTTTGATAACATCTTGATAAGAGTACATATCTTCGATGGAAAGGGACTGACATTCCCATCAGCCTCAGCTGTACTTCATGTTTGTTGCTAATGTCTGTTTACTAATGTGCTAAACTAAGATGGTGACCAAGGTAAATACTACAAGCTAAACAAAACAATATTTGAACTGTGACAGTGAGAATGTTTACAAGCTGATGTTAGCATGTAGCTTGATGTTTAACCTTACAGAGCCGCTCACATGGCTGCACACTCTTCATCTTGTTTCTTTTGGTTAGAGGTTTTAAATGTACAAACAACAAAGAGGAACAAAAGAAACATCTCCAAAGTGAGTGTGGAGAAGAGATGTTGAAGAGGGAGAGTTTGGATGTGATGTTGATTTAGCCAGAGGCGAAGAACAAAACACTGAAAACAGAACGCCTCCGGCCACATCTGTTGCTGGCGTAGGGGCATAAAGAGAAAGTTCTCTTCCAGATCTTTTTATAAAAGACCAAAAAAGTTTCAGATAAAACTGCACATCTGCTGGGCAGAAAGTGAAGTCAGGAAAGGTTTAGCTGACACTGTCCATCACTGCTTGTACAAACAGCATCTACACGGAGGAGTCACAAGAAGAAACGACTTCATCACAAAACTAACATCTGAAGTCTGCAAAGCAACATCTGGATAAGCCAGAGTTGTTTAGCAATTACCAAAGATAGTGTGAAGAAAAAAGGAGCAGCTTTTGATGAAAAGAACATTTTGCCAGCTGTCAATCATGGGGGTGGAAATATTCACTGGGCTTGTGTGGCAGCTAAGAAGCCAGGAAGCTTTGCAGAGACAGAGGGAAGAATGGGTTCCACTAAACCCCTTTCCCCTATTTTTTAAGCTCATGAAATAAGAAGAAACTTTGCATTAACATTTTCTGTTTCGCTTTAACATTTTTTCTTTTTTATATTCTAGTCCCAAGAGAAACAAAATCTCAGCTAAGCAGGATTTTATTATAGCTGGAATTGCTACTAATCTTCAATATACAAACCTTGAAACTATCAGAGCTGCATGATGGTGTGTGTGTGTGTGTGTGTGTGTGTGTGTGTGTGTGTACATATATATTAATAGTCTCAAATCTCAAACTGATATATAGTCAAACATGTAGGGGAATGAGCAGTTTAGGCTGATGTGTATGTAAAAATCATTGTGTAGTTTGTGTAGGTATGTGCCCGCCTGTATTCATGAGTGTGTTTGACCCGTCGAGTGCCCGCTGGGTGCTGCAGCAGTAATTAGCCCATCTGTCTGAGAGTGATAATGAAGCGAATGGCACCAGCCATTGCCAGTGCTCCCTCCTTCCTTCCCTCTCTCTCTCTCTCTCTCTCTCTCTCTCTCTCTCTCTTTCTATGCCCATTATCTGGTAAGAATTTAATTAGAGGGACTGACTGGGTGCAGGGAAAGCAGTCTCCTAGACACTGTAGAGTATCAACAAATCAATGCTTTCCACCAGCTGTGCAGAGGCAAAGCAGGCGCCCGACTGCAGGGAGAATCTGTGCTTCAGCAGCAGAGCAGAGAAACTCATTCTACTTCACTCTGATGAATTCATCTGTCTAGAACATTTTGAAACAGTTGTCTCATTTTTCTTAGCATATTTCATTTTGATGTTCTTCGTATTCGAGAGGCACGGCAAACTTCAAAACACTGACACGCTAAACAAGATGTTTCTAGCACCCTCTTCACAGGCTGCAACCACATTTCCTGTGTTTCAAGAAGCGGTCATTCACCAAGAGAACCCGAAAGGCTGCGCTCGCACCAAAGAGGAAGACGTGGAGCTTTGAACAGCTCATTTCCTGCGCAGGGCGAACTTATCTGTGTTATCAGAACAAGAGGAAGTCGGCAAATAACACCAATCACACAGGATTGCTCAACACCAGCTCTGTCAGTGAGATCGTCCTCCAACAGATGGCATCCAAAGTCTCTTTATCTGTCTCGGCTTACAGATACGCGGAAGGACTCCTGCCAAATTCACTGAAACTTTTTTTTTTAACATAAAAGGTGTTTTCTAGTCATTTTCCAGAGTTGCAAGAATGAGATTAAACTGCTTCAGTAGGGATCAAAAATCCAATCATCAAAAAAAGGTTTCTGATCTAAACCAATGAAATTCATTTATGTGGTGCCAAAATTAGGCTTCTTGAAGTACTCTCTTATCAGTGATGTTGAGGCTTGTTGTCCCCACCTGTGGCCATGATGAGTCCGGGTGCTGAGTCCTTGGATAAAATGGGCATCCTCCTCAGCTGGATGTTGAACAGCTGGCTCCAGCGCTGGGCCAGGTGAAGGGAGCAACCTTTACTGAGCTGAAGGAAGGAGAGAGGAGTCCGATGATTTTAGTTGTATGTTCCTGTGTAGACTAACACTTTGGTACTTAGATCAACTACTAGACAGAGAAAATAAGGTTAAAAATGACAGTTAGTCAATGTATTGGGCTGATACCGGACTGATGAGATGTCTGCATCTACTATGATGGAGGTTTCATCCCATCCTTCATACCAGTCCGTGCCATCGGGACTGGTGTGTGGGCACATGAACAATTAATCAATTATCAGAAATACTGCTCATTCATTTACTTTCTGCAGCCTGATCAATTAATCAACTGATCACTTCAGCACTAGTCTAGATGCAGGAATGGAAGCATACTTCCTGTTTCCCACAGACACACTCAGATATCTGCAAGTGCTGCATCGTTTGCAGAGGTGTAGACGTAGCCTACTTTCTGTGGTGGCAAACTGTGCAAGATACTGTGCACGATGAATCAGACAAGTTGATCTGATGACTCAGTCATACCCACAATAATAGAAGTAGATGGCGTTAATAAAGAAATTTCTAATGTCTGCAAATTAAAAATGAAGAACGGTTAATGACATGCGTCTGTCCGTGTACCTGGCAGTCCACTGTTCCTCCCAGGCTGTCGGCAGCAGGCGGCTGAAGCAGCTCCCACGTCCCTCCCTTGTCGAAAGTGATGACGGATCGCATGTTGTCCTCGCTGACAGAGCCATTGATGAGCGTGGCAATGTAGACGCCTCGCAGGCCCTCCACGCGGTGCAGGTCTGCAAAAGGCTCGCTGGCAAAGTACCTGAAACACGGAGGGAGACACATGAAGACAGAGTCAGGGAGGAACACAGTGTCTGATAAATGTAGAAAGTAAGAGGCACTTTATACTTTCTGTGTTAATAGATACATCTTTGTAATTGCTGGTTTCTCTGTACATGTACACACATCTACAGCTCATTACATTAACAGAAGACACAGAGTCATATAAACAGAGACAATCATCACTGGCAGGCACACACCTGAGCCAATACTGTTTATGCCAAAGCAACACAGGATCTTCCTGATGTGATTATGGAGAAGACTGAGCAAAAAATAATGAATACAGAGCTCAGAGGTCAGTCAGTGCCTTGGCATCAGATCAATAAATTCTCTTTTATTAGATCAGGAAGCATTACATGCTGGTGTTTGTACCATCAGTGTTATCAGGCATTTGGAATGGGAACAACAGATCTTCCTGTCAGTTGTTTAGGTTGCTAATGGAACATCTCATTTACTAGAAAGGCTGCAGATTCTGCTACGCCTCTCAAGCTCCGTCAGATTGGATAGGAATTATCTGTGAACTTCCATCTTCAGGTCTCTCACTGATGTCCACTCAGGGACAGTCGGAGACTTGTTCTGAAGCCACTTCAGTGTCGTCTTTGCTGTTTGCTTTGGATCATTGTTGTGCTGAAAGGTGAACCGCTGTCCCAGTCTCAGGCTGTGAGGACCTCTCTGTATTTAGCTGCATTCATCCTTCAGACCATTCTGACCAGTCTCCCTGTCACTGCTGCTCAGAGTCCTTTAAACACTGTTTGCCAGACTCTGTGCAGACTGTCATATGCTCTTTACTCAAACTTCATTCTTAACCTTGTAAATAGGACTTTAACAAAATAATTCAAACTCAAGCTTTTTCTGGAGCTTTCAACTGTATCACACACACTGACCTTCATCAACAGATGAAAGCTACTGAGAATGATTACACTAAACACTGATTAGATTAGATGTTTTTTTTCTGTATAGTGAGCTCTGTATAAAGTTGATTGATAAATAAATACTATTCATGACATTATTTTAGGAAAAAATCCTCACTTAACCTTCAGTGTGTAAAACATTTTTACAATACTGACAGTACTGTCCTGTGCAGAATAGCAGTGACTGTGGAACAACTTTTTGTGAACTACATGTACTGAAATAAGTTTAGGAGCACAGACATCCAGAAGGAGCTCGGTCAGCCAGTCGAGGTGGTATCAGGCATCAGAGTAGTAGACCTGCTGGATCCACCACAGAATAAGCCGTGAAAACATACAGCATGGTAAGATAGGACAGGACAGGACAGGACAGGATAGGACAGCAGCTGATTCAGTGACACAATGAAAACTTTTTGTTCAGAGTGGGTTACACAATTTACTTTACTAATGACAGCCTCCCAACTTTTGTCTCCAACAAGCTTAGCAGGTTTGTGTGTGTGTGTGTGTCACCTTATGAGTGTGTTGCTGCCAGAGCCCTCAGGACTGTAGTACAGCACATTCTCCAGCGACAGAGAAAAGGACAGGCCCTGCGTGTCTGAGATGTAGAGGTGAGTGACGTTGTTTAGGTGGTTCACACACACAAACACTTGGTCCTCAGATGCATCTGCTATGTAGTACTCCTGTTGGGAGGAAGGGGGGAGAGAGGAGGACATATTTAGGTCACTGACCTACTGTCTGATTAGAGTGAGGGGACAACACATCAACATATACTGATTTTTATATATACTGTGTGAAGACAAGCACTCTGTGTAGGGTAGTGTAGGTGGTTCTTCCACCAAAATAAGGATGTCAGTTGTGTCATATATTTTTAGAAGTGGGAACCACATTATTCATATGCAGTTTGCTTCTTTCAAGCAAACCACAGTGAAGTGGAACAGAGATGAGAGTAGCAGAGCTGGGGATGTAATAACACCGACATTCGCTCAGTTTGTACAGGGTCACGAACTTATGATTGCGTGGGGACAATAATCTTGACCATCAGGTTAACCCTGAGTTCAAACAACTTATAAATCTGTACCTTTTTGCCTCTACAAAAATAAAATAAGTCTAAAATTTTGAGCATAAAGGCAAAATATTATTGACTCAACTTGATTTTTTTGCTTCTTTCAACTACACCACAGCTTTCTTCAGCCCTGTTTTACCTTCAGTTAGCTGTGTATTAGTGTATTAAGTGCTCATGCATAGCAGCCTTCTGCATCAACCTGGTTGACCTACTGTTGGACTGAGAGAGACCCTCCACCTGTCTACTTGTCTTTGGCTGCTGTATGGACATATTTCAGTCCGAGGTTTGATCCCCAGCTCAACATCTGATGCCTTCATAAATTCTTCATTTCTGAATCATTACTCAGCATGCAGAGCAAAGACTTACTGTGATTGGATGGCGGGTCATAAACTGGGCAGCTTTCATTGACTGGCGGTTGTAGGAAACCCAGAGATGAACAGATGAAGGCTCATGGCTGCCAAGCAGTTTCTGGAGAGGCAGAGGACACAAAGACGGCACAGTTCATTCAACTACTCATCATTTATGTTGAAGTGTTAAACATTTTAGCAGGAGCCAATCTACTAATATGCTGTAAATTTTTGTTTGTCACCAGCTCCAGCTTTGACTCCACACACAGGCTTCATCCGTCACCAAAGAAACATTTTATGAGTCAGCAAAAATCCAGGTGATAAAAACCCCTCAAAGCAAATGTGAAAGGATTTTTATTCAAGTATCAAATTAGATTTTGATCATGTCTCTTGTGACTGTTATAGCTGACACTGCTGCCACATGCACAGTGGGGTCCAAAAGTCTGAGACCACCCTCCCACTCTTGAATGGGAAAGTGCTCTCACGCAGTATATGAAAGCTGGACATTACTGTCCACAGAGAGCTGAAACTGTGGATGAGGAGAAGAGACTTTTGTTTTCTTAACTGGCCTGATAATGTTTTTCTCTCTTAATGTCCCAGTAGTGCAGCGTTCAACAGCTGAGTCAGAAAACATTAAATGTCTAGACTTGAAAAGACTCCCAGTGGGGTGCAGAAACTTGTTCATGAGTGTGTGTGTGTGTGTGTGTGTGTGAGAGAGAGAGAGAGTGAGCGACATAGAGAGATAAACTCCAACAGCACGTCTCATTGTCATAACAAATACATTAGGAAACTGGCAGCTGGAAGGAGCACAGCTCTGATCTTTCATGAATTACAAGCACGCAGAGCAGACAGAGTGGAGGACTTGAGCATATCTCATTTCTGTGTGAGTGTCTGAGTGAGTGTGTGTGTGTGTGTGTGTGTGTGTGTGTGTCTGACACAGAGTGTGTGAGAGAGGGAGAAACAGAGCTATCTTCTGATTCCTGGGGAGATACACCAGATTTTTGGAGAAGTGACTCAGACTTTCATTTGAAAGTGAACTACCCACCAGACAAATGCACAGCGACGATGACATGATGCACAGACTGTTGTGGAGTGACACATTATATAGATGTGATGCTGTGCTGTTCATAAATAATGTGTTGTTCTAAGAACTTAGGCATATGCAACAGAGCAATCTATCAAACATCAAACTTCTATATCAAAAGTTTACAATTTCTTAAATCCTAGTTTGTCACTGTAGTTTCTAGACAACCAAGTAATTTAGGCCCTTATTGAGCTTCTGACACATGAGGTGACAGGAATATCACAGAACTGACCACACAGATACAGCCCACCTAATATATCAAGAGAGTATCGAGGGGATTTAAAAAGGTCATTTGTTCTAAGTGAAGTAATCCCATGGAGCTGGCAGATTTTGGGGCTTATTTTAAAGTGTAATCCCCCAATTTTATGCATCAAGATCAGCTTTCTCATTATGAGTTATTTCAGCAATTTTTGGGCATTTTTGCCTTTAATTGTTGGCCTGTTGTTTACCACACAGGCTCCTCTGCACTATTTATTTGCTGTATTTGAGCTTTTTAAAAAATATATGTGATGTGCCTCACAACTGTGAGATACGTGCATTTTACATTTATATACAATGAAAAATTGCAGGTCACTGGCCTGATTCAACCTGGGAACATTAAAGCTATGTGAAACACAACGTAAACCCTTACAGCAGCGTAACAAACCCATGTATCACAATGTTTTAGACACAAAACCTGCAGCACTAACTTTTGGTGAGAAGTTTGAACCATTTCAGTTCTGGAAATCTTCATTCTAAACACAGGGGGATAAATCAAGACCTAAGGCCAAAACACAAAACTGTTTCCTTACAAAATAGTAAGGAAAGAGATGATGAATGGTCTCTGAGACTGTTTTTCCTCCTGAGTGGTTATCATCCACAAACAACAAATTTAGTTCAGAGGGGCATGCAGTTCACTGACATCATGTTACACGATTTCTGGGTCATGAAGGCTCACGCTTTTTTGGAAATTGTTTTTGTGATCTCCCACTTTCACAACAGACTGCCAAAGTGGAATTTAGTCCCCTAAATGGTCCTATCCTTATTTTTCCATGACAGTATAAACTATGTTTAATTCTACCTACCCATCCAATGATGATGAGGGGCCATCTGTCAGTTTCTCCTCATTAAACATCATCACATTAAACATTAGTTTATCTCTACCCTTTCTTCTAATCTATAGTTTTAGCAAGAGGAGGAAGGTGCCTCCCATTTCCCTCCATCTTCTTTGAGATGTTTCTAGACCTTGATTCGAGTCCACCTGTGGTAAATTAAACTCATTGATCTGGAAAGCCTTTAACCCTGCTTTGTGAATGCACTGTATTTACATCGTCCTCACAGTTTATAGCTCTCCCGGCTGTAAATTTATTCTACGACTGGGCTCAGTTCAAACTTAAAGAGAGTGGAGCAGCATCATTATTTTACTCTGAATTAGTGTGGACCACCCTGTTTGAGCCTTTAACAGCAACACCCTCCAGAGAGAGAGAGAGCACTTCAATGGTAAAAAGTCCTTCAATGGTGCTGTCTATAGGAATTTATTTTTAAAAAGTATATCTCCTCCAATAAATTAATTCCCTTTCCTTTTTGAATGAATTTAAGTTATACATAAGTAAAAAGTGTGAATATTTTTGTAACTTATTATTATCTATCATAAAATTGATTTTACAGAACTTCACAATAAATTGTTTGTACAAAACTCCATTTAAGGGTTTATGTCCAAAGTAAAACGTCACGTCCGGGTCACGACCAGGTCACGACCCGCCCACATGCAGCAGCAGAAGAACCAGACGTTTACTCGTTGTCACCTGTACGGGATCAGTGCCATTTATTCGGATGTGTGTGGAGTCTTTGAGGTTTACATACAACGCGCAACACATGTAAGTAACTATTTACATCGCTGAAAGTTCGGTTTTAGCTGAATGAGCAAACGTGTATTGCACTATAAAATGCAAAAGCGTCGCCCGGTGTCATCCAGTAACGTTAAGTTTGCTAATTATGCAGGCGCCACGAGGCCTCACGGAAGGTCTAATACTAACGTTAAATTCAAACAACTATCGCTAACGTTACTGTAGGACAGGTATGTGTGAGATATATTGCCAAATACTGTTTCTACTTAGTTTGCGGACTTTTTAAAAAAAAAACAAACAAACAAAAAACCAAACAAACAATATGGTCTTCTTGTTCGTTTAACGAGTCCAACGTTTTAATTAACCGGCTATTCTTCCTGTGGCAGCAATACCTGGATTTTAGAAGGCAGAGTAATGTTAAAGTAGGCCTGACTGAGAACATTTACACTGACAGAAAGTAGAGATGTAGAGATGAAGATCAGCTTGATTTTCTTAATTTCACATGCGTATTGGCTTTGAATAAGGTCTTAAATAGTCTTAAACATGCGATTATTAATATTTTTACATGTGCACTAAGGTCTTAAATATTTTCCTTTTTTTTAAAAGTGCTTTCTCACTTACTCAGTGTCATCAAATAACAAGGGCTGATTAAAAATACTTTTTCAGAGACTATTGGTTTAAATGTGACTGCTACACAAAAACATATGACCATTACATACTATATAGTTCATGATTAAATTAAATATTCTCAGTAATTGTTGGTTGCAAATGAATTGCATATGTCTTAACTTAATCTGTGGACATATTTGTCTGAATTTTATTGAAATATTTTAAAACCATTTTTTCAAGTAAAAAGAACAAACTTTTTCTTTTGCATTGCAGTGACAGCAATTATCCTGATATTTTCATAAATGAACTCTTCTTTCATTTGTGTTGCTTCTTCAGAAGACCGTCAGATCCACTGGGAGGAGCAGTTCATGGAGTAGCTCAGCTCTTGGTGGAACTGAGGTAAATGTTTCAGAGGTTTGTTGTTATCTGTTATGTGTTAGAGGAATTAAGGGATGGAGGGTTACTATTGATATTAATAATTAACCGTTGACCACTAATAAGAATTTTGACCCACTGATACTATAAGTTAAACAGCAGTAATAAATAAAGTCCAGTAATCTATTTGATGGCAGAAAAAGATATGTCCATGAGCATGGTATGTAGAGAGGGTGTTCAGGAGCTACTGGCCTCTGAAGAACAACAGAGAGCTGCTGCTGCAGCCTCAGATTTGTTGAGCGAGTTAACGCAGGCCAGCAACAGCAGTCACTTCTTTCATGTCAAATGCTGTGGTCACGTGTCCCTGTGTTTTAATTTAATGTTTTAAGAGTATACAGTGTAGATTGTACTTTTAAGGCGTTCTGTGCTGCACTTAAAGATGAGGTCAGAAGTGTCTGTAATTTTTAATGTTAAAATGTTTACAACATTAATGTTTTGTGGCGGTCGTGGTGCAGCAAGTTAAGAGCGCAGCTTTTGGACTTTGGACTGCCCAGAGATCGGAGGGTTGCCAGATTGCTTCCTTGACCAAGCACAATGGATACGCACAACAGATATGGGTACTATTGAAGCCCCCTGCCCCAGCGTCTCGAGTGCATGTACATGCTTGTGTGTTTCGTTCACTTGGTGTGGGTAAAATGCTGAGAGTAGTTTCCCCAGCTTGAAAGGTTGATAAAGGAAAAACTTATTAAAACTGATTACAGGAACCTAGTTGTTTGTATATGGCAGCTGTTATACAGTAATAAACGTTGGAAACGAATAACTCTTTCTTTATTTATTAAAGTTAAAATTTAAAGCAAAAATTTAAATGTTTTATTTTAAATGTGACTTATTTTAATTAAGTGTGATGTGGTCAATATCCTGCTATTTGTCACAATGGTTAAACTCAAATGTTTTGCTTTTTCTTGTAAACTCTACTTCATTTTTTAGCATACAGTAAAATACATAATACTGATTTTTACCAACTCAAAATACCAAGAAGTTCACTAAACTTGCAAAAAGTAGTTGGAAAATGTTGCTTTCATTTTTTGAAGTTGAATCTAAGTAACAGTTTTTACAGTGAAGGATAAAAAAAACAAGGATGAGAAGTGAGAAACATGAGGGAGGGAGAGAGAGAGAGAGAGAGAGAAAGAGAGGGAGGCAGAAAAAGGCTGAACAGAGACAGATCTGGGGAGAGGAGTGAGCAGGAGGCCAGCTTTAGAAAGCTATAAATTGGTTCTGAACAAAGAAGTCAGACTGGATTTTGTCTGGGATGTTAAAATCAGATAAATGCACTAGTTAGAGGAATATAAATGGTCAGCTCTAGACATCTTTTAATAATCCCACAGCCATTCAGTGTCAGCGCCTCTGAGAGATAGGGTTGAGATTTCATGGCATTTTATCAAATCTCTATCCAGAACTGAATCAGTCCATCTAAACCAAACCCCTCTGAATCCTTAACTGAATCGAATTTCATTCAGCTAACATTAAACATTTACAAGTCACTTAACATTCAGTTTTTATGTGTAATCACCCTTTGGATGGCAGAAAAGACAGAAACACTACAGTTTTTAGTGGTGTAATTAATGTTCGCAGCCTGTAGCCAGCACCTGAAAATGACATGAACTGCAAAAGATGTGGAATTAAATGTATAATTAGAAAAGAATTAGCCTAAGGGGATAGTTTGACAGTTTTGAAAAACATGCCTATTCGTTTTTTCTTGCCAAGAGTCAGATGAGAGAATCAACACCACCCTCGTACCTGTCTGTTGAATATTAAGGTGGAACCAGAAGATGGCCAGGTTAGCTTAGCACAAGGACAGAAAGCAGGGGGAAATGGCTAACCAGGCTCTGTGTAAGGCTAAAATCCCCCTTCCAGCACCTGCTTGATCAGAGAGCTATAGAGGCTGTGGTGGCTGGATTTGTTGACTTTTGGTCAGAGCTAAGCTAGCTGCTGCCCCTGCTTCCAGTCAGTCTCCTGGTTCTAGCTTCAGCATCAGTCTGTTTGGAAACCTCCAGGACCTCAGCCAAGTACCAGTTCAGCTACACTTTCTGCCAGACATCTGACAGCATCGGAGTTTGGCAAATCCAGGTATTTTCCTGAACCCAACCCAAAATGATGGATACGGTGCAGAATATGAACCTTCAGAAGTGATTTCAATATTATCATTATAAAAAGTATAAATCTGTATTATTATGTTGGGCAGGTGTGTTGCCAAATGGTCTCGCTGTAAATCCTGTTTCAGAGAATTATTCACCCTGACAAAAAAAACACAATTTTGGAAAGGTGCTGAAATTTAACTCTCGATTTTTTTTTTTTGCTATAAAAATATTATCAGCAACTTCCATCCTAACACAGGAAGGCTGATTTTTTTAAGAAAGAAAGTCTTGTTTGAGCCCTTCAGTCACTCTGTCGTGTGTCTGTGTGAGCTTTGTGTCCATCCTTGAGTGCCTGAGCATCCCCAGTCTCCAGCAGAGCATTTCAGCCATTTCCATTCAGTCTATTGATTTATCCAGTGTAGTGCCCACATCGACTGTGTGGTGTGATGTGAAAGCAAAGCAGCAGCTACACTGAGACAAATGGAAGGAATGGAGACAGGGACAAATGGAAGAGAAGCACAGGCAGAAATATACCGTGTACACAGAATGATAAAGGACAGAAAGACTGTGATTAGAAAGGTTCATCTGGTATAAAGTAATATAAAATATAAGTAGGTACAATGGAACTGTGTTTCATTATACTGCTTCAGTCTAAATACAGTAACTCAGTCAAGCTTTTCAGGTCGATTTAGAGTCAAGGGGGAAAGTCGGACAGGAGAATGTCTACTATGTTTATTCACATGTAAGTGGCATGCTGATGATATATTTTTTTCCACTGAAACCACAGACTGCACTCCGGTGGCAGCTGTAAGTGAGCTGCACCGTGTTCATGATCTCTCAAACTGATCTGCTCTAACCTTTCAAATCCCTGAATTTAGACGTGGTTCTTGAGATACTGTCTATCTTCAAACATAGAAAAACCACAGGTGGCAAACAGACGCAATTACAATCACTTTGAGTGGCATATAGAAATGCAGAGCTCTGGTAGTTCACATCACACAATCCTGGCATTCACCAGTTGAAATCAAAATGCATGCCATATTGGTGGTAATAGGGGGAGGATTGCTACTGCTGGGCTAATGACTGTTAGCAGCAAGTCTTTTTGCCAGCTGCAGTTTTTCAGTGTGAACATGGTGGATGCCTGTTGTGTGCCAGGCTGCTGGAAAACCCCGGGGCAAGTGAAAGGGAGAGAATTTTATCAGACTGTAAAGATCCTGAAAGATGATATCAATGGATTGCAGCCATAAAACATGCCAGAAGAGAACAGGGGAAAACTGAGAGATGGGACAAGCGATGGATTTCACATTGACCACCTCATGTACAACATATAAGGCTTCCTAACAGTAACGTTTTCTCTATTTAACAAGTTTTTATTAAGAGTTTCTGTTAAATAAATTGATCCAAAAAGCCAGCCTGAGCTATGCGTGTGTCAACTGTGTGCATGCATGGCTTTTTCAGGGGCTAACCAAGCCTGTTGCTGACACTGATATTTTAGTATCAACGTACAACAAATATTCAATAACAAGTTGTAGCTTTACCAAGTCCACAGCTGGATCCTTGGAGGGTACCAGATAATTTGGACACACACTGAACATGTCACGTAAGTCCTCTCACAGAAATGCACGGTTTTGCAAACCACTGTCCCCACAGAGAAAATGTATGTTGTTCTTTTACAAATGTGTCCAAATCTCTGTCCTTTCAGGGACCCCGGTGTCACGGAGCGGCCCTGCAAGAGTCTCCCTCCCATGGTCAAACCCGACACTCTGGTGCAAACGTCGTAAAGTGCCAGTTGCTCAAACATAAATTAAGCCTGATTCTCTCTCTTGCTACAGTACTTGTTGTTTCTGCTGAATCACATGCATTTTTTTCCCCTAGCATTAACATAAACCTCTCTACACTAACAGCTGCATCCTTAATATTTCCTTGTAACCCACAAAGCCACAGAAAGAGGAAGAGAGAGAGACCGACTCCCACACAGTAAACAGCAGCACGGTGACATTTGTTAAGGCTGACATTTTGTTATAAGGAAAGGTACCTGCACTGACACCGAAACAACTTGGAAACAGTGTCTTCTGCTTCGGACCTTTATGTACTTTACGGTTTTGGCAGTGAGGCTCGGCTCTATCACAGCTTATATTTCAGAAACGATCTGTTACATATTCATAACCCACTGGCCCAATGCACCTCAGACAATGTTGTTGTTATTCAAATGGTCTTTTAATACAGCCCAAGGCCAAATTTTCTTCTCCTCTCACATTCGCAATCTCTCTATTCAAGAGGATCCAAGGTGCTTATGTAGATGGTTCTATGTTAAGTATTGATCTATTTTCTTTTTTTTTTTTTTCTTTTCAAGTGGGATAAAAAACACAAAACAGATGATGAAAACAGTCCCCTACGTGCACTGGATCAAAACACCCGACCAGCCTGTTGTGAGTCGATGTAGTTGAGATGCTTTTCTCCCTCTTGTCGCCTGGTAAAAGGTTATGTATTTAAAACAGAATGGTCAGGACATAATGTCCTCACCATAATGTCCTCACCATCTTTTACCACTTACTGGGTTTTCTCCTCTACCCTGTCTATATAACTCTGTGCATGAGTTGGTTTTTTTTGGCTCTGATCTAAAGTTTTTGGCTGTATCTCAAGGATATGCTGGATTTTAAGGACTTGCCTATTGCTTTATGCTAAGAAGATAGAAATGTGGATGGTCTGGGATCAGAAGTGAAAATAAAAGTCTAAACTATGTGAATGCTATTTCCTGTATTTATTCATATACAGTTATATCAAGGCAGCAAATAACACATTATGGTCAAATTGGTTAGAGTGATTCCATGATAATGGCAAAGTACTAAAGCTGCTCTAATCAATGCTTTTTTTAAAAAAAATATTAACAATAAATTAAATTACTATTCTGTACAATGTGAAAGGTGTCGAACATTAAGATGAACCCACTGAAAAGTATCACCAGCAGTGCAGGTCCCTTCAGCTCTACAGAGCTACGTTATCATTGCACAGCTCATTGTTTTGGTTTTACTGCCCACAACTGCTGCATATTGTCTTCATACATTCTTGCAGGCATCATTTCCAGCAGCAGCGTTTAGTTAAAAAGCTCCCATAAACACACGGTTACACTACCTGGCCAGCACTAAACAGCAGACAGACAAAGTCAGCAGCTAGCTGGAGGACATAGTGGAGCATCTAGCAGCTAAAGACCCAGATGTTTTCCTCTGGAGTCTGTGGAGACCAAAACAGAGCTAAAAAGACAGGGAATAATATTTGTCAGGTGTGTATACACAGGAAACTGTTTGCTATATTAACTTTAGCACCTTGTTATGCTGTGCAGTTGTACCTACACTCACTGATTACAGATCAATTCCAGTGTCTTTTTATGAGAACATCATAAGTGGTGTCTGCAGATCTTCCTCTCAGACCATGTAAGGTCCCAACTAGTACAGGCCAATATGATGGCACCCTGTAGGCAGCCTGAGAGGCAAAACCGAGGGAAGAAAAAGTTTGTAGAGCCTATTGTTTTACAATGTGAAATAAATAATACTACTTACTAAACTGAACTTTTCTGAACTGCAAATAAACAAGAGCTTCAGAAGCCACAAGAAAGTAAGATGCGCTTTGATCACTCCTCCCAATCTCCACTTCCTGTTTTTCTCTCTGTCTGTCCCAGACCTTCTTCTCAAAGAATCTGTGAGAGAGAGAGGCAGTATATGACTAATAGATAAGAAGTGACGGGATGGGCCTTGTCAAAATCCCCATTACATCTACTATGTTAGTTCTCTTCCCCAGGCCTCATTGATGGGACCACAGGATGGGGTCTGATTAGTGCTCTATTCCTCAGAATCCCTACTGTTCGATAAAACTCCATTTCTGGCTCTTCAATTATCTTGAGCAGCTTGGCACTGCCAAAAGCCCTTGTGATATTCCATTATTCTAATCCTATTAGAATGGGATTACGCTTGTCATCATTTCTCTGTCACAATTGCTCATGGATGCAGCTAGGTAGCCTTGCTAGCGATGTTGCCAAAAGACATAGTTCCTCTTAACCCCACCAACAAAGCTCTAATTGGTCAACTGCTTTTCCAACTAGCTGGAACAGTTGTCCATGCGATCACGGCAATTCAAGGTCTAGAACCAGACTCAGTTAGTCCGTCTTTGAATACCTTCTGACTTTCCCACCCCATCTAACGCAATAAGGCCCAAAAACATAAATTCCTACTGAAGACATAGTAAACTGGTATAATTTCTTAAAAGTAGTTCTCAGTCCGTTTGTTGGGGGATATTTTTTGCCCAGTTTCAGGTGGCAAAGGCTGGACATGTAAGTATGAGCAGTCAAACTCGCCGCCTCACATACAGCACAGAGTAAATGCTAAATATACACACAGAGGGGCCTGTGTCTATGTCTGCCAGCAGCTGACTCTGACCCACAAGCTGCAAATGACCACAAGGTGCAATGCAGCAGCTGTAAATTCCACTTCACTACATGTACTTGGACCTAGCTAGTCTAACTAAATGCATTCGGCATTCATACAGAAGCAGAAGTTAACATGAGGAAAAGCGGAGTCCATCTAGGTGGCACAGAGTGAGGCAAAGATGTGTCAATACATGTTAAAAACATGTCATCTTAGACACGTCATACATTAGTGCTCAAATGTCCACAGAAACAAGAGGAAAAGGGAGGAGATTAGAAGACACTGGAAAAACACCCAGACTACAAAATAAAGATCTTATTAAGTAACTGATTTCATTTTCTTGAGAATTATTTCTTCCTTCCGGGTCTTACTGGTGTAATAATGGTGAATAAAAGGGAACTGTGACAGTTTCACTTCACTATGTTTTTCTGTGTTGATGAATAAACGACTTAGCAGAGCAGGACCACTCAGAGGACAGACACATATGCAAAAACTCATCAACAACCATATTTCGTTTCTCTGATTCCACCTCTGTGAACGGCCGTGTCAACGTTAAACAGTCTCCCAGCTTATCTGGATATCAGTAATGGTTAGTGTTTCCCCTCTGACTTCCTTTGTTCCATGCAGCGCTAATGAACTGTTCAAGAAATGACCACATCAGAGCAAAGACCACAGAAAAAAAAACCCAAACAAACAAGTCAAGCGCTGGCAGTATTTGTCCTCTCATCCTCAGAGCCTCTCTGTCTTTTCCATGTCAGCAAGCCCCAGATCATTCAGTATCAGGTCACGGGCTAATTTGAGAAGGTTTCGTTCTCTAATCTACATACATTTTTGGATTTTCTATAATTTAACACAGAGCTTCTGACGGTCTCAGTAGTGGGGAGACATTGTTCCAATGAGAGCAAACTATGATCTGTATTAAGGCTAAAAATGAATTCTTCACCTTGGAAACAGTTTGACCAGATCATCTGAACTAATTTTCCACTCACTGCCTTTTTTTTTTTTGCAGCTTTCAGCCTAATCTTATGGTCTTCATCGCCTGTTAGCACATGATCAAAATTCCATATTTAGGTCACATGATGACAACTGAGCTGTTTTCATGACGTCTGCAAACCTTCTACTTCTGCTTCTGTCTTCATTAACAGATATTTCACAATGGCTGTGCAATTTTTTTTAAATCAACTTATTTTTAAATTCCATTTATACAGTTTTCTATGGTTTTGGATTTATATCTGTCTCAGTTTAGAGCTGCTTTTACCAGCTGATGCAGTAATTGTCTCTGTTGTTGGAGATTTGGCTCAGATATTTTGAGGTTTGGTTCCTCCCTTTCTCATTGGTTGTTACAGTCTGTGGCATACGTTGAAAGATGTGTATCATTTTGTGAACTTCATGCACGACAAAATATACAAAAGGCTGAAAGCTAAAGGAAAAGCCTGTATGGGTGTCTCACACAGTGCGTACAGTGTTATCGTCACTTAAAACTACAGTGGCGTCATTTTGTGAAACCAGCACCTAAAACTAGTTCTCATTTCAGTTCAAAACAGCTTCCAACAAAGAATTAAAATGTGCATTTACTGTGCAACAATATCCTGTTGTGAAAAAAGTTGTTGCTTAAGATGATGCACAACTTTACAACTTCCTGCATCTGACAGTCAGATAAAAAAAACCACAAAAGAAGCAGCTACATCTGACAGCGTAGCCCCTGCATTTATCTGAGCATGTTTTGGGGCTGACTGCTATGTAGTTATGTACTGGGTAATCTGTACTGTAGTAATAATGACACACTGCTAGAATGTCTGACAGTTAAAGCTGGAGATATCTGATATCACCGATCTCTTTCGCTCACTAACCCTCAGCCTCCCGTTTGGTTTCTGTTAACTGATGTTATAGTTTCACAAACACTGACAGGACAAGTCGCTGCTCAGCACTGAATGTTCCAGAAGTCTCAGTCTCAGCGTGACTAAGATATTGATGCAATGTGATTAACTGAGAAAGTCTCACTGTTGTTTACCATCCTGTCTAACTTCTATAGCAAAACAGTGCGGAGCTGTGCTAATGGGATGTTTTATGTTTTAAGGTGGTTGTGTCTGGTTCAAACCCTTTTTCCAACATCTTGCAACACATCTGAGGCTCTTTGAGGTTAACCTCTGTGTCTCATTAGACCGCATTAGTTATTGGGAATGAGCATTACTCATTCATCAGCCACCAGGAGTTACAGAGGCTGCTCTGTATTG
Organism: Toxotes jaculatrix; assembly: GCF_017976425.1. Taxonomy (NCBI): domain Eukaryota; kingdom Metazoa; phylum Chordata; class Actinopteri; family Toxotidae; genus Toxotes; species Toxotes jaculatrix. Next base: position 24,628,557 of record NC_054402.1, on the reverse strand, counting down.
TTCTATATTGTTATATCAATAGTGCATTACACTGCCTGCATTGCTCTGTACACTATAAATTGCACCATATGTATCGTGCATCATCAGTTGACAACACATTTATCAACATCTAATGTAAAGACAGATCAGTTTCGTTCTCGATCAATGCTACCTGATAGCAACACAGCTACAGTAAGTGTATTCGTTCAGATCATTGCATATGTTGTGTAGAATTCCACTGTGAGTGTGGAGGAATATCTGTCTTCAGCTGAAGTACAGATGAGTAGAGATGAAATCTGTGGCTTGAAAGCGTGTAAGCAGTATGCAAATAGTCAGTTAATCAGAGCAGCGATAGGTCGAGCAATTCTTTGATTTCCTGGCTAATTTGAGATACAGCAAGACGCACTAACTTAATATAATGAACCATCTGATGTTAATTATGAGATCAGACAAATCCTTCACAGCCGACCTCTCTTTACAATCAACTGTTTCTAAAAGGCTGCAGCTGAAGGCTGCCGTCAACCCACGGTGAAGCCGACACGCGACGCAGAGGAAAGCAAATCTGTCCAAGGCAGCCTGTGAAACAAGGGAGGAGGTGAGATCCAAATCATGTTCACCATCTGCTCTGCTGTCTGTTTGTCTGCTGCCTAAATGAGGCTTCTTCTACACAAACATTGGCGACTAACAATGACAAACATACAGCGCTTCACGTTACCGCCAGCCAAATATTGATCTAACACCTGTTATACTCAGCAGATCGTGCTGAGGAGGGAAAGCGGCTGCTCACTACATTGCTCAACTCTGCTGTAATAACATGTAGGCTTTTAAAAATGGATGCAGGTGCACAGTAGGAACAGCAGGAAATGCCTAGTTTAAGATGCTGCATTACATTTCTTGACTACTGGTGCCTCGTACAGTTTAAATAGAGACTTTCAAGTGGGGAACGATATCGATCTAACCACAGGAAAACTGCAGAGAATGCTCCAACACTACCAGGAAAATCTGGGGTGGCTAAACAAAGGAAAAAAAAAAAACAAAAAAAACACACGCTTTGTCTTTTTAATTTCCTCCCACTCCTGCAACCATTACTTTCAAGCTTCACAGTTTTACAGCTCAGTTTTTTCTGCTTTTACTCAGAACTTCAAGGCCACACTAGACCAAGTTGCTTCCAACAATCAGAGTGAATGTTTTTCAATCGTGCCAGCTATTCACAAGGAACACAACAGGGAAGCTTTTAGTTTCCAAACCTGACAGGAGTAACAGGCTCTTTAATAATCCACATTTAAATATGGTATCTCTGAACAGGTCCAGTTCAGTTTGGGGACGGATCTGAATTTGGTATGTGTATGTACAAACAAGTGTTATGTACATTCATGTTTTAATCTATTTTTTCATGTATTTACTTAATAAAGAGGAAATGAAATATTCATTTTAGACCAAATTTTGGCAGCAGGTTGTCAATTTAAGAATCACATTTATGTTAAATCTCTGCACCTCTGTGCAGTGTCTCAGGAAACAGGAAGGGCTGCCAGGTAATCACAGTCAGAGCAAGTTTTTTGTATAGGTGTCTATACAATCCACTGTGACAGCAAGACTCCATAATGCTGACCACAGTTACAGCACCTGGCTGTTGTTCTCCAAGAAGCAGTTCTAACACATAACTGCCTCTAAACTACAATAACTATCATTTGTGCTATGCTTTTAATTTTGGAAGCCCAGGCTCAGTATTTCCCTGTTTCCAGTCTTTATGCTCACTGAATACAGAAACGGTCACACTGGTGTTGGTCTTCAAATCTCAGTCTCAGACAGAAAGAGGATGAGTGTCTTTCCCAAAATGTTAAGCTGCTCCTTTAAGACTTACAGACTAGGACTTCTGCTGTACAACATTTTGATTTGGGGCTATGATTTTATTCAATCTCAATCTTAATATTACAAAATGGGTTAGCATAATGTAGTACAAATATAATTACAAGTGTCCATTTGCCTCCTACCAAATACGCTGATGTCTGCCTACATTGTCAGATCAGCGATCTAAAAACCCAACGCATTCCATTCACATTGATATGAAACTGAAAAGCTGTCGTGGTTTTATTGCAGATTGACTAAGCAATTAATCAACCAATCATCTCCGCACAGTTTTAACCTGTGATAAAGGTCATCAGCATTATTAGGTGAAGTATTTTTATATGATCTCTTTGGCACACACCCTTCTAAATTCAATTAAAATGAAATCCTAATAATACTCACAATAATACTTTTTGCTTGAGCTGTTTTGTTCCTAACTTTTCTTTCTTACCCGTGTGGTGGTGGCGAACATGTACTTGTCTCGGAGCTGGAAGCTGTCCACCTGCTCCAGGATCACTCTGCGGTTCTGTTCACTCTGGAAGAAGTCGGTGCTGCTGAGAATAGTGGACACTCCCTGGGGCTCGTGTCTCTGGACCAGCACAGTAGTGGGGGGGTCATAGGGGTCAACACCCCTGGGATAGAGAAGAGGAGAGTGGGAGCAAAGGGACAAAGGTGAGAGAGGGAGGATTGGAAGGATATGAAGAAGGGTTGAGAAAGCAAGGGCAGGTGAGGGAGGAAGGACAAAGATGGAGAGATCCAATTTGTTAGGCAGTCCTTCTAGAAATAACATGGACGCCAAAACATGACCGTTTTTGTTTTCTTGCATATTTATATTCAAATCCATTTACTTCCTTGCAAGCACAGTATTTTTAGTGTTTACTTAATGGAGTACCTGTAGACCTGCATTAAAATTTCAACACCCCCTCCTGCATCCATGCCATCCACTAAAACCACCTTCTCGCCATCAAAGGGGGACTCCTGTCCTGTCTCCTGTCTTTGTGAGTCAGCATTTTCAGAGCACTTTATATGTCTCATCATCCCAATTTGTTGCTCTAATGATACGCTCACAAAATTCTGTTGTCTACTTTGATTTTAAGCAAACTGATGTCAAGCATGAACGCATGAAAACAGGTCACTGCACTGCTGCGAACATGCTAGCATTATTCATAATAGCTCTCTGACTTTCCAAGTTAGCCTGGTTGATAATGGGACAAGTTCACACATTCATAACACTGATTCCTGTCTCACACAAAACATGTCCTGATCAAGTTTTTCTTTCACACTGATCCAAGTCCTTTAATAATGCAGGTGCCTCTAATACTTATATTTACTTAAATGTTGATTAAACATCAAGGAGAAGAGACTTGTTACTGTTGGAGATTAGATAATTCAGCCAATCAGGGGTCAGAACAGAGTCAGTCACTGGTGCAAACATGTAGATTTTCACACTCATTTACTCTAATTTTCACTCATGTATGCTACAGAAAGCTCAGGCTGTAGGCTGACATTAAGGAGAGCAGCACTTTACCACTAGCAGGCTGAACTGGACAAAACACAACAGAGTAGTAAAGACAGGATCAGATTATGATTGTAGATTTTTTAGCTGATACTGCTCCATTAAATATGCCTGAATCTGCGGGTCAGGGTCGGCATGGGATAACTCTGCTGCAAACCATTCCTCTTCTGTGGAGCGGTTAATGCCACAACAGATAAGGTTAAATAAAACTGGATTGTGACACGAAGCAGAAAAATCTACACTTGCTCCATTTTGGATTCTCTGACTCTCACTTGCTGTTTGTTAGAGGTGCAATTTGTTGCAAAGTTCACAGATTTTCTTTGCTGCCTTGGACAAATCTACTGTTCACAGCTACTGTTTACTTCTCCCTCAGGCTCCTATCAACACACTCTCTTGTGCATTTTTAATGCAAAGCTGTTTTCAGTCTAAACACCTGCTAAGAGCCAAAAAGTCCCACTGTGGGTCCTCTGAGGCTGTTTCTGCTCCTTTCACCTATTCGATACCAAAGTGACCCTGCCTAATGACTGACACAGCCGTCCTTGGAGTCTTGTAGTCCTTCTCAGGGTGCTGTTTTCGACCCACAGTTCTCAGACTTGAAGGTAACATGAACTCCAAAACTGTACACAGCCAGCCTATGTTGCTATCCAGTGTGTTTTCCTTCAGATGTCTCCATCTTGGAAAACTTTTTTCAGCATCTTCAGAGGTGTCAGTCTGATAAACATACTGAGTTGTGCTTTGGGAGGCTGCTGCACCACCTAAAATAACTGAATATTTCTGGCCTTAACTGAGCTGTTTCACAAGCTTTTCACACTGACAAAGAACCCTTGTCATTGCTGTGGCCAAATTTCAAGATGACAAATGTCAGCACAAAACACGGACTATCAGCCAGATCAAACTGAAAATATCTGTCTATCTGTCAACCTTGAAAAATAGTGCGGTTAAACTATTTATGGCCAAGGTTGTTCAGACTCTGTGGCACAGAGAATCGGTCAGAATGAATGAAGGAGGTTCACTGCCTTCTTATCGTCTGCCTTCCAAATCAGTGTGTTTTCCTCCGGAGTCTCGAGAGCTGAACAGAGGGAGCAGTGTCTCGGCTCGGCTCTGCCTCTGTGACATTCTTTTCAAAGGCCCCTGTTCAACTGATGGACACTGTCTGGGCCGAGAGTGCATGGAGGGCTATTTGCAGTCTGTCTCTGTCCCTTCCTTTGAATTAATCTCTGCCCCCTTTTTAAACACGTCTTAAACACCCTTCCTCCACTGTTTTGGCAAGTTTCTCATTTTTTGCCAGTCCTGTTCTCAGGCCAAACATTTGTGACTTCTCATACACTATGACAGAAAAATATATAATGAAACAAACCGCATCATATCTGAGGTTAACAACATTTTGTTTTATCTTGACTAAAAAGCTTCAGCCCTCATAGTCAACACGTCAGTTGCTCTCTTTGGGTGGGAGGGAACTGAGCCAGATTTGCATCATTTTCTATGAGCTTGAATTTTTTTGTCTCAGAGCTCTGGTTTATGTTTGACGTTGGCCTTGAGGGAGGTCTGAGCTCAGCTGAGTGCCACTCAGTGTAACACTGAGTTGTCACTGAAAAGGAGAACACTACAAGAGAACACAAGCAGCCAATCATGGTTCTCACAGCCCCAACGTGGTATGTCTACTGACGCCGTAGCCCTGACATCTAGTCAGGTGCCCTTCAATTCTACAATACAATGAACATGATGTAAGAGAAGCATGTAGGTGTGTGTGTCCAGGTACACTGCGTGTCTGTGTGTTATCTTGTTATCAGTGACAGAAGGACGTACACAAAATAATTTGACTTCACTGAGGAGCAGAGGTGAGGACGACCTGCAGCCCTAACACCTACTCACTGATCAACAAACAGACAGCAGAGCGGTCTGATGGTGTTGTTCAGTGCTGCGTCCTTGTTTTCCCTCAGCCCTTGTTTTCCTAAGTCTGAAGTGCTGCCTTGTACCCGACTGCTTTCATTTCAATTTAAAGAAACAGACTCAGATTTCTGAAGCGTTTGGCAGGGAAAAGAGATATGCAATCACTGATTTCCTTGTCTGTTTGCAGTAGCGAAGCACAAAAGGCTTCAACAGAAGTGCTACTTCTGCTCCAAAGCTGTTCTTTAGCTTTGATCAGACTGGGCTAATGAATAACTGTTGAATAAACTATTTTGATTTACACTGAGGTTAATGTTTATCTGTATCTGTTTATGTCGAAATAGAAATTGATCCAACAGAGAGCTGAAAAACTAGCTTTTATTGAAGTCAGTCGTGTTGTTTTATAAAAAAAAAAAAATAATTCAAACACAACTTAAGTTACAATTTGAAGTGGCAGTTTAACTGTTTGCAGTTTACACATTAATGCTTTAATTCATTTAGATGACCCCTGGGGTCCTCTTTGGATTTGGATCCTAATCTGCATCTCTTTGCTCTGCATCTATCTGGTTAGTGTATCTGGAGAACTACTGGTACCCAGTGTGCTCCAGGTCACACAGGTCTTGGCTGCAGACTAACCACTTTCTCTGCCTTCCCACCACAGGAACCCCACATCCTGGGTTTGGCTATATGCTTAGTTTATTTTTATGTTTAGTTTTTCACCTTACAACACTCACTCCCACATCCTTCACTCAAACGGAATTATGTAATGTTTCTAAAAGTACCATTTATCCTGCCTGAACAACAGGGGCCAACTTGCCATAAAGCCAATTTGAAGAAGTATCTGCGAGTTGCTGTGCACAAACTGAGGAAGTAATTCAGACACCAACAATGAGAACAAAAAGTTCCTCAGACACTCTTGGAGAGGAGACGTATTAAAAGCCTTCATTTAGTCGAGCAGACAGTAGAAACAGATTGTTTTCACCTGGTTCACACCGGAGACAGCAACATTAAAAAAAGAGGGGCCATAACTATCACTAAAATCTCAACATTCATATCATAAAAGAGCAGAAGATTCTACTTCTACTTTCACATTCAAACTACAAGGTAAAAGAAAAACTTTTTATTTATGAGTCCACTGAACTCACTGTTCATGTTCATGAAACCAGTTAGAGACGACTTTAGCTTTGTGACATGGAGCATTATCCTGCTGGAGGTAGCTGGCAAACTGTGGCCATGAGGGGATGAACATGGTCAGCAACAACCCTCAGACAGACTGAGACATTCAGACCATGATTGATTGGTATTAAGTGAGAGAAAGAAAACATTCCCCACACCATCACACCACCACCACCTGTCTGGATTGTTGACACAAGGCAGGTTGGCTCCATGGATTCTGACTCTACCATCTGCAGCCTCAGCAGAAATCCAGATCCATCAGACCAGGCTACGTTTTTCTTGTCTTCATCTGTCCAGTTTCATTGAACCTGTGTCCACTGCAGCCTCAGATCTCTGTTCTTGGCTGACAGGACTGGAACCTGACGTGGTTTCTGCTGTTGTAGTGCATCCACCTCAAGGCTGGACGTGTTGTTCATTCTGAGAAGCTTTTCTGCTCAGCACAGTTATAAAGTGGTTATCTGAGTTAGTGTAGCCTTTCTGCCAGCTCCAACCAGTCATTTCTGTCCACAGAGCTGCTGCTCACTGATTTCTTTTTTGTTTTTCTCACCATTCTGTGTTAAACTCTGTTGTGTGTGAAAAAACAAACACAAAGAATTATACCCTGAATAGTATTTTAGTTGTGTGACTGATGATTTGTTTCAGGGGACACTGAGGTGTAACTCAGAACCATCTCTGAATATTATTGCTTCTTGGACATTTAATATTATTCATTAATCTGTGGCTCTTTTTTTGGATTTTCTGGAAAACTTTCAGATGTTCGTGCTCTGAACTGTAGCTTAGGGTTGGCTGAAATCTGACTTTCCTATATATATTATATATATTTGAGACCCTTTGGATGATCTGCTGTGCTTGCTGTAAAAGTGAGACTCCTTGTGCTCCAAACATATAGTTACCAGCTCATTGCCTTCTCTTAACCTTATGTAGTTACTGTGCAATAATTTCTCACAGTATTACCTCCTGAAGCTTATGTGAGCAGTGGTTCTCTTACCAAAAGTAGGTCTTCACGTGCTCTTGGATCAACACCCATGTCTCCCCGAAGTCGTCTGATTTCCACAGCTACAGAGGAAGGAGGGAAGAGAGGGTGTAAGGAGAGAAAGGCAGAGGAAAAGGAGGAGGAGGAGGGGGACAGTAGAGGAAGGGGGTGGGGGGGGTGCAATGTAAAAATGTAGGTCAAGCTTGTTCCTTCACTCTCTCTTGCACATGTGACGAGACTGGAGAGCCATTTAGCGCCATTGTGCTTCAACTCAAGACAATGAAACTAAAAACAGCTTACATGCAAAAATCTAAGGGACCAATATTTCCTCCTCTTGGTTACTGTACACTGTGCATGAAGAACTTCATCAGACAAGTGATGAAAAATTTAACAGCAGCTCAAGAGCAGCACAGCACATCTTGAACTGATGGAAGTAAGGATATGACTATGAATGAACTTATTCTGTCAGACATGATTTTATGTATGTTTACAGTTGTATGTGTTGTTTGTATGTGAAAATGTCGACTACAACATGGAAGTCAGCTCTCAAACATATCAAGCTGTCTTCAGACAGATTAAGATTCATACTGAACATGTCCACGTCACTCTCACGGCTTCACACATTATATTTGATCATGAGACAAGGGTTAGACTACGCCCCATGAAGACTAAGGTGCAGCTGCAGGTAGAACCAGTCTTTAAACCAACTCAACTGTATTTGTATAGCACCTTTCATACAGACATGCAGCCTGGGGTGCTTCAGGCACCAGTCTTTACCTGTTTGTTTGGGTGAGAGCTATCGTATCCCAGGACCAGGTTGGATGTTCTACTGTGGAGCAGCAGGTCTGTTGGTTTGAAGGGCAGGGAAAAGCCCTGCACGCTCTTACAGAAGTCAAAGGTGTTCCACAGGTAGTTGTTGGTGGAGTCTACAAAAAGGTACTGAAGAAGAAGGAAAAAACTGACTTCAGAACAAAAACAGAACATAAGACGTCTCCTGGTGGTATTTTAAAGAAATATTTGAAACAGAAATATGATTTCTAAACTAATTTGACAAATCTAGGAAAAATCTTCTTGGAAAGGAAACAGACATGTACAGGGATCCTTACACATTCAGTGTAATGATCTCTGAATGAGCTGTTTGATTATGTAATTTTACTGCGCTAATCCCACTTTTCTCAGATGGCTTTAATGTGCTAGAAAAGGCAGAACAAGAAATAAAGAAGAAGAATTTCCACCAGAGGGGTTTTGTAGTCTGTTATCCAGAAAAAAATTAGTGACATTAAAGTAAAACTCTGCACTTAATAATCTTTAAAGGGGAGCTCCAGCAATTTAGTACATTTCCTAAAAGTTAGGGGACTCACAACAAACAGATAAAAAAAAAGTCAAAACCTCACTTCCTGGAGCTGACAACGGTGTCTTGGACAGAGCTGTTACCAAGAACCAAGTGGGAAATGAGGGATCTCACAGGGTTCATGCAATTCATTTTCTATGATACATTTGTTTTTCCACTTCAATTCCACCGACTGTACCTGATGAATGATGTTCATTGTGCATGCAGGTGACCTGATAATTCCGGGCTTGTCTACAAAGACACCTCTTTGCTCCGACTCATTTTCATAACCTCGCCCTCAGTGGTATCTTTGCCTAAGAACAGTAAACTGAATCCAGGAGCATGTGACCATATTGGTCCTTTGTAAGTAGTGACTAGACCCAGACTCTGACTTACCCTCTGGTTGTCTGCAGGGCTGTGGTAGAACTGGGAGATGACCTGTTTGCTGCCTTCCTTGAACTTTGCCCCTGAAAGCTTGAACTTGTCTGAGACAAGCATGAAAGTGGTCCCGTAATCATAGGACACATAGACCTAGACGTACACGGAGACAGAGATGAAGAGGAGAGGAGGAAATCAGCAGGTTCGCTTTGTGGTCATTTCAACACTGTGATTTGAAAGTGCAATGATTTGCTAGTTACTATTTAGAAGAACATCTAAGGTGACATTAAATCCTGTTGTCTCATCATAAAATGTAAATAATAAATGAAGATATCCAAGCTGCTGTGAGTGAAGGAGTTTTGGAGGGGTGTGTGTGTGCAGGTGGAGTCAGGTCTGGGACTGATTTAGAGATAACTGCAGGTAACACATCTGTTCAGATGGAGCTATGGACCTGTGTATCATTCTGATGGGATTAAACAATGACTTAACATGTGTGAACTTGTTAAAAATATTCTCATTAACGAGTTTGATTTGTTTGCAGCATGTGGGATGGACCATTTCGCTGTGTTACTCATGATTCCATGAATACAAGCCAAACTGCAAATCCTGAGGAACCTGAGGCAGGAGGCAAAAACGGAAAACTCACTCTAATAATCCTTTTCACAAGACAGAAGAGATATTTTGACTCAGAGTTTCAACTTTTGCGTTGAATAAAAATGTTTAATTAATGAATCCACGCTGCTGCCACCCATGTGTAAAATTACACACAGACTCTCGCTCAAATCAGAGACTGCAGTTGACACCCACGAATCATTTCTGCAGTCGAATACAGGTGTTTAATCAGCCATACGGAGAAAGTTATGAGCTGCTCACTCATAACAACACAGAGCCCTTGGGCTCCACTTTTTAGCTTCTTATCTTAAAATCTCTGAATTGCGATTTCCAGGATCTGATCTGATAAAGCAGCTCATTCTGTCAGGCTGTGGAGCTGATACTAGCTTCGACAGCTACAGTGCACTCTGTCAACAGCAGCATCATGTCAAAAAGCATGTCAAATGTGATTTACCAGCACTTTACCAGTTTTACCCCAACTGGTCAACTATGGAACTGTTGACTTTTCTGTAACTGACTGGTTTAAACTCCTGGACAATTCGATTATTTGATCTGAGTCTGCTGATGTAGAAATAAAATAAGTTTGTGATCAGTTTAATCTGTAGAAAATAAAAATCACAATTTAAACTGTAATAGTGGTCATAAAAATCACAACAGGCACAATAGATAGGCTCCTTGAATTGTGCAGCCCTTATGAAGAACGTCTTCCATTATTTCTTCTGGAAAGCAAATACACTGACACCACTGCTGTGTTTCAAAATGAAATAATCCCAATAATCCCTTACAAAACAGGCCAAAGTATCCCCTCGATCTATCCCTGAGGAGACCATTCAACATTAAAAACACTACTCTGAAACATTTGAATCTACAGTTGAGGGTGTTTATGTGAGATAAGATATAATAAAACAAAATTTTCTTTTATGTCTTTATAGTTTAATTAGAACACATTATGCCAACAAGGCTGTAAGTTTAAAAGTTTAACTTAGGTTATATTTAAAATCAGATGTGGTCTTGTTAGTGTTTGAGCCTGAAAAACCTTCATAAGAAATCCATTAAAGACGGTTTCTGTCCCTTAAATTCCCAAAGTTCATACGAGCTTTTAACATTGATGATGCAGCAGAAGAGACATGCTATGTTCAGTGACTGTGCTTTAAGTGTGGCTCAACAATCATAATCACCAGAAACACAAGAAACAGGTTAAACTAATGTGATCACATGCACCCTCTGCTGCACTGCTGATCCACTGAGGCAACTGAGTGAACACTGTGTGAAGCTGTAGCTATATAAGAGCCCTGATCCTGCCAGTTCAAACTCTTCTATATATCCTTTCTGTGTGGATGTGTTCAGGTGTAATTACAGAGCTGGTCCTGGGCCCGGTGGCTCCAGCGCTGTCTCGGGCCAAGGCTACAATGACATTGCTCTTCTCTCCAGCCCAGTGGACCACCATCTGGTTATGGGAGTCATTCAGGTTGGCCTGCAGGACAAAACAGGTTGAACAAGGTTATGCATGTCAGGGAAAAGGTAAGGAGACCCAGGAAACACTGCAGAGAATCTCACTTGACAGTAATGCAACACTACTGTGTCACTGCAAAGAAAGTTTTCTAGGTGTAGAACTGGTAAATGAGGACACGTGCTGGTACGTCTCTGCTTATATGTCACTTGTTAGTCTATTACAGACTATGAAACATCTGAAAAAAAAGTAAGACCAACCTCCCTTAACAATTGAGATAAATTCATAAGCAGTAAAACACACAGTTGCTCAGCTGAACACACACACAGTGCTTTAGCTGCTACAGTCTTACTGGGTCTGGTATGACAGCAGCTTATGGTGGATAATGTCAGCAAACCTAAGACAGATATTACTGTGTTACTGACAGCAGTCAGTTTGCTGACTTTATGACTCTTCTCTACTTGTGCTGTTACACTATGTTTTAGTATTTAACAATATACCATAATTGTCACTTGTAGCCACACAGTAAAAGTAAAAGTTGCACTGGCTCTCTTTAAGGGTGCCTCACAGCCCAGAGACTGAATCTGTAGGAGGGTATTTGAATGTTCCAGCTCAGTAAAAATCGTAATTACTATGTTCACAGTCTAAAAAGATGAGCCTGGTGTTATTCTATATTTTTCTTATTGTCAACAAATTCCATGAAAACACCAAAACCAACATTGTGTTAATCTTTTTCTCAGTACTTTCCAACTTCCCCATTCCATTTATGGGGAAGCCAAAAGTCCATGTGTTTCTACTGAAGATGCAAATCTTTAAAACCATATCACAGATTTATAGCTTCATTCTTTAAAAAAAGGCAAAGTGATTTGCTGAGAACAGCTTTTTAGCAAATGTTAGTCAAACAGGGGGAAATAGTACGGTTGTTGGGAACTACTTTCTGCTGTGGATGAATACACATTTGGCGTTTAATGATTATCTGTGGCAGCAGGATAGTGCATGTGGGATTGAATCCAAAACAAACTACAGTTTGTGTGTGTGTGTGTGTGTGTTCATGGTAACAGAGTAAAATGACACCCAGTGTGACAGTGTGCATCACTGATGTTTTAACAGTTCCTGGCCAACAATGGAGCTCATGGACAGAGAAAACTGAGCTACACACACAGTTCTTGACAGCATGGCCAGACTTTCCCTTTAATCATATAAACACCTGTGTGATCGAGCTCTAACAGTGTATGCGTATGTATTTGACATTATTCTATGTATAGGGTGGGTAATGCATTAACTTGCTGTAACACACACTATCCCCTCTTCAGTGCACCTCCCATCGGGCACATAGATCGATGAAAAGAAATGGGCTATTTCATCTTTTTCATTGTCACTGCCTTGCCATCTCATCTCCACCCTGCTTCCCTTCCCTTATCTTTTATTGATGATTGTGCGAGGGGCAGGCCTCTGAAAGGACTCTTTTTTTTTTTTTTTTTTTTGCTTCAAAGCCTTTTTCTGCTCTTTCCTAGTGGCTCACACAGTGGAGTAAACAACAAGTATCTCTGCTACCTCTGTCAGCTGTGATCAGACACAGCCCTCGACCCAGCTCTGCTTTGTAACTTCTACGACGACGACAATACATGTGGATGACAGTGCCAAAATGTTGGCATTGGGAGAGCGTAAGGAAAAAAACAAAGAGTTAAATAAAACATCCATCCTGAAACATTTCAGCAGCGAAGAGTAGCTGCTGGCGGTGTGGCCTAGCTGTGTGAGGCCTGTTACGCTGTTAACATTTGGGTTTGGATTTACCACTCTGCAGCAACATTCAACAATGATCTTAAAAGGAGAGATACATCTTGAAAAATGCAGACACGCTAATATCTCCACCCACAGAGGCCTCAAAAATCTATGAACTAATGCAGAAACAACACATGCTGTGTTTTGGTTGGGGGAAGGGGGGTTGAGTGATTCTGGGATATGCAGGAAAATATTAAGGGGTAGGATACAGAGAATATTACAACAATTTATCACAAAATAGCTCCAGGAAAACATCAAGTATCAGAGATGGATGATATATAAGGGTGGATTTTTCCTTTAGCATGATGCTGATGTCGTTGCTAGGAAACAACAAAGCCAACACCATTGCAGGGCTAGACTGTGTGTCGCCAGCAAGACACAAATTTAACCTTTTCAACAAGGGAATGACTATGAGTCGCTGTCATGAAGCCAGCTTCACTGATACACAACATTTCTTGCTTTAGCAATCAGCCCTCTGCTCCGCCTCCTCTCCATTTTGCTCAGCCTGCCTCCCTCAGGGCCGCCTCGGTTAAAGTCAGGCCCGTCTGTCAGGCCAAGGTGTTGCAGCAGTAAATCTCTGCATTTAAGGCTTCACTGGCCAAATGGGTGCCAGCAGCTCTGCAGACTAACACAGCTGAATCTAGACTATGATGGTGACTGTGGAGATGGGAACTGTTTGCCAGGTTGCAGCAAACTGCAGTGTGAGAGTTAACATTCGGTGGGTTCATCCATGGCTGGTCACTGCTCCGTTCACAGGTAGTGGCTAAAATCGAGGCAGCACCACTTAACATGGTGCTGTCAAGACCATTATGAGTCACCAAGAAAGTAAATTTCATTTATACAGCACCATTCAAAACCTCTGTTACAAAGCGATTTACAAAAGAATAAACGGTTAAAAGAATAGAGTAAGAGCAACATCGCAACAGGAGACACAAAAAACACAAAACATGTACATAATAACTCAAGAACAGTAACACTTAAAAAAAAAAAGATAAGCCTTCAGCTGTGACTTCAAACACCCAAGAGAGTTTGCTGACCGGACTCCCACAGGGAGACTGTTCCACAGCCTGAAACCCAGGACAGCAAACGCACAGTCCCCCTGTGTTTTCAGTCTTGAGTGAGGAATATGTGTATACCATAAAAGCTTGCAGTTATTTTCCAATATTTGTTATTAGCTCTACAAACTGCCTGCAGTGAACTGGCTTTGTGGTTTGGCTCAGTACTATGGTCTCACAAGCTCCTTCAAGCACAACTGACCTTTTCATGACCTCACTCACACAAGCTTTAAAATCACTGAAGACCTGACCTCAGAGCTTTACAAGCATTTCCATTTTCTTTGCAGCAAACGTCTCGTTGTGGCTCCGCTGTGGCCGGCAGAGACCATCCCCTGCCATTCACTCTGTGTATGTGTGTCCATCAGCTCTGTGAGCTTTATGTCTCGCACCCGGCTCTTTTGCCCGCTCCACTTTGATCTATAGTAAAAATGTGACTGCCGAAGAACAAAGACTCCGCTCCCGAAACGTTTCCATGAATGAGCCTGAACAGAGTTAGAACACGGTGCAGCCAGATCCTGAGGAGGTAAAGGGTTAAACTCCGACCAATGGATCTTTATGGACAATTTAAAGCTGAAACCCACTATACACTGGGTAAGTAAATCATTACCGATAGCTCCCACATTCACAGCTATCCTGTAACCATGGCAACCCTGTATGTTGCCAAATCCAACAGGACTGAAATTTTGACAATTACAAATGAAATATCTAACAGATTTTTTTTTCTCTGTTGTACGATTTGGGGATTTTCTTTAAATCAAAGAAACTCAAATTAAGTTTAATATGCTGGTTATTATGACATTATTTTAATATCAATATATTATGGTATTCATAGAAATGTAATTCTTTTTATACATACTGCACATTAAACCACATACATTCTATAAATGTGTTTGTGGTGTGTTTTAACTTCACTGCGTAAATCTGAACTGCTTACCTCCCTGTTCTAAAGAGCTGTTTATTCATTCATTGAGCAACTCAGTTTAAACACAGACACGCTGTCAACATAGCTTTACTTTTTCAACAAGGAGGACAAGCTGTAGCCTAGTAAGAGCTGAAACAAGGCACATGTCATCTAAGGTTATTAACCCGGGAACACAGATGAGGTTACTGGCACACCTTCAGACCAATAAGAATTCAGTATTCACAGTGTTTAGCATATTGCCTGAGCCCTTCTGTTTCCCTTCTCCTTTTTTGTTTCACCTCACACACTGCACTCCAAACATGGGGGGTAGTCCAGAGGTGGCTCTATTAAGTGGCAGAGAGGTGTTCCCATCAATCGCTGCGACAGCTTTCTGGTCACTTGGGGAGTATGGGCTTGGATGGAGGGAGAGGGGGAGGAATGTGGGGGGCGGGGGGGGGGGGGGGGGGGGGGGGCCACTTTACTGTCAAGGTTTCTGTCCGTCTTTCTCACACTCACATGCAAAATTTATTCTGTCTCACAGAGCGCTCAAGTGGCCCAATGGTTTTAATGCATGCCACATAACAGGTTAAAATGGGTGGTGCTAGGAGCTTGGTGATGTCGACAGTACTCCCAAGGCTAACTGAACTAATGTAGTTGCCAAGCCAACTGCTGAATTGTTCACCTGCCCAGAACATGCTAACACTAGTTAGTCACAACAGCTCTATCGAAAGCTTTGTACTGTCGCCAACGGGAAAATAAGTTCACACAGTTTATTCAAGAGACATATTCATACGACCGACCAGTGCCTCGTTTGCAGAGCAGTTTATATTCTAGCAGAGGAAATTAAATAAAAGTGCATGGAGCAATAACACAGATAATAAATAATAAACAGCTTTAAGGTCCCCTCGTGGCTTAGAGGTTAAGACGCCAACCGTGAACTGCAACGTCCCTGATTCAAATTAGACCAGGGACCTCTGTTGCATCTCTCACTCCCTCATGTCCTGTCATCATTCTACACTGTAAAATCTAACATTACATCTCAATAAAAGAAATAATTTAACATAACTTGGATAATCTTGGAAAAAAGTTGTAGTCGTTTATTTTGATGAATTTTACCAGCTCAAAAGTGAAGAGCTGAAGTAATTACTCAGTTGTTCAATTACTCAGAGTCCAATGAAATGTTTGAGCCTTTTAAGTATTGGAGATATAGTTCCATTATGTTGCAATAATACATATTATTTAAGTTTATTTATTACAAAAATGTAAGACCCAATGCCAGTGTATTCATTTTTTGTTTTTATTTTAGTTAATAAGTCATCACATTGCACCCTTGTAAACCAAAAAAAATGTATTAAAATAATTCTTGAATTTTCTCAAAATATAACGTTTTGATAGCTGCATAAAATCACCTAAATGATTCACAGAAAATCATTTTAAATGAATGATTAAATGACATGAATGATTAAATAATCATTCATGTCATTATTTACGTTTCTGTATTGAAACCCCGCCACCAAAATAAACAGATTTATTAATAATTGCAGTCTGAAACTTTATTCGCTCCACTTTGTCTTTGGGCAGTCCCGTTAACAGCATCAAGCCCACACCTGTGATTCTGCGCAGCACGTGAACGTGAACGTGCGCGTAACCGTGACGTTTTCATGCGCTGCATCGAGAGAGCGAGAGGACGTGACTTGGATGTAGCCCTGTGTCTGTACTGCGTACGAAGAAGCACACAGGACCCGCTGCGCTGCCAACGTTCTTCTTCCTTGTGAGGTAACTTTGCTTTTTATTATTATTTATTACTACTGTGCTTAAATAATTGTTTTCCATGGCATTTTACCTTATAAAGACGGAGACATACGAACTTGTACCGACCCGTGCAAACGTTAGCCACGCTTGTTAGCTAGTAGTGGTAAAAAAAAAAAAAACGACTGGTACAGTTAAATAATAGACGCTGTGAAGTTGGCTGCTGAGCGTAACATGTTCCATGAAAGTTGTAGTATAAGCTTGTAATTGTATTAGTTTGTTACGTGAGCTAAACGCGCCACACGTGTTCGGCTAACACCTGTTAATTTACTTCCGGTAAATTAACAGGTGTTCCACATTTGAACGCGCAAGTGAGCGTAAACGCCATTTAAAGAAAAGTTAGCGTGATTTGGCGCTTTCAGTAATGTTTGCCACGCTGTGGCATTCGTTTAAAGGACACTTCTTCATTTGTGAAAGTTTACTGGCTATAGTTTGACAAGCTTCCATTTGTATTTGCTGTTTGATTTCACCATGTGGAAATATAAACTATGTGGGTTTTCTAGTGCCCTAAAAATACAGTTGTTGCGACATTACAGACTTTACCATGGCCAGTATTCCACAGTTTCACCCTTACCTTGTCTGTACAACAATTTCATGTGTACATTTAGTACTTATAATTCACTAAAGGTACATCTCTCAACGACACATTCTGAGAAAACCCCGGTATGCAGTCAAGATTTGACTAATAATGTGACATTTCATTGCCCTGTGTGCACTTTTAAGCAGCCATTTGTGGAGAGTTGCATGTATGCTCATTTACGGGGACATTTAAGACAAAAACAAATGGTCCCATGCCCAGTTAGGGATTGTAGGTTCAAAATAAATGAGTACAGCACGTATAATGCACATAAATGCAAAGAACATCAAAGTACACCAGACTATGATGTAACCGTTGTAGTGCAAAATATTTCAAATGTTTCTCATGGGGGCGATGAAGACAATCCATTAGAACTAGATGATGAAAATGAAACCACCTCAGTTGCAGGTAGTAGTACTGAGGGTCTAGCAGAGCAAATACAGGAGCAGTTACAGTACAATCTGGCTGCTTTCTTCTTAAAAATGCAAACTGTTCTACATGTATCACAAAAGGCAACACAAGAAATCATAGAGCACACTGATCAATTGTTTTCCTGTCAGAACCTGTCATCAGAGAATCTGTAGTCAGAGAAAAACATAACAGCCCTCTTAATGACACACTTGTAAATGAAATTGTCCAGGCAGTGTCAAACAGTAATGTTTTGCATAAATGTGTTGCATCTGAAGGACCATTGTCAACAGCTAAGTGAAGGAAAAGTTATTATGAAGTGAAGTTTCCATTTGTTAAGCCAGTAGAGTACCTTATTGAGTCTTCACAGCATACCTACATGTATGTGCCCATTCTCTCATCTTTGCAGCAGCTGTTAAAAAAACAGATGTATTTGAGAAAGTGCAAGAAAGTACTTCACATTTGCCTAGGCCAGTGGTTCTCAACTGGTGGGTCCTGACCCAAAAGTGGGTCGTGGACCCGTTCTGAATGGGTCGCGAACAGCTGGTGAAAAATCAGCGAAATAATGTGCATCTGTTGTTGGGCATGTCTTTTATTTTGAAAGGCACGCGTCAGACACGTGCAGCCGCCTCGGTTCGGTAACCATGGTAACTATCACACGATTACGGTTGTTGCAATGAGACAAGATGGCAAAGCGAAAATATGATCTTGTGTCTTTTGATATTTTTTATTTATCTTTTGTCCATGCAGTCATAGTTAAATGTCTCATTTTGTAATATCTGCATGCATTTTTGATAATTTTACTACACTTTCTTACCATGCTTTTGTCATGGTCCACTTAAGTTTCTTATTAATGTTGCCTGAATGCTGTGAAAATCCCTTGTTTTGTGGGGCTTTATTGTGTGCAATTTGATATTTACCCAGGTTTGTCCATGCTGTTGCATGGTCCTCAAGTTCGTCTTAATGTGTTCTGAATGCATGGATGCATATAAGTCAAATTTCTCGTTGTTGTGGTTTAATTAATGTTGTCTTGCACTCTGCTGAATAAAATGAATATGTTAAAAGAAGTGATTTTTCAAAGGCTTTTTTTTTTAGAAAATTAATTTGCTTGGTTTGAATTCTATGAGAGTGGGTCGCGATTTAATAACCACAGGAAAATGTGGGTCCCAGAGTGAGACCAGTTGAGAACCACTGGCCTAGACAATATGCAAGCTATTGTGATGGCTCCTATTATCAGGAAAATCTGCTTCTCTCAGGTGAGGGTCAGAAATTATCAGTAATTCTCTACGTTGATAACTTCGAAATTGCAACCTAAACATTTTTTTTTAAATCCACAAGGTATGTGCAGTGTATTGGACATTAGCTAACTTGCCAATGAAGTAACGCTCAACTCTCCACTCAGTTGGCCCTTTTGTGCAATTCAAATGATGTACAACAGTTTGGATATGAAAAACTGTTTGCACCTCTCCTGCGTGACCTCAAAACTCTTGAAGAAGTGGGTGTCTACATTGAAACAATCGGTGCCACTATCAAAGAAACAGTCTTGAAATGCAAGAAATAGATGCAGTCTCTGATAGCTTTGGCATGAGAACTAAAGGTCAGCATGATGGCATTGTTCAGGAAATACAGACCCATGACATTGAAGGTAATTATGGTGTAAAACACAGTTGTGTTCTCTCTGACCACCTCTCTTATTTCCATCCTATCACAGGATTTCCACCTGACATCCTACATGACCTGTTTGAAGGTGTGGTTCCTCTGGAGTTGGCGCATTGTTTGAAAGGTTTGATTGCAAAGAAATATTTCACTTTGGAAGAACTGAATAGGGCAATACTGTATTTTCCCATTCTGATAAAGTTGACCGCCCCCATCCAATTCCTCAAAATTTTGCCAGTCGTGGAACAGTTGGTGGGAATGGGTGAGAACCACGCACTGCTTAGATTGCTACCTCATAACTACAAAAATGTGTTGAAGACTTTGGCAGAGAGACACCAAAACATGATGGCATTCTATTTATCATCACCAAGATTTTTCAAGCCACCAATACAAACTTCAAAAGTTGAGTCTGTCCTTGTTGAATCGTTGCCTGCTGATACACACAAAATAATCAACACTGTGTATGGCACAAAACAGGCAACAATCCAAGGCACAGTCTTTGTCTTTGGAATGTTTGTTTGCACTGGGTTCCATGCTGCCTTGCCCAAGTTTAAAGAGATCAGAAACATTTTACTTATCAGAAATAACATCATCTTTCTACTGAAAGACTATGAGACCTGGTATATTGAACATTTGCGGTCGTATGAGCTAACAGAAAACAAAATTGAAAGTCATACAGTGAAACTTGTTGGTCAGATAACTGACCAAATGCCACTGTTTGCTTACAGAGTTGCAGGCAAGTTAATTCTCACAACTAAACATTTCATTGCAGTGGTTGAGTAAAAGAGCAGTATGAACCCAGGAGCCATCCTGAGCTGTTGTTTCTGAGATGAGTCCTGTGCTGAACATGTTGTGTGGTTACACTACATCTTCATGTAATTGTTAATGTACATAAGACAGAACAAGAATAAAGCCTGCAACCTTTTTTTAGGTGAGAAGTTATATAATGTGTATGTGCTCCTGTTTATTTTATAGGTTCCTCTAATGTTCTAAAACTAAGAGTCATCCTTGATGAAGTCAACGCTGAGAGGCTTGTTTTGCCCTCTCGTCCAGAGACTGTGAATGCTCTCATATTTGAGGTGAAAAATAAGCTGAACCTTACCTATGACTTTCGCCTCCAGTTTCAAGATTCAGAATTTGACAATGCCCTGTGCAATTTAGTTAACATAGAGGACCTGCCAACCAAGGCAACCATTAAAATCGTTAGACTTCTTGAGCTAGACCTGAGTTCATCCAGCACAGATGACACTGTGCTACTGTCTGATAAAACAGATTTACCAGAGCATCTTTGTCAATGGCCAGAGACTTTTGTTGTTCCAGCATTCTCGTATGAGGTGGAGTTTGCTCTAAGAGAGGCAAACTCTGCATTTTTGAGAGTCAAGTGGCTTTTTTGAGTTTATCCAGGTTGTCATTTTAAATCTTGATGACAGAAAGCAGCTCAAACTAAAGTTACAGGCACTGAGAAAGGAGCTGGAGTAAAGTTGCCAACAGTGTCTGCCCATCAGGAAATGGTGTCTTCAACATAACTTTTATGTTTTCCATGTTTAGCGTGATGTAGCCGCACTGATTTGAGATTACAGTGTCAGACCTACTTGTAGGGTTGTAGTTGTTTTGCATGTTCAATGCCTCTACTGCCTCACTTGTGCTGTATGATGTTTTCCAAGTGATTCAAATAGTTGGTATTGCAGAGTAAGACAATTATTTCATGCTGAGAATTTTAACTTAGGCTCTAGGCCAGCATTGTTTGTGTTGTTTGTTTAGCTAGCATTGTTTGTTCAATTTTCTGGAATGCATATTCAATCATAGATTTGTACATTTTCAGGTCTTGTGAGTGCAGTGCTCACATGCTCAAATGTCCTGGTCGTTGTGGGGTGTTGGTGTCTGTTACAGACCTGGAAAAATGCAATATAACTGCAACTGCTTTTGCTGTTGGTCAGATCTAACAATTATTCTTCATGTCAAAACTTTTGATGTGTTTGTACCTTGAACATGTGAAGAATGTACATGTTTTTCCCCCTGACATAATAACATTTTTTTTTTATACAGAGAAGTTTCCAGCGTTCACTCACAAATATATTTGTGCATGTACCTGCATTGTTTTAATCCAACTTAAATAGTTCAAGGCAATCGGTTTCCTCAAATGAATTGAGTAGTAACAATGAAGTTTTGAGTTGTCTTAGCTATAAGGTAATAATCTGCTGCAGTCAAATTCCTTAGTAAATGAAACATGAGTGGTAAAAGGTTGTGGTTAATGATACTAAATTTACGTACACTTTTCAACTCATTTTAATTTGTTTGGAAAAAATGGTAGCACTGAGTGTAAAATACTCAATAGTTTTAAGGTCAATAAAATCCAAAAAACTCTGTACTATTTATTAACACAATTTACCTTAACAACAAGAATTTGAGTTACTTGTACACAAATCAAAGATTTTATTATGCTTAAATTGTTTGAGTTAATTAACTTAAATGGTTCAAGGCAATCGGTTTCCTCAAAAGGTTTGAGTTGAACTAACTTGTTGGGTTTTACAGTGTACTATTGCCATTTAAAAAAGTGCTCTCAGTGGCTAAGACTGTCAAGATGTTTTGCATGTCAAGGTTTACCACCTTTAGGGAGAGTTAGCCACCACCAGCTGGTTCCAACCCCACTGCAGAATAACTGTGTAACATGAATGGCATATTTTTACTGTTATAAAGTAACAGATAAAAGATAAAATGCCACAGTTAAAACCTTTACACTGTTGTCTGTAAGTATTAAAACCACTGTGCAGTGTTGTGGCATCTGACAGTCCTTCAAACAACACTCATCTGTTGCTCCAACTGGACTTCATGGATCACATTTCACTGCCTAAGCGGTACCTTAAACAACACGCCCCCTTAAACAATGCCACAGGAAAAAACAACATCATTTGGCCTGAAATGACTCCTGTGACTAAGCCTGACGTCTGTCACTAACCTGCACTTTGAGCTAATTTCCCTGGACTATCACTCAACCGCGTGACCAGTGCTTTTCGTGCTCTTCATCTCCTGTTACACCTTACACATCACCATTTTTAATCACTTTAAATGCCATGCATTGCTCCCTTACATGTGTATTTGTGTCAGGCTTTTCTTTTCACTAACAAGCCATTACATGCAGCTGAGGAACTGGCTGCATTTTTGTGCTTGGATCCAAAATAAAAAGCCCCTGGTCCTGTCTAGCTGCAAGGGTTTAAGCTGGATGTCTGACAACAGTTAAAAAGCATCTTCAACCAGTTATGCAAGCCTCACCAGAGTATATTGATTATTTAGGATGGGACCAGTTCCATTTTAAAGCCCATCAGTTTGTTTAGTTTTAACAAATGTACTAATTGCCATGGGAAAGTGTACATAAAAAAACATGGTGCAGGCCTAATTGTGACACAACACAGTCTTGTACCATTAGTCATCTACAACAGACGAGTCCGAGCCAGACATATCTCGTCAGAGGATTAGCAATGGATGTAAAACTTGGACACCACCAACGCAGTTAAATAAACTCTAGCCAGTGCTGTTAACTCAATATCTCAGCATAAGCTACAAACTCCTTCCCTGGGTGAGTGTAGGCACACGTTCAGGCTGTTTCATTATTATACCTATTTATTTGACTCTTGTGTGAACACAGCCGGACTGCAGTCGCTCCTGCTCATTTTCTTATGTTTCCAACTGTTTCATTATAAGGCTGGGTGGTGTATCAGCTTTTTTAAGGTATAATTGCAAATGAGATATAGGACGAGACAGTACTGTTTACATCACTATAGTTTGACGGTGCATTACATGACCTGTTTCTTCCATAAAGTTGTGCCAGTGTTTGCATCTCCCCTCTCTCGCACTCCACACAGATCTACCTCTGCACTTTTTTTCTGTTTACATTTCTACTGTTATTTGCACAGCTGTGTGTTTAGTTAACCTGGTGAGGAAAACCTGTAATTGTACTCTATTTTAACCTAGTCTGTTGAAAGGAGACTAGAAAAAGGACCATTTTTAGAAACAGGGTTTTTTTAATATAAGCTTTTTTATTCTATGTCATTTTTCATTTTACATTTCTGTAAATGAAGTTTGGCAGCTGTACATTTTCAAACAGTGAAGGATTTTAGTTTGTCCACAGTCTGTTTTTACTAAAAGTGCTTGTGGCATCCTCGCATGCTTTGACTTACAGCTGAACATTTAGGCCACTTTTTAGATATGTATACCGAGAGACATGATTTCCACCCAGCCCTAGCTCGAGTGTTACAGTATTTACAGCAGGGACCAGCTGATCGTGCTGGAGCTGGCTGCTATGGTGACCACAACAATGTACATCACCACAGAAACCAGGAGGATGACACACAGAGAACACAGAGGATGAAAGTCGAGATTTAGACAACAGAGACTGATGGAAACAATGAGATACGGACAATAAGCTAGCAGTGAGGAATCTGAGTGACTTCAGTGAGTGTAGTGTTATGTGTTTCACAGCACAACCTTTATAGTAGTTTTTACTTTTATACTTCCACTTTCCTAACTGTGTGTTCAGCAGCTGTAACAAGGCAATTTCCCTGCATGGATCAGTGAAGTTTTTGTGATTCTGATTCCCATCACTGGAAAAGTAGCTCAGGTTGTTGAAGGAGTGGGCCGATACTTGAGTTTATTTCAAGTCTTTGCATCTCTGTGTCTTATTCAGCCTTTTAAAAAATTGGTTTTCTTCAACCAGCAAAACAAAATCATTCCAAATAAGAATTTTATAACGAGACAGAAAAAAACCCCAAGAAAATGACACCTGATTTGTCTCAAGAGGATTGATTGATTTTTTTTTTTTTTTTTTTTTTTGCAGTTCAGGCTTTACAGCAAATAAGGAATCCACCGTACTATTATCTGCTGCATTCCTCTCCTTGCTTCCCACCCTTCTGGCACTTTCATAATCAACTGGTAGCATGGAGGAGTACCAGTGTCTGGTACTAACCAAGGAGTGTGTAGGATGTAACAGACAGGCGGCACAAAAGACCAAATCGCTGCATGCCACGCTGCCAGCACCGAGCAAAACCTCCCTCCAGGACCACCAGGACAACCGCCTCCTCCCTCTATAACAGCAAATCCATCAGGGCCTTTGATCAGCAAGATTCCAACACACACCAAGCATTCCAGGGAGTCTCTTTTATCAGGACGGTTTGATACAACACATAACCCTGAAACCCTTCAGAGACAAGAAGGTGCGACCAAAGGGTACCATCATGGAGTAGTGGGACAGAACACATGCCCAATGGAGCCCGTGATCACAGACTGAGGAAACAGACATGGGAAAAAAAGTGTGCAAGCCACAGCTAACCAGAGCCTGGCCCCAGAGGCCATCCATCTCCAACCCAACTCTAAGACGCACAAAGTGACTGGCTACCATCAAATCTGACTTTCACTCAACTTCAGCAAAAATCATCCAGCCTCTGGACAAGGTCAGTCTCTGTAACCATATGTTCTTTTATGTCACATTTCCTGTGCTGATGCTAACTCCATGCCAGAATTAAACTCTTGGCTCTGTCCAAAAGTTCCAGATTCCTGTCGCTCTTACCAGATTCTCAGCTGTACTGTACATCTTCATATCATTCTGCTGCATAGTTTCATTTCATTCAATCCATCCCTTTCAGGTTTTTCATTCATCATACTCACTGTCGCTGCACGTGATTTAATGTTTGTTTAGTTTGTTGTTGTTGTTTTTGAGAGATGCGTGTTTTCTTATTATTACACCTGACTCTATGAAGCCATCTCAGTGGATGAATGGTTTCACTGGGTGTGGTAGTAATCCTGATTAATATTCTCCAAATTCATAACCGAGTTCATTTCCTACAGTGGAACAGAAAAACAATCCGCTCGGGCATTTAGCCTATACTCCCCTCTCCACCCTCCCCTCTCCTCAGCTCTCCATTATTCAATAGCAAAGGGGTGTGGGGGAGGAGCTGTGGGGGGTGGGGGGGAACATGGCCAGGAGAGCACTGGCGGCATAGCCAGTCTCAAACAATGACATCATCTCTGCAGGACTGGCAGGCAATGAAGGCTGGCTGCACTCTCACCAGGCACTGAGCACAGTTTGCATGTGTAAGTTAGCCTGTGCTGCTGGCGACCATTGTGTTTCTGCCTGCAGGGAGGATGCCTGATTGAGCCACTGTCCTCCGAACTATGTGACAGCTGATTCAGGTTCTTTTTAGATTAGCCTTCACTGATGAGAAGCTAGGTGCTGACAAACTGAGACAAAATAAGACTTACAGGACATGAAGACACAGGCAAACTGGTCAGTGCATTTGTGTGGATGAAACTGAATATTTACCAGGCTCCAGTGCAAGGCTTGTTATTGTGTGAAATGGAGGAACTCAATAGAAAATGATCAATATTAAGTTCCTCTTTAAGGCTGAATGAGAAGGGGACAGAAGTTCATCCACACCAAAAATGTTCTGAATGAAACATCTTTAGAGCAGCTACAGAGACTCAACAGAGGCAAAAACTAATGAGGATGTTCCCATACTGGAACTAGGTGCTGCACGCGCACACAGACAGACACTATCAGGTGCGCTGTTGTGCCTCCAGCCCTGATTCAGGGATTAAAGAGTGAGAGTGCAGCCTTTGGGAGATTGATGCTGCTGCAGACACTGCTCAGACCCTGAGTGATTTGGTGTCATTCAGCTGGAATTTACATTGACTCAAATGCAAACACATAAATCGCTCACACAGTGGTAGTCTGAAAATCTATGTTTTGTTTTTGTATTTCATCTTAGGTGTCAAAATTGCAATGAAGGTTTGACACTGAACTTTCATCCTCTCTTTCCACCAAGGTGTCATCTTTTAATTTGGATTTTCTGTCCATAAAGCAGCTGTAATTATTATTTTATATCAACAATGATCATATCACATCAGTACTTTTATTGTGAAGGGGGTTGCTGGTAGTGTCGTACCTTACAAAGAATGATCACCAGTCTCTGCAGCTCCCCTCAGGTCTATGGAGCTTTTCAGCATCTTTCAGCTCACTGCTCTGTTTTTCTATTATGAACCAAAAACTGAATTCTCTCATCTATAAAAGTATTCAGACCCTTTGCTGTGTCTAGACCTTGACAAGAGTCCTTCTGTGGCAAACAATATTTCCTCATGCACACAGCCCTGTCAATCCACTGAACAAAAACAATGCATCATAACATACCACAACATGCAGTACAAACTTGTGCATAGTCTCTGTGTGGCTTCTTACTGTTTATTTACACTCCACACTGGTGCAAGAACATGATGATTAAGAGGGTAATTGTAACATCAGGAGACCAGAAATAGCAGTGACATTCTCTGAACAACAACAACAACAACAGCAGCTGGTGAGAGAACAGCAGATAGGAGGATTTAAAGCTCTTTGACTTTTCATTAGGATGCTCCTATACCGCAACGAGCTCAGTAAGCTCAGCCTCGAAACCTGTCTATTTCTAAACAGCAAAAATACAGCTAATGAACTGAAAACCGTGTTAATTCAACGCTACCAAGCATGTTATGTTTTAGGCCAGAAATCTGCGGGAAAACAAAGGTTTTCAAGCAACTACACAATCTTCTACATGATACAATGACCATGCAGTAACTTCTGCTGTTATAAAATGACTCAGTTCTCACTGACAGTGTCAGACAGGTTTAGGTTCAACTCTATAGTCATACAAGCTCAACAACTGCCACACAGAGTAGCCTGTTAGCTCCTGTTAGCTACAGCTCTGTTATTATGACAATATATGGTATGGTTAAGTGTCATGTCCTACAGTGGCTTCAGAGAGTATTCAGACCCCTTTTTAGCACATTTTAATGTACTCCAGATTTAATTCAAATTTGCCCATCAATCTACACTCACTAATCTGTTTTGTTTTTTTGTTTTTTTAATATTCAGGTCCTGTGCTCTGCCAGTCCAGATTGTGGAGGTGCATCCTGTTTGCTTAAACTATCCTTGAGATGTGTCTGGAATTCCACCTGTGGGAAACTGAACTGATCAGACATAGTTTAGAAAGACACAAAGCTGTGTATACAAGGTTCCACAGTTCACACTATATGTCAGGACAAACAACAGACCATGAAGTCCAAGGACCTCTCTGTAGACCTCTGTGATAACACTGTGGTGAGGCACAGATCAGTGCAGGGGTATAAAACCATTTCTAAAGCTCTGAGCGTTCCCAGGAGCACAGTGGCCTCAATAACTGAGAAATGGAAGAAGTCTGGAACCACAGGACTCTTCATGGAGTTGGCCATCCAGCCAAACTGAGTAACTGGGTGAGAATGGCCTTGGTCAGGGAGGTGACCAGTAACCCAACAGTCATTCTAGCAAAGATCCAGAAGTCTTCTGCAGAAATGGAGAACGTGCTGGAAGGACGACCTTCTCAGCAGCACTACATCAATTACACCTTTATGGTAGAGTGAACAGACGGACAACACTTTGAGTAAAAAGCATACGACAGCCTGCTTAGAGTTAGAGTTTAAAGGACTCTGAGAGCATGGGGAAAAAGATTCTCCGATCAGATGAGACAAAGATTGAGCACCATCTAAACTCTATGGCTGGTGAACACCTGGCTGACACCATCCCTACAGTGAAGCATGGTGGTGGCAGCATCATGCTGTGGGGGTGGGGTTTCTCAGCAGCAGGGACAGGGAGACTGGTCACAGCTGACTGAAGGATGAATGCAGCCTAATACAGAGAGGTCCCTGAAGAAAACCTGCTCCAGAGAGCACACAGCCTCAGACTGGGTCAACGGTTCACCTTTCAGCATGACAATGACCTGACGCAAGCAGCCAAGACAAGACTGGAGTGGCTTCGGGACAAGTCTCTGACTGTCCACAAGTGGCTCAGCCAAAGCCCAGACTTAAAACTCCACAGACCATCGGTGAGAGAACTGAAGATGGCAGTTCACAGAGACTTCCCATTCAATCTGATGGAGCTTAAGTGGATCTGTAAAGAAGAATGAGATAAACTGCCCAAATCCAGAAGAGCAAAGCTTGTAGAGACTTGCCCCAGAAGACTGGACGCTGTTATTGCTGCCAGAATGGCTTCTACAAAGTGCTGAATTAATGGGATACTTTTGTAAAGGAGATAATTAACTTATGGGTTATTAAGTGCACATTGATGGGCAAAAATGGCAGTCTTATCCACAACACAATCAAAGTGTACAAAAAGAGAAGTGGTCTGAATACTCTCTGAAACCACTCTAATAATGAGCTGAGGTTTAATAATTAACAGCTTCATGTGTATATTTAACACAGATTTCATTTTTTTAATTATTCAGATTTTTCTACTATTAAGCATTTTGCAGCTCCCTAATTTTGAAGTAATTGTCAACAAATGTAATAGTCATTTAACATCCATTTTTCCCAGAAAAACATGTTACATCAGTTATTCATTAGGTGTAAACAACAATGACTGGTGGTTGGATTCCCTTCAGCTGCTTCAGTTTCAGGCTCCTGGCACGGTTCATGCTGGCTCACTGTCACACTGTCAGGCCTTACTCAGACACTTGAATGGAACAGTGCCATCGTTAATGTTATTAATAACACCTGCGCTTGTCCTACTATGACAACTCAAAATGTCCGCTGTGAAGAAGGCCAGGTTTAAAGGGGTACTCCACCAATTTTACGCTTGTAGATCAGTTTACTTATCACAGGGAGTACTACTGTGAAGACTGCTGTATAATGTCTCCTGTAGCTCTGTGGCAGTCTGAGAAAATATCCCTGAAGATGTTACAGTGAAGCCATCAGGGTTATCTCAGACTAGGCTTGAGACAGACCGTCTCTTCTATTTTGAAGCCGCTACTTTGGGCCCTGGGTATTATCTCACCATTTTCTGGCAAAACAAGTTATTAATGAAACAAACAATCATCAGATTAATCCATTAAAGATTATCATCAGGATGATGCTCTATGTTCTTCCGTACAGATACGGATGCGGGCAGGAAATCTGCATGAAGGCACAGAACGGGGTAATTCCAAACAGGAGGAGGGCTCCAACCAGCCAAGACAAATCGAGGAGCTCGTAACAAAAAGACGGGTCCGCTTCTGTTGCATGGACGTGGTTTGGGTATGAAAAATCTGAGAGGAACCACAAAACCGTACTTTGCAAATCACACCATAGACCAGCCCCCACAACAGACTCAAACACCACTAATCTATTCTATTTTACCACCTATGCAAGAATCGTTTCTTTGTCAAATATAAAATTCTAAATATAATAAGTAATTGTTATTCACAAAATGTGACATATTATTATATTTACCATTATCTTGATATGAAATGGCCTATACAGTGATATGAGGTTTTGGTTATGTTGCTCAGCCCTTATTTTATTCATAACTCATGAGTTATAACAGTCCCCTGTTCACTTCTGGTCATTTTGTCACTGTCCAACAAAAACCATGCACCTCCACAATGTTAATGTTGATGTTCTTTGATGATGATGATGAAGTAAAACAGCTCCTCATTTAAAGCTTTGTGACAATGCATTTTTAGTATAATTCAGTGGGTTACAGATACTTGGAGGTCCATGCTCTAAACTGGTATCACAGCACAAACTTTGCAGTTTCGTTTCAGCACGACATCCTCTTGAGACAGCTGACAGAGGAAAACAGCAGCTTCACACCATTTGTTTCTCACCCAGCATGAGCACCGCTCTTCTATCGAGTACAACCAGCCTATTGCAAAACCATACAGTTTCATTTTCCCGTGCATTGGTGGACATCCACACCTGGAAGCACAAAAAACCAAAAGCGTTTACAGGATCCCAAAGATTTCCTGCTAACTTCGGCACACATTTAATGTACGTTTTTGATCGCTAACTCTTTCTTTCTGTATCCACCTCAGGAACTACCAGACAGGTTGCCATTAACCGACTAAAAGGGGAAACGAAGAATGCACGTTTAGTGAAGTGTAACGTTATGTGGCGACGCTGAAAACACCAGGTGAACAGACTGACTCACTAAATGTTTGCTCTGTTCGCTGGGTATATGTTGCGTCTCAGGTCAAAGAGGCGCTTTGCGTCCTCTGCTCTCCGGACACCAGTGAACACAGGCAGAGCCACCTCACTATAAGGTGCAACAAACGGTGTGACTTGGAAAACAACAGTGGGGGAGCTTGCGTAATTTTCTTCAAGACATCCTTGCCCGCTAAGGCCAGACTGAGGTGATGCACAACGTTCCGACTGAAGTGAACTGTATCTCCGGGATGCACTACATTACCTGCCCGTACACCTTTGGCATAGCCGATTCGCCCGTGCTCCGGCGGCTTCGATGCTGCGGGTAGCTACCGGAGTGCGACTCGCCTTCGGAGCTACTACGGTCGCCTAGAAGCAGCGCTGGAGCCGCGGCGCCTCCTCCATCTCCGTCTAGAAAGCCCTCGTTTGCCTCTATCGTAAAAAATCCTGTGTTTTGGGGCAGCATGTAGCGCCGGTCCGGGTGAAGACGAAGGGTCGACGAATGTATCCCGGCAAGCCCGAGGACTAATAAATACAACGAACATCGAAGAGAGTACTGCATCCTGGCTGCTTGTGTTATCGCCATGTTTGTGTACGTTTGGCTGTAGATTAGGTAAGACTGAAGAGCTCCTTCTACAGGCGGCGATGTCCCTGACGCTGCGTTCACTAGCCATGGGAATGTGTGTAAGGGCTGTCCTTCCCCCCCCTACAAATCGTTCATGTGTTGGCTCTGCACTACACACAAAGAAGACACTTAGCAAGCTTTTTAGTAAGAGACAAAAGTACAAGAGAAGCACACAATGACAGTCATAAAAATAGCATGAACATAATAACATAAAATTAAAGAAAAACAGGCAAAATAATAATAATAATAAATCCCTGTTCTCATTATCATGTAAAAAAAAAAAAGAGAAATTAACAAACTCAAGACTGACGTATTAAATTCATGTAGCTTACTCATAATTAGGAGCAAGATTAAACATTTCACTAACAACAACAATGTAATGTAATAATAATAATGTCCAAATATTAAGTTGTGCACCTGAAAAATAGAGCCTGAAACCCGTGTCTGTTATTTATGGTGGGGGAAAAAAGGTCTGTTTTTGACCAAAAAAGATATTCCCTCATTTGATGTTTTGATGATGATGGTGTAGTAGCATATGATTCACAATAAAATTCCCCCCATAGTATCCTCTCACTGTGGGGGTCAAGCATTTATTACTTGGTGTATGCCACACATGCACTCACCTATTTGTAGAATATGGTGAAGGATGACTCATCTGATCACACCACTGTTTTTCCATATCGCTGTAGACCAGTGCCCATGGTTTTTGCTCTCTGAGTTGCTCTTATGATTTTCCTTAAATATTGCACTAACAAAAAAATCACTGTCTTCAAATTTGAGCTGCTGTTTTTGTTTTTTACTGTTAATATGTTTTTTTTAGTAAAAAGTAGTAAAAGTATAAACAGCCTTTTCCCTCTTGTAGAACGCCTGAATTTACGAGAAGCCCCGAATGCAGCATCACACGCGAGTGCACGAGCGTTATTTTGGCTTTCCTCCGAAATCGATAATCACCTCTGAACTGTACTGATTGTACCCATACTAGCAATGAATTAACAGACATTTCTCGTTTGTTATCCACATGAATATATGACATATTTAACTCTTAGACGTAAGTAGATGTTAACTAACATTGGCTTTGGTTTAAAAATCCTAACGTTAGCTAATTACCCGTTACTTAATATGTAACGGCTGATTTGGCGGTTAGCTTACCTGCTAACTTAACATTTACTTGTCTTAGTTTGTGTTAGCTTTATGTTAGTTGCTAGTTAGCCCAGTGACACTCGTGGGATAAATACTGTTATACTGAACTGACTAGTTGAATGGGGTAAAGTTGGTTTAATGATATTATATGAGTCCATTTCGTAATAAAACACCAGTAGCTTTAGAACTAAGGTGTAACACAAAAACAAAAGACTTCTACCGTCAATGAAGATTACTTAGGTAGCCAGTTTTTACAGATATTAAATCAAAATATGATATATGGGTCTATTTTTGTGTAAACTATAGGGTGGCCCTCTGCGATAAGAAATTAACCGCTGTTCTTGATATAGAAATTAATTCAAGTTTAATTTGATATCATATTTGCAGTAACATTACATCACCGAAGCAACCCCACTGGCTGGAAAACTGGTTGTACCAGTGGTAAACAAGAGGGCAGCAAACAACAACAGAGGCCCAACACAGACAACATCCCAAGAGGTAAGGATAGCTGCTGTAGACCCCCATTCCCTGTGGAGACGTTTATTAAAGCAATCACAAGAAAAATATTTTTTAGGTTCTTTAA
This sequence comes from Toxotes jaculatrix, assembly GCF_017976425.1. Taxonomy (NCBI): domain Eukaryota; kingdom Metazoa; phylum Chordata; class Actinopteri; family Toxotidae; genus Toxotes; species Toxotes jaculatrix. The sequence goes on along the minus strand of NC_054402.1, from coordinate 24,595,922 downwards.
TCCAAATTTTATGTCCACATATATCCAAATGTTACAGTAAATGAGGTGCTCTTAAGGCAGCGACAGCTCAGAAAATAGTTTTCTCTTCGATAAAAATAGATGCAAAATGGGGTCCAAAAGCAAATTTTCTGCTGAAATAGTCCTACTAATGGTTAAAGCAGTGTTCATCCTGGAAAGGGTACAGCATTTTTGACTTGAGATATATTTTTTTAAATGCATAACTAATGTTTTAGTGCAGCCAGTCTTTTCCCTGTTGCAATAGATGGAACGTACACCTGAAAATCAAGACAAATCGCCGCCAAAAAAGAAAACACCTCCCTCGAAACCATCCATTTTGGAGTCAGCAGATTTGTTTGAGGCTACAGCTGCAGGTATGTGCACTGTCATACTGACAGTTACACAAATTATAGCTGTATTAGAAAATTACATTTCAGCCTACAGAGAAGTATCGTTCTGTCAGCCTGTATTCATGGACGTTTTTTTCCCTAACTGCTTCTACAGCTAAACAGAATGAATGAAGTGACCCAGTGACTAAGTTGCTTGTGAGAGGTGTGAAACAGACAGAGGATATGTGGCTAGTGTCTTAAACTTAAGTGGTCTTGTAAACACATTCTGTGAAATGAATAGTGAGACTACAAATTCTTGCTGGATTATGTTTGTTGCTCTGACTGAAGTATTCAGAATGACACAGTCAAGATTTGGCCTGATTCACACCGAGGTTCTTGTCAGTCCACATGAATAGAAATAGTGGAGAAGTGAAATTTGCAGCATTTCTCTGTGTGGTTTGCTTTCTGCTAACAGGTGCAAGCAGAGAGATCAGCATGCTGCTTTCAAAATTTGCTGAAGTGTTAAGGTAAGTCATATTTGACACATACGTCCATGATGCTGATACATTTAAAAAATATTCTAAAAGAAATTAAGAGCTTTTTCTGAGCTTTTCATCTGAAAAAATGGTGACACTGAATCATTGAAGAACTGAGGGAAAATGCATAAATATTCTAATGAGCTGCTGGTTTGTATCTAGTCATCAAGAACAGGAGAAGAAAGACACACAGTAACTCCAACGAAATCTTTCAATTTTAAATTCTATGCAGTAGCTGAAAGTTTCAGCACATCTTGCCTTCGTGCTGAGGAGAGGAAGATGTGGCGACTACATCCAAGGTCTGAGGAATTAAGTTCCAATAACTTTGCTGATCTCCCTGACCTAACCACAGTCTCCTAAGACTCACCTGCACTTTAGATTTAGTTAGTAGTTAGATTATGCTAACAATGTATGCAAAATGTTTGCGGGTGAGTAAGCTGTTAGCACATGAATATTCAGTTCTGCACATGACCGAGCCTCTGAAAATTTCCTTCTACATGATTAATTTCCTCGTGCTTGTCACTGAAACCACTCATCAGCTGGCTAACATTAATCTTCAGCTTTGTCACGACAAGGTGTGAGCACTTATTCTTCTAAGCAGCTTCTGTGAGTGCTACTTTTGATACACCATTTTAATTGATAAAGCACTTTCTTGGTTTTTACCTGTTGAATTTTCATTGTTACACAGCTTCACTGTCCGTGTTCATGGTTTGTTTCAGTGAGAGAGCTGCGGCAGATACCTCACGGATGAAAGAGCTGGAGCGCATTTTGTCAGAGGCCCGGAGCCTGGAGTCCTACCTAATAGAGAAGAAAAACCACCTGAAACAAACATTGGCTCAAATTTCTGATAAACTGCAGGGTTAAATATGCACTGTTACCTACAGGGTGAAGTAACGTACTGTACATGAGCCCTCTGCAGGTCATATGTTAGTCATATCAACTGACAAATTTCTCATTTGCAAAGTTCCATGCATCATACAATGTAGTGTTACTGTAGCTATAAAAGAAACCAGTATATGTTTACTGTTTTGACTGTATTGATTTATGAGTTTGGGTAAAAAAGTCTTTTTGAATAGGAATTTATATATTTTTCCTCAAAACACAAATGATCACAATCTCACTATTGATTCTTCATATTAGACTTACATTTTGTGATATTGTCTAAACATAACTGACTAAATGTCACTTATTTAGAGAATACTCTTCTGTGTTCACCAGTAAATAATAGCATTAAAGTGCCTAACAAGAAAAAAAGATTTTTATATGTCGTCATTGTTGGTAACTAATTTAAAGGGGGATTGAGGAGAATGCCCTCATCCTGTGAAAGAACAGACGCTGTACACATGGAGATCCATGACCAAAGAAAACATTACTCTGCAGAAAGCTTTGTTGCATTTCCATGTTTCTATTCACATGGCCACTTATGCATTTAGTGCTATGTATTCAGGTTCAATGGAAGGCCAGCAGAGGGTGCTAGTGTGCCACATTCCTAGTTGCCACAGCCTAACAAGTGAACATTAAGAAAAGAACATGTCATCTCATAACACTGAGGAGTTAGCATTTATATTGTAAATATTTTAATATGATATCAGTGTCTACCATGTTTTCCTACAACATTTTACAGGGGTTAATTTTCACCTGCGTTTGTGTTACATAATCTTCACCTTTAGTAAACATGGAAAGGAGGAGACAGGATTTTAAAGTGGGAAATTCTATTCAGAGGATATTAATAATGTTTAAGTCATATTAGGAAATATAAGTTATTATTCATTCATTCAGTTAACAGCTTACTCCAGCGTGAGAACCCTGATCCAGAGTGTGTGTTTACTCATCGGTGTATGGTTCTTTTATTAAAATAGGATGTCATAAAAAGCGTCTTTGGCGACTTTGAGCTGGACTTTTCTGTTGTGCAGTGCATTTTTATTGCAGTCACAGTTGCTTGTACAGAATAGCAGCAATGCGTATGAAAAACACAGCAATTTTCTTTATTTTTGCAGATCCCCCCTATTTCAGCCACACCACTTATCTTAAACTGTAAATGTACTTGAATGGAAATATTCAAAAAATGGTTTAAAGTAAAGAAAAAACAGCTTACTTAGATAACTTAATATAATAGCTGTATATAACAATCCAAGCAAACTATACATTCATACCCATGTAGAGACCTCTAACTTTTCATGTATGAAAGAGACAAAACATCAAAGACGATATTTACAATGTATGACATCTGCCATGACTTCTCTCCATTTATGTGAGATCAGAGCTGTCTTCATTTATTTCTTCCTCACGTGTCTAAGCTGTGGCATTGAATGTCCCGTGGAACCCATAGGGGATGTTAACAGGGACCACAGCCCGCCCCAGCTCCTCGAACGTCTTGGCATCTAAAACCAGTAGGAATGTACTCTTGTCCTTGAAAACATAAAGACAAAGAATTACTTGTAATTTACAGAAATCAGCAGTGTGCATTTCAGTCAAAATGTTATTCTCTTTATACATTAAAGCACCAACGTGATACACTCCTTGGTTTTAGTTTAGTTACCCCAAATCCCACAATTTCCTCCCACATCACTGCTGATGTTTTGAAAATCAACAGTAATTGTATGGTGTACTGAGTCATCAGTGTGCTGGGAAGAAATTTTGGGACTTAGACCCTCTAACAAAAAAGTGAAGTGTATCTTTAAAGCAGAAAGAGGCATTGTGACCATGGATTTCCTGTGTGTGTCTGAAGTACAGAGAAACAGTTCCTCTGTCCAAACTCTTTGACTAAACCTGACTGACCTTATTTGGAGTAATGACAACAGACAAGACGACACCATCGTCTTCCTCTGTGGCATTGGGGGAGGGTACGAAGACCGGCTCAGAGGGATAAAGACCAGGTTGTTCCCACACCTGTGAGAAAATAGTGGCTCATGAGTCTTAGAGTTTGAATCTCATCATATTTTACTTTCCTTTTACATTACTCAGATTTTAAGATATTTTATTCATAATATCACTGACTACGAATTACACGCAAGTTTGTTGTACTGGTCGTTGTTTGACTTGTAATGATCATTGATTGGAAATTAGAATTTATTTCCCTATCTATTTTATTTTATTTGCTGCCATACGACAACATAACTCAAACTTTACTATATAGCCCTGTTATTGTGTAACAGCTGGAAACATCTGTGGGGACTCGCCTTCATGTGTTTCCCATGAAGGTCCATCTTGATCAGTGTGTCTCCTACAAGGTGTCTGAAGCCGCAGCCATAGAAGTAGCGGTAGGGGTGGGTGTTGTACTTGGCATAGTTGATCTGAGGGAACTCCAGACCACCATATTGCTGTAGATCTTCTCCATGGAGGTCCTCATGGGTACAGAACACCTGTACAGCGAAAAAAGCAACATAACCAATGAGACCTTGGGAAAATTGTATTGTTGTATTTTTGAAGATGTTAGGCCCAGTAGATTTGGTGTAAAACATTTGTTGTACACGGTAAAGCTTTTAATTTGAAGAAGTAGGATGCATTGCATTGTTTCCTGTGAGTCTGTCATGAGCAGGACGGCAAACAAAATATAGCACGGGAATGGCTGACTCAGTTACTATCATCAAATCTTCTATTATAGTAATCCATTACCTGCTATTATGGAAAGATAAATACAGATGTGTTTGACTGTAAATAGTAGCTAAACTGGGTTTCATTTTCATGAAAATCAGAAAAAAAGAGAAAATTCAGTGTGAAATACTGTGAAATATGTGTTTGCAGTGTAACTATAGCATTTCATAATCATTAACAGAATATGAAATAAACTATACTATAAAATTATGAACTATAAAAATCTTAAAATGCTGACAAATATGAAACATATTCAAAAACAGTTTGAATATGTGGTAATGTAGAAAAAAAATGCACCATAAGTACAGTAACATGTCTTTACAAGGCCACTGGGTCATGACTGCACATCCTTCCTGTAAGTGGAAGCATTTAATCAAACAAAATCTGAAGTAACCTAATGTTCTTTAACCACCCCTCAGTACGTGCTGGCATCGTTTTCCTTTTCACTGCACACCTGTCAAAGACAGGGTTAACACAAAATGACTCATACTTTCCTGTGTGTTGATACATGTATTGTATATTATGTTGGCTTCTTACCTTGTTCTTGGCAATTCTTACAGAAGTGGCTGTTGTGTTGGGCCGGTTCAAGTTCTGGTCATAGGGTGTATCACGTTCCACATTGAGAGGCAGCACGAAACGCCGTGGGAACACTCTGCACAAAGTGTTATACACCTGACGAGGAAATGCATCTTTTAAGCAAACCAACCAATGTCCAGCTGAATTCAAAGCAGCTTAAGCTCTCCACTTCACTTATACCCATGTCTGGAAAAGTCATGGAAGCATAAAAGGTGCAACTTGTCAGGTAGTGACTACTACCTGACTAGTTGATTTACTTAACCTGCTAACCTCATCAAGAGCTTCTCCAGACTTGCGCAGGTTCTGGACGTTGTAGTTGGTGATTGCCTGTCCATCATCTGAAGCACACATATCGATGATCAAGAATCCGTCTTCTTCATATGCGTTGATCTGGTGGAAGGTTGACAGCGGCTTGGCGAGATACTTGACGGAGCTTACCTGAAACGCAGGATTGAACAGAGAAATGAAAGCAACGCTTATTTGTTTTATACCCATTACAAACCCAGTGAATAGACTGTATATTAGAGGACTCAAGGTCCAGGCCTTACCTTCCCCGTCTGCTTGTGAATCAGGTGGAAGATAGTGTTGAGTTTTGGGTCCCAGGAAAAGCCGTCACTGATGCTTTTCCCTCTCAGCTTTCCTGTCACAATCTTTAACAGGTCCATCTTGATGGGCTGCTCAATGAACACCACGTAGTTCTCCGACATTGCTACGATGGATAGAGAAGATTATATTAGTTTCTATTCAAAATCCTATCTGGATGATTCAGAACTAACTGAACTCAGCTGAGAGCCGAGGTGTCGGGAATTAAAATACTATGTCCTGATTTCATAGCAGTGCTCTATGTCCCAAAAATAAAATATACCACACTATATGAAAATCATTGTGTTCATTTTAGATCCAAAGCAGTCGAGTAGTAGAAAGCAATGAGGGCTTTGATTTGAGTTCCAGAGCTTTTACTCACCAAAGCTGTGGTAGTAGGAGGGTTTAGTCTTGTCCACTGAAGGAATAGAGCACAGCACTGTGGCTCCCTCAAGAGTTTCCTCTTCTGTTTTCTTGGTTGGAGGCACTCGGATGATGTTGTAGTAGGCTCCTGTCGGTACAGATATGATTAGTTTCTTGCTAAAGGTCATCAGAGCCCGGGAACCGTATTGCTGTTTACTATACTACACAAACTGAGTTGATGTTTCTAAACTACCTTTGGTGGTGTAGGAATTCCCCATGTTGTAGGTTGTTCCATCAGGCTCAGTGTGAGGGTGTGCGGTGGCTCCATTCACAGCAATGAATTTGCTCCAGTCCACCTAACAGCAACAAGTACATGAGCGCTAAGATAGATTCAGGCTTTGTTAACACTTTATTTTCTGTTTTATGTATATATATAATTCTCAGTAATATTGCACTGGTTTATGACTGCCCTGATCTATCATGTGCAAAGCAGCAGGTCAGTAAAACAAACTGCTGTCCACAGGTATGATCCTGCAGAATTACTGACTACAATGTTGTACTGTTCGACCACGTTCAACATCACATTACCTTTTTGGTTGTCTCTAGTGTCTCAGGATCCACCTTGTGCATGACGTTGGTTTCCGTGCTGACATAATAATCACCTTTGTAGGTCACAAAGCTCACATTGGCATTATCTGTGGGCTCTAGAGAGGAGGAGAAGGAGGAAGTTGCCAAAGTTAATAGCACAGCACAGCCATAACAATAACTCAGTGTTCAGTCACATTCTGTGTTTCACGTGCCTGTGGCTGTGCAGAAGTACACAGTAAACTTCTGAATATATCTTATATAACTGCAATAAAAGATTTGGCTCCATGCGTTGGGACAAGAGGCTCACTTGGTAATTCGAATCTTGACAGGAAGCGCTGGAAGAAGTTTTTACAGGGGTCCGGCATGGTCACAGTCCCAAACTCAGACACTGTGATGCGGTTGTGCTCCTTGTTGGCTTGGTAACTGTCACTGGACAGGAAGCGGCTTTTGTAAGTCACCTGACCGTTAGAGATTTTGAATTGGTGCAGGAGAGCCATACCATCAAACCAGTGGTTAAACCTGACAAGAGTGGGGGGAACAGGAGACAGGAATCAGCTTTGTGATGTAGTGGCTGTAGTGTACATGTATCAACGCAAGTTGAGATAGTTTTATTTATACAACCCAAGAGCTTTGCACTCACTTCTGGTTTCCGATCTCAAACTTCCCAGGCCCATTTCTCAAGAAGCTCCCATTGATCCACTGTGGGATTCTGCCGATGATGTTGGTGTCGATGGGCTCGGGGGTATCCTCCACTGAGCTCACAATCTTCTCAATGCAAGGCAGACCATGCATATCTGTGAAGTGGTTGATGTTCTTCCTAGACTTGGATTTTCGGAGTGCTACAGGAAAAAAAAAAAAGTCAGAGTCATTTTACAGAAGTGTAATCCATAGTCACATTGTTCACAAAGGACATTGTCATCAATTAAGAAACTACTGATATGAAATTAAAATGTGCATGGTAGAATCAGATAGTTACCTGGGGAGTTGTTCTGGTGATTTGTGATGGTATCCATGGCTGTGGTGTCAAAGGCCTGCACACTGCTCCTGTGGTGCTGCTGCTGCTGCTGCTGCTGTTCCGAGCCTGGCACTTTGCTTTATATTGCCCTCCTGGCTGTTACACCCCCTGGAAACGGTCAGATAAGAAGGCAAACAGACAGTGACTTCATCCTTGCGTAAGCTTTTATAACACAGAAGTACTTTGTGAACACAGGATAATGCAAGTTGTTCAGAGATAATCACTTGATCTTACTGACAAGTAGCAGAATCCCTTTGGCAACATTCATAATTTTTTTGCAAGTACCCCTTTCTTTCACTTAGTCATTACTTTATTTTTTCATCTGAAAGATGCATGCAAATGCTCAGTGACAGGGAAAAGCAGATGAACTTGGATGAATAGCTGGGGGTGGGGGGTAGAAGAGGAACACCATCAGCCTGTTTTCATACTATATTTCTGAAACAATTAAATAATTTTGAAAAATGTTCTCCTTTTGACTTTATCTCCTTTTGGCTTCATATCAGCTTGTCACGCAGTACAACACATCAGTGTGTCTATATCACCTACAAAGAGGTGAACTAAGCATTTTATGGTTTCAATGGGATCACTGGAAAGTGAGCAGTTAACTGAGGACGAGGGATGGAGGGTCGGTCCCACTGTTCTTTGTGTTTCTTCACAAAGGTCACAGACGTGCAACTTGGGTGGAATCTTGCAGAATCTAAATTGCCCGTATACACAAGGTAGTTATTACTCAACCATGGAGTGGGGATCTAATAGGGGTATTGCTTGCTATGCAGGCCAAGTCTATGATGAATTAAATGCTATTTGTTTCATGTGTTTTCAATAGAAATATTCTGAAATAGATCAAAAGTCTGAAATATTTCATTATTTCTAAATTATATATTCAATATGGTCATCTCGACAAGTAGATAACTCCAATCCACAAAAATGTATTACAGACCAGGTCAGGTTCAGCAAATTCTCTTTGTGCGTCTTCACTTAGGACAGAACGTCTTCCAGGCTGGAAGCACATGTGTGCTTTTTACTCATAGTGCTTTATCAGCTCTCCCTTTGTGTTATCTATATCAACACCTATGAACATTGTTAAACATTACGTATAGTATGGGTGAAACAAAGGGCAGGGGTCTGGGGGCAGGCTTTCTTCTCTTATACCCCCCCTCAGCTCAACTCTACTACATAAACAAAGAGGAGAGTATATCACTTTAAAACTACTGAAAATATTCCACCAGCCCTGCTTGTGTAAAATCAGACCCAAGGAGATGATGTAAAGGAAGGTCTCTTACATTTTGCCCATGATTTTTTATTTAGTTGAGCTTGATTGTGTTAAGTTGTTACTTCCATAATGGTATAGCTCAAAAAAATCAAAGTTTCCTGCAGTGTTTTATAGTGGAAGTCAACCTGGTCTGAAACAAAGACCACCTTCACTAATATTATTAAAAATTAATACACTTTAATGAAATATAACATTAACCTTAAGGGGAAAAAAACAGCAGAGGCACTGTTTAACACAGCAAGACCCAATATCATTCAACCAGATAAGCTTCTACCTAAACTGATGAGGAGATGAAGCAGGATTTGGACCACCTTGGCAGAGCAATCTCCTGAAGGAAAACCTGCATGTACAAGCTTTTCAAAGCAGCTGATAACACATATGTGAACTTTATACTCCGAGACCACTCCAGTACTAAGAGTGCCATCCATTTACAAGGACAAACTTTAGTCTTAAAGCAAAGCAGTTCAGTATGTGGTACTGCTGTATAACAGTAACGGTCATTCCTGGGATTCACTGAGGACTAGAAAGCTCTCAATATAAAGACCACACAGTCCTCTGAATTAGTTGTTTTGCTAATGGAGAACGTTTAGAAATGTGTAATGTTTGACTTGCTCTTACATGAAACCATAATAATCAGTGGTACGCCTGTGAAGGTGGTGGAGCTGGCAGCTTCAGATGCATGATGACCCATGCCTGCTGTTTTCCTTGTAAAGTCCTACACACAGGCGATGTCTTGATGCACATTCGATCCACAGTTAAGCAAGTAAGCGTTTTCCCCTAAATGTCAAACTATCCCTTTAATGTGACATTTGTTATTTTTATTTAATCTCAAGTTTCCTAACTGATGAAGATTTCCTGCATTGATACATAGCATTGCTTTGCTTCACTATTCCCCATCAATTAAGTAATGACAGGTAGAGGATTATTAAGCTTTATGTATTCTTGTCACATCCAGCTCTTGAGTCAGGTCCTGTTGGTCTGTTTTCCTTGTACCAACTTAGTTTCCTGTTTTACTTTGAAATCGCCAACCCTTTTCACTTCCTGCCATCCTTTGTTTCCCGCCTTTGTGATTACCTGTCCCGCCCCTAATGTGTTGCACCTGTGTCTAATTGTGTTCCCATCTTGTCCTCCCCTTTGTTCTGTGCCAGATCGTCTTTGTCCCTAGAGTCAAATGTTTCAGATTTTATTCCTACTGTTGCTCCTTGTGTGTTTTGACCCAGTCTTTTTTCCTTGTGTTGGTTTCTGATTTAGCCTCACGTTTTTTTGATACCTTTGGCTGATTGTGGACTGTTTTCCTGTGTACTGAATTTCGCTTGTATTGAAGACCAGTTTTTTGCCTCCTATCCCTGTGGCGACTGAGTCCAGCATTTGAGTCCCCTGCCTGTGCCATGTTTCACAATTGTCAGAAGCAGTTGAATATACAAATGCGGTTTAGGTAAAATCTCAGTTTCAGCCCATTTTCCATTATGTGCGATGAGGACAGAAAACAGTAAAAGGTCTGCAGCCAGGCCTTTGTGAGTGGGCCTATAGTTTCAGATCTGGTAATTTGAATATAAACACTTTATTCGTTTTATCCTGTATGAGCAGCTATTCGGTGACTCATCAAGGAAATTCCCACAAAAACCACTCATGCCCTGCAGCAATCAAAACATGAAGTACAGACTGAACACAATTACAGAAGCATACTTACGGCATTAACAGAATTTCCAGTGTCAAAGCTGTGGTGTGAGACTACTGGAAATTCACTCCTATCATGTTGGAAATGCATTTGTTTCAGCTTGCATGATGAGAATGAGGAAATGTGGATGTGAGACAGAGGTATCGGCTCCTCTGCCTTGATTCACTAGTATTAAAGCAGATCTATGTCTAGTACATTGACTTCTTAGTGATTTGGTCATATCTGCATATTGAGAGTAGAAATAAGGAAGCTGTGTTTCAAAATTATCCACGGCATTGCAGCAGCTTCATTGTATAACTGCTGTTTACAAATCTAAGCTATTTTGCTCTCTTCTTTGATAGATTTAGAACATCATGACCCAAAACACCCCATCTGTGGTGATGGAGAACAAAGAGTAGCTTGTGTCCGTTGATTGGAGCTGAAGAATGACAGCTGATGAAAATATCCAGTGAAAAGAAACCACAGCACCAACACCAACAGGCAGCTCATTCATGGTTAATAATAAACCAGGATCCATACTGTCACAGAGGGTATGCAGTATCCACAACTTGTTCACCCACAGGGTCACTGCAGCACAAGTTTCTTTAAAATGACTTTCAAAGAGAATTTTAAGAATGATCAGTGAATGAGAGGATGGATACCAAGCATGACGTACAGACCTGGGATCAAGACTTGTTGAGGCTAGCTTAACAGAAAGGCTGGAAGGAGGGGGACACAGTTCACCTGGCTCTCTCCAAAGGTCAAAGATACACCCACCAAAGTCACATTTTTATTTATTTTATTTTTGGTTTACACACAAATGGAAATGTTTAAATGACAATTTGTGATTTCAGTCTGAGTTATGTGGTGTAGTCATTTCTTAGCAAGTAATAGGCATGTGTAATGACTTTCTCATCATCTTGTGAATGATATAATAAATACTGGGGGAGCAGAGCAGAGCAAGGCAGGGGAGTGGGCAGAGGGAAGCCAGACAGAGCGAGTCCAGAGAGTCTGAGAGAGGTGAGCAGATGGGAAAAGAGATTCCAGAACCTGGAACCAGACTAACTGTGCAGCTGAGTCTACAACATGGTAGAGCTGAAGCCTGGTGTTTAAACCAGGATGTCGTCTGAGTAGACAAATACAAACCTTTTTGAGCATGTCAAAAGGACATCATTCACTAAGGCCTGACACACAGTGGGAGCACGAGTAAGAGGTGTTGAAAGAGGCCCAGGGGGGTATTGAAAGCTGTGTCCCACCTTCACTGATGCAGACTAGGTGGGGTAAGAACTGCACAGGTCTAACTTGAAAGTCAAAAGTGCAGCACCACGCAGAGAAAAAGGCTGAACTGATGAGAGGTATTGGGGATTTGTTCTTAACAGTTAACTACACTTTGTCTGTTTGTGTCTTTAGATCTCGTTAGCATTCAAACACAACATGCTGTACTACCATCTCTGTCTGCACCATGTCATCACAGGTACGGTTATAAAGCTCTGTCTCTCCTGCACAATGTTATCCCCCCATCAAACTTCCACATTTCCACATAATCAAAGCCAGAAATCTCTTCAGTAGCACTTGACTTTCCAGTTTTGTTCCTGTCTATATTCTGAAGGTTTTACAGAGGAGTTCGTTCATGTATCATTCATAGCTTTATTAATGTAACAGTTTATTCCTAAAAACATTCAGACTTTTGAATTCAGTGTTGGCTAATAGGTGTTGCGCCACTGTGTGTGACTACCATTACCCTTAGGAAACAGTGTTACAGACCTCTGTACACAGCTGAAGTGCCTTAATGTTTCAATGGGTTACAGAATTAAATCCTGCTTCAAGAAGGTTTTAATGTTCAGCTTGTGTTGAACTCTGTGTTGTTTAGCCTACCCTCATGGATTTGATTGTGGTGTGAAGGTTTGTTAATGTTCAGCTTTTATTGAAATTGTTTTATAGAGGTGTTGGTTCAGCTGTGTGGTCATTTGAGAGGAAGTGGTATGTGTTGCTGCTGAACCTGGCTTCTGTTATTTAGCCTGTCCTCACTGATATAAATGGGATAGACAAAATAATAGAAACACCTGTCCATGTACGCAATGCAATTCGACAGCAGCACAGCTGTTAATATGACAGTTAAGTTGAATCAGCATCTCTCTAGAACAGAAGGATTTTATCTGTTGACTGTATTCTTGCATGGACTTTGTATGAATTTAATTGCTAAATAATACAAGTGCCTAAAACTTTTACAATATATACAGTGGCTTCAGAAAGACTTTACACCTCTTCACCTTTTCCACTCTTTATTGTGTAGTAATTTAATTTTAAATGAATAAAATTGGCCTTTTTGCCTATCAATCCACACTCAACAACCCAAAAAGTTGAACTGCTCTGAAGACGGCAGTTCCTGTCTGATGGAGCTTGAGAGGCTCTGTGAAAAAGAACAGAATAAACCGTTGAAATCCAGGTGAGCAAAGCTTGTGGATACTTGTGGCTGTGGCTCCAGAGCGTTGTCCATGCAAAAGGTACAACTACAGGCCCTATCTTCTCTTTTTTTATGCCAAAAAAAAGAAAGGCAAGAAAAAGCTTATATTTCTGCCATGTTTGTGCCTCTGGTTCAGTTCAGTTCAGTGGCTGGTTCAGTATCTCTTATAGTCATACATACAGTAAACTGGGTGTGTGTGTGTGTTAAACCCCACGGTGCACTGGGACACACATCTGTGGTGTAAGCTGGGGTCATCAGGCCTTTCAGCATCACACACCCTTGCCCAGACAACAGGTTGATGCGACTCCAATTTGTGCCCCAGCAGCAAATCATTAATATAAACAAACACTCTAACAGTGTCCACTATCCACTACCAAAAGGTACAACACCAATTTACTGAGCACCACACATTGCTGATAACCTGCCGCCTCATGACGCACGACTTGGTGAGAAGAAAAAGAAAACACAAAACACAAAACACACAAGCTGCCATTTGTGAAAAACAAAGATGCATTTAGCTGGTTTGTAGCTTGATGCAGCCTCCTGAAGACTGGGGCACGTACAGGGTGTTCTTATGTACAACATAAACCTGTAAAGTACAACCCAGTACCATGTCACCACACACACGTTTATGTTTTTTTTTATCTTTTCTGACTTAGGCCAGACAGAGTTCAACCACTGTCTGACAACCCTTTAGAGATTATGATGTTTCATGATAAGAAAGTCTTCACTCGAAAGTAATGTTTCTGTCATTGGTGCAAGGTCCTCGTCTTTTATGTTAACAGTAGGGGTTTAATTCCCATCCAGTACTCATATTGCCATGTGAAGACAATGTATGCTTTTACTGTGACTGAAAATTAGACCTGTAACAGCAAATTTGAACTCTTTAACAATTTTCTTGCACAGATATGTATCCTGCTACACCCAGTGCACCGCCATCCACCAGCGGACTGCAAGACAGATTCCCCGTCATCTGTCTTTTGATCTTCTGCTTTAAAAATATCCAGCTTGCAGTACACAGATGTTCTTAGCTTGATCTATTTAATGACGAGCTTTACCAGCCATGAGATGAGGCAATGAGCTCATATAAATATGTCCAGATACTCTGTACATATTAGTATTGCATCAATTTGGAGTTCACAGTTTGTTGTGAGTCTGGTATGAGAAAACCACAACATACCCAACATTCATCACAACAGCCATTTTAGGAGACAGACAGTTGATGATGTCTACAACAGTTCCTTATGCTTGGAAAGCAGAGCAAACAGTCTGAACACTTCTTCATCTTTAAACCTACAATAACTGATTATTCTGGCCACTTGTGGGTTTGCAACGACAGGCTGTAATTGATGAAAGATGATGTTGCAGACATGGAGCAGCATTAGCAGTCATTTGGACTCAGGTGTCTGGCCACCTGTCAAATGTAAATCCAATGTTCACTCTCTTTTTAGTGCTGTTTTTGGTTTGCTGAGAGAAATATCGGACTTTTTAGCTGCTAAATAATGAAACTGTTAAGTCAACAGTCTACAAGGAATGTAAACATTTAACATTTTATACACTGTGTCTCTTTCACTGTCTTTCTTTTCTTTTCTACTGTATCACTCAGGGTGACTACCCACTCAACATGTAAAAAAAAAAAAAAAAAAGGGTGACACAAAGAGCCAAACTGGTTTAACTAGGACTTCAGTCATTACACACACACCCAGGTTGGATGGTGTTAGTTAACTGTTCCCCTTAGATCATTTCAGCCCTCTGGTGGCAGAGGTACAGTGTCAGAGCCAACAGAGAAAATTAATATAAGAAGAAAAGGAGGAAAATGACTTCAAAATCAAACTGAAATAAAAAATGATGAATTATAAATGATAGTTTGTCATTAGTCACTCACTTCTTAAATTATAAGACATAGGCTTTGCTGGATGCAACACCAGCAACCAAAAATGCAGAACACAGCATCATCAAAAACACATTTCCAACTACAAGATCTTATAGAAGTTTTTTGTTGTTGTTGTTGTTGTTTGTTTTTTTTTAAACAAGTTTTTATTTTGTAAAAAGAATAAAAAGAAAAAACTAATCTAAGAGGTGGGAGTAAAATGGGTATATCAGGCTCAAGCCAAAGAAAATTGACATTTTTACATCTTAGAGAAAAATAAAAACAGGAATAGGCTGACTGTCGTTTACAAAAGTCCTTCTTGACTCTGTTATTTTCACTTCCGTTAAATGTCAGCTCAGGAAGCGCGAGCCCATCTCCCACCTCCAACCTGCAAGTTCTGCTCGAGGCAGTTTCACAGTTATCCAGGGCGCGAGCTGTGAGAGCAACACCGAGGCAGGTCCGGGAGCAGGTGAGGAAAACATGCATGCAAAGCGGCGTTAAACGTCCGCGTTTCCACAAACACAGGGAGGGAAACTAAATATATAACTTGAAGGCTTTGGCAGGAAGTTTTTGTATTAATTGTGTTAATTTTATTTTGTGTAAAGGGCAGTGTGAACGTGCCGTGTCAATAAAGACAGAGACTGATCAGTTTCCATCGCATCTTTAAAGGTATGTTAAATTCTTCTGTTCAACTTTCTGTCACTGCAGAAGTGACTGCTCATTCATTCACCCAGGGCACCGGCGTGGCTGGCATTGTTTTCATTTTGTGAGTCTTTGTGTGTTTGTGTGTGTGTGTGTGTGTGTGTGTGTGTGTGTGTGTGTGTGTGTGTGTGTGTGTGTGAACGTGTGGTACACCTGCTGTACCACAGAAACGGTTTGGAGAACTCCGGCAGGTGTTTATATCTGTCTGCGTGTCTGTGGACTGATTTTATCGGCGCAGTCAGGAAACTTCACAGGTGTGTACAGGTGTGTAGTTGAGATAAAAATGGGTGTGGTCCGACCCCACCGGTATGAGCTTTGTAATAATGTAGTAATGACCGTTGACTATAAGATGGTTCCAGAGCATAACGTTTGGAGAAGCAGAAAGTAAAGACATGTTGGTGTAAATACTGATATCAGGATATTTACTGCAGCCTGTTGTTATTGTTTAGGCGGGGTATTTTTGTTTTTTAATTTTATTTCAAATATACTTTAAAATGCTCTTAACATTTACAAATGTATAAATTACTGTGATGCTTGAGAAATAGGAAAGAAAAAAGTCTGCTCATGGAATGAAGTTGAAGCTGCCGTTGACCTGACAGCATCACATTTAGGATGTTTGAAGGTGCAGACTTTAGCAGACACCCTGTCTGACAGGTATTTTACTTCCTGTTCAGCTGGGTGTCATCATCTAAGATGACTGGGTCCCTCCATTCTTCAAAAGTAAAGTGGGGCTCCTCCTCACCAGAGACAGTGAATTGAAAAGAATGGATTTGTGAAAGTGAACTAGCATGAATTATTAGTTTTATCCTTTATTGTTTACGAGTCTGTTGGGATTCATGTAGCTGTAGAATATAAAGATGTCACGTTAAGTGTAACTGGCTGTTCTGTTAGTGTGTGAACAGCTCATGGCTTCTTGCCCAATGGTTGTATGGATGTTGAAGTCAGAGCCAATCATATTTCACTTCTTTGTTCTCTTGAGTTGTGGAAAGCAGGAGTTTCACTGTTGTTCAGGGGAATCTCCAGACACGTTTGTGTGTTTGTTGTTAATGACATTCATCCAGTTTCCACCACATAGTAAATACACTCAAATCTAGATACTCAGTCTTGACTGCTTTTTCTGGGACAAGTCCCAAAAAACATTGCATCATTAGTGAATCAGGTTAAGTGCACTCTCTTTGATTTGGTCATTTGTCTTAAGCTGCAAAGTTTTTTTTTTATTTTTTTTTTACGTTGATTTAGAACTGGCCCAATGTGATCAAATTAAAAAAACAAAAAAAAACAAAAACAAATCTCCCTTTTCTGCATTTTCACAAATGGAATATATATTTTCACAGATCTGAACTGTGTGTTTTAATGAGTCTTTAGCTTTGGGACAGTCAAGCCCAGATTTGATCAGTGCAGATATAGTGGTTTTTGCATTTTCATAAATGGAATGAAAGTTTGGTGAAGGCCGGATTAAGGCCTTGCCTAAACTGTCTTAACACACTCTCACAGCAGTAAGAGTTACAAAAAAGAGAGGAGCGGTTGCTCAGCTCTGTAAGTGAAGTTTCCCCGAACTTTCCCATTAAGCCGAATCAAAAGCTGTAAATTGGAAGCTAGCTTCAGTGTCATCGAAAAATGATTGTCTTAGGTAATCGTGGATCAAAGACAGATGTGGATAAAATATTTTGGTAAATGTCGAATTGAAATACAGACGCTCCTTATTGTGATGAAATGACATTTTACCACGAGTCACGGTGTAGCAAGCTTATGTAGTTTTGTCTGTTGTGAGGGGCAAAGTTGATTGTGAACGCAGCATCACTTATTTATCTGGCAGGCATCTGATGGAAAATGAAAACAGTGTTTAGAAAAAAAAATTAAGTTGAATTAAATGGAAAATATGATGTAGTACTATGGGCATATTACACTGTAAAATGCATGTATTATGTTATAATAATAAGTTATTTTATAATATAAAGTTTTATTTTGTGGCCTTAAACATCCATGGACGGTGGGTTTCTCTTTGAATTGCCTCTCTTCTAGTTTGTCCCATTTTCCTGATTTGTGTAGGTTTTGTGTCTTTTTATCCAGCTGGCCTGCGTCATGTGTCACTAACTTGGGTGTGTAACATTTACTGGGACTGTACAAAGTGGTGACTGACAAAGGAAAAAAAAAAACCTGAATAAGGGATGTGTATACAGGTTAAACATTAAGCATCTTATCCATACACTGTTTGAAACAGCTGAGCAGGCCCAGATCTTAGCCCACTTAAGTGCTGCTCAGTGCCCCAGTAGAGTCTGACAGTCTGTCTCTACTGTTTTTTTTTAACCAGGTCGACCTGATGGCTACCAGCAACTTCACCCCTGTTACATTTTGTGATATATGTAGCAATGCCTTCTACTTTGATGGTAAAAGTGATTTCATACTTTATTCTTTCTCAGTAAGTGAAGTAGATGTTACTGTTATTGTATATGGTATAATATATTTTACATGGTGTTATATTTATTAGAATTTTAACATAATCTCTATTGTTTTTTGAATTCTTCTATATAAGCCCCAAAATCTAATCTGTTGTTTACTGCTCCCTAGTTAAAGTGGCCATAACAGGTAAGGCAATTCTTATATGTTATTTTATAGTATACAGTCCGAGGCAGTATATGTGTAGATATATGCAGATTTATTGCCTCAGTTTAATGCTTTCCCCCCTGATCCCCCTTGATTTGACTGATTTTTGTTTTGTCTCTCAAAAATGTAGAAGTGGATGTAGACACTTACATGATCACAGATCAATACCAGAATTATAAGCTCCTAAGCCACGACGACAAATTCCTGCTTCTGAACGATGAACGAAAATTTCAAGCACAGCTCTTAAATGCGAAGGAGCAGCATCAGTCTGGTAATATGCAGCAAAATATTGCACTTTAATTTAGCATTTATAGACATAAACAGCTGAAGATGTGTGCTCAGCCGTGTGGCAGAAAACACTGCGCGACACTGTCCTGAGCCTCTGTACTGAGATTCTCAGCAGCTGACATGATGCATGGAATTCTAGTGAGAAACAGCAGTTAGCACAAACTGTGCTACCTCAGACTACGCAAAAAATACCTCTTGCATACAGTGAGGCTTGTGTTCTAGAAGAGAATGGAAGCCGCCTTAAATTAGCCAAACTGATAAATGCAAATCTCAGGGGTAATATTGAACAGTTTCCAATCATCACTTGTGTGATGTTTATCAGACAAAAAATAATTCCTCATGTTAATCTCTCCGCAAGCTCCACGTCATTCCTGTCAGTGTTCTGCCTTGGGTCTGAGCACACACTGAAACCTGTTTATTGCAGGAGATGTGAATGTGTTCCAGTGAGATTTTTTTTGTACATGCACTTAACAAGTAGTTTCATTTGAGTTTTTGCTAATACAGAGCAAAACAACCATGAAAGCTCTTCACTGAGATCATACTTCTGTGCATATCACTGCACAGTTCATCTTTAATTCACTGGTATTTAGCATTTTAAAGATAACTCCAAACCACCACGGAAGAGTGTTTCTATAAACTATTGAGGATGTTTATAATCAGCAAGCATTCAGCCCTGGAATTTCTGGAAGTAAAAGGACTCGCTGTCGCTGAGTCCCGAACATGTTTGCGGCCTCACCTGCGAGGTGTGCCACTGCGTTTCAGCCCTGTGTCACTCAGTGGGCCGTCCACAGAGGTTGTGCCGTCAAACTGCTCAGCCCTTAGTCTCAGTAGAGATGAAAAAGGTGAAAAGTCCATCAGAGCTCCTTGGAGTTAGGTGGACTCTGTGTTGACATGATAGAACTTTTTCACAGGCACAACAACTGGTTCACTGAGTCAGACAAATCAAACTAACAACTAGCTGCTAAACTTTACGAAGCATTTTTGCACACAATGTGTATTTTGTCTCTTTATTTTGTGTTCTTATATATATTTCTTACATTTAAATCATTGTCACATTCTGTGTTGCTATAATCCTTCAATTTTTTTTTTCCAGACTGCAGATTCAACATCAATATATACAAAGACTCTTGCCAAGAGACACAGCACAGGGCAGTCATACTGTCCATCGTTAAAGATGACAAGAGGATGGTGGCATGCTGCAGTGGGAATAATGAAATCAGTGCTGTAGAAATGGTGAGAATAACACATGATTTACAGTTATTTACAGAGTTTGATGTGATGTGTCTGCCTTGTCACAGCAGCCACACACACGACCTAGTTTATCTGAAATAAGAATATTCAGACGGAAACGTGTTACGCTTTAAAAACTGGTGAGAGTTTAGGACCTCTTCCTCGTCCGTGATCTGGTATCGTTTGTTCAATACCTTTCAAGCACTGGCCAGCGTAGGGTTGATCCTGCAGTCAGTGTAGGATGTATGACACAGTGACATAATGATGACACAGCTTTATCAGAGGAATGCTGCACAAACTAAACACAACTGTTGTTAAGTTTTAAGTTTTCAGTCATTATCTAATGGTATATGCAGCCAGATGCTTCATAACACACATTTACCAGTGATGTTGTAAGTATGACATGGATGTTGTGTTCATGACTGAACCTACGTTCATTAGAGATTATCTGAGGGTTTGCACACGCAGATAAATCACTTGAACACTGTGATAGCCATTTATGTTAAGGTTCATGCTGTACTGCTTAGGCTCTCCATTCCTTCGACTGCAGCTTACCCAATGTGCAGCAGTGAGACGGAGCAGACAATTAAATCAGGTTTGCCACATGTGCTTTTCTGCAGGAACTTCCACACACAATCCCAGAAACTTCTCACAAGGCCTTGTTCTACCTGAAGAAGCTCCCAGCACATAACAAGTTTATGTTCGAGTCCTCTGTGTACCCGTCTAAATTCCTGGGATTTGAACCTGATGAGGACAATCCCACCCTGAACAAACTGGTCTTGCGTCACAAAACCAGCGATGAAGTGGATGAGACTGCTGAGCTTACCTTGATGAAATGAATGATTACCAAAGAGCCAGTCGTATAGAAAACACCACGTTTTGATTAAGGATAAATTGTATGGACAACTTGCTGCTGCTGCTTGTGCATAAAGCTTTTTTCTTGCTATGTGCAGTTTTACAGTGAAGCCTTTACCACTGGCTTATACAGAAACAAGATGTATGCCTGTCTGTCTGTGTAGTCATATGACTAAATTCTGACAAATATTTAAATGAACCAACAGCTGAAAATATGAAAACATAAAGACAGCTTTATTCTGCCGAGGCAGTGCACTTTTCTTGCCACATCAAATTTTGTGCATATGTGAAATTACATGAACTGAACAGATATTACAAACTGACAAGTGATGCAGTAAGCAAACACACCAACGGTAGATGTTTAATGCATGAGCGTGGTGACAACGGACTGAATCCAGATTTTACAGTGATAAAGTCAAACCTGTAAACCTGCACATTCCAGCAGCACCAATATAACTGCTGTTGCTAATTAGCTGCATGCAAGGACCACCAATTATATGCTTTGATCAAATGTTCCAAGATTACATGGCAACATCAAGTTTGGACTTGCCTGCCATATTGGCTCTTACTATCATACTGGCTGAAGCTTTTTTTGGTTGTAAACTGACAAAACATTTCAAATTGACAAAATAAATGTACCTGTTTTTTTTTTTATATATATATTTTCAAAATGTGACTTTTTTTTTCATTCTACACAGTGAACAGAGTTTGTAATTCATACATGAAGTGCAACACAAAACGTTACAGAGGCATTCATACTACTGTTACGGTCTTGAGTGATATTTTATTGGCAGAGGACGGCATTTTGCAGCTGTTCAGTTCAGACCCTGCTGGGGATGATGCAGCGTTAGCTGACAAGTGTTTGCACACAGACTTTATTAGCCATTCTGCTGGAGACGCACAGGTAAGCTGAGAGTTGCTGGATGCACTTCAGATCTGGCCTCCCTTACCTTTAATGAACCTTCAATAGAGCAGCAGAGCAGATCTTCAGGATTAAACAGGCTAATACAATTCAGTCTGCTATTCTCTCAGCCCCTTGCTCCTCTATGCACAAACCATACGACTGCATGCTTAACTGAGGGTGGAGGTTTTACAATGCGGTCTCTGACTTCAAGTAGCAAACAGCATTTTGCTCCCGTCAGTCAAAGACACAGGAGGACACGCAAGCTGAGCACCTTGATGAGGAAGCAGAAGAAATGTCTAGTGAACCTTGCGAATCGTTAGTGTGGAGGTTGATGTCAAACTCTCATACGAACGCTGCTTGAATCTGTAGTGCTCCCCTGTCAGGAGAGCAAAAGGTAGTATGTACACGTCATGACTGAAACAAAACACATTTAAGAAATCAGCCACAAAAAGAACCTGAACATGAGAAAAAAAAAAAACTAGCTGTCAAAATCCCCAGTAAATACAACAAGTACAAATGAGGATACTGGATATCTCTGAATTGGAGAATTGGTAGTGATACATTTAATAACTGGACATGCTGTTGCTTAGCTTCAGAATATAAAGGGAAGTCCAGCTTCAATTCAGTCCACACTGAACATAAACTGAAGCTAATCTCCCACAACCAATGGATGCCAGTCGCTCATCATTACAGTATGTATAACGGGCAAGAGCTTAACATAAAGACCGAGCCTGAACCAATCCACATTAATTGCAATTGCACACGTGAATCACTGTCAAAATTGTCAACATGATATATTTATAAGAATTTACATAGAACACCTTGAATTTTTTACAATCAGCCAGGACAAGATTGCTCCCGTCCCAGTGTCTAGGTCCTCCCGAGCTTCCCAGTCCAGTCATATTCAT
Organism: Toxotes jaculatrix; assembly: GCF_017976425.1. Taxonomy (NCBI): domain Eukaryota; kingdom Metazoa; phylum Chordata; class Actinopteri; family Toxotidae; genus Toxotes; species Toxotes jaculatrix. The sequence goes on along the minus strand of NC_054402.1, from coordinate 24,573,587 downwards.
TTGCTCCAGAGCAGGGCAATGGCTTTGCAGATACCAACGTCATTGTAGTTGAAGTAGCAAAGACCAGCGAAGGTGACAGTGGACAGGAGGAAGAGACCTGCGTTTGCAGCCTTGATCTTTGTGTCCCCGTGAACGTAGTCTGTTAACACCTGCCCGAGACCCCTGCAAGACAAAAAGACATGCAAACACAGAGAAGGTGAGCAGCCTGACTTGCCTTTTTTCTTAATTAATGGCACTGTGTTCTGAGATTGCAGCAGGAACTATGGTGAGTACAGCTTTATCATACCTAAATAGCCTAAGTTTAAATCAGTCATACCACTCATGTTGCCACCTTTACCACCTTAATTCAAAAAGCTTCAGGTCTTATTGAAGCCTCGTTCATCAGGTTGGCATTTAGCTCCAACATTCCTTATTGCTATAAAATCCTATTAGGCACAGACTGAGTTTATCCCCCGTACCGGCTGAAAAAGAGGAAGCTTTTCAGCCTTTACATGCTTCAGCCCGTGATGGCAAATGACACTGGAGCATTTGCCTGACTGGTTTTGGTCAAAGAGGACAGCGCTTGACCCTTGGAGATACCCACCTTACCCGAAAGACATTGATTAAGAAGACTTATCACTAGTCACATCTGGCCTGGTTTGGACCGACCTGCCATGCTGTTTAGTTTGCAATCTAACTGATGGAAGAGCACATTGCAGTGACACTAAGCTAAAGCCACCTTCTCAAGACTGCAAACAAAGCCGAAACTAACCAGGGCTGAATTAACAGCTGCTGACAGCTACAGAGAGGCAGCTAAAACCCCTGACCCCCCCCACTGAAAACCCATGGCACAAAGTTTGCCTTGTGTCTGGTAAGGGTCAGCGAACACGCTACATCTCTGTATCCTGGGGGGGGGGGGGGGGGTCAAAGAACTTTGATTCATACCCCACATGCTCTTGATCTGTTAAATCACAGTCTGATGGCGTTAAGACCACAGAGGTGAGGTCAAGTCAAATGAAGTCCCTGAGGCCCATGTCAGCGTTTTCCCAGGATAAGTGAAGTCTGAGTGTCACTCAGATTTCCGGGTCATTTTGGAGGCTGTGGTTTGTGGTACTGTTCAACTGAGTGTTTCAGTGCTTTATAAGCGCGAAGAGGAATTAGTCTGGTCTGGCCAAAGGAAGTAAACTGGATGTTATACAGTTATACTATGTAACCTGAAACCTGTGGGTTAGAAATAGAGGGTTTGTTAATAAAAGAAGACGAGAAGCGCATCATTAGAGGGAAACTGTATCACAACTGGAACGTGGGTGTGAACATCAAACCTCCATAAGTGTGTGTGTACATATAAAACTACTGTCTTCAGAACTAATGGAACCAGGGTTCAGGTTAGTGTTTGCTCATCTTACCAGTGGCCATGCAGTGTCAGGGCAGCAGCCAAGGAATAGTCCATGACGGGACCAGGGCTGAAATAGGCTACAGGTCCCATGGCCAGCAACGCGATGCTCAGCACTCGCTCTGCTGTCCAGTGCAGGGAGGCGGCTTTGGAGCCAGAGGCTGCTGTAGAGTGAGAGAAACAGCAGACTTTCAGCAGACTTCACTATGTACACGGTAAAAGGCTGTATCCCCCCCAAACAAACAAGCTGGATATTTAAACTGAGTCAGACAGGCTTCCCTTTACCTGGCTAGATGATACTGAAGAGTTGTAAAGGAATCGTTTGACATATTTTGTCTTGCTGAGTTAGACAAGAAGATAACTTTGCGGTTGAACCAGAACTTTCAGATTAATTCTGTGGAATGAATCAGTCTGGCTCTTTGCAAACTGAAGGTAACAAAATCCACTAAGCACTGCTAAAGCTCATTTACTAATATGTTATACCCTGTTTGTTTAAGCCATTTTGTGACTGGGCCATTGACTGAAGCCTCATATTTGATGGACAGTTATATAAGTGGTATTGAAATCATCGAAAGTCCAAAACGGGAACAAATAAATGTTTTTCATAAAATGCTTCTTTAATCTTTACAGACAGTACTCAAAACTTCACAGTTTTTCTTCTGTGTAACATTGATCTCATTCTGCACTTGCAGATATAAATATAAATTCTTTTTTAATGACCTCTTTAATTTTTTTTCCATTTGGCAAAACAAGAGAATCAGTAAATAGGACTACATTAAGCCAGGGTTTGGTATTTGGCCGATACATCTGGCCTCCACTCTTCTGTCACCATGTAAATGACCCACTAACCCGAGTAGTAGGTCACAGTGGGTGAAACCTGCTACCACTGAGCAGATGTTACATGAACCTGTCAACATTTGGGGTGCTAAATCTGGGCTATGACAGACCAGTCGCAGACCACAAGGGCTGTCGCATCAAACCAGAAAAACTGTACTCCGCGCAAACTGAGAGGTACCTGACAGGTACTGACACAGAAAAGCAGCTAAACCAAATTATTTCACATCAAAGCAAAAACTAATCAAGAAAAGCACCAAAACAATCCTACGAGGTATTTTTGCAAGAAAAGTGACTCAATCTGTTATTCGACCAAAAAAAAAAAAGTTGCAGATGAATATTCTGTTGATCGATTAATTGACTAATTGTTTTGTTTTGTTTCCTGTTGTTCTGTATACTCCCTAAATATACTTTATGTACTACCCCACACTTCCACTTGTGAACACTGACCATACAGAGCCGGTGATGCATGAATCCTTGCTGTCAGCAGGTAGGGCTGCTCCTGGTATTTGTGAGGTACCACCAGCGGCCTGGACAACAACGTGCTTTGGAACAACAGAGCTGAAGAGAAAAGACCAAAAGTCACGTCTCCAAAGAAGCACAAATTGTAAAATTCAAGCACTACTTAATCTGACTTAACTGGAAATGACACTGTACAGTCTCATAAAGTACAGGTGTGTCATTTTAGCATGTCTCTACACAACAGAGAGGTAAAACAATTACAATAACAACAATACTCTTCTCTATTCTGTGACCAACATATTTATTAACATAGTATAAACAACACTAACGTGTTTGTCATTTCTCCCCATATTTATTCCTCACAGTTGAACATACAAAGATCAACTGTCCAATAATATCTGTCAACATTAAATAGGACTCAGGTCCCACAGGGTCATAACTATTAAGTCTTTGTTACTGGAGTAAATGCAGCTTGTAAAGTATTTTCATTTGGGCTGGATTACAATGGTTTTTACTTCTTAAAAATGTATTTTTGAAACCGTCCCGACAGTCAAACACGCATTTGTCTATAAATACAGTTAGTTTGTAATTCACAAACGTCCGAACAGTGACTGACGTACAGTTCAACGTCTAACGTGCGAGCAATAACGTCACTGCCGGACAGTCTGATGTCATGACGGCAGCAAGTTTCAATTCCCCCCTCAGAGGGCATTACTACCAAACATCTGAGAAGATAACTTTACTACCCACTAACTAAGGTTTAACCAGCGATGGGACCCACTAATAAATACACGGAAGGAGAGCTTAACTAAAGTCGTGAACTTGAAAGCAGACTGTGCCTGACGTGGTTTGTCCGTACACAGCTAATACGTCCCTCCTGTCAACACGTACTGCTATCAACCTATAGGAAGCACATATATTCAAAAACTCTCACAACACTAAAAGCAGACAGAAGTACTCACGTTTAACTCCTCTGCGACACACAGAACTCAACCTGACGATAGCCGCCATGATGATCATCCAACCAAGGTCACCACAGTTACCCGGATGCAGTTGTCATTTTTTTTTTAAAGATTCTTTTGAAAACTTTATTGAACAGGTGCACATCATTTATTTGCACCTTAAAAAAATATTGTTCATCATTGTTTGGTTTTTGATTAAAATTTGAATGAAGCATACAAAACCAATAAATTGCTCGTAAGAAAAATTAAATTATTATAATTATTATATTATTATAAAATAAAATTATTTTGCATGTAAAATTTGTGTATTTGAACCTATAATTTGAACACACCAGGGGGACCAAAATGATAAACAAAAAAAGAAGGTGTTATTATATTATAAACAGCTTTGGATGGGACCAGACTATAGTGATTTAGGGGAGAAAAGGTAAGCTTGTGAATCTTTTGAGTCACCTCATGTTAAACATCTTGGGTCACCTTAAACACACTCGTTCGAGATGAACCAGGAAGCTTCCTTGATCCAGGGCATAGACCACAGACTGTAAAAAAACAAAAAACATATGGACAAATCAGCATGCAGAAGGTCTGATGCCATGACTCTACACACTCCAACACAGTAGGTGGCGATACGCACCTGCAAAGTTAGTTTACGATCCGCCAATAAACAAATAGAAGAAGAATATTAGCAGCAGAAGAAGAAGAAGACCGGCGCTGTAGCTCTGTGTGGAGCACCATAGGATTTGTGTAACAGCAGTGTTTCCCAGCGTACAGCGCTCACATGCGGTGAAACCGAAGGTCACCTCATCCCTCCACGTTGTTACCGGACTACAGAGCCGTTCTGTAACTACTTCATAACACAATGGACAGTTTTGATAATTTCAGTGCGTCGGAGAAAGCAGAGGCGACGGAGCTTCAGCGTATGATCGCTATAGAGCAGCAGAAGGCGCAGTTCCAGGCCCAGGTTTGTATGCTAACCACACTAACTAATATCCGGTCCTTTAGCGTCCATGTCCGTGACCGAGAGGCCACATTCTGGTGTTGTGTTAGACCTGTTACCAACCAGTCTCCTGTTGTGGGACTTAATCCAAACAGTTCGAGGTTCTTTTGTCTATTGACTATTGACAAGAACATGATATAACATTTTCACTTTATTTTGTTATAAGCTAACTAATTGACTACACTTGAACAGTTGACATCTCCTGTGTTATCTCATTTACATACTAAGACCTTATCAAACTGTCATTTTTTTCAGTGGAGTTTGGCATGGCAGTGTGTCAGGGAACGACTCGTATTAGAACCATAATAAACCCCTCTGCTGTGAATTTGTCGGATGATCTGAACAGACATTAAATTGTGGTACTATCAGGTGCTTCACAACAGGAAGGCCACTGCTGACCTACAGCAGCATGGCATTAGCTCAACACCTGAACAGCAGAGTAGCATTAATGACCAACATATAACAGTATAGGATATATCATTTCAAATGAGCTGAAGTACACACTTGCATTTCAGCTCATTTGGTCAACACCAAGGGAAAAATGTTGCATTGTTTCCTTTTAGTTGTGGTCTGGTTCAAACTGCGGCCTGATGGAAGCTCACTGATTGGACAGATTTGGTGATAATCAACTGCTGTTTATGGATTCATGTGTGGAAATCAAATCCTGGAGATTCACAGCAGGTTACGTTACACTTATGTGATTTTTTTTTTTTTTAAATCTTCTTCAGTGTCACAGTGGAGGAATAACTGATTATAAGCTTTATTAGCTGAGACTGCATCTCTCAACCTCAAAGGCCACAATGACAGCAGATAGAAACTGGACAAAAAAGAGGTGTCATGTATTATAATCATAAAAGGGGAAGTTTCTGTGGAAAAATCTTTTGTTTTTTTAAAAGGGGAAAATTCTGTGGGAGATAACCACAACACAAAATGTAATATCTTCTGTCATGGTCCTATGGTTGGTCTGCTTTTTTTTCATACTGAAAACTAACCAGTCTGCCAGGAAGCTTTCACACAAGCTGAAAAAAAAAGAAAAACTGAACCAAAGGGACATACACAACAGAGGTCATTTGATTTGAGCACCAAACAGGCTTGGTGTGAAAGCACCAATAAAAACAGCATTGCCATGTTAGATTTTTGTTTCTGTTGTGGGTTATTTTTTCCCCATTTTAACCTGTGTCATTGATAATAAATATGATATTCACAGAGAGGAGGAGTCTGTTGTCTTTCAGCTGTAAACACATTTTAATTGAACGTGGGTTTAAATGAGGCTGAAAATCTCTGTGCATCAGGTAGAAAGTATATTTTGATGTGTAGTAATTTCCATTTTATTCAAACTATGTACGAATATAAATTATTTATACAAAGTGAAACACATTCTCATCATAATGCACATTATTAGATAATTGGTTTACAAAGAGGATATCAATAAATACAAATACAATTAATACATAAAGTTTTTGATGAATGTTCAGATGTTTGACACCCTGTCTGTTTAAGGGGAAACATGAAAAGATATTTCACATTCGCTGCTGTCTAGTTGGAGAAAATCACCACTGTATTGACAGTAGTCTCTGTGCACCCTAATTATTATTTGGACAGTCCATCACATTATCTGTGCAAATATAAACTCCTCAGAAACACTCTCAGCTGATCCAGCTGTGCCGTCATCTTCAGAAACTGACGTCGCTTCAAATGATGGCTCACAGGGACGAACGCCTCACTTCACTGAAAATGTATCTCCTCAATTCCTCTCTCATTCCACCTACTCCTCACGTCTGCAGTGGCAAGGAGTAAGATACAGGGATAAGACACAAAATGAGGAGACATTTAAGACAAATGAGAAGCAACTCCAGTCAGTATCACTGTTACAGTTCATAAATGACCAGATTTAAGGCCGTCCTACTGAAAATGTGTGCTTTTTAACATTTTTATCTTAAAGGAATATTGTTATAAGTGAATTTTATTTTTAAAAACTCTTAAATGTCAGTGTTGTTATTGGTCTCTGAAATCAATCCTCGGGCAGGCTTTAGGCCCAGTCAGTGTTCACTGGTAATAAATATGACCAAAATCTATCCTTATCTGTTCAGAGGTTCATTGCTGTGATTTATTAATCCCAGAGTGATATAAGTTTTCTGTTAACCAGCTTTTTATTCTGATTCCAGGTGCACAACTTCACTGACATCTGCTGGGACAAGTGCGTAGACAGTCCAGGCTCGAAGCTGGACTACCGGACGGAGACATGCCTGGTGAGCTGTGTCGAGCGATTCATTGACACCACCCTGACCATAACCAACCGCTTCACACAGATGGTGCAGAAGGGTGCTCATTAACAATGGACTGTAGATGCCAACAGGACTGTATAATGACATAAGTATTTGTAACGTATGGATGGAAGATCATGTGAGGAGGACATGGGCTCCTGCTTTGGACTGGTGGTGCTCGAGGTGCCCAAAATGACTTCAAAATGAGAAACTCTGCTTGGTTGTAGCTGCAAATGGCAGCAAGTGGTACCTGTTTTAATTGAAATAAGTCATGCAATGTGAGAGTATTAAATTGACACAGTACACTCATGTTTGCCATCCTGTCTGTGATCCTTCAGTTTTCCCTGGGCTCACTCATCACTGTGGAGGACCTTGGATTTATCAGTTTTTGTGTCATACAAGTAGAAAACTTTGTGTAACTATGAGAAGAAGTAAAAGTGAAGCGATAAGAATTTTAGTAAAAGACAACCACAAGAATATTAACAACAGCATTGGCTAATAACAGGTTGTTTTCATATATTTATTCACAAAACTTTAAAGGATATAGATTGAAAACTCACATCAGTAAATATTACAAATTGTGCAGTTGGTAGCCAAACTCAGGGCCAAGGAAAAGTCTGTGAACTGTTTGAATGACCTAGCTTTCTGCATTGATTGATGATAAAATGCGATGTGATCTTCGTGTGAGTCACAAGTACAGACAAACACAATGTGCTTTTGCTAATAGCACACAAAAACTCAGATCTTTCATGTCTTTATTGAACACAACCTTTCTACATTGGCACTGCTGGTGGAAAAGGAAGGTGGGATTTAATAACTGGTCAAACCTTTGGCAGTAAAAACCTCAACATGCTGTTCCAGTAGCTGCAGATCAGACCTGCACAACATTCAGGAGGAATTTCTCCATCACAGAAGAGACCAGTTCAGGTCTGGGCTCTTCTGACTGGGCCACATGAAAAGGTGGACTTTCTTTGTCTGAAATCATTCTGTAGTAGATACACTTTGATGTTTGGGGTCATTGTCCTGCTGCGTCACTCAGCTTCTACTGAGCCTGAGCTGGTAACAGCCTCCCTGACATTATCCTGTAGGATACCTTGGTAGGATGTTTTTTGGGTTTGGGTTTTAATTTATCTCTATTTTCTGATATTTTTCAGCCCAAACAATTGATTAATTGTTTAAGTGAAAAAATAATCAGCAGATTAATCAGTGCTGAAGATAATTAACAGTTAACTTGCAGCTTTAATTCTCTTCTTATTTTAAGTTTTATTCTGGCAGATAATCGTGGAATATCCTCTAAGACATCACGTATACACAGTAAAACCCTGAATTCACAATCATCGGGGTAATAATTAACTTAGCATTTATGCTAATCTGTGTGGACTCTGATCAAAATGTCAGTTGGGGGCCGCCAATAAATCAACAAGCCTTGTACTGCTGATTAATAGATATGTACCTAGATCAATAAATATGAAAAAATACAAACATACACATCAGAGTGGGTCGACAATGATAGACCACATAGACCCAAGAATGAGACAAATCCTATAAGAATGAACATGTTGGAACAAATAAGGAAAAAAAAATGCTACAAACAGAACTACACAGTAAGGCTGTTAATATTTTTAGCTGCCCTGAGCGCAGACTTCATGGCAGTTTCAATCCACCCATGAGGTGTGGCTGTGTGTTCACCTGCAAAGTGCACCCGTCCCTCGCTCTGGAACAATTCTCTGGCATAGTGTCCCTGCTGGTAGGGTGTGAACAGGGCGAAGGCTCCCAGACTGTAAGGATCCAAGCCCCACTTCTTCACCAGCCCCCCCGTCCACAGATCCCTTATTACCTCTCCGTGGATCTTGACCAAGTCCTCCAGGACCACAGCCATCAGCTCCTCCTCGCTCATCCCTTGGAAGAGGGTGGAATCGTCAGAGCAGGTGTAAGATGCCAGGAGGGCCCCTGCGTCTGTGCCAGGGAAGCTGTGGCTGGGGTAGTAGATGAAGCGAGAGGGCCGGTCTGTGATGCTCTTCCCTCCTCTGATGCCCTCTTTCTCCCAGAAGCGTTGCTTGAAGCTGAGAACAACCTTGGTGGAGCTGGCGTAATGGACTGAACGCAGGGCCTCCATCTTGTCCCCGGAGAGAGGCGGCTGGAAGTTAATGAAGAGGGTCGCCTTGGCTGTGGCCGTAACCAGGGCATAGTCCACTGTTAGGTTGGTTAGGGCGCCTGAGTTATGCCAGTCCTGGTATGTTACAGTTACGTTGCTGCCACCTGTTTGGTTGATCTGTTTGACCTTGGAGTTGAGAAGGATGGTGGCGTTTAACACCTGGTAGAAAGCTCTGGGGAGGTGGTCAAATCCATCTTTCACTTCAAAGTACCTGAAAAGAAAACACACCCGTGAAAACCTCTCCATCACACTACACCATTAAAAATATAATTAATACATTGAATTATTTCTTACGCCGTGTTGTCGTTGATGTCTGACTGTATGTACAGCATCTCTATCAGTGACGTGTAGAAGAGGCTGTTTTCGTTCAGGATGTCCCCGATCATCCTCAAAGCGCCACGGCTCAGGTTGCCCTCCTTCACCAGATATTCCTGTCAGCAGTCAAACGTAAAATGTCATTCATGTACTGAAACGTATGGCCTGTGTGACATCTGTTAAAGCAATTCCAAAATAAACGAACGGCTACCTTCACTGTGTAGGAATCATATTTATTCAACATGGCACTGCAGCCCATCGTCTTCAGGTCATCTCTCACCTGTGCACAGATTACAATACTTACAAAAAGATATCTCTGTCCTTTTTCAATAAAACTATATTAATGTGTAGGAAAAATAATAATGAAACAGTTAAATGTATTGTGAGGAGTATGCACAAACCTTCCACAGTGCCTGACTGAAGAGCTGAGCAGCTGATTTCCCCCTCTCTCTTTCATTCAGGCTGTAGTTGAGCACACCAGGGTTGTTTTCCACAGCATAGGTTTTCTGTAGCACTCCATTCACCAAATAGTAGGTGTTTATGTCATCTTGGATGAAGGGGTTTAGAGCAATTTGTAATTTAGAGGCAAAGGAAAGCAGAATCCTGCGGAATACAGATCGTATATGAGTGTATCATGTATATAGGAGAGATTTGACATTCTTCTTTTTAGGTTAGGTCTTGGTAGAGGACTATCAGAAAATACAAAATACCAGTAACTATAGCTCTCAAATAATTCTAGTGGCCTAAAAAGTACAGTATTTCAAAACTTTACTTAAATATGATAGCAGAAGAAACTGAATACAAACCCATTGGGATCACTTGGCTTAATCTCCTCTAAATACTGATCTGACAAAGACCCTTTAACACAGTGAGACCACCCATCATATTATGGCCCAGCTATAATATGAACTCACTTATGAAAGCTGGGGATCCTCATGGCACCCACTTCAGCGTACCAGCCTTCTCTTCTGTTCCTGAAGGTCTCCACACGTCCTCCAATACGGTTACTCGCTTCTATTATGGTCACCTTGTTGTCCACGGGGACACACACCATCATCACGTTAAATACACCTCAATACGTACAGCATGTGCATTTCAAGGAATTTAAGACTATTTATGACCTCAACAGAAACATCATCAGCAGGGACTGGAGTATACATGGTCCCAGTTATCCTAAAGTCATTTAACACTTCTTTGGTTCAGTGCACATTAAGAGGAAGGTTGTTCTCAGTGCACCTTGGCCAAAGCGCTCTCACCTCTTTCCTGTAAGACCATTCAATGTTCATAGTTCATGATAGTCTGGTTGTTGTGATATTCAGTGACACAGTCAGTAGGCTGTAAAGCAGTATGAATAATAGAGGAGGAATGCTTGTTTCCTAGTCTCTCACTGTTTACATGCAAGGTTGCTCACACAGACCAGCTGTTTGAGTTTTCTCAGAACAGTGGTGGGAAATGTTTCGCTATAGTCTGTGAACAGCAGTCAGTTCTATAGTAATGTTTACCTAAAAGATGTTCTAAAATACTGAGGATGAGACCAAACAAGAAGATAGCGCCCAGTTGAAAATATCATTGATGGCTTTTTTTACTTTCACACATTAAAAAAAAAAACATACACACATCACTCTTTGTCAGCTGCGATGCAGTGTCAGAGATGTTACCTGTCTGTGTGTCTTCTGATAGATCAGAGGGTGACCCGAGAGTCATCAGTATTTACTCAGAAAATGTTTGATTACTGTCACAGAACAGGCAACATTTCCTCACTATAAATGATTGTTACCTTATGCCCAGCATCTTCTAAAAACTTTGCAGCCGTCAATCCAGCGATGCCCCCACCGATGATTGCTACATGACGAGGTGTCTTGGTGGCAGGAAGACCTTTATCCACGATGTCCAGGAGCTCGCTGTAGTCTGTGTCTTGGAGGCACTCATACAGTGGGTCTCCAATGATCCCGCTCACAGCAAACACCACAACTCCCACGAGAACCAGAGGAACTGACGGAGGCAGAAAAGAGAAGTTAAAGGGACAAATTCAAAGTATCATGAGGGAACAGGAGGGATATTTTCAAAATTTTAAAGTTCAGACAGTAACAGCTAAAACTGAAAACCCCCAAGTTCCCGCTGAGCTACCACCTACACCCAGTTTCCTTTATTTACTCACAAACACAACCAAAGCGCATCTCTAAGGAGAAGTTATGACAAATAGCATGAAACGTCATGCAGAATTTTCACAGTAATTCACAAATTAGTCATCCCTTCCTCAAAGGAGATTTTATTCACATATACTTGAAAGACAAATTTTATACCTAATAAATCACAATAGCTGCATTAGACTTTTAACTGTTAAATGAACATATTGTGTCTTAGAAATAAAATACTCACAGAATTTACAGAGCGCCATGTGAGGGAACATCTTGAGAATGGAACTCCACGGTCTAGACTTCTTCCCTCTGCTACTGATACTGACACTATGAGATGAAAATGAAACCTACCAGAGACAAGAATGTTATAAGTTTATTGTAGAGTCTCCCGCTGATGTTATCCTGAATAACCAGAAGTGTAACATTCCACTGAACGAATTGTGCTTGGTATAGAAATATATTGTCTTCCTCTATAAACACGAGGAATACACATTAAATTTGGTTAAAAGGAGAAGTTAAATGATACACATGCATAAGTGAATTATCTAAAATGCGAAATGGAATAATGTTAATTCAGACTGGAACATCTCTCAGGCTACAATCCACTCACCTTTATCAAAGGTACTGTCTCGTAATTCATCATAAGCCTATGCATAACTGAGTAGAAATGACCAAGTCCTTGATAAAGCTAAACTCATCTCTCCGTACGAAAGCAACCTGGAAAACCTGGAAGCGTGGTATGTGTGAAATTGCACACGACGTAATTTTAATGAGGGACTGTGTGGCTCCTCACGTCTTCTAGAAATATTTTCCCACACCGGCTCGAGAGTCAACCACACTGAACAAATCAGATTAGTGAGGTTATACTAGTCATCTGCATACCTCATTTCCTCCATCTTCATTCATTTCAATATCTGACCTGAAAGTTCTCATTCAGTGGTACCAAAAAAATGTCTAATTCAAACTTAAAGCTGCATTTCATTACATTAAATATACTTCACAAAAACACAGTACATTCCACTACAGTATTTTTTTTTTCTATCATAAATATTCTTTAGTTTTTTAAATGTTTATATTGTCTGTATTGCCAAAATCCAGCAGTCCCACTCACCTCTCTCCTTCTGTGTCCTCTCTCCTTCTGTGCCCAACATAGACGGTTTTTATATGCTGCAGTAAATGAAAGCAAAAGTGGGAACACAAAAGAGAGTGAAGTTTCATTTTCCACACATTACATTAGTAGCCATATTGTAGTTTTTCATATTAAAAGCTGTAGGCTGTATAATTACTTTTGTGAAAGTGATACTGGTAATAAAAGAAAGTATTGAGGAAATGTTTTTATTCGACTGACAAAAACAAAGGAAGAGATAAAGAAAAAAAGCTGAAAATAGAAAAAGAAAAAAAAAGAAAAATAGCTGTCACAAACCTTAAGGAGCGTGAAGTGCTCTGCTGTCTTGTGTCAAAGCTTGCTTTGGACTTGAACAGTCTGGCTGCTGGTTCAGCAGAACACCTCGAAATGAGACACATTCACCTGACCTGCTGTAACTCAGGTGAGATTCTTTATCACAGGTTACAAAATTATATACTCTACACAGACGGTGCAAAGCTGAACACAGCATTGTTGGAGGTCAAGGGGCAGGTTTTATTTAACATTTTTGTCAGTATATGGGAAAACACTAAGGTCACTGAACTAATTAAAAGCTCTAGGGGTTAAATCACCCATGTTAATGTATAATGTGTAAGCTACAGCTCTCACAGTACACTGTGAAATCAGACAGGGGTCTGAGCTATAGTCAGTTGTTGGGTCTGCTGAATGTAAGTATGGAAAAAGATTTGGGTGGGGTGGGAAAGGAGAAACAAAACAAAAAGAAGACAAAAAAGGCAGCAGTTTTCAGTGAAAAAGCTCTGACTGTCTCATTGTAGGCAACTTGCCAAATAATCTGTAAATCTGTGTAAATCTGCTGCTAGCAATGGGTTGGTTAGGGACTGAACTGATCATCACTGTTAACATCACTGTCATCATTAGGCAAAGAAGCAACCAGGACTTATTTAGCATCCAACATACACTGATACAAAGATTAGTTGTTCTGAGCTGTTTTTGTACCATTCCCATTTCAACTCATCTTGAGTTCACGGACAGGTGGTATTAATGAGATTCTTGTTTTTACCTGTGGGGCCATGTTCTGAAAGTCCTTGACAGAAGGTCAATGGAGAATGAAAGTTTCCCATCATTGATTCAAAGAAAATAAAATATTTTTCCATCCCATTCCTTTCAAAGCAAAGAAAATTGTCCTTTCCCTACAGGTCACTAGTTCAGTCTTGTGTAAGTGTATAAGTAAGATTTAGTAATGTAAGTGTAAACCTCCTCAACACATGAGGCTTCACATATGCACAACAGAATTCTAAAAGAAACCTCTCTTACTTTATTACCAACTACAACTACAACTACATTTTTTTTTTAATCACCGGATAACCATATTTATGAAGGGGCAAGTCTCTGTGAAATAAAATCATGAGCAGGGCCACGCCTCATAATATTTTTTTTCTTAAGAATGACAGAGATCAATCTGCATATTGTTGTTGTGTAACTGCATATTAATTTCTGAAAAACGAAACAGGACCATTGACGCGTTACGTTATCATCATGAAGCATACATATCCCATGAGTCTTAGCAGCTGACAAAGCCTCATGGTAGCTGTAGTTGTTGACCGCTAACAAAACAATCCGTGTTTTATCTGTATATATTTAAGGTGGTGTGAGGTTATAATTTGAGGCCCTGCTTTTTTCTTCTCCTGACATCGTCATTCTTACGCTTCAAAAGCATTTGCCATTAGCCACGAGGAGGCTTTTTCATTTGAACATACGTCATGATACAGGAAGTAAACAAACCAGACGAAAGAGTGGTCATCAAGACGCTCACAAGACCTCCCACTGAGTGCCATGACAGCTCTTGCAGGTTAATTATTATTTCTCTTTTATTTAAATAGCTTGGTGAGAATTACTTACGAATGACACCACTCTGCATGTTAGACTGTGCGGCGTGTAGACTGAAGCTGTAGCTAGCTAATGATACTTACGTCTTTGGGTTCGTACTTAACGCTACGAACCTTTAGCCAAAAAATGTGCAATTTAAGGTTTGTATGCGTTTTAGCAAATGCTTACAACACACAGGACATTATTGCAGATCTCTGACAAATCCACAGTGTCTTGTCTTCATATCGGAATATATGTAATACACCAAGAAGCAGTTATGACTAATATTTCCTCTTGCATCCCGCCGCCCTTTATATCTAGTCTCCTTCCACTGCGAATAAATCGTGCAGGGTGGAGACGGAGGAAGTGTTATATCGTCAAGTAGATATTATGTCGCTTGACTTTGAATAACCTGTATGCCAAATGCTCAGCTGTTGCATGTAGTGATGATCAGTATGATATATAAACATGTTTGTCGGGCCTATGCGAGTCATGCAACAAATGACCAGTAAATTGTCAAATTTCTCAGCGGGGTTTGGTGACGCGTTTTCTCACCAGAGCACACTAGTTTGAAAATCGGGGCTAACGTTAGTCGCACACGTTACCGAGCAGGTTCAGATTATTAGAACAGAAAAAAATGATGATATTAAAGTAAATATTCAAGCGAGTAAACATTCGTTTAAAGCCCAGACATCGCTCAAACTAACGTTAGCAGCTAGCTTAAATATGTTCGCTTTGTATAGTCTGTTTTGAGAGCTATACCTAATTCATATTCTCCATTAGTTTTGCTTTTCAAGGTGCGATGATGCTCTGGTGTGTGTGATCTCCACACCTCTTCCTGTGGGTGTTAAGCCACACAGTAACCCCTACGGTGCCATGGCTGAGGTGTTGGGACAGAGGAGCTTATTGGGGTTTGGTGTGTTGGTGGCATGGCTTGTGCTGTTCCACCTGCTTGTCAACATCTGGCTGCTCTGCGTGTTCACCAGCCTGCTGGTGGTGCTGGGTGGCTGGCTAGGCTCGCAGGCTGTTCTAGAGTCGGACAGTGTGATTCACCTGGAGAGGTTTATTACACTAGAGCAGGTAAGTGTAAAGTTTACTGTGGTTTCCAGCTCTGGTATTAGTTTCACTTTTCAAAGATGCTTTATTGGTTTTACTAGTCTTAGCAGGATCCCATACCTAGTCCCAGTATCACTTCATACACACTTATTTTGTCGTTTCAGGTTCCACCCTCTGTGGAGGATGATCATCGCTTGGACCAGGAGATCCACAATACAGTGAGGAAAATAATCAGGGACTTTGTCACCTCCTGGTACTCCACTGTGTCCTCTGAGAGTGTTTTTGAAACAGAGGTTCAAGAGGCCATGATCTATATGGCTATGGAGCTGAAAAGGCGTGCCAGACAGGTTGACAGGAAGGTACTATGATTTAAATACATCATTGTTCAGAGCTTTTGCAGTGCTGCATTGTGTTTGCATATCCTTAGCGGTCTTCCTTCTGCCATGACATTTCTTTAATGTCATGGCATGTCATTTATTTAATGTCAAGAAACAAGGAAGAAAGAGGTTGCTTGTAGAAGAACTAAATTCACCTTAAGGTTTTGAAAACAATTAGACTTCAATGGGACATTTGTAACTTTTCTAATGCCTGCAGGAGCTGACCCAGAGGATCCTCAATCTGTTTGGCTGCCACCTGCAGGACTACATCAGAGCCAAGGAGCTGGTGGCCAAGCAGCAGACGCCCATGAGGGCAAAGTGGAGCAGTGAGAGCGAGCAGCTCTGGAAGGCATATTCCAGTGTTACCACACCTCATCTCGCCATGACCAGTGAAACAGTGGAACTCAACTACACCAGAGCAGTTGTAGATTTGTTGTTGCATGTTTTGGTGCCATCGCCGCATTTGGAGACCCGCACAGGACGGTTTGTTGTTGGAGAGCTCATCACCTGCAACGTCCTTCTCCCTCTTATTGCAAAACTGTCCGACCCTGACTGGTTAAACATGCTTATAATTGAAATATTCGGGAAGTCCAGCAAACCTCAGGAACCAATCACGACAGAGCCACTGACTTCATCCCCGCCACTGCCACCGCCACCTGCTGAGTCCGAGTTCGCTCCGCCACAGGAGACGACACAGGTGCCTCAAAAGAATAGTGAAGTTCCTCCAGCGAGAGCAGAGACTGACACTGTCCATGAGACGGAGATGCCTGAGGTTCCTGCCTATGACGTGTTTGACTGTGAGGAGGTGGACTGTCCACAGAACAACACAGAGGAAGAAGAAACTACTCGACCATTTCTAGATCATTACATGAGAGGAAGCAAATCAAACCCGTTTTACCAGGAAAATGACTCTGACCTGGATTCTCCTCTGGCTGACTATAAACAGAGTTCCACTGATTCCCTGGTCATGATTGGCCAAGAGGAGGGCCTGTATGACAGACGGAAAGAATGTGCCACATCTGCGGAAAACAACAATGGCGTGGACTTGGAGGATGTGTGTCCCTGTCCAGTGGATGGCTCCTGTCCAGACATCCTGGTGAATTCAGAACATCCTGTTGGCTTCGGCCCCTCATCAGTCAGGACAGCAGAGGGGACTCACAGTGTCAGCAGCCCCCAGGACCTGGAGAGGGAGGGCAGTTCCCCTTCAGTAAACCTAACCAGAGAACTTCTTCTGGGTGTAGAGCAGACTGGATTGGGGAACCCCAATGAAATGACTGTAGTCAGTCCAGTGCAGGGTTCCTCCCCTATGCCATCCTTCAGTTTTGAGCCCCTCAGCAGCCCCGATGGACCCGTCATGATCCAGAACCTCCGCATCACTGGCACCATCACAGCTAAGGAGCACAGAGGCACCGGCTCACATCCCTACACACTGTACACCATCAAAGTAAGGAGATGACACAGTCTGTGTGGTTTTCACCTTTCCTCTGTTTTTTTATTCATTTTGTTCATGTATGATCTTTTCCAGGTGCAACAGTTCAGCATTATTATCTTTGCAGTCCAGTTGTTCTGTGGTGTGCCCTCGCTCAAAGATAGCAATCCGTTACCATCTTACAATTGGTTGTGTTGGTTTTCAGTATGAGACAGCGATGGGTTGTGAGAACTCAGGGAGCGTCCAGCCAGGCTCTGAGGACTCTGAAGACGTACAGACGAGTTGCGAGAATCCGTCTCGCATTCAGCCCGTAGCCTATCACATGGTCAACAGACGATACAGCGAGTTCCTCAACCTGCAAACACGCCTGGAGGAAAAAACAGAGCTAAGGAAACTCATCAAAGGTAGGAGGCGTGGACTCTGGATCAGCTCATTTTTGTGAATTTTATGCATGAGATTAAAATTTGAAATCTTCTTTTGGTGTTGGGAGCCACCAGTGTGCACTGTGGCCTAGTTATGGTTAGTCTGGTTTGGAGAAATCCATGCAGTGTCTGCAGACACACCTGGATTTGCAGTTTAATCCTTGGACATTGCTTAGAAGATGCAGTTTGATTTACTTTTGGTGCTTGAGCCAGCATCCAGGATTTTATCATAATCCTGCTGTGTTTCAGGTGTGAAAGGTCCAAAGAAAATATTTCCAGACATGCCGTTTGGAAACATGGACAGTGATAAGATAGAGGCCCGGAAAGGACTGCTAGAAACCTTTCTGAAGGTTGGTGGATTAATATATTATTGCATTAATTTAGTGTTTATATTTACATGTACACTCACAAACATTTAATATTGTTTTTGATCTCAAAATTCTGTCCTCTTTTTCAGCAACTCTGTGCCATCCCTGAAATAGCCAATAGTGAAGAGATGCAGGAGTTTCTTGCTCTCAACACAGACGCCAGGATTGCCTTTGTGAAGAAACCCTTCATTGTGTCACGCATAGACAAGGTTTGATCCAGAATATTTCATCGTGGTACAACTGAATAATACTTGACTTCATAATAAACACATTGCATATGCATAGTAATTACTATAATCATACTGTGATGTAAACAAAATGTAACAATGATGAAAACAATTTTTTGATGGTTGGGCAATTATGTTTATTTGAAAGAAGTATGTCTCAGCCTGTACTGGGATCATAGTGGGATTTGAAATGCAGTACGTGTGTGTGGTTTTGTGCGTAGATTGTGGTGAATGCCATTGTGGACACCCTGAAGACAGCCTTTCCTCGTTCAGAGCCCCAGAGCCCGACAGAGGATAATGAGGGAGAGGTGGATGGGAAAATAAGCGTGGACAAGAAGAGCAAGTATGACTCCAGAGAGCCAGCCTTAATACAGATGTCTTACTCTTTTCTTACTTTGTCTTGCTATCTTCATATTAACACTAATAAATGTTATCTATACAGCACCTTTCAAAACAAAGGTACAAAGTTCTTGACAAGACTAGAGCTAAA
The DNA here is from genome assembly GCF_017976425.1 of Toxotes jaculatrix. Lineage (NCBI taxonomy): Eukaryota > Metazoa > Chordata > Actinopteri > Toxotidae > Toxotes > Toxotes jaculatrix. Next base: position 24,554,748 of record NC_054402.1, on the reverse strand, counting down.
AATATTAAACGTAGGTATAACATTAATTAAAGGCTTTAGGAAGGCAGTCCTAACTAGAAAAGCCTGGTCACCTTTGACCTTGAGCTGGGATTTAGGAACAGCCATAAGAGCCCTGCCTGATGCTGCACTCTGACATGTAGGGGAGCAGCAACACTTGAAGTGCTTGTAATGTCATCAAGTAAAATTTTAAAATCACACAAACTGGGAACCTTTGAAAAAAGTCAGAAAAGGGGTAAAATGATGAAAATTCTATGAAAAATATTAGTCTGTGTAACAGGCCGACAAGTGAAAAGAAGCAACATCTTCTCTAGCAGAAAACAACTAGGATTATGGGAAATATTCATTTTATCATTTGTGTGTGTGTGAGATAAATAAATTTATTTGTACACTGCTAGGTCCCGTCTGAAGTTCTCTAGTAAAAACATTCCCTCTATGAATGGCTCAGACATAAGACCACCGGTTTTGTTCAGTTGGGAGCAAACCAACACAGTAAGTTACATCATTTTACTCGGTTGTTTTGCTGTTCTACCGTGGCCTCTTTGGGAAAATAAAGTCTGTCTTTTTCTGAACTTCCTTCTCCTCTGTGCTCTCAAAGGTGTTTAACAGGATGTCCTTGGAAGATTTGCAAGCCTTTATCACTGAACAAGAAAAATTGGCCACCAGAGCCGAGCCACAGGGGGAGGACAGTCCAGTAGTCGGGGATTTCAGAGGCGGTCTGGATGACAGCTTGAGAGGAAAGCAGAGTCAGGAATGTGGTAAGACCGGGGCAACAGGAAGGCATCGTGTGATATACTCTCATATTCACTCTGTCTGATGTCAAGTTCAGTCAGGCTGTTAGTTGATAAATATCTCAAAGCTGCTGTAGGTAAATTTAAAGAAGTCAGTGGACCGACCTCAAAACACACAAACAGAAAAATAAACCCCAAACATCACCCGTAGTTACGACTAACTGCCAACACAGCATCGTGTGCAGCCAAGTTACTGCTCGTAGTCTGCTGCATCCAGTGGATGAGGACCAGCTCTGAGATTTCTGAGCTCTTGATGGCTTCACAAGACCTATGTGTAATGGTTTCTGTCTAGACTGCTGGAAGAATCATAACACTAGTGCTGGCATTAGCAGTTTAAGCTTATACTACAAAGAGAGTGCTACAGTTAGATTGATGGTTTTAAATTGATTTAATCAGATATTTTGATTTAGTTAAAATCCGATCTTGGACATGAACCTTAAAAAGATAAGGCCACCAAATTGTCTTCCATCATCATCTGTGCAATCTTAATGCCTGCTTGTCTGAGTCACCCTGGCTCGTCTGCTTTCGTTTTCCTCTGTGTCTGACCAGCTCACTGACTCACTGCCTGTTGCGTCGTCCTACTTTCCCTTCTGCTTCACGCTACCACTTTCCATTCAGTATACCACCATAATTACAGCCGGACCCTGTGATCGAAACCAGCTTCTTCCATATTCCAGTCGCTCGTCAGATTCATAAGACCAGGTTCACATTTTGGCAGCCTTCGGCACGCCGCTGTAGCTGGAGAAACAAAAGGAACAGGAATTTACTGGGTTTGACAGCCCTGTTATTTTTTTCTTCCCAAACCAAAAGGCTTCCATTAACACCAGTTTCAATGACATGGGTTAAAACTGGGTTGGCGGTAATGATGAATACGTCAACGTGCGTCTGAACGCAGTTTGGACACTGCATCGGCTTTGGTGAACAGCCATCTCTGTCAGGAGTGGCCACTTTATTGTCTGTAATTATGTTGACGTTGAAGTGTTATATAACTTGACTCCTCGTAAGCAGAGACAGCAGCACAATATTAAAGTGTAAGCAAGCAAAGAGAAAATTGAAAGTGAAACTTTCAAACTTTGTCACTTTGTCACTGTGTAATGTATGTCTTTGTAGTTTTGTGGTTTGGCAGTGAGGTGTATGGAACTACAGTGCCTGAGCTGTAGACTATTAATTCTGACAACAAGAGATTAATCTGTAAGAGTAGTCTTGTATGAAGGGTTGAATGTGGATTAAATGCGTGGTCAGCAGACGTGCACTAAATGCCCGTCCCCTGTACAAGACATGAAACGTAGACATGAGTGCTTTGTGTAACTCCACAGGTTGGTGGATGGAAGTTCTTATTCTGGCTTCCAGCACATCCCTAAAGGGTTTCCCTTATCAGGTAGGATAGGATAGGATAGGATAGGATAGGATAGGATAGGATAAACCTTTAATAGTCCCACAATGGGGAAATTACAGGTAGCATTAAAAGAGTACTTCAGTAAATTAGCATTACGCTCCTGCGATGTTGTCGGACTTCTGTAGTGACACTTTAAAAAAGGTGTTATGATGGATGCAGGAGAATCAGAGATATTGTTTTTATTTTATTTTATATGTATTGTTCTTTCTCATCAAAACCTGTCACACACGTTACCCAAAATGCAACTTGATAATTTGGGTGTTTTATGCTAATGTTGAGCTGCTATCCTAAAGCAGAGATGAGGCAGTTGGCTATTGAGGTCTGGTTAGCTCACTCTTGTCCACTCCTCCAGATTTCTTTCGTTGTTAAACTTGTAGAACTTGGAACCTGTAGTAACATGCAGTAGATATGTAGTAATACTCCCTAAGAACCATAAACACACTCTGATGTGTAAAATAGTTGTAGGTCTCCTTTAAGGGTTCAGTCCTGCTCCGAACAACCACACTCAAAGGCAGTACCAAAACCCTGCTTCATGCACATTTTAGGGCACAAATGTGCAGTGTGTAGCTGTCTGTGATTCCTCTGGATGGTCTCATCCACCGTGTTGCGTCATGCACCATCTCAGGGAATGACCGTAGGAAAAATGGATGATCTCATTTAAATCGTATGGTAACGATCTTTGCATTTGGTTGACATTGGAATAAGACATTCCCTGTTTAATTGAATCCAAATTGCATTTCTTCCTTGTTTAGGCATCTGGTCACTGTCACTTTTTTTTTTCTTTCAAGCAGTCAGGGTGAATGAAACGTGAAAAGACCCTGAAATGTTCCACAAACAAAGTTACCAGACTAACAGTTCACAGGGGACTAATGTGCTGCTTTTACAGCAGACCTGTAGACATCTGAACGCCTTGTTTTATCACTAGATGTTTCAAACAGTGCATGTACAGTACACAGAATTGTAAGGAACCCAGTCCCTACTGAATTACTGACACTGAATTTACAGCATTTAAATGTTTTTCTTTGTCTTTCCAGATTTATGTGGTTTGAACTCCCCTCTTTGCAGAAGGTAATTTGAAGTTGTTCAGTTTAAAAAAAAAATACAGTATCCCTATAGTTTTTATGTGTACACTCTTTCTCTATAAATTCTACAAATTCAGTTGTTTATTTTGGGATCTAAAATTTCAAGTCAAGTTGAAAACTCATCGCTCACACGGACTGGTAAAATTCAGACCCCAAAATTCAAAACGGAAAATTGAAACTTGAACTTGGTTCAAGTTCTGTCAGTCACATAAAGGGCTGGAAACCCTTGGAAATTTCTATCTTAATTTGTCAGTCTGAAAAGAAAATCATGTTTTTGGAAAAAAAAAAAAAAAATTCCTTCTGGGAACTCAAACCACATGAATCCACATAGATGATTTCCAAAGTAAAACATTTCAGTGCTATAAATTCAGTGGTATGAAAATATGTATGTTCAGCTGCATCGCAGATGGCAGCAGATTTATCGGTGTCCCCTGCAGTTACGTCGCTATTGCTGGTAATGCTCAGACTGTCATCTAAAGGAAGTTCACTCGCAAATCTGGAAAAAGGATGACAGGTTGTAAAACTTGCAAATTGCTAACATTTAGGTTACAGAATTATCTAGGTGAGTTATCATACACAAAATAAAACAGGATGGGAGAACTCAAGCAATGTGAGCAGAACTTATCAAACCTGATTGTAAACACAGGTAACCAGGTTCACAGCAATAACCAGTTACCTGTGTTTTCTGCTGATCTGTGATTTCTCCCCAACCCACTAACACATTCATTCTTAAACAGGTCAAATAAATCAGGTTTGTCAATAAATCAGGTTTCTCGAGCATCTGTGTTGACCAAGTTCCCTTGAACCTTTACATGGATTAAGAAAACGGTGTTTCCTGTGTATATGACATTTGATAAATTCAGTTACTGCAGAAAGTTATTCAGTCTCTCAAATGTATGTGAATGCGCTGATGTGGTTATCAGCACCATGCTCAAGTGTTTTTTTTCTAAAAGTCAATCTTTTCTGTATCAGGCACTTTCCCTTTCTAGACTTGAGAGGTGGCTTTGAAAGGTTTGAAGTGTGTAAGGTGCCGAGCACAGCACTCAGTCAGGTGTTATGAATTCCAATTCCAGTTTTCACTGTGGAAAAAAAGTCTCAAATGTGTGTGAAGGATAAAACTGAAAACCTTTGACAGCCTTCATTCAAGTCTACAGAGAGGTGTGTGTTTGATTCTCAGGCGATGTTTGGTGGCCTGTTGATTTTTGTTGCCATCACGATGTCTTCTGTTTTCTAATCAGACTTTTCACTCTTATATACATATATACTTAAATCTATCCTGCAGATAGCATTGAAATGATTGTCCTATCAAAAAGACTGACATTTAAAAAAATGTAGTAAATGTAGATGTAGAAGAACATGGTGGATCATTGAGTGGTAGAATAAAAAAAAAGAAAATTGCACCCAGCAGAACGAGCAGCACCTAGATCTAACCACATGAGGGCAGTGTTAATAAATGTATGAAGTGTGATGTGAGGTCCAGATGTGACTACTGGACCTGCGTGTTCAGATGCACACATAAGAAATCCATCTATCTTTGTAACACAATAATTAATATATGTTGAGAATATAAGGTTGTAAGGTTTTTTTTTTGTCTGTGTGTGTCTTGCATGTTGTGGGCGCAGTATCTGAGACAGCTCTGGCTGAGGTGGCTCTGAACATCCTGTGTCTGCTGATGAAGGAGCAGTGGAGCTGGCTGTGCACTGAAAACATTCAGAGGACCATCAGACTGCTGTTTGGGACCATTATTAACAGGTGACATACTACATTTATTGCCTAAAAAGAGAGAAATCCAACACGTGCTTAAAAGAAAATGTATTCAGATAAATCAACATGTTCTAAATGTAAGCATGTTATATTCCAGTGATAGCATGTTAGCGTGTATTGCTAATTTTAGATTGCTAACCCTCAGTCCGACTGCATTTCAGTCCACTAAGTTGCCTTTTACATGAGACGATACTGTTTCCCCCAGAAGAATTTGCATTTCAACAATGCTGCGCTCAGCTGTAAGGTCAGCTGCTCAGTAGCTGGTTGGTGGCAAACATGATAAATGAACTGTTAGTAGACTGTGAAAGAAACTCTTATATAATTGTCTTAAAGTTGTTTTCTTTCCTCCATTTGCCACCTACCTGTACCTTCCTGTATGGGATGTATAATCCTGCAGGTGTGACTGGGTCTGATCTGGGGTTTTCTCCCTGTCTGATGCATCCTGAAGGCCTCCACATAAAGGCATTCAGGAGATATCCTAATCAAATGCCCAAACCACCTTACATTCACTCAGTCCTTGCAATGTGAAGGAGCAGTGGTTCTACTTTTAGCTCCAAACAGTGCCAGTATAGTTGAAACTAACTAGTTCATACAGCATATTGCCTGGCCACGCGCCAGTAAAAGAGTTCATGTCTGTTACAAACAGCCATGATCAAAGGTGAGGTGGAAAGCCCGTCATCATGAAGAGGCAAGATGTGACGTCCATTTTAAAATGGGGATACTGATTCACATTTCAGGACAGTCTCCTCAAAGGTACTCCCAGTGATGCACTCAGCTGAGGGTTGGAACAGCGTCACCCTGACAGTCCAGTACAATGCCCTCATTACTGCTGATGATGCACCAATTCATTCATCAGCCTCCCGGTCCATCTTACCCTCACCTGTGACCAAGACACTGAGATGCTGAACCTCCAACTTAGTGTTATCCTTCATTACTATGATGTTTTTTTTAATATAACATGACAGAGACAAAACCTTACTTAGATACTATGCAGTACATGTTTGACACCTTTAATTAATCCACGGGGGAGGTTCCGTTCACACAGCTGACATACTCACTCTGGGAATTTCTCAATGCGACCACAGTTCTCCACTGTTGGCACACAGGAGCTTCTCAGTGCAAGTCGCCTTATATTTTTGGGTGCAGATCAGCTCCAGCAGAGATTTTAGTGCCTTGCTCATTTTGTATTTTTACGAGAGTTGTTGATGAAGTACAGGGCGAGGTGTTCGTTTTCATCCGCTGTCCCTATTCTTAGTTCCAGGTTATAAGCAGATACTGGTAACATTTTGAAACTGACCTGACTGATGCTGCCATAACAATGCAAATCGTTTTTATCTCCCTGAAACGAGGATTGCCTCCGAGTGACTCTGTCTTCTCAAAGAGCTTTTACAAGCTCTCTCTGTCCCAAATAAAGTGATGGAAACATAGAAGAGGGCCGCTGAGTCTGTATACTCAGCCAGGTCAGGACATGAAGACACGTGTTTCCTAGTGGAGATTCCACAGAGAGAGCTGTTTATGAGCCAGAGTGGGGGACTCTGGCTTATGTGCAGTCGTTAGTCAGGAGAGTTGATATTTTAGATGGAGGCTGAGTCCTTGCAGTGGTCCGTGTCTTATAAAATCAGGGGCATCACTTGCCATGCAGTGCACTTATTAACCACTTAACAGAAACATAAACAGTAAAGGAATATACTCTTTATCCGATTGGAATAACTTGCTCTCGCTTTTTGAATAGTATGAGGGCTTTTCACTACTGCATGTGTTGTAAAATATACGAGCGTACATGCATGCCTGCACTCTTTGGTCCTCAAGAGAATGCCTGACATCAACTCCGCAAACATTTGTCACAGTTAGGTATAGCTCCCGGTGCCAGTAAACTGAACATGCAGACAATGTTCTCAGGTTCTAGTGTTTGTGGTGTTAGTGCTGTGACCTCACGTTCCCTGGGGTGTTAGTATGAGAATATCATTGCTTCACATTGATACTGGGTCCTCTATTTTAAGAAGTTCCACTGGCCAAGAATGAAAGGCCTTGTACTTTTGTTTAGCCTCAGCTATATCAGGCAGCAGTCTGTCAACATTGCAGTGACAGCTCTCAGTGTGGCAGGTATCTCCTCTCATCAACTGGTTTCTCTGTGCAGAGGAGACAAGATGCTGTGAACTGCTGTTGATGGAAACACCACATGTTGTGTTACTAAAATAGTGCTGTTCATTTATAGTTATTAAACAGAGCTGGAAACCAAAGCAAACTGGTATAAAGATGATAAAAACATCAATAAGTGAAATGTACAATAAAAAAAAAAAAAATCCAAGCCTGGATTAAAGTGTTGCATAAAAGTAAAATGCAAAAATAATGCAGCAATAGCTTACATTAAAAAAAATTAAATTACATAAAAGTCTTATATAAAAGCCACTCTGCTAAAAGGAAAAAGTGATTAAAGAATTATGTGAATGATAGTTCCAATTGTTAGCATATGTCAGGGTGTTTTAAAGCGTCCAGGCCACAACCTTTGGGCTTTAGCCAGTATTTACTGATGGTTACCAGAACCATGCCTGAGTATTTCTGGATGCACTCCATCTCATTAAGAGATACAAAAGACAAAGATGGAGCAATTTTAGTGTCCGTTCTTGGCTAAGGCTTAAATCAAGCTAGCAGCATGGCTTTAGGACGAATCCCAGTGACTTTGGTGATTCCCTGTCTTTTCATCTAGCGCCACCAGCAGGTGGAATTTTTGGGGGTTTCAGATTGAAATCTTGGCACCTATTAGATGAATTGTGCCACCAAGTTTAAACTTTTTCTGATACTTGGCGCGGCTTTAGACTCGTAGTCTCTTAATATTGAAATTGAATGAAATCACAAAAAGTAAAGCAGACTAAACTTAAATTAACTGTGATTTATACAGCTTTTTGCCAGTTGTAGCTCATTGGTTTTTTTTTTACAGCTCCTACATAAAGTATGTGTCTGCTGTATGCATGAATAGCCAGTTGTTTCCCAAGTGTTCAGCTGGTGGTGATTCCAGCTAACTCACTGGTTAAACTAACATGAGTTAAAACTTAGAACTAACCCAAAGCTCAGCCACCTTATTTATTTTTTTTTTATTAAGTGGTCATGGTATACTGCAGGCTTGATAATGAACTCAGTGGAGGAAAGGGCTGATTGTATATTATTACCACTGGTTACTGACATCTGTACCTCCCATAGTTTTCAACACATATTAAATACACTGGAGAAATATAAAGCCGCTGTAAGATGCCACAGTGGTCACAGTTTCTATCAGTTTTACTCATTAATAAACTCATCCACAGACTTACCTAAAAATCTCACAGGGAGCATTTTTTTAAGTGGGACTGACAAGATATGTCAAGTGCTGTGAAGGTTTTTATACAATCTGACAGCTGTTAGTGGGAGGCAAATAGAAGCTGAAGGCAGCAGAAACCTTATCCACACCAGCCCACAGCTGTAGTGCATACACATATGTCAGAATTTAATTTGGAATTGCAAGTGGATAGAGAAAGTGTGTGTTTCTGTCTGAGCGATGAAACCAGGACCCGTCTCTCCGGGTCGCCAAATCTGCGCCTGTGAGTGTGTGACAGATCTGGCTGGAAATGCCGGCTCTCTGCTCCTATAAATGGGGTCCAAGGCGAGGCTCTGGTTTGGGAGATGTCTGATTTTTATGGACTGGAAAGTGGGACAGTTTAAGATGAATATAGTCTCTTTCTCTTAGACAGCAGTCTGGACGGAAAATCCAGCTGGAGCCAGATTGTTGTCAGTGTCTAGATGTACTGTAGATGTAGTAGAGTGCAGCCACTTTGTGTCAACATCACAGGCATTTGTAGGGATACACAATGTTCTGTTGCGTTAAATGTGTCCGTAAACATAATACTTCCTGCATTTGCCAAATAAAATGGCGAGTGAACAGTTGGTGATCGTCTTGAGGGAAACATCCATTAATAGAATTGAAAGTGTGCTGATGCATATGTCAGCCTTTAAATGTGTGTGTGTGTCTACTTCATAAACACATGCATGGGAGTGTTGAGGTGATCCTGCCCTTGAACACAATGAAATATGCACTCTGCACTTGTTTACATGCTCTGGACAACGCTGGCTGCAGCCATGCGATGTCGAAACTGGGTCAGTGGCAGTGATGATACAATATAATGATTGTAATTAAGTTGTTCATATTTTCTTGGCAGGCTGTTGTGCCACATGGTCATTAACATGTTGTAAGTGTGATGTATTCCCCCCTGCGTGTCCAGGGTACACATCATGTCTGCACGGGTGCTATTTGTCAGTGCACCTGTACGACCGTGGTGATGCTTAGCAGTCCTTTCCTGTTCTGCCCGTGGGCTGCTTGTTGGTCTGCAGGGCTTCCTTACTGGTTTGTTTTATTTCACCAGACTCTATGTGGCACGTCTGCTCTGCCAGTCTTCAGCTGCACCTGTCACACAGTGACATGATCCTTTATTTTTACTCCCTAAAATGGCATATTAACGCTCCCATAAACAATTCAGTTCACAGCTTGATGATGGAGGTGAGGATAAAGGGGGAGTATGGAGGCTTTAAAGCTTGTCAACAGTTGTCGTAGAGAACGCTCTCACTCTCTCAATCATTTTCTTTTGCTCTCGCTGTCTCTGCTTCTGCTACACTGTTAATTAATACCCAGGCATCTCCATCTGACATCCAGTGGCCTGCTTTGGTTTCACTGGTGGTGAACAACAAGTTGTTTGGCTTTCGGGGGAAAGTGGTTTCTGTCTCACTGCTGTGCTGTTTCGCCTGTGACCGCATTGTGGTGTTTGGAGGGAACCCTGAAGATGTGGTCACAACTCTAACATTAACAAAATATATAACTCTGGCTTTTCTAAGTGTTTTATTCACCTTGAGTGCACTTGCATACTATTTCGTAATTTGTTTTGCAGTTTTACGAGCTGGCAGCTTGCCTTTGCATTGGCACATTTTCTCAAGAATGGGCTGGTGGCACTGAGGCATGCTGCATCCAAGATCCACATTTCTGAATGGTAATCTGGTTATTACAGTCATTCCCCAATTCAGTGCTTTTCACATGTTCATGTAGATGAAATTGTGAAGAACATGTCATCAGACACAGCTCGTATGAAAAGATGTAGTCATGTAGGAATTTGCGGATGAAAAAAACATTCTGTTTAAGGTGCTTTCAGACAACAAGCCGTTGCCACGGCTTCAGCAATTCAATGTAAACACTGTCTCGTTGAGGGCGCGGTGGTGGCGGCGGCGGCGGCAGGGAGAGGGAGGCCAGTTTCCGCTCCCTTGAACACATATAGCTCTTTACTTCTGCATTTGGAATTAATGATGGTTCGACGTCTTCAACTTGACCATGAAACCACAAATACCAGGGGAAAATGATACAGGAGCTGGTCTTACTGGTATCTGAGTTGCCTGATTCTGGAAGAACGGGAAGAAAGGAAGAACAGGGGAGACAGGATCTTCCTCAGTGTTTAACAGCTTGTTGGTCAAAGATCCATTTAATGCAGGTGTAAGAAATTGTCAGAGAAATTAAAGATGCACTATTATATAATTAGATACCTGTAGTTTTTCAGTTGTTGAAACTTTGTAATTGGAGAAGGTCATTACATAGATGCACTTTGATCTTCTATCACCAAATGTGTCAAGAAGAAAACAGCAGTTATTTTCAGATTTAATGTTTCGGGTTTCCTGTCATTGGCAGGCCATCCTAGCCCGTTATACCTCTTTGAGGACCAGCAGTACAGTTCAGGCACAGCTTAGGGCTTCAGCTCGCTCCATGCTGGTGTCAGCTGCTGAGCAGATCCATATGTAGTGATGTTTACCCATGTCAAATGGGTCATTTGCCTGGTATTCTGCTGTAGGCTGGCCACCATGTCCTCCAGAGAGAGAGACTCTTTGGTCTAAAATTACTCCACAGATATGAATAAGTATTAGCAGTAAATGAGATTAGCAATATGTGTCTGGCTTTGAAGATAAGATTATCTTTAGTTGTTGTGAGTTTAGAAGCTGTTGTTCTAAAATGTGTTCTTGTGGACATAGTATTTATTTTGTTTGGTGTCTCTGCCTGACTTTACGAGTGTCACCATTCATTTTTCATTTTGTCTTAACATAACAGAAGACCTCATGCCTCGTTACTGTGTGAAGGCCTAATGATTCTCTGTGACAGTGATGTGAGGAATCCAGGGACCTCTTAGGATCGAACTGCTCTAAATGATTGGACCCAAAACAGAGATCCCTCCTCAGTTCAGGAGGATTTGACACATCTGGTTGTTTTCACAGAGAGGAGGTGATATCAGAGTCTTGTGCTGTTTCTTCTGGTCTGGTGCTGCGCCTTGACATATGAGTCCTGGGGCCAGACATGAGGTGCAAACAGAGGACCCAGCTTGGAAGCTCCAAGCTTCTTTTGTCAGCAGGAATTCACTCTGAGGCTGAGTGCGCTGGTGGTCAGACGGCAGAGCCGTACATGACAGATGTGGCATTGGTGCGAAGAAGAGGAGGGAGTGTTGGATGGAAAAGATGCTTGTTACATAATGGTGCAAGCTATCTATCAGCCTCCATAGAGTGGGGGAGGTGTGACATCCCTGGACAGGCTGTTCCTAAGATGAGACAAATTCAGACGCACCCCTCAAAGTGGGATCAGGCTGTCTGAGTAGCTTATATCTTGCCCTGTGTTTCAGTTGGAAGTTTTCCTCCTGCCATGTCTCTATCATGTTTGCTCAGGGCATTATTCCTTTTTTACATCTGCAGACGTTTCTGAACTATAAATACTGTCTTCTATTACAGGCTAATAGAAGTCAGCAGCTACTTTCATATTCCTACAGGCCTATGTAATCGTCTCAAGGGGACATTATAGGTCAAATACCAAGGTCACTTCTTGTGAAGGTTATGAAACACACTTATCCCCTCAGCCCCAGTGGGCCATCGGTAAAGCTTCCAGCCTCTGTGTCCATTTATCCTTATTTAGTGTTAGTGTGAGTTGTAGTGACATCAAAATCCTCCCTCGGCAGGACATGAAAGATAATATGCGTCATTATTGTCCACACACTTGATAAAGTTAGATGGAGGACAAGTGTGGCGTGCTGAAATCGCTGTTGAGATGTTTGCAGAGTGAACTCGATAAGTGATAAACACGGCGTCTTAAATAAGGACAGTAGCAGGATGAAGTCATGTAGTGACCCTTTGGCCTCTTCACATTTCTGGTGTCTGTTTTCATCACTCACCTGAGCCTGGATGTGGCTCCACAGTTCGTGGTTCGTCTTCTGTCTCTAGAGACATACTTGTGCAATGACACTGCGTCTGTCGAAAACTGGCCCGTAGGCTTATTTTAGCTCAAACGTGGCGTGGTTATACTCGTCTGTGTTTACCATAAATGGTAACTAAAATAAATCCTAGTGGAGTCCAATGTGTACATAGTTTTAGGCCAGCTCAGCTGATGTTTTACATTTAGTTGAATTGTCTTGCATCACAGATTATTGTTTTCCTGCCAAGTATTCAAAGCACCTCCCCTTTATCTTGATCGTCGTTGATTGTGTAAGGTTGACTGTTAGAGCTGAGCTCAATATTTATGCAGTTAATCAGTTCATTCAAACCCTTGAGCCCTTGTGAAAGTAACTGGCCTTTGTCTTACCGCTCGTAATGAGTATATTTATTGAGGCAAAAAGTACACAGTGTGTTTTCCAGAGGATTCAAGGGACACAAGGTGCTAACTGAGGTCCACTGAATGAAGGGTGCCCGCTTTAGCAACCTATGCTAACCCTCAGCACGTCATGTACTGACGTTCAAGCTTTGGTGTTGTTTCCCCAAGTAAGCCCCTAAACAGTTTTATCTGCTTTTGAAAAATGGAAAAATATACACATTATCCGAAGTATCATTGTAATTTATATTTCCTCACCCGAAAAGTGGCAAAAATTCAAATTTCAGTTTGACTTTAAAATGTGAAAAGATTTTTGTTGAACAATAATATTTCCACTAAACTTGGTCAGTCATTTCACTGGTTGCCATTCAGCCTGAGTCAGTTTGCATATTGCGTTCTTATAGTTTCAGTCCAATTTATATTTACTGGTATGAATAAAGAGCCAGGCCGATGTAATATGTGGAGCCGTGTTCTGTCTCTAACTCTCAGGAATCTTCCTTTGAGCTCATATTGGGCTGGCACTGCCTACTCTCCACCCCTGCTGCCTGTGTACCTTTGGAAACTCAAGTGCAATGCTTGAGGGGATTTTCCTCTTAGGACTATAGTATGTCACCTGCACTGTAAACGTCTCTTTCCTGGCAAGCCCAGCAGAGGAGTTGGAGTAATCAGTAGCAGAGAGAATAGCTGGCGAGGCCCCTGTGTTCCTTCGTGTGAGCAGCGAGTTTTTCACCCAGGCAATCTTGAGTCAGCTACAATCATCTCCTGCTTGTGTACAGCTCTGCTAAATCAGCCAACATCTACAAGAAGTTTGTAAAAATTAGCAGGTTGACAGTGACATACACATATTTGGTATACTTCTCCTAATGCGAGCCGCACGTTTGTACCAGTGTGACTTTAATAATACAGTTACACTACCTGCTTTGTTTGTTTTAAGCCACATTAAGCCCACAGGCAGAGAGCAGAACATTGGTTGGCTCTCCTCATGCCTGAAGAACATCTCTTTGACAGGGCTGTTGGCTTTCATGGTTGCAATAATGTTGTACAGTCTAAGACTCAACCAGACCACAATCTCTCATATAGAATTACCTGGCATTTGTCAGTTTCAGTTGGTTTAAAGCATTCTGCTCTGTGTGTGTGTGTGTGTGTTGGTGTTTGCATACACTAACCTATCTCAGTGATTGTCTTGTGTGTTAAGTGTGTCACTTTGGGTATTAGCGTGATATGAATAGAAACCAAGACGGCGTTAATGTCGATCTCTGTGGGCCACACGTGAGTAAATTGCAGCTCAGGGTTATAACGTCACATGTCTGCTTGTTGACCAGCCACGGGGAACGAGACACCGCGAGGGGTCCCAGTAAAACTAGGCCGGGCACGTACGTACACCAAACAACAGAGCTGACCTTAGACAGCAGGGCAGGCGGCTGTAAAGCAGCACCGTGGCCCGAATGGAGGTGGTGATAGGACGAGCCCTGAGCCTGTGGGCTACACTGAGGTGTACGCCTCACTGGGATCAGACACATCACACACTGAGGCAAAAATAACTGTCCTCATCACTCACATCTGTGAACCACACAGACTGGAAGTCTGGTTGGTATCTTTCTGCTTCCACTGGTGTGTGTGTGGAGACGGGCTGTACAGTGTAGGCTGTTACATGATGATGATGACACCTCTGTCATTGTGTTTGCCTTCTTCCCCCTGAAGTTGAGGTGTAGTGATCTCATCATGCCTTGTGAGGCTGTTTGTGAGCTGTCTCCTTTCTCTGCGGCTGTTTGGCTGAAGTTACGCTCACCAGCTCACTCACGCTTTTGTACAATGCATTGTGTAATATTTTAAATGTTTCGCTGTCCTATAATGAACCTTCAAATTCTCATCGGTTTAGAGGAAAATATTAAAGAAATATTAGAAATATTAAAACCCCTGAAAACTTTCCAAACTGAACTATTTCTCCATACCGTAACAGTTAAAGTTAAAGAAAAAATGCCATCACATGTTATTCATTAAAGGTTTTAACACCTGCAGCTAATCTGCTTCATGAAGACTTTAATTGACGGTGGCCTGGCAGCATAAGCAAACAAACACACAACCGTCAGCGCATTTTGATTACGATGTTGCTAAACTCTGATTGGTGCATGGGCGTACCTGACTTCACCTTTTTCTCACTGAGTCTGCCCCTCAGCGGAAAGGGCCAGGGAGAAAAAGAGGAATGTGCTTGGTCCACGAGCACAAGCAGAAATGACAGACGCTTATTCTGCAACACAACCAGTGACCTGAGATTTAAGTGGAATGCCCAAATAAACTTTACTTATGGGTAACATGTTGCTTAATCACGACAATTTGATTTAGTAAACACCATCTTGCTAATATATCCATATGTAGTGCATTGGTGTATGTGCAGTAAACAGGTATAGTGTTAATCTTAGAAGTCTCTCCTTCTGTCTATGACCACGACTGTTCTGAGTCAGGGTTGGCTGTGAACGTTGGACAATTAGCACTTCATCGTATTGACCGACCTCTAATTTTATCTCTGCTTCTCAGTCTGAACACAGCTGCTTTTGGTGAACGCCTGGCACTGACTTCTAGCTCAACAGAGCTTCTCGTAAAAGCAACAATGTACTATAACTGGAATGTGCTATAATTTTTAGATCCGTATCGTTGATGTTAGATATATGTATCAAGGCCCACCACCACCACGATTAATCATCAGTTAATCGTTGTGCTGGTGCTCAGTCACGTTAGGATTCGCACTCAAACTTGAGTGCGAATCTGCTTGAACGGGCCTTTTGGGAGCAATCCTTCAGCTTTGACACTTCCATTTGGACAGGATTTAATTCTGGAAAGCAGAATGGATTATTTTTAATAATGTGTGTGCTGTTTAGAGATTTTAATCCTCTCAGGGCTGCGTGTGTCTGATATTTTCCCCTCTATATCTGTATCATTTACAGTGCCAAATATCTAGTGTTTTTTTGGCACATACAAGTGCTGTTAGAACCGACGAGGGTCAAGCAATTTTTTCCACTGGATATCATGTATTACTAGCCACATCTTGTAATCTGGCAAAGCATAAGATGCAGTCAAAATGCTGTCAATGCCGTGGCTCTAAAACGATGAGGAGCATGGTAAACATATATCTCACCTAACTCCCCGGAATATGAATCTAAGCCACATGAAGCTGCACAACTTTTCTTGCTAACGAACTTCTTTTTCACGAAACATGCAACATTTTAACAGTAAAATTGAATTGAAATGCATTTCTAGCAAAACAAAAACATGACAGTAAAGTTACATAACTTGCTAACACAAGGAAGAAAACATGAATGCTATTAGTCCTTTTTTAGACTGGGGTAGTGCTGCACTTTAGCCTCTTGTGGCTGAAATGAGTATTACAACAACAAACACAGAAAAATCTTGGAAAAAAACAAAATAAAACTTTTTCCCAACCTTAAAAAGGTTATCTTGACAAAACCTTTTTTCCCCACCTGTTCATAGTCATAAGCTCATAAAGTTATCAAAAGAACAGTTTAGATTAGATGTCGAAAATTCTTTTTCTCACTCGCTTTATGTAAATCATGGCTTATTCAGTAAGTCTGTTTTCATTGTTGCATTTAGCTTTTATCGATACACCAGCTTGTCCTCACAGCCAACGGAAAAACCTTTATGCAGTATTTTGGGATTTTTCAAATTGTCAAAACAAATTGTGTTTCCTTTAAGTTTTTTTTTTCTCACCAACACCAGTGGCACAGAGTGAATTCACAGAGTTCTATGTGTTCATCCCGTTTATTCTCTCATGTTTCCACATGTTGAGCAATGAAAAGAGGTCTGACGTTTTTATGGGCAGGGGTGTACTGTACTCAAGAGAACCTGCCTGCAGCTAAAATATATGGAGGTCGTGTAACAGACAGACTAGTCTATTTGAGTGGTGATATACTTACTTACTACCACAGCCATCAAAAATGTGTTTATTTGCTGTTTTTGACTCCACATCCTGTCTCTGTGCGTCAGTCTGTCCTATTTCAGATCCTGAAGAGTTTCTCCCTGAACCTCCAGTGTGCACAGTGTGAGGGGAAGCATGCCTGAATAAATGTCATGGGCTCCAGTAAAAACTGATGCTGGTCATTACTGTGAGATAAAACAGGCAGGGAGTCTATTGTCCAACAACAAGTTCTGTCAGTCTGTCATGTTACGGGTTGTGATGTGTGTACCAATCTGACTCTGTGGTCACATTAATGCAGAATTTTGGTGCCAAATGTTAAAGTGGAATGAGGAAAGAGTTGTGCAGATTTCTGAATAAGCAGTGGTAAACTGTTGTGTGTTTGCACTGGACAGGGCGGTCTGACATTTTGTTTCGAGTGAATACACATTAGGTTCAGTGCTCTATAGCATTTTAATGAACCTGAAATCCAGTCCAAATAAAACTAAATCTCAGAGATCTGTAATCAGTTTTGAGTTGACTGCAGAAGCCGACTTGACATTCACACTGACATAACAGCTTCAGCCTGCTCACTTTCACTAACTGTCTTTCTTTTTTTTTTTCCATAAGCTACTTGCTTGAAATACTGGAGGTGCAGATGCAGTCCTATGACTGCGCTTGAAAAGTCAAAAACATGTCCTTAACCAGCCACTTTTTGTTGTACTCCATGGAAAATGTCACAAGGTCAAGGAAGGATGTGAAGGAGAGTTCATAAGCAACTGCAGTGCTAAGAGAATACGGATGTTATTGATGTGGACTGGCTTTAAATGTCACTGCTGTAAGGAATTGTAGGACAGCATTATCTCCTTTTCTTTTGCAAAGAGTGATCCAGTGTAACTTGTGCTAAAGGAGATAAGAAAGGAGGGACTGAAGCTCCTCTTCCTCAGGGTTTAGATAGTTCAACCAGTTCTTATCATGGCTGACACTTAGATACTTCCCGGTTATTTCACTCATTTAGCAAAAAGACTTTTTGAATGCTTAAAATCTGGATGGGATGAACATAAATGTTAACCAGGAGTTGATCCTGAAATTGTCATTATGTGATAAGTTAGATCATTTCTTTAGGGTTTCCACTCCAATGTTTTTGTTGAACCACAAAAACAGCACGGTTCACTTGCGGTCATAGAGTGGCATTACAGAGTGATGTTTCATTTCACTGACAAATGATCTTTGGCTGAGCACAGACAACAGCCAAGTGTCATTTTGTCTGTTATGAATTAATTTTAATTAGCAACAGCTGAAAAAGATTTGATAAGAGATTTGTTGGTGTCAGAGCTTTAACAAATCCTGATATGCTGCCAGCCAGGAACTGGAGCCAAAGTGGAACTGATCTTATGTTGAAATCTGTTTCCCCTTTGAATAATGTTTCCCAGTGTATGTCCCGGAGCGCCTCCCTCCATGGTTGGAGGTAGGGTTTAATTTAGGCTAAGGTTAGTTAAGGTTAGGTGTTGCAGAGATAACTGGTCGAGGTTAAGGTTGAGTTGAGGGTTAAACCTCACAAAAGTCAACTGGTTGAGTCAGAGCTAAGGTTTTGATTCAGGTGAAAGACGTTCAACACAACACTGACTTAGAAATGTGCCCAAATTGTGTTCATGGTGTGAATATTAACTTAACATGATATCACAGATTTCCCCAGCAGCTATCAGGCATCCTGTCATTTACTGTGGTGTTATTTGAGATGCAGGTTATTGGTGTGTCCTGAATGGTGCTGTACAACTTTGCCAAGCCACAGAGAAACTGATATAAAGCACGTGTTCTCCTTTAATGACACTGCCCACATTGGCATGATGTTGCTGATATGAGGCTCACTTACAGTAGATGCTGCCAGTAGGGTGACGTCGGTGCACATATAAAAACCTGAAAACCATGAAACCATGAGCATTTTGAACAGTCTGTCTGCTGGGTGCCTTCAGTTACATCAGATCCCAGACCAGACAGTGTGAGCATGTCAGTTCAATCTGAAGTGTAAAGCTAGATGGAGAAGTTCTGTTTTGTGTCTGGGAAACACTGCTACAGTATTTTTATTTGCTGATGGTTGTCCTTCTTTGTTAAGCAGTAGTAGCTGGACAGGGCAGTCCTGCTGTCACTTTTGTGGTGTTTGTTATTTTTCTTTATCACAGCGGAAGACACTGTGGAATGGAAATATTGTGAATTTAGTAGGTAGCTATAAGTGCTAACAGTGTTGTGGTTTTTCAGACTCAGGCTGTAAAGATTTGGTTGTGCGTCTGTTATTCTGAAATACCCAGTAGAACATTGTGCACTGACTCTTCAATAAGTCTTATATCCTGATTTTCAGTATTACTTTTAGTGCATCATCAGTCATTTTCAATACAAAACATCTCTTGATTTCAGACAGAAATAGACTAAAGGGGGCTTCTCATTTCGAGCTGATTTTGGTAGTTAACGTTCACCTCATGAGTTGGTAGAATAAGTTTAGTTAAAGTTAAAATGAATCAGCTCATTTATCATAAATGAGCTGCAAAAGTGTATGTGCTTGTAAATGACAACTTTATGTTCTGTACAAAATTCCTCTTTTAGATATAGGCCTTTATTTGTTTTGTCTGACTGGTAGTTCAAAAGTCGTATTTTGTTTGCTGTTACATAAGACAAAGAAGAAACAGCAAATCCTATTTCACTATTCAGAAGCTATAGCATTTTTTTTTTTTTTGAAAAACAGCTGAACTAATTTTGACTAAAACTTTGGCGTTATGAGGGACCGACCAGTGGATGGTTTATTATTGATTACGCATGTTCTTCCTCTGCAGTTGTACAGCGTGAAGAATCAAAAATACCATCAGTGTTAAGAATTTGGCTTCTCTTGCACTATTATAAAATACCATGGGATGAAAATATGCAAACTAGTGGAAAACTAGTGGAAAAAATGGTGGCTGGCACAGCTTGTCCATCCATAGCTTCTCTGAGTGCAGTTCAGCAGAGTGGTAACTGGCCATAACAAGCTAATGAAATAACTTCATTAGGGCCCACATGAAGTGAACAAACATTAAGCAGAACATTAAGCCCTGAGGGAGGTCCCTGGTTCTATTTAACTCAGCTCTGAGGTTTTGAACATTATTGCGTAACAGCATCTGCATGGTGTTAAACATTTTAGGGTGTCTGCAAGTCCTGGAAAACTCTTACAGGATCTGAACAGACCTTGAGGCTGTGAATGGTCTTGAACACCATGATTTTGCATATAATTAGTTGCTTTGTCGTCATTGAGACTTGCAGGTATCACCGACATCTTAACAGAATTGACCTGTGCAATGCTTGAAGGCTTGAGCTGCCCTGATGTTGTTTTTAGCTTTTACTTTGTGCTTTAAATAACCTCCTCGTGGCAAATGGCTGTGTTTCCAACCCTCAGAGGGTAAATCTTGGTGGGAAAAAAGGTCAGGTCAGAACCAGAGGGTCAGAGTCTCCCAGCTACACGTAGTCTATTGAATTTACTCATCACAAGACCTTAAATCCAACAGTTATGTGGAATACTTCAGGGAAATGAGCCCAGTTTGAGATCACCTCCAATGTGAGACTGTGCTAGGCTGGTCTCCTCTGCTGCACCTTGGGTTTCAAATCCTTGTGGGAATGCAGTGAGGCGTGGGTTACATTTAAAAGGATTGGCTGGTCTGAGGACAAGATCAGTCAGTACTTGTCAGGTCAGGCATGATGAAAAGGTCACAACTCAATGAACTTACTGACTGATTTGTGAGACCTTAAAGTCCGTAGGTTAACCAGCTATACTTTTATGTGGAGGGTGTTTCAGTCCACCCACATCTAAAGAACACTACATACTCGGGTGGTGGTAGAAATCACAGGTATCTCAAAACTTGAATATTAGGAGACCATAGTATTCTACCCTAAACTAAACTGTGGTGCTAACTGTTAACAACTGTTATGTGTTTGTAAAATTCAGATGGCTGGATGTGAGTGTAGCCAACCTGACGTGCAAAAGGTACTGGGTGGTGTACCTGCAGGTCATCCAGGAGGCCGTATGGCCAGGTGGAGCTCTGCCTACGTCCCCTCGACTTGAGCGCAGCCAGCAGCAGAAGGACACCACCAAGCAAGAGGCCTTGCACTGTCTGATGAGAATCCTACCGGGTACCTATACACATAGTAATCTTTATGTGTTTATGAAAAAAAAAAAAAAAATCTGTATAAGCTGTTTTACAACATCAGAATAAACCAGTATTAGCCTTAAATTTCCAGCATCAGTCGGGCCCTGCTATAAATTGGTAAGTTGGTCAAAGGTAAATGAGTGTCTCATCTTACAGTTACACACACAACAAACAGACAGGTGCACAATGGTACATGATTCTCCGTATCTTTGTGTTTTTCCAGATCTGGTCTCAGAAATGCTGGGCTCAGATAAGTACAAACTCAGCTGGCAGACTGCACTGGACTCACTTCAAGACCCCTACATTAACAGGTGAACATACTATATACCATACAGAACGGGAAGAAAAATTGCTAGGCTCTCAAGTTACACTTTTCTTCTCAAATTCATAACTTAGTCAAAACAGACATGATACATTTCTAGAATCAGCGTTACGTGACAGAAACAGTGGTGTCACTGGTTCCCAGCACCGAGAGATGATGATGATGATGATGATCCTCTTAAATCTGCCTGCGTGCTTTGTATACTCAGATGCAACCGCTTTGTTTGCTGATGGAGGCGCTGGCTCGTGTTAACAAGCAGGTGTATCTAATCAAGTGGCCGGGGAGAGTATGAGCTCACTTGCACACACACAGACAGAAACACACTCACCTGGAATCGTCCAGTGTGGACTAATTTCTCCTCTAAACAACAGGCTGTTGACTAAACAACAGTTTAAGAAGTCGAAAAAGGTTTACAGATGTAGGAAAAAAAAAAACCTGACTGACTCTAACCGAGGGTGGAGGAGCCCTTCACCACTTACTGAATTTGTCCGGGCAGACAGCTCTACTGAAGGTCTCACTGGTTTCAGACTCGTTCCGTTTGATAATGACGTCTGTCGTAGTCCAACGGACACAGTTCAACTGTGTTTGAACCTCATGACTTAATTTGAGCTCTGCCATGGACTGTGAACTCTTACACATTTAATCCATGTAGACAGGTACAGTGTGTGCCTTTCTAAATTGTATCCTGTGGTGTGAATTTGTCCCCCTGTGGGCTTGTTGTTGCACATGAGGTTAGTTGTACTGAAATCTCAGGGATGATCAGATCAAACACGATGTGACCAAGCTTTATTTAGGCCAGTTTTTCACCCTGGGTTTGTTTGTCTGAGTCTTAGTTTGGACTCTGAGCTCACCGCCCTCTCTGGAAGAGGCCAGCTCTGCGTCCTCATTTGCTAACTGTTGATCATTTGTTTTAATTTAGTGTGACGCTTAAATCTCCACTCTGTAAACACTGATGTTATAATGCGAACGGCTCCTGATGATGAAAGCATCAAGTCAAGGTTTTCAGTAGTTTCATTCTGTAAAAAGCAACATATGTGTAGTCAGCTACAGCCTGAAATAACTTAAACGTCCTCCGTATAGAAAGACATTGACACAAATGAAAATAAGCTGGTTTTTCATTACAAAACCCAAAGGGGCCTCACATGAGCTACGTTATCATAGCATATCCTCACCAGGTCTCATTCAAATTAAGTCACTAAAGAAACTCTGCTGGTCCTGTTTTCTTAGACACCTGGTTTACTGTATATTTGACCTTTTGCTGGAGTTCCTGCTTCCTGAATTACCTGAGGACGACTTCCAGAGGAGCCTGCTGCAGACCCTGTGTAAAAACCCAGAGAAGTTGCTGGGGTGAGGAGACAAGCCAACAGGAAGACCCGCAAATCCAGCACTGATTTTATTCATCCTAACATCATCACTCATCACTGAATTTGCAGAGAAGCAGAGTGAGAGCGAGGCTGCTCCTGTTCTACTAATGTTCCTCAGTGAGAGTGGAAGTGAACGTGTCTGGATGAGACTGAATGTTCTCTGTCCCCACTTTAAACTCCTGAGGTCAGTCAGTAATTATGTGCTGATGTATTGATATATGAGGTTCGTGATCATGGTGTCCTGTATACACACACTTAAACACACACTACATTTGAAGCAGCTTTAATTATGTGAGAGCACCTGGTTTGTGTTTGAGCTCATGTGTCTGACGTGCAGCGCAGTTCTAAACATGTGGCAAACCGTCATCCGCTGTCCACATTCAGCCTCTTCCTGCCTGCTAAACCCCCCAGCTTTGGCTAAACTCTCTTCAGATGGGTTTCACACACTGTCCTCATCCCTTCCCACAGTCTCTGGGTAGAAGTCCTCACACCTGTTGCTCTAAACTGGAAAAGCAGGATTTGCTTTTTCCCCCAACTTAAATCTCAAAACACTCTATAGGGATTTAGAGTCACTGATTTTTTTTTCATTCCAGTTGGTGGAAACAGTCTGGGTGTGTGGTTTGTCCAGTCAGGTTTCACTTAGTCTTCAGGTGTGTCCACAAAGCCCACGTCGGCCTGTTGCCTGATCAGCAGTGACGCAGTGAGATCTTCCTCCTCACCTGATTGTCACAGATTGAATCACCTGCCTCAACTTTTCCCAGTATTTATAAGATTTTCCTTCCTTCCTGTCATTACAGTCACCAATAACTAGATTTCATATTCTATGACACTGTGTTGAGCCAGTGTATAAATTCAGTCCTTTGTCCCCAGAACTGTCTTCAGTTTTACTTCAGTCGCCTTAGAAACCATCTGAAGAGAGGTTTAGTGGTGTAACCACACAGTCTGCTGTCACTTTAAACGTATAGGTGAAGGTTTCTGTACTTTTGAAATTTGCCTTAATATCTTACTGCCTTATTGGACGGTGGTAACACAACAATCAGAACTTCTTTCCCAGCTGGATAAAGACACAGAAACTGTTGTAGTTTACTGAAAAATTCATCCAAAGTATTTTACAACTCAGATCATTATTCATATCTCTATCTCAGACATGTGTGACCCTTACGTCACCACACTGTCTTAAAATACTGGCTAGCTGCTTTTCACTTGAAGCTGGCCGGAGTGATGATGTTGTGTAGAGTAAATCAGTCTCTGGCTGCACTTTAATGGTCCAAAATGTTCTGACTATTCCATTTAGTGAAGTTGCATACTTCTGTGTTTTATTTTTAGGAGTATAGAGTCATCTCCAAAAGGATTATATTGAGATAAAGATACGCAGTATTTTCTCATTTAAGATAAATCATGTGTGGTTCTGTTTCATTCCATCTTGTGAGTGAAAGAAAAAAAAAAGTCAGATTTTTCATGTTACTATCATTCCAGTGTTTTTGCACTTTCACCATGGTTTAGTGGTCTCATCCTTCTTTTAAATCCCTTTTTTCTTTCCAATGTGTTAACTTGTGATTCAGTCTATTTATTAACCTATTTATTTGCTTGAAATGCTAATGAATGAAATGCTGATGACTTATTGTGAATTCCAACCACGAAAGGAGGAGTGAGGTGAGAAAGTGCTTTTCCCTGGATTTTGCCTTACGAGGTGACCTGATGAAGCAGTGGTGTAGTCGGTGTAACCACAGACCCTGACTAGCACCCAGTTCCAGTTCTCTGTAGTGAAACCGCTGACGCTTTTCATTTTATTGTGTCAGATTGTGCTGAATGTTGAAGCTGTTACAGTTCTAATGGTGTAATGGAGGATTGTATTTTATTCTGATGAAGGAATTCCTCTTATGTTGTTATGCTAAATCTGCACATATTCACTTGATTATATACACCTGTATATTGCTGCCACCAATAATATACAACTTTTTTCCTTTTCCTCTCATTTTAAATTTCCTTATCTAAACTTATGAAGTGAAGCTCACAACATACTGTTGAGTGATTTTGTTCCATGGCTGGATGCTCAGTCATTAGTAGTAGTAACCAGCGTCAGTGGGATTTTGAATGAGGTTTTCTTTCTTCTGGAACAGAACCCTGTGGAGTCTGTTTTGCCTCAGAGAGGGGCAGTACGTCGTATGTAGTGATATGTTTTTATTACGAGACGTTTCCTGTTTAAACAGAGAATCATTCGATATGTAGTAACAGGCACGATGTAATGTCATAACAGTGTGAAAAATATCTTGTTAAAACATTAAAAGGATCATGTTAAAGCCAGGAATTTTTCCCGTTATAACAAAAAACAAAAAAACATATTCGTCGTGTGGCAGCTTTATGCTGCTGAACTTATCTGCTTTAATCAGGTGTTGATGATTGATGTTCCAACATGTCATGGAAAAAATGCACAGCTCTGTTTGTTCTGGAAGCTTTACCTGTTTACACCAAATGTTACGTGGAACAGCAACATTACACAGACAATTACAACATAGACACAAAAGATTATGCTGATGTCTTTTACAGTAATATGTGATATTGTACAGGTCCAGTGTTAAGTATAATTCAGTTCCCCTGTCTCCTCTGTCTTTAACACTTCTGTCTTATTTTCTGTCAGATCCTGTGTCTGGTGTTTTGTGTGCACTGTGACTTTTGAACACGTGGTTGTGTTGTGCATGTTAACGCTGTGAAGCTGTGTCTCCATTGTCTCCATTGTCTCTCACAGACTGTGTCGCAGTCTTTCTGGTGGTTCCTGCACATATTTGCAAACTCAATAAAGTTTCCAAACATGATTTATTAAATCTTCAGCAGTTGTTCACGCTCATTATTTTCTTGGCCTGAGGTGGTTTATACATTTTACAAGAGGCTGGTGGCTGGTTATTCTTATTTATTTTATTTATTTCTTTTTACGAGATTTAACTTTAAATTTATCCCAGACCTTTTTCTAACTGCCTGGACGCTCACCAGAAATGTACTCTGCCTCTTCAAGGTCATTTATGGAGTCAGTGTTATCTGTTTTTACCCCTTTGAGTAGACATTTTACGTTCGCTCTGCTCAGTCAGCTCTCCACTAATTTGCTGTAGCCTGCAAGACTCGTGATTCATGTCCAACAACAACAAGAAGTGTGTGGATGAAAATCTTTAAATACCCCATAATAAAGATCAGACCCATTTCTTGGAACTGTTTCTGTTCAGCTCCACTTCTCTTACAACAAAGGAGGGATGGGGAGGGGGGGCAGGGGGCGTTGGTGTCGGAGGGTAACTTTGCATTGCTGAGAAATGCTCATAAACAGGATTTACAGATAAACCTGTACGCAACTCCGTGGATTCATCAAGCGCTGAGGGATATGGATGAATAAATGTGATGTATGTTGATAGTATTTTTTTATTGAGTACGCACATTGAATAAATCAGATTTTTCTCAGTTAAATATAATACTTCAGTCCTCTCTGACTGCTGAAGTCTCCCACCCTGGGGCCTTAGTCCTTGGCCAAGTTGTTTCACTTTCACCATGGTAGATTTTTTTTTTTTTTTTTTTTTTTACTAAACTTTCTTGTGCTAATACTAATCTGTGTGAGGTGTGTTCACTTACAGTATTCTTGCTTGTTCTGGACCTTTTGATCGTTTCCCACAGACTTCTTCAGTTTGCTTTTCTGTCACTTGATTCTTTCCACAATTTTGAGCACTTCAGGGATGTCTCACTACTTAAAACTTACAACTTCGTTCCAGACCTTGGAGACAACAGTTGACAAAACACTGTCCACTCAATGTCCACTTGCTTGTTCTTTGAGCGTTTCACTGTATTGCATAATGGACCTGCAGTTCCATGACAACTGAGCGAACTCCATCTGCTGATGAAGACAGTCTAGACTGATATATATATCCATTTTTTCCCCCATATTTTCACAGAGCTGGGGATGAAACTAAGCTGCATGTTGCATGTTCCATTGTAACATTATCAAATGTCTTATTTTATCCGACCAACAATCCAAAACCCAAGGATTTTTGGTTTTACAATAATAGAAAATAATAAGAAAATGTAAATTTCATTAATAAATACCTTAATGTGATTACTCAACTGTTACACATATTATTACTCTTAGTCCAATTTCTATTGATTGACTAATCAGATTGTTTTCAGCTCTAGACTGAAGTCGCTCTTGTTTTTCACGTTTCAGACTCGTCAAGACCTTAAATACACTTCCTACTCCTTATTCAGTACTCATCCAGAAGTCCCAGCCAGTCCTGTGTGGGTACACCACACCATTGAGCTGTGAAATGTCACGGACAGAAATAACCTCATTGGAGCGTCAGAATTTATTGTCTCTCATGGGA
Organism: Toxotes jaculatrix; assembly: GCF_017976425.1. Taxonomy (NCBI): domain Eukaryota; kingdom Metazoa; phylum Chordata; class Actinopteri; family Toxotidae; genus Toxotes; species Toxotes jaculatrix. Next base: position 24,527,971 of record NC_054402.1, on the reverse strand, counting down.
TCCGTTACAGATCCTATGAGAAATTATATATTAGTGATTATTAGCGAGGCCTCATAGTTTCAAGACTAGAGTGCCAAAAAGAGTGGAAGTGCCAGTAAAAGCCTTGGCCTCAGTTCCTGGAAAGCTATTCAGAGAGCTGTGTCTCACTGATCAGTGAAGGGGTGTGACCCACAGAGGGTTAGGGATATCCATGATTAGGGCACATGCTAGTAGTTTTAAACACTTGATATTTAAATAAATTTAGCAAATCAAATATGCTGTGTTTCTCCCTGTGTTTTTATTGTCAGGGACAACTCTGAACTCTAAACCCAAATGCTGCTTTGGCGGTTTGGCAGGCCACCATTCAGTAGTCGGTGTCCTCTGGGATCCTTCAGTGCCTTTAAATGAAGAAATGCTGTGACCCCGCCCGCCCCCCGCCAAAACAGCTTTGTTTAGTTAAATGAATAAATGCAACGTCCAGTGAAAATAAAATTTCATTGTGAGCTTCCCAGAATGTGATTGTGGTTCAGGAGGCGCCTCGTGTCATCATGGTTGACATTGATGAATGACTTCAGGACGGTCTCCTCCTTCATGTACAAAGATATTCACATGGACAGAGCAAGAGGACGAGGACAGATTTGTATTATTTCTGGACGGCTGGAGAAGCTGCTTTGCACTGCCTTTGCGTGGTCCATACTGACAGTGGCCCTGGCACACAAAGAGGCCCTCCGCTGAGCATGCTTTGTGTTTCAGGGGCCGGGCCAGTGTTTGTGTAGTAGCCAGGACTACCGCCATCCAGCCACATGACCAGACACACTCACAGTGTCACTGTAACAACTGCACCCAGGGAGGAGGAGGAGGAGGCGGTGAGCTTTACCTACTGCTGCTGCTGGCATAGTCTGGAGAGGTCTCAAGTTGCTATGGTGACAACTGAGCACAGTTTAGCATCTTTATTACCAACGACTTCCTTTAACACATCATCCAGAGAAGAGTATTAAAGAGGGACGAGTACTGAAGACTTGTATGTATGTGGCAAATTTGCTGAAATCAATAATATTGAAGTGAAATTACATGAGGCAGTAAAAGTTTTAAAGATTTTTCCTAATAAACCTCCACCTCCAGCTCCATTTAGTGGCTGCTCTGGAGCTTTCTATGATTTCAGGTGATCTTCATCAGCAGCCAGAATTTGTTAAGTTGTAGAACTGTAGATTTGAAGGCCTTTCTTTGATTTGCTTTAAATTGATAAAGCAAAAAAAAAAAAAAAAAGGACCCTGTGTGCACAGTCTCTTTAGGATTGAGGATAAAGATGAAAATATGTCTCTATATAAATAACTTGTTGGAGGCCCCAGGATAGGAGAAATTCTATTGGGCCCCTGTCAACATCGAGATTATAGATAGCAGCTTCATTACAGTTTGGTTCTTGACACCCAGACTCTCATGATGGAGGACAGGTTTTCTGTTTGACTTTTAGTTCAGTATTTGTCAGAAGTCAGGCGCAGTTGGTTTTTGTTGTCACTTTGCTGCCTTTCTTGGTACGTTACCGCCACACGCAGATCAATCTTGGATCAATGCATCACAGGACCTACGTACAATGGGTCTGAAACATCACAGGGTACCCCGATATCAAATTCTGATTTTAAAGCATGACCCGAAATGTGAAGAGTACACGGCAAAAACAGCTATAAGAAAAACAGCTAGTGCTGTAACTATTTATGTATCAATTCCTCGGTCCGTAAAAATTTGCAGCACGTCCTGTTTTGTCAGACCAAAAAACCAAAATGTTCAATTTTCAAATATATAAAACAGAGAAAACCAGCAGTTCCCCATATGTAAGAAGCTGGAACCAGAGAATGATTATGATTTATGACTGAAAAAGGACTTTTGGAAAAAGGGAAATATAAAGTTCCTGTGGACTGACCAACTGATTCATGCTTTCGGCTCTAAAAACAGCCACATTTTAAGCTTTTGTGACTATGTACTTTGGAGACTTTTTTTTTCTTTTCAGTTTTTGGTTTAAAAGGATTTTCTCATTTATACCCGCAAAGAACATTTAATCATTTTAATTTGTCTGAAAATATTAAAATCACCAAATATGGAGATGCATGGTTGTAACGTGACAGTGTCTCAGAGTTATGCTTTAATGTTGATTTGTTTTTTTGTTGTTTTGACCAGACATTTACAGCAATGCCAGCACTTCAACTTATTGTCCTTGAAAATACATCCAGATTTGCTTCTCCTGCTAATGAAGATCATGTGATGTGACCAAAAGCCCCTGAAAGGTCACTAAATGCAGTCTGAGGTGAGATTGTTTTGTCAGTTGTCAGATTATTTAATTGCACTAATTCCCAGGGTAAATGTACAGACAGCTGTCTTCCCACTTCAAAACACAGAGCTAGGCAGCTGTATCGTTAGCGTGGCGGCTGCTGCAGCACCCACACGTCCTCCTGACTGACAGCATGCAGCCATGTTTTTTTGGGGGGGCAGTAAATGAATTAAAAAGTGTTGCTTCACATCAGCGTCAGCCTGCAGCACGGGCAGATTTACATGCAAACCACATGTTCTTTGTCCTCGACAGGTTATGCAATCGCCTCTCGTCACAGCCCAGTCTCTGCTTGTTTTCTGGAGGAACACTGCACCTTCCATTCTCTGTCTAACTCTTGTTTTCTCTTCTTTCTTACATAATAAAATGCAGACACACACACACAGGTCTGCAGCTCTGAGTACATACATGTTTGAGCTGACTGCCCTTTAAAGGACAAAATCTGAGCTGGAACCCACGAAGGTATTTTTACTGGCCTTTAATAGTTTTGTCTATTTTTGGAAGCCTGATTAGCTGTTTTTAAATAATAATTAAAAAAAAAAAAATCATGTTAAAATGCCACTAGACATCTGGAATGGTTCCTTTGAACCATCAAAATCATCACAAAAATCATCACAAATCATCTCAGGACACTGTGAGCAGCCAGAAAAAACCAACTCAGCAGAGTGTGGTCAGCTTTTCAGAATCAATCTGTCCAAAGAAAAAAAAAAAAAGTTTACGCAAATTCATCAAAATGCCTGCTCACACACACACAGATTACTGGTTTTACCAAAATGAGCATAAAAGCAAGAACTCTGTGTGCTTTTTGCTCTGAAGTTACGGGTGTTTTACTGCTTTTTACTACCAAGGTGAGACGTAGATTTTTTTTACATTTTTTTTAAAAAAAGCCTCGTCTTTTAAGGACATTTAAGAGTGATGTCATGTCCTGATATGTGTCTTGAAATGTCACCTTTTCCACCTCCATCTGAGGACAGTCATCTCACCTGTTTTAACAACATGCAGATGCTGTATTTTAAAAGAGACTCTTATGAATGTTATGACAATGAAATCAAGAATCTATTGTCAGTATGACTGTGCTGCACCACACTGCCCCCTAGTGGCTCATAGGTGGGATAAGGCAACTTTCAAATACAAAGACTGTTCAAATCAGAATAAGTTTTGTTCTTATCCTATAGGTGGGTTATGGTTGTTACCTTTGGTGGGTTTCTGTGTTGTTGACATTTTTCAATTATTTCAGACAGTACAGAAATAATAAATAAAAGACAGATGAAAATAAATGATAAAGACAGGGGGGTCTTGAACTACCTTTTCTTTTTTAAACATGTCCACAGATCTTCATTGTGATGGGGGACTGTTCCAAAATTTAGGAGCTGCAACCTCAGAACACGATTAATTCAATTTCTATCTCTGACTTTACACGTGGTCCCACAAACAGCACCAAACCCACTGTATCCCCCAGTGATTTACCATGTTTCTGGGAATGTGTGAAATGTGTGAATCCTTCACCTCTAGATGGCAACATAACCAAACTGTTGGCACAGTGTCGATGTTTCAAGAGACCATAGGGAGGCGCTGCATGGTAAACTAACAGTGATGCACCTGTTACTGCTCTGGAAGCGAAGCTGTAGCAGAGAGCACTGAGGGTGCTGACTGTTCGCATGTATCTTCATTATAACATACGTCATAGTAACAGTGAGAACGGTCTGTCCAGGGATGTACTTGATTTTTGCTCAGAGTGGTGGGGCTGAACAGTGGGAATATTTACGATGAGTGAGTTTGCTGTTAGTATCAAGTTTGCATGTTTTGCTGCATCAGTCTAAATGTGATGAGTCACATAATGAAGCTGTGGTGTGGCAGTAAATAAATCATGACCTCGGGTCATATTGACGAATATGGAGGAGAGAGACAGAGAGACAGAGAGAGAGAGAGAGAGGAGAGAAGAGCAACAACAGCAAGAGGGAGGTTAACTCCCAGTCCTGCCAGTTGTTTTCTGGTTACCAGCTCCCTGCCTCGCTGTCGCAATGCAGCCAAACCGCTGAGCAGTCAAAACAACATCCACAGCTGCATCTGTAACCTCAATCCTCATCTTAATCCCCCCCCCCCCCCGCCTGTATAACTGGCTCGTGCTGTATTTGGAGCTGTGTGGGGAAACTGAGGAAATCAGCCTCCATTTGTCAAACCACACCAAACTTCTTTAAAAGGTGAATATAACAGGGCTGCTCCCTCTGGATTCAGTCATCAGGGCTTTGAAACAGACAGTGAAGTCATGGTGAATTAAAAAGGTGGGGAAACAGTAACCACCTGTTACTGTGCATCTGCCAAAAATACAAACCAGTATCAACTCTACTAACAGAACATTAGAACAGCCGTTTATTCAGTTGTTTCAGAGATGCACAAACACATTCAAAATGCTGCTCTCTTCTCCAGCTGTTGAGTAGAAATACATTGTACAATGCACTGTTTGACAGTGGCATAATAACCACAGTGAGAGTTGATAGTCATTCTTTGAGCCCCCTGTGGTCAAAGCTCTGATCGGGTTGTTTGATTTCAGTGAAATATTTAGACTGGTTCTGTCCAGCACACTCACTGTGCTGAGTTGTTGTTCACATGCAAGGCGCTAGACACAAGATGCAAGGTGTTAATTGGTGAACTTTAGAGGCGCTGGTAGGTGTACAGTGGCTTCAGAAAGTATTCACACCCCTCCACTTACTAAAAGCACTCTAATGTAATTTTAAATGGATACAATTCACCGATAAACCATCAATAACCCATAATGAAAAAGTGAAAATGTGTTTTTACATTTTTTTTGTGCATTTATTAAAAATCAAAAAGTGTAATATCTAACTGATAAATGAATAAACCATTACGAGTGCACTGGCCCAATATAAGTGAAAGTGTGTTAGTAGAAAGTTTTGTAAATGATCTAATCTCCAAAGGTGTTCACACCTGTTAAAGAACCTCAAATCCAGAGAGTGAGACAGGAAGTGGGTGGAAATGCTCACCTGTGCAGGGGAGGAGCTAAGGAGGTGATAAGAGGCCATGTGTTCTCCCCAGATTCCCTTTTGTTCTCAGCCATGCTGCCACACCAGTAAGTTACTCCATATTGTCTGCTGTTTTTTGTTTGCCTATGCTTATGTTTGAGTTTATTTATACACAATTTGTTGTGTATTAATTTCTTTATTTAAATAGATAATGTGACAGAGCGTCACTCCCTTTAGACCTTTGGTGGATGCATAAAGATGTAAGCACATTGTTTCCTTTTTGTTTATTTTAGCTGGTTGTGACATGTATGGCAGTATTTTAGTTATGTGTTCCTTCCTTGCATTCTTTGTTAACCTTCCTCTTCATAAATGAATGAAATGGCACTTGGATGAAGTGTTTAAATGTGCACACCAGACAGAGGTTCAAACCCCAAAGACAGTATTTTACAACACCCGTCATTCAGCACTTTGTAGAAACCCCTTTGGCAGCAGTTACAGCTTCCGGCCTTCTTGGTTAAATCTCTACGAGCTTTGCTCTCCTGGATTTGGTCAGTTCATCTCATTCTTCCTCACAGATCCTCACAGATTACTCACTTATTTAATCAAGTGACCTTTTTTTAAATTATTAATTATTATTTTAATTTGATCAGAAAAGATTAATTCTTCTTTATTCTTCTTTATAGAGACTGAGCTGTCAAAGGACAAGTAGGCACAGGTTTATTTGAAAAGAAACATGCCAAGAACACAACTGAATGAAAATAAGTAACTATTAACTGTTTGGGGCTCTTAAAAGAGGCCAAGCAAACAGAACTTCATTAAAAAACTAAAAAATTAAATAATAATAAAAAATTGGTAATTTCGTTTCTGACCCAACAAAAAGTGTGAGACATATATACTGGCTGATCAGACCATTGAAGACAAGAAGGGTGAAGCAACATAGACAGTAACTAGAACTCACTACAAAGAAGCAGACCCCCCCCCCATGCTGATGCAGCTTATGGTCTGGTCCACTTCCTGGGCCTTTGTATTTAAGTGGGCTCCACCTTCAGCCACCTCTTTTGGCCAAACCAGGAAGGAGGACTGATGCAGCAAACATGGTAACTCAAAGAAAAATCTGAAGTCATTAATAAAACTTATCTACTCTGACTGTGATAGAATAAATTAAACAAAATCTGAGTGCCTCACTTAAAATACGGTTCAGTATCAAAATGTAACAAACAAAATTCTAAACTGAACAAACTATGGATGTGTTTTTATGTAACTAACAAAGACTGTGCTAATGATGTGAGAGAGTGTGTGTGAAACCATTAACCTGTGTTTTGGGTGTGTATGCTGACTGTGGTGAGACTGGATGAATATTAACATGTTTCTCTTTCAGTGGATACAACCATCAAATTCTACATCTTAAGCATTGTAGTTATATTTGTATCACATGTTAAACATCTGATCATTTTAATGATTGATTTGTGGCTTTGATATTTGCTCATGATTGACTGTTAATTCTTCAATTATTGCTGATTGATCAATAATAAGGACTCGGCCATATTTTGTGTTCTGAGCGATTATTGTTCAACCCTGATTTGAACTGAGGTTAATTGATTCTAGCTATGATTACTTCTTTTAATTGTATATCACTGTGTCCAGTACAACACAACCCCTGAGGGCTACAAAATCATAGGATGTACTGCCGGGCTGTGGTACAAGCTTCTTTTTGATTGTCAAGTCTTTTTGTTTCTGGATACTTTCTGACTGACTCAGACCACAGACACCCTTTCTGCAAAGCTGCTGTCTTGTTCATACAACCTTGTCATTTTGTGACTTATCTTTTTTTAATTTTCTTTTATCAGAAAGTGTTTAGTGGATGAAATCTATTTAGCCAGCAGTTTGATGAAGCTTGATTCAAATACTCTTTCTTGGTTTTGACTGAAACTAACAGGAACTTTTTAGGTAACACAGCAGCGCCATAGAGACCCAATAAAGATGCGGAAAGGAGAAAAAAACAAAGAAACTTTAATGTCCAGAAAAGACTACAGCCAAAACATCAGACAGAGGCAAAGATGGAGATGAGTTAATGTGTGTGAGGATACAGTATGTTCCTTCACTAGAGGCCCATTGGTTCACATACACAATACCAAGGATTCACATCATTTGACAGTAACGCACAGAGATGTTAAGCTTCAGACATGTAATTTATCATTGAATTCATCTGATATCTGTTAGACTGAAGCAGAATTGACCTCAGCTCCTCTGCCGTCAGTCACTGGAGAAGAACTGGTCTGTCCTGGTCTTACAGGGATCTGGTTTTCTGTGTTGCTTTGTTTATAGGACAACCCGTGGACTTCTCAGACTGTTTTGGCTGGCAGCTGACTGTACAGTTTTACATCCTGGTGAATGATCAAAGGCTTGAACCGTGTGTGCCTCTCGGACTACAGTCTGAACCAGGAGAACTGTAGGTATGTATGTTTACATACAGTCCAATGAGGCAGGCTGAGTGGATAATTAACAGCCCTCTGCCTCTGTGGAGGTCTGAGGTTCAATTCATATATGACTGGTAGCAGAAAAAACAAAAACCTTTACAAATGCAAAGGTTTTTTTTTTTCTTTAAGTTTTACAAAGATGAAAAGTTAGACTAATGGAAAGTCATTCTTGTGGCCCACATACTGCCAAAACGTTGTCTTAGTTAAATATGTCATTTGGAATTTGTATTGTCTTCTGCAGATTTAAAGATTTGAATGTTACATAAGTTTACTCAAAGCTGTTCTAATCCATTTTCATATTAATGATGGAGCTCATGGGGACAGTGGGGAGTGGTTTGGAGTAACAAGTGATACTTTAAGTGTAATGCTCATTAAATGCACACACATTGAAACATCAAATAGTTGAAATAGTTTATTCCTTATATAGATAGATATGTTCAAGGTGAAATACAGTTATTTTAATGTATTTGGGACTGTGGGAGGAAACTGGAGTACCCGGAGGCTAACTTAGGTTATGTAAATTGATATTTCCTTTGCACTGTCACTCTGCCAAGTAGTAAATATATTTAAAAAAAAAAAAAAAAAAAAAAAGGATTTTGGTAACATTTGGTGACCTGATGACTTCTTCCCTGGCACCATCACCAGGCCTAACCTTCAAATTTTAAAAATAGGTGTGTCTCCTGACACACTACTTACGCTCAAGAACAGATTTTTACTTTCCAGATCTCCAGACAATAGCTCTTTAGTCTTACACCTATTGCAGTGTTAACAGTAATTGAAACTTCTACAGGGTAACGGCCACTTTGTTTTGTACTCTGCTCATCTCAAAGTTAAAAACTACATGTTATGCCAACTAGGCTGTACAGTGTATTTTATTGGATTATTGCTAATACCCTGCAGTGTCAGCAGTATACTGAACATCACCTTGACAGGTGAATGATTCCTTGATGTGCTGCACTATGATTATTGTCAAACCATTTGCTTCATATTCTATGTAAGACGCTCTTACATACAGTAATCATTGCTGATTGACCACAGCGATAAGTTGAAATGTGTGATATTTATGTGTAAAATGTCACTTAAATTAATGTCCTTGAAGTATAGAAAATTCAAAATCAATTTCTCTCTATTCCCTGACACAAAGGGATGAGTATCACATCATAGTTTGGACTCAATAGGCCGTTTCTCTGCCGGTGATAGACTCCCAAATCTGCTAGTTGATAAAAAGACCAGACTGCCTTTGTTCTCTCTCCCCGTTTTTTTGTCCTTGCTTGCCAACTTTCTTTTTGCTCTTTTTGCCACAGCCGACAGCTGAACAGCCTTAAGACTCTGCTCCATCCACCCCGAAGTGAGGTCAACTTATCAGCCTGCTATTTGACCTTCGTTGCTTGGTAACCGCTGCATCCCGGGGAGCGTCTCCTGGCTGGGAGTGTGGCAAGTTAAACTCAAGGGATTCAGCTGTGAGACGACGCTGCAAAAGTAGGCAAAACTTTACTTCTGCAGTCTGTGATAAGAGCTGATGTCAGATAGTGCTCTGAATTATTCATTTTAAGTCCTGCAAAAGCTGACTGTTCCCCTATATTCTGTTATTCTATGGTAATTCTAATCCACGCTCTTCATTTCACTATCACTTTGCTAAATTTGTCATTCAAAGTTCTGTTTTATTCATATTTAAATCAGACCTCTTTATTACTCAGTGAAGAGTTTACAACTGCTGATTATTAGACTGATTTGGTTTATCTGTTTTTATTCTATAGAAGCTGGTGCCGCAATTTTCAACAAGGGCAAATTTAAATTCAGAGTTGTATCTGCTACAAGAGTAAAGTTGAAGGGACTGAAAAACAAGATTATTGTTGTTGATTCCTTTTTTAATTGGAGAACTGTCTGCATGGAGAAATATGGGATATAGGTTTTCCATGTTGGGATGATTCGTATTAAAATAAATGTAAGGACAAACTGACATTCATTTTTATGTGAACCCCCTGGAGACAACTCAAAGATTCCTCATGTCCCCAGATCCCATTTTGATAATCACTGACAGGACTGACCATGAAGGTAACATTTAAAATGTGGTAAGCACAAGTCACTTCCAATACATAGAACAGCTTCTATGTAAAAGTGGTACTCTTCCATAACAATGTCTAAAATTCATGGACTACAATAACTTTTCAACCATTAAAAGCGAAATGCTATCAAATCAATTATTTATTTAAGATATCTTACATTTTAAGCTTGTGATACACATGTAAAGATGCAAAGCACAACAAGAAAAACAAGAAAATTATGTGAAAACAGCTGAAAGGAAGAGTCAGACAGAAGTATGAGTGTGCCTGCTGCCAAAGACCACAGCAAGTTGTACTTTTACTGCCTGTAACCGCCTCCCCCGCTGTCCCGAGGGCACGTTTGAGATGATCTGCAGCTGCACTTCTGACTTTGACCTCTGCAGCAGACGGATCCCGTTTCATAACAGCAGCGACAATAAAAACAAACAAAAAAAACATGTAGAATAAATAAATAAATACAGATGCCACTTTTAAGGCTGAGATTACAGGAGATATGGATCTAAGTTATAGATGTAAATCAAGAAACATTACAAAGAAGTATAATATTAACCAACATTCTCTTTCAATTATGATGGTCATTCAAAAAAAAAAAGGATTGTGACATTAGCTTACCCTTTATTGCTAAAAACGATTTTCTTCTCTTTCTTCCCCCTCCTCTTCATGTTAAAGACAGTCATTAGTTGAATGGTGAAGAGCATAATCCAAGAAAAATCCATTAAAAAAACAAAACCCATGCAATTATAATTTGTGCCCTATACACACACACACACATAAGAAGTCTGTAGGCATACTGAGTGTTGATGGGGTGATGGGTTTGGGTGATAGAAAACTGGAAAGGCTGTGAATCAACATTTCAGTTCCTAGAAGATTTACTCAGCTTCAGGAGTTCACTAGAAAGCAGAGGAGAGAGAAGGGTCTCCTTAGAAGGATCCATCCGAAGACACCCCTCTGACACAGTGTAACCCAGGAAGGAAGTAATAGAGCCATGAAGCTAACACTTCTTTGCCTTAAGATACATCTGATTCTCCAACAGACACTTGAGTACCTGTCAGACATGGAGGATGTGTTCCTAGGAAAACTTGGAGAAAATGAAAATGAAGGTAAACAAAGACAAATCAGTTTGCTACGTCTCTTAGCACATCATTAACAAAGACACATTATTAACAAGAGCCTGAAAGACAACACGAGCAGTGGAGAGGACAAAAGGAATAACCAGTACACTCAATGTCCACTTCAGGTGTGGAAAGTTGTCCTCCATTCATCCCCCTCGCAGTTCAAAAGCAGAGGACATTGAGAGGATCTGGTTCAGCCCTCTGAAGTTAACGCATGGTCAAAGTCTGCCATTCTTCTTACCAACAAAGAAGAAGCTGCCTCTTGCAGAAGAGACTGATTTCCAAGCGAAACCAAAGACAGGGTTTACAGAACGTACTCCTCCACAGACAGCTTTTCTGCTCCAGTTGGTGGATGCAGTTGGTCCTGTGAAGGAGATCCTAAGGAGAAGATCCACGGTAAAGTCATAGGGTCAATGATGAGGTGTGGCTGCCACCCACTTACTGAAAACCTCGTTTAGATCAGTATCAACCTCAGGCATGTTGGACAGGTCCAGAGTGGAAGGACACAGAGACACAGAAGACTTAAAATGGGAATGGGAAATTGACTCCATCCAAGGACAATGGGAACAACAGAAGAAACGAAGACCTCGAACTGTAATGTGTCAAGGTGATTCCCGGACACACTTAGACCCAGAAACAGTGTTGTGCGTTATTGTGCATATGAGTTGTCCATCCAGAGCACGGGAGCCTGAAGGGGAGTCTCAAGTGGAAGAGTGGAGATCCCTAAACCAGAGGACGAGTCTGAAAAAACAATGATCTGAATCAGAGTCAGTGAGAACATACAGAAAGAGTAACTGATTCTTCCATATCAAATCAGATGCAACATCACAGTCTGAGTCTTCCTTCTCATGTTCTGCAGGGGAGGATCTGGTGTCGCCTAGTTGTGTGTGTGTTCTGGGGGGGGGGGGGGGGTTGGACTCAGCAATCCTTGGGTCCAGCTGGAGAAAATTTTGCTGTGTAATAGAAGATCCCACTGTCTGCTTCATCTCATCCCAACCTACAAGCAGAAACTAAAATCTTCTAAGCCTGTGGTTAGGGCTGTGAAGAAATGGACAGAGGAGTCAAAGCTGGAGTTACAGGCCCGCTTTGACTGCACTGACTGGAGTCTTTTTGAAGCCGCAGCCACTAACATCAATGAACTTACTGACACTGTGACATCGTATATCAGTTTTTGTGAGGACATGTGTGTGCAGACCAAGACCTTCTGCACATATAACAACAACAAGCCATGGTTTACTCCCAATCTGAGGAAGCTGTGCCAGGCCAAGGAGGAGGCCTACAGGAGTGGGGACCAGGCCCTGTTTAAACAGACCAGGAACAAACTGACCAAGGAGATCAGAGTGGCAAAGAGAAGCTACAGTGAGAGGCTAAAAAACAGCCTCTCAACAAATGACTCTGCATCAGTTTGGAGAGGTCTAAATCGCATCCCCCCACCCCGCGGAAGATCCCAGACTGTCTGAGGAACTTAACACCTTCTACTGCAGGTTTGATAAGGACTCACACCTCAGAAAGAAAGAACCCACAAAGAACCCACCTGCAACACCTCCCCCACTGCCCCAGCCTCCCCCACCTGCCCTGACGATCCGTGAAGAGGATGTGTGTCGGCTCCTTCAGAGACAAAAGACCAGGAAGGCTCCAGGACCTGATGGAGTGTCCCCCTCCTGCCTGAGAGTCTGTGCTGAGCAGCTGACGCCCATCTTCACCCGGATCTTCAACAAATCCCTGGAGCTGTGTGAAGTGCCCTCCTGCCTCAAACGCTCCACCATCATCCCAGCCTGATGTCTGTGGTCATGAAAACATTTGAGAGACTGGTGTTGAACCACCTGAGGGACATAGCTGGCCCCCTGCTGGACCCCCTGCAGTTTGCCTACCGGGCAAACAGGTCGGCGGATGATGCAGTCAACATGGGACTGCAACACATCCTGCACCACCTCGACTCCCCAGAGACATATGCAAGGATCCTGTTCGTGGACTTCAGTTCAGCGTTCAACACCATCATCCCTGAACTCCTCCATCAGAAGCTCTCCCAGCTCACAGTGCCTGCCTCCACCTGTCAGTGGATCACCAGCTTCCTGACGGAGAGGCAGCAGCAGGTGAGGCTTGGGAGAATCACATCCAAGACCCGGTCCATCAGCACTGGTGCCCCCCAGGGGTGTGTCCTCTCCCCACTGTTCTTCTCCCTCTACACTAATGACTGCACCTCAAATGACCCATCTGTGAAAGTTCTGAAGTTTGCAGACAACACCACTGTCATTGGACTGATCCAGGACGGCGACGAGTCTGCTTACAGACAGGAGGTGGAACAGCTGGTCCTGTGGTGTGGTCAGAACCACCTGGAGCTGAACCTGCTCAAAACAGTGGAGATGACAGTGGACTTCAGGAGAAACCCCCTCACCATCATGAACAATACAGTGTCCACCGTGGAATCCTTCAGGTTTCTGGGTACCACCATCTCCCAGGACCTGAAGTGGACCCTCCACATTGACTGTGTAAGAAAGAAGGCTCAGCAGAGGTTATACTTCCTACGTCAGCTCAGGAAGTTTAACCTGCCTAAGGAGCTGCTAATCATTTTTTACAGCGCCATCATCCAGTCTGTCCTCTGCACTTCCATCACCGTCTGGTTTGGATCAGCCACCAAACAGGATAAGACTGGACTGCAACGGACAATCCGGGCTGCAGAGAGGATTATCGGCACCAATCTGCCCTCCATACAAGACCTATACCAGGTCAGAGTTAGGAACCGTGCTAAAAACATCTCTGCAGACCCCTCACATCCTGGTCAAAAAAATGTTTAAACTCCTCCCCTCCGCCAGGCGCTTCAGAACGATGCTTGCCAAAACCAGCCGATACAAGGACAGTTTCTTTCCCCAGGCTGTGGCTCTGATGAATATGTGACTGTTTTTTCCCCACTACCTCCTTCAGCATCTTTTGTTTACACAACATTTTCCACTACCTCATTTCACCGTCTCTTTTTATGTTTGCACTATAACCTGCACTATTTTCTCAATAGTCTGAATATATATTTATATATATATGTAAATAGTTATATACTTATCTTCTGAAAAAAAAAAAATTGCACTACCCACATTCAGACTGTCCCATTGCACCATTAGTAACTGGGAAAAAAAAAAAAAATTGTTGTTCCGTCGGTTGTGTGTTGTTGTTGTTTTTGTTGTTGTACCGCATGAGAGCAAGAAAAACCAAATTCCAGTCAAATTCCTTGTTTGTATGTACAAACTTGGCCAATAAATCTGATTTTGAGAGGCTAAGTAAAGGCAGTGAGGAATGGCAATCTGGGAAGAGCTGGCAGGAACACTGGGTCTGGGGGAACCGGCCCCCTCTCTCCTCTATTAGAGAGAGAGAGAGAGAGAGAGAGAGAGAGAGAGAGAGAGAGAGAGAGAGAGAGAGAGAGAGAGAGAGAGAGAGAGAGAGAGAGAGAGAGAGAGAGAGAGAGAGAGAGAGAGGAGAGAGAGAGAGAGAGAGAGAGAGAGAGAGGAGAGAGAGAGAGAGAGAGAGAGAGAGAGAGAGGAGAGAGAGAGAGAGAGAGAGAGAGAGAGAGAGAGAGAGAGAGAGAGAGAGGAGAGAGAGAGAGAGAGAGAGAGAGAGGAGAATATGTGGATATTAATATGAAACTTTCAGTGTCAAAGGGTAAAAGCAGAGTTTGAAGGGAAATGATTCAACAATGCAGTGTGGACTGATATTACAGAATATTACAATTTACATAATGAGTCCAGCCTTAGGCAGGGTTGCATCAAAAATGGCAAGGAGTAACTATGCTGTTTGTATTTGCACATACCTGTCTCTCTTTTTTTTCCACAGCTCTCATCAGTAAACCACTGTCAGAAATCAAAGAAACTCTTATAATCTCAGAAGACACAAGCATCTGTATAACTCCAAGACCATGGAGTCCATCATCTGTTTCCTCTGTAAGCTCTGTCTCACATAGTGGAACAGACAAAAATTTGAAAACATCAGCACTGACGCTGGGATCCTGTGATGGTCATTTCCTCTTATGTACTTACTTTTCATAGACTAATAAACTATTGATGGATAACATGATTAATGAAAACAAAATTATTTGCACTCTCACTTCACACCTTCATGTGTCCATATGTTCCATGCCGGTGCCTCACAGTTTTGACTATAGGGACTGGGAACTTGTAACACAGTGCTTCATTGCACTTCCTCCAAACATAGAGGCAACTGGTCATTTGAACTGCATTATGGTCAACTTGTGTCATGATCATCTTTCCCTATAGCTGGCTTAAAGTTTGTTTGCATGGGTTGAACTGCAGCATTGACATTTCTGAGTTGGTGAACCAACCTTTTTATTTGCACTGTACATTTCACCATCTCTCTCTGTTCATATCTTGTTGATATAATTCATAACTGACATTTTAGTAGCCGGTAAAGGTGTCAGCTAGAGACCATTTTGGCTCTAATGGACCAAGTGAACTGACTGGCATGTTCACAACTTCAGACCCTCAGTCAAATCCCATTTTCTACAGATGTAAATCACTGCATCACAGGGTCTGCATCTGTAAAACTGTTTGTCTGTAAATGTTTAATTGGATTTATAAACAGACTAGCTATATTTTTGATGTTTTCCTTTCTTTCTTTTTTAAAGTTTTCTTGCGTAGGAGGGCATTTACCCAGCATCAAACTTGGCAGTACCTTGAACTGTCTGGCAACCAACCAGTTAGGCTGGACTTGAGGTGAGTTACCTTAGTTCATCCTTGAGTCCAAATAAAGCTTTGTGCCAAATTTGAAGAAATTCCCTCACAGAGTTCCTGAGATTACAGAGAACAGGACATATTTACAGACAGACAACACAATGAAAACATCATGCCTCCAGCTACAGCTGTCATTGATACGAAGACATAAAAAGGGATTTTGAGCTGATCAGGCTGTGCAATAGTAAGAATACGCACTGATGCTTATTAAGCTGCTTAGGATTTGCAGACTGGAAATGATCTTAGCTGTAATCCTTCACTGACATTCCTTCTCTATGTTTACTTTTGTAGCCAATGTCTTTTTTTGGGCTCACTGCTAATTCAATTATAACCCTCCTAATTTTGATTGATAATTAGAGTTGTCTGATTGATGGACACCCCTATCAGCAGTCCCTGAGTTGAGTAAGATGATCAGAAAAAGTAGAAAAACTCTGCAGTGATCCGTGCTCTGATGGTTTGATAGCCTGCCTGTTCTTCTGCCTGCTCTGTTGCACTTAAGTCGAATATCTCTCTTTCTTTTCCCCCTTTCTCTCTTTGTCTCTCTGTTACCAGAAGTGCTCTCATCTTGGCCTGGCTACACTAACCATCCCTCAGGCGTCAGCTGGTTTCTGACATCTAAACATTCAAGGGGGGGCACATGCTGGGGTCCTAATTTGAATCATGTAGATTAGATAATCAAGGACAGCCTCTGGAGAGAGACCAGACCACCCATCCATCCATCTATCTGTGTGTCCACAGTTGGGGCCACGGCACAAATGGAAGCAGCTGTTTTCATCCCTCCACCTATGATAATTGCAAGATATTTAAGAGAGGGAAGAGAATGAGAGTTTTATAAGATCTCTATCCAATCATCAGAGTAATATCTGCAGATATGATTTATGCAGAATGCAAGAGGGGTTTTGTTCTCCTTGAAACTGGCCCCATCTGCTTCTATCTAAACAAGAGATGATGAAATAAAATCTCATCTGAGCCTCTGGGAGAGTAGGACACAGTTGCTATTGTGATGATCCTGCAGGAAACAATATGACCTTTAAGATGAAGTGTGGAACTTTTCCTGTAAACTTTTTGGAGTGTGAGTCGGGGCCTTAGTACGCTTCACACAATCCCAGTCAGCGAGTTGGTCACGTGACATGTTGTCTGACGTCTAAAGGCAGAAGTGTTTATGCTTGTTCCAAACAGAATTCAGCACCATCTTCACATGAGAAGTGATGGAAACTGATGAAGAATGAAAAAAGTGGGTGTAACTGTGTCCAACCAGCAGTTTGTCTGAGGCGAACCTTCAGTGTGCTGTTCAGGTGGGTCATCGGTCTTTCTCAGAGTATGTGATGTGATGTACATTTCTTGTTTACAACAAACAGAAAATAATGAGATCATTAACCATGAACCAACCAGCAGAAGTCAACGATAAACACTTGTCGGCTTTGAACCAATGACAAGCTGATATATTGCAGTGTCACAGAGGTTTATAGCCTCTGTGTGTGAATAATGGAGCTCCATCAGATGTTTAATGCACCACTGAGTGTTTCCTCATCTCCTCTGCCACACCCAGCAGGGTCATTGGTGTCTATCTGCAGTGTTATTTATTATGTCCACGAAAAGACACACTGATTTTTTTTTTTTCTTCGGTTGTCAATGAAGAGATTTATGCATGAGTAAGATTAGTAGTAGTATTATATGGATAAGAGTGAAAAGCAGTGAACACAATGAATATGTCCCATTAAAAAAAAAATTGAAAAGGAAAGCTAAAGATTTAGAGATAATTCAAAATGTAAAAATCCATATCAGCGATCACTCTACTCTCAAGTATTCTCTTCCTATTCTCTGACCTCTACAATTAGTTTTAGGGCCTTGCTCATTCCCAAATGGCCATTGTAAAACTGTTGCATTCTTTTCTGCATACCATCAGCTGTAGGACCTGAAGGCAACATTGGAGCAACACACACAGAGGTCACGACGACATGAACAACATTTATGACCATTAACTTTCAATAAATCACTGCTGAGTCACTCTGAGACATCAGAGTAATGACCCACAAGGCCAGCACTGACAAGATTAGCGGTCAACATTTAGCCTGTCCACTGGCTTTTGCACTGGACAGATAATTTATGGCTTAATAACATTCTCTTAAGACTGGTCATCACTCTACCACAGGAAGGGGACATGAAGAGAAACCGCCCTGAAACGAAACATTAGTGTTTTCCACGGTTTCCTGCAGATAAGATGAGAATGAACAAAGTCTAAATATAAAAACAAGAATCTGTCTCTGCCGTCAGAACTAGTTCATCTCTGGGAACAAGACAGAAATTAAACATGGACCCAGAACCGCTCAAGGTGGTACTATAAAGCATTGACCACTTGAAACAGGTTAAATAGTTGCTAATGTTTCCCAAACAATAGAAAACAAATCAGACTGGTCATAACTGGAAAAATGACAGGTGTAACTACCAGTTACAGCTGCATTGGCCTTAGTGATACCTACAGTCATTATTAATGTTATTAATTTTCCCATTTTTGCACAGCAAACCTTGACTTTATTAACAATAAATACTAGATTTAGCTGATGTAACTTGGTAACATCTACATTATTTTTTTACTGGTTGGGAAACAAATACACCTAAACAGCTGTTTCACTGAATTTACAGTAACATTTTCTAAAACTGTGAATTAAATAAATGTCATCTGCATTCCTTCCCTGTGATATGTGCTGAAAAGAGTAAATTTGATGACTAAATTAGACTGCAGAGGCCTCATATTGACATTAGTTAAGCTTTAGAATACATTTTTGACTGTGCTTTTTGTCCACCGTCTCTTGCACCTTCAGGGTTCCATCCAAAGGTAGCACAAATTTGAATGTGCTACCTTTAATAATGTGCTTTTCCATCCACAATAACTACAGAATTATATTTGCATTTAAAAAGATTTAATCTATGTCATGTATGCACGTTTGCTGGAATCACATATATGATATATATTGGCATGCCATGTATGTTCAAAAACTTCAGTGGATGTTTAAGTCCGATGCTTTAGGTATGTATTTATTTATAAGTCTTTTTCCATTACTCTGCATTGCATGTTGCTTTTATTGACATACCAACTTTTCCAACTCAGATGTAAAAACTTTTTAAACAGGAGGATGTTCGATCAGAGAGAGAAACGTCCAGGCCTGCCTCTGGATTGATGGCCTCTTTGACCTGAAACCTGGTACTTCATGCAACCAGAAGAATCAGAATCACACCTGTGATTGATAGGAAGGTGAGTTCTAAATATGAAAAGCAAGAGGGTGTTTGTGACTCTGCCATTCTGCCCAGATAGATTTTTTTATAGTGATGGAAAACAACCTCTCCTAAACTGGACAGAGATATTTGCAGATATTCTGTTGTAACATGTCCCAGGGAGCAAAGCCACTCAATCTGTCACTCGAGCACAAAGTTGAGACAGTAATGGTTTGTGGAATGCAGTGCATACTCCTGTTTTCACAAATGACAACATTTTCACTCCTTTTTGCTTCAGTTAAAGCCTCTAGCAGGCAACAGTGCACAGGCTGAACAAGTTACAAGGCTCAGTCACACAATGCTGGCTTCTTTATTGTCACATAACAGATGCTGATGAAAAATTACTTCCAACATCACAGCGCTGGCAACTAGAAGCCTTAAGCTAACAAGAGTAAGAAACAATGTTCTCTTTGCAAATAGAAGAGGCAGAAACTATGAGGAAAATAGACTTCATGGTGAGAAACACTAGTTGTAACTATACCAGGTTTTAGGTTTTCAGTCGTCCACATCACTTGATGTCTCGTAGTCACAAAACATGAGCATGTGCACTTGCTTTCTAAGGCTTGAAGACATTTCATTATTCATCTGTGTGGTTTCTCCAGTTCTGCTGAGAGGTGGGAACTCTGGAGAGACTACACAAGTGCTCAGGGCTAAATCTCATGACAAGACTCGACAGTACTCTCAGTCCACCTCACCTCAAGGAATACATTTTTGAGGAAGTGCTTTGACAGAGGTGTGTAGCGTAGGATTTACTGCTCTTGTCAGACATCAGCTACCAACATATTTTTTAATTGACCGTTACTGAGTGAGAAAAACTACTACACTAGTTCTTCTGGATGACCGAGAGATATAATTACTGTCAGGATTTCCTGATATCTCTGACCTGGAATTACGTGTAAGATGCTGATGAGAATTTTTTTCCCCCCACTCAGAATTTCTCCAGATGACATGAATGCAGCACACGTCAGGGCTCTGTCTGTCAGCTTGTTCTGAAGTAAAAACCAGCAATGCAGCTGTAAGCCTACCATTTGTCTCAGCTATCACATCATTTGTTTATACGAAGCATGTCAAGGTATCATAATTCAGCTGACAATGATATACTGACGATATGCTGCCCTTTGTGTGGCACCTAGTAACAGCTGATACTGATTGGACCAAACACATGCAGATCTCACATGTCGTTTTTTGGTAAATGTACCAGCAAAACCTCAGTGGACAGTTTTCTGTGGGAAAGTTAGAGTATCTGATCAGCTTACAGCCATATTACGCATCTATTCCTCGTTCCCCCCGCTACAGCTAATCACCATGGAGAAATGACATTATCGCTCTGTGGCCAAGGATTTGATCTAAAGAACATGTTTATAGTACCATTCACAGAGGGGGTGTTCTTGAGCCGCAGCTGGTTTCAGGTAATAATCTCACCACTATTGTACTAGAGCAAGCGAGACAGAAGTAGGAGGAGGAAGCAGTGGGTGGAGGGAACAGTGAGAGGCCTTATTATGGCAGGAGAAGAAGAAGAAAAAGGTGGAGGAAGAAAGAGAACAGGGCTGGGGGAATAACTGGGCTGAGGGTTAATTTAACAGCCATTTGTATGTGGCACCCTACAGGTCAGGTCATTAGAGGGCTCAGACTTATCAGCAGAGTCATTCATTTCCCTCTATATCATCTTACCTTTTGTTATTCTTTAAGGAGTCTCATAGAGAGTAATAATATGTGCCTACACTGCTCTTTCATTGGTATGGATCACTGTGTTTGCAATTGCATAGCAAGGTAATGTTGTCATCCATTAACCCTCAATCATGCTATTGTATTTTGTTACTATAGAAGCAGTACAGGTTTGAAATTGATGTTAATACTTTTAAGGTAGACAACATTGTGATGAGTTGGACAAAATCTAGAAAATCCCACGTTGGAGTTACTGAAAGTTTTTGGAAAGCGTCCTCAAAAAAGTTTACACTGTACATTCCAGGGTGACTCAGTGGGTTTATGGTTCTCTAATGTCTATTTAAGATTTAAGTGGCTTTATTTTATGATTTCTGTGAGTCCACTGCTGTATTTTGTCTTCACTGTTTTCTGATATTAAAACATTTTTAAGACTGAAAGGTGTGAGAGCACATAAGCTGCTCAAAAAAAGGGTTTGGTATCCATAACCCCCTTTTGGTGTGGACCTAGCCAGGACCACCACAGTGACTGCTTAGTGCCACCCCTGAAACATGGAGGTGGAGTGACATTTATTAGACGTCCCTATGAATGCCAGTTTGTTTACCCCAATACTTAATGAAAAAATGACTCCCAGTCTCAAGAAGCTCCGCATGAGAGGAACTTTCCAACGTGACAATGATCCCAAACACACTGCAAACACCTTGCAAATTTTTTTTGAGGAGTAAAAAACTGAAAACTATAATCTGGCCAAGTTTGTCCCTGTTTTGAATCCAAAGGAACAACTTTGGAGTATTTTAAAACTGAACGTAGAGCAACAACATCCTGAAGCAAAGAGCAGCTGAGGAGAATCATCTGTGAAGAACAGCAAAACATCTCTCCACAGATTTGTGTTAGACTGGTATCAGCCACGACCTGCTGGACTGAATCTGTCATCAAAACAGGCAGAAATACAAAAATATTTAAAACAATATTTTTTAAAAAAAGTTAAAAATAAAAAAGCTCACTAAAAAAGAATGCACTGACTTTGATTCTTTAATATGGCCCTTTCATTATAGTTTAATTAGTCAAACATTTTCTGTTTTCAATGAATTGGCTTCTTTCTTCCTGGTCTTTGGCTAAAAACAAACAAAATTGTATTAAATGGACAGAATTTGTTATTACTTTATTATTAGTAGTATTTTAGTGATACTGACCAGGATTGTGCTCAGTTTTGTTGCATATTATAAGTCAGGACCTGCAAAATCAGTCAATATGTAACATGTTTGCTGTGTGTTGGAAGTGACTCCTGATGTCTTTACTGCAGAAAAGGACCAAACCAGCTGCCAACTACAGGAGACTGTGAGATGTGATTGAAAGCTCAGACAAAAATCTAGTAAGTGGCTCATGAGTTAAGATAGCATAAATAATACTTTTATTATCATTATAAGAGTAGAATCACTTTTGTTGGTTTTAGTGTATGTATTCTTGCATCCTGTGTTTTAGTGCAAAGTGTAAAATACTATCTAATATTGCTTATGATTGATCCAATGAAAACAAAATGTCAGCTATATAATTCATATAATTCAAACCTTAGCAAATTGAGAATTTGCATTGTTAGTAAAGCTTCATTAAAACATTTGGGATATATTGCAATGCTCAGGTTTATTGAAAAGCTTTGATATCCTGGGACTTACAACCGCACTTAAACCAATTACAGACTCCAGCTTTGAGCCTGGAGCTGTGGAGGCTGATGGATGAGGAGCATCTATCCAAAGAGCAGCTGAGATCTCTGTATTCTGTCTGGACAGGGGCCAAATGGATGAAAAGCAAATGTTGCCCCTGGGAGCGGAGCAGAGCGGAGTGGATTTTTCCCCTTGCAAAATTCCTCTAAGAGAGAGAGGGGAATTAGTTAATCAGCTGCACCTGTTGCAGACTTCGGGACTGCTTGGTGGGAACACACACACACACACACACACACACACATATCAGTGAAAAAACACAAGCGCACACAAAAACACACGCAGATCCAGAGGCTGGTGGGAACATGCCGGAGTGATTGGTCAGCCTCTCTGGAGGTAGCTAAGGTCAGAAGCGAGTGTTGTGCAGTGTTGTGATCACTGCTGTCACATCTCACCAGAAACAGAGGGACTTTCCACTGCAGCGAGCTCCAACACAAAATGGTTTATGCATTCATGATGTCATCTCTCAGTGTGTCACAGCACATTTGGAAGACGTTAGCGCTTAAATCGAGCTACAGCCCAGTTTCAACACATGCATGACATCGCTCAAGTGCACAATCTAATTGCCCATTTGTGTGATTAAAAATGATTCATAGAGATAATTGTAATATGTATTAATTATAATATAAGGGTAATTAAGGTTGCTTGAAAGATCCTTGCTTTGGCCCGTACTCAGGCTTCGTTTAATGATTTGCTTTGGCTCAAGCCACATGACAACAAGCCAGAGGAGGAAGAGAGGAAGCATATGATTTTGATGATAACGTCTCCAAACAGTTGTGCGTTTGTTCATGCTCAGACCGAGGGGCTAATGTGGGGCAGCACTTTCCTGGCCCCCTATTAATCCGATTATCTGATTGGTCATTGTAGTATTTCTCTCATGAGATTAACATTCCTCTTCTGTTTGACTTGATTGTCACCATCGATTCTGGTCAATACATCGGACAAAGTGCTGAGAAATTTTTCACTGTGACAGCGAAATTTCCAGGGCCGGCAGCGTTTGGCCCCATAAGGCAAGCTATTTCCAGAATACTCCTGCTGTGCAGACGAACATAAGCATTATGTAACCACATGTGTACATTTAAAGTCTATGTGTTTCTTATGATTCAATATAGGCTGTAACAATGAGCCTGAAGCTATGGCTCTGGCTTACTCTACGCCACACTGATCACACTGATTACATCTAAGATGTAGCTTAATGTGCCATCTCTTCACTTTTACAGGACAATACAGGATATTTGAAATGTTATCTAAAGTAACAACAAATTTCCTGTACTTCTTAGTTTGTATCCATCCATGTGGACGTCCGAGAACAGTGTGTGTCCACCCACCGGGAGTGTGAGCTAGCACAGATGCTAATGCAGAATGTCTGCTTTTGCTCAGGTTCTGCACTCGACATACTGGAAACAACATTATGACGTCACTGACTCCACCAAAGAAAAACGTGCAAATGTTGTGTAAGTATTGCATCTATATTTGGAGAGCCAGAGGCCTGTCGGGGTGAATGAGGATGATGCTGCAACGCAGCGAAAAACAAACATGCTCGATCCATGTGTGTCTTGTTAGTGTAGTGTTACCTGTGATGTGCAGAGCGAGAGTGAGAGAAAGATGCACAGAGAGAGAGAGAGAGAGAGAGAGAGGGGTAGAGAAAGGGGATTTTGGGCTGCTTTGGCTTTGGCTTTGGGTGTGGTGGCTGGATGATGGTGTGTAACTGAGCATTAAACTCACCGAGGCGTTTCAGCTATTAGTGTTGGCCAGCATGCGGTGTGGTTACTAGCTAATGTTGTGGGTCTGGCCTTGGGGGGAGATTTCCTTCGTTCTCCCTGTCCCTCACTTGCTTCACTCTCAGTCCGACACACACACACACACACACACATCACCCACCACAGTCATACACATGGTACGCACGTGGCACGCACACGCGCAAAGTCAGGCGTGCAAAAGTGGAAGGTGACTTCAGTTCATTCTTTTAAGTAAATTAGCCGCACAGATTGAAGTAATTAGTCTCATATGTAAACACAGTAAATATTATGCTCTTTTATAATTTGTCTATATGATAATCAAAGCCTGGAAGTCATACGTCATGGTGTTATGTCAATACATCACTGTGTTTTTTCCTTCATAAAGGGTTCCGGTTAAAGATGTAATGGCTATGGAGAGCCAATAATCTATTAGATGTACAGTCTAAATATAAGTACAGTGTTTTAGTGAGTGCAACAATAAAAAAGGAATAGTCCTGTACATGGGTGATTTTTTTCACTTTTTCTACCTGAGAGTTAATCACTCAGGATTCATTCATTTTTTATTTTTCTTAGTCTGTGTTAGTCAGTGTTAAAAGGTCTGTCAAGCGTTTGGTTGCACCTGAGGAGGGAGTGACCTGAGGTTGTAGAAGGGCTGCTGCCCAAGGAGTCTCTGTCTGTCTTTAATGCTGAGCAGCCAGGATGTCGTCCACATGGCCTTCACTTTAGGTCAGTTTGGGTTTTTTTTCTTTCCTTTTAACATCCACATGCTTTACATAACTCATACCTAATACCTTCTAATACTTGTTGAGTTATGAGTTGTTATGTTTAGTTTAATAAACATCTCTTTTCACCTTTTGTTAGCGTGTGGACTCTCTTGCTTGTTACAAATCATGAGCCAGGTTTGTAACAGCAGCTTTAATTTAATTTACATTCGATACAAGGCTTAATTTGACAATAAGTTACTAGACTAAATCTCAATCTGTTTTTTTTTTCTGGTTTTATCGAAATTAACACATATTAGAAAACCAAAAGTGAGAGATACGGCTCCATTCATGCACAATGACAGCGATCCAGTCTCCGAGAAATTCCATTTACATGCAACTAATCCGCAGCAGCAAATACATGTATGTTTTGAAGGACAAGTAATTGCAAACAGATTATGTTTTCCATTAACAGAATGAAGATGTGTTGTTAATTTCCGTATTTGGCAAGTTACAAATATGTCGACACTGAACGTATCAGTAAAATGTATCCACTTGTAATAACTACGGCATTATTAAACTTATTTATAGTTATGTTTAGTCACTCGCAGCACTGGGTTAAGGTTAGGCAAGGCCACCATCTTTCCCCAAACACCTCCTGCCAACTCATTTGCAGCTTTCATTCATTAACAACAAAAAAAAAAATGCATTGCCTCTGATCTGAACATAACCCAGTGATAACCTTGCCACCACAACATAATTGGAAACAGTTTAGTAATGTATGAACGTAATTTCTAGAATGGGGCTGATGACAGAAACAACTTTGAGACATTCATATAAATGCCTTAATGTGGTAAAAGAAAAATTAGAGCTGCAGTTCAGCTGCGGTTTTTCAGCTCTACAAAGCAAAAACTTCTGCATTAGATTCAAAATATTGATTAATGCAGGTTTAAGTAAACATCCTGATGCAGCAGTTGATTTATATTAATCTTTGCATTTTAATGAGCATCAGCTGGAGTTCATGATTTAGAAATTTATATGTATAATTACATAACCACTATACAAACTGAGTACACACATACCCACCATCATGCACACAGACTCTCTATTTCTCACACACACACATGCACCTGGGCTGGGATTGACAGTTGAGTGGTGGGTGACTCTTTTTGGGGTGACAGCAGTGACCTCAGACTGGGTGACGTCGCAGCAGCGGCAGCTAGCTGACACTGCCAGATGTGAGGCGGCTGCAGGTTTTTACAGCTGTACGGGGAGAAAGGCGTGGACAATGTCCAGTAACAACCTGCTCGATTCCTGTGGTCCCTGGAGACTCAGGGCCATGTGAAAAGAAATTCTTACAAGAGCTGGAGTGAAGGGAAGCAACTGTTATACTGTTAGTTACGCTACATTCCCTGGAACAATCAGCGCTTTGTTGTGTGTTTGGTTTTGGCAACTATGGACGTTTGAAACTTGTTGAAGGTTAAATATACCGTAAATATCTATTCTTTGATATAAAAATTAGAAGTATGTTCAGTCCAAGCTGAATGTTTTTAAATTATCCTTCTGACAAACCATTTAATTCCCAGCGAGCATATGTGTTGTTTGAGTTTGTTGTGATTGGCCGTGAAAGGTTTGTTGTTTATTTGATCAGGGTGTGTGAGTTTGAATTTAGCCGAGCTGATTGTAATGTAAACTTCACACTGTGGTTCAGAATATTTTGGCCATCAGGAGTCCCTTTGTGTCTGGAGGCTTTTGAAGAAGGTCTGCTGAAGCACATGCGCGCTGAAAACTGTGTGCGCGGTTTATGTGCTCTCGTATGCATGTGTCTGATTTGTGATGTGTTTTTAATAGAGGGTGGTGTAAAAGGTTCATGTTTCTTACTCCACGCCATGTGGATGAGATGTGGACCACGCCATTCACTCGTATTTAGACAGCTGACTTAATTTAGACACCTCTCTCTCTCTCTACATGACATCATGTGACTGATTATTAAGCGCTCTGCACATTGCTGTGCATGTTTGTTTCAAGTGAGCTTGACATGTTCGCAGTTCAGAGCTCTGTGAATCATCATTGTAATAACTCCATCATTTGTAGTTTAAACGGTCCAGCTACCGCAAACACTGACAGGAACTTGCTCCATTCATCCTTTCATACTAATAAAGCTATTAAATGCAACTTTTAAACCCCTTAATATAGCAGACATTAGAAGGTGTTAGGACAGACAGGTGCTCTAATGGTCTGCTTTATAAATCAGTAATAATTAATTGGATAATAATTAAAGCAGCCTCTGGTTTGCCAAGTTTTAAAAATCCCCTCAGCTGGTGTATGTTTTCCTTTGGCTAACTTGCTTTAGTTAGCTCTTTAATTCATCAATTTGACAGTTTGACAGCTCACCCAGTGGAAAAGAGTCACAGAGCATCTGGACCCAAATCCATTTATTAACAAACATTTACAGCCGCAGACATGATGGATTATTTCCATCTATAAATGGCTTACGAGCATTTATAACTGTTGTCCTGAAAGCAAATTCTTAGCTTGGATCCCAACATAATGACAGGTGGAAATTCAGCCTCCACAAGAGCTGCAGCAGTCTGAGGCAGCATCAAGGGTGAGACATTAAGAGTCTACAGCCACTCACTGTGAAGAAAACCAAACTTTTAGCTATAAAACCAAATTTTAACAACTATCTGATAACAGAGAACTAATGCAACGCTCCATTTGTTTAAGCTTTATCACTTTATAATACAGCCCATGATTTACACTGCAGTTTTGTTGCATGACTCAGGTACCAATAAAATACTGACTGGTTCCAAATGGTACTCAAATGTAGGTCTGGTGGAAGAAAAAAAAGACTATGAGGAACAATGGAGTAACAGTTGTGCATTTTAGAAGAAGAATGAGAAATAAAATATAATTTTTTAAAATCCTGAGTACCTGTGACACACAGCAGGGGGGTGACAAAACTGGGAAGTCTGGGAAAAGTGGTGTTAATATTAGCGTCAGTGATCAAGTGAAGGAACCTCACAGGGCTTGAGGTTTGTTCTTCTGTAATTGCTTTCTTCCATTTAGCAAATGCATGCTCCTTTTCCTTCCTGGTCAGTGGAACAGTTGTGTTCTACTGAAATGTGGGAGTGGAGACCACCCTTCCTGTCCAGCTGCCAGGTGTACAGATTTCATAAATGAACCGAACGTAGTGATGTGTGACAGGTGGTTTTGCCCACAGTAATGGACACGGCAGGAAGCCAGCGTGAAGCAGAGAGGAGCAGCGCACCATCACTGAGCCCGTCTGGATTAATGAGTGGCAGGAGCACTGCATGTGTGTGCAGGAAGGTTAGGCCTCGTTTTAATTGAATTGCCAGCCTGGCATGGCATGTTCTTATGCTAACTGGTGTTTAATGGAGAGGTGTGGGTGAGTGGATTGGGGTTGTGTAATAGACTATCCATCTCTGAGGAGCTGAGACTGTAGAAGGAAGTCAGACTGCTTTGACTTGGCCAACCTAGTAATCAGTTACTGGAGTGAAAAGGGACGAGGAACTTAAAGCCCAGATGGCTCTGAACGAAGGCCTGTCTATGTACTTGACTAATCAACCTCTGTATTGTAGAACCAGTCCAAGCCAGAGTTCCCTGGATCTTTGAGCTCAAGCCTGAACTTGAACTCCCATTCCCTGCAGATATTTGCTTTTTCCTCATGAGATCACGTGAGATCACGTGAGGGGATGCATTGCTCCCTGATTGCTCTTCTCTTGCACGACAATCATCACACAACAGCAGAAATAATACATGTTCATTTTACAGTCTTTGATTTGAGAGAGGGGCCGCTCTTTAAACATGGATGGCAGCAGCATGAATTCATTAATTATTGAAATCTCCAGGCACGGTGAAAGGATTGGTCAGGATCTAACAGTAAATACTGTTCTGCCCCAGTCAAAATGTTTCTTCTGTCATATGTAAAGGATTACTACAGTGAGTTTTCTG
Organism: Toxotes jaculatrix; assembly: GCF_017976425.1. NCBI lineage: Eukaryota > Metazoa > Chordata > Actinopteri > Toxotidae > Toxotes > Toxotes jaculatrix. The sequence continues at coordinate 24,499,238 of NC_054402.1, read as the reverse complement.
TTTTGCTTCTTTCAGTCATGTTTATAAATACCTGTGGCTTATACTCACAGAATCATATCCATACAATAAGTAAGGCCACAAAAATGATCCACCCTACATGCTGCAAACAAATCACGCCACTAAGAATATTTCTAAAATAACTTCACACATGTTAAGTCTTGTTAAGATCTGTTTCCTGCACTTATCTCTAAATCAATCCTACACCTGACTCCACCTTTTAACATAAGAACTGAACTGATCCGCAATTAAATATAGGAGCAGATCAGAATACTGTCAGGATTCACAGTGAGAAGAGGTAATAAGTGATAATGTGAAATAAATAAAAATACACTACTTGTATATGTGGAGGCAGAAACACCCTCAGTCATTTTATGGAATTGTGTTCACTTGTTTTTCTCTCTGTTCAGAACCTGCTCCATGGCGTGTGACAGAGCTGGCACAGCCTGAGGAAACATTTTATTATTTACATTTTATGAGACAACAGGATTTAATCAATTTAAACAGCATAAGGTTTGTTTCATGTGCTTTTCATTGGCTAAATAGGAACTGATGCTATGCAAATATCCTCATGTATCTTTATTGCACTTTAAGACAAAAGTATTTTCAAAACAGATGAAACCACATACTTTAATTTGCCTGTAACTTAATTGTTTGCACAAACTTCATCAGCCCCACTGATATTCCAGCAGCTGCTGCACAAACATGCATCAGCTAACTCTTAATTCAACCACCCACAGCATACTTGGGGTGATGTATTTTGTGGAGAGATTCACCGCTGCAGTTTGGTTTAGTTTACCAACTGTATTATGGCAGTAGCAGATATAAATAAATAACCTGGGGACAATGATGATATTTCTATCAAAAGAAGATAATTATTACCTCCGACAGGCACTAAAAGTTGTATGATTTTTGTTTAATCCACCTGCGGATTCTGTATCCCCCTACTTCGAGATTTAGATTCAGCTGCGTCTGTCTCATTCCTGAATAATGAAACAGATGATGGATGTAAATGTAATACAATATTGAGGACTATGAGGGATTTAGGTAATACTGAGTTTTGATGACCAGTTGGTTGAATGAGTAATAGCCAGTATAACATTACATTACATGCAGAATGTACAGTACATTGTGTTCTAAAGTGTTTTTGTCCTTTCTGTCAATCTAACTAATATGTCTCAGATGATATAGCCGTATTAGTGTTATATCGTGTCCTCTGGGGACATGTTATCCTTCAAATTAACATCACTGAAAAAACATTTACACAATGTTTCATAGGGTATCAGGTGACGAGAGGATTTCAGTCGCCTGTTGAGTCAAGGTGGGCTCTAAAGTTATGAATCTTATTACAAAACAACAACATACCAGGTGGGTGAAGTCAGCTTGAGAAAAAAAAAAAAACCCAAAACTTATGATTTGTTTTCCACTTTTCAAAGAGAGAACATGAGCTCATTTCATGTTTGCCGTCCACATACTGTAATATATTTTCAACATTACGCCTATTACAAATACAAACAGACTATTTGAGGGTGAGTGTGTAGCCAAATACTGTTCTTCCATTGTGTAACTGCCTCACAGTGTCTCAGTGCGACACTGGAATTGTTTAAAATAGAATCGGTGTTAATTCACTCCAGATGTTAAAACTGCATCCAGAAATAATCCACATCAAACCAAGAATAGAAGCTTTAATTTCATTTTGGTCTCACCTCCTCCCCAGTTTAATTTTTCGACCATTTTCATGTGTCCACAGCAATGAGGAGTTAGAAGAGGACAAAGAAAGTTTAGCCAAACCACAAGTAGCTGCTTACATGTTGCAAACTTTAAATGGGCTTGATAGGGTCGAGTGTACACAAAGAATAAAACTAAAAAGCTCTCAGAACCACTGTTTACATCTACACCTCTGAAACCTCACCTTTGTTCATTTTTTTAGCTTAAGACCTTGTCTACATAAATTCTGTGTAAAAAAAAAAAAAAAGGGGGGGTCTGAAAAGAAGTGTAGTGTGTTTTCTAATTGTATTTGTTGTGTTCTCTACAGATTAATCTCATGAAACTTTCCAGAATTCCTACCCACAGCCGTGGTCAGAAGAAGAAATAAGAAAAAACTTTTTTAGCACAGAAGCCTGTGCTAAGAAACCTCTGCTCGGACCAAAGAAACTGTTCAGATTAGTGATTCTGCTGTACAAAGTGACCAGCCTCACACATCTAAGATGAAAGAAGCTACCACACTGCTGAAGCTGGTCGACAGACAGAGAGACCATCTGTCCACATCTGCTGGGACAGAACAAACCAACACACCTGATGAGGCCAACTGGTGAGCAAAGAATAAAAGTGAGTATTAATTCACATAACATTGAGTATGCTAATTCAGTGACCAGTTGCGCAGTCATCAGTTATCAGTTAGGGTTATTGCTGGGCAGCTTCAGAGCTGTGAGGCATCTTTAGCTGTAATTGCAAATGTTTTGAGAAACAATAGGTTTTGATGTATTGATGTGTGGCTCTGTGTTTGGCTATCTGTTCTCATATTTAGACAACACATCAGTGCATGTCAACAGGTACCCAACACCTGTGGTTATCTTTGAATGTTCACTCACATCCACTAAATCTGTAAGGTAAAATACCTTTTAACTTCTTTTAACCTTTGCATGCAGGTTACTGGGGAAAAATACCAAGGTAAACTAACAGAATAATGCTCAGATTATCTGCAAACATTTCACATTGTTTTTCTCTGCAGTGGCTGATGCCAGAGATACACAGTGTCAGTAATGGTAGATTAATTTCTCCTGTTTATGAGTGTTTCTCTGATTTCACTCAGTCTCTGTTCAGTGTTGGACTCTGGTAATAATTCAAGAATGTTCCTGGGTTTTGCACAAATATGCAGAATGTTATCTGAAACCAACATAAATGTTTTTAAAAACTTCTTTGTATATATCTTTTTACATATGAGGACAAAACAGGTCTCCTAGTAAAATAAAGGCATCTCATATACACAACTATGCTGCCTCTGGCTTGAATGACTAATCTGACAGCCCCGCCAATGGTCTCCTCTTCAATCCAGCAGGTCTGATTCCCCCAGCATCTTTGTTTGGTTCTTACGCCAGGGATGTGCGATTTTGTCGTCTAAGCCATTTGCCATGGTGAGTCAGCCAGAGCTAATTTCCTTTGTTATCATCATTAATAAAACCCCATCGTCATCTTGGAAGCAGCGTAAAACTTATCTGTTCAGACATAACAAAAATATTACACAATGAGATTAAAACATAGTTTTATATTTTGTCTCTGTGATTTTGACCTTTTCTTCTTTCACTATCACTGCTGAGCATCTGTGCTTCACAGGTTTTGAACACTATGTGCACATCACTCCATAATAAAAGGAAGAACCAGAAGACTAAAACGCTAATTTTGCTGCAGTACATCCCAAACCTATATTCTTTGAGTTTAGGGCTACAGTGCTCTATTCTGCTAGGATTTTAAAAGATGGTTGTGTTTTTACTTTTGCTTTCCTTCTTGAGCTCTTATGGTCTGCTCCTGGTGCCACAGAACATGTGTTTAATATAACATTAAAACTTTTGTGAACCATTCAGACAGGCATGTTTTACACACTATTTAATTTGCCCTGTTTTAATATGTCTTTACAGAAAGTTGTTGTCTTGTTTATCAGTAGTAAATGTTTGTCATTTTATCCTCAATGGATGCGAGCATGTACACAAGATAGTTTTAAATAATCAAATATGTCAGACAGTTTTAAAACACAGGAATGACACAGTATGATCTCTCAGTGCAGACCAGGCAGCAGACTAAACATGTTGAGGCCCATGTTGCCTCATCATCCACAGGGTGGTTCGCCCTGGAGGCAAACTACAGGGGGCCCAGTGTGTTATGTAGCTTTTTAGTATATTCAGTTTGCTACGTGCACTCAGGTAACCCTGTATAGATTATATCACTAACACGAGCATCACTGTGCACTCTGACACTACCTTGCATCATGAACACAACTTTACTGACCAGTGGAACATGAGGAGGGTTGATTATTAGCACTGAGGAACATACAATAACAAGACTATGTGTCATGGTATGTAGTTTTTCTTTGTTTTGTTTTTTTGTTTGTTTTTTTTTAGTTAAAGATAACTTTACATAATTTATACATAGTGGAAGAATTAATCCATACATGGTAATAAGTGCAGTCAGGTTCCCTTGGTGGTGAGTGAGTTTCCCTAGAGAGTGGATGTCACTCCATTCATGTAGTCATGGATTAAAGCGGCACTTTGCTACAGTTCTGTTTTCAAGCTGTGAGAGTTCATTGGTGTATCCCTCCAATTTTTGTCTTTAGATCCATCCATGCTACAGCATTCAGATGTTCAAGACAAAAGTAGGCCTTTGTTACAGGGGGGGTCAAAGCTGGGTGAGCAGCTCACAGTTTCCTTCTCAGGAATAGTATAACTATAGTGGATGCTGAGGTCAGCTGAGGAAACTTCATCAGGCTCTGCATCATTTCTGCTGTTGTTTTTCCTTCTGTGGTTTAAAGGAACTGTGACAGACTTTGAAAGCTTACATGGAAAGAGGGGACATTGTAGATTCAAGCTGTGAACATTGGGAGATAATGTAACATGAAATTGCCTATTTCACTGTCTCAAGGTGGCAGTCTGCTGCTCTGAGGTAATGGGGGAAAAAAAGATGAGCAAAAACCTTCAAACCACAGAAAAAATATTTTCCTTTAGTATGATCAGACTCCGGATTGTTTTTCCTTGGAAGCTGTGAGTAAGTGGGCAGGTGAGTGCATGCACATGTGTGAACGGTTGAAGTATTGCACGTATTGAATTCCCCCGCGACCCCCAAACCCTTCCATCCCCTCAGCCACCAGACAGGATCTGTCAGCAGACAGAGCCTTGTTCTCTGCCAGGACTGCAGTCATCTGTACCCCCATGGTGGTTCACCATGGTACTGAGATCTTCTGTCCATAGAGAGACTTTGTCATCTACTGTTTGCACATTCCACACAAAACGTCATCTCATGAACATGAAACTAGACTAGAGTTCATGAGCTGCCTAAACATAACCATCAAAACGTAAATATTGCTGTTGCCATGAGCAGATATTGTAAAGAGAACTAATTACATTTGTTTTCAGTTCAGACTATTTGGCAGCTTTGCAATGTGTTAATTAAAATGCAAAAACACAAACCGGGCTGAATCATGTTTCTTTCAAATGTATTTGCTGTTCCAGATTAGTAGCGTATAAACATAATTTTTCAGAGACACGGTTGTTGCTGGGATGGGATTGTCTGCTCAAGGTCTGTTGATGTTCTTAAAGTACAAAAACACAGCCATGTGTCATATTCAAAAAATGTTCTTCCGTTTGGTGTGTCCCATACTTCAGGAATCTTACTGAGAAAAAAAAAAAAAAGGCTCATAAGTCAAAGAGCTTGCCTTTGTGCCAAAACATCAGTCATTAATTACTGTCATCCTGGGGCACAGTTAGATATGGCTCTGACTGTGGATTCTTCAATGCAAAGACATTACTTTGTTCTTGATGTATTAGGCCTGAGCACCAGAAAGGTCTCACAATGAGGAAGAATGATTCAAGGCTGTCAGGAAGTTTTAAAAAAATGAGATATTTTGGCACACGCTAAGTAGGATACACTAACAGAGTCAACAGTTCAACTTTCTCAGTACTAAGTTAAGCACTGTCACACACATACTGTACATGCCAGGACACCTTCTCAGACTCACATTCATGCACTTCATTCCCTCTGTATTTGTCCACTTCAGTTGCTCAGTATTTGCTACATGTCAACACATCCTTCTTCACAACTCGTAGTGCTGTAAACAGCTTAAACGGAGCAGTGTGGTGAGAAGAAGCTGACATTTCCTGAGGTTTCAGCACAGTGATGTGTGGAACAGCTGCAGCGTCCTGATGCAGATTATTTCTCTCTCCGTGGTAGTTTAAGAAAACTGAACTCATGTGAAAGTGCATTTTGTAGTTTGTGATTAACAGACTTTGAGAGTCTTTGGGGTTTTGCTCTCCACACGTTTCTGTGGTTGTCAGTGGTTTTTTTTTTTTTGCTCCACTGAAGCACGCAAACTGCAAGAGCTATTGTGCATCATCTACAACATTTACATCATTTAGCAGATGCTTTTATCCAAAGCAACTTACAAGTGAGGGACAACACCACAGCGTGTGTATAGTAGGAGACCTTGAAGTAAGAACTAAGTGCTAAATCTATTCAATGAGACAAAATCCATGGAGATCAGGTACAGAAGTGCACTGAAACTGCACAGTAAGTGCAAGTTAGGCATGTTAGGGTGTTGTTAGGTGTAAGGAGAGGAGGTGCTCTCGGAAGAGATGAATGTTCAAGAGATTGTTGAAGATAGCGATGGATGCACCTGTTCTGATTATTAGTATTTGGTAGGCTGTTCCACGATCAGGGAACCACAAATGAGAACAGTGTAGACTGTGATTGCCTTGTGTGCAGGCATGGCAGTGTTTCTCCAGTGTTTCTTGGAGAAACACAGTGGCCAAGATGGAGCATAAGTTTGTATAACTGAGTTGAAGTAGATGGGTGCAGACCCAGATGCCACTCTGTAGGCATTACAGTAGTGACTTGAATTTGATTCAGGCCTCCACAGGTAGCCAGTGGAGGTCAGTGAACTGCTAAGTGACGTGCCCCTTTTAGGCTGATCAAAGACCAGAGGCTCTGTTTTCAGTGTGTGTGAAGGGAAACTGCTTTGCTTTTAAGTCAACTCGAGGTACATTTGCACTTTCAACTTGTCACATTACAGTTTGTAAATTTATTTTTCAATTATGACAAAAACTGTAGTGCTTGTGGTTGGAACCTGACTGTTGTTGCTTATGGCCATATTTCATGCTCAGTGCAATCTGCAACTGCTGTAGACTGAGGAAACCCTATATCTCAAAGAGAGAGCCAGTTAATAAAGCCGGTTATATAAAAATGAACTCAAACCCTCTGAAACAAAGCTTCCAATCAAGGAAAGACTCAGCAGTTGGTTAAAGCTCTGGATTTAAACTGCTACACTCATGTACATGTCCTAATCACATATGTGATTTAGCTGAGCACTTTGGTCTTTATGTGTGCTGTTCAAAAGCACACGTAACACACACTATTAAGAAAAGGAACATGTTCATGGACTTGACTGACCATGGATCTTGATCTTATTAATAGTGGTATGATGCTGATATGTAATATGTCTGATATGGCGATGTGTAAATGTAATAACAAAGATGCCGGATTTATAGTATCATAAATAAGCAGAAAATAACAGCACCAGTGAGGCCCAGTGTTTTCCAGCACAGGCACGAGATCAATTAACAGAAACTAATTTATTTTGACATGTAGTTACATCAAGTTGTGTGAATAACTAAAAGTCTGGGCCGCATGCCACTGCAAACCAGCAAAAAAAAAAAAAGAAAAACACACTTTCAAAGATCTACTTGGTGGATATGAAATCATAATCTGATTTACACATGCCACATCATACAGTATGTGGTTGACTTTCAAAGCCTCAGTTATGCAATAGCGGTTCCACTGACTCATTGTGCTGGCAGGAGATTATATTAGGGACTTTTTTGGAATGGGAATCATCCCACTAGCTCACAGTATAAGTGAGTAAATAGCCCAGTTTACTCTGAGGCATATATTTACTCTCTAATATATGTTTATGGGTTGTTATGTGCTTCAATGAATCTTTTAGAATACAGCTATAAAGCTAAACTGATGCCAGATATGTCCTGTGTAAATTAGAAACAGGCGTGTTATTTAGAGTAACCTGATATCACACGTGGGTACAGTGTATAGGTTTACATATGGGTAATGTGCATACGTAAACCTTTTTAATGTTTATGTTTGAATTCTAGATACATGCATGCAAATGGGTATGTGTACATGCAGTGTACGCTATAGTGTTGTATACAACAATCTTACTAAATTTCTCCCACTTACAGAGGAATGTCGAGTGCCTGGCTTGCAGAATCATCTAGTGCAGCTGTGGGAGTCTGTGCCAGTGGCTCTGCTACCCATCAGTCATGGAGTCGTGGTAGGCCAACAGCTGACTGTGCAACGCACAGCACCATGGAGCTCGTTCTCGACTACGCACACACGCATTAAAAAAAAAACGGACAAAACAGTGATGTCATTGTATTTGATGGGACATAACAGCAGAGCTGGCGTGGCTGTCCTCTGAGGTTTATGGAAAATAACCCCAGCTATACAGAACCACCAGCCCCAGCCCACAATTCACCCACATGTTCTTTTGTTGGAACACAACTACACACACACACACAGACAGATATATATGAAAGTTATATGAAGTACATGTTGTTACCTCCCTTTGTGTATTTATTTAAACTGTAAATAACTGTAAAGAAGTGAGTGAAGCAGAGTGAGATAGATGCAACTGTGTCATACATGCACTAAGAAAGTGAACAAAGCACAGGCTCAGTGAAGACACTCTGCTTCTGAAACTCCATAGAGCACCATAGAAATGCAACCCATACTTAGTGTGTCCCAGGTTTTGGTCCTCTAACAACCATGGCATACATTTGTCAAAGTGCAGCCTGTGACACTAGCACAGAATAGATGTTTCTCAAGTTGTAATTTAAGATATATATTGTATATACAGTAGATGTTATTTAAAATATGGACTTATGGATTTTAAATTCCAATAATTCCATGTTTTCTATGACTGTCCTAAAACATTTTGGATTTTATTTACTCAAAAACTTTCTTTCTAATGACAGTACAAACCCTGATGGACACACAAAGTCTAAGTCCAAAGAGTTAATAACTTGGTCCACTGGCACAATCACCAATTAACGTTAGTTTAGTTGCTTAGTTTGGAACTACTGTCAGCTGACACAAGCAAAGCAAAGCATCAGCCAGACTGTCTCCAAACAGCCGTCACAGGCACACGCTCTCTACAGTGTGTCACACTAAGTGCAACAAACATTTTATAGAAAAATTAATCAAGAAAAAAAGGGTGAAATTCAAAAGCACCTATCTGCTCTATAATGTTAAATGTCTGTAAATATAACTGTACTTCTGTTACTATCTCAGCTGTTGTGAAGTGAAAGCATGAGGGTAGCATCTACAAGCTCTTAACTCCTTAACGTCTCACACATGACACCAACTACAAGATTTACTACAGTGAAATAATTAATTGCAAATGATGAAATATCACATAAGTCAAAAAGCAGATGTATTTTCCTAACGGGAATTATGCTTTGAACACTGTGTACAGTACAGGATGTGATGTGCATTCATGTGCTTTCAGTCATATGTTTTCTGTAGATGGAAAGCCAATGGATTTCGTCCAGTTTAGGCATGTGTAGTTTTTATTCCTTTAATTTCTATCACATTGTTTGGACTGGAAGTGTCTCTTGCTTGCAGAGCAGGAAATGTTAAAGAATAGATGTGCACACTGGCAACTTGCACGCTGTGTGAACCCCACTTAAACAAAGTCTGGTCACCACATGAGAATCTTTATAGGGATAGTAACACAACGACAATCACACACACACAGAAGTTAGTATAGTTGGTAGTACTGTTTCACAACTAATGCATTCCAGTCTGATGAGGACATCTTGATAAACGCTTCGGAGCACTTTGGCGACTCTCGAAGGGAAAGGTCAGTGAGACATCACTTGGAATCTGCTAAATGATTTTTTCAGATCAGGACAGTGAAGATTCACAGTGCCCAGCTCATCTCTTGGCTTTGAGGAGGGTGTCGACACGCCCTGATCGCCAAGCTCTGGTGACGTCTGTGTTTTCCACAGTTTTGCTCTTCAGTGCACTGACCTCACATCAATTTCACCACCACAAAATACGTAATAGAAGAGGGTGCAGAAAGAGTACACCTGCCATACCCACAGCACATCTCCCACATGTACCTCCAGGATATCATTCCTCACCCTCACCTATCATTTCAGGAGAGGATAGTTGCAGGTTTTCAAAGTGACAAAGTGAAGTATTGTGTTGTGATTTTGAAGGTACCCTCCTACACAGGTAATAAATAGACTTGCTTTTTCCAAAGCCCTTTTGTACATTGCGTTTGTTGCTGCCAAGTACCTGCAATTTATCTTTTCCTCTTTGACAAAGAATTATCTGTCTTCTGTAAGTGGCTGTAACTGACTGTCATCCCCTTCACTCTCAACAGGTTGGCCAATGCATTTAAAGAAACAAGCTCTGTAGGGATGATGTAAACAGAGCTAGGTATGTTACACGTTTTTCTTAAATCAGCACCAAAGTAGTTTTTAAGGCTACTATATGATACTAGTTCCTTTTCATTGCTGCCTGTAATACCATTACTCTGTCCTTTGGCCTAACAGCATAACTGTGCTCAACTGAATGGGTTCAACACGTGTCATGAGTGACTAGGGTTAAACCGCCATGTTTAAAGAATAACATTAACATTGGGCAATGTTTCACTGGAACTTGGAGTCACATTTGTTTCTATTTTAGCTCTAGATTGGTCTCTTCCAATCTTACGCCGTAATGTTTATCAGAGCTTTTTAGGTGAAAACATCTGCTTGCAGCTGTTAGAAATGGGAGTTCATGACAGTGGTCCTGCTGAAGAGCTGGCTGAAATTCCAAGTAAGTCCCTTCACACCACACAAAGTCATTTGAGCCGCTGTTGACCCATAAAAAAAATTCAATGGATTTGGCTGCACTAGAAAATCCTGCCCCCTGTGCGATTAACAATCAAAAATAAGGAGCATGTTTGCAAATAATGCATAGGCATCAAATTCTCTTTAAGTGCATTTCATTCTTCGACTACTTATCAGATGGAACAACCCTATATGGTACCTACAAGGTGCAAGCCCATATGGTGCAGACTGAAGTTCATAAAACTAGGTGGGTAACCTAAACTATTAAATACTTAAGAGTGGCTGCTTGTTCCTGCTTTCTCCCAGTGTTTCCCTAGTTCCCTAGAAACTGATGATTTTACTGGCAATCGTAATGAAAACAAAACAGCCAGTCAGAAACTTTCTACAAACACTGTGAGCAGGTAGTTTATGAGCACACAGCAGTGACACAGAGACGTGCAGATAAGTGAAACTGATTGAATAAGTTATCAGCTTGCACTGACACTTGCAAACATGCAAATCCAAAATGACCTTCCCCCCTTTACTTAAATTACATTTTCTTTACATGAAAATAATTTCTCCCAAATATAGTTAATGTTCTTTCAAAAATCATTTTTTATGTGATCAAAATGTCCCATTGTGGACTCAGGAGTGAGGCATAAACATATAACACCACAGATTATATAGGTAAAACACACAAACGAACAGATTTGGTTAACTCATTACCCCCAACGCACGATCCAAATTAAACACACCCCAGCACATAGGAGCACATACAATGGCTGACTATGATATTACACTATCTCCCAAGGTAGACTGTCAGAACCACTCTGACAAGATGTATAAAGAATGCAGGAATAAGTCACAGCAGCAGTGCCACAAGTGAGCTCTCATTCTTCAGGTTTATGGTGTGGTTGTAGAGCAGCCTACCTCAGGCCCATAAGGGGCAGGTGTTAGTTGTAAAAGGCAACTGCGAAGCTCCCCCCTGCTGTTTACTAGCCCAGCAGGCCAGACCAAGCGTGAGCCCTGCTCTAATTGTACTTCAATGCTCAGCTCTGCGACAGGTAATTTCTACCAGGTGCTGTCATTCATGCATACATGGGCACGCGAGCTTGTAGGACAACCATGCATCAATATTGTATGTAGAGGCATTCCACACACACATTATGCCTGCTTGGATAAAGTCCAGACACAAAGAGCTCCTTCTAGTCTGGACTGCATTTCAAGGAAGTTACCCTCAGACACTATTTGTAAGAGATTTATAAGGAGCAATAATAATAAATAAGACTTGCTTAATTTAACGCAGCGTGAATGGTCATTTCTCACTCACTCTGTAAAAGGTAGCTCCAGGTGGATCAGGTGACAGCTCCGTCCCTGGAGTCAGAGTCTAGTTAAATTACATCTGTGGAGAATAACAGGCATTTCTTCAGGACTGAAAGGAACCTCTGACAAGAACAAGGTATTATGCAGCTTAAATTGCTTTTCATGGATCTAACCTGCTACAGTCAGGCCAGAACATTGATATCAGACAGTTCAGTTATACTACAGACAGCTCTGGATTATCTTCAGTGGCAATATTTTTTTAACAATAATTCCTTTGGACAGTTGAGGGCAGAGAAAACATATTGTGAACAAGACACTGACATTTCATCAACTGATTTGAGTTGATATGGTGAACTTTTAGCAAACAGTTGCTTTTTATACATCCATCAGTCACAGAGCAATATCAATTCAGGTCTCTGGACACCTGATGAATCTAAGTGAAATATTCACTCTCTGTTTTTAAACTCCACCAACTCCTGAGGAAATATCTTTCACACTGTCACATGTGGGTCTAGCTGGTTATCCCAAATACATATGATGTATAAAAATACTCAAAAATGATTCTCTTGTCACATATTGTTATACACAAGATTAGAACGTAGAAAACATTTTTTTCATTTTACTTTTCTTTCTTTCTTTTTTTCTTTAAGACTTCTCCACTCTTCTAACAGAACTCACTTTTCTGAAACTAGAGTTGAGGGGGCTGCATCTGACAATAAGAGCAAATAAGTCTTACATATTGTCGAAACAAACTGATGAAAATGTGTTTGCCAAAGTAGTAACACTCAACAATATTGTTGTAATAATTTGAGAATTTACTAAGGCACAAGTAAAGACCAAAGTGTGTGTGCAGTCACAAATATTTGGGAAAAAAAGCAGTTTTGTGGACATATGAGTTATGATTTTTTTAAAAAGGCTAAATAATTTCCTAAAACAGCTGCGCACTGTAGTTTTTAGTTAAATTGTGAATTTTCCGCTTCAGACTAACACAAATTGCAAGAAAATTGACCTCCTGAAAAGGTCAAGGATAAAGATTTATTAGATAGGAATTATAAAACATTAGTTTCATTTCAGGTAAAAATGACATTCACAACATGGATGTAACATTGGCTAATATTTAGCATCATGGTTGTTCCCTTCAGATCAGTAGTGCAGCAGATCATTTCTTAATCACGTGGTCCCTGGTTAAAACGATTCCAATGCAAAGGTTTTTAGTCAAAAGTCCTCAAACCTTCAGTCTGACCATCTTTATGATTATGATACCATATGATTTGCTGTTTCCTGTATTTCCCACCCTGAGTGTAACTTAGACCAAACAGGCAGTCATGTGAGCAAGGTCAGCGACATTACTCAGTGACACAGAGTGACATGGGGTCAGTGAACGTGCCAGAAAACAGATCTGCTGTGAGGCTGCCAAGGCCACTGCGAGGGACCGAGCTGGCAGGCATGACCAGGCACAGGTGCATTTTCAGAAAATAAAAACATGCAAACTAGAAAACTGTTTGTAGGCAAACTGGACATTATCCATGAAGGTGGGGAGGATGGCCTTGATGTGGCTCTTCGAATGGCATTAAGATTAAGATTAAGAGTTACTTTATTAATCCCTGTGGGAAAATTCAGTAACGTGCTTGTCAGATCATCCAGCAGCTTCTTAAACACAATTCCCCCACACCTTTCTGACATCGGGCTCAGGGGACGGCGTCTGACAAGTTTTGTAACTTAAAACTGACAATAACGAGGTGAGAAAGTATACAGAGTTTGAACTTCTCTCTCGTTCTTTTTTTCATTCTTCACACAGCAACTTGTGTCACTTTTCGACAAGACTTCAGCACCAGGAATGCTTTCATGGACAGACTGTCCATCATCCACGTTTACACAAACGCATCTCGTCCCCCTGTGATGACAGGCTTCCTGCTCCTCCTGTGGGTGTTCAAAACAGGTACACTTTTACCTTTAGACTTTAAACAAAGTGGTTCGTTTCAAGCATGCCCTTTCAATGATGTGGCAGATTTGAAGCCCGTTAGTGATTCAGACATCCTGTGCATTTGCAGTTTGAGTATCTTTAAATATGATTTAGATTATTTGGACTTATTCAAAATTAGCCGGCAAAACGTACAAGCACTTCAGCATTAATTTATTGTTTTCCAGTGATGGGCTGTATAATTAAATGTATGCTGATATGTGATTTGATTTCACGGAAAAAATCTAATTACACAGAGGGCCAGTCGTAGAGCAGGGAATAAAACAGGCTTATCACTGGTTAAGAAATAGTACAACTTCATTCCCTGGCCAAAGTCAACCAATCAGTCCTTATTGTTGAGCTTTTCTCATGCCCCTATTTCTTTGTACACTGCTTAAAAGATTAAAAAGATTACATGATTACACGTGCAGATAAATAGTTTGGTCAAACATTCTTGCATGCAAAAGTCACTGCCTGCTGCCACTTCGGATATGATCGGGACAGAAAGTTAGAAACGTCATCCAAAAACCGAGCAAGAAAATGGCCACTGTGTGTGGAGATCAGTGTTTTTAATTTAATGTTTTTAATGTTAGAGAACACAAAACAAGGTCTATGCAAAAATAAAACTGGGGCTGCAACATGTTGTGAAGAAACTGACCCTGACCAAGAGAGTGAAATTATACAGTGAATTCAAATACTTGTGTTCATGGAAGATGGAATGCAAGTTTTTTTTCCAGAGGCTGAACTTTGCCAGAAGATAGTTTCATAATAGCAACATATTTCTCTGGCTTTGCGACCTGCAGTGAATTTGTTGTCAGAGCAGTCTCCACCGTTTTCCAGACCTGTCACTGATCCAGACTACAACATGTAGGGGTAAGGAAGGTAGAAGACAGTGAGACACCTGTACTTTTTTCTTTTGGAGTAGATTTAATTAGAAATCTTGTGAAGTATGCAAGTAATCCATCAGAGGCTGTCTGGGCCAGGCCTCCTCTCTTCTCCCTCTCCTCCCTGACGCTAACACATTGTACACATGGAATCTGAGAATGATAAATGGAGCTGGAAACTGTGAGGCAGTCGAACACCCCTGTCACGCCCACACCTCTTAATCTCAGCTCCTCACAGCATCCTCACAACCCTGGTTTCTATCTTTCAACTGCTACTAGAGGGCAGCTGTTAGAGATTAAGCTGACTTTTTCTTTGTCTTAAATAAACTTTGGTTTTTGTGTTGTGCTAATATTTGGATGTACATGGCAACAATTCGACAAAGGCCAAACTTGCCCTTTACCACCCATAGCTTTCAGCAGCTCAGTGGGAGTATGCATTACTCAAAGATATTGTGATTGTGATTGTAACTGATTGTGTGTTATATTGGAGACTGTTCTGTTTTCCTGACATTTTCTATTGTGTTCTTAAAAGAAAATTGTGTTTAATTTCAGCCTGGTGTGACAACCCTCTCTGAGCCAGCCTCTCTCTGCAGGAACCTCATGGGCGGAGCCCGATCATCAGAGATTCAGCTCACCTGGTCTCTCCCTCGGCTTTTACCGTGTTTGCTTTTATTGTATTTTGTTTATATGTTCCCTCCTTTGTCCAGCCTTGAAGCTGTGTTGTGACAAATTAGGGGCTTGTCTGGGACCAAAATAATCCGTTTGGTAAGGTGATATTTAATCTTTGTGGTAGTTTGGCCCAGTTCATTTTGTGTTGTTGCTACATTGTGTGACAATTTGGGATTTGTTAACTAGTGTGTAGGCATTTAGTGCTGTAGTATGTTTTCAGAATTGTTCAGTCTACTTTTTTTAACGTAATCTGGGGGGTGGGACAGGGGTCAAATTTCTAGTCCTTCTGTCTTTGTTTTTGTTGAAATGTGTTTCTCCAGTGTGCGTTGTGGTTTAAGATGTCTGTTTGGTTACAGGGATTTTCTCATGTTAGGTTTTGGTATTATAAATGAGATCATTTCAGCGGCTTCCTTTTGGTTGTGTTGATGCATATTAGGGACTCAGTCTTTTCAATCTGTGGTTTTGTATCAGGTGTAGTGGTGGGGTTAGGTTGTCTTCCTGTTTTGTTGATGTCCTGTGGTCGGGGATTGGGCCTTGCCGCAGACACTAACCTGATGCACTGTTTTTTGGAGTGCTGTGGTATCAGGGAGTTGGTCTTAACCTTGGCACACTTGTCTCATGATCTGCCCCTCATTGTTCTGCTCTGCCTTTTACTTCTGCTTATACCCACTTGAATCTGGATCGTTTTCCTCTCTAGTCTTACAGATGCTTCCTCTGGTACCAGGGTTGTGGATTTCTGAGGCTGAACAAGCTAGAGGAACCTGTGGTATAGGTGGGGTTTCTGTGTCAGGGGTCGGTGGGAGGTGTAGTTTGTGATACTTTACATGTATTTCAACCTTTTGTCTCCAAAGGGACAGAAATAGAATGACTCTGTTTCAGTGTAAAATGCCAGTTTTAAATGTAAAATTAATGTTGTTTGTCCAGTTCCAGTGTTTGGGGTGACAACCCACTCTGAGCAGGCCTCTCTCTGCAGGAGCGTCGTGGGCGGAGCAGACATGCGCAAATAAAGACACATTATGGTCCCCATGCAGGTCGTTGTACTGTTCGTTCCAGGCGGCTGCCTTCTGTGCTAACGGACTCAGAGACTGGTGTTTAAAAACATTCATATAAAAATCATGTTTATTTTGAAAGCTAAGAGTCAGGTCTGTTTTACTTATACAGCCCAGTGTCACAAATTACAAATTCGATCAGGGCTTTGTTGGGGGCCAGACCATCTGTTGCAAAATTCCTTGCTCTTCTTGACAGGGAATCCCCAACTCCACTTGCAGAAATACCACCCCAAACTTGCAGGGAACATCCGCTGTGGTTCGCTTTTACCTGCAGACACACATCCTTGTAGCACTCCCCAGCACTTTGGCAAACAAGCTAACTTCTGTTCAAGTCAAATATTTAAAAATTTGACTCATAAATCCAGAACTGCTGCCATTTTTTTTCCTCTCTTGGACTCTCCACTGTGGTGGAATGGTGTTTGGCTGAAATTCTTCCATAAAGACCATGTCTCACCATATTTATGACCACATTTCCAGATTGTAAATTGGCATACAGGTTTTTTCTGCCGGTTCTGAGCTGATGGTGCTGTTGGACATCTTCCAATTTTGATGGGAAGTTGGCTTAAAGTGTGTTTTGTTGGCTGCACGCAGTTTCCTTGGCTGACTGCTGCATTTCCAGTCCTTTGCCCATTTCATTGTGCTTCAGCAGAAGAGCTAGTCAGCACATTTGGAAACACCTTGTTGCTGCAAACTGTTGCACAGTACTGTACATTGGTTTTACATAAGTCTCTGCAACAACAGTTGCAAGTGCAAAGTTAGCATGAGCAGGTTGAAATATACTGTAATTAGCCACAGCTTGACGTAGCAAACATCCTTTCTTCACTGAAACCCCACTTACTGTCCAGAAAAGGGACTATTTCAGACAATAGATTAAAAGTCTTTATGTAACCACACAAAGCTTTTAGACAGCCTTTAGTATAATTGTGTTAAAGCAGTGTTTCCAGGACCTCCTCTAGCTGGGCTTGAATCATTGCTCATGTCACAACAGCCAAAGAGAGGTCTGATGAACTACTCCCAAGTGGCCTTCATGGAGGTATTTCCACATTACAGTCAATGTAGCTGATGGATTAGGGGCTGGAAGCTGTCAATGAAGGCCATCTGATGGATGTCCAACTCAGCCCCTACTGTTGCTAAAGTGAGGTTCCAGTCTGAAAATCTAAATGGATTGGTCATTTTCCACTGCAAAGATCTAGAGTCAATAATGATTGGTGATATGTGTCAGTGTTTTTTGTGTCTTTGATGGGACTGCTGGTCTATAAACTGTAATGGATTTCCATTGACTGGTTAGGAATGACCTGTTGTTAGGGGGAAAAAATAGGTGCTCTTAACACAGCTGATCTTGGTAAATAAGCCTTTGGAGTGGAACTAATCAGCCTATTTTTCTTTGTGCATTGCATTGTGGGACAATGGTGCATATGAGAAGCACACTCAAGCCATGCTAGCATGGATGACAGTTCGTGCCGGAAAGTTAGAGTATTATTTTCCCTTGGTATATACCAGGTATGGTCCTGTAAATGTACGCAGTATTTCAAGTGTCGAATATTAACACCTTTTATGCCAGTGTTGCATTATTATCCTCCCAAAGTTAATTAGGATGGTGACTACAAAAGCTGCAAAATGACAAAATCAAGTAATGAAATACATATATATTACAAGGATTAGCACTGATGTTTGCAATGGCATTACGATGATGTATAATAATGATTACCATGAAGCTGACATTTTGTGTTTGAGTGAAATTTGGCAGAGACATTCATCTTCCCCACAGGATGAATCGAAATCACATTTATGATCTCTTTCATCTCTCTTTGATCTAACACCATTATCAGGTCAGAGTTTCTTTTTCTCAAATATTTTGTTTTATTTTCAGAGCAGATCGACCATCGGTCCGAACCACGGCTGAGCAAGGCTTCATTTAGCTGTCTGCATCTTTGAATGGAGTTGTGTTTCCTTACTGAGGTACGCTTATGTGGATGACTGCTCGATGATATCATAAAAGCCGGCTGCACCAGATGTTTAGCATGGCATTTACACAGGCATTTCTGTGGCTTTACTTCACACAAAACAAATAATGGATCAGGTCTGGCTTTTGTCCTGTGTGGTGCAGTGGATTATTTTCACAGCTAAACCAGCTCAACTGTTCACCTGGTATAAATGTGCAACTGACCTCCAAATCCTTGCTCCCAACTGAACTAATATACTCTCCAGGTTTTTGATTCTGGATAGTTTAAGGTCCAGATCACCTATTGTCACATGACAAAGGTTGTTTAATTTGCAGGCATCATCTAGTTTTGAAGAGAATCAGTCATTGGTCTGTGAGGTATTTTGGTTGACAGCCATTTGAAACACTTTGTGCTATTCTCATTCTCAATTTTGTAATTTTGGCAAGGGGAAAAATTTGAGACATGTTTGTATTATGCTTGTGAGCACAGTATTTCATAACACTGACATTTATGGCACACTTTTTTTCCACTTATGTCAGAAGGATGAACAGTGAACTTGCTGTTTCCAGACACTGTCCTTCCATTTTTCTATAGAAAAACCACGGGAAATTTGATCGTCGTTAGAGATAGCAGTCTCATAGCTGAGAGGCAGATGATGAAAGTGTTAGAAACCAAATCTAACTGTGGTGTCAAATAGAAAAAAATAAACAGGGGAATAGAAGAACAAAGGGAAAGTGAAGGTTAGGTTGTAAATAAAAATGAGAAGCAAATTTTGTTTTCATCACATTTATACCCAAAGATCATAGTGTGTGGTATCAGGTTTGTCTCATATACAGTCTCTTCAGTGCACAACACCAACAAAAATTAAAGACACTCAGTCCTCTGCGAGACTTTAAAGGGCTGAACTGTCTCATTGTTATCTAGTACTCAGTACGTCTCTGAAGTGTGTCCTTCTATAGCTGGGATTTCCATGTGTGGTTGATTTTATTCTAGGTCTCTGTGAAGCCATGATGATGCCAAACCTGCAAAACCTCACTGTGAAAACAAGACAGTGGAAAGCAGCACACGGTTCCCAGCTGTTGTTTGCAGAAGAGTAGTTACATTATCTAACTTTCCTTAATATGACAAATTGATTTTTACATTTCTGTATGTGTAGAGATTAAACTAATGTGATACAATATGTGAATTAATAAGCTTGTTAGTTATTGTTAGATGTGTCTTTTCTCTTTGGACAGAACCTATCTAGATGTTTCCCCATTTTCAGTATTTATGCTACTTTAGGCTAACAACTCACCTCTGTATGTAATATTGGTTCATAATTTGGACTTGGTTAAATGTCAATAGGCTATAGTTCATATCAGAGCAAACTGTTTGCCATTGGAAGCTTCAGTTTAAAACTATTTGCATGTGTTTTCAAAAACTCATATCAGTCAAATTCTAGTTGACACAACAGTATTTTTTTATTTCCATATTCAGTGTTCTGTCTTCTGGCATAGCCTCAGTGCTTCTCCATCCAAAACAGCCTTCAAAAAGTTACATCTTCACATTAATGTTCATACACAATATGTAGTTGAACATGTTTCCCAGAAACGTCTGGCTGACAGGACACGACTGGAGGCTGGATGTGAATTTGAAAGCCAAGCATCACCTGTAACACATTAACTTCTTTGGCGAAGGTAATCTGCGCATAACCTTTACCAAAAAAAGCAAAATGCTCCGTGTATCAGAGTTTGCAGCTCATTTCAACAATGTGGTCAGAACTATGAACTCACCAAGCTCCAGTCTCTTTGTTATTTAATAATACTTTTACGTTTAGACTGCAGACTGAAGGTGGAGTGAATTTATACCACATAAGGCAATGCTGTCTCCCACAAATTACATTCATCTACAACCTATTTTGCAACAACAAATACATTTTGTAGGAACTGTGATTGTGACTGGATTACGTTTTCTTTTAACATAATCATGTTATGTTTAGTCTCTCACAGCTCCTGGTTAAGATCAGGGGAAAAAATCATGGTTCAGTTCAATGCAGAAAATGTTCTTAGTGACTTCAGACACAATAAGTTTATTTATCTTTCCCTAACCGTTACCAAAGTGCCTTTGATGAATAAACCTATTACTACAGATGGGATGTGGATGCAAACACTGGTCTCTGGTCTAATAGATGTGTACGACTTGCTGTTGTTTATCAATGTAGTGCTTTATTAATTCAAAAAAACACACTGGCCCAGAACGTGATCCACCCAACTATAATGCTGCTACCAAAGGGTAATTGGGAAAAGCAGTCTATTTTAATATTAATGTAATTTCCAGGTGACATGTTTGCATATGAATAGATGTAATTCTGTTTGTGTATGGACCGACAGTGTGAGGTGTGTGTGTGTGTGTGTGTGTGTGTGTGATGCAACTCAGCCTTGCCCTCACCTACAAATGTATCAGAAACAGTTCTTTCTGTTACTATCCTCCACACCTCTCTCATATTATCTGTCTGTACATTTTTGATTCAGTCATAAATCCTCAGTAAGCATTTTAATTTTTGTGTCTGAATTCACTCCCTCTGATTTTAATTTTTACATGTCTGTGAATTTACATGCAAGTGCCTCTAAAATTCAGTGTGTTCAGCTGTGATCAGTACTCTTAAAAATTGCATTTATATACTACTTTGTTCCAAATGTGTTTTAAGGGAAATGTTATTACTGCTGCATTATGTTCACTGGCAGCTTGTCTGTATTGTAAGCAAATCACAGGGAGGAGGTCGTTTTCCAAGGTGGGTGAACAACATGCATTGGTACATTTTTTTATGCAGACATTTGTTGTTTTGAGATGAGGTACCTCAGTGTCTCTGGTGATCCCTGGACCTTTCCTCTAGTCCAGGGGTGTCAAACCTGTTCCACAAAGGGCCGGTGTGGCTGCAGGTTTTTGTTCCAACCAAGCAACAGCAGCACACCAGACTTGACTCATTTAATCAACTGATCTCAGTCTTCAGACAGTTGATTGGTCAAACTGTGTGCTCTTCATTGGTTGGAACAAAAACCTGCAGCCACACCGGCCCTTTGTGGAACAGGTTTGACACCCCTGCTCTAGTCCCACTAGCAGGTCAAGGTTTTCACTTTTCCATTGAAATATCTCAACATCTAAGAGATGGACTGACCAAAATCTTAGCACAGATGTCCCTGCCCCCCTCAGAATGAGTTGTTAGAACTTTGGTGAGTCTTTAACTTTTCATCTAGCACCTTCATCATGTCCAAATTTTAATTTCTTCACTAATTTGGTTTATGACCAGATACCTGCAGAACTAATGACACTCCCATCAGCCTTAGCTGTACTTTGTATTTATCATGTTTCCTTCAAAATGTTTTTGCATTTGCATATTAGTATATAAATAGAATTTCTAGAGACAGGGTTGCTTTAGGCTGATGTTAGGAGATAGATTTCTATGGATACTCCTCAATTTAAGCATGAAGTAATATCCACAATGAGCATTTCTAAATGTGTTTCAGTAATGTTTGTGCAGGACAGCTTACAGTACAAGGATGATCGTTATCTCCCATAACTCAGTGATGAGACCCCCAGAGGAGCCGTGAAATCCCTGCCAGGCCTGAATTACATCTTCATTAGTGAATAATGTTCTTGGATTGCACCACAAACATTACAAAGGAGAAATGTATTTCCAAAACACGTTAATGACTTTGACTGTCAGATGGACTGTGAACTTTGGACATGGGTTAACTCTTATCCTAAATTACCTCTCTTGAATTTTGTGTGCCTCGCTCTCTCCCTCTCTCTCCCCCGTCCCCCTCCCCCTCTCCTCCTCCCTGCCGTCTCTTTTCACTCAGGCTTTCTGTGCTGGAACATAGGCCGTCCTGGGACCTCTCTCCCTCTCCTGGCTGTCGGTGCCTCATTCCAGATGTTTGGATCTGGATCTTCGGCCTCCAGGAGTCCCAGCCTCCTCCTTGTCTCTTTCTCATTGTGCGTGTTTGGTTCTTTCTCCAAGAAGGTGTGAATGATGTGCTTGGTTTTACCTCTTGTATGTTTGTGTACTCTGTCCTCTTCCCAGGTCTTCATAGTGGAGAGGAGGTTGCGTGGCTCAGGTCATATTCTTCATTAATGTTTACAATTTATAATATTGAACTTCCAAAGTTTTTGGGGGAATCACTGGAGAGAATCAGGTTCAGTGTGAAACTGATGATGAGTCAACTGTAAAAGCCTCATCTAGTACCACATGTATTGGCCAAGATTGTGCAATGCTTATATGTAATTTAGATTAGAAGAAACATTGCAGAACACACTGAATAGAAGTTTGCATTAGTTATGTGCAGCAGCTGCTCATCTCAAGTATACGAATCACTCTTGGCTGCAACTGCACATCGTAATAACGTATGTCTCTTCATATGAATAACGTAATCAGTATAATTTAGAGCTACATCATTCACTGAGTAATCGTATCTGAAACATGTAGGATTGTGTTAAGAAAAAAAAAATGAACATCCAGCCTCAGCAAACAAGCTGATAACATGTCCCCCATTTATTTCCACAGGCTTTTAGCATGAAAGTCTATAAGGTGCTGTACATGGGACCTTGCTATCACGCTGAAGTGGGGCCTGTCAGACTAAACTATTTGGAACGAGGCTACATTTGCCGTGACAGTGATATATTGCAGAATGTGGTGGAATGATGAGGGGGTAACTTGAGATTTCCAACACATGTAGACAGACATGCATTCACATGCGCCATTCTGGCTCACACACACAAACCCCTGTACTACCTCCATGTTTAATACCACAAGGACTGAGTAATGCTGTATGCCAGGCCTCTGTGGGGATGTTGCAGTTAACCTAATATTGGACCGCAGGCTTATTGACAACCTGACAAAGTCTGTGAGAAAAATGACTAAGTGAGGCTGAAGGCTCATGACCTCCACTCTCTGCCAATTAGAGCAGATACAGTTCAGAGAAGAGACAGTTGTAGCGTGATAAATCGTGCAGAAATTTCTACATAGGGCTACGGAGAGTGAGAGGTTTCATGTTGACAGCCATGACTTCATCCTTTTTGGTTGCCCAGTCTGCACCAGCTAGTGTGAAAGGGTTAGGGTTGGAGGAGGAGCCACATTTCACTGCAGGTACTAAACTAAAATGCAGTGGTGTTGAGCTCATCCAAAGTTGATAAAAAGAGAAGAAGAGTGAAGCTTTCTGTTGCTTTTAGTCATTGTAACCCTCTGTGCAGAGACAGGGGAACATGGTGTAGAACATTGTTTTCGAAATTTGAGCTGGTTGTTGGTCTTGAGTGAAAACTCTCCTTTCTTGGAACTGTCTTGGAGTTGGTGTTGCACTGGTCTTACCTGCGATTAGGTCTTTCTGAGCTTTTGTTTTTATGTTACTGTTAAATGGAGCCCTCATTTCTGACATGAAGGAGGTAAAGCATTCCTGAACTCCACATATCTGTTTCTGTGTCATTTACTGGAACACAACCTCCTCCACATCTCTCTCCCTGTCCGTCTGCTGTTATTTTTCTCCATAAGGCACAAAGGATACAGGCCAGATGTTAAGATGTCACCAGATGTCAAATTTTCAAGCAAAAAACATCTTTAAGTCTTTGGCTTGATCGTCACTGACCAAGGTGAAGCAGAAAGCTTCTGCACACTACAAGGAAGGCGCAACCTTTGCTGGTGAATGACATATGATTTACACAATGGTTTCTAATCTGATGACATTCAGCAGTAAATGCATTATCATGCTGCCATCCCTGACAGTATTTTAGCACACTGTCTATCCTCTGTGAAACACCTCTTTTAGATGTAAGAGGAATGGTGAAACATTTTGAGAAATACACTTTCTTGTTTCTTTCCAAGAGTGAAAATTGATACCTTCATCATGTCTGTACAGTGTTTGGCGTAAAGATTGGAAAGAAATTGGAAAGATCTCACAACAGCTGTGAAAAATGTGCAAAATAAAAAAAAAAACTAAACATCTTTTTAACCTTATTTCTTGTTTGTTAATTCTGTGGGAAAACAGATGTGTTAAAATGGTAATTACCGGTTTTAGGGGAATTATGTGCTGGAATTGTTTCTTTGTGAACAAGGAGGAGTATCCGTCCTCCTAGCACCTCTGTACAGTGTCTCTGGCTGAAGCATGGGTTTCCAGATGTGGTCAGAGATTGATGCTACATGTAGATCACTGCCAAAAAAAATATTATAGCATGTAAACTACGCATTGTTGTTTTATGTTTCCGTTTGTGGACAGATTGACTCTTAGAAAGAAAGGGAGAAAGAGTATTTCCTAAAAGGTTGAACTATTCCTTTAAAAGAGTTAATAGGGCAAATTTTGGCATCCAAATGTAAATTTTAACCACAGGTTTGTCTCAACATTTAGAATTACACTGTGCCTAAAAACTCACTGGATGTTTGACCTCTCCACTTTAAAACACACCAGAAAACATTCACAGGCTTGGTGCCTGCCCACTCAGCAGTTCACAAACCTACCTATCTACAAACAGTAAGCCTAATCCCATAAGAGAATCATTTTAAGTGCAGCTATGCCGTCATATGAAATCTGAGTCCTGCTGTGTGGTCACAGGACTGGTTTCCATGATTTGGACCCCCAGCAGTTGCCCGTTTCTTTAGAGCCAGAGCCACTTGTTTCCGTGCTCACTTCTGCTTTAGAAGTTGTCTTTGTGGCTCACCACAACCACTGACTACAAATCCCCGGCTCCTCGAGTAAACTAATGCTGAATGTAGCTACAATACGTCCATAAGACGTATTTGGTGTTAGGCTTCACCTCAGTCTAAGCTTTTCTCTAACATGCTTCATTTACCATGTCTGCGAGTCCAACCCAGCAACATGTTCCCATATGACATAAGGGTCGCTGTTTGATTATTTAGCTTTGATCAGCAATTTGTTGATAATACTGGAGTGGACCCAGATGCTCGCTCGCTCCCTCTCTCTCCTTATGATGTGATGAAGTTTGGCAGAGATCACATGTAGTGCAGAAAAAAAAAATCAGTGTACATTTGCAGGAGCTGAGAGCCTTTAAACAAGGAGACCCATCATAAAAGGAAGAGCCTGATACTGGTTCCAGTGCCTGAGCACGCACAGAAGATTTCCAAGTTCCTAAAGTATTAATGGGCATTGATTATAAAGTGGTGCATGATTAGAATAACAGCTCCATTTTGCCACATTTAACACCAATGTTTAAAAAAAACAAAGGAGTCTGAATTTGTTACCTTCTTACTATACTTACAGAGATACTTGTGAACTTTGTCTTATCTGTTTTTCTTATTAAAAATCTTTGATCCTTGATCAGTCATGAAGATGAATTCATGTTTCCAGTTGGCGAAAAGCCATTTCAGTCACTATTTCATACGGAAATATTTTCAAACATAAAAAACATGTAAATGAGGACACGTTCATTCTGAATTCAGCTGTGTTAAATTACTGAATATGTGAGCACAGAGAGCAGCAGAGAGGCAAACAGGTAAAGGGCTGAAAGGGGCTGACACTGGGCAGAGTGCAAATACGATGCAGTGACATCATGAATATGCTAAGCAGTGTGTTACATCATCTAGCAACATATCGTGACTGATCATACGTGGCCCAGCCATGTATTAGGTTTGGCCCGGGTCTTGTTTCTTTTTTTTTTTTTTCTTTCCTTTGCAGTGTTGGACCAGGAACTTTAATTCATTTTCCCTTAAATTTCAGAAATCTGATTAAAACTTTCACTATAGAATAGAAAAAACGAACCTGTATATGGTTTTACTTTGGATCCTGTTCAGTTCCCATCCCATCTGAATAAGTGGTCCAATGTGTGGCATGAGACTGCTTTGAAGACGTTAGTGATTAATGGTCTGTGTTAAAGTCTTCTGCTGTGCTGGTTACATCACCCTCTGCTTCTCTCCCGCTCTCTCCGACATGACACCTGAAACCTTGTCAAACTGAAAAGATCATGTCACCAACATCGGATTGTGGTGTTTCATATGTTTTAGAATGGTGGTCTTTGATCCGATGCTGTCACATTGAAAACAGACTCTATGGATAGCATGAGAACAGCCGTCATAAAAAGAGCTTTTTACTGCTCGTGTGTATGCAAGGTTTGACCACATGTTTTCTTTGCTCCACCGTGTTGTTAAAATGCTATGACACGCACACACACACACACACACACACACACAGGCGTGCTCGCTGTAGTTTTATGGTATGAACACGGCTGTTCTGTATGCACTGTTCTGTATCCTGAAGATGAAGAAAAGCATTATGTAATACAGCTCAATCCTGTGATTTAGATAGCCGTGCGAAAATGTTCTCCGTTTTTGTTTGAACTGAAGACGACCGAGGTTTAAACCTGGTTTGTCAGTAAAGAGACATCTGCTGAGTGATTCGGATAGAGTGGGCGAATAAGATGGAACAGACTGGTTCATCCATTTTCTCATATGACCTCAATGTCTGGAGAATCAGGTCCGGATATTGTCCACAGTTGTCTTTTCAAACATGTAACACACAACAGGAGACTTTCCCTGTCAGACACATTCTCACCTATTGGAAATACTCTGTGTGGTTTAGTTGAGGGGCGGCGCCTGGTTAGAGTGAGCAGTAGATAGGATAGAAAGGTCATCAACACGCCTACTCATTCACTACGAATTCTCTGGATGGTGTCCTGCTCTGTTCACACATCAGTTGGATCAGGCATTTCACGGTCCTTATACTATGGAGCTGGCAGAGTAAAGTCCATTTAATGTCCAGTTCACCTGTTTGGGTCATTTGCATTTGCACACATACAGCTCCTCTGGGTAATGTCTGGTAAAATCAGGGTTGCAGTGCTTGTGTGAAATCAGCTTTAGAGAGCTCAGTAAGCCAAGCCAAAGAGTACATCATTCACTAACTACAGTACATTAGTTTTTGGGGTTAGAAGTTAGGTCCGGATATTGTCCACAGTCGTCTTTCAGGACTAGCCTAGTCAGGACTAGCATATTGTAATATTTCCCCACAGTTTAGGGTATTGTTAGCTGCACTGCAGCTGATCTTACATTTGTCTTTCCTCATCATAGGAGAACTAACTAGCTACACAGTGCAAGAGGACAATGATTCTTTATTTCCATGTCTTCTTCGAGGATGCTGACATTTGAACGGACATGCAGCTCATTCCAACCTAATAAAAAGACAACGATTCTTATTTTCAGGTGATCCTTCTCAGGAGATCCTTTAAACACATCATCATTTATGTAGCCATAATGTCAGTGCTTAAGATTTTGGTTTGAAAACATTTAACCATTAAAAACTCAGAAGGAGACAGCATTTTAACCAACTCATTACTCTTACTTAGCTGATATCAAGGCACACCATTTCATAAACTACTAATTCTAAGGGTACATCTGGTACCGTTATCATTTATGTGTGAGACAAAAAAACTTCATTTCATCATTTTATTTCTGTCAGTGTTTTTCTGTGTGTGTGGGTGTGCGTGAGTGCGTGCGTGCATGCGTGCGTGCTTGTGTCCTCCAGATTGCTTCTGCTCCACCTGACTGGCTTGCTGTGGGACTGTCCTCTGAAACGTTGCCTCCCCTCAGAGAGGCTCATCAGCGTGATCCGAGGCGAACCGCTCTAGTGTAAACTTGTTAAGCAAACACAGTGTGTTGTGATTAAAACCATGCTGTCTCGCTCCACGCCTTTAGAGGATAACAAGAGTCCGAGTTATTACAGCTGAGGTACAGCTCTCGGTCTCCTGTTTCTCCTTTCTTTTTTTTCCTTCCTAAAACTTTTGCTAATTTCTCCCAATTTCCTCTTTACTCACTTTTCTCACCAGTGAGCCCAGCTCGCCGTTTGACGATGCTGTGGCTGCTGGCCAGAGCGGAGCAGAGGCCGCTCTGTGGGATCAAAGCCTATTGGCATCTTCAGCGGATTCCTGCCATCCACTGAGTCCATCTCCTTCAGATAACAAAAGGCGTTTCTGTTGTGCGAGAGCAAGCAAGCATTGAAAATGTGCAAAGTCTCAGTGGGCAAGTGAATCACTCATTGTCAGTGTCTTCAGCAGGACAGCAGGCTGGATCCCAAAGATACTGCTCTCACTTTTTCATCAACCTGACCTTTTCTAACCAACTTTATCTGTGTTGGAGCTACATGAAGAAAACCGTCTGTTGTGGAAAAGCTTGTGAAAACATATCAAGACAGTTTATCCTTGTGGTAATCACAATTTTAAGAGTCTAAACACACATTTGTAAAACTGTTATTACAAACATGAAAACTATAAAACCAAGAGAAATGGACTGTAAAGAGCTGCTGACGCTGTCTTTTTTTTTTTTTAACGTGCTGCTTTTCATTACAGCCAAGATGATTGCTGAAACATTAGGTGAGCCGCTAACTAAGCCCAGCCCTTATTTTGCTAAGTTTCCATGGCAACTTAAATCTACGTAGGCGCTGGAAAAACCCCAATTTAGACCTCATTAAGTTGTTTTTTTTTCTCTGTAGGGAGCAAAGAGAGGGAAGAAGTGAGAGGAAAAGGACACAGAATGACTAATGTCTCTTTAGATGATCATGAAGACAGATCAGATTGGAAAGGACAAGTTCAGCTGAGAAATACTGACAATCTTGTTACAGAGTGGCCTCATGTAAAAGACTCGTGAATCGAAGGAGAACAGAACTGGCTCTTTTTTTGTGTCACAGATGTTTGACGTGTGTGTGTGTGTGTGTGTGTATGTGTCCGACTGGCAGAGGTTCTTCTGATGTGCTGCTGTGATAAGATATAATGAAAACCACACACTGCTGAAATCCCACAGGCTGTGGTCTGAGTGCATATTACAGTATCTAATCTCCGGTTGAAGACCCTCAATCCTTCACTTTAAAACCAGATTGGTACGCAGACGTGACACCGCCAATAAATTCTTGCAGATAAAGTCTTTACTGTTAACCCCACATTCACAGCCCTGATTGATTGATTGATTTGAACCACAGCCTCTCAGCCTCCAGAGGAAGGACTCCTGTCTGACCTGAGCCGAGGTTTAGATTTGATGACACAGGCGCCACGAGAATGAGCTAAAGCTGTTTGTGTTGACTTTGAAGCAGCAGCTGCAAGCCTTGCTCTATCATCTAAGGTTGTAATTAACAAAAACATAAATCACAAGCAAATGTCCAAGCATCACTTAAGATGGACTATCAGATTGATGACGCTTCTACCACGAAATGACTAGGAGAAAATTTCATCCACCATTAGCTGTATGACCTTTGACCCCATTTACACTTTAGCTGGAATTATGCTTTTTAAATACACATGAATGTCTCTGAAGGGACAAGTGGGCATAGGTCACAGAGAAGCCAGCGCACACACCTTCCAAATCTCAACAACATGTCACGTGGATCAGAGCAAGTAAAGCAAGCTGCTCTGTTGATCGAGCTCCTGCCTGGAGGCAGGTTCGAAAACAGAAAAGAAAAAAGTTGTGTGTCCATGTTTGAACGTAGCGGGAAAATCTGTCACAGAAGCTGGGGTCTGTCTCCTGTGACAGTGATGGCTAAAAGGTTATGGTAATGTGTCCTGTTACAATGTTAGCATGCTGGCATTTGTGGTCAGCTATAAGCACTTTTCAAAAGTAAGTTGCAAACCTTACACAGACATAAAACTAAAAAAAAAAAAAAAAATCAATGTTAAATAAAATTAGAAGTAATAACAAGTGAACTAAACCACAGAGTAAAAGCACTGAACAATAAAACAGTTAGAGAGAGTGCATTTCTAAAATAGTGAGTTTTTAAAAGAGATTTAATAGAGGAAACAGAGCCAGCCTGATCTCATCCAGCCGATCGTCCCAGAGTCGAGTCGGGGCCCTGACTCCAAAGGCTCTTTCTCCTCTGGTTTTCAGCCTTGATCCAGAACTTACTAACAGACCAGGGGATGTTTGATTGGGTTTTGTAAGTAGTCTAGCTGTAGCATCCTGGTCCAGTTGAACTTTAGATAGGTTGGGTTGGCTAGGCTAAGTCAGATACCCAGGAAGTTACAGTAATCTAACCAGGATATAATAAAAGCATGGATGACTGTTTCCAAGTTCTCTGGAGATAAAAGAGATCCCATTTTTCACATATATTTCAGGTGCAGTAAGCAAGATTGAACAGATGACACCTGACAGACAAAAATAAGTTTGATATTAAAGATAATACCTAGATTTCTACTCTTAATGCAGGAGGAAAGAGAACCTAAGCAGATGGAAACATGGTCACCGGAAGAACAGCTTAGGCTATATGGTGTTTTCGAAAATTTTGACATATAGGTAGCAAATAAATGGAGAATTATAACAAGTCAGGACACAGACCTGATCCCACAAATCCCTTTAAGAAAAATAGGAATGTAACAAATATAAAAAATCATTCCCAATATTGCTACTCAGTGCTTAATAATTAAAATCCAGTGGTCAACCGCATCAAAAGCTGCAGTAAAATCTAAGAGCAACAGAACAGATGTTTAGCCACTGCAATTTGCTAAACGCATATCACTTAGAGCTCTAAGAAATAATCTGTCTGTGCTGTGCCCTGTTTTAAAAGAAAAGAGCCTGTTGGTGTTCACATAGTCACTGAGATGCTCAGAAACTATTTTTCCTAAGACCTGGCCAAGGAGGGGAGTTTAGCTATTAGAGTTATTTAAAATACGGGGGTTAAGACATCGCTTGGTGGCTGAACTGTAGCTGTAAACTATAAAACCAGATCCAGATCTAGAATCACAGCATTACCATTCTCAGGCACAATGATAGATCAAAGTTGTTGTTTTTTTATTTCCTAGATAAAATCGCCAGTGGACTTGGGTGGTCTGTATTCTAAAATACAGAGAATGTAGGCAACCACTCCAAAAGGGAACAGCTTCAAAGGGTGAAAATGAACCAAGATCAGATCTAGATCACTACTATTCTAAAACACAAATAAACCAACTGTATGGCTCATTAAAGGAGTAACCTGATGGTGAGCATTCAACACGTTTTTGTTGACAGGAAAACATCAAGGTTATAAGAAGCAATGAGGCCATGTAAAAGATTTGTTGGATAAGGACCTGACACTGAGTAAAGCAAAACTAATGTGCCCCAACTGACTATTGGCATCTAACGTAGCGACTGTGAACAAATGAGAGGTTCACAGACCTTAGAGGCAAATGAGTATGTGGCTGGTTTTTGAGAACAACTGAGATGTCAGATACAGGAAGAGCATTTAGGAGCTTTGTATGGGAACAGTCAGTCAGTTGATGGGCTACTCATGTGTGAGAGGTGCCCAGTTTCCAGTAGGCTCCTGCTAGGGTGGAGGTTATCATTTATGAAAAGATGTCTCCTTGCCCAGAATGTATCAAAATAACTGATAAATCAGTGGCTAGGAATATATCCTGCATGCCACACAGACAGCTGAACCGCTCACATCCTTCTTCAGAGTGGGAATCGGACCAGAAAAGACACACTGTTTACCCAGGCTTACAATCATTTCTGTGAGTTACTCAAAGTTCTGCTGAAGTTTAATATTCTGAGCCTAATGTCAGTGAGAACAGGAGGATGGAGGTCCAAGACAAAAGGGACGTGTTTAACAGTGTCCAAAATTTTGGCACCGGAGAAACCGTAGCAAATTCTGTTCAGTGATTCCCCAAGAACTGTGGCAGCCTGTTGCTGTGGCAGGCAAGTGGGGGGGAAGCTGCAACATGGCACTGTTTCCTCCTGGCCAGCGTCACTGGGGAGCTGTTTGAGGAGAGGGCAGAAGTACTGGCCAAAAATGAACAAACATTTCTTTTCTACTGGTACGTTTGCGCATTTGATACAAGACTGATTTACACTAGTTTGCACTGCCTCTGGGAAATAGCCACCTGCCACACACGACAACAGCGCTTTCATATGTTACCAAACCAACTGCCAGCCATAAAAATGAAGGGATTACAACCTTAAGCAGTTTTAAAAACTCACTTGAGTTCAAAGAAAATTCTGGTTGATGTCAACCAGGTGTATTTCCCATAAACGTGACTCTATGGGTTGTTTGTACTTTGTACTTTGCCACTTCTGTCCTAGAGATTCGGGGACCTAATCATCCTGTGTATTCATCCAACTACATTTGTTTACGTGTGAGGCTGATGTCCAACACTGTTATAATTATACCAATAATAATATTAATTATTTTAATTAAAGTATTTACTTACTGTCTTCTGAGGAAACTCAAACAGCTAAATGCAATAGTGGATTATGTCTACAAGGACAACCATGACTCATTTCACTTTCGTGGTCGTCCAAACCAGAGCACACAGGTGATGAAACCTGAATCAATCCTGTTGATTCCACGGAAGGAAGATGTGTCCACGGGTAAGAGAGATTCCATCGTGGTGATTCCACAGCAAATGAATTTGCAGTGCTTATCAACATTGTTATCCTACAGTCTTTTCCACCTCCCCATATCAGCTGAAGAAAAGACAGAGGCCGGCTGGACCAAACACTCAGCTCTGCAGTAAGAAAAACTGATGACAACATGTGAAACGCTATGAACAGGAGATTACAGTATGTATGCCTCACCAGCAATAAACACTAGCATCTGGTTAGTGGATGTATCCAAAATAATGAAAATATACCAAAATATAAAGAATGTGATATCGTGAAGGCTGTTTTGAAGCTATGTTGTCCTTGTTTTCCCAAATCTCTTCATTTGAGGTGATGAGTGCAAAGTTAGCACAACCCAAGGTGTCACGATAGCTACAGTTTAGAGAAATACTGTATGCCTGGTTGAAGATAACCAGAATTATCCTTTAAGCAGTGTGGTAGATGACCGATATGTTTTTCCCTTGAGTCTTACTGTAGCTGTTTGTATCTCTCTACCAGAAAAGGCCATAAAGATGGATTTCCTCCTAAAAACTGTATATATACAATATGTTTCAGTGTGTTTTTCTTTCAAATGCCTCTTCTTCTTTTCTTTTTCCTCTTTTCATTGCAGGCTTTGCTGCCTCTCTGTCACCTGCTCTTATAGCCCCAATGTTACATTGACATTATTTACTTTACTAAAGACATAAACAGGACGTATGTTCCTGGGACTAAATCTGAGGCTTAGCAGGTACAGTATTGGGCAGTTTCTGTAACTTCACATGTGCACCGCCCAGCATGCTCCCATTGGTCATTATCATGAATCGTCTGACCCCTAAAAGCACCAAGAGTCAAACAATTCCCATTCCCAGCTTGGAAAAATCTGTCTCCCACTGCCTGTAATGGAATAACTTCAAGGCAAGGGGAGCTCTAACAGGAGCAATAGGTCCTCTGAAAAAGCCCAGAATCATTTGTCACCCTAGGGATCCTCTCAAAGACCTCTTAGCTGTAGCTGCCTCGCCTAAAATGGTGTTGGTGGAAAGACTGTAGTCAAAATTAACATATGAATCCATATGGCAAGTTTCATTCCCTAAAGAATCTTCTCTGGAAAAGTGAACACTGAGTTAAGAATAATTTACCATAAGCATGTAAAGTCTAACATCCCAGAAGAAGGAGGTGAAAATGAGACATTAGCTGCAGCCATGCTTGGTGATTGCTTCCTTCAACAATCCACACATCACAACATCAGATACATTAATCCATCATTGACCTTGTCTACTATAGATAGTAGTGTTCTCTGACAGGGAATAAAATGAAGCAGTCACTTAACTCAATTCTTTTCCTTGTTACTTCTTCAAAGGAACAGACTGTGTGTTGTAGTTAGCAGAATTTTACTGTTGAAGGAAAGTTGACACTACTGTCAAATAATTGCAAAATAATTGTACAAGAGAAATAATCATTCTGCTGGGATAAAAATTACAGTTCTAGTTGCTAAATGTGATTGTCTGCTGTTTGGTGCTGAGAAAGTGCTGTACAAGTGGTTCTCAGAGCTTTTTCAGTGTAAACAGCTGCCTACTGTGGCTGAGAACTCAAAGTGAACCATTACCCTGAAGTTGTGGGCCTTATGGTTAAACAATGATCTGGATCTAACTATAAATCTCCATGAAGCCAAGGGGAGCTGTAGACTCGGTGATAATTCTCTCATCTGATATAGCTATTATAAAATATCATTTATAGTACCTTAACTGAGTTGACCCGGGTTAAGAGTTTTTGAAACAAACAGAACAAAAATGTTCAGGGCTAACTATCCTTGGATCTAACTGTCTGTTTGCATTTTTGTAGCATTATGTTATATAATTCTTTGCTGCTTTTTACCTTATTCAGCTCTTTTTATGCTGCTTATGTCCAGATGCATCATGCAGTAGAAATGTAGAGGGGAACCTGCTATCAGTTTTCTCGTGCTCTGGAACATGCTGAATGTATTTTTGGTAACATGCAGAGTCTGATTTGCTGTGAAAATAGAGTGTGGTTTATTTATTTATTTATTTTTGTCTCTGGCCTTTGGTCTATGTTGCAGCTGAACATAGATTTTACCATGTCCTATTGTAGTTTACACTGCATACTTTAATGAATGGTAGTTAATTTCCATTTTTTCTTGAATTCAGTGTATTGCCCTACAAAGAGCCTCTGTCAAACAGGAGGTGATCTTGCGTTTCCTGATGCCTTGGCTTAGTAAATGAACTTCACAGCCAGTTGTTTTCAGCCCTCCACATGCATTTAATTCTGCAACGCTGGTCATTCTGACTTTGCAGCTCAGTCAATGTAAAGAAAGGCCAAGTTAAAGCCTCAGCGATTCTCATGGACTGGGAAACATTAACCCTTCATGCTCATTAACCACATGACTGGGGTCTGAATAGGTGGACAGGCCTCTGACCGGAGAATGGGGGGGTCGGGGGGCTGGGGGGGGGGCGGGGGGCAAAATCCACTGAGCTCTTGGCAGAGGTTGGTGTCAACCGCTGCGTTGTTGTGTAAATCAGATAATGTGATTTCCGGACGAGAGCTCTCTTCATGCAGCAGCAGCCCACAGTGAAGTAAAACACTTTAAGATGAACTCCAAGAGTGTGATTTTCTAAATACACTGGACCAGATCTCACATTCAATAGAGACCTGATCCATTCAGGATGCCACAGACAACGTCCGAGTCCATTAGAAACTCAAACAGTGATGACACAGGAAGACACAGCAGGTCTGTGCCCCCTTTACTTTTGAATGCAGGATGGTGTGCAGAGATGAAATGTGTGTGGGAGCTGTGTAGGCCAGTTGAACAGAATAGTAATGGCTGACTTAAATAGGTTGATATTATTTCCACATGCATTCACATCAATAACTTTATTAATACAGTGTCACATACAGTGTCTCATGCCTCTCCATGAACTTATCCAGACCACATACTAATTGTTTTTATTACTGGGATTCCTTCAAACCATCTGTGTGAATCATGACTCCGTGAACCCTCTCTACCCTTCCACACCCGTCATTATAAACACGTTACTTGGCTAAATGTCCAAATTCTTGGAACTAAACTTCTGAGAATGTCAGGCTTTGGCAAATTGTAGTAACATGTTGCAGGTATGTATGATTTTATATGATCAGTTTAATGGTCCAAACATAAAGAAAAATCATCTTGTGATATCTTGATATCTTAGTACCAACTAAAGCTGTATTCCATCCATGCACTGACTGAACAGATGAGGTAGTGAAAGTTTTGCTGTTTTGAGGGCAACAAACTTAAAATTTTCATGTCAGCAATGTCAACAGTTAAGATCATAACTCAGTGGAACCTGGACACTCCCATTCACAACCACATAAATACACTCAATCACTCCAGCATGTATGTTTCTCCACCCAGCTCTTTCACTTCCACTTTTTCCTTTTCCCAGTTTTCTATCCTCCTAATCTCTGTCTTTTTGAGGAACCAGAGAGAGAGAGAGAGAGAGAGAGAGAGAGAGAGAGAGAGAGAGAGAGAGAGAGAGAGAGAGAGAGAGAGAGAGAGAGAGGGGACTGTACTCACCAGAAAAAAAGGAAAGCTTTGGTCATTTATTCAAACATTTATAGTGGAATATGTTTATCTTTTCCTGAAAAGCAGGACATATGTGTACATTTGTGTATTGTGAGCTTTAAAGCCCTGTGTGTGTGTGTGTGTGTGTGTGTGTGTGTGTGCGTGTGTGTGTGTGTGTGTGCGTGTGGATCTCTCTTTCACATGGGTGAATCAGCTGTGGTGGCTCTGTGTGTAATGAGCTGCATGTGAGCCTCTCTATTTGGCTGAGTGGATGATTGTGTGATTGAGTGTGTTGATTGGTGCCAGACTGACAGCTACAGTGTTAAACACCAGCATGTCGTGGTGCACACTTTTGTTCAACATTGTAAGTGGCATCATGCACTTTCCTGTGGGTGGAGGTAGTGTGATGCTGCAGCATAGCACCACAAAAATGTTTCATGCTTTCAGGTGAGAATAGATGAGTTTGGGTCAGCAAAGTATACGACAACAACACGGAAAATAATGTTTCGCATCCCATCTTCTACCAACAGTTGGTTGGCTGGAATGTTTTCCTGACCTTAACCTGGTAGTTCATCTTTTAACTAACTTTCTTGTTTTTGGATCAGTCATATGGGCTGTTTTGGAAGACACTGAAAAGTCAAATATTTTTTTGTGTAGATATGAGACCACACAACACCCATCCAGGTTTTTTTTCCTGCTTAGGTTCACTGATCTCCATCCACCTCCTCTCCACCCTTCTTGCTTGTTTAAGCATCCACCCAGGATGTCATCCAGTAACTTCATCTCATCAACCTCCCTCAGAGATGCAGAAACAAAAAAAAAATCCTTTAACTCATCACATGAGGTTTGTTCTTTTAGTCAGCAACCAGCAGTTAGGATCATATTTCTAACCCAGTCTGTCTGTACTGCTTTATCTCAGAGGACACCAGAGGGACACCAGAAGAAAAAACAAAAACATCTAACACTGATGACTCACTGCTGTTTGTGTTTTCATTTAAAACCTCACTTTCTTCAGATAGAGCCACACATGCAATTTCATTTATGCAAATCTACAGCATCTCATTTAGCAGAGATTCAATTCTCCTCTCTGTTGTTTTGTGTTTCAGGTGGTTAAGTGAGTGTTTTGGATAATTGTGAGGCCTAATGCAGCTTTAAAAGACAGCCTTTAGATGACGAGGGAATCGTGTTTGTGTTTTCAACAAACTGCGCTCACAGGCTGGACTAGATATTATTTTTATATTCATACAAAAAAGGCACAAAACATCTGATTTACAGGCTCAGTGGTTTAGGCTTTTCAGCTGACATCTTATTGAATTCAGATATTTGGTGTAGTCAAACATTTTCAGGGCATGAACGTGAGACACTGTATCCTAATTAAATAATTAAATTAAAACTACTAATTAAATGATGAATCTGACGACATTCTGAGCTCTTGTTACTGTCAGCAACTCCTAAGAAAGGACCAAAGGTAAACTGTGCTTTGCTGACTTTTTTTTTTTTTTTTTGACTCACATCAGCTATACATCTGGCTAATGTACCTTTGACTGCTTCTTCTGTATGTATGGTTCACCTGCTGTGTGCCAGCTGAAGTGTGCGATGCTTTGTGATGCAGTTTCACTGCCAGCCTTTCTGAAACACAGCGGAGAGCTGCTGAGGAAGAAAAAGTAGTGAGAAACCAACCCCAAATCCTGGTTCAGGCCAAACTACAAGAAGAAATTATGCACTTTAACTTAATGCTGCTGAAGTGAGATTGTCAGTCTGTTCAGCAGGGTCAGTGTGTTATGCTGCTGCCAAGATAGCACCAGAATACTTTTTTCACAGGCAAATGGCCTTGAATCCTCCTACAGCAGTTTAGCTTCAGAACTGTCACCTTTTTCATCCTGCTTGAGTTTCAGGTCTAATCTGTTCACCTCACTGTAAATCAGCAGATTACGATGAATGTTTGGTTAACAATACATTTTACAAAATGCAGTAAATACATGGACTGTTTTTCACTGCCAATCAACTTTCACCTGAGGACAGTAAAGTTTAAGAGTCACTCCACCAATTTAACACACATACTGATGTTAGTATGTACCGTTAAACCCTCACATGGGTCAGATCCTTGGGGTGAGGGTGCCCAACAATGCGTCAGGATTACTGGGCAGGCGCTGGCCAAGCCGGGTGTGTTATTACAGTACAGCTTGAATCAGCAGAATACCAAAGTGGATGAATGACTGTGTTTTCATCGGCCGTGCTTCAGTTGGAGAGGAGCTGAGATATCAAGACTGTCTCATCTCATGTGATGGAAGACTGCGGACACAGCAGAAATCCGATCAGATACTAACCAGATACTGCAGGAGCAAAGGGAGATGTTCAGGAGACAACAGATATTCCTCATTGTCTTAAATAAATACATCAAAACCTGAAGCAACAGATCATCAGTCACGATTCAGCATATGGTTATAATCTCATATTTATTTTATGCTGCTAGATGAATGTATACATAGTATACAGTACAAAAGACAACTGATAAAAATAATATTATCTGTACATGATGTGAAAGAAAGAAAATGACTGCACAAAGCACAAAACCATCTTTTAGATGGTAAAACAGGTCCCTCTGAACCAAAGCAGAGCAGAGATTAAGACTGAAATGAGTTTTGTTTTTTTGTTGAAGGTCATGTTGGGACTGTGCTCATCAGTTCACCTTATCTAGCATTTTTCTGTGATGGACTTTTACGAAGTATTTTAAGACTGTTGAGTCATTTTCTATTGAACTCCACATATTTCCATCTGTGTTGGAAATGCAGTAACAGTTGAAATGAAATGAAAACCAGGAATACCAGGATGAAAAGTACACCACTGTGTGTTTGGTGATAGTGTTTTAGACAGGATTTTGCCATGTGTCATGGGTAATCTAAGGCTTTTGCCACTTACACTTACAGGTCACTAAAGAGAGTAAGTGGATCATTAAGGAAAGTGATCTAACCACTTACTTTCTGATGGTTCAGGCAAACTGTGTAGTAGGTCCCAAACAAAGGCTGATGCATGTTTTGGCTCAATGTTCACTGTTGAGCCAAAACAGTGAGGGAGCAGGGTTGTGATCCCACAAACCTTGCCATGTTTGAGCTACACCAATCCAGGTGTCCAGCCATAATGATTTGGCCCTTGTCAAAGTTGCTCAGGTCTTTACACTTACCAGTTTCCCCTGCATTCCCCCTCCCATAATGTTTTGGCTCATTGGTTAGGTCTGGCCTTAACGGCAAGACGTCATTGGTGAGGTCTTGCTGGTCTTGGCCAACAGGTGTTGAAGCAGCCATGCAGCAGTAGGACAGAGGCCGGTGAAAGTTGAGGAAATGCCACTAACCAACAAGGATTTTACCCAGAGATCAACTTTGTTTCATCTTCCTCGTCTCTTGGAACAACCTTCTACGGAGCATCAGATCAGATAAAACTGTCTTTGCTCCGAAACATTGTCATAAAACATTTTTACAGTACTGTAGACTTTTTAAGCAACTAATACATTTCCTTTCATTTACTGTAGCATGCAAATTTCTGTCTTTGGGAATGTTCTATTTCTTAAATTATGAATTTACGTCTATGTCTATTATCTTATCTTCCTTTACCTCCTGAAAGCATTATTATTATTGTTATTGTTATTGTTATTATTATTATTTATAAAAATAAATAGTTTTTGACTGTTAGGACTATAGCCTACTGAACATATAGATACACACAGTGGTTTGAGAAATGGATATTTTGATACTTCTTGGCCTAGAAAACAGTGAAAACTGCCCATGTCAGTTTCCCAGATCCCAACACGGCATCTTTAAATTGTTTGTTTTGTCCAACAAACAGTCCAAAACCTGAAGCTATTCAATTAACTACCACATAAGAGAGACAAAAGCATCAAAATCTTCACATGTAAGAAGCTGGAACCAGTGACGTTTTTGCATGAAAAATCCTACTTTTACATTGATTGATTATCAGCATTGCTGCTGTAGATTAATTTTCTGTTGACAGAAATGTACAGTGATGGTTCTTTGAGCAAGCCATGCTTCTGTCCAGCTCATGCAGAGAGGTGTCTCTCACAGTACTAAGGCTTTGTGGAAGGTTATAACTCTTTGGCAACACAGAACAAACAGCTGACAAAGACGAGTTACGACTGCACCATACAAACAGCCTAAATCCTAAATCCACATGGAAAATGCTAACATCTTAGCTCTGACTAAACTAATTTTCCTGTTATAAAAAAATATTTATAGACTTTTGGTCGCTAGTAAGATTCAGGGATTCTTTGATATTGATCTAATTGATAAAGGCTGTTTCAAGTGCGTAGGATATAATGTTGACTGTTTTTCAGTTTAGAAGCAGATAAAGCTCGTAAAGCTATTTGTTAAGATGAACTGACTCTGAATGGCAGTTTGATTTTTCTACGTCAGACCACAGCCAATAGCACCGAATCAAGAAAAATTAAACAATCAAATACACACACAAACAAAGATGTAGGAACTGCACAGACCAATCAGGTCTCGAATGTGGCAGATACAGTACTGTGTTTCACATATTGATTAGTTCCTCAGTGAAAAGAGAAAAATGTCAGTTCACAGATATCTGCTTCTGATAACAGCACAGAGTGAGTCTCACAAACTCTCGTCCATCCTTAATGTGAAATCTCATCCTATGCATGTAATCCTACCAAGACATTATGTTTGTGTGCAGATGTGTGTGATCACTGTCTCTGCGTCTCTCTCCTCTCTTACTGCCTGTATACAGTTTGCACAGGCATTGTGTCATCATTCCTGGTAGAGGTAGACTAACCAAAAGTCAAACCTGCCACAGATGGTCTGGTTTGACAGTTTACGGGAACACAGCTTTCCTTCTTTTTTTTTTTTAATATGTAAACAGATCTCTGTCTTTTCAAACAATGGAGGAGGCCCCTCTCTGTCTCCTCTGGCTTTCTTTTCTGGAACAGATGCTCCTGCAGACATAGTCAGACTGAAGAGTATTTCCACCCAACACAGCCATAGAATCATTGTCATGCTGATTTGGGCTAAGGTTCATGTCAAATCATCAGTTTGACTTTTAAAAATAAGTCCATGTGCTCCGTCTGTTCTGCTCTAACATGGCTTTAGGTTGCAGAGGTCCAGTTCCTGAGGCTTCCTCCTCCCAGAGCAGTGGTCTCTGGGCAGATTCATACCATTCTCGGTCATGCAGCGCACTGGCCGCCTTTTAAAGCCCCTTCCACAGGACTTGGAGCAGTGAGACCAGGCACCTACATCCCATATGGGACATGGATCCCCACATGCTCTCACTGCTACAGGCCTGTCAGCACTGTCACAGTCCACTGCAGGACGCCCCTCCGAGCTCTGGCACTGCACCAGCCTCTTCTGAAGACCGCTGCCACAAGTCACTGTGCATAAATCCCAACTTCCTGTCACCCAGTGACTAACTGGCCTCTTACCCATCACCTGTTTCTTAACTTCTACTTTGTTGCTATCCACTAAGATGCTGTTGTGTGTTTTGTGGCTTCTCTCCTCTTTCTGCAGGGTTTTCTCCTGCTTGCTCTCCTTGGAGATGTAGAAAGAGTAGCGCACCCTGGGAGGAGTCATCTTCCCCACCGAGAGTACCTCCACAGTCAGAGGCTCCTGCAGGGGTCTGGTGGCCTGCAGAATCTCCACAGATGTGGAGGTGCCGCTGTAACGTAGCAGGCTGCCCTTCACGAGCAGGTCGCGCTCCACAGCTGACACCACGTAATTGCCGTTCAGGAGGTACTTCCCTTGCTGATTCTTAACTGCTAGGTAGTTTTCATCACTGACCATTCCTCGATAGCCGCGCTGACGGATGTCAATGTTGGAGGCTCCAGCTGGAAGCATCACCACAAAGTTGTAGCCATGACTGGAGAGGGAGAGTGGAGACATAAATATATTCATTTGTGCAATAATGTAGACAATTTCCCACATGGTCCAGGATGGTTTGGTGGCAAACACGACAAAGGTGAAATTACTGATGGCTTTGTAACCCTTACCAGCTTTGTACAAATCAATAACTCTTGATAGTAATTCTTCAGAGATCTCTTTTTGACAAGGCATGGTTCACATCAACTAATCAATCTTTATTGCCCCAGAGGGGGAAATCTGGTTTGCAGCCAGGTGAATTAAATCAAAATAAAAACAACAATAAAGAACAAAAGAGTAACAATACTGAAGCACACACAAGCATGCCTTCCTTGAGGAGAACAGAGGGGAAATTTCCCTATAAACCAAACACCACAGACCATAAAAGGTCTGAAACATGTCCAGTCCAGTTAGAAAAAACTGTGACAACTTTAACAGGCCTACAGCCACCAACACGAAGGAAGATTTTGCCCTTTTAGTCCTTGCAACTTCCTGAACAAAGGGTGATCTGGATGAACCAGACTAGCTTCAGCCTTCCTAAGAACATGCTTGTTATAGGT